>NC_086446.1:146036023-147413523 GCF_028390025.1 Pseudophryne corroboree | reverse complement strand
TAACAGGTGACCCCTTGGAACCAGTTTCAGGCTCCGGAATGTTGTTTGTTAGACTGGGCACTAGTTGTAGGTGCCACAAGGGCCTTTTGATTTTTAGACTTGGCACTAGACATATTGGTCGCAGGTGACCCCCTGGCACCAGTTTCGTACTCAGGCATGTTGTTAGTTAGACTGGGCACTATACGGAGAGGTCGAAAGGGACCGCCTGGCACCAGTTTCAGGCTCCGCCCTTTTGTTTGTTAGATTGGGCAATAGACATCAGGGTCGCAGGTGACCCCCTGGCACCAATTTCCTGCTCAGGCCTGTTGTTTGTTAGACTGAGCACTAGATGTGGGGGTCGCAAGGAACCCCCTGGCACCAGTTTCAAGCTCCGACCTGTTGTTTGTTAGACTGGGCACTAGATGTAGGGGCCGCAGGTGACCCCCTGGCACCAGTTTCTGGCTCCAGCCTGTTGTATATTAGACTGGGCTCTAGATGCAGGGGTAACAGGTGACCCCTTGGAACCAGCTTCAGGCTTCGGCCTGTTGTTTGTTAGACTGGGCACTAGTTGTAGGGGCCGCAGGTGACCCCCTGGCACCAGTTTCGGGCTCCGACCTGTTGTTTCTTAGACTGGGTATTAGACACCTTAGAGAGCTGTTCAGAGTGCCGGAATAGGGTGCAAACCACCTCAGGATGCAGACCACCTTAGATTGCTGTTTCAGGTGCTGGAATGGTGTGCAGGACACCCAGATAACCTTAGATAGCTGTTCAGGGTGCCAGAATAGGGCACAGACCACCTTAGATCCCTGTTCCCGGTACCGGAACTGGGCTCAAACCATAATAGACAACCATTCTGGGTGTCAGAACAGGATGCATACCACCTTAGATAGCTGTTTCATGTGCCGGAATGGTGTGTAGGACACCCAGACAACCTTAGATAGCCGTTGAGGGTGCAGGAATAGGGAGCAGACCACCTTAGATCCCTGTTCCGGGTGCCGTAACAGGGCTCAAACTATCATAGACATCCGTTACCGGGTGCCAGAACAGGATGCAGACCACCTTAGATTGCTGTTTCAGGTGCCGGAGTGGTGTGCAGGACACCCAGACAACCTTAGATAGCTGTTCAGAGTGCCGGAATAGGGTGCAGATCACCTCAGGTACCTGTTCTGGGTGCATAAACAGGGCTCAAACCATCATAGACAACCATTCCGGGTGCCGGAACAGGATGCAGACCACCTTAGATTGCAGTTTCAGGTGCCGAAATGGTGCGCAGGACACCCAGACATCCTTCAGGGTGCCGGAATAGGGAGCAGACCACCTTAGATCCCTGTTCCGGGTGCCGGAAAAGGATGCAGACCAGGTTATACAACCGTGTCGGGTGCCGGAACAGGATGCATACCACCTTAGATAGCGGTTTCATGTGTCGGAATGGTGTGTAGGACACCCAGACAACCTTAGATAGCTGTTCAGGGTGCTGGAATAGGGCGCAGACCACCTTTTATACCTATACAGGGTGCCGGAATAGGGCTCAAGCCATCATAGACAACCGTTCCGGGTGCCAGAACAGGATGCAGACCACCTTACATAGCTGTTTCAGGTGCCGGAGTGGTGTGCAGTAGGGATGCGGTCAACATCACGCCGGACGGAATCCCGGCGGTTGAAATCCCGACCAGCACAATCCCGACATATACTCCCTCCATAGGTGTCCATGACACCCATAGAGGGAGAATAAATTAGTGTGCCGAGCATAGCAAGGCACCGTGCCCGCAGCGTGGTGAACGCAGCAAACCTGCAAGGGGCTGCGTTCCGCTTGCCTCCCCTGTCGGGATTGTGCTGGTCGGGATTCTGTGTCGGTATTTCGACCGTCAGGATCCCGTCCAGCGGGATTTCGTACTGATCCCATGCAGGACACCCAGACAACCTTATTTCTCTAACGTCCTAGAGGATGCTGGGACTCCGTAAGGACCATGGGGAAAAGACAGGCTCCGCAGGAGACATGGGCACTTTAATAAAGACTTTGGGTGTGCACTGGCTCCTCCCTCTATGCCCCTCCTCCTGACCTCAGTGTGAGACTGTGCCCAGAAGAGATGGGTGCACTGCAGGGATCTCTCCTGAGTTTCCTGCTAAGAAAGTATATTTGTTAGGTTTTTTTATTTTCAGAGAGCACTGTTGGCAACAGACTCCCTGCATCGAGGGACTGAGGGGAGAGAAGCAGACCTACTTAAATGATAGGCTCTGCTTCTTAGGCTACTGGACACCATTAGCTCCAGAGGGAGTCGGAACACAGGTTCGTCCTGGACGTTCGTCCCAGAGCCATGCCGCCGTCCTCCTCACAGAGCCTGAAGAAAGAAGCCGGGTGAGTATGAGAAGAAAGAAGGCTTCAAAAGGTGGCAGAAGACTTTATTAATCTTCACTGAGGTAACGCACAGCACTGCAGCTGTGCGCCATTGCTCCCATACACCTCACAGGGTGCAGGGGGGGCACCCTGGGCAGCAATATAAACCTCTTATTTGGCAAAAGAGAGTATATATACAGCTGGGCACTGTATATATGCATGAGCCCCCGCCAATTTTACACTTTTAGCGGGACTGAAGCCCGCCGCCGAGGGGTCGAGGCTTCTCCCTCAGCACTCACCAGCGCCATGTTTTTCTCCACAGCACCGCTGAGAGGAAGCTCTCCGGACTCTCCCCTGCTTATACCACGGTAGAAGAGAGGGTTTTAAAGAAGAAGGGGGCACATAATTCGGCGCAGATAATAATAACAGCGCTACGGGGTAAACATTAAATTGTTGTGTTTCTCCTGGGTCATATTGCGCTGGGTGTGTGCTGGCATACTCTCTCTCTGTCTCTCCAAAGGGCCTTGTGGGGGAACTGTCTTCAGAAGAGCATTCCCTGAGTGTGTGGTGTGTCGGTACGTGTGTGTCGACATGTCTGAGGTAAAAGGCTCTCCTACGGAGGAGATGGAGCAAATGTATGTGTGTGGTGTCTCCGTCGACAACGCCGACGCCTGATTGGATATGTGAAATTAAGTGCTAAAATGAATTTATTACACAAAAGATTAGAGAACAGACAGGGAATCTACCCATGTCTGTACCTATGTCACAGAGACCTTCAGAGTCTCACAACGCTCACTATCCAAAATAATAAACACTGATATCGACACGGAGGCTGACTCCAGTGTCAACTACGATAATGCAAAGTACAGCCAAAACTGGCAGCAAAGTATTCAATATATGATTATTGTAATAAAAGATGTTTTGCATATCACTGATGACTCATCTGTCCCTGACATGAGGGTACACATATTTAAGGGGAAGAAAGCTGAGGTAAATTTCCCTCCTCTCATGAAGAAAAAGAGCGGGAATCTCCAGACAAGAAGCTGCAGCTTCCCAAAAAAGAATTCTCAGGGAGTATCCTTTCCCTAATGGGGCCAGGATACGATGGGAATCTTCCCCTAGGGTGTACACAGGGCCGTTTCTAGCCAATTTGGCTCCCAGTGCGAGATTTAAAAATGCGGCAAGGGGGCGTGGCCTCATTAAAATGGGCATGGCTTTAAGATGGGCATGGCCTCATCTGATCTCATCATCAAGGCCATCACAGGATTTAAAAAAAGGGCTCATTTTACACATTACAGCAGGCACGCGACTCCATTTTACACAGCACGGCAGCAAAGTGTCCCCATTAGTAGAGAAAGACCACCTTTCTGTCAAAGTGACAGTTTCTCCACCCCTTTCTCCAGTGGCACGCCCCCTTTAATATTAAATGATAGTGTTTGATATCGCTTTTATATAAAATTTATAGAGTTCGATATTAAACTGTATTAAAAGATAATGGCTTTGAAAAGAGTGTCACGTAACACCAGTCGCAGAATACGCAATAAAGCTGTATCACAAACCAGCTTGTGATGAAAAAATTGACTTTACCAGGCTGTACACTTTACATTACAGTGTTATAGTTCACACATTCCAGCAAGCACATATGGTACTATTTAAAAATCACACTATGTCATACATGGTACAGGTTTAAAAAGCATAATGACTAATGACCATGTCCATTTTCTTAGATGCACGGAAGCATCACACATGGCACTGATTTAAAAAGCATATTGATTTTAATGACCATGCATGATTAATGATGACAGCACAATTTCAAAACCCTTTGATCTACGGACTACCCGTGACTGCACAATTTCAAAATCCTCACATCTACGAACTACCACGCTTGTAACAAAAGCATCTGTTTATTATTAATGTACACTACGTGTTAATCTCTGCAAAAGAACATTAGCCCCACCTACAGGTCTATGTATTGACTCAAAATGACATCTTCATTTTAAACTATTGTGCTTTTAAATAAAAAAAAAAAAAAAAAAAAAAAATATATATATATATATATATATATATATATATATATATTAAACCGTATTAAAAGATAATGGCTTTGAAAAGAGTGTCACGTAACACCAGTCGCAGAATGTCACGCAACGCAGCGTGTCACATCAAGCGGATGAAAGATGCATATTACACAGTGTTAAAACCAGGTAGTTTTAGCGGCATTGATAAATATTATGGGTCGGTTAAAAATAAATTTAAAAGATCCGACGTAAGAAGGTGGTTACAAGAACAAGACGCATACATGTTGCACAAGCCGGCAAGAAATAACTATAGTAGGAACATGATTTGTGTATCGGGTATAAACCAACAGTGGCAATGCGATTTGGTTTCGCTGATAGATCTGTCAAAATACAACGATGGTGTTAAATACATATTAAAAATCATCGATATATTCAGTAAGATGGTGTGGGGTGAAAGTCTGACCGCTAAGAACGCCGCAACAGTCGCTAATGCTTTTGAAAAAATATTCCAGCGGGGTGCTGTGCCGATGAAGCTACAAACCGATAATGGTAAAGAGTTTCTAAACAGAAACCTAAAAAAAGTGTTAGAAAAATATGGTATAAAGCATATCACGACCAATAACGATGTGAAAGCGGCTGTTATAGAGCGATTCAATAGGACTTTAAAACACGCATGTGGCGCTATTTCACGGCAAAGAATACCTACAGATATATAGACGTTTTACAAGACGTCATACGCAGCTATAATAACACATACCATAGAACGATTAAGTGCGCTCCAAATGATGTTAATGACTCTAACGCATTGAGTGTCTTCAAAACGACCTACAGTGATTACTTTAGAAGTAAGAAAGCCCCCGTTTGTTTAGGAATCGGTGACCACATCCGTATTTCTAAATATAAGGACATATTTCAGAAAGGTTACGAACAGAGTTTTTCTGAGGAGATATTTGTTGTACATAGTGTGAACACTAAAGGGCTTAAGCCACTTTATAAGTTGGCAGATCTGTACGGTGAAGTTATAACAGGTAGTTTTTACCCCGAAGAGCTTCAAAGCATACCAAAAAACTATAACAGGGTTTACAAAGTGGAAATGATTTTAAAAAATAAGACGGTCAGAGGCCGAAAATACGCGTTAGTCAAGTGGTGCGGGTGCCCCGCAAAATTTAACAGTTGGGTCGCGGCATCAGTGATAAAAGACATATAAAGCTCATCACTATCTAAACAAGACGAGGATGGATGACAAGTCATTCTACATAACCTTACCCAGCAACGCCTCGGCGGTTACTTTCCCGCAAAATAAGATTTCTAACTATACGACAAAGTTGGCTAAACCGATAGACTTAAATGGCGAATGGGAAGTAGCACTTACTGAGATACAATATCCGCACACGTGGAATACATTGGATTTACAAGATTGTAGACTGCAATTATCATGGGATGGAACGGCGGATCAGCCGGTGGCGAAGTCGCGAGTTTGTGCATTAAACCGGGTTTTTATGAAACAATCGAAGCGTTACTGAACGTAATCAACGCTGAAATTGTACAAGTGAAACTGGACGTTGGATTAAGACTAACGTACGATCCGTTTGCACGCGTTGTAACATGCGACAGTAAGCTGTTGTATCAAATCCACGCCGGTTCTAAGCTGACATGGATACTGGGTTTACAACCTAAAACTAAGATTTCTAAACCATGCGCCGACATCAAAGGCGGCCAATATACGATGTACGTGTACACAGACATTATCGAACACCAACGGGTCGGGGATAGTTATGTACCGCTACTTCACACTGTTGAAATGAAGGGTTATAACAATGAGGTGATCACAATATGATACGAGAAGCCCGATTATGTACCATTGTGCAAAACACATTTTGACACGATAGCCATAGAGATAAAGAACGACCAGAACGAGAACATGGCATTTAAGTTTCGGAAAGCGATCGTGAAGCTACACTTCAGACGCCGCAAAACTGAATTTTATTAACTAAGCAGAATGGTTGCTGTTAAAAATGATGGCGATCCGAGTCTCTACGCGCAATATTATAAATCTCAAGCCGGTAATGGATTACCAGGTTTTCACGGCAGCGCGTACATGTACGGCTGCGGTTTAGGCTGTATTTTTCAAAGTCTTTTCAGAAAAGCTGTACCTCTTTTCCGGAGAGGTTTAGAGTTAGCTAAACCACATATGAAGACCGCGGCACGTAATATAGCGAAAGATGTTATCGGGCAAGCCACAACGGCCGTGGTGAATAAGATACACGAGGCGAACACAGCAAAGCAAGACAGTTCAGGACTAATAGATACAAAAAAGGCGTGTCTAAAAGAAAACGGAAGCGTATGATAGCGCTTCCGCCTTGGGACATACCCTTTTTAAATAAAAAACAGAGACGACGCAACTCAAAGAAGAAGAGAAAGCCGAAGCGCTCCGTTGGTGATATTTTTTAAACATGTCTTTCATACACCACGAGTCCGTTGAATGTGCAAAAACAGAGATGGATATTTTTGACGTGCCCCCGACACAAACTAGCATAGAGAAAAGTCTATACGTCGAAGTTCAACCTTTAGCGGCATTATCCGACACAGCTCCGCTTGAATTTTATATAGCAGCCAGCGGTGAACACTACTACGATCTGAACAACACGCTGTTGTACGTGACATGCAAGATTGTACTAACCGATAACACACCGATACCGCAAGGTGCGCGGGTCGCACTTATTAATTACCCAATAGCGACTTTATTCAACCAAGTGGATGTAACTTTGGGCGACTGGCTCATATCAAAATCCAACAATCTTTACGCATACCGCGTGTACATTGGAGGTCATTCCGAGTTGTTCGCTCGCAAGGCGATTTTAGCAGAGTTGCTCACGCTAAGCCGCCGCCTACTGGGAGTGAATCTTAGCATCTTAAAATTGCGAACGATGTATTCGCAATATTGCGATTACACACCTCGTAGCAGTTTCTGAGTAGCTTCAGACTTACTCGGCATCTGCGATCAGTTCAGTGCTTGTCGTTCCTGGTTTGACGTCACAAACACTCCCAGCGTTCGCCCAGACACTCCTCCGTTTCTCCGGCCACTCCTGCGCTTTTTCCGGAAACGGTAGCGTTTTTCCCCACACGCCCATAAAACGGCCTGTTTCCGCCCAGTAACACCCATTTCCTGTCAATCACATTACGATCGCCAGACCGATGAAAAAGCCGTGAGTAAAATTACTAAGTGCATAGCAAATTTACTTGGCGCAGTCGCAGTGCGGACATTGCGCATGCGCATTAAGCGGAAAATCGCTGCGATGCGAAGATTTTTACCGAGCGAACAACTCGGAATGAGGGCCATTGAGACTATAATGAATTACAGCTCGGATGCATTGTCAACAAAACACACAACAGGATTATTTTACAAAGATTCGGCTGGTGAATTTAACAACACGGCGCTGGACGGTCCGAATACGGGGTTCAAAAAACGAGCAGGAGCAACAGAGCAGAGTCGCACGGTTGAATTGCTAGGACCGCTTCACTGCGACCTTTTCCATCAACATAAACTAATTTTAAAAGCCGTTGATCTGAAGATTAAACTAACCAGAAACAAAGACGCATTCTGCTTAATGTCGTCTGAAGCAGATGCCTTTAAAATACAGATCACAGCGGCATCCCTGTTCATGAAAAGAGTTCAGGTCTCACCAGCCGTGCAGATTGGCCACGCGCAGACCCTGTTAAACGGTAACGCGAAATACGCGATTGACCGCGTTGGGATGAAAATCTACAGCGTACCAACAGGCAGTAGAGTATTTCATCTAGAAAATCTATTTTTAGGTCAAGTGCCGAAAACAGTTATAGCCTGTTTTGTAGATAACGAATCATTTTCAGGAATCCATAACCGGAATCCCCTTTGCTTTGACCATAAAATGTAAGTTTTGCTTCCCTTTATCTGGATGGAACACCGCACCCTGCCAAACCATTTCAACCCAACTTTGAATGCTGTAAGAGAGTATATGTCACTCATACAGATCACAAATAAGCAGAAATCTAACAATGGTATACCGATTGACCGCGAAGAGTACCTCAGGGGCTACACGCTATTTGCTTTTGACCTTTCACCAGAACAGGAGTGTGGAGAACACCTTTCCCTGATAAGAACAGGCAATTTACGTTCCAAATTCCGCTTTGCAGAAGCGTTGGACCGGATAACATCATCGAAATTAATCAAAGGCGCGATGTGCTGTACGATTATCTATAAATGAAATAAACTAACACTACGCTGCTGAAAAAATTAACACTATTCTGTACGCTGTGCAAAGCACACGGCATATTTTTAAAGGAACGTATCCGTGCGATATGTTACCGGTCAGTAAACAGGCGCAATACCTCTGCGCGTTTGTAATCAATATGCATAGCAGCAGGCAGCCGGGTGAGCACTGGTTGGCCGCTTATTTTAACGAACAGCGTGAATGTTACTTTTTTGATTTTTACGGGTTAGCCCCTGACAGCCCCCTATTCTCAAAAGCTGTAATACATTTTTTAAACTTGAATTCAAAAAGTGTTTATCACCAAAATAAGCAGTTGCAAAATTTTAACAGCACCGTTTGCGGTCAATATTGCGTATACTTTATATTTTACATGTGTAAAAAATACAAATATGTGGATGTACTGGCCCGTTTTAGTGATGACACAAAACGTAATGATTGTTTTGTTTCAAATTTTGTAAGACGGCTCCCAAGAAGCCATTGCCTGAGTCATTATGCAGATAGATATATACAGAATTGTGTAACTTGTAACCAACGTTGTGTGTGAAGCGTTTTATGTACAACGCGGCATAACTATGGCACGTTGTACATAAAAGTTTCACACACAACGTTGTGTGTGAAGCGTGTTACGTACAACGTTGTATTGTTTGTGTAACTTGTAATCAACATTCTGTTTGATGCGTTTTATGTACAACGCATCATATCTATGATGTTTTTCTAATAAAACAACGTTGTTTATTAAACTTTATATCGCGTGCTTGAAATTTCTTCCGTTTACAGCAATAGAAACAAAGAACAAAACGTTGTTGTCAGGTTCGGTTTTGCTTGTGTCCCCGGAGGGGGCGCTAGTGGGTCAGTGGAGGTAGGGTGTAAGAAGTGAGGAGGCTGGATGAAGTTTCTGCGCATGTGCGCTATGATGTTTTATTAGATGATAAGTTTAAAACAGTAAAGCAGCAGAGATACTTGCAATAAATAATAAAGAGTGCAATGGTAATGGTTCAGCGTGGAAGCTGAGAGTCTATGGAAAAACAATATAACTGTACAATTGATGATATGCTGGTATGGGAACCAGAGTTGTTTAACACGTGGAGCCAGCAGAGATGATGTTATTGGTAGCAAACCTGGTAGCAGATGCAGGAGACTTGACGTATAGCTCACAGTGCAGATGGTAATGCACAGGCAGCTTACAAGCTGATTTACAGGTTAGGTGATGGAATGCACCTGGAAAGATAGTCTCTACTGCTGGAGGCTGGAGCACACTGTAGCTGTAGAAGGTGTGGAGCCAAGTAACAATGCAGGGATTGCTGGTGCTTGTAGTTCCACGGAGATATCGGTACAGGCAGGAAGGTAACCAGGAACACGGAGGAACAGGAGAGCAGATCCAGACACATGTGTCACAGGAGTGACACGAAGTTCAGGACAACTGTTAGCTCACCCTGCAGTTCCTGATATACCACCCGGTCTGCAGGCATTGGCTGGAGTAGAACAAGGGGGTGCGGCCAAGCTCCGGATTGGATGCCGCACTCAGACTGATGGAGACTGTCATGGCGGCGCCCATGCCGCGGCCCAGCGGGAACACGGCGCGCCCACATGCCCGCTGACCACAGGGACGCTCCCAGGCCAAGGATGACATCCGGCAACAGGGAAACGGGTGGCAGCAAAACGTAGAGACCCCGGACGGAGTCCACACCGACGGACAGATGTAGCTGTGGTGAGTCGATTCCTGACAGTACCCCTCCTTTATGGGTGGGCACCGAACACCCACGTGGCTTGGAGGGATGAATTTTGTGGAAGACACGGACCACCTTGGAGCATCGACATCAGTGGCATTCACCCAACTTCTCTCCTCAGGACCATAACCGGACCAGTCGATGAGGTATTGTAGACGACCGTACCGGCAACGAGAATCCAGAATCTTCTCTATTTTGAACTCTATGCCCCGCTGGGTTCGTATTCTGGGACCAACTGGAAGAGCTCTTTGGAAGCGATTCAGGACTAACGGTCTGAGGAGAGAGATATGAAAGGCATTAGGAACTCGTAGAGAAGGAGGCAATTTGAGTTTGTAGGCCACAGGACTGATGACTCTTTCGATGGTGAAGGGACCAATGAAGTGTGGTGCAAACTTCATTGACGGCCCTCTAAGGCGGAGGTTCCGAGTGGAAAGCCAAACCTTGTCACCAGGTTTCAGGCTAGGAACTGCATGTCTTTTACGGTCAGCGAAGAACTTATACCGACTGGAAGCCTTTTTGAGGGAAGTATGAATCTTCCTCCAGATTGAGGAGAATTGGTTTAGAACAGCAGTGGCGGCAGGAACATCGATACTAGGAAGATCTTGAAAATCTGGAACACGGGGATGTTGTCCATATACAGCAAAGAATGGAGTTGTTTCAGTAGCAGTATGGTAGCGGAAATTGTGAGCAAATTCAGCCCACGGGAGCAGATCCAACCAGTCGTCTTGAGAAGAGGAAACATAAAGTCTTAAAAAGGTCTCCGATTCTTGATTTACCCTCTCCGTCTGCTCATTCGTCTGAGGGTGGTAGGCTGATGAAAACTTGAGGTTGACTTGCATGGCAGAACAGAGGGCTCTCCAAAACCTTGCCACGAACTGAACTCCACGATCGGATATAATTTCAGTGGGTAGTCCATGTAAACGGAAAATCTCCCGTAGGAAGATTTCAGCAAGTTTTGGTGCGGAAGGAAGACCCTGGAGTGGAACAAAATGGGCCATTTTGGTGAATCTGTCAACCACCACCCAGATGGTATTAAATCCTTGAGAAGAGGGAAGGTCAGAGATGAAATCCATGGACAAGTGTGACCAGGGACGACTGGGAACAGATAATGGCTGTAACTGACCTGCTGGAGACTGACGAGGAGTCTTGTGCTGTGCACACTTAGGACAGGATGCCACAAAGTCCTTGATATCGACTTTCATCTTTGGCCACCAGTATGTTTCAGAGAGGAACTTGAAGGTCTTTAGGACACCAGGATGCCCAGTAAATTTGGACTGATGAGCCCAAGACAGCAACTTGGGATGAAGTTCGGGTGAAACAAAAGTCTTACCAGGAGGCGGAGCAGGAGAAACTTTAGATGAGGCAAATACAACTGGATTCAGGATGGAATGCGGAACTGGATCGGACGTCTCTTCTTCTGATTCCATAGATCGAGAAAAAGCGTCTGCTTTGGTATTCTGAGAACCTGGACGGAAATGAAGCTTGAAGTTAAAACGGGAGAAGAACATAGCCCACCGGGACTGGCGAGGATTAAGACACTGGGCTGCCTTTATGTAGAGCAGGTTTTTATGATCCGTATAGATGTTGAATGGAAACTTTGCCCCTTCCAGGAGATACCTCCATTCCTCAAGGGCCAGCTTGATCGCCAGTAGTTCTTGGTCACCAATTACATAGTTAGCTTCTGCAGGAAGAAATTTGCGAGAGAAGAATCCACAAGGATGAACCTTCCCATCAACTCCCATTTGAGAGAGAACAGCTCCAACTCCTACTGTAGAAGCATCTACCTCCAACTCGAATGGCTTGTTAACATCTGGTTGCGACAAAACTGGAGCGGACACGAAAGCCAGCTTGATTTTTTGGAACGCAGCCAAGGCATCTTCTGACCAGTTGGAATGATCTGCCCCCTTCCGAGTTAAGCTGGTAATAGGAGCAATGAGAGTTGAGAATCCTCGGATTAACTTCCTATAATAATTAGCGAATCCCAGGAATCGCTGAATGGACTTGAGAGTACTCGGAATGGACCAATTGGCAATAGCTTCCAACTTTGTCGGGTCCATCTGGAGATCCGATCCAGAAATTATATACCCCAGGAAGGGTATGGAAGGAACTTCAAAAGTATACTTGGACAACTTGCCGTAGAGATGGTTCTCACGAAGACGTCGGAGGACCTCACGGACTTGTAGACGATGGGAAGAGAAATCTTGGGAGAAGATGAGGATATCATCCAGGTAAACCACGAGATACTTGTACAGAACATCACGGAAGATTTCGTTAACGAAGTGCTGGAACACTGCTGGGGCATTGCTCGACCCGAATGGCATTACCAGGTACTCGTAATGACCATCTTGAGTATTAAAGGCTGTCTTCCATTCGTCACCACTACGGATTCTGATGAGATTATAGGCACCGCGAAGATCTAACTTGGTGAAGATGCGGGCTCCCTTGACTCTATCAAATAACTCAGTGATGAGAGGTAATGGATAGCTGTTTTTGATGGTAATATCGTTGAGACCCCGGTAGTCAATGCATGGACGTAATCCTCCATCCTTCTTTTTAACAAAGAAAAAACCCGCACCAGCGGGTGAAGATGAGGGGCGGATGAATCCTTTCTGTAAGTTCTCCCTGATGTATTCGCTCATCGCCTCGGTTTCAGGAACAGATAACGGGTAAGTACGCCCCCTAGGTGGTTTCTTGCCGGGAATGAGGTCAATGGGGCAATCCCACTCTCTATGGGGAGGCAGGACATCAGCGGCCTTTTTACTGAAGACGTCAGCGAAATCTTGATAGGCCACAGAAAGACTTGACTGTGTTTTGACTTCAGAAGACTTTATAGGACAAACTTGGGCTAAGCAGGACTGACGGTAATGTGAACCCCAGGAAGTGAGTTGTAACGTAGACCAATCAATCTGCGGATTATGTAGTTGGAGCCAGGGCATACCTAACACGATCTCCTGGGTTGCCTGAGGAATGACTAGAAACTTTATTAATTTGGAATGCAGGAACCCAACTCCCAGTACCACTGGCCGGGTTTGGTGAGAGATATTACCCTTGGAAATTCGGCTACCATCCACAGCAGTGATGTAGACAGGATATGAAAATTCGCAGACTGGCAAACAAAACTTATCTACTACAGCTTGAGTGATGAAGTTTCCAGCTGCTCCACAGTCCACCAGTGCAGTTGCAGATTGGAGTCCAGCCTTTGTCTCTAAAGTCACAGGAAGAAGAAGATCTCGGTTTGAAGGAGCTTGTCTAGAAGATCCCAACTTGACTCCTCCTTTACAAGTCAGGATCTGGCGTTTCCCGAACGCGCTGTACAAGAATTAATTTGGTGACCAGTAGCCGCACAATACAGACACAGTCTCTCAGGCAGTCTTCTTGACCGCTCCTCAGGAGTTAAGCGGGACCTATTAATTTGCATTGGCTCATCAGAAGGTGGAGGCTGAAATTGTACTGAAGGTACCATTCTTGGCTTGCGAGACTCACTACGAGCACGCTCACTGTTGCGTTCGCGGATGCGAGAGTCCAACTTGATACACAGAGAGATTAGTTCAGACAATTGCTCAGGGATATCACGGGTTGCCAGTTCATCTTTAATCCGATCCGAGAGTCCATGCCAGAAGGCTGCTACAAAAGCTTGATTGTTCCACTGAATCTCTGCAGCTAACGTTTGGAACTGGATGACATATTGACCCATACTCCGGGTACCTTGACGAAGCTGGATAAGTTCTGCAGAGGCTGATGTTGCATGACCCGGTTCGTCAAAGATACGTCTGAA
The DNA here is from genome assembly GCF_028390025.1 of Pseudophryne corroboree. Taxonomy (NCBI): domain Eukaryota; kingdom Metazoa; phylum Chordata; class Amphibia; order Anura; family Myobatrachidae; genus Pseudophryne; species Pseudophryne corroboree. The sequence continues at coordinate 147,399,439 of NC_086446.1, read as the reverse complement.
GGTTGACACAAATTCAGTGTAGTTGTTCATCAGAGGGTCAGCATGTTCCCACAGAGGAGACACCCAACTCAAGGCAGAACCAGAGAGCAGTGAGATAATGTAGGCAACCTTGGATCTTGGCGTGGGGAAATTATGTGATAATAATTCAAACTGGATTTCACATTGGTTAAGGAACCCGCAACATAGCTTCGGACTGCCATCATATTTGCTGGGCATGGGCAGGTGCAAGCGTGACACTGGAGCTGATGCAGCCGGCGTAGAAGAACTCACAGCACTTGCAGGTGCTGGAGTAACTGGAACTGGGGAAGCAAGTATACCAGGCAGGGATTGTTGTAATGTATCAATCCGGGAGGACATCCCTTGCAGAAACTGGAACATCTGCTGCTGCACAGCCTCTTGACCATCCAAGCGGGAGACCAGGTTTTGTAAGGCCCCTGACCCCACACTCTGACCACCGTCCGAGTCCATCGGTCCTGAACTTACTGTTAGGTTCGGTTTTGCTTGTGTCCCCAGAGGGGGCGCCAGTGGGTCAGTGGAGGTAGGGTGTAAGAAGTGAGGAGGCTGGATGAAGTTTCTGCGCATGTGCGCTATGATGTTTTATTAGATGATAAGTTTAAACAGTAAAGCAGCAGAGATACTTGCAGGAATAAATAATAAAGAGTGCAATGGTAATGGTTCAGCGTGGAAGCTGAGAGTCTATGGAAAAACAATGTAACTGTACAATTGATGATATGCTGGTATGGGAACCAGAGTTGTTTAACACGTGGAGCCAGCAGAGATGATGTTATTGGTAGCAAACCTGGTAGCAGATGCAGGAGACTTGACGTATAGTTCACAGTGCAGATGGTAATGCACAGGCAGCTTACAAGCTGATTCACAGGTGAGGTGATGGAATGCACCTGGAAAGATAGTCTCTACTGCTGGAGGCTGGAGCACACTGTAGCTGTAGAAGGTGTGGAGCCAAGTAACAATGCAGGGATTGCTGGTGCTTGTAGTTCTACGGAGATATCGGTACAGGCAGGAAGGTAACCAGGAACACGGAGGAACAGGAGAGCAGATCCAGACACATGGGTCGCAGGAGTGACACGAAGTTCAGGACAACTGTTAGCTCACCCTGTAGTTCCTGATATAACACCCGGTCTGCAGGCATTGGCTGGAATAGAACAAGGGGGTGCGGCCAAGCTCTGGATTGGATGCCGCACTCAGACTGATGGAGACTGTCATGGCAGCGCCCATGCCGTGGCCTAGCGGAAACGCAGCGCGCCCACACGCCCGCTGACCACAGGGACGCTCCCAGGCCCAGGATGACATCCGGCAACAGGGAAACGGGTGGCAGCAAAACGTAGAGACCCCGGACGGAGTCCGCACCGACGGACAGATGTAGCTGTGGTGAGTCGATACCTGACAGTTGTTTTATAAATCATAAGCATATTTTATTGATATATATATATAACACGGTAAAGACACATTTAAAACATTACATAAAATATTAGGAGCCACGTGATGCTCTTTATGGCAGGCGCACAAACGCCATAAAGCTGTATCACAAAACAGGTTGTGATGAAAAAATTAACTATTTTGACTTTACCAGCCTATGCCCTTTTGTTAACAAAACCAAAACGTATCCTATACAGCACCCACGAATCATTTATAAGGATTTTGGTGATGTCACAAAGTATTTCGGTTTTGCCAGGGTTAAAGTTTACCCGCCTCGTGGTCTATTCTTTCCGGTTCTGCTGGTTAAAATGGGCGGCAAGTTAATGTTTCCATTATGTCGCACATGCGACGAGTCTGGACAGACTGAGCCGTGCGTTCATGATTCAGAAAAACGTGCACTCATCGGTACATGGTGTACCGTGGAACTAAACTTGGCTGTAGAAATGGGGTACATGGTGTGTAAAATCTATGAGGTGTGGCATTTTGATGAGAGATCTGACAAATTGTTTTCAGGTTACATTAAAATGCACCTCAGGGATAAACAAGAGGCCTCTGGTTATCCCAAATGGTGTACAGACGCCGTGAAACGGCAAGAGTATATAGACGCCTATCAAAAAAATGAAGGCGTGTCTTTACGACCCGATCACATAGAAATCAACCCTGCTAAAAGACGAATTTCAAAATTGTTTTTAAATTCCTTATGGAATAAATTTGCTCAACGTAGCAACATGCCAAATACGTGTCTAGTGACCGATCCCGACAAACTTTTTGAATACGCGTTCTTACCGTACTATGATGTGTCCGCTTTGGACTTTGTTGACGATGATACCGTTATGGTAAATTGGAAGTATGCCAAAGACCATTACACCAGGGGCGCAATTTCAAATGTAACTATAGCCATCTTTACAACTGCTTATGCACGTGTTGAACTGTACAAACTACTGTATAGATTACAAGATAGATGTCTTTATCACGACACAGATTCTGTAATTTTTGTCAGTAGACCAAGTGACTGGAGCCCGCCATTGGGTGATTATTTAGGCGAGTTGACCAGCGTACTACCCACAGGCACCCATATAACAGAATTTGTCTCAGCCGGTCCCAAGTCATACGGCTATCGACTAAACAACGGAAAGACCTGTTTAAAAGTTAAAGGTATAACGCTCAATGTTGATAATGCGCAGCACGTTAACTTTGGCAGCCTGAAAGAACTGGTTTTAGATTATCCTTTAAACCCCGAAGGCGACGACCTGAAAAAGGTTGTGATCCGTCAACCCGGTATAGTACGTGGGAAAAAGTGCTGGCAGATAGAGACGCGCACTTTGCAGAAGACGCAAAGGTGTGTTTATACTAAACGGTCTCTTACGGACAACTTCACAACACTGCCGTTCGGCTATTAAGATGGACACCAGATTTCAGCACCCTTTCTCATGTATTTTAGCGGGTCCGTCCAATTCGGGTAAAAGTTATTTTGTGAAAACGCTGTTGCAGCGTGCATATGACTCATGTACCTGATAATGTTCTTTGGTTTTATACCTGTTGGCAGCCAATATACGACCAACTTCTGTGTGATTACCCCAGTACGCGTTTTATAGAGGGTTTACCAGAGTCTTTTAGCGATGATCAACTTTTTCCGCCTGATAAGATTAATTTAACAGTGATTGATGATCTGATGGACGCAGCAAGTAATAATTCTGAGGTTGAGAAAGCTTTCACAAAGTATGTACACCATCGTAATCTCAGTATCCTGTACCTTGTCCAAAACATATTTTGTCAAGGTAAAAAGAGCAGAACTATACATTTAAACACAAAATATATGGTCCTGTTCAAAAACCCCAGGGATAAAATGCAGGTGGGCATTCTGGCTAGACAAATGTACCCATCGAAACATCGTTTTTTTCTCGAATCCTATGAATCCGCGACGGCTGCCCCTTATGGGTACTTACTGGTTGATTTAAGAAACAACGCTCTTGACGATTATCGTTTACGAAGCGGCTTATTCCCACCAGACACACCTGTAGCTTTTGTCATTAAGAAGCGCAGTTCTATAAAGCTATAACCGTACAACCTATAGTCATTTGTTGTCATTCTAACAACGGTGAACATGTCGCGACAGATAAGACGTAATTGGGTGCTTTTAAAAACGTTAATTAAAGCAACACCAACCCAAAGAAACGCTATTTTATCCAACGCTTTAAACGATTTAGTCACGGCTATTTGTGAGATAGCGCTCAACACGCTTAAAGGTAAAATACCGCTGTCTCAACGACAGTTGAACTACCTTAAAAAGAAGCGAGAGCTTATAAAATCACTTTGTAATAAGAAATGTGCCATTGGAAAAAAGAAGAGGTTGGTTAAACATAGTGATGAGCGGGTTCGGTCTCTCGGAAACCGAACCCCTCGAACTTCACCTTGTTTACACGGGTCCGAGGCAGGTTCGAACCTTCCCGCCTTGCTCGGCTAACCCGAGCGCGCCCGAACGTCATCATCCCGCTGTCGGATTCTCGCGAGATTCTGATTCTATATAAGCAGCCGCGCGTCGCCGCCATTTTCACTCGTGCATTGGAGATGATAGGGAAAGGACGTGGCTGGCGTCCTCTCCGTTTATTGTAGAAGACAGTTGTCACGTTTGAATAGAGAAAGGAGGATCACAAATGATATGTGATCTAAGGTGTGGTGATTACCTGCAGGAATAATCACCAATAATGTTTTCAAGTGACTGTATATATATATTTTTGTATTCTTTTCAGCTGAGATGTGACAACATGGCTGACATGCAATGTCCTGCATTTGACCCCCATAGGTCCAGGCCAAGAGAGATCTGTAGACCATAAAGTTTGAGATGACATTCCTACATCAAAAGCAGAGATTTGCAAGCTCTGGACATTGAGGGCTGATAAGGCCATTTGTTGTTGTGTCAACAGAGGGGCTGTAAACAGACCAGGAATCCGGTTTCCTGGCTAATGTCATAAACCTTGCTTTCTTTGAAAGAGATTGCTACAGTATACTCATTACCTCCCCCCTTGGCTGTTGCCAAGCACCAAGTATGTAAAACCTGGTGTAGGTGTTTTGTCCAGCAGGAAAGTGGTTAAAAATCCCAAGGGAGGGGGCCTGATGAAGCTGGAGACTATATCTGTCCCACTCATGAAGATAGGTGTTGTGATCTCTTGGGGATACAGCTAGTATGCTGGAGGTGACCTGAGTTTCTGTGAAGTCCCCCACAACAGAAATACTTAAAACTTGTTTGCGTAAGTGTAAAGATTTCTGTAAGTTTTATTTCCTTTTCATTTATTGAGATTGCTGTATTCTGTGTGTGTTTTTAAAATATTCTTAATAATCTTTGTAACCTTTTTGTAACCAAAGCTCTGAAGTATTCTTGAAATTAAAATCCTAATTTTAGTTCTGATCCTGTTGTTCTTATGAACTCCAACGCCTGTGTGGCTCACGTCTATCTATTTTTCTAAGTATTGCAGTGTGTGTGTGACAGGTAAAGCTAAAGACGCCTGCAACGTCCGTAATACGTTGAAAAGTCTTTGCTGGTGGCAGCTGAAAGTATTTAAATAATCCCGTGTGTCAAAATTGACCCCCGAACGGCGCATGCGGCAATTCTCAAATTGGCGTATTTGTGGAATTGGCCGGCAGCGTCGTCACAAAGTGGTGGCAAGCGGTGGGATGATAATTGTTTGTTTTTATCTAAGAACTTAAGTGAAGGTGGTAATAATTCCGTGAGCGGAACATCCACTTCACCAGAATCAGAACTCAGAGCTTTATTATAATTTTAAAATCCACACAGTGAGTGGCAATCTCTGTTCCCCTCCCCATCTCTTGTTTTTCTTTTCTATTATTTTATTTTGGCGAAAATGAGATCAAAGATGACTAAGTCTAAGCATCTGATGAAGGATGATGGCAAATTTGTGCGTGGGAATGATGCATCGCCCTGTGCTGCCGAGACAGTAGGGGATGTATTGCGCACTGGACTGTTACGTACTGCGGGTAGTAATGGTGCCATGCTGATTTCTGATGTAGACACTGTTATCGACGCGAGGTCTGTGCATATGGCCTTGGATGAATATTCGCCGACGGATATCAAGTATGGGAAAGATACAGAGCATCATGATGGCTGCAAACCTGTGCGTGGGAATGATACATCGGCCTGGGCTGCTGAGACAGTAGGAGATGTATTGCGTACTGGACTATTACGTACTGCGGGTAGTAATAGTGCGACGCTGGATTCTGATGTGGACTCTGTAATCGATGTGAGGCCTGCTGTGGCTGCCTCAAATGTGGATCTTATCCCCCCGTTCCTGGAAACTGTCGGAGCTGCGTGCTGGACAGGGAAAAAGTGTTCCAGTGCACGAGAGGAGAGAGAGATAGGGCCTGCCAGTGCTGCACAGCTGGTGCAGAGGGAGAGTCCTATGGCAGAAACGAGTTCTGAAAACCGAGTAGCTAAGAGAGAATGTGAGCTACAAATTGCATCGCGACAAGAAAGTGATTGCTCGCGATACCATGAGACCAGGGAGGTCACTGTTAAACCTTGCCTGGATCAAGTCCCTAGTATGACGGACTATGTGAACGTGGACAGTACTGCAAATACCCAGTGGAGGTCAGGCACCTCTTACATCTACACTGAAGATCCTGACCTGGATAAGTATTTACAGAGTGCAATTTCAGCTATGAAGTCATCTCCAGCCTGGGCAGCCCTTATGCATCTGGAGCAACAGATCCTTGCCAAACGCCATGCCGCTCTGGAACGTGAGGCTGCCGGGGAGATGGCAGAAATTGCTGGGCCACCATCCGAGACAGCGTCAGAAGAGCAATGGGGGTATGGCCCAGATGACCTGTTTTCCAGGATGAGTACGGAGGAGCTAATTAAAGAATGTCAGCTGCAGGGTCTTGTATGCCGTGACAATACCCGCAGCAAGATGCTCTGTCAGCTCTGGTGGGCAGAGGTGAGCGAATGCAATGCCTTCAGCAGGTATCGATCCACCCTTCTGCGGTCAGGTTCCGAGATAAGTTCTACGTACCTGCTGCGTGTGTTGGAGGAATGTTTTGAAGATGCATGGAGAGAGGCACACAGTTTGAGGAAGCTCGATACCCCATTCTGGCACGATCAGTGTCGCAGAGTGGATGATGAAAGACAACGTCTGCAAAAGCTTCTTCTATCAGCGGAAGAAGCAGTAGTCCAGCCTGCAGGGGTGCCCCAGGAGGAACAGGTACTCCCATCATCTACAGTCGGTGTGGACTATGTTACGGAGTTCTCGCTTCCAAAGGTGCAGTGTACCCTACTGGGAGGAGATGTTGGTACGAACAGCATATTACCACCGTCTGCGCAGAATTTGCAGCTGGAAGAAGCTGATTTTCAGGAGAACTTGATTGTGGAGGAGATTATGTCGACAAGAGAGGTGGGAGTGTCAGATATTATTCCCAAGAATGTGTTCGTGAGAACTGACTTTGGACAATTGATAGCACAATCTGTGCCTGACATTTCTAAGTCTGTTGAAATATGTGAATCATCTCAGGTAGTATGTGATGATGCTAAACCTTGCAATGGTATTGCTCTGTGTACAGTACCTGTAATGCTATGTGATACTGCTGGATCTTGCACAGAAGTGACTCTGGGTCAAAACGTAGTGCCCCATGAACATGTTGCATTTCCTACTGTGACAGAGACTTGTGATAATACCAGTGAAATGAACTGTATTGCTGCAGGAACTAACCCTTCTTTTCCTCAGGGGACCCTCGCTGATCCACACAACATTATTGCCAATGTATGTGATGCTGAGAATGTTACCAACCAGTGTGAACTAGAAAATAACATGCCAATGTCTATGTGTAGGGACAAAGAAATTACTCCCTGTATTGTTGAAAATGTTCAAATTGATTTGCAGGTACTGAGGGGCCCCGAAAACAGGCAAATGTCTATGTATAAAGGAGGGCCAATGATTCCTTGTATTGATGATGATACTGTGTTGAATACTGTATGTAATACCACGCCTGGGGTAGCAGTAATGACACGCAGTGCAGCAGCACAGATAATCTGTGATTTAACCCCTGCAAGTGGGGAGGGTGACTCAAAAGCCAGAGATCCCTCTCCGCCCCCCTCCCTCCCTGTGAAAGTTGCAAGCTCAGATGCTAGCCTAGAGAAGGGAGTCAATGAGGATGATGTATTGTCTTGTATACGTGTTACCAGTACTTCTGATGATGCATGTATCAATGTAGGAAATGATGTGTCTGTCGGGGGTGCTGCCAGCATGTTAGGTACCAGGGCTGTGTCCACAGCTGAGAAGGGAGAAACACACATTGCTGTCCCTCCCCCTCAGACCCCCCTTCCTGCCCTGCTCTTGCATGCAGACACCCAGCAGGGATTCCCATACACTAAGGCTTCAGTGGAAAACTTACCTTTCCAGGTCGAACAGAGAGCCAGTTGTAATACAGCACAAGGGCAGGAAGAAATTGTTTGGGAGAAGTGTCTAGGTGTATTTTCCCCAGTATGTGTTAATGAGGAAATTTCTCCCCATTGTGGTACCACTAGACACACCGAGTTACAGACACCTGGGAATTATGTGGGCACACTGTATAGAGATGTGTCTGATGTGAGGTGTGACCTAACTATAGGTACCCAGCAGAGAGCAATGCAGAAGGGCTGCACATTAACCCTTGGAAAGGAATCAGAAAGTATTTCTGCTGATAAGAGACCGTCTCCTTTCAATTTAGCAATGAAAGTAGAAAACTTACAAGTTTCAGGAATGGCTGTGCCTGATATAGGCACTGATGTATGTAAAAAGCCTGAAATTGTGTGTAATCAGAATGTGAATTCCCATTTACAAGTGCCAGGTGATAAGATGAACAAAAGGTTTGGACAGGAGTGTGATGCAAGTCCTGCCATGCAAACCCCCCTCTGTCCTGACAGAGAGCAGCCAGGGAGGGGTGGGCCACAGTCAGAAGCTGCAGAACCTCTGAGCGGGAGGGCCTATCAACCTTCTCCTGAGGCTGAGCCAGGAAAGGAACATGTTATTCTCTCTCCAGGTGTAGGTAACAGGAGTGTAGAAATATACAGTGGTTATTCACAGAGGTTGTGTATGGAGGTGGGCGACCCCAGTCTTGTGGAGATGGGGCAGAGTGACAAAGACTGGAGCAGTGACGTCACTGGTACAATAACAGCAGAGATAGCAACACAGGGAGCACCGTGTACGAAAGAGTGTGTTCCCATCACAAGACACATATTTGACCACTATACCAAGGAAGGGCAACCAGCTGATCCTGACTTAGCCTCTGTAAGGACGCAGATCAGTCAGACAGGCTGGGGAGATAAATCAGGAAGAATCTATCTCAGAAAGGGACATTTAGGTGAGGATCCCAATGTCCTAGGTATACCCCAAATGATGTGCAGGGAAACCTGTCCAGAGCATCCTGTAGGACAAGATGCCCTGACCTCAGGGCCCGTGTGGGTGAGGGGCAGGCCACCATATCAGGAAAGGGCACAAGGTGAGATTATATGGAAGAAGAACATAGTCACATGTTCCACCTTGAGCATTAATAATGAGAGTACTCCCGTTAGTAATATATTCACCCATGTAGAGTTGGAAGTACCAGGGGATCATATGAACCAAACGTGTAAAAATGTGTCTGATGTCGGTCAGAGTAAACTTAATAGATTGTCTGGAGACCATAGGAAACTCCTGAGATGGAGTCTCACCTTGCCGCAGGGTGAACAAGTGGTCAGTAGCGCAGCAATGAGTCGGTGACGTGGGTCACCGCCCCTTGTGCGCCATTTGCCGGGGGAGATGTCACGTTTGAATAGAGAAAGGAGGATCACAAATGATATGTGATCTAAGGTGTGGTGATTACCTGCAGGAATAATCACCAATAATGTTTTCAAGTGACTGTATATATATATTTTTGTATTCTTTTCAGCTGAGATGTGACAACATGGCTGACATGCAATGTCCTGCATTTGACCCCCATAGGTCCAGGCCAAGAGAGATCTGTAGACCATAAAGTTTGAGATGACATTCCTACATCAAAAGCAGAGATTTGCAAGCTCTGGACATTGAGGGCTGATAAGGCCATTTGTTGTTGTGTCAACAGAGGGGCTGTAAACAGACCAGGAATCCGGTTTCCTGGCTAATGTCATAAACCTTGCTTTCTTTGAAAGAGATTGCTACAGTATACTCATTACCTCCCCCCTTGGCTGTTGCCAAGCACCAAGTATGTAAAACCTGGTGTAGGTGTTTTGTCCAGCAGGAAAGTGGTTAAAAATCCCAAGGGAGGGGGCCTGATGAAGCTGGAGACTATATCTGTCCCACTCATGAAGATAGGTGTTGTGATCTCTTGGGGATACAGCTAGTATGCTGGAGGTGACCTGAGTTTCTGTGAAGTCCCCCACAACAGAAATACTTAAAACTTGTTTGCGTAAGTGTAAAGATTTCTGTAAGTTTTATTTCCTTTTCATTTATTGAGATTGCTGTATTCTGTGTGTGTTTTTAAAATATTCTTAATAATCTTTGTAACCTTTTTGTAACCAAAGCTCTGAAGTATTCTTGAAATTAAAATCCTAATTTTAGTTCTGATCCTGTTGTTCTTATGAACTCCAACGCCTGTGTGGCTCACGTCTATCTATTTTTCTAAGTATTGCAGTGTGTGTGTGACAGGTAAAGCTAAAGACGCCTGCAACGTCCGTAATACGTTGAAAAGTCTTTGCTGGTGGCAGCTGAAAGTATTTAAATAATCCCGTGTGTCAAAATTGACCCCCGAACGGCGCATGCGGCAATTCTCAAATTGGCGTATTTGTGGAATTGGCCGGCAGCGTCGTCACAACAGTTGATTGGTTGTTTATTGCTTAATTGTGGGGAGGATTGGGGAGCAGCTGTTAGGAGTACAGTGCAGAGTTTTGCTGATAAGTGACCACCAGTTTTTATCCGTTCTCTGCCTGAAAAAAACGCTCCATACCATATCTGTGCTCAGTGTGCTGCATAATATATCTGTGCTGAGTGATCACACTGCTTAAATGTGGGGACTGGGGAGCAGCTATAGCAGGAGTACAGTGCAGAGTTTTGCTGACAGTGACCCCCAGTATACGTTGTCTGCCTAAAAAACACTCCATATCTGTGCTCAGTGTGCTGCTTTATTGTGGGGACTGGGGACCACCAGTATAATTAATATTATACAGGAGGAGTACAGTAAAGAGTGCACTGCTGTACCTACCTCTGTGTCGTCACTCGTCATCCTTTAAGTAAACTATCCATCTACATTCTATACCTGTGGTGCATTTTAGTTTTGCAGTTTGCTGACAGTGTCCACCAGTGTACTATATATAGCAGTATGGTAGGCCACTGTTGTGTACCTACCGCTATGTCGTCACTCGTCATCCATTAAGTATACTATCCATCTACATTCTATACCTGTGGTGCATTTTAGTTTTGCAGTTTGCTGACAGTGTCCACCAGTATACTATATATAGCAGTACGGTAGGCCACTGCTGTACCTACCTCTGTGTCGTCAAGTATACTATCCATCTAGATTCTATACCTGTGGTGCATTTCAGTTGTGCAGTTTGCTGACACAGTGACCACCAGTATATATAGCAGTACGGTACGGAAGGCCACTGCTGTACCTACCTCTGTGTCGTCAAGTATGCTATCCATCTAGATTCTATACCTGTGGTGCATTTCAGTTGTGCAGTTTGCTGACACAGTGACCACCAGTATATATAGCAGTACGGTACGGAAGGCCACTGCTGTACCTACCTCTGTGTCGTCAAGTATACTATCCATCTACATTCTATACCTGTGGTGCATTTTAGTTTTGCAGTTTGCTGACCCAGTGACCACCAGTATATACAGCAGTACGGTACGGAAGGCCACTGCTTTACCTACCTCTGTGTTGTCAAGTATACTATCCATCTAGATTCTATACCTGTGGTGCATTTCAGTTGTGCAGTTTGCTGACACAGTGACCACCAGTATATATAGCAGTACGGTACGGAAGGCCACTGCTATACCTACCTATGTGTCGTCAAGTATACTATCCATCTAAATTCTATACCTGTGGTGCATTTTAGTTGTGCGCAGTATATATAGTAGTAGGCCATTGCTATTGATACTGGCATATAATTCCAGACATTAAAAAATGGAGAACAAAAATGTGGAGGTTAAAATAGGGAAAGATCAAGATCCACTTCCACCTCGTGCTGAAGCTGCTGTCACTAGTCATGGCCGAGACGATGAAATGCCATCAACGTCGTCTGCCAAGGCCGATGCCCAATGTCATAGTAGAGAGCATGTAAAATCCAAAAAACAAAAGTTCAGTAAAATGACCCAAAAATCAAAATTGAAAGCGTCTGATGAGAAGCGTAAACTTGCCAATATGCCATTTACGACACGGAGTGGCAAGGAACGGCTGAGGCCCTGGCCTATGTTCATGGCTAGTGGTTCAGATTCACATGAGGATGGAAGCACTCATCCTCTCGCTAGAAAAATGAAAAGATTTAAGCTGGCAAAAGCACAGCAAAGAACTGCGTTCTTCCAAATCACAAATCCCCAAGGAGAGGCCAATTGTGTCGGTTGCGATGCCTGACCTTCCCAACACTGGACGGGAAGAGCTTGCGCCTTCCACCATTTGCACGCCCCCTGCAAGTGCTGGAAGGAGCACCCGCAGTCCAGTTCCTGATAGTCAAATTGAAGATGTCACTGTTGAAGTACACCAGGATGAGGATATGGGTGTTGCTGGCGCTGGGGAGGAAATTGACAAGGAGGATTCTGATGGTGAGGTGGTTTGTTTAAGTCAGGCACCCGGGGAGACACCTGTTGTCCGTGGGACGAATATGGCCATTGACATGCCTGGACAAAATACAAAAAAAATCAGCTCTTCGGTGTGGAATTATTTCAACACAAATGCGGACAACAGGTGTCAAGCCGTGTGTTGCCTTTGTCAAGCTGTAATAAGTAGGGGTAAGGACGTTAACCACCTCGGAACATGCTACCTTATACGTCACCTGCAGCGCATTCATCATAAGTCAGTGACAAGTTCAAAAACTTTGGATGACAGCGGAAGTAGTCCACTGACCACTAAATCCCTTCCTCTTGTAACCAAGCTCCTGCAACCCAAACCACCAACTCCCTCAGTGTCAATTTCCTCCTTACCCAGGAAAGCCAATAGTCCTGCAGGCCATGTCACTGGCAAGTCTGACGAGTGCTCTCCTGCCTGGGATTCCTCCGATGCATCCTTGAGTGTAACGCCTACTGCTGCTGGCGCTGCTGTTGTTGCTGCTGGGAGTCGATCGTCATCCCAGAGGGGAAGTCGGAAGACCACTTTTACTACTTCCAGTAAGCAATTGACTGTCCAACAGTCCTTTGCGAGGAAGATGAAATATCACAGCAGTCATCCTACTGCAAAGCAGATAACTCAGGCCTTGGCAGCCTGGGCGGTGAGAAACGTGGTTCCGGTATCCACCATTGACTCAGAGGCAACTAGAGACTTGATTGAGGTACTGTGTCCCCGGTACCAAATGCCATCTAGGTTCCATTTATCTAGGCAGGCGATACCGAAAATGTACACAGACCTCAGAAAAAGAGTCACCAGTGTCCTAAAAAATGCAGTTGTACCCAATGTTCACTTAACCACGGACATGTGGACAAGTGGAGCAGGGCAGACTCAGGACTATATGACTGTGACAGCCCACTGGGTAGATGTATTGCCTCCCGCAGCAAGAACAGCAGCGGCGGCACCAGTAGCAGCATCTCGCAAACGCCAACTCGTTCCTAGGCAGGCTACGCTTTGTATCACCGCTTTCCATAAGAGGCACACAGCTGACAACCTCTTACGGAAACTGAGGAACATCATCGCAGAATGGCTCACCCCAATTGGACTCTCCTGGGGATTTGTGACATCGGACAACACCACCAATATTGTGCGTGCATTACATCTGGGCAAATTCCAGCACGTCCCATGTTTTGCACATACATTCAATTTGGTGGTGCAGAATTATTTAAAAAATGACAGGGGCATGCAAGAGATGCTGTCGGTGGCCCGAAGAATTGCGGGCCACTTTTGGCATTCAGTCACCGCGAACAGAAGACTGGAGCACCACCAAACAGTCCTGAACCTGCCCTGCCATCATCTGAAGCAAGAGGTGGTAACGAGGTGGAATTCAACCCTCTATATGCTTCAGAGGATGGAGGAGCAGCAAAAGGCCATTCAAGCCTATACATCTGCCCATGATATAGGCTAAGGAGGGGGAATGCACCTGACTCAAGCGCAGTGGAGAATGATTTCAACGTTGTGCAAGGTTCTGCAACCCTTTGAACTTGCCACACGTGAAGTCAGTTCAGACACTGCCAGCCTGAGTCAGGTCATTCCCCTCATCAGGCTTTTGCAGAAGAAGCTGGAGAGATTGAAGGAGGAGCTAAAACAGAGCGATTCCGCTAGGCATGTGGGACTTGTGGATGGAGCCCTTAATTCGCTTAACCAGGATTCACGGGTGGTCAATCTGTTGAAATCAGAGCACTACTAGATTTAAAACCTACGTTGTATCTCTCTTTCCGGCAGACACAGTCTGCAGAGGTTCAAAGACCTGCTGGTGAGAAAATTGTCAAGTCAAGCGGAACGTGACCCGTCAACATCTCCTCCTTCACATTCTCCCGCAAGGCTAAGAATTCCGAGCCCACCCGCTGGCGGTGATGCAGGGCAGTCTGGAGCGAGTGCTGACATCTGGTCCGGACTGAAGGACCTGCCAACGATTACTGACATGTCATCTACTGTCACTGCATATGATTCTGTCACCATTGAAAGAATGGTGGAGGATTATATGAGTGACCGCATCCAAGTAAGCACGTCAGACAGTCTGTACGTATACTGGCAGGAAAAAGAGGCAATTTGGAGGGCCTTGCACAAACTGGCTTTATTCTACCTGAGTTGCCCTCCCTCCAGTGTGTACTCCGAAAGAGTGTTTAGTGCAGCCGCTCACCTTGTCAGCAATCGGCGTACGAGGTTACTTCCAGAAAATGTGGAGAAGATGATGTTCATCAAAATGAATTATAATCAATTCCTCTGTGGAGACATTCACCAGCAGCAATTGCCTCCAGAAAGTACACAGGTACCTGAGATGGTGGATTCCAGTGGGGACGAATTAATAATCTGTGAGGAGGGGGATGTACACAGTGAAAGGGGTGAGGAATCGGAGGATGATGATGAGGTGGACATCTTGCCTCTGTAGAGCCAGTTTGTGCAAGGAGAGATTGATTGCTTCTTTTTTTGTTGGGGGCCCAAACCAACCAGTCATTTCAGTCACAGTCGTGTGGCAGACCCTGTCGCTGAAATGATGGGTTCGTTAAAGTGTGCATGTCCTGTTTATACAACATAAGGGTGGGTTGGAGGGCCCAAGGACAATTCCATCTTGCACCTCTTTTTTCTTTCATTTTTCTTTGCATCATGTGCTGTTTGGGGACAATTATTTTGAAGTGCCATCCTGTCTGACACTGCAGTGCCACTCCTAGATGGGCCAGGTGTTTGTGTCGGCCACTTGTGTCGCTTAGCTTAGTCACACAGCTACCTCACTGCGCCTCTTTTTTTCTTTGCATCATGTGCTGTTTGGGGACAATTTTTTTAATCTGCCATCCTGTCTGACACTGCAGTGCCACTTCTAGATGGGCCAGGTGTTTGTGTCGGCCACTTGTGTCGCTTAGCTTAGTCACACAGCGACCTTGGTGCGCCTCTTTTTTTCTTTGCATCATGTGCTGTTTGGGGACAATTTTTTTTAAGTGCCATCCTGCCTGACACTGCAGTGCCACTCCTAGATGGGCCAGGTGTTTGTGTCGTCCACTTGGGTCGCTTAGCTTAGCCATCCTGCGACCTTGGTGCAAATTTTAGGACTAAAAATAATATTGTGAGGTGTTAGGTGTTCAGAATAGACTGAAAATGAGTGTAAATTATGGTTATTGAGGTTAATAATACTATGGGATCAAAGTGACCCCCAAATTCTATGATTTAAGCTGTTATTGAGGTATTTTTGTAAAAAAACACCCGAATCCAAAACACACCCGAATCCGACAAAAATTTTCAGGGAGGTTTTGACAAAACGCGTCCGAATCCAAAACACGGCCGCAGAACCGAATCCAAAACCAAAACACAAAACCCGAAAAATGTCCGGTGCACATCACTAGTTGTAACCAGGTTTGTAGAATCGTTTTGCAGGCCGCTGCTCCTATAGCTAACAAGAGACGTTTGCCCCCCATGTGATATGCAAACATTGGGAGGAAGCATACCAAACAGAGCCCATTGAGGTGTCATAGGAATATAGTTAACCAAACTATCAGTAGAATATTTTCTGACCTGAATCCAAAAACCTCGAATTACAGGGCAATCCCAAAGACAGTGAAATAAATCTGCTGAATTAGCTCCACATTTGTAACAGTTGGAATTTGGTGAATCACCTGACAAGAATCTCCTATTAGGGGACAAATAGGCTCTATGTAATATGTTAAAAAACATGGCTGTATACGGAGAGTAAGGTAACAGAGTGCACGCCCTGGCGTGAGAACGAAGTATATATCGTTCGATGATATATTTGGAAGTTGGGAAAGCCATGGAGCTAGGTTCTTATCAGATTTATCTGGTATAAACACCTGACGTATGCAGTTATACGTTAAGGAAATAGCTTTTTTTGTCAAGCTTTGGTTTTGTAGTAGTATGTCTAGTGGCTTATTCCAATCCGAAGGTGTGAAAGGTCGTATAATAAAGCTAATGTAGTGTTGGGCCTGTAAGAATGCAATAGGATGGGTCGCCATCCAGGGATAGCGTTCCCTAGCATCCTGGAACGTAGAAGGCCTCCTCGCTGACTCACAA
This sequence comes from Pseudophryne corroboree, assembly GCF_028390025.1. Taxonomy (NCBI): domain Eukaryota; kingdom Metazoa; phylum Chordata; class Amphibia; order Anura; family Myobatrachidae; genus Pseudophryne; species Pseudophryne corroboree. The sequence continues at coordinate 147,383,161 of NC_086446.1, read as the reverse complement.
ACCAAATCCCTCACCATCCTCACACCATGGGTTTGCCAACTAGAAAAAGGGTGGGAAGCTCGTCCATTTTGAAATTCAGGATTGTCAACAATTGTGAGGAACAGGGATTTATATGTATTTAATCCAAATTTGTGTCTCAATACATGCCAAGTTTTCCTAGTATGCCAGAGCAATGGGTTATCGCGTATTTCCGGTGAAATTTCCTGATCATGTACATGAAGAAGACTAGTAAGATTGATTTCTCCCAGGAATTCCCTATCTAGAGACGTGTGCGCATAGAGATCTCGGCCATGTAACCAGTCTTTAATGTATGTTATATGCGCTGCATACGAGTACAATTGGACATCAGGAAAGTTTATTCCCCCATTGTTTTTTGTTTGTTGCAGCTTGTTCAGTCCTATTCTTGGATGCTTGCCTTTCCAAATAAACTGTCTAAAACTACGATTGATCGACTTTGCATCTTTATTCGAGATCACATAAGGAAGCGCCTGTATTAGAAACATTAATTTTGAGAATGAAATCATTTTAATAAGATTCCCTCTACCCAAATATGACAACAATAGATTTCTCCAACCGTCCAACTCTGCTGCTATAGAGCGAATTACAGAAGAAAAATTGAGACCATAAAGGAGGAAAGGATTATATGAGATTTTAACCCCAAGGTAAGTGAAGTGTTGGTGTGCCCACATTATTGGGATAGTAGATTGAAAAGAAACACGAGAGGAGGGGGTTCCTAGACGAAGCGCCACCGATTTAGACGTGTTGACTTCGAAGCCAGACACCAGTCCAAAATCAGCCAAAAGAGAGAATATTTTATCAAGAGACTCAGAGGGGTCCTTAACAAACAACAAGATGTCGTCCGCAAAAGCGGTCAGTTTAATTTCCCTTTGACCAATCTGAATTCCCCGAAAATAATTTCCACATTGCAAAAGAAGGAGCAATGGGTCTATAGCTAAATTGAATAAAATAGGGGAAAGGGGGCAGCCCTGTCTAGTACCCCTGAACATCACAATAGGGCTGCTACAACATCCATTTATCAGCAAAGAGGTGGAGGGGCTGGTATAGATGTATTTTATAAAATTAATAAAAACAGGATCAAATTGTCGTGCGTGAAGAACCCTGAACAAATGCGGCCACAAGACAGTATCGAACGCCTTGGTCGTATCCAGATTTAGAAGAATATTTTGAGTGCAAGGTTCTCCATAAGATTTCACTACCGCTGCTATTGTTGTTCGAATTCCTTTAACTAAATGTTTGTGGCGAACAAATCCCAGCTGGTGATCAGTAAGAAGCTGTGGAAGCAGCAGCTGAAGTCTGTCCACCACAATTTTTGTCAGTAATTTAATGTCTGTATTAAGTAACGTGATTGGTCTATATGAGTCAATTTGTTGGGGGTCTCGTTGTGGTTTGGGAATCAAGGCTGTATGTGTGTTGTTAAAATGAGGAAAGATTGTGTTATTGTGGAGAATTTCATTGAACAATTCCCCCAAAGCAGTGGCTTTTGTGTCCCTGTAGTATTTTGTAATATTCGTTGGACAACCCGTCAGGGCCTGGCGATTTATGTAACTTCAGATTAGAAATAGCATTTGTTATTTCTTCAAGTGTGATATCCTGTTGAAAAATGTCATTTTGGGAACTGGACAATTTGGGGAGATTTGCTTTAGACAGAATACGATCATGTAATGCCTGATCACATGGGCATGCATCATATAAATTAGAAAAATATGCTTCAAAATGTTCAAGGATACGTGAGGTTGCTGTATCAATTGATGGCGAATTCGGGTCCTTAATGGCAGTAATCAATCTCTTTGGGGCGTTTAATTTTGACATGGTAGCTAGCAATCGACCGGTTTTATTCGGCCCACACTATTAAACTCTTAAAGTGCCAATGGCTCCTGGTGGACCCGTCTATACCCCATATTACTAATATGGACCCCAGCATTCTCTACGGACTACGAGAAAAGGATTTACCGGTAGGTAATTAAAATCCTATTTTTTTTTACTGTTTTGTATATCTATCTATATTTTGAAGGGGTTTTCTTCCTATCTCTCTTCTTCTATTCCTCCCATCTCCCCCTTTTCCTCCCATCTTCCCCTATTTCTCTTGTCTCCCCCTATTCCTGCTTACATTCTACCCATCTGCTCCTGTTCTTCTCCCTATTCTTCCTGTCTCCTCTTTTTAGGACTGTCTTTATTCTTTTCTTAACTCATTATTGGTTTCCATCACCTCTTTCCCCTCTGTCCTCATCTTCCTCTCTTCCCTCTGTCTCTTTTCCTTGGTGTGCCTGCTGGGAGTAGGAAGTGTGTGTGCCGGGTTTCTAACTGTTGTTGCCGTAATTTACTTTTGTTACCTTTCTCTGTACCATCCATTTCGTTGTGTGCACCCTTATTCCCCCTTCTGTCAGTCTCTCCCCTTTTCAGATCTCTCTTTCCACCTGTGTTCCCCCTTCTATCTCTCCTCTTGAATTGTCTTTTTCACCAGCTCCTACCATCACCACCATCATCGTCATATGTCCCTGTCTTCCCTGCTGACTTTTTTCTGTTTCAGCCCGATATATTGAGCCAGAATGGTTATTGATTTTGGTGTACAGATGTGCGTCTCTCTATGTCTGTGCTGATGCCCCCATCTTTACCAGGCTGTTCAACACCTCGCTCAAGACGTGTAAGGTTCCCTCCTGCTTTAAACGCTCAACAATTATCCCGGTTCACAAGAACTCAACCGTAAAAGATCTGAATGACTACAGGCTAATTGCGCTTACATCTGTGTTCATGAAAGCATTTGAACAGCCGGTGCTGAACCACCTGAGAGAATCGATCAACTCACAAATGGACCCCCTGCAGTTTGCCTACTGTGCTAATAGGAGCGTTGATGATGCAGTCAACTTGGGGCTACACTACATCCTACAATACCTGGACCATCCAGGCACCTATGCGAGGGTCCTATTCGTGGACTTCAGCTCAGCATTCAACACAATCATCCCATGTGTCCTGCAGCTGAATCTTCTCTCCTTAAGGGTTTCCGCATCAACGTGACACGGATCGTAGATTTCCTGACAGCACGGAAACAGGTGGTGAAAATAGAAAAGCTCTAGTCTGATGTGCGCTCGATCAGCACAGGGCCCCCCCAAGGATGTTTCTTTTCCCCCCTGCTCGTCTCTCTATACACCTATGATTGTACCTCGGCCGATAAATCGGTAAAAATAATAAAATTTGCGGACGACACCACCATCATTGGTCTAATTGAGGACAGGGATGAGTCTGCATACAGATGCGAGTTTGACCAGCTAACACAGTGGTGCGGCAGGAATAACCTCAACATAAATCCCCTCAAAATGGTAGTGGACTTCAGAAGGAAACCTGCTGCCATGCCCCTACTCGTGATTGCAGACCGCATGGTGTCGTGAGTCGACTCCTTTAAATCCCTAGGGTCAAAATAACCTGTGACCTTAAATGGGGACCAAACATAGGCGCCATCGTCAGGAAGGCACAACAGCGAATTTTCTTTCTAAGGCAACTCAAGAAATTCAATATCCCGCAGAATCTGCTGCACATCTTTTACACAGCCAATGTAGAATCTGTCCTATGCTCATCGATCACAGTCTGGTGTGAAAGACGAAGGCTACAAAGGGTGGTGAGGACAACAGAAAAGATTGTCGAGACCGATCTCCCCACTGTTCAAGATCTATACCTGTCCAGAGTCTTTCTTTTCTCTTACTTACCATTGGACCTAACAGTAGGTTACTACTGATACCCTTGGTGTACCACCAACAAAATCATAATTTTGACAATACAGTACATAATGGGTAATGTTGGTTAAAAAATTCTTCTTCAAAATATAACATTCTTGATGTCAGTGCGAAAACATCCCTGTATTACGACAGGTCATTTCCCATCAGGAAGACTCGAACCACTAAAAGCTTCTTCCCACTAGCTGTCCATCTACTAAATGATGTCTATATGTCTGGTGCTACGTACTGAGATGCAATTCTACACAGTATTCCCATAGTTAAGCATGTTATGTATGTTTTTATACCATGTATATTACGTATTACGTTTGTATCTCCCCATCTGTTATTTGGCGATGCATTGTGCCGCAAACAATTACTAGTATACGCGAGTATACCTGGCCAATAAAGCTGATTCTGATGTGCAGTGCATAGGGCACAGTGGTGTCCCTAGTAGAGATCAGTGGATCAGGTTTGACTCGGTTCTTTGCAGCAAGTTTGGATCTGAAAATGAAGCAAAAGGTCGACATCGCATCCGGGAAGAACCGAGTTGCAGCCATGTTAACTGCCGGACCACCATTAAGCAAGGAATTGCCAGGAGGTGGCTGATGGTGGTGCAGCCTGGGGGACAGTTTAACACACTAGAGCCGGGAGTGGAAAAAAGGAGCCTCGATTCCATTTTGACTCACTGCTATTCAGTGTTTCTGGTGCCTGGCAAATAAAGATTGTGGTGGCTGGTTCCGCCAACGGGCATCCCCCATTCTGTGCGATGGCACCGACCGCACCACCCTAGTTGCAGCCCGTGATTGTGGGAAAAGTTTCTCATATAAACAATGTCCTGAGGTCTACTTACAATACACAGTGCCTCCATCAGTAGTGAGGTGGGAGATGGTGTGCACAGGCTTCTATCCAGGTGCTTCCACATTCCTGTAGTGCTGCAGATAATGTGCCAAATGGCTGGTAATGAGGAGACCTTTGAAATACATTGTTCCATATCTATTGGGAACTTCCTAATAACCTAACTCGATTGGAAGATGCTCATTTCCTATTATACAGAGCATACTGGTACTGACATTTCCCAGTATATACTCTGTATGTTGCTGTATTACTAAACCTCATATAGTCTGAGGATTGTCCGTAACATAAACCATAACATCTTAACACTTAACTATAATAAATAAAGACACGGAGACTTGAATTTGGCAGAAATTGTTAGCTATTTATTTAAGTGAACTATTAACTGTGAATAATTAAACTAAAGTATGGTGGCCAGAAAGAACGGCTAAACAACCCTATCCCATAGATAACTATCTTATAAAACAGAACTTACGTAAACTTTCCAACACACAAATAGGTATCCGCTCCACCTCCATCCTGACTACCCACCCACCCGTGAAGGTGATGAGGCTGCCACCCATGAAGGCGGTCCAGCAGATGTAAAACCAGTCAGCGAAGGAGAGCGCACCTAAAATCAACAACCAAATGACCTCCAATTCACTCTTTAATCCAACAAATGTTAACTTGCCGTTCTTTCCCGCCAACAGCGAAGTTCTGATCTACAGAACTACGCACCGCCACCATACCCCTAACCTACCGAACCAAACACCGAAAACAGATCCTCCAAAAACATAGATAGTCCCTGTCCTGTCAAGTGCACACCATCCGGTCTAAACAAGTAGAAGTGCCGAAACTTGATCCGCTGATGCCAAACCACAGCACCGCCATGGGCCACCACAAACTTAGCCACCGCGGCATTCACCTTCCGGCGAGCCACATCGATCGCTCGACCATCCACCACTCCATGCCAACACAACCGCGGCACCATACAAGACCAGATAAGCCTACAGCCCGGCCAAGCATCAGAAATCACTTGCAGATCCTGAATAATGGCCAATTGAAGATTCACTGCCTTCCTCCTACCTAGGTCGTTCCCTCCTAAGTGAATACCAACAGTTTGGGGATGCCAAACCGCTGAACCTGCTCCATAAGCTTCGCTTTCAGGTCATGCCAAAGCATACTACGCACACCTATCCACCGCACATCATCCGAGCCTACAAAGCAAGGAGCCCCTTGCGTAGCCAAAAATTTGGCTGCCCAATAAACATAGGAATGGCCAATCACCCACACATCACACACATCCACCCGCCAACCTAAAAGGGGAAAGAACAGATAAACAAATGTGAATATGTGAGGTAAAAACAAACCCAGCCCAGAACAGGAACCAACTATCAGAACGAGGATCTGCCAAAAAGAAAAAAATTGAATAGAGGACTATAACTTTCCTCTTGAACAAGCTTCAGGCCTATCGAAGCAACAGAAAGACACAAAAGGGAAAAAAAAATAACAAAAAGGGGGGGGGGGATTAGAGCTGGGAGGGGGGGGGGGTTTGGGGAGAACACAGAATAACTCGGCTGGAGGTTAAACGTAAAAACCTGCTGAGGAACTTGTAATTAGATGCCAATTAGCCGAATTGAATAAATTAAGCCAAATCAGTTCGTCAGTTCAGGCAAAAAATCGCGAAGCACTCCAGACCCCCACTGCCAGCAGTGGCGAGTAGCTAGCCATCCGAGTAGGGAGGACAGGGGAGACAAACAATACAGTACGAACACACTGAACTGAAACACACAACGCAGTAACACAAAACAACATGTTAGCAGAACCAACTCGCTTATGCAACAACGGGCCGAATGTAACGTTTATAAGCCGCCGACTTCCAGCGGCCCAAAGCCTTAATTTCGTCCACAGCGCATAATGCAGATGCTGCGGAAGTGGCGGCCCTGATTCTGAAGGAATGGGACCCAAAGTCCCTAGGCGAGAGGCCCAAACTGGACAGGCAGCGCCGCATCATCCATGTAAATTGGTACTTCGTCAAAGGCGACCCGTCGTAATGCAGGAGCCAAGACCCTTCAGACGAGGGCCTGACCTCCGCATACCGACCAGCCAATGCCACCGGACAACAGTCCCCACCACCCGAAGGTGTCAAAGTGAGCCAATGCCCTCTACCCATCTGATCAGTTTTGGAGCGGCGCAGCCTGCACAGCACGGACCCCCCAGCCACAATAACATCTGCGCGCCGCATAAAGGCCTCGGTTTTCTTAGAAGCCGCAACCAGCTCAGAAACCCTGAATGCACCATGGCACGCCATGGAAAAGGCTAGCTGAAACAGGAACGTTTCAAAACGTGAGTCCGCCACCCCCGCCACCGCCCCTAAGAGGGAAGAAAGCAGGGACGCATCAATAGGGCGTCGGCCATCGGGAGGCACCGGACCCGAACACGCTCAATCTCTAAGCGCTCTTGCCAGTAGGAAACCCTTCGTAAAATCCGGCATACCCTTCAATTTAGAATAAAAGGATATCCCGGCAAGGTACCGAGAAACCACGGCCCTCGATCTCCCCATTACGAAGAGTTGCCAAACGAAGTCTAGAAACAAGCTCTGACCCTTCTTACCTCTAGGCCCTTGGTCACGGGAAAAGTCTTCCCACTCCTTCCAGGCCCGGCGGTATCCAGCGAGAGTGGACGGAGCCAAAGACAGCTCCGCTAGCCCTTCCAATCCTCCATGATGTCCTGCCAAACATAAGAAGGGCAGGGCAAACCTACCGAATCAGCCTCCGGGGCCAACAAACGGAACCTATCCCACTGCCCCCTGGACAATGCGTCGGCGATCCCATTATCTACCCCGGGGACGTGTTGCGCCCGAAACAGAATATTGCAGCGCAAACAGGTTAGCACGAGCCGTGACAACACTCGGAGGACTCGCAGGACCTTAGCCCTTTGGTTGTTAACTGCGTGCACGACCCCCAAGTTATCGCATCGGAAGAGAATACTGCGATCGCGCAGTCGCTCCCCCCAAACCTCCAAGGCCACCATGATGGGAAAGAGCTGCAGCAACAACAGGTCGCCGGTCAGCCCCTCCCTCGTCCAAGACTCCGGCTAAGAGGCCGCACACCAAGCCCCGTCCAGGTAACAACCGAACCCCGAGGAGCCCGCCGCATCTGTAAACAACTGCAATTCGAAACTATCAACGAGCGGGGCCATCCAGATCCGTACACCATTGAAATCCGCCAGGAACGAAACCCACATAGCGAGGTCCCGCCTTATCTCTGCCGAGAAACGGACAAAATGGTGCGGCCTGGACACCCCGGCCGTGGACCGCTCCAACTTCCGGCAAAAAACCCTGCCCATGGGAATCACCCGACAGGCAAAGTTCAAGCGACCTAAGAGGGATTGCGCCTCCCGCAAAGTAACCTTACTTCGTCCCGAGCGCTGCGCAATGGACTCCCGAAGCTGCACGACCTTTCCCCATGCACAAAAAATCATCCAGGTAATGGGCAATCCCGTTACCTCCGCAAGAAAACTCCACGCACCACTGCAAAAAGGTGCTGAACTTTTCAAAAAAGGCACACGAAACGGAACACCCCATAGGCAGACACTTGTTAATGAAGTATTCCTTCCCGACGCGGAAACCCATGAATCAAAACGACTCCGGGTGCAAAGGGAGCAAGCGAAAAACCGATTCAACATCCAGCTTAGCCATGAGGGACCCCGGGCCACACTCTCGGACCAGGCCCAGAGCATCCTCAAAGGACTGACACCCCACCGAACAATCTTCCGGCGAAATCGCATCGTTCACCGAGGACCCCGATGGATAAGACAAATGCTGAATGAGCCTAAACTTACCCGGAGCCTTTTTGGGCACCACCCCCACCTGGGAAATAATCAAATCCTCGATAGGTGGCTGCGCAAAGGGGACCGCCATTCTCCCTAGTCGAACCTCCTGTTCCACTTTACCTCGAAGCACGTCAGGAAAATCCCGGGCAGAATGCAGGTTCCTGGCGGGCCGAACAAAAACATCCCCCACCACAGGCAAACGAAAACCCGACGCAAAACCCTCCCGCAGAAATCTTGTGTCGTCTGTGTTTGGGTACCATCCCAACCATTTTAGCATGGCCCCCAAACGAACCGGGGAGGCGCCCTAACTAGCGGCCAGCCCGCCCGTTGCTCTTCCGGCAGGGCCAGTGGCCGCCTTGGCACCAGGACGCCCCCCAGCCCCGAAGCAATTGGAAGCAGAGTGGGATCTGTTACATCGCAAGCAAAGGTGTCGAAAACTACACCGTTGCCCGAGGGGGCACGTGCATTGTTGAATGCGAAACATTTCCCCTTCGCTGGCGTCTGCTGCGGAGAACGAGCCGCGTTCCAAGGACGGCGCGGCAGACCCTCCACCGCCGGCCGAAACTGACTCGCCGTTACGGCCTGCGCCACCGGCGTCCCCTTAGCCACCACCTTCACATCTTGCGCTCGCGTGACCCGCAGCCATACCTCCACGTCCTTGCAACCAAAGTCAATGACGTGTAGGCAATCGTGCTTCTGACGGAACTGCTTGTCGTCTTGCAGCCACGAATCATCCGTAGACTGACGCTGCATGTCATGAACTAGGTGAATATACCTGATGACGTTCATGTGCTCATCAGGGCGATCCTCCAAGTAGCACGCCGCGAAGACACAGAAACCCGCCAACCAGTTGTCATACGAGCGGAAGGCCTCCGCCCCAATACCGCCCTTCGCGAGCGCTTCCTTACCTTCCCTCTTGGTGTCCTCTGTCAACGTAAAAAGGTCGACGTATTCCCCCCGTCTAATCTTCCTCCTGCAACTCTCCCGCAATCCCCGCAAGACTGCCGTGTACTCGCAGCGAACCACGCAAATTATGCCTCCTCCTTTTTCGGCGAGAACTGCTACTACTCTTCCGAGACCGCTTATCCCGGTGCCGCGCCTCATACCGCGCGTACTTGATAGCCCTCTTCCTAGCCTTAGCGGTGCTACTAACCGCAGACTGCCACGAAGAAGAAGGAGAGGAAGATCTACTCGACGTACTGCCATACGAGGAAGAAGAGGACCCCTGCGATAAAGCAACCGTATCGGTGTCCCACTCACCGGTCGGCCCGCTTCCTGGAGGTGGCACGTCCGCCACGACCGGCTCCTCCTCCCGATCGTCCCCCGTATCCGAACCTGCAAAATAAGGGAAAAGCGCCGCGGGTGCCGAAGCCCCCCCGGCGGGGATGAAAGCAGACGCCCCCGCAGCCGACGGGGCAGCGCCACCCAGCAGCGAAGCGGGCGAGCACCATAGCGCAACACGCTTACAGGAACTGCGCCATAGTGGGGCCAGAAACACTAGGGGAAACGGCCGCGTCGACCGTGGCAGGAGTCACGGACACGCCACCCGGGGACAGCGCCGCCAAAAATGGCGCGCGTGCCGCCGCTATTGCTGTCACTGCCGCCGTAACGGCAGAGGGATCCGGAGCCGCAGCCCCAACGGACCCCCCGCTCCACGGGTCCGCAGCAGGGACGGCCCTCGCGCCACCGCCGCGCCGACCCAGGCGGCCCCGACTGGGCCTAGCGCCAGACGGCCGCCGTGCCCCCGCATTATTGCGTGAAGCACCAGCCGCCCCCACACTGCCACGGCCCCCACCGCCCCTGCCCACCGGGAGAACCGGATGGCCACCGCTCCCAGACCCCTCCCCTCCACTCCTGTCCCCCACAGTAACTGCAGCAGAAACCGGGGAGCCCCCTCCGTTGGAGTGGGGAGAGCCCCCAGGAGGCACCAGCGCCACACGGGCACGCTCGCGAATCAGCAGCTTCCTGGCAGGGGCGGCCAGTGGACAAGCCACGGGCCGCAGCCCTGAAACCAACCCCCTGAAGCAGTGGTGATCCTCCATCCCCCACATCCCTTCTTGTCTGCACAACTCCCAGCAATGGAAGGCGCGGGGACCGCCAGCGGGCACCCCCGCTGGCTCCCCCCTTATGGCCGCCCGACCGCGTCCTCTGCCGCCCGGCACCTCGTCCCCCCTTAGCCGCCGCTGCGGCGGGAGAATCGCCCGGTGCCCGCGGCACTGCCAGCACAGGAGCGGACGGGGACAGAGCCTCGGGCGTGCGCGCAGCGCCACGGCCCAGGATGAAGAGGGGGCAGGAGAAGCATACCGCAAAGTGGGACCAGAGGAGCGGCGGGACGGGACATGGCGGCCAAATCGATAAACGTGATGGGCACAGAGAGGGGGTGGGGGCACCAGATGCAATGTGGCACAATATAAAAGCCGGTAGTGCTTTAACACAGCAAGAATGCAAGCAGCACAAAAAACACAGGAGCACTCACCCCTACCACGACAAAAGCAGAAGAGGCTGACCCAGCCCCTTTCTCAGGCTTAAGAACCCATTCCACCTAGAGATGAGCGGGTTCGGTTTCTTTGAATCCGAACCCGCACGAACTTCACTTTTTTTTTCACGGGTCCGAGCGACTCGGATCTTCCCGCCTTGCTCGGTTAACCCGAGCGCGCCCGAACGTCATCATGACGCTGTCGGATTCTCGCGAGACTCGTATTCTATATAAGGAGCCGCGCGTCGCCGCCATTTTCACACGTGCATTGAGATTGATAGGGAGAGGACGTGGCTGGCGTCCTCTCCATTTAGATTAGATTTAGAAGAGAGAGAGAGAGAGAGATTGCTGTGATACTGTAGATTAGAAGAGAGTGCAGAGTGCAGACAGAGTTTAGTGACTGACGACCACAGTGACCAGTGACCACCAGAGACAGTGCAGTTGTTTGTTTTATTTAATATATCCGTTCTCTGCCTGAAAAAAAACGATACACAGTCACACAGTGACTCAGTCTGTGTGCACTGCTCAGCCCAGTGTGCTGCACATCAATGTATTGTATATAAAGCTTATAATTGTGGGGGAGACTGGGGAGCACTGCAGGTTGTTATAGCAGGAGCCAGGAGTACATGATAAATAATATTATATTAAAATTAAACAGTGCACACTTTTGCTGCAGGAGTGCCACTGCCAGTGTGACTAGTGGTGACCAGTGCCTGACCACCAGTACATTAGTAGTATTGTATACTATCTCTTTATCAACCAGTCTATATTAGCAGCAGACACAGTACAGTGCGGTAGTTCACGGCTGTGGCTACCTCTGTGTCGGCACTCGGCAGGCAGTCCGTCCATCCATAATTGTATTATATACCACCTAACCGTGGTTTTTTTTTTTCTTTCTTTATACCGTCGTCATAGTCATACTAGTTGTTACGAGTATACTACTATCTCTTTATCAACCAGTGTACAGTGCGGTAGTTCACGGCTGTGGCTACCTCTGTGTCGGAACTCGGCAGGCAGTCCGTCCATCCATAATTGTATTATAATATATACCACCTAACCGTGGTTTTTTTTTCGTTCTTTATACCGTCGTCATACTAGTTGTTACGAGTATACTACTATCTCTTTATCAACCAGTGTACAGTGCGGTAGTTCACGGCTGTGGCTACCTCTGTGTCGGAACTCGGCAGGCAGTCCGTCCATCCATAATTGTATTATAATATATACCACCTAACCGTGGTTTTTTTTTCGTTCTTTATACCGTCGTCATACTAGTTGTTACGAGTATACTACTATCTCTTTATCAACCAGTGTACAGTGCGGTAGTTCACGGCTGTGGCTACCTCTGTGTCGGCACTCGGCAGGCAGTCCGTCCAACCATAATTGTATTATATACCACCTAACCGTGGTTTTTTTTTCATTCTTTATACCGTCGTCATACTAGTTGTTACGAGTATACTACTATCTCTTTATCAACCAGTGTACAGTGCGGTAGTTCACGGCTGTGGCTACCTCTGTGTCGGCACTCGGCAGGCAGTCCGTCCAACCATAATTGTATTATATACCACCTAACCGTGGTTTTTTTTTCATTCTTTATACCGTCGTCATACTAGTTGTTACGAGTATACTACTATCTCTTTATCAACCAGTGTACAGTGCGGTAGTTCACGGCTGTGGCTACCTCTGTGTCGGCACTCGGCAGCCCGTCCATAATTGTATATACCAGTGACCTAACCGTGGTTTTTTTTTCTTTCTTTATACATACATACTAGTTACGAGTATACTATCTCTTTATCAACCAGTCTATATATTAGCAGCAGACACAGTACAGTGCGGTAGTTCACGGCTGTGGCTACCTCTGTGTCGGCACTCGGCAGCCCGTCCATAATTGTATATACCACCTAACCGTGGTTTTTTTTTCTTTCTTTATACATACATACTAGTTACGAGTATACTATCTCTTTATCAACCAGTCTATATATTAGCAGCAGACACAGTACAGTGCGGTAGTTCACGGCTGTGGCTACCTCTGTGTCGGCACTCCGCAGCCCGTCCATAATTGTATATACCAGTGACCTAACCGTGGTTTTTTTTTCTTTCTTTATACATACATACTAGTTACGAGTATACTATCTCTTTATCAACCAGTCTATATATTAGCAGCAGACACAGTACAGTGCGGTAGTTCACGGCTGTGGCTACCTCTGTGTCGGCACTCGGCAGCCCGTCCATAATTGTATATACCAGTGACCTAACCGTGGTTTTTTTTTCTTTCTTTATACATACATACTAGTTACGAGTATACTATCTCTTTATCAACCAGTCTATATATTAGCAGCAGACACAGTACAGTGCGGTAGTTCACGGCTGTGGCTACCTCTGTGTCGGCACTCGGCAGCCCGTCCATAATTGTATATACCAGTGACCTAACCGTGGTTTTTTTTTCTTTCTTTATACATACATACTAGTTACGAGTATACTATCTCTTTATCAACAAGTCTATATATTAGCAGCAGACACAGTACAGTGCGGTAGTTCACGGCTGTGGCTACCTCTGTGTCGGCACTCGGCAGCCCGTCCATAATTGTATACTAGTATCCAATCCATCCATCTGCATTGTTTACCTGAGGTGCCTTTTAGTTGTGCCTATTAAAATATGGAGAACAAAAATGTTGAGGTTCCAAAATTAGGGAAAGATCAAGATCCACTTCCACCTCGTGCTGAAGCTGCTGCCACTAGTCATGGCCGAGACGATGAAATGCCAGCAACGTCGTCTGCCAAGGCCGATGCCCAATGGCATAGTACAGAGCATGTCAAAACTAAAACACCAAATATCAGTAAAAAAAGGACTCCAAAACCTAAAATAAAATTGTCGGAGGAGAAGCGTAAACTTGCCAATATGCCATTTACCACACGGAGTGGCAAGGAACGGCTGAGGCCCTGGCCTATGTTCATGGCTTGTGGTTCAGCTTCACATGAGGATGGAAGCACTCAGCCTCTCGCTAGAAAACTGAAAAGACTCAAGCTGGCAAAAGCACCGCAAAGAACTGTGCGTTCTTTGAAATCCCAAATCCACAAGGAGAGTCCAATTGTGTCGGTTGCGATGCCTGACCTTCCCAACACTGGACGTGAAGAGCATGCGCCTTCCACCATTTGCACGCCCCCTGCAAGTGCTGGAAGGAGCACCCGCAGTCCAGTTCCTGATAGTCAGATTGAAGATGTCAGTGTTGAAGTACACCAGGATGAGGAGGATATGGGTGTTGCTGGCGCTGGGGAGGAAATTGACCAGGAGGATTCTGATGGTGAGGTGGTTTGTTTAAGTCAGGCACCCGGGGAGACACCTGTTGTCCGTGGGAGGAATATGGCCGTTGACATGCCAGGTGAAAATACCAAAAAAATCAGCTCTTCGGTGTGGAGGTATTTCACCAGAAATGCGGACAACAGGTGTCAAGCCGTGTGTTCCCTTTGTCAAGCTGTAATAAGTAGGGGTAAGGACGTTAACCACCTCGGAACATCCTCCCTTATACGTCACCTGCAGCGCATTCATAATAAGTCAGTGACAAGTTCAAAAACTTTGGGTGACAGCGGAAGCAGTCCACTGACCAGTAAATCCCTTCCTCTTGTAACCAAGCTCACGCAAACCACCCCACCAACTCCCTCAGTGTCAATTTCCTCCTTCCCCAGGAATGCCAATAGTCCTGCAGGCCATGTCACTGGCAAGTCTGACGAGTCCTCTCCTGCCTGGGATTCCTCCGATGCATCCTTGCGTGTAACGCCTACTGCTGCTGGCGCTGCTGTTGTTGCCGCTGGGAGTCGATGGTCATCCCAGAGGGGAAGTCGTAAGCCCACTTGTACTACTTCCAGTAAGCAATTGACTGTTCAACAGTCCTTTGCGAGGAAGATGAAATATCACAGCAGTCATCCTACTGCAAAGCGGATAACTGAGTCCTTGACAACTATGTTGGTGTTAGACGTGCGTCCGGTATCCGCCGTTAGTTCACAGGGAACTAGACAATTTATTGAGGCAGTGTGCCCCCGTTACCAAATACCATCTAGGTTCCACTTCTCTAGGCAGGCGATACCGAGAATGTACACGGACGTCAGAAAAAGACTCACCAGTCTCCTAAAAAATGCAGTTGTACCCAATGTCCACTTAACCACGGACATGTGGACAAGTGGAGCAGGGCAGGGTCAGGACTATATGACTGTGACAGCCCACTGGGTAGATGTATGGACTCCCGCCGCAAGAACAGCAGCGGCGGCACCAGTAGCAGCATCTCGCAAACGCCAACTCTTTCCTAGGCAGGCTACGCTTTGTATCACCGCTTTCCAGAATACGCACACAGCTGAAAACCTCTTACGGCAACTGAGGAAGATCATCGCGGAATGGCTTTCCCCAATTGGACTCTCCTGTGGATTTGTGGCATCGGACAACGCCAGCAATATTGTGTGTGCATTAAATATGGGCAAATTCCAGCACGTCCCATGTTTTGCACATACCTTGAATTTGGTGGTGCAGAATTTTTTAAAAAACGACAGGGGCGTGCAAGAGATGCTGTCGGTGGCCAGAAAAATTGCGGGACACTTTCGGCGTACAGGCACCACGTACAGAAGACTGGAGCACCACCAAAAACTACTGAACCTGCCCTGCCATCATCTGAAGCAAGAAGTGGTAACGAGGTGGAATTCAACCCTCTATATGCTTCAGAGGTTGGAGGAGCAGCAAAAGGCCATTCAAGCCTATACAATTGAGCACGATATAGGAGATGGAATGCACCTGTCTCAAGTGCAGTGGAGAATGATTTCAACGTTGTGCAAGGTTCTGATGCCCTTTGAACTTGCCACACGTGAAGTCAGTTCAGACACTGCCAGCCTGAGTCAGGTCATTCCCCTCATCAGGCTTTTGCAGAAGAAGCTGGAGGCATTGAAGAAGGAGCTAAAAGGGAGCGATTCCGCTAGGCATGTGGGACTTGTGGATGCAGCCCTTAATTCGCTTAACAAGGATTCACGGGTGGTCAATCTGTTGAAATCAGAGCACTACATTTTGGCCACCGTGCTCGATCCTAGATTTAAAGCCTACCTTGGATCTCTCTTTCCGGCAGACACAGGTCTGCTGGGGTTGAAAGACCTGCTGGTGACAAAATTGTCAAGTCAAGCGGAACGCGACCTGTCAACATCTCCTCCTTCACATTCTCCCGCAACTGGGGGTGCGAGGAAAAGGCTCAGAATTCCGAGCCCACCCGCTGGCGGTGATGCAGGGCAGTCTGGAGCGACTGCTGATGCTGACATCTGGTCCGGACTGAAGGACCTGACAACGATTACGGACATGTCGTCTACTGTCACTGCATATGATTCTCTCAACATTGATAGAATGGTGGAGGATTATATGAGTGACCGCATCCAAGTAGGCACGTCACACAGTCCGTACTTATACTGGCAGGAAAAAGAGGCAATTTGGAGGCCCTTGCACAAACTGGCTTTATTCTACCTAAGTTGCCCTCCCACAAGTGTGTACTCCGAAAGAGTGTTTAGTGCCGCCGCTCACCTTGTCAGCAATCGGCGTACGAGGTTACATCCAGAAAATGTGGAGAAGATGATGTTCATTAAAATGAATTATAATCAATTCCTCCGCGGAGACATTGACCAGCAGCAATTGCCTCCACAAAGTACACAGGGAGCTGAGATGGTGGATTCCAGTGGGGACGAATTGATAATCTGTGAGGAGGGGGATGTACACGGTGATATATCGGAGGGTGAAGATGAGGTGGACATCTTGCCTCTGTAGAGCCAGTTTGTGCAAGGAGAGATTAATTGCTTCTTTTTTTGGGGGGGTCCAAACCAACCCGTCATATCAGTCACAGTCGTGTGGCAGACCCTGTCACTGAAATGATGGGTTGGTTAAAGTGTGCATGTCCTGTTTTGTTTATACAACATAAGGGTGGGTGGGAGGGCCCAAGGATAATTCCATCTTGCACCTCTTTTTTCTTTTCTTTTTCTTTGCATCATGTGCTGATTGGGGAGGGTTTTTTGGAAGGGACATCCTGCGTGACACTGCAGTGCCACTCCTAAATGGGCCCGGTGTTTGTGTCGGCCACTAGGGTCGCTAATCTTACTCACACAGTCAGCTACCTCATTGCGCCTCTTTTTTTCTTTGCGTCATGTGCTGTTTGGGGAGGGTTTTTTGGAAGGGACATCCTGCGTGACACTGCAGTGCCACTCCTAGATGGGCCCGGTGTTTGTGTCGGCCACTAGGGTCGCTAATCTTACTCACACAGCTACCTCATTGCGCCTCTTTTTTTCTTTGCGTCATGTGCTGTTTGGGGAGGGTTTTTTGGAAGGGACATCCTGCGTGACACTGCAGTGCCACTCCTAGATGGGCCCGGTGTTTGTGTCGGCCACTAGGGTCGCTAATCTTACTCACACAGTCAGCTACCTCATTGCGCCTCTTTTTTTCTTTGCGTCATGTGCTGTTTGGGGAGGGTTTTTTGGAAGGGCCATCCTGCGTGACACTGCAGTGCCACTCCTAGATGGGCCCGGTGTTTGTGTCGGCCACTAGGGTCGCTAATCTTACTCACACAGTCAGCTACCTCATTGCGCCTCTTTTTTTCTTTGCGTCATGTGCTGTTTGGGGAGGGTTTTTTGGAGGGGCCATCCTGCGTGACACTGCAGTGCCACTCCTAGATGGGCCCGGTGTTTGTGTCGGCCACTAGGGTCGCTAATCTTACTCACACAGCTACCTCATTGCGCCTCTTTTTTTCTTTGCGTCATGTGCTGTTTGGGGAGGGTTTTTTGGAAGGGACATCCTGCGTGACACTGCAGTGCCACTCCTAGATGGGCCCGGTGTTTGTGTCGGCCACTAGGGTCGCTTATCTTACTCACACAGCGACCTCGGTGCAAATTTTAGGACTAAAAATAATATTGTGAGGTGTGAGGTATTCAGAATAGACTGAAAATGAGTGTAAATTATGGTTTTTGAGGTTAATAATACTTTGGGATCAAAATGACCCCCAAATTCTATGATTTAAGCTGTTTTTTAGTGTTTTTGGAAAAAAACACCCGAATCCAAAACACACCCGAATCCGACAAAAATAATTCGGTGAGGTTTTGCCAAAACGCGTTCGAACCCAAAACACGGCCGCGGAACCGAACCCAAAACCAAAACACAAAACCCGAAAAATTTCAGGCGCTCATCTCTTTCCACCTACCCCCAACATTCATTCCTATTGGCTAACAATAATACTCCCATAATGCATTACCGTCCTGCCCCCAGACTAGCTGAGGTTTAACCCACTCCTCTCCTATTCTGTCAATTCGTTCTCCAATATTTTGCAGATTGAAACATATAGGAGATAAGTCCTTATGCAGCATAGTGAGTCCAGTTATAGGTTGCTTAGGTTAGTGTACACACATCACCTGATAATCACATGTATACAATGTACTCAGTCACTGTGTGTTTCTCCTACAGATGTAACCTGTAACAAAGATACACCAGAAGGATGTCCCCGTCTGGTGTGTGTTTCTTATACAATAATATTCTGCTGTGTAATAATGTCAGATTTCATTGATTGAACTTAGTGTTATTGTTTTGTGTGTTATTTAGGGTAAAGGTCTGGCTGATGCTAAGGTAGAAGATATGGAGGAAAAAGAAGAGACATGTGAGGGGTGACCTGCAGT
The DNA here is from genome assembly GCF_028390025.1 of Pseudophryne corroboree. NCBI lineage: Eukaryota > Metazoa > Chordata > Amphibia > Anura > Myobatrachidae > Pseudophryne > Pseudophryne corroboree. Next base: position 147,364,621 of record NC_086446.1, on the reverse strand, counting down.
ATAAGGAGGAGGAAACCCCTACAGATATCTGCACAGGTGAGTAATAAGCACTAAGTACAGGAGTCTCCTTGCTCAGTCACTACAGCAGTCTCTAATTCTAATAAACACGTTCCTCTGTCAGTACAGACTAATGAGGACAATGTATCTGACCACTTGGAAAGTTAGGAGCCATCAGCACCCATCAGACTCCTGCTTTCCTCCTCACATCATATCATAGCCAAAAGATGGACGAGTCTCCTCACTACACTCAGGTGATTCTCACACATCAGAACAAGGGATGTCATCAATTGTATTAATCTGATTTGGATCGCGTGACCACAATAGCGACAGCGGGATCCCGGCTTTTACATGCCCGGCGGGGAAGGGTGAGAGTGCAACAAAACCTTTTGTGGGCTTGGTGGTGAGCTGTACTTGCCACAGGTTTTATTCCCACTATATGGCTGTCGTGGACACCCACGAGTGGGAATAGTCTCTGTTAGTCGGCATGCGACTGTCGGGATTATGAGGAGGCAGGATCCTAGCTTAGGTATTGTAACCGACAGTCTCCTGACCACCGGTCACATAACTGCATCCCGTATGAGAACCTTGGCTAGTAGATTTACTAAAGGTCGGTTTTGCAAAACAATAGGATTGGCTGCAAATTGACGGCAGGTTTGTGGTGAGAACATTAGTATTTACTACCAGAGGTTGATTCCGGTCTGTTTCATAGTCTCAAAAAACACAGCAGTTATATATAACACAAAAAATCTCCACTTTCTCTTACGTCCGAGAGGATGCTGGGGTCCATTTAGTACCATGGGGTATAGACGGGTCCACTAGGAGCCACTGTAACTTTAAGAGATTAATAGTGTGGGCTGGCTCCTCCCTCTATGCTCCTCCTACCAGACTCAGTTTAGAAAATGTGCCCGGAGGAGCCGGTCACAGCTAGGAGAATTCCTAGGAGTTTTCTTAGTTTCATTTTTTTATTAAAGTTTAGAGTTTGTTGTTTTACAGGAAGGCTGCTGACAACAGCCTCCCTGCTTCGTGGGACTAAGGGGGGGAGTAGGAACCAACTTAATGGAGAGTTAATGGTTCTCTACTCGGCTGACAGGACACTGAGCTCCTGAGGGTGATGATTGCAAGCCCACAAGGCGACCGCTCACTTCTGCAGCACGCCCGCCACCCCCTAACAGAGCCAGAGGATAGAAGAGTGGTGAGTACAGCACCGGCATCCCGGTTAGCGGGTCGCTGGTGGGTATGGCGGCACGCTGGTGGGTATGGCGACACAAGGAGCTCTGACAGGCTGCGCTCCTAGAAGGCTCAGCAACATGCAACATGTAGGCGCTTGAGGGGCATCTTGGGCCAGCGCATTAACCATACACTGGTTACGCTAGTTAACAGGGGCTAATCCCGCTGCTAACACTTAAGAAACCAGTATAAAGAATTAGTTTGGGAAGCCTTGTGCCACTGCGGTACCAGGGTATTATAGACAGGATGTTAGGCGCCGCGGTCCGGGACGTCCTCCCGGCCCGGCGCCTAGCAACTAGGGACGCCGAGCGCACTTAGCCGCCGGGTCCCTAGCAACGCTGGGACTCCGTGCGCGCTGAGCCGCCGGCTCCCTAGCAACGCTAGGACGCTGGGCGCGCCGAGCCGCCGGGACCCTAGCAACGGGGACACCACGGGCGGACTGCGTTCCCCGTTGCAGGGTGGATTAATCACTATGCACACATGTTTCTGGTCGTGCAGCAGGGCAGCTGCATGACATTGGTGGTAATCAGGCTCTGGACTCTGATTGGGGAATTCCCTGTTAAATGCCTTCTCAGTGCCTCACACAGACGCCGGTGATAGCTTCCTGCATGCTGCTCATGTTTGGTTTAGATCTGTTCCTGGTCTGCTGTGTCCGGTCGTTCCAGTCTTCAGAGTTCCTGAGTATTGGTGTTTGTCATCTCATCCCAAGGAGTTCTCCTGGTCCTCATTTTCCTGTGACACTCTATTGAGGATCTCGCTTGGTTTCGTGAGTGACGGCTCTGCCGTGTGCTGCGGCCTAGGCCGCTTAATATTGTTTGCTGGTTTTGGAGCATTTGCGGAGGTATCCGCTTCCACAGTCCTCCCCGGTACTCGGCGGTGCCGTGTAGGAGAGTGGACAAGTGGAGTGTTCTGGTTGTCCTTTTCCCTGGTGGAAATCCGCACATACTTTAGTTTTAGGTTTGTTAGTAGCCCCTGGCCTTATTGTTTAGGTAGAGGGCCCCTTGTTATCTCCCTGTCTCGGTTCACTCTTTGTCTCCCATTAAGACCTGAGGGGGCATCGGAGTTGGGCAGACGTAATCCGCCCTTCAAACGCAGCTGCCATGGGCTCAAGAAACCATAGTCTCGCAAGAGTGTACTGACAGCACGGGCGAGACAACGGAGATAGGGTGCCAGGGGCTATTCCCATTCCTTTCCCCTTTCCCAGCATTATGTTCCGGTATTCAGGTCTCTTCACATAAGATCACCCCAGACCTAAGTACTAGAATCATAACATTATCACCGGCCCAAAAACTTAAAAAAAAAAAAAAAAAGGGGTTTTGAATTTTTTCCCATTCTGTTTTGGTGAGAATCATATCCGGCTTCATGAATCCGGCAGGGTTAGGACCAAATCCCGGTCAGCTTTTTGCTAATCAAATTCAAGAACTAACTCAGATGGTTCAGGACCTTTCTCTTCGGGTGAGATCGCAGGAAGATCTTTTGCGAGCCTCCCCGAGTGTGGTCCCGGAACCAAAGATGCATTTATCCGACCGTTTTTCGGGTAACCGAAAAGATTTTTTTAATTTTAAAGAAGCTTGTAAGCTATATTTTTGTTTAAGGCCTCGTTCCTCTGGTACTGAATCTCAGCGGGTTGGGATTATTATGTCATTGCTCCAGGGGGATCCACAGACCTGGGCGTTTTGGTTAAAAACTGAAGATCCTGCTTTGTTATCGGTAGGCGCCTTTTTTAATCATTAGGTCTGTTGTATGATGACCCAGATAGAGAGGCGTCAGCTGAGAGTCACCTACGTGCTCTTAAACAAGGGAAAAATCCAGCAGAGGTGTATTGTACAGAATTTCGCCGTTGGTCGAACGACTGTGGCTGGAATGACCCGGCCCTGCGCAGTCAGTTTCGCCTCGGTTTATCTGAACTTATTAAAGACAGTCTCCTTCAGTACCCCGCTCCTGAGACTCTCGATAAACTCATGGAGCTCGCTAATAAAATAGATCGTCGTCTCCGAGAGCGGAGGGCTGAAAGAGGAACAACTTTTAGGCCTAGTCCATGTGTTTATACCTTTCCAGAGGACGTCGAGGAGCCCATGCAAATGGGTCTCTCCCGGCTGTCCCCAGAGGAAAGAACCAGAAGATTAAATTCTGGTCTCTGTTTGTACTGTGGTGGTAAGGGACATATTGCTCACAACTGCCCGAACAAGTCGGGAAACACTCTGACCAAGTGAATTGCGAGGGGGTTCACTTAGGTCTGCAGCTTATCTCCTCAAACGACTCTCTCCTAGTTCCTGTTAAGATTTCCTTTGGCAGCCTCAGTTCATTGGTGTCGGCCTTTGTTGACAGTGGAGCTGCAGGAAATTTTATGGATTTAACTTGGGCTAAGTCCTTAGGCATTCCTCAGATACCATTGAATAAACGTATCACCATGCACGGGTTAGATGGGGGTCCGCTTTCCAATGGGATAATTACTCACTGCACACCTCCAGTATTACTTACAGTAGGAGCTTTACATTCTGAAGAGATAGAATTCTACCTTACACATTGTCCGGCAGTTCCTGTAGTTTTGGGTCACCCTTGGCTTGCCTTTCATAATCCCACCATTGATTGGCGGTCCGGGGAGATTTCCCAATAGGGTCCTTTTTGTGTTAAGGAATGTATTTCCCATCCAGTCCGGGTTGCGGCAGTCGTCCCAGAACTTATTCCTGTGGAATATCAGGATTTTGCCGATGTGTTCTCCAAAGGCAATGCGGACATTCTGCCTCCCCATCGGTCCTACGACTGTGCAATAGAGTTAGTTCCAGGTGCCACTTTGCCTAAGGGGAGATTATATGCCCTGCCTGGGCCAGAAACCACGGCCATGAATAATTATATTCAGGAAAGCCTTAAGAAAGGTTTTATTAGGCCTTCAAAATCTCCATTGAGTGCAGGATTTTTCTTTGTTGAGAAAAAAGATGGGTCGCTTAGACCATGTATTGATTTTAGGGCCCTGAATAAGATCTCTGTGAAAAACACCTATCCTTTGCCCTTAATTTAATTCCTTTTTGATCAGTTACGCTCCGTCGTGATCTTTTCGAAATTTGATCTTAGGGGAGCTTACAACCTCATCCGAATAAAATCTGGGGATGAGTGGAAGACGGCTTTCAGCACTCAGTCGGGTCACTATGAATACCGGGTGATGCCGTTCTGCCTGTCAAATGCTCCAGCAGTTTTTCAAGACCTCATTAACGATGTTCTCTGTGACTTCCTAGGAAAATTCGTGGTCGTTTATTTAGACGACATCTTGATTTATTCTGAATCGATGGAACAACATGTTACCCAGGTGCGTCTGGTTCTTCAAAAGTTACGTGAGAACCATTTATATGCCAAGCTGGAGAAGTGTGATTTTCACATCACAGGAGTATCTTTTTTAGGGTACATAATTTCTCCCCAGGGATTTTCCATGGAACCGAAGAAGCTCCAGGCCATCCTTAATTGGGCGCAACCCACTAATTTAAAAGCAATTCAGCGCTTTTTAGGGTTTGCGACTTATTACAGGCGGTTAATTCATTCTTTTTCTGACCTGGTTGCTCCCATAGTAGCTCTGACTAAAAAAGGAGCGGATCCTTCCAATTGGTCGCATGAAGCTGAGTTGTCCTTCCAGGCCTTGAAACAAGCCTTTGTCTCGGCTCCTGTCCTCAGACATCCTAATCTGGAATTGCCCTTTATTGTGGAGGTTGATGCCTCAGAGGTTGGAGTGGGGGCTGTCCTTTCTCAGGAAGATCCGGAGTCTCTGGAGTTACATCCTTGTGCCTTTATGTCCAGGAAATTCTCCTCCGCTGAATCCAACTATGACGTTGGTAATTGGGAGTTACTGGCAGTAAAATGGGCTTTTGAGGAATGGAGGCATTGGCTGGAGGGAGCTAGACATACTATTTCGGTTTTAACTGACCATAAGAACCTGCAATATATTGAATCAGCTAAACGGCTTAATGCTCGGCAGGCACGTTGGGCATTATTTTTTATTCGTTTCAGGTTTATAATCACTTTCAGGCCTGGTTCCAAGAATACGAAAGCTGATGCCCTGTCACGTAGCTTTCTTCCGGTTCACAATAGCAATCCTGTTGTTACCCCCATAGTTCTATCTTCGGTCATCCGGGCAGGCCTCACACTGGATTTATTTACCCAGTTAAACCAGCTTCAACACCAAGCTCCTAGACTTACTCCTGCTGGTCGTCTTTATGTCCCTGAATTTTTGAGAGCCACTGTTTTAACTGAGTTTCATGACAACAAAGTCTCAGGGCATCCGGGTATCACTAAGACATTGGAGTTAGTCTCTCGCTCAGTGTGGTGGCCTAGTCTTTCTAAAGACGTTAAGGAATTCGTCCATTCCTGTCAGGTTTGTGCACAGCATAAGGTTCCTCGTTCGTTGCCTATCGGGCAACTCATGCCTTTAACTGTTCCTCTCAGGCCATGGTCTCATATTTCCATGGATTTCGTGGTTGACCTTTCCCTTTCAGCCGGATTCCGAGTCATTTGGGTGGTAGTGGACCGTTTTAGTAAAATGGCTCATTTTGTTGCTCTTCCCCGATTGCCTTCTGCTCAAGGGTTGGCAATTTTGTTCCTCCGCCATGTGTTCAGGCTTCATGGTTTGCCCACTGATATTGTTCTGATCGGGGTCCACAATTCATCGCACAATTCTGGAAACGTTTTTGCGCCTCATTGAAGATGAAACTGTCTTTAACATCTGGTTACCACCCACAGTCTAACGGGCAAACCGAACGAGTCAACCAGTCAGTAAAACAATATTTACGTTTGTATTCAGCCAAACTCCAGAATGATTAGTCCGAGTTTCTCCCTTTGGCTGAATTTGCTTATAATAACTCTTGTCATTCCTCCACCAAAGAGTCTCCATTCTTTTCAGTTTTTGGTTTTCACCCCAGAGCCAAGTCTTTTTTTCATCATTCTCCAGTCTCCTCGCTGACCTTAACCTCCCATCTCAGAGCAATTTGGAGAAAAGTGCACCTTGCTCTCAGAAAAGCGGCCTTCCGAGAGAAGAAATTTTCTGACAGGCTCCGACGTCCTTGCACTTTTAAGGTGGGAGATAAGGTGTGGTTGTCAACTCGCAACATCAAGCTTCGACAATCCTCGGCTAGACTGGGACCCAAATTTATTGGACCGTTTCTTATTATTAAGAAGGTCAACCCAGTTGCCTTTCGGCTACGTTTACCAAGATCTCTCAGAATTGGAAATACTTTTCACTGTTCCCTGTTGAAACAATATGTTTCTTCCAGTAGATTTCCTCGGAGGATCTCTCAGGGTAGATCTCCAGTGGATGTGCAGGGACAACAGGAGTTCTTGGTAGAGAAAGTTCTTGATTCTAGAATGTCCCGGGGTCGGCTTTATTTTTTGGTTCACTGGAAAGGCTATGGTCCAGAGGAAAGGTCTTGGGTCCTGGATATGGATCTTCATGCCCCTAAACTCAAGAGAGCATTTTTCCTGGAATTTCCTCAGAAACCTGGCTTTAGGGGTTCGTTGACCCCTCCTCAAGGGGGGGGGGACTGTTAGGCGCCGTGGTCCGCGATGTCCTCGTGGCCCGGCGCCTAGCAATTAGGGACGCCGAGCGTGCTAGCCGCCGGGTCCCTAGCAACGCTGGGACACCGTGCGCGCTGAGCCGCCGGCTCCCTAGCAACACTGGGACGCCAGGCGTGCTGAGCCGCCTGGACCCTAGCAACGGGGACGCCACGGGCGGACCGTGCTCTCCGTTGCAGGGTCAATCAAGTTAACCACACACACACTGGTCTTCTGGTCGTGCAGCCAGACAGCTGCACGGCATTTATGCTAATCAGGCTCTGAACATCTGATTGGAGGACTCCCTGCTAAATACCTTCCCAGTGCTTCACACAGACGCCGGTAATAGCTTCCTGCATGCTGCTTAGGTTTGCTGAACGTCTGTTCCAGTCCTGCTGTGTCCGGTCATTCCTGTCCTCAGAGTTCCTGAATCTTGGAGTTGTCATCTCATCCCAAGGAGTCTTCTGGCCCTCAATTGCCCGCAACAGTCACCAGAAGATCTCGTGTGGTTTTCGTGAGTTGCGGCTCTGCCGCGTGCTGCGGCCCAGCCCGCTTTATTTTGTATTCTTTTTCGGAGCATTTGCGGAGGTTTCCGCTTCCACAAGTCCTCTCCGGAACTCGGCGGTGCCGGGTAGGAGAGTGGACAAGTGGGTATTTTGGTTGTCCTTTTCCCTGGCGGTTTTCCGCACATATTCTAGTTTTAGGTTAGTTTGTAGCCCCTGGCTTTGTTGTTTAGTTAGAGGGCCCCTTGTTATCACCCTGTCTCGGATTTCTCTTTGTCTCCCATTAAGACCTGAGGGGGCATCGGAGTTGGGCAGACGTAATCCGCCCTTCAAACGCGGTTGCCATGGGCTCAAGCAACCATAGTCTCTCAAGAGATTTCTGACAGCACGGGCGAGACAATGGAGTTAGGGTGCCAGGGGCTATTCCCGTTCCCGCTCCCTTTCCCAGCATTACGTTCCAGTGCTCAGGTCCTTGCTATAAGATCTCCCCAGACCAGAGTGCTGGAATCATAACAAAGACATTGGCCTGCTTAATGCACGGGCTACTTCCATGGCAGTCTCGGCTATGCCAATGGACTGCGGATGCAGAATCCAAGAAAAAAGTGTGGAGAACCTACACTTCACAGGTCAGGCCCTGTTTGGGGAAGCGCTGGATGCGTGGATCTCCACGGCAACTGCGGGTAAGTCGACCTTTCTTCCCTCCGCAGCTGCACCGGCTCTGAAATCTTATACTACGCCTACACTGCTGTCCTTTCGGACCACAAAATTTTAAAAATCCAAAGGTTCCCCCACCTTCTTTAGAGAAGGGCAGGGAAATCCAGAAAACCTACACCACCAGGTACCCAGGAACAGAAACCAGGTTCTGCTTCTTCAAAATCTTCAGCATCCTGGGGAGTGGGCAGGTGGGAGCGAGACTAAACGTTTTCAGTCACGTCTGTGCGTCTTCCTGCCTAGACCCCTGGGTAACAGATATTGTTGCCCAGGGGTACAGACTGGAATTTCAGGAACTCCCACCTCACAGATTCTTCAAATCAGGCTTACCAGCTTCACCTTACAAGAGGCAGTTCAAAAACAGGAGTTATTATTCCAGTACCTCCTCCACGCCACACAAAGGGGTTTTATTCAAACCTCTTTGTAGTCCCGATGTCACGATCCGGGTATCTGGACGCCATTACTTACCCTTCAGATGCCTCCTGAGGCTGGCTCAGCGTTCCAGGACCGGATCCCATCCGTTACACTGATGTCCACATTCCTGCCTCCTCTCCTGTCACTCTGAGACGCGGTCACCGCGGCGCCATGTAACATCTGGAATGGCGTTCCCCGCGGCCTCCACCGCTGTCCCTGAGTTCCTGCATGCGGAGTGTCAGAGTGGCGATTACGTCAGCCGCGGCCTCCGCTGTGCCCGCGTGGTTTAGATGTGCAATCATCAGTCTGGCGTCTCCTGTCTCCTGTGGCCGGCGCCGCCATTGCTGTTTCAATTCTCACATGGATTACAAACCAAACTTCCCTCCAAGTGTCTGCATGGGAGCAGCCATCTTGGATTTTGTCATCTGATCATTTCCACCAATCTGCTGTCTGTATTGTTAATCTGCATATTTGCCTAGCCAACCCCTTCCTTGCTGCAGGTATAAATATGCTGTGCCTGAGCAAGGAAGGCGTCAGTGCTTTGGTTGTCTAACCTAGTTCCAGTTTGTCTCTCTCCTGTGGTTGTCTTCCAGGTTCCAGCTCCTGTCTCCAGACTTCTGCTATAGAGACCCGCACCAGCATTCCATCTGCGGTGTAGCCTGACTCTCCGATCCATTCTGGACTCGCCTGTTTCCAGCTACAACAATCACCTGCTTCCAGCCCAGCTTCCAGCAGTGTACAGCTTCTCTTAAAGGGCCGGTGTCCTTTTCTGCAGTTTACCACTCTCCACCGGTATTATTATTTCACCGCTCTCAAACAATCACCTGCTTCCAGCCTAGATTCCAGCAGTGTACAGCTTCTCTTAAAGGGCCGGTGTCCTTTTCTGCAGTTTACCACTCTCCACCGGTATTATTATTTCACCGCTCTCAAACTCCAAACTTCATTATTATTTCATCGCTCTCAAGTTCGTTTATTATTTAACTGGTTCCAGCCAGTATCCACTCCGTACCAACAACAGTCTGGTTCCAGCCAGTATCCACAGCAGCCGTTTTACCTTCAGCAGCCCAGCCTTTCCTGGAACATCAGCTGGTACGATCCTGGGTTCTCTCCATTGCTACAGTCAGGCCTGGTAAGGACTTTCCAACTAGAAGATTATAAGAACTGTCTCACACTACCAGTGCCTGTGGCCCTTGCCACCCTGTAGTACCCAGGAATTGTATTTATCCTCTGTTGACTTTTATGTTTCCTTTTACTGCTGCTGTGTTACGGAGTTTGTCATAATAAACATCATTGACTTTTATCCTGGTTGTCGTGGTCACGCCTTCGGGCAGTTATTCTACATGTTACTTACATGTCTAGGGGTCTGATACAACCTCCCAGGTTCCGTTACATCTCAGCCCCTACAACTGAGGCTGCCTCCCGTCAGCTCAGGCCCTCAGTTGTGACAGTAAGCACTGACCTAATGAATCCAGCCGGAGACCAGGATCACGCGACCAGGCCGATGCAAGAACTGGCAGCCCGACTTGAACATCAGGAGGCTGCACAGGGCCACATCATCCGCTGTCTCCAGGATCTCTCTACACGGCTGGATGGGATTCAAACGACCCTCCGTGGACCTGGCACGTCCGGTGCGTCCACTACAGTGACACCAGCTGTAACCCCACCCACCTTACCCATTTCCAGTCCACATCTTCATCTTCCAACGCCAGCAAAATTTGATGGATCTCCAAGGTTCTGCAGGGGATTTCTCAATCAATGTGAAATCCACTTTGAGCTTCTACCTGGCAATTTCTTCAGTGACCGTACCAAAATTGCCTATATCATCTCCCTTCTCAGTGGCTCAGCCCTTGACTGGGCATCACCTTTGTGGGAGAAGTCTGATCCCCTGCTATCCTCCTATACTGACTTTGTAGCTACATTCAGGCGCATCTTCGACGAGCCAGGCCGGATAACATCTGCTTCATCTGAGATTCTCCGTTTACGCCAGGGAACACGTACTGTGGGACAGTATCTTATAAAGTTTAAAATCCTGGCATCCGAACTGGCATGGAACGATGAGGCCCTGTATGCTGCATTCTGGCATGGCTTATCAGAACGCATCAAGGATGAGTTAGCTACCAGAGACTTGCCCTCTAAGTTGGATGAGCTAATTTCTCTTTGCACGAAGGTTGATCTACGTTTCAGAGAGAGAGCAACCGAGCGAGGAAGATCATCTACTCCTAAATCTTCTGCTCCTCCTCCTCGTCAACCATCTCCATCCAAGGATGAGCCTATGCAAATTAGTCGTTCCCGTCTATCTCCCGCTGAGCGCCGAAGACGTCTCTCTGAGTCTCTCTGTCTCTACTGTGCAGCTCCGTCGCACACTATCAATGCCTGTCCCAAACGTCCGGGAAACTCCAGATCCTAGCTCGCCAAGGAGAGGGCCGGCTAGGAGTAATGATCTCCTCTCCATCTCCTCATGACTGTAACCTCCCAGTGTCGCTCCAAATTGCTCAACGTTACAGGAACGTCATTGCCCTCCTTGATTCCGGAGCAGCTGGGAATTTCATAACTGAAGCTTATGTTAAACGGTGGTCCCTACCCACCGAGAGACTGTCCTCATCCATCTCTTTGACTGCCGTGGATGGCAGCAAGATTTTTGACACAGTCATTTCCTTAAGGACTCTTCCAGTTCGTCTGAGAGTGGGAGTTCTTCATTCTGAGTATATTTCTTTTTTAGTGATTCCAAGAGCCACACATCCAGTGGTTTTAGGCCTTCCATGGCTCCGTCTCCACAACCCATCAATTGACTGGACGACTACGCAAATACTGGCATGGGGTCCCTCCTGTGCTGAGACTTGTTTAGCCAAAGTTCTTCCTGTTTGTTCTTCCTTCCCCAGGTCATCTGATGTTCCGCCTCCTCCATATCAAGACTTCACGGACGTGTTCAGTTAAGCCTCTGCTGATATCCTTCCTCCTCATAGAGAATGGGACTGCCCAATCGACCTCATTCCAGGGAAGGTTCCACCGCGAGGCCGAACTTATCCGTTGTCTCTGCCTGAGACACACTCCATGGAAGAGTACATCAAAGAGAACCTGGCGAAGGGTTTCATCCGACCATCTTCTTCTCCAGCCGGCGCAGGCTTCTTCTTCGTTAAGAAGAAAGACGGTGGTCTGCGTCCGTGCATCGACTACAGAGGTCTGAACGACATTACCGTCAAGAACCGATACCCTTTACCCCTGATTACCGAGCTCTTTGATAGAGTTAGTGGTGCAACTATTTTCACAAAGCTGGACTTGAGGGGTGCCTACAATCTCATCCGAATCCGTGAGGGTGACGAGTGGAAGACCGTCTTTAACACCCGTGACGGACATTATGAGTACCTCGTCATGCCCTTCGGATTGAGCAATGCTCCAGCAGTCTTCCAGCACTTCGTGAATGAGATTTTCAGGGACATCTTGTACCGCCATGTCGTGGTTTATCTAGACGACATCCTCATCTTTGCTAATAATCTCGAAGATCATCGTTTCTGGGTAAAAGAGGTTCTTTCCCGTCTCCGTGTCAATCACCTCTATTGTAAATTGGAGAAGTGTGTGTTTGAAGTTAAAACCATTCCGTTTCTAGGTTACATTGTGTCCGGTTCCGGACTAGAGATGGATCCTGAGAAACTCCAAGCAATCCAGAATTGGCCTATACCCTTAAGCCTCAAAGGGGTCCAGAGGTTCTTAGGGTTCGCCAATTATTATAGAAAATTTATACGAGACTTTTCCACCATTGTGGCGCCTATCACTGCATTAACCAAGAAAGGTGCTAATCCGTCCAAGTGGTCCGAGGAAGCTACACAGGCCTTTCACCTTCTGAAGCAACGGTTCATCTCTGCACCAGTTCTGAAACAGCCCGACACCGACTCTCCTTTTATCTTAGAGGTAGATGCCTCCTCCGTTGGAGTAGGAGCAGTGTTATCCCAGAGGGCCAAAGATGGACATCTACATCCTTGCAGTTTCTTCTCCCGGAAGTTCTCCCCAGCTGAGCGCAACTATGCCATTGGCGATCAGGAGTTGCTAGCCATCAAGCTCGCTCTGGAGGAGTGGAGATACCTGTTGGAGGGAGCTTCCCACTCAATCACCATACTTACCGACCACAAAAATCTTTTATATCTCAAAGGCGCACAATGTCTGAATCCTCGTCAGGCCAGATGGGCACTTTTCTTCTCTAGGTTTGACTTTAAACTCCAGTTCTGTCCGGGTTCTCAGAATCGTAAGGCCGATGCCCTTTCCCGCTCATGGGAGCAAGAAAATGAGTCCGAGTCTGCAGACAAGCATCCTATTATTAATCCGTTGGCATTCTCCACGGTAGGGATGGACTCTACGCCTCCACCAGGGAAAAGTTTTGTTAAGCCAGTTCTAAGGAAGAAGCTCATGCATTGGGCCCATGCTTCCCGTTTTTCTGGACATACAGGCATTCAGAAAACCCTTGAATTTATTTCTAGGTCCTACTGGTGGCCAACTCTGAAGAAGGACGTTATGGAATTTATTGCCTCCTGCCCAAAGTGTGCCCAACACAAAGTCTCCCGCCAGTCGCCTGCGGGGCAACTGGTTCCATTATCTGTTCCCCGTCGACCTTGGACCCATTTGTCGATGGACTTTGTTTCCGATCTACCTATCTGCAACAAGTTTAATACCATCTGGGTGGTAGTTGACCGGTTCACCAAGATGGCACATTTCATCCCTCTCACCGGTCTTCCGTCAGCTTCCAAGTTGGCTCAAGTGTTTATACAAGAGATCTTCCGACTTCACGGTCTTCCTGAAGAGATCATCTCGGATCGTGGAGTACAATTTGTAGCCAAATTTTGGCGAAGTTTGTGTCAAGCCCTCCAAGTCAAGTTAAAGTTTTCCACGGCTTACCATCCTCAGACCAATGGTCAAACCGAGAGGGTGAATCAGGACTTGGAGGCCTTCCTCCGTATATATGTGTCTTCCTCTCAAGATGACTGGGTTCAACTCCTTCCTTGGGCCGAGTTCAGCCACAACAATCAATACCATTCCTCATCTTCTTCTACACCATTCTTCATTAATTATGGATTCCACCCTAAAGTCCCAGAATTCCAACCGCTTCCCGCAACTTCTGTTCCAGCAGTGGATGTCACCTTGCGTCAGTTTTCAAATAACTGGAGGAACGTCCGCGCAGCCCTGCTTAAAGCCTCATTCAGGTATAAGAAGTTTGCCGATAGGAAGCGTAGAGCGGTTCCTGCTCTCAAGGTGGGTGATCGTGTGTGGCTGTCCACGAAGAATTTGAGGTTGAGAGTTCCCAGCATGAAATTTGCACCTCGCTACATCGGACCCTTCAAGATTGAACAAGTCATCAATCCTGTTGCCTACAGGTTACAGTTACCATCCTTCTTGAAAATACCCTGGACATTTCATGTTTCTTTGTTGAAACCGCTGATCCTGAATCGGTTTCATTCCGCACTTCCTCCAGCTCCCAAAGTTCAGACTCAACGGGGAGTCGAGTACGAGGTGGCCAAGATTTTGGACTCACGTTTCCGTTACGGTCAGTTACAATACCTCATTGACTGGAAGGGCTATGGTCCTGAAGAACGCTCTTGGACCAATGCCTCAGACGTCCATGCTCCTGCCTTGGTCCGAAATTTCCACGCAAAGTTTCCTTTAAAGCCTAAGAAGTGTCCTGGGGCCACTCCTAAAGGGGGGGGTGCTGTCACGATCCGGGTATCTGGACGCCATTACTTACCCTTCAGATGCCTCCTGAGGCTGGCTCAGCGTTCCAGGACCGGATCCCATCCGTTACACTGATGTCCACATTCCTGCCTCCTCTCCTGTCACTCTGAGACGCGGTCACCGCGGCGCCATGTAACATCTGGAATGGCGTTCCCCGCGGCCTCCACCGCTGTCCCTGAGTTCCTGCATGCGGAGTGTCAGAGTGGCGATTACGTCAGCCGCGGCCTCCGCTGTGCCCGCGTGGTTTAGATGTGCAATCATCAATCTGGCGTCTCCTGTCTCCTGTGGCCGGCGCCGCCATTGCTGTTTCAATTCTCACATGGATTACAAACCAAACTTCCCTCCAAGTGTCTGCATGGGAGCAGCCATCTTGGATTTTGTCATCTGATCATTTCCACCAATCTGCTGTCTGTATTGTTAATCTGCATAATTGCCTAGCCAACCCCTTCCTTGCTGCAGGTATAAATATGCTGTGCCTGAGCAAGGAAGGCGTCAGTGCTTTGGTTGTCTAACCTAGTTCCAGTTTGTCTCTCTCCTGTGGTTGTCTTCCAGGTTCCAGCTCCTGTCTCCAGACTTCTGCTATAGAGACCCGCACCAGCATTCCATCTGCGGTGTAGCCTGACTCTCCGATCCATTCTGGACTCGCCTGTTTCCAGCTACAACAATCACCTGCTTCCAGCCCAGCTTCCAGCAGTGTACAGCTTCTCTTAAAGGGCCGGTGTCCTTTTCTGCAGTTTACCACTCTCCACCGGTATTATTATTTCACCGCTCTCAAACAATCACCTGCTTCCAGCCTAGCTTCCAGCAGTGTACAGCTTCTCTTAAAGGGCCGGTGTCCTTTTCTGCAGTTTACCACTCTCCACCGGTATTATTATTTCACCGCTCTCAAACTCCAAACTTCATTATTATTTCATCGCTCTCAAGTTCGTTTATTATTTAACTGGTTCCAGCCAGTATCCACTCCGTACCAACAACAGTCTGGTTCCAGCCAGTATCCACAGCAGCCGTTTTACCTTCAGCAGCCCAGCCTTTCCTGGAACATCAGCTGGTACGATCCTGGGTTCTCTCCATTGCTACAGTCAGGCCTGGTAAGGACTTTCCAACTAGAAGATTATAAGAACTGTCTCACACTACCAGTGCCTGTGGCCCTTGCCACCCTGTAGTACTCAGGAATTGTATTTATCCTCTGTTGACTTTTATGTTTCCTTTTACTGCTGCTGTGTTACGGAGTTTGTCATAATAAACATCATTGACTTTTATCCTGGTTGTCGTGGTCACGCCTTCGGGCAGTTATTCTACATGTTACTTACATGTCTAGGGGTCTGATACAACCTCCCAGGTTCCGTTACATCTCAGCCCCTACAACTGAGGCTGCCTCCCGTCAGCTCAGGCCCTCAGTTGTGACACCCGAAGCCGGACGGCTCTGTACGGCCGATCTTGAACCTAATCCCTGAACCCTTATCTTCCAGTGTTCAAATTTAAAATGGAATCAATAAGAGCGGTAATATCAAGGAGGAAGAGTTTTTTAGTTTCCCTGGTTATCAAGCATGCATAACTGCATATCCCAATATTTCTACCTCATCAAGCATTCCTCCAGTTCGCTGTACTGGACCAACATTTCCAGTTTCAGGCCTTACCCTTTGGTCTCTCCATGGCCCCAAGGGTATTCACGAAAGTCATGGCAGAAATTATGGTGCAATTGCGCATGATGGTTGTCAATATAATCCCGTACCTGGACGATTTCCTGATAAAGGCAGTGTCCCGGGAAAAGCTGCTGCACAGCATAAACTTGACTACTCGTCTGCTTACGGACCACGGATGGATCCTCAATTTCCAGAAATCTCACCTGGAACCGTCGCAGAGAATTCAGTTCCTGGGAGTGATCCTGGATACAGTGTCTCAGAAGGATTACCTTCCAATGGACAAGGCCTTGACTATTCAGTATATGGTCCGTTCGGTACTAAAACCACGCAGGATCTTCTCAATCCACCTTTGGATTTGCTTGCTGGGCAAGATAGCAGCCTCCTACAAGGCAATACAGTACGGCAGGTTCCATGCATGACCATTTCAACTGGATCTGTTGGAAAATGGTCGGGGACTCACCTGCACATGCATCAGAATATAACTCTGTCGCCGAAAGCAAGGATTTCCCTACTATGGGCTGCCCACTCTTCCTCTGCCTTTGGCATTGCTGTCCTCTCCTCGTGAACGCACGCTGGCGCCTCCTCCTGGGCCCTTTGTCCCAGTATCCACACCTAAAGGGTGAATGTTGCTGGTAGCCGTATTCTTATTTCAGATTCACTCCCTGTGGAAGTGAACTCATTAGAGGACTCCAAATCCCGTTGCCTTTGTGGGCGTCGTCTGAAAAAAGGACGTTTAAACTCGCGTCTATTAGTTGTATCAGACCATCTATATACACACTATGATTTTCATAGTCTTGATCAACTTTCACTCTCTTCTGGGATTTGAATTTAATCAAGTCTCTCTTATAGATTTGGATCTGTCCATTCAGTTTCTCATACCAATTTACTGTGCTATCAGCTTCCAATATGGCTTTCTGTGCTGTTTCCAATACAACAATTTTTTCTTTAAGATTATTCATCTCTTTTGTTGACTGCTCAATGATGAGCAACATGAGGTCCATCGAGCATTTGTTAAGTATTCCTACCCATTTTTTACAAAAGATAGGATCATTTCTCCCTATAGTTGGTGAATTGCGGACCCGTAGGCCTCTGGGGATTTTTTTTGCTCGATAATACTCTGATAGTGAAATACAATGGTATAGGTAGTCAATTTCCTTCCTCTTAAGGCGCAGTAATTCATGGTAAGTGTCAGCTGTAGAGGTGGATTCAATTTGATCCTTTAGAACCCCAGTATATAGGATATCTTCCGCCTCTGCCTCTGAATAACTATGTGACTCACCAATTGCATATTGAATAAAGGAAAAACCACTCGGGTCCTGCATATTTGCTGATTCAGCCATACCACTGGTATATTCCTCACAATTTAGTCGATAATAAACAATGTCAAACAGAAATTTATTTTTTATCCAAAGCCATATATAGAATGAAGCCCAGAGAAACGGCCATCAACAGTCACTAGTACAGGCTTATTTGAATGCACTAATTTCTCGCTCAAAAAAGTGCAGCGTGCAGACAAGACATGAATAATGAACAATGATTATATTTGTTCAAAAAATACTGCAGTCATCAGTGGTAACAATTAGTGATGAGCGGGTTCGGTTTCTCGGAAACCGAACCCCCCCGAACTTCACGCTTTTTACACGGGTCCGAGGCAGACTCGGATCTTCCCGCCTTGCTCGGCTAACCCGAGCGCGCCCGAACGTCATCATCCCGCTGTCGGATTCTCGCGAGGCTCGTATTCTATCGCGAGACTCGGATTCTATATAAGGAGCCGCGGGTCGCCGCCATTTTCACACGTGCATTGAGATTGATAGGGAGAGGACGTGGCTGGCGTCCTCTCCGTTTAGAATAGAAATAGATAGTGAGAGTGAGACACTTGATTTACTGGAGCTTAGGAGTACTCAGAGAGTGCAGAGTTTACTAGTGACTGACCAGTGACCACCAGTGCAGTTTTATTATTATTTAATATAATCCGTTCTCTGCCTGAAAAAAACGATACACAGTGACACAGTATACCATATCTGTGCTCAGCCTCAGTGTGCTGCATCATCTATGTATATCTGACTGTGCTGAGTGCTCACTGCTCACACAGCTTAATTGTGGGGGAGACTGGGGAGCAGTTATAGCAGGAGTACATATATTTAACAGTGCACACTTTTGCTGCCAGAGTGCCACTGCCAGTGTGACTGACCAGTGACCAGTGACCACCAGTATATTGTGATTGTCTGCCTGAAAAAGTTAAACACTCGTCGTGTGGTGTTTTTATTCTATAAACGCATTCTGCTGACAGTGTCCAGCAGGTCCGTCATTATAAAATATATACCTGTCCTGCAGTAGTGATATATATATATTTTTTATATCATTATCATCCAGTCTATACTAGCAGCAGACGCAGTACGGTAGTCCACGGCTGTAGCTACCTCTGTGTCGGCAGTCGCTCGTCCATAATTGTATACCTACCTGTGGTGGTTTTTTTTTTTTCTATCTTCTTCATACTAGTAGTTAACTTTAGGAGTCTGCAGTGCTGACAGTGTCCAGCAGGTCCGTCATTATATATATATATACCTGTCCGGCTGCAGTAGTGATATATATATATTTTTTATATCATTATCATCCAGTCTATATTAGCAGCAGACGCAGTACGGTAGTCCACGGCTGTAGCTACCTCTGTGTCGGCAGTCGCTCGTCCATCCATAATTGTATACCACCTACCTGTTGTGTTTTTTTTTTTCTATCTTCTTGATACTAGTAGCTTACTTTAGGAGTCTGCAGTGCTGACAGTGTCCAGCAGGTCCGTCATTATATAATATATACCTGTCCGGCTGCAGTAGTGATATATATATATTTTTATATCATTATCATCCAGTCTATATTAGCAGCAGACGCAGTACGGTAGTCCACGGCTGTAGCTACCTCTGTGTCGGCAGTCGCTCGTCCATCCATAATTGTATACCACCTACCTGTTGTGTTTTTTTTTTTCTATCTTCTTGATACTAGTAGCTTACTTTAGGAGTCTGCAGTGCTGACAGTGTCCAGCAGGTCCGTCATTATATAATATATACCTGTCCGGCTTCAGTAGTGATATATATATATTTTTTATATCATTAACATCCAGTCTATATTAGCAGCAGACGCAGTACGGTAGTCCACGGCTGTAGCTACCTCTGTGTCGGCAGTCGCTCGTCCATCCATAATTGTATACCACCTACCTGTGGTGTTTTTTTTTTTTCTATCTTCTTGATACTAGTAGCTTACTTTAGGAGTCTGCAGTGCTGACAGTGTCCAGCAGGTCCGTCATCATATAATATATACCTGTCCGGCTGCAGTAGTGATATATATATATTTTTTATATCATTATCATCCAGTCTATATTAGCAGCAGACGCAGTACGGTAGTCCACGGCTGTAGCTACCTCTGTGTCGGCAGTCGCTCGTCCATCCATAATTGTATACCACCTACCTGTGGTGGTTTTTTTTTCTATCTTCTTGATACTAGTAGCTTACTTTAGGAGTCTGCAGTGCTGACAGTGTCCAGCAGGTCAGTCATTATATAATATATACCTGTCCGGCTGCAGTAGTGATATATATATATTTTTTATATCATTATCATCCAGTCTATATTAGCAGCAGACGTAGTACGGTAGTCCACGGCTGTAGCTACCTCTGTGTCGGCAGTCGCTCGTCCATCCATAAGTATACTAGTATCCATCCATCTCCATTGTTTACCTGAGGTGCCTTTTAGTTGTGCCTATTAAAATATGGAGAACAAAAATGTTGAGGTTCCAAAAATAGGGAAAGATCAAGATCGACTTCCACCTCGTGCTGAAGCTGCTGCCACTAGTCATGGCCGAGACGATGAAATGCCATCAACGTCGTCTGCCAAGGCCGATGCCCAATGTCATAGTACAGAGCATGTAAAATCCAAAACACCAAATATCAGTAAAAAAAGGACTCAAAAATCTAAAATAAAATTGTCGTCGGAGAAGCGTAAACTTGCCAATATGCCATTTACCACACGGAGTGGCAAGGAACGGCTGAGGCCCTGGCCTATGTTCATGGCTAGTGGTTCAGCTTCACATGAGGATGGAAGCACTCAGCCTCTCACTAGAAAAATGAAAAGACTCAAGCTGGCAAAAGCACAGCAAAGAACTGTGCGTTTTTCGAAATCACAAATCCACATGGAGAGTCCAATTGTGTCGTTTGCAATGCCTGACCTTCCCAACACTGGACTTGAAGAGCATGCGCCTTCCACCATTTGCACGCCCCCTGCAAGTGCTGGAAGGAGCACCCGCAGTCCAGTTCCTGATAGTCAGATTGAAGATGTCAGTGTTGAAGTACACCAGGATGAGGAGGATATGGGTGTTGCTGGCGCTGGGGAGGAAATTGACCAGGAGGATTCTGATGGTGAGGTGGTTTGTTTAAGTCAGGCACCCGGGGAGACACCTGTTGTCCGTGGGAGGAATAGGGCCATTGACATGCCTGGTGAAAATACCAAAAAAATCAGCTCTTCGGTGTAGAAGTATTTCAACAGAAATGCGGACAACATTTGTCAAGCCGTGTGTTGCCTTTGTCAAGCTGTAATAAGTAGGGGTAAGGACGTTAACCACCTCGGAACATCCTCCCTTATACGTCACCTGCAGCGCATTCATCATAAGTCAGTGACAAGTTCAAAAACTTTGGGCGACAGCGGAAGCAGTCCACTGACCAGTAAATCCCTTCCTCTTGTAACCAAGCTCACGCAAACCACCCCACCAACTCCCTCAGTGTCAATTTCCTCCTTCCCCAGGAATGCCAATAGTCCTGCAGGCCATGTCACTGGCAATTCTGACGAGTCCTCTCCTGCCTGGGATTCCTCCGATGCATCCTTGCGTGTAACGCCTACTGCTGCTGGCGCTGCTGTTGTTGCTGCTGGGAGTCGATGGTCATCCCAGAGGGGAAGTCGTACTCGTAAGACCACTTTTACTACTTCCACCAAGCAATTGACTGTCCAACAGTCCTTTGCGAGGAAGATGAAATATCACAGAAGTCATCCTGCTGCAAAGCGGATAACTGAGGCCTTGGCATCCTGGGCGGTGAGAAACGTGGTTCCGGTATCCATCATTACTGCAGAGCCAACTAGAGACTTGTTGGAGGTACTGTGTCCCCGGTACCAAATACCATCTAGGTTCCATTTCTCTAGGCAGGCGATACCGAAAATGTACACAGACCTCAGGAAAAGACTCACCAGTGTCCTAAAAAATGCAGTTGTACCCAATGTCCACTTAACCACGGACATGTGGACAAGTGGAGCAGGGCAGGCTCAGGACTATATGACTGTGACAGCCCACTGGGTAGATGTATGGACTCCCGCCGCAAGAACAGCAGCGGCGGCACCAGTAGCAGCATCTCGCAAACGCCAACTCGTTCCTAGGCAGGCTACGTTTTGTATCACCGCTTTCCAGAATACGCACACAGCTAAAAACCTCTTACGGCAACTGAGGAAGATCATCGCAGAATGGCTTACCCCAATTGGACTCTCCTGTGGATTTGTGGCATCGGACAACGCCAGCAATATTGTGTGTGCATTAAATATGGGCAAATTCCAGCACGTCCCATGTTTTGCACATACCTTGAATTTGGTGGTGCAGAATTATTTAAAAAACGAGAGGGGCGTGCAAGAGATGCTGTCGGTGGCCAGAAGAATTGCGGGACACTTTCGGCATACAGGCACCACGTACAGAAGACTGGAGCACCACCAAAAACGCCTGAACCTGCCCTGCCATCATCTGAAGCAAGAAGTGGTAACGAGGTGGAATTCAACCCTCTATATGCTTCAGAGGTTGGAGGAGCAGCAAAAGGCCATTCAAGCCTATACAACTGAGCACGATATAGGAGGTGGAATGCACCTGTCTCAAGCGCAGTGGAGAATGATTTCAACGTTGTGCAAGGTTCTGCAACCTTTTGAACTTGCCACACGTGAAGTCAGTTCAGACACTGCCAGCCTGAGTCAGGTCATTCCCCTCATCAGGCTTTTGCAGAAGAAGCTGGAGACATTGAAGGAGGAGCTAACACAGAGCGATTCCGCTAGGCATGTGGGACTTGTGGATGGAGCCCTTAATTCGCTTAACAAGGATTCACGGGTGGTCAATCTGTTGAAATCAGAGCACTACATTTTGTCCACCGTGCTCGATCCTAGATTTAAAACCTACCTTGGATCTCTCTTTCCGGCAGACACAAGTCTGCTGGGGTTCAAAGAACTGCTGGTGACAAAATTGTCAAGTCAAGCGGAACGCGACCTGTCAACATCTCCTCCTTCACATTCTCCCGCAACTGGGGGTGCGAGGAAAAGGCTCAGAATTCCGAGCCCACCCGCTGGCGGTGATGCAGGGCAGTCTGGAGCGACTGCTGATGCTGACATCTGGTCCGGACTGAAGGACCTGACAACGATTACGGACATGTCGTCTACTGTCACTGCATATGATTCTCTCCCCATTGAAAGAATGGTGGAGGATTATATGAGTGACCGCATCCAAGTAGGCACGTCAGACAGTCCGTACTTATACTGGCAGGAAAAAGAGGCAATTTGGAGGCCCTTGCACAAACTGGCTTTATTCTACCTAAGTTGCCCTCCCACAAGTGTGTACTCCGAAAGAGTGTTTAGTGCCGCCGCTCACCTTGTCAGCAATCGGCGTACGAGGTTACATCCAGAAAATGTGGAGAAGATGATGTTCATTAAAATGAATTATAATCAATTCCTCCGTGGAGACATTGACCAGCAGCAATTGCCTCCACAAAGTACACAGGGAGCTGAGATGGTGGATTCCAGTGGGGACGAATTGATAATCTGTGAGGAGGGGGATGTACACGGTGATATATCGGAGGATGATGATGAGGTGGACATCTTGCCTCTGTAGAGCCAGTTTGTGCAAGGAGAGATTAATTGCTTCTTTTTTGGTGGGGGTCCAAACCAACCCGTCATTTCAGTCACAGTCGTGTGGCAGACCCTGTCACTGAAATGATGGGTTGGTTAAAGTGTGCATGTCCTGTTTATACAACATAAGGGTGGGTGGGAGAGCCCAAGGACAATTCCATCTTGCACCTCTTTTTTCTTTCATTTTTCTTTGCGTCATGTGCTGTTTGGGGAGTAGTTTTTGGAAGGGCCATCCTGCGTGACACTGCAGTGCCACTCCTAGATGGGCCAGGTGTTTGTGTCGGCCACTTGGGTCGCTTATCTTAGTCACACAGCTACCTCATTGCGCCTATTTTTTTCTTTGCGTCATGTGCTGTTTGGGGGGTGTTTTTTGGAAGGGCCATCCTGCGTGACACTGCAGTGCCACTCCTAGATGGGCCAGGTGTTTGTGTCGGCCACTTGGGTCGCTTATCTTAGTCACACAGCTACCTCATTGTGCCTCTTTTTTTCTTTGCGTCATGTGCTGTTTGGGGGGGGGGGTTTGGAAGGGCCATCCTGCGTGACACTGCAGTGCCACTCCTAGATGGGGCAGGTGTTTGTGTCGGCCACTTGGGTCGCTTATCTTAGTCACACAGCTACCTCATTGCGCCTCTTTTTTTCTTTGCGTCATGTGCTGTTTGGGGGGTGTTTTTTGGAAGGGCCATCCTGCGTGACACTGCAGTGCCACTCCTAGATGGGCCAGGTGTTTGTGTCGGCCACTAGGGTCGCTTATCTTAGTCACACAGCTACCTCATTGCCCCTCTTTTTTTTCTTCTTTGCGTCATGTGCTGTTTGGGGAGTAGTTTTTTGAAGGGCCATCCTGCGTGACACTGCAGTGCCACTCCTAGATGGGCCAGGTGTTTGTGTCGGCCACTTGGGTCGCTGAGCTTAGTCATCCAGCGACCTCGGTGCAAATTTTAGGACTAAAAATAATATTGTGAGGTGTTCAGAATAGACTGAAAATGAGTGGAAATTATGGTTATTGAGGTTAATAATACTTTGGGATCAAAATGACCCCCAAATTCTATGATTTAAGCTGTTTTTTAGGGTTTTTTGAAAAAAACACCCGAATCCAAAACACACCCGAATCCGACAAGAAAAATTCGGTGAGGTTTTGCCAAAACGCGTTCGAACCCAAAACACGGCCGCGGAACCGAACCCAAAACCAAAACACAAAACCCGAAAAATTTCCGGTGCTCATCACTAGTAACAATAGAGCCTTGGTCAATGAGTACAATACAGCCATGCAAAATTTTCCTAGCACCAAATGTAGAGCAAACTAATATTCATATGGTAGTTTAGCTTCAGCGGTGTCACCTTGAATCCAGCTATATCCAATTGATCACCATGCGCAAAAGGGTAGCATGTATTTAGCAGCAACAGTTCAGAGTAATGTGCTAAAAAGGATGCAAAAAGAAACTTGATATACTTAGCAGCAAAGATAATATATTGTACTTAGCAGCAATAGTTCAATATGATATATCCAATAATCCTAAAGTGCAAACGTGCATAAAAACATTTGTTTCACATTGCTTGTAAGCACTAGTGGTTCAGTGCAGTGATGTGCATACAGCAAAAAAGGGACTTTTAACAAGTCACAACGGAGATCTGACAGAAAAATCTATACAGGTGGGGAGCCTTGACTGGAGATACCAAAATCAATCAGTAGTTCCACAAATACATACAATAGGAGGTCCGGCTCTCCCTTCATTAGTGTCTGCGCGCCGGGTGCCCGAACGAGGAAGTGATAGCAACAGTAGGTAGATGGTACGGCACTCCAAGCGTCTTGAATAATTCATAATAGTGAAATGGGATGGGTATCAGCCAGTGTTAAATCAAATGAGATCTTGGATGATATGTTACAATTATTGCTTAGCTTCTGATTGTGTTTCAATAGATTGTATCGCGTTTCCGTGGTGATGGGGAGCACAATGATGACGGAGCCTAGGTGCACGTCATCGTTAGAGCGCCGGCCGGAGCGGGCGGTTGATCCGCTTTCCGGAAGACGCCAGTCACTGGGGGATTTATGGCTGCTATAAAGGTATGTTTTATTCACTTGTTCTCATGCTGACCTGACGAAAGGGCTATAATAAAAGCCCTGAAACGTTGTCTATCCTCATGCTGGTGTAAGATTGAATTATTCAAGACGCTTGGAGTGCCGTACCATCTACCTACTGTTGCTATCACTTCCTCGTTCGGGCACCCGGCGCGCAGACACTAATGAAGGGACAGCCGGACCTCCTATTGTATGTATATATATATATATATATATATATATGTATTAGTGATGTGCACTGAAAATTATTCGTGTTTTGTGTTTTGGTTTTGGATTCGGTTCCGAGGCCGTGTTTTGGATTCGGACGCGTTTTGGCAAAACCTCCCTGAATTTTTTTTGTCGGATTTGGGTGTGTTTTGGATTCGGGTGTTTTTTTACAAAAAAAACTCAAAAACAGCTGAAATCATAGAATTTGGGGGTCATTTTGATCCCATGGTATTATTAACCTCAATAACCATAATTTCCACTCATTTTCAGTCTATTCTGAACACCTCACATGTCACAATATTATTTTTAGTCCTAAAATTTGCACCAAGGTCGCTGGATGACTAAGCTAAGCGACCCAAGTGGCCGACACAAACACCTGGCCCATCTAGGAGTGGCACTGCAGTGTCAGACAGGATGGCACTTTAAAAAAATAGTCCCCAAACAGCACATGATGCAAAGAAAAAAGGCGCAATGAGGTAGCTGTGTGACTAAGCTAAGCGACCCAAGTGGCCGACACAAACAACTGGCCCATCTAGGAGTGGCACTGCAGTGTCAGACAGGATGGCAGATTTAAAAAATAGTCCCCAAACAGCACATGATGCAAAGAAAAAAAGAGGAGCACCAAGGTCACTGGATGGCTTAGCTAAGCGACACAAGTGGCCGACACAAACACCTGGCCCATCTAGGAGTGGCACTGCAGTGTCAGACAGGATGGCCGATTTAAATAATAGTCCCCAAACAGCACATGATGCAAAGAAAAAAAGAGGTGCACCAAGATCGCTGGATGGCTAAGCTAAGCGACACAAGTGGCCGACACAAACACCTGGCCCATCTAGGAGTGGCACTGCAGTGTTAGGCAGGATGGTACTTCAAAAAAATAGTCCCCAAACAGCACATGATGCAAAGAAAAATGAAAGAAAAAAGAGGTGCAAGATGGAATTGTCCTTGGGCCCTCCCACCCACCCTTATGTAGTATAAACAGGACATGCACACTTTAACAAACCCATCATTTCAGCGACAGGGTCTGCCACACGACTGTGACTGAAATGACTGGTTGGTTTGGGGCCCCACCAAAAAAGAAGCAATCAATCTCTCCTTGCACAAACTGGCTCTACAGAGGCAAGATGTCCACCTCCTCCTCATCGTCCGATTCCTCACCCCTTTCACTGTGTACATCCCCCTCCTTACAGATTATTAATTCGTCCCCACTGGAATCCACCATCTCAGGTCCCTGTGTACTTTCTGGAGGCAATTGCTGGTGAATGTCTCCACGGAGGAATTGATTATAATTCATTTTGATGAACATCATCTTCTCCACATTTTCTGGAAGTAACCTCGTACGCCGATTGCTGACAAGGTGAGCGGCTGCACTAAACACTCTTTCGGAGTACACACTGGAGGGGGGCAACTTAGGTAAAATAAAGCAAGTTTGTGCAAGGCCCTCCAAATTGCCTCTTTCTCTGACGTCCTAAGTGGATGCTGGGACTCCGTAAGGACCATGGGGAATAGCGGCTCCGCAGGAGACTGGGCACAACTAAATAAAGCTTTAGGACTACCCGGTGTGCACTGGCTCCTCCCACTATGACCCTCCTCCAGACCTCAGTTAGAATCTTGTGCCCGGCTGAGCTGGATGCACACTAGGGGCTCTCCTGAGCTTCTAGAAAGAAAGTATATTTTAGGTTTTTCATTTTACAGTGAGATCTGCTGGCAACAGACTCACTGCAGCGAGGGACTAAGGGGAGAAGAAGCGAACCTACCTGCTTGCAGCTAGCTTGGGCTTCTTAGGCTACTGGACACCATTAGCTCCAGAGGGATCGAACACAGGACCCGACCTCGATCGTTCGGTCCCGGAGCCGCGCCGCCGTCCCCCTTACAGAGCCAGAAGCAAGAAGTGGTCCGGAAAATCGGCGGCAGAAGACCTCGGTCTTCAACAAGGTAGCACACAGCACTGCAGTTGTGCGCCATTGCTCCTCATGCACACCTCACACTCCGGTCACTGATGGGTGCAGGGCGCTGGGGGGGGTGGGGGCGCCCTGAGCAGCAATATAAACACCTTGGCTGGCAAATCATCACAATATATAGTCCCAGAGGCTATATATGTGATAAATTACCCCTGCCAGAATTCCTGAAAAAAGCGGGAGAAGTCCGCCGAAAAAGGGGCGGGGCTATCTCCCTCAGCACACTGGCGCCATTTTTCCCTCACAGTTCCGCTGGAAGGATCGCTCCCAGGCTCTCCCCTGCAGTATCAAGCTACAAAGGGTAAAAAAGAGAGGGGGGGCACTAAATTTAGGCGCAGTATAACTTATATAGCAGCTATAAGGGGAAATAATTCAGTTAATCCCTGTATTATTATAGCGCTCTGGTGCGTGCTGGCATACTCTCTCTCTGTCTCCCCAAAGGGCTTTGTGGGGTCCTGCCCTCAGTTAGAGCATTCCCTGTGTGTGTGCGGTGTGTCGGTACGGCTGTGTCGACATGTTTGATGAGGAGGCTTATGTGGAGGCGGAGCAGATGCCGATAAATGTGATGTCACCCCCTGCGGTGCAGACACCTGAGTGGATGGATTTGTGGAAGGAATTACGTGAAAGTGTCAACTCCTTGCATAAAAAGTTTGACGACATACCAAATGTGGGACAGCCGGCTTCTCAGCTCGTGCCTGCCCAAGCGTCTCAAAGGCCATCAGGGGCTCTGAAACGCCCGCTACCTCAGATGGCAGACACAGATGTCGACACGGATACTGATACCAGTGTCGACGACGAGAAGACTAATGTAATGTCTAATAGGGCCACACGTTACATGATTGAGGCTATGAAAAATGTGTTGCACATTTCTGATCTTACCCCAGGTACCACAAAAAAGGGTATTATGTTTGGGGAGAAAAACTACCAGTGGTTTTTCCCCCGTCTGAGGAGTTAAATGAAGTGTGTGAAGAAGCGTGGGCTTCCCCCGATAAGAAACTGGTAATTTCTAAAAGATTACTAATGGCGTACCCTTTCCCGCCAGAGGATAGGTCACGTTGGGAAACACCCCCTAGGGTGGATAATGCGCTCACACGCTTGTCAAAGAAGGTGGCACTACCGTCTCCGGATACGGCCGCCCTAAAGGAACCTGCTGATAGAAAGCAGGAGGCTATACTGAAGTCTGTATATACACACCCAGGCATTATACTGAGACCAGCTATTGCTTCAGCATGGATGTGCAGTGCTGCAGCTGCGTGGTCAGATTCCCTGTCGGAAAATATTGATACCCTAGACAGGGACACTATATTGCTAACAATAGAGCATATAAAAGACGCAGTCTTATACATGAGAGATGCACAGAGGGATATTTGCCGGCTGGCATCTAAAATAAGTGCAATGTCCATTTCTGCCAGGAGAGGCTTATGGACTCGGCAGTGGACAGGGGATGCAGATTCTAAAAGGCACATGGAAGCTTTGCCTTACAAGGGTGATGAGTTATTTGGGGACGGTCTCTCGGACCTAGTTTCCACAGCAACAGCTGGGAAGTCAGCATTTTTGCCCCATGTTCCCTCACAGCCAAAGAAAGCACCGTATTATCAGGTACAGTCCTTTCGGCCCCAGAAAAGCAAGCGGGGAAAAGGCGCGTCCTTTCTGCCCAGAGGCAGAGGTAGGGGAAAAAAGCTGCAGCATACAGCCAGTTCCCAGGAGCAAAAGTCCTCCCCCGCTTCCTCCAAGGCCGCCGCATGACGGTGGGGCTCCACAGGCAGAGCCAGGTACGGTGGGGGGCCGGCTCAAAAACTTCAGCAATCAGTGGGCTCGCTCACAGGTGGATCCCTGGGTCCACAAGTAGTATCTCAGGGGTACAAGCTGGAATTCGAGACGTCTCCCCCCCGCCGTTTCCTCAAATTTGCCTTGCCAAAAACTCCCTCAGGCAGGGAGGCTGTGCTAGAGGCAATTCACAAGCTGTATTCCCAGCAGGTGATAGTCAAGGTGCCCCTCCTTCAACAAGGACGGGGTTACTATTCCACAATGTTTGTGGTACCGAAACCGGACGGTTCGGTGAGACCCATTTTAAATTTGAAATCCTTGAACACATATATAAAAAAATTCAAGTTCAAGATGGAATCGCTCAGGGCGGTTATTGCAAGCCTGGACGAGGGGGATTACATGGTATCCCTGGACATCAAGGATGCTTACCTGCATGTCCCCATTTACCATCCTCACCAGGAGTACCTCAGATTTGTGGTACAGGATTGCCATTACCAATTCCAGACGCTGCCGTTTGGGCTGTCCACGGCACCGAGGGTGTTTACCAAGGTAATGGCAGAAATGATGATACTCCTTCGAAAAAAGGGAGTTTTAATTATCCCGTACTTGGACGATCTCCTGATAAAGGTGAGGTCCAAGGAGCAGTCGTTGGTCGGGGTAGCACTATCTCGGGAAGTGCTACAACAGCACGGTTGGATTCTAAACATTCCAAAGTCACAGCTGGTTCCTACGACACAAAAAGTGTTTCTCCCGGAGGAGAAAGCCAAGGAGCTGTCATCTCTAGTCAGAGGCCTCCTGAAACCAAAACAGGTATCGGTGCATCACTGCACACGAGTCCTGGGAAAAATGGTAGCTTCCTACGAAGCAATTCCATTCGGCAGGTTCCATGCAAGAACTTTTCAGTGGGACCTCTTGGACAAGTGGTCCGGATCGCATCTTCAGATGCATCGGCTGATAACCCTGTCTCCAAGGATCAGGGTATCTCTGCTGTGGTGGCTGCAGAGTGCTCATCTTCAAGAGGGCCGCAGATTCGGCATACAGGACTGGGTCCTGGTGACCACGGATGCCAGCCTTCGAGGCTGGGGGGGCAGTCACACAGTGAAGAAACTTCCAAGGACTTTGGTCAAGTCAGGAGACTTCCCTACACATAAATATTCTGGAGCTGAGGGCCATTTACAATGCCCTAAGTCAGGCAAGGCCCCTGCTTCAAAACCAGCCGGTATTGATCCAATCAGACAACATCACGGCAGTCGCCCATGTAAACCGACAGGGCGGCACAAGAAGCAGGTTGGCGATGGCAGAAGCGACAAGGATTCTCCGATGGGCGGAAAATCACGTGTTAGCACTGTCAGCAGTGTTCATTCCGGGAGTGGACAACTGGGAAGCAGACTTCCTCAGCAGACACGACCTACACCCGGGAGAGTGGGGACTTCATCCAGAAGTCTTCCAACTGATTGTAAACCGTTGTGAAAGGCCACAGGTGGACATGATGGCGTCCCGCCTAAACAAAAAGCTAGAGAGATATTGCGCCAGGTCAAGGGACCCTCAGACAATAGCTGTGGACGCTCTAGTGACACCGTGGGTGTACCAGTCGGTTTATGTGTTCCCTCCTCTGCCTCTCATACCAAAGGTACTGAGAATAATAAGAAGACGAGGAGTAAGAATGATACTCGTGGTTCCGGATTGGCCAAGAAGGGCTTGGTACCCAGAACTTCAAGAAATGATATCAGAGGACCCATGGCCTCTGCCGCTCAGACAGGATCTGCTTCAGCAGGGACCCTGTCTGTTCCAAGACTTACCGCGGCTGCGTTTGACGGCATGGCGGTTGAACACCGGATCCTAAAAGAAAAGGGCATTCCGGAGGAAGTCATTCCTACGTTAATTAAAGCCAGGAAAGAAGTAACCGCAAACCATTATCACCGTATTTGGCGAAAATATGTTGCGTGGTGTGAGGCCAGGAAGGCCCCAACAGAGGAATTTCAGCTGGGTCGATTTCTGCACTTCCTACAGTCAGGAGTGACTATGGGCCTAAAATTGGGTTCCATTAAGGTCCAGATTTCGGCTCTGTCGATTTTCTTCCAAAAAGAACTGGCTTCACTGCCTGAAGTTCAGACATTTGTAAAGGGAGTGCTGCATATTCAGCCCCCTTTTGTGCCTCCAGTGGCACCTTGGGATCTCAACGTGGTGTTGAGTTTCCTGAAATCACATTGGTTTGAGCCACTTAAAACCGTGGATCTAAAATATCTCACGTGGAAAGTGGTCATGCTATTGGCCTTGGCTTCGGCCAGGCATGTGTCAGAATTGGCGGCTTTGTCGTGTAAAACTAAAAGCCCTTATCTGATTTTCCATATGGATAGGGCAGAATTGAGGACTCGTCCCAAGTTTCTCCCTAAGGTGGTATCAGCTTTTCACTTGAACCAACCTATTGTAGTGCCTACGGCTACTAGGGACTTGGAGGATTCCAAGTTGCTGGACGTAGTCAGGGCCTTGAAAATTTATGTTTCCAGGACGGCTGGAGTCAGGAAAACTGACTCGCTTTTTATCCTGTATGCACCCAACAAGCTGGGTGCTCCTGCTTCTAAGCAGACTATTGCTCGCTGGATTTGTAGCACAATTCAGCTGGCGCATTCTGCGGCTGGACTGCCGCATCCTAAATCTGTAAAAGCCCACTCCACAAGGAAGGTGGGCTCTTCTTGGGCGGCTGCCCGAGGGGTCTCGGCTTTACAACTTTGCCGAGCTGCTACTTGGTCAGGGTCAAATACGTTTGCAAAATTCTACAAATTTGACACCTTGGCTGAGGAGGACCTTGAGTTCTCTCATTCGGTGTTGCAGAGTCATCCGCACTCTCACGCCCGTTTGGGAGCTTTGGTATAATCCCCATGGTCCATACGGAGTTCCCAGGATCCACTAGGACGTCAGAGAAAATACGATTTTACTCACCGGTAAATCTATTTCTCGTAGTCCGTAGTGGCTGCTGGGCGCCCATCCCAACTGCGGATTGTCTGCAATACTTGTATATAGTTATTGCCTAACTAAAGGGTTATTGTTATGAGCCATCTGTTGAGAGGCTCCGTTATAGTTCATACTGTTAACTGGGTATAGTATCACGAGTTATACGGTGTGATTGGTGTGGCTAGTATGAGTCTTACCCGGATTCAAAATCCTTCCTTATTGTGTCAGCTCTTCCGGGCACAGTATCCTAACTGAGGTCTGGAGGAGGGTCATAGTGGGAGGAGCCAGTGCACACCAGGTAGTCTGAAAGCTTTCTTTAGTTGTGCCCAGTCTCCTGCGGAGCCGCTATTCCCCATGGTCCTTACGCAGTTCCCAGCATCCACTACGGACTACGAGAAATAGATTTACCGGTGAGTAAAATCTTATTTTTTTAGGACACTGGTGACTCTTTTTCTGACGTCTGTGTACATTTTCGGTATCGCCTGCCTAGAGAAATGGAACCTAGATGGTATTTGGTACCAGGGACACAGTACCTCAATCAAGTCTCTAGTTTCCTGTGAATTAACGGTGGATACCGGAAACACGTTTCTCACCATCCAGGCTGCCAAGGCCTGAGTTATCCGCTTTGCAGCAGGATGACTGCTGTGATATTTCATCTTCCTCGCAAAGGACTGTTGGACAGTCAATTGCTTACTGGAAGTAGTACAAGTGTTCTTCCGACTTCCCCTCTGGGATGACGATCGACTCCCAGCAGCAACAACAGCAGCACCAGCAGCAGTAGGTATTACACTCAAGGATGCATCGGAGGAATCCCAGGCAGGAGAGGACTCGTCAGACTTGACAGTGACATGGCCTGCAGGACTATTGGCTTTCCTGTCTAAGGAGGAAATTGACACTGAGGGAGTTGGTGGTGTGGTTTGCAGGAGCTTGGTTACAAGAGGAAGGGATTTAGTGGTCAGTGGACTGCTTCCGCTGTCATCCAAAGTTTTCGAACTTGTCACTGACTTCTGATGAATGCGGTCCAGGTGACGTATAAGGGAGGATGTTCCTAGGTGGTTAACGTCCTTACCCCTACTTATTACAGCTTGACAAAGGCAACACACGGCTTGACACCAGTTGTCCGCATTTCTGTTGAAATAATTCCACACTGATGAGGTGAATTTGTTTGTATTTTGACCATGCATGTGAATGGCCATATTCGTCCCACGGACAACAGGTGTCTCCCCGGGTGCCTGACTTAAACAAACCACCTCACCAACAGAATCCTCCTTGTCAATTTCCTCCCCAGCGCCAGCAACACCCATATCCTCATCCTGCTGTACTTCAACAGTGACATCTTCAATTTGACTATCAGGAACTGGACTGCGGGTGCTCCTTCCAGCACTTGCAGGGGGCGTGCAAATGGTGGAAGGCGCATCGCAACCGACACAATTGGACTCTCCTTGGGGATTTGTGATTTAGAAGAACGCACAGTTCTTTGCTGTGCTTTTGCCATCTTAACTCTTTTAAGTTTTCTAGCAGGAGGATGAGTGCTTCCATCCTCAGGTGAAGCTGAACCACTAGCCTTGAACATAGGCCAGGGCCTCAGCCGTTCCTTGCCACTCCGTGTACTAAATTGCACATTGGCAAGTTTACGCTTCTCCTCAGATGATTTTGATTTAGATTTTTGGGTCATTTTACTGAGCTTTATTTCTCTGACGTCCTAGTGGATGCTGGGACTCCGTAAGGACCATGAGGAATAGCGGCTCCGCAGGAGACTGGGCACAACTAAAGTAAGCTTTAGGACTACCTGGTGTGCACTGGCTCCTCCCCCTATGACCCTCCTCCAGACCTCAGTTAGAATCTTGTGCCCGGCTGAGCTGGATGCACACTAGGGGCTCTCCTGAGCTCCTAGAAAAGAAAGTATAGTTTTAGGTTTTTTATTTTCAGTGAGATCTGCTGGCAACAGACTCACTGCTACAAGGGACTAAGGGGAGAAGAAGCGAACCTACCTGCTTGCAGCTAGCTTGGGCTTCTTAGGCTACTGGACACCATTAGCTCCAGAGGGATCGAACACAGGGCCCGACCTCGATCGTCCGGTCCCGGAGCCACGCCGCCGTCCCCCTTACAGAGCCAGAAGCAAGAAGATGGTCCTGAAAATCGGCGGCAGAAGACTTCGGTCTTCAACAAGGTAGCGCGCAGCACTGCAGCTGTGCGCCATTGCTCCTCATGCACACCTCACACTCCGGTCACTGATGGGTGCAGGGTGCTGGGGGGGGGGGGGGGGGGGCGCCCTGAGCAGCAATATTAACACCTTGGCTGGCTAAAACATCACAATATATAGTCCCAGAGGCTGTATATGTGAAAAATACCCCTGCCAGAGATCCAGAAAAAAGCGGGAGAAGCCCACCGAAAAAGGGGCGGGGCTATCTCCCTCAGCACACTGGCACCATTTTTCCCTCACAGCACTCCCCTGCAGTTTCAAGCTACAAAAGGGTAAAAAAGAGAGGGGGGGCACTAAATTTAGGCGCATTAGTAGATATATAAGCAGCTATAAGGGAAAATCACTCAGTTATAGTGTTCATCCCTGTGTTAAATAGCACTCTGGTGTGTGCTGGCATACTCTCTCTCTGTCTCCCCAAAGGGCTTTGTGGGGTTCTGTCCTCTGTCAGAGCATTCCCTGTGTGTGTGCGGTGTGTCAGTACGGCTGTGTCGACATGTTTGATGAGGAGGCTTATGTGGAGGCGGAGCAGATGCCAATAAATGTGATGTCACCCCCTGCGGGGCCGACACCTGAGTGGATGGATTTATGGAAGGAATTACGTGAAAGTGTCAACTCCTTACATAAAAGGTTTGACGACATACCAAATATGGGACAGCCGGCTTCTCAGCTCGTGCCTGCCCAGGCGTCTCAAAAGCCATCAGGGGCTCTAAAACGCCCGTTACCTAAGATGGCAGACACAGATGTCGACACGGATACTGACTCCAGTGTCGACGACGATGAGACTAATGTAACTTCCAATAGGGCCACACGTTACATGATTGAGGCTATGAAAAATGTGTTGCACATTTCTGACATTAACCCAGCTACCACAAAAAAGGGTATTATGTTTGGGGAGAAAAAACTACCAGTGGTTTTTCCCCCATCTGAGGAATTAAATGAAGTGTGTGAAGAAGCGTGGGCTTCCCCAGATAAGAAACTGGTAATTTCTAAAAGGTTACTAATGACGTACCCTTTCCCGCCAGAGGATAGGTCACGTTGGGAAACATCCCCTAGGGTGGATAAAGCGCTCACACGTCTGTCAAAGAAGGTGGCACTACCGTCTCCGGATACGGCCGCCCTAAAGGAGCCTGCTGATAGGAAACAGGAGGCTATCCTTAAGTCTATATATACACACACGGTTATTATACTGAGACCAGCTATTGCTTCAGCATGGATGTGCAGTGCTGCAGCTGCGTGGTCAGATTCCCTGTCGGAAAATATTGATACCTTAGACAGGGACACTATATTGCTAACCATAGAGCATATAAAAGACGCAGTCTTATACATGAGAGATGCACAGAGGGATATTTGCCGGCTGGCATCTAAAATAAGTGCAATGTCCATTTCTGCCAGGAGAGGGTTATGGACTCTGCAGTGGACAGGTGATGCAGATTCTAAAAGGCACATGGAAGTTTTGCCTTATAAGGGTGAGGAGTTGTTTGGGGATGGTCTCTCGGACCTCGTTTCCACAGCGACAGCTGGGAAGTCGGCATTTTTACCCCATGTTCCCTCACAGCCAAAGAAAGCACCGTATTATCAGGTACAGTCCTTTCGGCCCCATAAGGGCAAGCGGGTTAAAGGCGCGTCCTTTCTGCCCAGAGGCAGAGGTAGAGGGAAAAAGCTGCAGCAGACAGCCATTTCCCAGGAGCAAAAGCCCTCCCCCGCTTCCTCTAAGTCCACCGCATGACGCTGGGGCTTCACAGGCGGAGCCAGGTACGGTGGGGGCCTGTCTCAAAAACTTCAGCAATCAAAGGGCTCGCTCACAGGTGGATCCCTGGATCCTTCAAGTTGTATCTCAGGGGTACAAGCTGGAATTCGAGACGTCTCCCCCCCGCCGTTTCCTCAAATCTGCCTTGCCAACAACTCCCTCAGGCAGGGAGGCTGTGTTAGAGGCAATACACAAGCTGTATTCCCAGCAGGTGATAGTCAAGGTACCCCTCCTTCAACAAGGACGGGGTTACTATTCCACAATGTTTGTGGTACCGAAACCGGACGGTTTGGTGAGACCCATTTTAAATTTGAAATCCTTGAACACATATATAAAAAAATTCAAGTTCAAGATGGAATCGCTCAGGGCGGTTATTGCAAGCCTGGACAAGGGGGATTACATGGTATCACTGGACATCAAGGATGCTTACCTGCATGTCCCCATTTACCATCCTCACCAGGAGTACCTCAGATTCGTGGTACAGGATTGTCATTACCAATTCCAGATGTTGCTGTTTGGTCTGTCCACGGCACTGAGGGTATTTACCAAGGTAATGGCCGAAATTATGATACTCCTTCGAAAAAAGGGAGTTTTAATTATCCCGTACTTGGACGATCTCCTGATAAAGGCGAGGTCCAGGGAGCAGTTGTTGGTCGGGGTAGCACTATCTCGGGAGGTGCTACAACAGCACGGTTGAATTCTGAATATTCCAAAGTCACAGCTGGTTCCTACGACACGTCTACTGTTCCTGGGGATGGTTCTGGACACAGAACAGAAAAAAGTGTTTCTCCCGGAGGAGAAAGCCAAGGAGCTGTCATCTCTAGCCAGAGACCTCCTGAAACCAAGACAGGTGTCGGTGCATCACTGCACGCGAGTCCTGGGAAAGATGGTGGCTTCCTACGAAGCAATTCCATTCGGCAGGTTCCATGCAAAAACTTTTCAGTGGGACCTGTTAGACAAGTGGTCCGGATCGCATCTTCAGATGCATCGGCGGATAACCCTGTCTCCAAGGACCAGGGTGTCTCTGCTGTGGTGGCTGCAGAGTGCTCATCTTCAAGAGGGCCGCAGATTCGGCATACAGGACTGGGTCCTGGTGACCACGGATGCCAGCCTTCGAGGCTGGGGGGCAGTCACACAGGGAAGAAATTTCCAGGGACTATGGTCAAACCAGGAGATTTCACTACACATAAACATTCTGGAACTAAGGGCCATTTACAATGCCCTAGGTCAAGCAAGACCCCTGCTTCAAAACCAGCCGGTACTGATTCAGTCAGACAACATCACGGCGGTCGCCCATGTAAACCGTCAGGGCGGCACAAGAAGCAGGATGGCGATGGCAGAAGCCACAAGGATTCTCCGATGGGCGGAAAATCACGTGTTAGCACTGTCAGCAGTGTTCATTCCGGGAGTGGACAACTGGGAAGCAGACTTCCTCAGGAGGCACGACCTCCACCCGTGAGAGTGGGGACTTCATCCAGAAGTCTTCCAAATGATTGTAAACCGTTGGGAAAAGCCACAGGTGGACATGATGGCGTCCCGCCTCAACAAAAAGTTAAAAAGGTACTGCGCCAGGTCAAGGGACCCTCAGGCGATAGCTGTGGACGCTCTAGTGACACCGTGGGTGTACCAGTCGGTTTATGTGTTCCCTCCTCTGCCTCTCATACCCAAGGTACTGAGAATAATACGAAGAAGAGGAGTAAGAACTATACTCGTAGTTCCGGATTGGCCAAGAAGAGCTTGGTACCCAGAACTTCAAGAGATGATCTCAGAGGACCCATGGCCTCTGCCACTCAGACAGGACCTGCTGCAGCAGGGGCCCTGTCTGTTACAAGACTTACCGCGGCTGCGTTTGACGGCATGGCGGTTGAACACCGGATCCTAAAGGAAAAGGGCATTCCGGAGGAAGTTATTCCTACGCTGATTAAAGCCAGGAAAGATGTAACTGCAAATCAGTATCACCGCATATGGCGAAAATATGTTGCGTGGTGTGAGGCCAGGAAGGCCCCAACGGAGGAATTTCAGCTGGGTCGTTTTCTGCACTTCCTACAGTCAGGAGTGACTATGGGCCTAAAATTGGGTTCCATTAAGGTCCAGATTTCGGCTCTGTCGATTTTCTTCCAGAAAGAACTGGCTTCATTGCCTGAAGTTCAGACATTTGTTAAGGGAGTGCTGCATATTCAGCCCCCTTTTGTGCCTCCAGTGGTACCTTGGGATCTCAACGTGGTGTTGGATTTCCTAAAGTCGCATTGGTTTGAGCCACTTAAATCCGTGGATTTGAAATATCTCACGTGGAAGGTGGTCATGCTGTTGGCCTTGGCTTCGGCCAGGCGTGTGTCAGAATTGGCGACTTTGTCATGCAAAAGCCCTTATCTGATTTTCCATATGGATAGGGCGGAATTGAGGAGTCGTCCCCAGTTTCTCCCTAAGGTGGTATCAGCTTTTCACTTGAACCAACCTATTGTGGTGCCTGCGGCTACTAGGGACTTGGAGGATTCCAAGTTACTGGACGTAGTCAGGCCTTGAAAATATATGTTTCCAGGACGGCTGGAGTCAGGAAAACTGACTCGCTATTTATCCTGTATGCACCCAACAAAATGGGTGCTCCTTCTTCGAAGCAGACTATTGCTCGCTGGATCTGTAGCACAATTCAGCTTGCGCATTCTGCGGCTGGACTGCCGCATCCTAAATCTGTAAAAGCCCATTCCACGAGGAAGGTGGGCTCTTCTTGGGTGGCTGCCCGAGGGGTCTCGGCGTTACAACTTTGCCGAGCAGCTACTTGGTCAGGGTCTAACACTTTTGCAAAATTCTACAAATTTGATACCCTGGCTGAGGAGGACCTTGAGTTTGCTCTTTAGGTGCTGCAGAGTCATCCGCGCTCTCCCGCCCGTTTGGGAGCTTTGGTATAATCCCCATGGTCCTTACGGAGTACCAGCATCCACTTAGGACGTGAGAGAAAATAAGATTTTACTCACCGGTAAATCTATTTCTCGTAGTCCGTAGTGGATGCTGGGCGCCCATCCCAAGTGCGGATTGTCTGCAATGCTTGTATATAGTTATTGTTAAACTAAAGGGTTACTGTTGAGCCATCTGTTGAGAGGCTCAGTTAAATTTTCATACTGATAACTGGGTATAGTATCACGAGTTATACGGTGTGATTGGTGTGGCTGGTATGAGTCTTACCCGGGATTCAAAATCCTTTCTTATTGTGTCAGCTCTTCCGGGTACAGTATCCTAACTGAGGTCTGGAGGAGGGTCATAGGGGGAGGAGCCAGTGCACACCAGGTAGTCCTAAAGCTTTCTTTAGTTGTGCCCAGTCTCCTGCGGAGCCGCTATTCCCCATGGTCCTTACGGAGTCCCAGCATCCACTACGGACTACGAGAAATAGATTTACCGGTGAGTAAAATCTTTTTATTTTATTTTTTTACATGCTCTCTACTATGACATTGGGCATCGGCCTTGGCAGACGACTTTCATGGCATTTCATCGTCTCGGCCATGACTAGTGGCAGCAGCTTCAGCACGAGGTGGAAGTGGATCTTGATCTTTCCCTATTTTACCCTCCACATTTTTGTTCTCCATTTTTTAATGTGTGGAATTATATGCCAGTAATATATCAATAGCAATGGCCTACTACTATATATACTGCGCACAACTGAAATGCACCACAGGTATGGATGGATAGTATACTTGATGACACAGAGGTAGGTAGAGCAGTGGCCTACTGTACCGTACTGCTATATAGTATATACTGGTGGTCAGCAAACTGTGCAAAACTGAAATGCACCACAGGTATGGATGGATAGTATACTTGATGACACAGAGGTAGGTAGAGCAGTGGCCTACTGTACCGTACTGCTATATAGTATATACTGGTGGTCAGCAAACTGTGCAAAACTGAAATGCACCACAGGTATGGATGGATAGTATACTTGACGACACAGAGGTAGGTAGAGCAGTGGCCTATTGTACCATACTGCTATATAGTATATACTGGTGGACAGCAGACTGTGCAAAACTGAAATGCACCAAAGGTATGGATGGATAGTATACTTGACGACACAGAGGTAGGTAGAGCAGTGGCCTACTGTACCGTACTGCTATATAGTATATACTGGTGGTCAGCAAACTGTGCAAAACTGAAATGCACAACAGGTATGGATGGATAGTATACTTGACGACACAGAGGTAGGTAGAGCAGTGGCCTACTGTACCGTACTGCTATATAGTATATACTAGAGATGAGCGGGTTCGGTTCCTCGGGAATCCGAACCCGCCCGAACTTCAGGTTTTTTTACACGGGTCCGAGCGACTCGGATCTTCCCGCCTTGCTCGGTTAACCCGAGCGCGCCCGAACGTCATCATCCCGCTGTCGGATTCTCGCGAGGCTCGGATTCTATCGCAAGACTCGGATTCTATATAAGGAGCCGCGCGTCGCCGCCATTTTCACACGTGCATTGAGATTGATAGGGAGAGGACGTGGCTGGCGTCCTCTCCGTTTAGAGTGACTAGAGTACTAGAGAGAGACACAAATTTTGGGGAGCATATAGGAGGAGTACTACTTGCTGCTGATAGTGTGACCAGTGACCAGTGCCACCAGTTTAATTAATCCGTTCTCTGCCTGAAAAAAAACGATACACAGTGTGACACAGTCACACATACCATATCTGTGCTCAGCCCAGTGTGCTGCATCATATACTGTATATCATTATCTGACTGCTGAGTGCTCACTGCTCACACAGCTTAATTGTGGGGGAGACTGGGGAGCAGTTATAGCAGGAGTACATTTAAGTACAGTGCACACTTTTGCTGCCAGAGTGCCACTGCCAGTGTGACTGACCAGTGACCACTGACCACCAGTATTGTGATTGTCTGCTGACCACCAGTATATTGTGATTGTCTGCCTGAAAAAGTTAAACACTCGTCGTGTGGTGTTTTTATAAACGCATTCTGCAGACAGTGTCCAGCAGGTCCGTCATTACATAATATATACCTGTCCGGCTGCAGTACTAGTGTGATATATATATATATATTTTAATTTTATCTCATTATCATCCAGTCTATATTAGCAGCAGACACAGTACGGTAGTCCACGGCTGTAGCTACCTCTGTGTCGGCAGTCGCTCGTCCATCCATAATTGTATACCACCTACCCGTGGTTTTTTTTTTTTTCTATCTTCTTGATACTAGTAGCTTACTTTAGGAGTCTGCAGTGCTGACAGACAGTGTCCAGCAGGTCCGTCATTACATAATATATACCTGTCCGGCTGCAGTACTAGTGTGATATATATATATATTTTAATTTTATCTCATTATCATCCAGTCTATATTAGCAGCAGACACAGTACGGTAGTCCACGGCTGTAGCTACCTCTGTGTCGGCAG
This sequence comes from Pseudophryne corroboree, assembly GCF_028390025.1. Taxonomy (NCBI): domain Eukaryota; kingdom Metazoa; phylum Chordata; class Amphibia; order Anura; family Myobatrachidae; genus Pseudophryne; species Pseudophryne corroboree. The sequence continues at coordinate 147,323,679 of NC_086446.1, read as the reverse complement.
TCGCTCGTCATCCATAAGTATACTAGTATCCATCCATCTCCATTGTTTACCTGAGGTGCCTTTTAGTTGTGCCTATTAAAATATGGAGAACAAAAATGTTGAGGTTCCAAAAATAGGGAAAGATCAAGATCCACTTCCACCTCGTGCTGAAGCTGCTGCCACTAGTCATGGCCGAGACGATGAAATGCCAGCAACGTCGTCTGCCAAGGCCGATGCCCAATGTCATAGTACAGAGCATGTAAAATCCAAAACACCAAATATCAGTAAAAAAAGGACTCAAAAATCTAAAATAAAATCGTCGGAGGAGAAGCGTAAACTTGCCAATATGCCATTTACCACACGGAGTGGCAAGGAACGGCTGAGGCCCTGGCCTATGTTCATGGCTAGTGGTTCAGCTTCACATGAGGATGGAAGCACTCAGCCTCTCACTAGAAAAATGAAAAGACTCAAGCTGGCAAAAGCACAGCAAAGAACTGTGCGTTCTTCGAAATCCCAAATCCACAAGGAGAGTCCAATTGTGTCGGTTGCGATGCCTGACCTTCCCAACACTGGACGTGAAGAGCATGCGCCTTCCACCATTTGCACGCCCCCTGCAAGTGCTGGAAGGAGCACCCGCAGTCCAGTTCCTGATAGTCAGATTGAAGATGTCAGTGTTGAAGTACACCAGGATGAGGAGGATATGGGTGTTGCTGGCGCTGGGGAGGAAATTGACAAGGAGGATTCTGATGGTGAGGTGGTTTGTTTAAGTCAGGCACCCGGGGAGACACCTGTTGTCCGTGGGAGGAATATGGCCATTGACATGCCTGGTCAAAATACCAAAAAAATCAGCTCTTCGGTGTGGAAGTATTTCAACAGAAATGCGGACAACATTTGTCAAGCCGTGTGTTGCCTTTGTCAAGCTGTAATAAGTAGGGGTAAGGACGTTAACCACCTCGGAACATCCTCCCTTATACGTCACCTGCAGCGCATTCATAATAAGTCAGTGACAAGTTCAAAAACTTTGGGCGAGAGCGGAAGCAGTCCACTGACCAGTAAATCCCTTCCTCTTGTAACCAAGCTCACGCAAACCACCCCACCAACTCCCTCAGTGTCAATTTCCTCCTTCCCCAGGAATGCCAATAGTCCTGCAGGCCATGTCACTGGCAATTCTGACGAGTCCTCTCCTGCCTGGGATTCCTCCGATGCATCCTTGCGTGTAACGCCTACTGCTGCTGGCGCTGCTGTTGTTGCTGCTGGGAGTCGATGGTCATCCCAGAGGGGAAGTCGGAAGACCACTTGTACTACTTCCAGTAAGCAATTGACTGTCCAACAGTCCTTTGCGAGGAAGATGAAATATCACAGCAGTCATCCTGTTGCAAAGCGGATAACTGAGGCCTTGACCACTATGTTGGTGTTAGACGTGCGTCCGGTATCCGCCGTTAGTTCACAGGGAACTAGACAATTTCTTGAGGCAGTGTGCCCCCGTTACCAAATACCATCTAGGTTCCACTTCTCTAGGCAGGCGATACCTAGAATGTACACGGATGTCAGAAAAAGACTCACCAGTGTCCTAAAAAATGCAGTTGTACCCAATGTCCACTTAACCACGGACATGTGGACAAGTGGAGCAGGGCAGGGTCAGGACTATATGACTGTGACAGCCCACTGGGTAGATGTATGGACTCCCGTCGCAAGAACAGCAGCGGCGGCACCAGTAGCAGCATCTCGCAAACGCCAACTCTTTCCTAGGCAGGCTACGCATTGTATCACCGGTTTCCAGAATACGCACACAGCTGAAAACCTCTTACGGCAACTGAGGAAGATCATTGCGGAATGGCTTACCCCAATTGGACTCTCCTGTGGATTTGTGGCATCGGACAACGCCAGCAATATTGTGTGTGCATTAAATATGGGCAAATTCCAGCACGTCCCATGTTTTGCACATACCTTGAATTTGGTGGTGCAGAATTTTTTAAAAAACGAGAGGGGCGTGCAAGAGATGCTGTCGGTGGCCAGAAGAATTGCGGGACACTTTCGGCGTACAGGCACCACGTACAGAAGACTGGAGCACCACCAAAAACGCCTGAACCTGCCCTGCCAACATCTGAAGCAAGAAGTGGTAACGAGGTGGAATTCAACCCTATATATGCTTCAGAGGTTGGAGGAGCAGCAAAAGGCCATTCAAGCCTATACAATTGAGCACGATATAGGAGGTGGAATGCACCTGTCTCAAGCGCAGTGGAGAATGATTTCAACGTTGTGCAAGGTTCTGCTGCCCTTTGAACTTGCCACACGAGAAGTCAGTTCAGACACTGCCAGCCTGAGTCAGGTCATTCCCCTCATCAGGCTTTTGCAGAAGAAGCTGGAGACATTGAAGGAGGAGCTAACACGGAGCGATTCCGCTAGGCATGTGGGACTTGTGGATGGAGCCCTTAATTCGCTTAACAAGGATTCACGGGTGGTCAATCTGTTGAAATCAGATCACTACATTTTGGCCACCGTGCTCGATCCTAGATTTAAAACCTACCTTGGATCTCTCTTTCCGGCAGACACAAGTCTGCTGGGGTTCAAAGACCTGCTGGTGACAAAATTGTCAAGTCAAGCGGAACGCGACCTGTCAACATCTCCTCCTTCACATTCTCCCGCAACTGGGGGTGCGAGGAAAAGGCTCAGAATTCCGAGCCCACCCGCTGGCAGTGATGCAGGGCAGTCTGGAGCGACTGCTGATGCTGACATCTGGTCCGGACTGAAGGACCTGCCAACGATTACGGACATGTCGTCTATTGTCACTGCATATGATTCTCTCCCCATTGAAAGAATGGTGGAGGATTATATGAGTGACCGCATCCAAGTAGGCACGTCAGACAGTCCGTACTTATACTGGCAGGAAAAAGAGGCAATTTGGAGGCCCTTGCACAAACTGGCTTTATTCTACCTAAGTTGCCCTCCCACAAGTGTGTACTCCGAAAGAGTGTTTAGTGCCGCCGCTCACCTTGTCAGCAATCGGCGTACGAGGTTACTTCCAGAAAATGTGGAGAAGATGATGTTCATTAAAATGAATTATAATCAATTCCTCCGTGGAGACATTGACCAGCAGCAATTGCCTCCACAAAGTACACAGGGAGCTGAGATGGTGGATTCCAGTGGGGACGAATTGATAATCTGTGAGGAGGGGGATGTACACGGTGATATATCGGAGGATGATGATGAGGTGGACATCTTGCCTCTGTAGAGCCAGTTTGTGCAAGGAGAGATTAATTGCTTCTTTTTTGGTGGGGGTCCAAACCAACCCGTCATTTCAGTCACAGTCGTGTGGCAGACCCTGTCACTGAAATGATGGGTTGGTTAAAGTGTGCATGTCCTGTTTATACAACATAAGGGTGGGTGGGAGGGCCCAAGGACAATTCCATCTTGCACCTCTTTTTTCTTTAATTTTTATTTGCGTCATGTGCTGTTTGGGGAGTGTTTTTTGGAAGGGCCATCCTGCGTGACACTGCAGTGCCACTCCTAGATGGGCCAGGTGTTTGTGTTGGCCACTAGGGTCGCTTAGCTTACTCACACAGCTACCTCATTGCACCTTTTTTTTTCTTTGCGTCATGTGCTGTTTGGGGAGTGTTTTTTGGAAGGGCCATCCTGCGTGACACTGCAGTGCCACTCCTAGATGGGCCAGGTGTTTGTGTCGGCCACTAGGGTCGCTTAGCTTACTCACACAGCTACCTCATTGCGCCTCTTTTTTTCTTTGCGTCATGTGCTGTTTGGGGAGTGTTTTTTTTGGAAGGGCCATCCTGCGTGACACTGCAGTGCCACTCCTAGATGGGCCAGGTGTTTGTGTCGGCCACTAGGGTCGCTTAGCTTAGTCATCCAGCGACCTCGGTGCAAATTTTAGGACTAAAAATAATATTGTGAGGTGTGAGGTGTTCAGAATAGACTGAAAATGAGTGGAAATTATGGTTTTTGAGGTTAATAATACTTTGGGATCAAAATGACCCCCAAATTCTATGATTTAAGCTGTTTTTTAGTGTTTTTTGAAAAAAACACCCGAATCCAAAACACACCCGAATCCGACAAAAAAAATTCGATGAGGTTTTGCCAAAACGCGGTCGAACCCAAAACACGGCCGCGGAACCGAACCCAAAACCAAAACACAAAACCCGAAAAATTTCAAGTGCACATCTCTAGTATATACTGGTGGTGGTCAGCAAACTGTGCAAAACTGAAATGCACCACAGGTATGAATGGATAGAATACTTGACGACACAGAGGTAGGTAGAGCAGTGGCCTACTGTACCGTACTGCTATATAGTATTTCTCTGACGTCCTAGTGGATGCTGGGAACTCCGTAAGGACCATGGGGAATAGACGGGCTCCGCAGGAGACTGGGCACTCTAAAAGAAAGATTAGGTACTATCTGGTGTGCACTGGCTCCTCCCTCTATGCCCCTCCTCCAGACCTCAGTTAGAATCTGTGCCCGGCCAGAGCTGGGTGCTCCTAGTGGGCTCTCCTGAGCTTGCTAGAAAGAAAGTATTTGTTAGGTTTTTTATTTTCAGTGAGATCTGCTGGCAACAGACTCACTGCTACGTGGGACTGAGGGGAGAGAAGCAAACCTACCTGCTTGCAGCTAGCTTGTGCTTCTTAGGCTACTGGACACCATTAGCTCCAGAGGGTTCGAACACAGGGCCTGACCTCGATCGCCCGTTCCCGGAGCCGCGCCGCCGTCCCCCTTGCAGAGCCAGAAGACAGAAGAGAAGCAATGAAATCGGCGGCAGAAGACTCCTGGCTTCATTAAGGCAGCTCACAGCACCGCAGCTGTGCGCCATTGCTCCCACAGCACACCACACACTCCGGTCACTGTAGGGTGCAGGGCGCTGGGGGGGGGGGCGCCCTGGGCAGCAATAAAAATACCTTTGGCATAAAAATACACATAATACAGTCTGTGACTGTATATGTGTAAAACCCCCGCCATTTTTTAGTCAGAAAGAAGCCCGCCGCTGAGGGGGCGGGGCCTTCTTTCTCAGCACACCAGCGCCATTTTCTCTTCACAGCTCCACTAGAAGGAAGCTCCCCAGGCTCTCCCCTGTAGTATCCTGGTACACAAAGGGTGTAAAGAGAGGGGGGGGGCACATAAATTTAGGCGCAAAATTTGTATATACAGCAGCTACTGGGTAAACACTAAGTTGTAGTGTAATCCCTGGGTTATATAGCGCTGGGGTGTGTGCTGGCATAGTCTCTCTCTGTCTCTCCAAAGGGCCTTGTGGGGGAACTGTCTTCAAATAGAGCATCCCCTGTGTGTGTGGTGTGGGTACGCGTGTGTCGACATGTCTGAGGTAAAAGGCTCCTCTGAGGAGGTGATAGAGCGGATATGTGTGTGGGAGGGTGTCTCCGTCGACAACGCCGACACCTGTTTGGATATGTGTAAGTGCTAAGGTGAATTTATTGCACAAAAGGTTAGGGAACGGACAGGAAATCTACCCATGTCTGTCCCTATGTCACAGAGACCTTCAGAGTCTCTCAATGCTCACTATCCAAAACAACAAACACTGGTATCGACACGGAGTTTAACTCCACTGTCGACTACGATAATGCAAAGTTACAGCCCAGATGGCTAAAATGATTATTGTAATAAAACATGATTTGCATATCACTGATGACTCATCTGTCCCTGACACGAGAGTACACATGTTTAAGGGGAAGAATGCTGAGGTAAATTTCCCTCCTCTCATGAGGAAAAAGAGCGGGAATCTCCAGACAAGAGACGGCAGCTTCCCACAAGAGAATTCTCAGGCTGTATCCTTTCCCCACTAGGGCCATGATGTGTTGAGAATCTTCCCCTAGGGTGTCCTGTTTGCACAGACGGTAGCACTAGCTATTCTCAGGGATCCTGCAGATAGCGTGCACATTCTAGTATACTACCCAGACCGGCGATTGTGTCGGCATGGGATTATAGCGCTGTGGCAGCGTGGACAGGTACCTTATCAGCAGAAATTGAGACCCTAGTATGCATATAGATATAAATATATTAAAGATGCAGTCTTAAGTGATAGATATATAATTATAAAGCATGCCCAAAGAGACATGAGTATACTGGGTACTAGAGTCAAAGCTATGTCGATTTCTGCTTGACGTGTCCTGTAGAATATGCATTGGACAGATGATGCTGACTTAAGAGGCATATGGAAGGCTGAGGATTGTGTGGAGAAGGGTTCTCACCCTGGTCTCCACAGCTATAGCTGGTAATTCTGCTAGTTTGCCTTATATTCCTGCACAGCCTAGGAAAGCACTACATTATTAAATGCAGCCTTTCGAATAAAGAAACAAGAAAGTCTGAGGTGCGTCCTTTCTTGTCAGAGCCGGGGGCAGAGGAAAGAAGCTGCACAACACAGCTAGTTCCCAGGAACAGAAGTCCTCCCCGGCCTCTACAAAAATCCACTGCATGTCGCTGGGGCTCCACAGGCGGAGCTAGGCCCGGTGGGGACACGCCTTCGTAAGTTCAGCCACAAGTGGGTTCACTCCCTGTTAGATCCCTGGGCAATAGATATTGTGTCTCAGGGATACTAGCTGGACTGTGAGAAGATGCCTCCTCACCGACGGCCCTGCGGGCTTCCCCCCAAGAGAGGGAGCCAATGTTAGCTGCAATTCACAAATTGTATCTTCAACATGTGGTGGTCAAGGGTCCCCTCCTTCAACAAGAGGGTGTTATTATTCGACCATGTTGTAATCCCGAAACCAGACGGTTCGGTCAGACCCATATTGAATTAAAAATCCCTGAACATATACCTGAGAAGGTTCAAGTTCAAGATGGAGTCGCTAAGAGCGGTCAGTGCAAGCCTAAAAGGGGAGACTTTATCATGAATCGGGACATAAGGGATGCATACTTTCATGTCCCCATTTATCCACCTCATTAGGCGTACCTCAGAATTGCGGTACGGGATTGTCATTACCAATTTCAGACGTTGTCGCTTGGTCTCTCCATGGCCCCGAGAATATTCACCAAGGTAATGGCGGATATGATAGTGCTCCTGCCGAAGCAAGGTGTCACTATTATCACGTACTTGGACGATCTCCTCATAAAAGCGAGCTCAAGAGAGCAGTTGCTGAACAGCGTATCACTTTCTCTGGAAGTGTAACGGCAACACGGCTGGATTCTATATATTCCAAAGTCGCAGTTGGTTCCTACAGCTCATCTGCCTCTCCTAGGCACGATCCTAGACACAGACCAGAAAAGGGTTTATCTCCCGATAGAGAGAGCTCAGGAGCTCATGACACTGGTCAGGAATCTATTAAAACCAAAACAGGTGTCAGTGCATCACTGCACTCGAGTCCTGGGAAGGATGGTGGCATCATACGAGGCCATCCCCTTAGGCAGGTTCCATGCGAGGACCTTCCAATGGGACTTACTGGACAAGTGGTCCGAATCACCTCTACAGATGCATCGGTTAATCACCCTATCCCCCAGGGCCAGGGTGTCTCTCCTGTGGTGGCTGCAGAGTGCTCACCTTCTCGAGAGCCGCAGATTCGGCATTCAGGACTGGGTCCTGGTGACCACGGATGCAAGCCTCCGAGGGTGGGGGGCAGTAACACAGGGAAGACATTTCCAAGGTCTGTGGTCAAGTCAACAGACTTGCCTTCACATCAATATCCTGGAACTAAGGGCCATATACAACGCCCTAAGTCAAGCGGAGATCCTGCTTCGCGACCAACCGGTTCTGATCCAGTCAGACCGCAGAAGTTCATGTAAACCGCCAAGGCGGCACAAGGAGCAGGGTGGCGAGGGTAGAAGCCACCAGAATTCTTCGCTGGGCGGAGAATCAAGTAAGCGCACTGTCGGCAGTGTTCATTCCGGGAGTGGACAACTGGGAAGCAGACTTCCTCAGCGGGCACGACCTCCACCCGGGAGAGTGGGGACTTCATCAGGAAGTCTTCACGCAGTTTGCAAATTGATGGGAACTGCCTCAGGTGGACTAGATGGCGTCCCACCTCAATAAAAAGCTAAAAAAGGTTTTACACCGGGTCAAGGGACCCTCAGGCGATAGCTGTGGTCGCACTAGTAACACCGTGGGTGTTCCAGTCGGTCTATGTATTCCCTCCTCTTCCTCTCATACCCGAGGGCTGAGAATTGTAATAAAAGGAGGAGTGAGAACAATATTCTTTGCTCCGGATTGGCCAAGAAGGACTCGGTACCCGGAACTGCAATAAATGCTCTCAGAGGACCCATGGCCTCTGCCTCTCAGACAGGACATGTTGCAACAGGGGCCCTGTCTGTTCCAAGACTTACCGCGGCTGCATTTGACGACATGGCGGTTGAACGCCGGATCCTACCGGAAAAGGGCATTCCGGATGCAGTTATTCCTACGCTGATAAAGGCTAGGAAAGACGTGACAGCAAGACTTTTTCACTGTATATGGCGAAAATAGGTTGCTTGGTGTGAGGCCGGGAGGCCCTACAGAGGAATTCCAGCGGGGTCGATTCCTGCACTTCCTACAGTCAGGAGTGACTATGGGCCTAAAATTAGGATCCATAAAGGTCAAGATTTCGGCCCTATCCATTTTCTCTCAAAAAGAACTGGCTTCACTGCCTGAAGTTCAGACGTTGTTATGGGGGTGCTGCATATTCAGCCTCCTTTTGTGCCACCAGTGGCACCTTGGGATCTTAACGTTGTGTTGGGTTTCCTGAAATCCCACTGGTTTGAGCCACTTAAGGCCGTGGAGCTAAAATATCTCACGTGGAAAGTGGTCATGCTATTGGCCTTGCGTGTGTCAGAATTGGCGGTTTTGTCATGTAAAAGCCCCTATCTGATCTTCCATATGGACAGGGCAGAATTGCGGACTCGTCCCCAATTTCTCCCTAAGGTGGTATCATCGTTTCATTTGAACCAACCTATTGTGGTGCCTGCGGCTACTAGGGCTTGGAGGATTCCAAGTTGCTGGACGTAGTCCGGGCTTTTGAAAATTTATGTTTCCAGAACGGCGGGAGTCAGAAAGTCTGACTCGCTGTTTATTCTGTATGCAGCCAACAAGGTTGGCGCTCCTGCTTCAAAGCAGACTATTGCTCGCTGGATCTGTAGCACGATTCAGCTGGCTCACTCTGAGGCTGGATTGCCGCATCCAAAATCAGTAAAAGCCCATTCCACAAGGAAGGTGGGCTCTTCTTGGGCGGCTGCCCGAGGGGTCTCGGCTTTGTAGCTTTGCCGAGCTGCTACTTGGTCGGGGTCAAACACGTTTGCTAAGTTCTACAAGTTTGATACCCTGGCTGAGGAGGACCTTGAGTTTGCTCATGTGGTGCTGCAGAGTCATCCGCACTCTCCTGCCCGTTTGGGAGCTTTGGTATAATCCCCATGGTCCTTATGGAGTTCCCAGCATCCACTAGGACGTCAGAGAAAATAAGAATTTACTCACTGGTAATTCTATTTCTCGTAGTCCGTAGTGGATGCTGGGCGCCCGTCCCAAGTGCGGACTCTCTGCAATACATGTATATAGTTATTGCTTAACTAAAGGGTTATTGTTATGAGCCATCCGTTAAATGGGGCTCAGTTGTTGTTCATACTGTTAACTGGGTATGGTTATCACAGGTTGTACGGTGTGATTGGTGTGGCTGGTATGAGTCTTACCCTGGATTCCAAATTCTTTCCTTGTTGTGTCAGCTCTTCCGGGCACAGTTTCCCTAACTGAGGTCTGGAGGAGGGGCATAGAGGGAGGAGCCAGTGCACACCAGATAGTACCTAATCTTTCTTTTAGAGTGCGCAGTCTCCTGCGGAGCCCGTCTATTCCCCATGGTCCTTACGGAGTTCCCAGCATCCACTACGGACTACGAGAAATAGAATTACCGGTGAGTAAATTCTTATTATACTGGTGGTCAGCAAACTGTGCAAAACTGAAATGCACCACAGGTATGGATGGATAGTATACTTGACGCATACTTACCTACATTGTAAGTAAGTAAGCCCGGAGAGGAGATGCAGCAGGTGTCTTCGGGGGGCGGGGCCGAACTGTGACATCACTAAGCCCCGCCCCACATCGGGAAATGCAGCGATTCGCGGGTCCGCGGGAAGGGGGCAGGGCTTAAATGACACGATTTGAGTAATTTTAACCCCTTCTGCACCCGACGGGGAGGTTATCTCCATCATGCTCGCATCACTAAGATGCAAGCAGGATGCGAGAGACCTGCCCACTCTTCCGGGGGTGCGGGGGGCTACCCCAAAAAACAGGAGCCTCCCGCAGCTTCCGGGAGAGTAGGTAAGCATGACTTGACGACACAGAGGTAGGTAGAGCAGTGGCTTTCTGTACCGTACTGCTATATAGTATATACTGGTGGTCAGCAAACTGTGCAAAACTGAAATGCACCACAGGTATGGATGGATAGTATACTTGACGACACAGAGGTAGGTAGAGCAGTGGACTACTGTACCATACTACTATATATATAGTTATACTGGTGGTCAGCAAAATTCTTCACTGATATGGAGCGTTTTTCAGGCAGAGAACGTATAATACTGGTGGTCACTGGTCAGCAAAACTCTGCACTGTCCTCCTATTATATAATACTGCTGGTCCCCAGCCCACACAATAAAGCAATTAGCACACTGAGCACAGATATTTGCAGCACACTGAGCACAGTCAGATATGGAGCGTTTTTCAGGCAGAGAACGTAGATATTTGCACTTGCAGCACACTGAGCACAGATATTTGCAGCACACTGAGCACAGATATTTGCAGCACAATTTGCAGCCCACTGAACATAGAAACTGAGAGGACGCCAGACACGTCCTCTCACGATCATCTCCAATGCACGAGTGAAAAATGGCGACGACGCGCGGCTCCTTATATAGAATACGAATCTCGCGAGAATCCGACCGCGGGATGATGACGTTCGGGCGCGCTCGGGTTAACCGAGCAAGGCGGGAGGATCTGAGTCTGCCTCGGACCCGTTTAAAAAGGGTGAAGTTTGGGGGGGTTCGGATCCCGACGAACCGAACCCGCTCATCACTAATATGTATGATACAGTGGCTTAGCTCTGTGGCTCGAACACAGACGTGGTAATTTTTGTGGAGGGCGTAATATTAATAATTTATTTCCCTCAGACCCCTCGGGGTCGCAAAAATTTAATTTTGCCCAGTTACTACTCCCTGATATCGACACGAATACTATTTCTTATGTCGACCATGATGTTTCCTGATTAGATCCACAACATCGGCATTCAGTACATGTTTCATACACATTAAGAACGTATTAACGTCAATAGGGACCCTGCTGTTCCTGACAAAAATATATATAATATCTATATATAGATATATGTGTGTATATGTTTATTTAAATGCGTATATTCATATTAAAATTTATAATGAATGCTGAAGTAAAGTTATTCCTTCTCCCGTGCTGGTCGCTCTGTTGAATAACTCTAGGTCAGCCATGACAAGATGGTTTCAAATCCTCACGAGAAGTCCGAGTGTTTATTCTTTTCCTGCCGTGGATAGAATAAAGTTAGAGTCAACCCCTGTTCTGCACGGGCCCTGTCACAAAGGATCGTATACAGGAAGCTAAGTGATATTTTAATTATATGCTTTGATTATATTTGCATTACATGCGCATGAGGGAGTGCTTGTATTCAGAAATGGTCGGTTACCTTGACATCCAATATAATTACCCTGGGGAGAGATGGGATACTCCTTAAGTTGGGTCATATCTAAAACATTGCAATACTGCCGTGCGACTACAAGAGTTATGGGACTCTTGGGTTCGCGGGCCAATTCCATGGCGGTCTTGGCTAGGAGGGCGTTGTGGATTCACCAATGGAATGCTGAGGCTGACTCCGAGAAGTACTGGAGTAGCTTCCCTATGAAGGTGAAACCTGGTTTGGGGATGGCTTTGTTATGTTGATCTCGGCAGATACCACTGGTAAGTCTACCTTCTTGAGCTATGTTCCCTCACAACGGTTGGTGACGCATTTTTGTAGGATGCAGTCATTTCGACCGGGTGGATACGGTTTTTCCCCTTCTTTGCAGGTAGAGGAAGGTGAAAAGGTAAAAGGTCAGCAGCCTTTTCAAGTTCGCAGAAGCAGAAATCATTCTCTGTTTCTACCACATCCACCGCATCTTGCAGGGTCTATCTTGCGGGAGCCCACACCAGTGGGACCACGTCTAACACTCTTCAGTCAGTCCTGGAATGGACATGGACCAGTGAGTTAAGAATAGAGTCCCAAGGGGGAAATACTGTAGTGTCCAGATAAATTCCCCTCACTGATTTTTCAAATAGATCTTACCAATTCTCCTCTGGAAGTTGGGTCAGGATCAGGACATTAGCCTGCTGTCCCTGTCACAAAAAAAAAAAAAAAGCTGTTATTCAAGCTTTTTCGTGCTTCTGAGCCCAGACAGCTCGGTCAGAACAATTCCAAAAAAATTTCTACTTAAGAAGTTGAACACCAAGGGGTATATTTACTAAAGTCCCGATTTTGACCGATTTGGTGTTTTTTCTTCAAAGTGTCATCTCGGGAATTTACTAAACACAAATCTCGGCAGTGATTAAGGCATTCGTATTTTTTTGGATGGCAAATAAAAAAAATCCGAATTAATACACCATCGGTCAAATATGCCTGTTATTTGATACAACTCGGTAATTTACTAAAAATTAGAATTCAGAAACACTGCCGGCAATAGCGAAACACTGCCGTGAAAAAATACAAATCGTAAAAAAAAAAATCAGTTTTAAAATAGACCTGCATTTTTTTACCGTGTTCTGATAGGCATGCACGGATCAGTGAGATCCGTGCATGTTTATCAGTGGGAAGGGGTGGGAAATAGTTAAAAATCAGGGGAAAAAATTGCGTGGGGTCCCCCCTCCTAAGCATAACCAGCCTCGGGCTCTTTGAGCCGGTCCTGGTTGAAAAAATATGGGGAAAAAATTGACTGGGGATCCCCCATATTTTAACAACCAGCACCGGGCTCTGCGCCTGGTCCTGGTGCAAAAAATACGGGGGACAAAAAGCATAGGGGTCCCCCGTATTTTTTGAACCAGCACCGGGCTCCACTAGTCAGAGAGATAATGCCACAGCTGGGGGACACTTTTATCTTGGTCCCTGTGGCCCTGGAATTAAGTCACTAACTAGTCACCCCTGGCCAGGGTACCCTGGAGGAGTGGGAACCCCTTAAATCAAGGGGTCCCCCCCTCCAGCCATCCAAGGGCCAGGAGTGAAGCCCAAGGCTGTCCCCCCCATCCAAGGGCGGCGGATGGGGGGCTGATAGCCATAGTGTTGAAAAAAAGAATATTGTTTTTTGTAGCAGTACTACAAGTCCCAGCAAGCCTCCCCACAAGCTGGTACTTGGAGAACCACAAGTACCAGCATGTGGGGGGAAACAAGCCCGCTGGTACCTGTAGTTCTACTACAAAAAAAATCCCCCCCCCCAAAAAAAATACACAGACACCGTGAAAGTATAACTTTATTACATACATGCACACTTACATTCATACATACTTACCTATGTTGACACGAAGAGTCAGTCCCCTTCTCCACGTAGAATCCCGGGGTACCTGTAAATAAAATTATACTTACAAAAAATCCTGTGTAGATCGGTCCTCTTCTTATAAATTATAATCCAGGGAATTGGCAAAACAATAAATTGCATTACCCGAACCACGCACTGAAAGGGGATCCATGTTTACACATGGATCCCCTTTCCCCGACTGCCAGGACCCCCCGTGACTCCTGTCAAAGAGGGTCCCTTCAGCCAATTAGGGTGCGCCACGTCATGGCACTCTCCTGATTGGCTGTGTGCTCCTGAGCTGTCAGTCAGGCAGCGCACGGCAGAGATACAATGTAGCGCATAGGCGCTACATTGTATCCAACGGTGGGAACTTTGCGGTCAGCGGTAGACCACAGGAGATACCTCACATAACCTGGCCTCTTCCTCTACGAGAGGACCTGTTACAGCAAGGGCCGTGCGTGTATCAAGACCTACCGCGGCTGCGTTGACGGCATGGCGGCTGAACGCCATATCCTAGCCCTGAAGTCATTCCCACACTGCTTCAGGCTAGAAGAGAAGTAACGGCGAAGCTTTACCACCGTATTTGGAGGAAATATGTGTCTTCATGTGAATCCAAGAACGCTCCTACGGAAGAATTTCAGCTGGGGCGTTTGCTCCATTATTTGCAAGTAGGTGTGGATGCGGGCCTAAAGTTAGGCTCCATTAAAGTACAAATTTCGGCCTTAACTATTTTATTTCAGAAAGAATTGGCCTCCCTTCCAGAAGTTCAGACCTTCGCGAAGGGTGTGCTGCACATCCAACCTCCCTTTGTGCCCCCAGTGGCACCATGGGATCTTAATGTGGTGTTGCAGTTCCTGCAATCTCATTGGTTTGAACCTTTACGTAAGGTTGAGTTGAAATTCCTTACTTGGAAAGTGGTCATGCTGTTGGCCTTGGCATCCGCAAGGCAGGTGTCTGAATTGGCGGCTTTGTCTCACAAAAGCCCCTATTTAATATTCCATGCAGATAGAGCGGAGTTGAGAACTCGTCAGCAATTTCTGCCAAAAGTGGTTTAATCATTTCACGTAAACCAGCCTACTGACACCTTGGCGGAATCGAAGTCTTTCGATGTGGTCAGAGCTTTGAAAATCTATGTCGCCAGAACGGCTCAGATTGGGAAAACAGAGGCTCTGTTTGTCCTGTGGGCTCCCAACAAGATTGGGGCTTCTGCTTCCAAGCAGACTATTGTGCGCTGGATCTGTAATACGATTCAGCAGGCTCATTCTACGACAGGTTTGCTGTTGCCAAAAATTGGTGAAGGCCCATTCTAACAGAAGATATTAACCAAGGTAGGTGCTCGGGCGCAAACAGGGTTGATGTTCTAATGCTGCTGCTAAAAAATAGGATTAGTCAATCCTATTGCCTAACCAACACACCAATAAAAAGAAAAAAGCAGCGCTAAATATAATCAATACCAAATGAGATGGATTGTATGAAAACAGATTAAAACATTTATTATACTCTGATAAAATAACCATTAAAACATCAGTATGATCACCAACAGAATTAATGAAGGAAAAATGGAAGTGTCCGTTCCTTTTGAGTGAAAACTGGACAACAGTAAATGCAGACTTAGGCTTAGGAACTGATTGCACAGTCCAATGGGAAATTGTTACCGCTTTCTTATGCCGCTGGAGGGAGAAAGTCCCCAAGAGAATTCTCATCAATTAGGAGGTTTATCACATAGTCTCAGTCCTCACTAGTATGCGGAGCTTTGCTTGCTTGAGGAAAGAATCCCTTGTAGGCCTATTTTGTCCACCGTGTGTAGAGTCTGAACGTCCAGTCTGGTCCGGGCACTTGTTTAGAACAAAAGGTTGGTGATCAGGATGGCACCTAACGCGTTTCACTGCAGGTCCTGCAGCTTTTTCAAAGGTGATCTATCTTGTGTGGAGGCAGAGTATTTATACCTGTGGTGATCATTGATCAATCCACACCTGTTTTCCCAATCCATCTCAATTTACTTTAATTTTAATAAAAACACTGTTATGATTCCAGCACTCTGGTCTGAGGAGATCTTATAGCAAGGACCTGAGTACTGAAACGTAATGCTGGGAAAGGGAGCGGGAACGGAAATAGCCTCTGGTGCCCTAACTCCGTTGTCTCGCCCGTGCTGTCAGAAATCTCTTGCGAGACTATGGTTGCTTGAGCCCATGGCAGCCGCGCTTGAAGGGCGCATTACGTCTGCCCAACTCCGATGCCCCCTCAGGTCTTAATGGGAGACAAAGAGAAATCCGAGACAGGGTGATAACAAGGGGCCCTCTAACTAAGCAACAAGGCCAGGGGCTAAGCTAACCTAAAACTATTATATGTGCGGAAAAACCGCCAGGGAAAAGGACAACCAAAATATCCACTTGTCCACTCTCCTACCCGACACCGCCGAGTTCCGGAGAGGACTTGTGGGAGCGGAAACCTCCGCAAATGCTCCGAAACAAATAGCAAAAATAGAGCGGGCTGAGCCGCAGCACACGGCAGAGCCGCAACTCACGAACCACAATGTTCTCTGGTAACTGGGACGAGATAACAACTCCTAGATTCTGGAACTCAGAGGACAGGAATGACCGGACACAGCAGGACTGGAACAGACGTTCAGCAACCAAAGCAGCATGCAGGAAGCTATTACCGGCGTCTGTGTGAAGCACTGAGCAGGTATTTAGCAGGGAGTCCTCCAATCAGATGTTCGGAGCCTGATTAACAAACATGCCGTGCAGCTGGCTTGCTGCACGAGCAGAAGACAAATGTGTGAGTGTTTTAACTTGATTAGATTGACCCTGCAACGGGGAGCGCGGTCCGCCCGTGGCGTCCCCATTGCTAGGGTCCAGGCGGCTCAGTGTTACTAGGGAGCCGGCGGCTAAGCGCGCACGGCGTCCCAGCGTTGCTAGGGACCCGGCGGCTCGCACGCCTGGCGTCCCTAGTTGCTAGGCGCCGGGCCGCGAGGACATCGCGGACCACGGCGCCTAACAGTACCCCCCCTTGAGGAGGGGTCAACGAACCCCTAGAGCCAGGTTTCTGAGGAAATTCCCGAAAAAATGCTTTCTTGAGTCTAGGGGCATGAAGATCCTTGTCCAGGACCCAAGACCTTTCCTCCGGACCATAGCCTCTCCAATGAACCAAAAAATAAAGCCGGCCCCGGGATATTCTAGAATCAAGAACTTTCTCTACCAAGAACTCCTGTTGTCCCTGCACATCCACTGGAGATCTACCCTGAGAGATTCTCCGATGAAATCTACTGGAAGAAACATATCGTTTCAACAGGGAACAGTGAAAAGTATTTCCAATTCTGAGAGACCTTGGCAAACGTAGCCGAAAGGCAACTGGGTTGACCTTCTTAATAATAAGAAATGGTCCAATAAATTTGGGTCCCAGTCTAGCCGAGGATTGTCGAAGCCTGATATTGCGAGTTGACAACCACACCTTATCTCCCACCTTAAAAGTGCAAGGACGTCGGAGCCTGTCAGAAAATTTCTTCTCTCGGAAGGCCGCTTTTCTGAGAGCAAGGTGCACTTTTCTCCAAATTGCTCTGAGATGGGAGGTTAAGGTCAACGAGGAGACTGGAGAATGATGAAAAAAATAATTGGCTCTGGGGTGAAAACCAAAAACTGAAAAGAATGGAGACTCTTTGGTGGAGGAATGACAAGAGTTATTGTAAGCAAATTCAGCCAAAGGGAGAAACTCGGACCAATCATTCTGGAGTTTGGCTGAATACAAACGTAAATATTGTTTTAATGACTGGTTGACTCGTTCGGTCTGCCCGTTAGACTGTGGGTGGTAACCAGATGTTAAAGACAGTTTCATCTTCAAAGAGGCACAAAAACATTTCCAGAATTGTGCGATGAATTGTGGACCCCGATCAGAAACAATATCAGTGGGCAAACCATGAAGCCTGAACACATGGCGGAGGAACAAAACTGCCAACCCTTGAGCAGAAGGCAATCGGGGAAGAGCAACAAAATGAGCCATTTTACTAAAACGGTCCACTACCACCCAAATTACTCGGAATCCGGCTGAAAGGGGAAGGTCAACCACGAAATCCATGGAAATTTGGGACCATGGCCTGAGAGGAACAGTTAAAGGCATGAGTTGCCCGATCGGCAACGAACGAGGAACCTTATGCTGTGCACAAACCTGACAGGAATGAACGAATTCCTTAACGTCTTTAGAAAGACTAGGCCACCACACTGAGCGAGAGACTAACTCCAATGTCTTAGTGATTCCCGGTTGCCCTGAGACTTTGTTGTCATGAAACTCAGTTAAAACAGTGGCTCTCAAAAATTCAGGGACAAAAAGACGACCAGCAGGAGTAAGTCTAGGAGCTTGGTGTTGAAGCTGGTTTAACTGGGTAAATAAATCCTGTGTGAGGCCTGCCCGGATGACCGAAGATGGAACTATGGAGGTAACGACCGGATTGTTATTGTGAACCGGAAGAAAGCTACGTGACAGGGCATCAGCTTTTGTATTCTTGGAACCAGGCCTGAAAGTGATTATAAACCTGAAACGAGTAAAAAATAATGCCCAACGTGCCTGCCGAGCATTTAGCCGTTTAGCTGATTCAATATATTGCAGGTTCTTATGGTCAGTCAAAACCGAAATAGTATGTCTAGCTCCCTCCAGCCAATGCCTCCACTCCTTCGAAAGCCCATTTTACTGCCAGTGACTCCCGATTACCAACGTCATAGTTGGATTCAGCGGAGGAGAATTTCCTGGACATAAAGGCACAAGGATGTAACTCCAGAGACTCCGGATCTTCCTGAGAAAGGACAGCCCCCACTTCAACCTCTGAGGCATCAACCTCCACAATAAAGTGCAATTCCGGATTAGGATGTCTGAGGACTGGGGCCGAGACAAAGGCTTGTTTCAAGGCCCGGAAGGACAACTCAGCTTCATGCGACCAATTGGAAGGATCCACTCCTTTTTTTGTCAGAGCTACTATGGGAGCAACCAGGTCAGAAAAAGAATGAATGAACCGCCTATAATAATTCGCAAACCCTAAAAAGCGCTGAATTGCTTTTAAATTTGTGGGTTGCGCCCAATTAAGGATGGCCTGGAGCTTTTTTGGTTCCATGGAAAATCCCTGAGGAGAAATTATGTACCCTAAAAAAGATACTTCTGTGATGTGAAAATCACACTTCTCCAGCTTAGCATATAAATGATTCTCACGTAACTTTTGAAGAACCTGACGCACCTGTTTAACATGTTGTTCCATTGATTCAGAATAAATCAAGATGTTGTCTAAATAAACGACCACGAATTTCCCTAGGAAGTCACGGAGAACATCGTTAATGAGGTCTTGGAAAACTGCTGGAGCATTAGACAGGCCGAACGGCATCACCAGGTATTCGTAGTGACCCGACTGAGTGCTGAAAGCCGTCTTCCACTCATCCCCAGATTTAATTCAGATGAGGTTGTAAGCTCCTCTTAGGTCAATTTTAGAAAAAATCACGGCGGAACGTAACTGATCAAAAAGCACAGAAATCAACGGCAAAGGATAAGTGTTTTTAACGGAGATCTTATTCAGGGCCCTAAAATCTATGCATGGTCTAAGTGAGCCATCTTTTTTCTCCACACAGAAAAAAACAGCACTTAAAGGAGATTTTGATGGTCTAATAAGGCTTTCCTGGATATAATTATTCATAGCCGTGGTTTCTGGCCCGGACAAGGCATATAATCTCCCCTTAGGCAAAGTGGCACCTGGAACTAGCTCAATTGCACAATCATAGGGCCGATGGGGAGGCAGAATGTCCGCAATGCCTTTGGAGAAGACATCGGCGAACTCCTGGTATTCTGACTGGATAAGAAATACATTCTTTAGCACAAAAAGTACCCCATTGGGAAATCTCCCCGGACCGCCAATCAATGGTGGGATTATGAAAGGCAAGCCAAGGGTGACCCAAAACAACAGGAACTGCCGGACAATGTGTAAGGTAGAATTCAATATTTTCGGAATGTAAGGTTCCTACTGTAAGTACTACTGGAGGTGTACGGTGAGTAATTACCCCATTGGAGAGCGGACCCCCATCTAAGCCGTGAATGGTGATACTTCTATCTAACGGTAAATGCGGAATGCCTAAGGCCTTAGCCCAAGTTAAATCCATAAAGTTTCCTGCAGCTCCACTGTCGACAAAATCCGACACCAAAGAACTGAGGCTGCCAAAGGAAACTTTAACAGGGACTAAAAGAGAGTTATTAGAGGAGATAAGCTGCAGACCTAAGTGAACCCCCTCACCATTCACCTGGTCAGAGCGTTTCCCGACTTGTTCGGGCAGTTACGAGCAAAATGTCCCTTATCCCCACAGTACAAACAAAGACCGGACTTTTGTCTTCTGGTTCTTTTCTCAGGAGACAGCCGGGAGAGACCCATCTGCATGGGCTCCTCGACGTCCTCTGGGATGGTATATACACAAGGACTAGACCTTACAATTGTTCCTCTTTCAGTCCTCCGCTCTCGGAGATGACGATCAATTTTTATAGCAAGCTCCATGAGTTTATCTAGAGTGTCAGGAGCGGGGTACTGGAGGAGACTATCTTTAATAAATTCTGATAAGCCGAGGCAAAACTGACTGCGCAGAGCCGGGTCATTCCAGCCACAGTCGTTCGACCAACGGCGAAACTCGGTGCAATAAACCTCCGCAGGATTTCTACCTTGTTTGAGAGCACGCAGATGACTCTCAGCGGACGCCTCTCTATCTGGGTCATCATACAGAAGCCCTAATGACTTAAAAAAGGCGTCTACAGATAACAACGCAGGATCCTCAGCTTTTAAACCAAATGCCCAAGTCTGAGGATCCCCCTGGAGTAAAGAAATAATAATCCCAACCCGCTGAGATTCAGTACCAGAGGATGTAGGTCTTAAGCGAAAATAAAGCTTACAGGCTTCTTTCAAATTAAAAAAATATTTTCTGTCACCGGAAAAACGGTCGGGCAAATGCATCTTTGGTTCAGGGACTACCTTCGGGGAGGCTCGCAAAAGATCTTCCTGCGACCTCACCCGAAGAGAAAGATCCTGAACCATCTGAGTAAGTTCTTGAATCTGGTTGACTAAGAGCTGGCCGGGATTTGTCCCTAAACCTGTCGGATTCATGAGGCCAAAAAACTCTAACAAAAACTGAATGAGAAAAAATTAAACCCCGTTTAAATTTTAAGTTTTGGTATGGCCGGTAATAATGTTATGATTCCAGCACTCTGGTCTGAGGAGATCTTATAGCAAGGACCTGAGTACTGAAACGTAATGCTGGGAAAGGGAGCGGGAACGGAAATAGCCCCTGGCGCCCTAACTCCGTTGTCTCGCCCCGTGCTGTCAGAAATCTCTTGCGAGACTATGGTTGCTTGAGCCCATGGCAGCCGCGTTTGAAGGGCGGATTACGTCTGCCCAACTCCGATGCCCCCTCAGGTCTTAATGGGAGACAAAGAGAAATCCGAGACATGGTGATAACAAGGGGCCCTCTAACTAAGCAACAAGGCCAGGGGCTAAGCTAACCTAAAACTATTATATGTGCGGAAAAACCGCCAGGGAAAAGGACAACCAAAATATCCACTTGTCCACTCTCCTACCCGACACCGCCGAGTTCCGGAGAGGACTTGTGGGAGCGGAAACCTCCGCAAATGCTCCGAAACAAATAGCAAAAATAGAGCGGGCTGAGCCGCAGCACACGGCAGAGCCGCAACTCACGAAACCACAATGTTCTCTGGTAACTGGGACGAGATGACAACTCCTAGATTCTGGAACTCAGAGGACAGGAATGACCGGACACAGCAGGACTGGAACAGACGTTCAGCAACCAAAGCAGCATGCAGGAAGCTATTACCGGCGTCTGTGTGAAGCACTGAGCAGGTATTTAGCAGGGAGTCCTCCAATCAGATGTTCGGAGCCTGATTAACAAACATGCCGTGCAGCTGGCTTGCTGCACGAGCAGAAGACAAATGTGTGAGTGTTTTAACTTGATTAGATTGACCCTGCAACGGGGAGCGCGGTCCGCCCGTGGCGTCCCCGTTGCTAGGGTCCAGGCGGCTCAGTGTTGCTAGGGAGCTGGCGGCTAAGCGCGCACGGCGTCCCAGCGTTGCTAGGGACCCGGCGGCTCGCACGCCTGGCGTCCCTAGTTGCTAGGCGCCGGGCCGCGAGGACATCGCGGACCACGGCGCCTAACAAACAGAATAATTCATATATTTTACACCTCTAGTTAGTGTGTTATAGACTCAGCAGGAAAAAACAACCTTTTAAATCCTCTAGATTAAGAAAAAACGATTCTAAATAATTAGCCTTCCTAGTTCATTTCCAGGTTAACTGGAAAAATGACCATGTGACCATCTTTTGTATACTGTTGCCAAGCAACTAGGTCTCTACTTCCGGGTCATACAAAACCCCCTTTTTCCTGTTGTAAATAGTATAAATAAAGGCAGCAGCTGTTAGCAATCGATTGTAAAGTTTCTTTAAACTTATCAATATTTAACATTTAGAGTGACTAGTAGTCTTCCATATGATCACCGTTTGTTAACATTCTCGCTGGCATTAACATTGATAAATCGAAAAAGAAGCGGTCACGTGACAAATACACGTGACCCGCTTCGAGAATTTCCGCTTCCTCTAAGCGGGGAGTGTGAGCCGCGTTGCTTAGCTACCGAACCAGGTCACGTGGTGTACCCACGTGACTCGCTAATGACCTCCCACTATATGTGGTGCTTCGGTCTCTTACGAAAAAGTTGCGGTCACGTGACTCACAGCGTGACACGCATACAGATCTCAATTCCGTCTTATGGAACGCTTGTATTTCCTATTTCTTAGGCACTCCCTTCAGAATGGTCACGTGGTCATTAAACCATAATGCCTAAGCAGGATTTGTCAGCACTCTGTTACCTAGCAACACAGCACAATGGAGATTAACTAATATTCATTTTGTTATAGCAAGAATTCATGATTTATGTAAATGCACAGAAAATAAATGTATAAACACCCTATCTATAGGGACTAACTAATATTCATCTTTATTACAGCAAGAATTCATAATTTATGTGGATGCACAAAAAAATCAATATATACACCCTGTCTATACGGACTAATTAATATTCTTCTATGCAGTCACTTTAGTCAAGAAAAAAAGAGGTTTGAAAAATCCTCATTAGAACCAATACTCCTAATCATAACCCTTTTGTTTTCTAATATGATTATATTATATTAATGACGTTTTTGGAATCCTCAATAATTATTGATGCCTAAAAGAAACAGACAATCACCCTAACTTGGGATTCTTTAATCCATAAAGTGCCACAGTTTCAAGACGGTATATCAGATGACTGTATTCAATTCTACTGAATCGTTTAATCCTTCAGGGAAGATGCTATTCATCCTGAACATCCACAGAACTTCTTGTTTGCATAACGTCCGAAACCTATCCCCTTCCCTAGGGGTTCTGGGGATAAATTCAAGACCCATCAGTTTGAGACAAGTCGGGTCCCCCTGATGGCACTCGCTGTAATGTTTAGACACACTGTGCGTTTGAATTTTGTTATGAATATTTCTGCGATGCTCTAAGAATCTTATCTTAAGAGTTCGAGTAGTTCGGCCTACGTATTTCTTTCCACATCCACATATTAAAAGATATATTACATAGGGCGTTTCACAGTTTATAAAACTCTTGATTTCGTAGAATTTATCATTTGAGTCATCAATCAGGACTCGGGTTGTTTTGTTTTGGATGTAGTTGCAAGTAATGCATCTACTTTGCCACATTTATAACACCCTTTTATCTTGGTTTGTGATTTTAACCACTCGCAATCTCCTGTAGCACCATTAGCAGATTCATTAGGGATTTTTAAACAACTAGGAGCCAAAAGATTTTTTAGGGATTTATTTTTACGGAAAATAAAGCGTGGATTATGAGGTAAGTATGACGAAAGATAAACGTCCTGTTTTAAGATGTTGTAATTTTTTGCAACAATGTTCTGAATCTCACTGTGGCAATTATTAAATGTTGAAATAAACGCAACCTCTTCCTCTCTGTTGAACCCCACCCTATCCGTTTTCTTTTCATTGGGTATCAGAAGTTGATTTCTTTCTAATTTCCTAACTTCTTGTAAAGCAGTTCTCACGAGGGGTTCGGGGTAGCCCCTGGAGATAAAGGAATTGAACATCTTACTGGCCTGTTTTTCAAAGGAACCCAGATCCGAACAGTTCCTTCGGATCCTTAAAAATTGGCTTTTGGGGATGCTCTTCTTCCAGGGCATGTGGTGGGCACTTCTAAAATGTAGGTAGGCATCCGTGCCCACCTCTTTAGAGCAATTTGAAGTACAGATCTGATTATTAATGATCTCCAAGGATACATCAAGAAATGTGATTTTTTTAGGATTGTAAGTATATGTGAATACCAAATTAAAAGTGTTTGAATTTAAGTGATTAACAAAAGATTGTGCAGAAGTGCTGTCCCCGTCCCAAATAATAAACAAATCATCTATATAACGGCCATAGAGAACCAGGCTCGCGCCAAAGTCGCCACCCCACGCGAGCTGGTCTTCGACCTCGCCCATGTAGAGATTGGCATAACTGGGCGCGAACCTGGTTCCCATGGCCGTTCCCATCACCTGAAGATAAAAAGTGTCAAGAAATAAAAAATAATTGTGCTGCAATATGAATAATACAGAATCCAGCAGAAATTTTCTATGTTTTTCAGACAAATAGTCATCTTTACTTAGACGTTTGTCTACGGTGCTGACCCCTAACTCGTGAGGAATATTTGTGTATAAACTTTGTGCATCGAGAGTAAGGAACGCATAAGTCTCCCTCCACTCGATATCACCAATCAAATTAAGAAAATGTGTAGTGTCTTTAATGTGAGACTTTAATCTGCTGACCCGTGGCTGTAAAAATGAATCAACATACTGTGACAAATTAGAAGTGAGGTAGTTAGTGCCTGAAATAATGGGGCGACCAGGTGGAGAGGTGAGGGACTTGTGGATTTTGGGGAGGTGATAGTAAATGGGAACGGTCGAGTGAGTGCACAAAAGAAAATTAAATTCATCCTTGGAGATAATACTGTCGTCCATTGCCCTGGTTAGAAGATCCCGAATTGCCAACAAAAAGGTAGCTGTAGGGTCCCTGGATAACACCCTATAGAAGGTGGTATCACTTAGCTGCCTGAGGGCTTCTTTTACATAGTCAACACGGTCTTGTATGACTAGCCCTCCCCCCTTATCAGCTTGCTTTATAACGATGGCACTATCCTTGGTTAAGTTTTGTATTGCACGTTTTTCCCATTTATTGAGATTGCTATGTTTTTTAGACATTTTTGAAGTATTTGAGCAAAGACTTTTAAATTCATCTAATGTTGTTTTATAAA
The DNA here is from genome assembly GCF_028390025.1 of Pseudophryne corroboree. Lineage (NCBI taxonomy): Eukaryota > Metazoa > Chordata > Amphibia > Anura > Myobatrachidae > Pseudophryne > Pseudophryne corroboree. Next base: position 147,298,869 of record NC_086446.1, on the reverse strand, counting down.
AACTATCGATACTTGATCCTTTTGATTTTATAGGGTAAAATTCTGATCTGTTCTTGAATTTATTATATCTTGTGTTGATGTCAAATAATTTTATTGACTCGGTTGTATTTGTGGAGTTCTCGTCTAGAAGGTCAGTTAGTGCTTCTAAAGCTGTTATATCCTCTGTATCTAGAACTATCGGATAGGAGTCATCTTTCTTTTTTAAGAGAGCCTGCCTTGCGAAATATTTCTTTCTACAAAGTGTCCTAACAAAACGATTTAGCTCAACAAACAAGTTGAAAATGTTGGGGGGGGGGGCAGAGGGGGAAAATTTTAGACCCTTACTCAACACTTGTATTTCATTTCCAGGAGGGAGAAAGTCCCCCAGAGAATTCTCATCAATTAGGAGGTTTATCACATAGTCTCAGTCCTCACCAGTATGCGGAGCTTTGCTTGCTTGAGGAAAGAATCCCTTGTAGGCCTATTTTGTCCACCCTGTGTAGAGTCTGAACGTCCAGTCTGGTCCGGGCACTTGTTTAGAACAAAAGGTTGGTGATCAGGATGGCACCTGACGCGTTTCGCTGCAGGTCCTGCAGCTTTTTCAAAGGTGATCTATCTTGTGTGGAGGCAGAGTATTTATACCTGTGGTGATCATTGATCAATCCACACCTGTTTTCCCAATCCATCTCAATTTACTTTAATTTTAATAAAAACACAGAATAATTCATATATTTTACACCTCTAGTTAGTGTGTTATAGACTCAGCAGGAAAAAACAACCTTTTAAATCCTCTAGATTAAGGAAAAATGATTCTAAATAATTAGCCTTCCTAGTTCATTTCCAGGTTAACTGGAAAAATGACCATGTGACCATCTTTTGTATACTGTTCCCAAGCAACTAAGTCTCTACTTCCGGGTCATACAAAACCCCCTATTTCCTGTTGTAAATATTCTACCAGAAAGGTGGGCTCATCCTGGGCGGCTGCCCAGGGGGTCTCGGCATTACAACTCTGCCTAGTAGCTACTTGGTCAGGTTCAAACACCTTTGCGAAGTTTTACAAGTTTGATACCCTGGCTGATGAGGACTAGAGATGAGCGGGTTCGGTTTCTCTGAAACCGAACCCGCACGAACTTCATGTTTTTTTCACGGGTCCGAGCAGACTCGGATCCTCCCGCCTTGCTCGGTTAACCCGAGCGCGCCCGAACGTCATCATGACGCTGTCGGATTCTCGCGAGACTCGGATTCTATATAAGGAGCCGCGCGTCGCCGCCATTTTCACACGTGCATTGAGATTGATAGGGAGAGGACGTGGCTGGCGTCCTCTCCATTAGAAATTAGATTAGAAGAGAGAGAGAGATTGTGCAGAGTCAGACAGAGTTTACCACAGTGACCAGTGCAGTTGTTGTTAGTTAACTTTTATTTATTTTAATATATATCCGTTCTCTGCTATATCCGTTCTCTGCCTGAAAAAAAACGATACACAGCAGCAGCCAGTCACACAGTGTGACTCAGTCTGTGTGCACTCAGCTCAGCCCAGTGTGCTGCACATCAATGTATAAAAGGCAAAGCTTATAATAATTGTGGGGGAGACTGGGGAGCACTGCAGGTTGTTATAGCAGGAGCCCCCAGGAGTACATAATATTATATTAATTTAAAATTAAACAGTGCACACTTTTGCTGCAGGAGTGCCACTGCCAGTGTGACTAGTGGTGACCAGTGCCTGACCACCAGTATAGTAGTATATTCATTGTTGTATGTATTGTATACTATCTCTTTATCAACCAGTCTATATTAGCAGCAGACACAGTACAGTGCGGTAGTTCACGGCTGTGGCTACCTCTGTGTCGGCAGTCGGAACTCGGCAGGCAGTCCGTCCATCCATAATTGTATTACAATATATACCACCTAACCGTGGTATTTTTTTTTCTTTCTTTATACCGTCATAGTGTCATACTAGTTGTTACGAGTATACTACTATCTCTTTATCAACCAGTGTACAGTGCGGTAGTTCACGGCTGTGGCTACCTCTGTGTCGGCAGTCGGCAGGCAGTCCGTCCATCCATAATTGTATTATTATTATAATATATACCACCTAACCGTGGTTTTTTTTCCATTCTTTATACCGTCGTCATAGTGTCATACTAGTTGTTACGAGTATACTACTATCTCTTTATCAACCAGTGTACAGTGCGGTAGTTCACGGCTGTGGCTACCTCTGTGTCGGCAGTCGGCAGGCAGTCCGTCCATCCATAATTGTATTATTATTATAATATATACCACCTAACCGTGGTTTTTTTTCCATTCTTTATACCGTCGTCATAGTGTCATACTAGTTGTTACGAGTATACTACTATCTCTTTATCAACCAGTGTACAGTGCGGTAGTTCACGGCTGTGGCTACCTCTGTGTCGGCAGTCGGCAGGCAGTCCGTCCATCCATAATTGTATTATTATTATAATATATACCACCTAACCGTGGTTTTTTTTCCATTCTTTATACCGTCGTCATAGTGTCATACTAGTTGTTACGAGTATACTACTATCTCTTTATCAACCAGTGTACAGTGCGGTAGTTCACGGCTGTGGCTACCTCTGTGTCGGCAGTCGGCAGGCAGTCCGTCCATCCATAATTGTATTATTATTATAATATATACCACCTAACCGTGGTTTTTTTTCCATTCTTTATACCGTCGTCATAGTGTCATACTAGTTTACGAGTATACTACTATCTCTTTATCAACCAGTGTACAGTGCGGTAGTTCACGGCTGTGGCTACCTCTGTGTCGGCAGTCGGCAGGCAGTCCGTCCATCCATAATTGTATTATTATTATAATATATACCACCTAACCGTGGTTTTTTTTCCATTCTTTATACCGTCGTCATAGTGTCATACTAGTTGTTACGAGTATACTACTATCTCTTTATCAACCAGTGTACAGTGCGGTAGTTCACGGCTGTGGCTACCTCTGTGTCGGCAGTCGGCAGGCAGTCCGTCCATCCATAATTGTATTATTATTATAATATATACCACCTAACCGTGGTTTTTTTTCCATTCTTTATACCGTCGTCATAGTGTCATACTAGTTGTTACGAGTATACTACTATCTCTTTATCAACCAGTGTACAGTGCGGTAGTTCACGGCTGTGGCTACCTCTGTGTCGGCAGTCGGCAGGCAGTCCGTCCATCCATAATTGTATTATTATTATAATATATACCACCTAACCGTGGTTTTTTTTCCATTCTTTATACCGTCGTCATAGTGTCATACTAGTTGTTACGAGTATACTACTATCTCTTTATCAACCAGTGTACAGTGCGGTAGTTCACGGCTGTGGCTACCTCTGTGTCGGCAGTCGGCAGGCAGTCCGTCCATCCATAATTGTATTATTATTATAATATATACCACCTAACCGTGGTTTTTTTTCCATTCTTTATACCGTCGTCATAGTGTCATACTAGTTGTTACGAGTATACTACTATCTCTTTATCAACCAGTGTACAGTGCGGTAGTTCACGGCTGTGGCTACCTCTGTGTCGGCAGTCGGCAGGCAGTCCGTCCATCCATAATTGTATTATTATTATAATATATACCACCTAACCGTGGTTTTTTTATACCACCTAACCGTGGCAGTCCGTCCATAATTGTATACTAGTAAACTATCCAATCCATCCATCTCCATTGTTTACCTGAGGTGCCTTTTAGTTCTGCCTATAAAATATGGAGAACAAAAAAGTTGAGGTTCCAAAATTAGGGAAAGATCAAGATCCACTTCCACCTCGTGCTGAAGCTGCTGCCACTAGTCATGGCCGAGACGATGAAATGCCAGCAACGTCGTCTGCCAAGGCCGATGCCCAATGTCATAGTACAGAGCATGTCAAATCCAAAACACCAAATATCAGAAAAAAAAGGACTCCAAAACCTAAAATAAAATTGTCGGAGGAGAAGCGTAAACTTGCCAATATGCCATTTACCACACGGAGTGGCAAGGAACGGCTGAGGCCCTGGCCTATGTTCATGGCTAGTGGTTCAGCTTCACATGAGGATGGAAGCACTCAGCCTCTCGCTAGAAAACTGAAAAGACTCAAGCTGGCAAAAGCACCGCAAAGAACTGTGCGTTCTTTGAAATCCCAAATCCACAAGGAGAGTCCAATTGTGTCGTTTGCGATGCCTGACCTTCCCAACACTGGACGTGAAGAGCATGCGCCTTCCACTATTTGCATGCCCCCTGCAAGTGCTGGAAGGAGCACCCGCAGTCCAGTTCCTGATAGTCAGATTGAAGATGTCAGTGTTGAAGTACACCAGGATGAGGAGGATATGGGTGTTGCTGGCGCTGGGGAGGAAATTGACCAGGAGGATTCTGATGGTGAGGTGGTTTGTTTAAGTCAGGCACCCGGGGAGACACCTGTTGTCCGTGGGAGGAATATGGCCGTTGACATGCCAGGTGAAAATACCAAAAAAATCAGCTCTTCGGTGTGGAGGTATTTCACCAGAAATGCGGACAACAGGTGTCAAGCCGTGTGTTCCCTTTGTCAAGCTGTAATAAGTAGGGGTAAGGACGTTAACCACCTCGGAACATCCTCCCTTATACGTCACCTGCAGCGCATTCATAATAAGTCAGTGACAAGTTCAAAAACTTTGGGTGACAGCGGAAGCAGTCCACTGACCAGTAAATCCCTTCCTCTTGTAACCAAGCTCACGCAAACCACCCCACCAACTCCCTCAGTGTCAATTTCCTCCTTCCCCAGGAATGCCAATAGTCCTGCAGGCCATGTCACTGGCAAGTCTGACGAGTCCTTTCCTGCCTGGGATTCCTCCGATGCATCCTTGCGTGTAACGCCTACTGCTGCTGGCGCTGCTGTTGTTGCCGCTGGGAGTCGATGGTCATCCCAGAGGGGAAGTCGTAAGCCCACTTGTACTACTTCCAGTAAGCAATTGACTGTTCAACAGTCCTTTGCGAGGAAGATGAAATATCACAGCAGTCATCCTACTGCAAAGCGGATAACTGAGTCCTTGACAACTATGTTGGTGTTAGACGTGCGTCCGGTATCCGCCGTTAGTTCACAGGGAACTAGACAATTTATTGAGGCAGTGTGCCCCCGTTACCAAATACCATCTAGGTTCCACTTCTCTAGGCAGGCGATACCGAGAATGTACACGGACGTCAGAAAAAGACTCACCAGTGTCCTAAAAAATGCAGTTGTACCCAATGTCCACTTAACCACGGACATGTGGACAAGTGGAGCAGGGCAGGGTCAGGACTATATGACTGTGACAGCCCACTGGGCAGATGTATGGACTCCCGCCGCAAGAACAGCAGCGGCGGCACCAGTAGCAGCATCTCGCAAACGCCAACTCTTTCCTAGGCAGGCTACGCTTTGTATCACCGCTTTCCAGAATACGCACACAGCTGAAAACCTCTTACGGCAACTGAGGAAGATCATCGCGGAATGGCTTACCCCAATTGGACTCTCCTGTGGATTTGTGGCATCGGACAACGCCAGCAATATTGTGTGTGCATTAAATATGGGCAAATTCCAGCACGTCCCATGTTTTGCACATACCTTGAATTTGGTGGTGCAGAATTTTTTAAAAAACGACATGGGCGTGCAAGAGATGCTGTCGGTGGCCAGAAAAATTGCGGGACACTTTCGGCGTACAGGCACCACGTATAGAAGACTGGAGCACCACCAAAAACTACTGAACCTGCCCTGCCATCATCTGAAGCAAGAAGTGGTAACGAGGTGGAATTCAACCCTCTATATGCTTCAGAGGTTGGAGGAGCAGCAAAAGGCCATTCAAGCCTATACAATTGAGCACGATATAGGAGATGGAATGCACCTGTCTCAAGTGCAGTGGAGAATGATTTCAACGTTGTGCAAGGTTCTGATGCCCTTTGAACTTGCCACACGTGAAGTCAGTTCAGACACTGCCAGCCTGAGTCAGGTCATTCCCCTCATCAGGCTTTTGCAGAAGAAGCTGGAGGCATTGAAGAAGGAGCTAACACGGAGCGATTCCGCTAGGCATGTGGGACTTGTGGATGCAGCCCTTAATTCGCTTAACAAGGATTCACGGGTGGTCAATCTGTTGAAATCAGAGCACTACATTTTGGCCACCGTGCTCGATCCTAGATTTAAAGCCTACCTTGGATCTCTCTTTCCGGCAGACACAGGTCTGCTGGGGTTGAAAGACCTGCTGGTGACAAAATTGTCAAGTCAAGCGGAACGCGACCTGTCAACATCTCCTCCTTCACATTCTCCCGCAACTGGGGGTGCGAGGAAAAGGCTCAGAATTCCGAGCCCACCCGCTGGCGGTGATGCAGGGCAGTCTGGAGCGACTGCTGATGCTGACATCTGGTCCGGACTGAAGGACCTGACAACGATTACGGACATGTCGTCTACTGTCACTGCATATGATTCTCTCAACATTGATAGAATGGTGGAGGATTATATGAGTGACCGCATCCAAGTAGGCACGTCACACAGTCCGTACTTATACTGGCAGGAAAAAGAGGCAATTTGGAGGCCCTTGCACAAACTGGCTTTATTCTACCTAAGTTGCCCTCCCACAAGTGTGTACTCCGAAAGAGTGTTTAGTGCCGCCGCTCACCTTGTCAGCAATCGGCGTACGAGGTTACATCCAGAAAATGTGGAGAAGATGATGTTCATTAAAATGAATTATAATCAATTCCTCCGCGGAGACATTGACCAGCAGCAATTGCCTCCACAAAGTACACAGGGAGCTGAGATGGTGGATTCCAGTGGGGACGAATTGATAATCTGTGAGGAGGGGGATGTACACGGTGATATATCGGAGGGTGAAGATGAGGTGGACATCTTGCCTCTGTAGAGCCAGTTTGTGCAAGGAGAGATTAATTGCTTCTTTTTTGGGGGGGGTCCAAACCAACCCGTCATATCAGTCACAGTCGTGTGGCAGACCCTGTCACTGAAATGATGGGTTGGTTAAAGTGTGCATGTCCTGTTTTGTTTATACAACATAAGGGTGGGTGGGAGGGCCCAAGGATAATTCCATCTTGCACCTCTTTTTTCTTTTCTTTTTCTTTGCATCATGTGCTGATTGGGGAGGGTTTTTTGGAAGGGACATCCTGCGTGACACTGCAGTGCCACTCCTAGATGGGCCCGGTGTTTGTGTCGGCCACTAGGGTCGCTAATCTTACTCACACAGCTACCTCATTGCGCCTCTTTTTTTCTTTGCGTCATGTGCTGTTTGGGGAGGGTTTTTTGGAAGGGACATCCTGCGTGACACTGCAGTGCCACTCCTAGATGTGCCCGGTGTTTGTGTCGGCCACTAGGGTCGCTAATCTTACTCACACAGTCAGCTACCTCATTGCGCCTCTTTTTTTCTTTGCGTCATGTGCTGTTTGGGGAGGGTTTTTTGGAAGGGCCACCCTGCGTGACACTGCAGTGCCACTCCTAGATGGGCCCGGTGTTTGTGTCGGCCACTAGGGTCGCTAATCTTACTCACACAGCTACCTCATTGCGCCTCTTTTTTTCTTTGCGTCATGTGCTGTTTGGGGAGGGTTTTTTGGAAGGGCCATCCTGCGTGACACTGCAGTGCCACTCCTAGATGGGCCCGGTGTTTGTGTCGGCCACTAGGGTCGCTAATCTTACTCACACAGCTACCTCATTGCGCCTCTTTTTTTCTTTGCGTCATGTGCTGTTTGGGGAGGGTTTTTTGGAAGGGACATCCTGCGTGACACTGCAGTGCCACTCCTAGATGGGCCCGGTGTTTGTGTCGGCCACTAGGGTCGCTTATCTTACTCACACAGCGACCTCGGTGCAAATTTTAGGACTAAAAATAATATTGTGAGGTGTGATGTGTTCAGAATAGGCTGAAAATGAGTGTAAATTATGTTTTTTGAGGTTAATAATACTTTGGGATCAAAATTACCCCCAAATTCTATGATTTAAGCTGTTTTTTAGGGTTTTTTGAAAAAAACACCCGAATCCAAAACACACCCGAATCCGACAAAAATAATTCGGTGAGGTTTTGCCAAAACGCGTTCGAACCCAAAACACGGCCGCGGAACCGAACCCAAAACCAAAACACAAAACCCGAAAAATTTCAGGCGCTCATCTCTAATGAGGACCTCTTGTTGGGTTAATCGGTGCTGCAGAGTCATCCGCACTCTCCCGCCCGTTCTAGAGCTTTGGTATAAACCCCATGGTTCTTGAAGCACCCCCAGCATCCTCTAGGACGTATGAGAAAATAGGATTTTAATACCTACTGGTAAATCCTTTTTTCTTAGTCCGTAGAGGATGCTGGGCGCCCGTCCCAGTGCGTACTGTATCTGCAGTCATTGGGTATGTTTACACACATGGTGTTTTCTGTTTAAGTCAGCCTGCTGCTGACGATATTCAGGCCATAGCATGCATTATGCTGTTGTGTTTACATACATAGGTTGTGTTGCGTTTTTATGTCAGCGTATTGCTGCATATTTTTCATGTCGTTGGCTGGTGTTCTATTGAATGCCACGTTCTGCGGCATATTGGGGGTGTGAGCTGGTAAAATGCTCATCGTGGTTTAACAATAAATTCTTTCCTCGAAATGTCCGTCTCCCTGGGCACAGTTCCTATACCTGGAGTCTGGAGGAGGGGCATAGAGGGAAGAGCCAGTTCACACCCATTCAAAGTCCTAAAGTGTGCCAATGTCTCCTGCGGATCCCGTCTATACCCCATGGTTCTTGAAGCATCCCCAGCATCCTCTACGGACTAAGAGAAAAGGATTTACTGGTAGGTATTAAAATCCTATTTTCTCTGACGTCCTAGTGGATGCTGGGAACTCCGTAAGGACCATGGGGAATAGCGGCTCCGCAGGAGACTGGGCACAAAAGTAAAGCTTTAGGACTACCTGGTGTGCACTGGCTCCTCCCCCTATGACCCTCCTCCAAGCCTCAGTTAGATTTTTGTGCCCGGCCGAGAAGGGTGCATTCTAGGACTCTCCTGAGTTTCTAAGAAAAAGTTTAGTTTTAGGTTTTTTTATTTTCAGTGAGACCTGCTGGCAACAGGCTCACTGCATCGAGGGACTAAGGGGAGAAGAAGCGAACCTGCCTGCTTGCAGCCAGCTTGGGCTTCTTGGCTACTGGACACCATTAGCTCCAGAGGGACCGAACACAGGCCCAGCCTCGGAGTCCGGTCCCAGAGCTGCGCCGCCGGCCCCCTTACAGAGCCAGAAGCAAGAAGAGGTCCGGAAAATCGTCGGCAGAAGACATCAGTCTTCACCAAGGTAGCGCACAGCACTGCAGCTGTGCGCCATTGCTCCTCAGGCACACTTCACACTCCGGTCACTGAGGGTGCAGGGCGCTGGGGGGGGGCGCCCTGAGCAGCAATAAAAACACCTTGGCTGGCGAAAATACCTCACATATAGCCCCCAGGGCTATATGGATGTATTTTAACCCCTGCCAGAATACAGCAAAAAGCGGGAGAAAAGTCCGCAGAGAAGGGGGGCGGAGCCTATCTCCTCAGCACACAGGCGCCATTTTCCCTCACAGCTCCGCTGGAAGGACGTCTCCCTGACTCTCCCCTGCAGTCCTGCACTACAGAAAAGGGTAAAACAAGAGAGGGGGGCACTAATTGGGTGCAGTATTAACATAACAGCAGCTATAAGGGGAAAAACACTTATATAAGGTTATCCCTATATATATATATATATAGCGCTCTGGTGTGTGCTGGCATACTCTCCCTCTGTCTCCCCAAAGGGCTAGTGGGGTCCTGTCTTCTGTCAGAGCATTCCCTGTGTGTGGGCTGTGTGTCGGTACGATTGTGTCGACATGTATGAGGAGGAAAATGATGTGGAGGCGGAGCAATTGCCGGTAATGGTGATGTCACCCCCTAGGGAGTCGACACCTGAGTGGATGAACTTATGAAAGGACTTACGTGATAGTGTCAGCTCTTTACAAAAGACAGTTGATGACATGAGACAGCCGGCTACTCAGCTTGTGCCTGTCCAGGCGTCTCAAAGGCCATCAGGGGCTCTAAAACGCCCGTTACCTCAGATGGCAGATACAGACGCCGACACGGATACTGATTCCAGTGTCGACGGTGAAGAGACAAATGTGACTTCCAGTAGGGCCACACGTTACATGATTGAGGCAATGAAAGATGTTTTACACATTTCTGATAGTACAAGTACCACTAAAAAGGGTATTATGTTTGGTGAGAAAAAACTACCCGTAGTTTTTCCTGCATCTGATGAATTAAATGAAGTGTGTGATGAAGCGTGGGTTTCCCCCGATAAAAAACTGATAATTCCTAAAAAGTTATTGGCATCATACCCTTTCCCGCCAGAGGATAGGGCACGTTGGGAAACACCCCCTAGGGTGGATAAAGCGCTCACACGCTTGTCAAAACAAGTGGCACTACCGTCTCCTGATACGGCCGCCCTTAAGGAACCTGCTGACAGAAAGCAGGAGAATATCCTAAAATGTATATACACACATACTGGTGTTATACTGCGACCAGCAATCGCCTCAGCCTGGATGTGCAGTGCTGGGGTGGCTTGGTCGGATTCCCTGACTGACAATATTGATACCCTGGATAGGGATAGTATATTACTGACTATAGAGCATTTAAAAGATGCATTTTTATATATGCGTGATGCACAGAGGGATATTTGCCGACTGGCATCAAGAGTAAGTGCGCTGTCCATTTCTGCCAGAAGGGGGTTATGGACGCGGCAGTGGTCAGGTGATGCGGATTCCAAAAGGCATATGGAAGTATTACCTTATAAAGGGGAGGAGTTATTTGGGGTAGGTCTATCAGACCTGGTGGCCACGGCGACTGCTGGGAAATCCACATTTTTACCCCAGTTAGCCTCTCAACATAAGAAGACGCCGTATTATCAGGCGCAGTCCTTTCGGCCCCATAAGGGTAAGAGGGCAAAAGGCTCCTCTTTTCTGCCCCGTGGCAGAGGAAGAGGAAAAAGGCTGCAGCAGACAGCCAGTTCCCAGGAACAGAAGCCCTCTCCCGCTTCTGCCAAGTCTTCAGCATGACGCTGGGGCTTTACAAGCGGACTCGGGTACGGTAGGGGCCCGTCTCAAGAATTTCAGCGCGCAGTGGGCTCACTCACAAGTGGACCCCTGGATCCTTCAGGTGGTATCTCAGGGGTACAAATTGGAATTCGAGACGTCTCCCCCTCGCCGTTTCCTAAAGTCTGCTTTACCGACGTCTCCCTCCGACAGGGAGGCGGTATTGGAAGCCATTCACAAGCTGTATTCCCAGCGGGTGATAATCAAGGTACCCCTCCTGCAACAGGGAAAGGGGTATTATTCCACACTGTTTGTGGTACCGAAGCCGGACGGCTCGGTGAGACCTATTTTAAATCTAAAATCTTTGAACACTTACATACAGAGGTTCAAATTCAAGATGGAGTCACTCAGAGCAGTGATCGCGAACCTGGAAGAAGGGGATTATATGGTGTCTCTGGACATCAAGGATGCTTACCTCCATGTCCCAATTTACCCTTCTCATCAAGGGTACCTCAGGTTTGTGGTACAGAACTGCCACTATCAGTTTCAGACGCTGCCGTTTGGATTGTCCACGGCGCCCCGGGTCTTTACCAAAGTAATGGCCGAAATGATGATACTCCTTCGAAAGAAAGGAGTTTTGATTATCCCTTACTTGGACGATCTCCTGATAAGGGCAAGATCCAGGGAACAGTTGGTAGTCGGAGTAGCACTATCTCAAGTAGTGCTGCGGCAACACGGTTGGATTCTCAATATCCCAAAATCGCAGCTGATCCCGACGACACGTCTTCTATTCCTTGGAATGATCCTGGACACAGTCCAGAAAAAGGTGTTTCTCCTGGAAGAGAAAGCCAGGGAGTTATCCGAGCTAGTCAGAAACCTACTAAAACCAGGCCAAGTATCAGTGCATCAATGCACAAGGGTCCTGGGAAAAATGGTGGCTTCCTACGAAGCAATCCCGTTCGGCAGATTCCACGCAAGAACATTCCAGTGGGACCTGCTGGACAAATGGTCCGGATCGCATCTTCAGATGCATCAGCGGATAACCCTGTCTCCAAGGACAAGGGTGTCTCTCCTGTGGTGGTTGCAGAGTGCTCATCTTCTCGAGGGCCGCAGATTCGGCATTCAGGACTGGGTCCTGGTGACCACAGATGCCAGCCTGCGAGGCTGGGGAGCAGTCACACAGGGAAGAAATTTCCAGGGCTTGTGGTCAAGCCTGGAGACATCACTTCACATAAATATTCTGGAGTTGAGAGCCATTTACAATGCTCTAAGCCAAGCAAGACCTCTGCTTCAAGGTCTGCCGATACTGATCCAGTCGGACAACATCACGGCAGTCGCCCACGTAAACAGACAGGGCGGCACAAGAAGCAGGAGGGCAATGGCAGAAGTTGCAAGGATTCTTCGCTGGGCGGAAAATCATGTGATAGCACTGTCAGCAGTGTTCATTCCGGGAGTGGACAACTGGGAAGCAGACTTCCTCAGCAGGCACGACCTCCACCCGGGAGAGTGGGGACTTCACCCAGAAGTCTTCCACATGATTGTAAACCGTTGGAAAAAACCAAAGGTGGACATGATGGCGTCCCGCCTCAACAAAAAACTGGACAGATATTGCACCAGGTCAAGGGACCCTCAGGCAATAGCTGTGGACGCTCTGGTAACACCGTGGGTGTACCAGTCGGTTTATGTGTTCCCTCCTCTGCCTCTCATACCCAAGGTACTGAGAATAATAAGAAGGAGAGGAGTAAGGACTATACTTGTGGCTCCGGATTGGCCAAGAAGGACTTGGTACCCGGAACTTCAAGAGATGCTCACAGAGGACCCATGGCCTCTACCTCTAAGAAGGGACCTGCTCCAGCAAGGACCCTGTCTGTTCCAAGACTTACCGCGGCTGCGATTGACGGCATGGCGGTTGAACGCCGGATCCTGAAAGAGAAAGGCATTCCGGAGGAAGTCATCCCTACCCTGATCAAAGCCAGGAAGGATGTAACCATAAAGCATTATCACCGCATTTGGCGGAAATACGTTGCTTGGTGCGAGGCCAGGAAGGCCCCTACGGAGGAATTTCAACTGGGTCGATTCCTACATTTCCTGCAAACAGGAGTGTCTATGAACCTCAAATTGGGATCCATAAAGGTTCAGATTTCGGCCCTGTCGATTTTATTCCAGAAAGAACTGGCTTCAGTGCCTGAAGTTCAGACGTTTGTCAAGGGGGTGCTGCATATACAGCCTCCTTTTGTGCCTCCAGTGGCACCTTGGGATCTCAATGTCGTTTTGGGGTTCCTAAAATCACATTGGTTTGAACCGCTTAAATCTGTGGATTTAAAATATCTTTGCCACAGCCAAAATCTGTAAAAGCCCATTCCACACGGAAGGTGGGCTCTTCTTGGGCGGCTGCCCGAGGGGTCTCGGCTCTACAACTTTGCCGAGCAGCTACTTGGTCAGGGGCAAATACGTTTGCTAAATTCTACAAATTTGATACCCTGGCTGAGGAGGACCTGGAGTTCTCTCATTCGGTGCTGCAGAGTCATCCGCACTCTCCCGCCCGTTTGGGAGCTTTGGTATAATCCCCATGGTCCTTACGGAGTTCCCAGCATCCACTAGGACGTCAGAGAAAATAAGAATTTACTTACCGATAATTCTATTTCTCGTAGTCCGTAGTGGATGCTGGGCGCCCATCCCAAGTGCGGATTGTCTGCAATACTTGTACATAGTTATTGTTAACTAATTCGGGTTATTGTTATTGTGAGCCATCTTTCCAGAGGCTCCTCTGTTATCATGCTGTTAACTGGGTTCATATCACAAGTTGTACGGTGTGATTGGTGTGGCTGGTATGAGTCTTACCCGGGATTCATGAATCCTTCCTTATTGTGTACGCTCGTCCGGGCACAGTATCCTAACTGAGGCTTGGAGGAGGGTCATAGGGGGAGGAGGGCACAAAAGTAAAGCTTTAGGACTACCTGGTGTGCACTGGCTCCTCCCACTATGACCCTCCTCCAGACCTCAGTTAGAATCTTGTGCCCGGCTGAGCTGGATGCACACTAGGGGCTCTCCTGAGCTCCTAGAAAGAAAGTATATTTAGGTTTTTTATTTTACAGTGAGATCTGCTGGCAACAGACTCACTGCAGCGAGGGACTAAGGGGAGAAGAAGCTAACCTACCTAACAGGTGGTAGTTTGGGCTACTTAGGCTACTGGACACCATTAGCTCCAGAGGGATCGACCGCAGGACCCGACCTTGGTGTTCGTTCCCGGAGCCGCGCCGCCGGCCCCCTTACAGAGCCAGAAGCAAGAAGTGTTCCGGAAAATCGGCGGCAGAAGACTTCTGTCTTCAACAAGGTAGCGCACAGCACTGCAGCTGTGCGCCATTGCTCCTCATGCACACCTCACACTCCGGTCACTGATGGGTGCAGGGCGCTGGGGGGGGGGGGGCGCCCTGAGGGCAATATAAGACACCTTGGCTGGCAAATCATCACAATATATAGTCCCAGGGCTATATATGTGATAAATTACCCCTGCCAGAATCCATAAAAAAGCGGGAGAAAAGTCCGCCGAAAAAGGGGCGGGGCTATCTCCCTTAGCACACTGGCGCCATTTTCTCTTCACAGTGCAGCTGGAAGTCAGCTCCCCAGGCTCTCCCCTGTAGTTTTCAGGCTCAAAGGGTTAAAAAGAGAGGGGGGGCACTAAATTTAGGCGCAATATATGTATACAAGCAGCTATTGGGGGAAAAATCACTCAGTTATAGTGTTAATCCCTGCATTATATAGCGCTCTGGTGTGTGCTGGCATACTCTCTCTCTGTCCCCCCCCCCAAAGGACTTTGTGGGGTCCTGTCCTCAGTCAGAGCATTCCCTGTGTGTGTGCGGTGTGTCGGTACGGCTGTGTCGACATGTTGGATGAGGAATGTTACGTGGAGGCGGAGCAGAGGCCGATAAATGGGATGTCGCCCCCTGTGGGGCCGACACCAGAGTGGATGGATAGGTGGAAGGTATTAACCGACAATGCCAACTCCTTACATAAAAGGCTGGATGACGTAACAGCTGTGGGACAGCCGGCTTCTCAGCCCGCGCCTGCCCAGGCGTCTCAAAGGCCATCAGGGGCTCAAAAAACGCCCGTTACCTCAGATGGCAGACACAGATGTCGACACGGAGTCTGACTCCAGTGTCGACGAGGTTGAGATATATACACAATCCACTAGGAACATCCGTTACATGATCTCGACAATGAAAAATGTGTTACACATTTCTGATATGAACCCAAGTACCACATAAAAGGGGTTTTATTTTTGGGGAGAAAAAGCAGCCAGTGTTTTGTTCCCCCATCAGATGAGTGAATGAAGTGTGTAAAGAAGCGTGGGTTCCCCCAATAAGAAACTGGTAATTTCTAAAAAGTTACTGATGGCGTACCCTTTCCCGCCAGAGGATAGGTCACGTTGGGAGATATCCCCTAGGGTGGATAAGGCGCTCACACGTTTGTCAAAAAAGGTGGCACTGCCGTCTTAGGATACGGCCACCTTGAAGGAGCCTGCTGATAAAAAGCAGGAGGCTATCCTGAAGTCTGTATATACACACTCAGGTTCTATACTGAGACCTGCAATTGCCTCAGCATAAATAGTGCTGCTGCAGCGTGGTCTGATACCCTGTCAGATAATATTAATACCCTAGACAGGGATAATATTTTGCTAACATAGAGCATATTAAAGACGTCGTCTTATATATTAAGGATGCACAGAGGGATATTTGCCGGCTGGCATCCAGAATTAATGCAATGTCCATTCTGCCAGGAGGGTATTAGAAACCCGGCAGTGGACAGGTGATGCTGCCTTAAAAGGCACATGGAGATTCTGCCTTATAAGGGTGAGGAATTGTTTGGGGATGGTCTCTGGGACCTCGTATCCACAGCAACAGCTGGGAAGAAAATTTTTTACCTCAGGTTTCCTCACAGCCTAAGAAAGCACCGCATTTTCAGGTACAGTTCTTTCGGCTTCAGAAAAGCAAGCGGGTCAAAGGCGCTTCCTTTCTGCACAGAGGCAAGGGAAGAAGGAAAAAGCTGCACCAGACAGCCACTTCCCAGGATCAAAAATCTTCCCCCGCTTCCTCTGAGTCCACCGCATGACGCTGGGGCTCCACAGGTGGAGACAGGTGCGGTGGGGGCGCGTCTCGGGAACTTCAGGGACCAGTGGGCTTGCCCACAGGTGGATCCCTAGGTTCTGCAAGTAGTATCACAGGGATACAGGCTGGAGTTCGAGGCGACTCCCCCTCGCCGTTACCTCACATCAGCCTTGCCTGCTGCCCTCGGAGAAAGGTAGTACTGGCGGCAATTCACAAGCTGTACTTCCAGCAGGTGAAATCAAGGTACCTCTCCTTCAACAAGGCCGGGGTTACTATTCCAAAATGTTGTGGTACCGAAACCAGACGGTTCGGTGAGACCCATTCTAAAATTGAAATCCTTGAACACTTATATACGAAGGTTCAAGTTCAAAATGGAATCGCTCAGGGCGATTATTGCAAGCCTGGAGAATTTCATGGTATCACTGGACATCAAGGATGCTTACCTGCATGTCCCTATTTACCCTCTTCACCAGGAGTACCTCAAAATTGTGGTACAGGATTGGCATTACCAATTCCAGACGTTGCCGTTGGTCTGTCCCCGGCACCAAGGTATTTACCAAGGTAATGGCCGAAATAATTATCCCGTACTTGGACGATCTCCTTATAAAGGCGAGGTCCAGGGAGCAGTTGTTCGTCGGAGTAGCACTATCTCGGGAAGTGCTACAACAGCACGGCTGGATTCTGAATATTCCAAAGTCGCAGCTGGTTCCTACGACGCGTCTACTGTTCCTGGGTATGGTTCTGGACACAGAACAGGATAAAAAGGGTTTCTCCCAGAGGAGAAGTCCAAGGAGTTGTCGTCTCTAGACAGAGACCTCCTAATACAAATACAGGTGTCGGTGCATCAATGCACGCGAGCCCTGGGAAAGATGGTAGCTTCTTAGAAGAAATTCCATTCGCCAGGTCCCATGCAAGGATCTTCCAGTGGGATCTGTGGGACAAGTGGTCCGGGTCGCTTCTTCAGATGCATCGGCGGATAACCCTGTCTCCAAGGGCCAGGGTGTCGCTGTTGTGGTGGCTGCAGAGTGCTCATCTTCTAGGGGGCCGCAGATTCGGCATACAGGACTGGGTCCTGGTGTCCACGGATGCCAGCCTTCGAGGAAAAGTCAGGGGACTTCCCTACACATAAATATTCGGGAACTAAGGGCCATTTACAATGCCCTAAGTCAGGCTAGTCCCTGCTTCAACACCGGCCGGTGCTGATCCAGTCAGACAACATCACGGCGGTCGCTCATGTAAACCGACAGGGCGGCACAAGAAGCAGGATGGCGATGGCAGAAGCCACAAGGATTCTCCGATGGGCGGAAAATCATGTGTTAGCACTGTCAGCAATGTTCATTCCCGGAGTGGACAACTGAGAAGCAGACTTTCTCAGAAGACACGACCTCCACCCGGGAGAGTGGGGACTTCATCCAGAAGTCTTCCAAATGATTGTACACCGTTGGGAAAGGCCACAGGTGGACATGATGGCGTCCCGCCTCAACAAACAGTTACAAAGATATTACGCCAGGTCAAGGGACCCTCAGGCGATGGCTGTGGACGCTCTGGTAACACCGTGGGTGTACCAGTCGGTGTATGTGTTCCCTTCTCTGCCTCTCTTACCCAGGGTAATGAGAATAATAAGAAGGAGAGGAGTAAGAACTATACTCATTGTTCCGGGTTGGCCAAGAAGAGCTTGGTACCCAGAACTCCAAGAAATGATCTCAGAGGACCATTGGCCTCTGCCGCTCAGACAGGACCTGCTGCAGCAGGGGGCCTGTCTGTTCCAAGACGTACCGCGGCTGCGTTTGACGGCATGGCGGTTGAACGCCGGATCCTGAAGGAAAAGGGCATTCCGGAGGAAGTTATCCCTACGCTATTTAAAGCTAGGACAGAAGTGAACGCAAACCATTATCACCGCATATGGCGGAAATATGTTGCGTGCTGTGAGGCCAGGAAGGCCCCAAAGGAGAAATTTCAGCTAGGTCGATTTCTGCACTTCCTTCAGTCAGAGGTGACTATGGGCCTAAAATTGGGTTCCATGAAGGTCCAGATTTCGGCTCTATCGATTTTCTTCCAAAATAATCTGGCTTCACTGCCTGAAGTACAGACTTTTGTTAAGGGAGTGCTGCATAGTCAGCCCCCGTTTGTGCCTCAAGTGGCACCGTGGGATCTCAACGTGGTGTTGGATTTCCTGAAGTCGCATTGGGTTGAGCCACTTAAATCCGTGGAGCTACAATACCTCACGTGGAAAGTGGTCATGCTGTGGGCCTTGGCGTCGGCCAGGCGTGTATCAGAATTGGCAGCTTTGTCATACAAAAGCCCTTATCTGTATTTTATATGGATAAGGCGGAATTGAGGACTCGTTCCCAATTCCTTCCTAAGGTGGTATCAGTTTTTCATGTGAACCAACCTATTGTGGTGCCTGCGGCTACTTGGGACTTGGAGGATTCCAAGTTACTGGACGTAGTCAGGGCCCTGAAAAGTATATGTTTCCAGGACGGCTGGAGTCAGGAAAACTGACTCGCTATTTATCCTGTATGCACCCAACAAGCTGGGTGCTCCTGCTTCTAAGCAGACTATTGCTCGCTGGATCTGTAGCACGATTCAACTTGCACATGCTGCGGCTGGACTGCCGCACCCTAAATCTGTAAAAGCCCATTCCACGAGGAAAGTGGGCTCTTCTTGGGCGGCTGCCCGAGGGGTCTCGGCTTTACAACTTTGCCGAGCTGTTACTTGGTCGGGTTCAAACATTTTTGCAACAGTCTACAAGTTTGATACCCTGGCTGAGGAGGACCTAGAGTTTGCTCATTCGGTGCTGCAGAGTCATCCGCACTCTCCCACCCGTTTGGGAGCTTTGGTATAATCCCCATGGTCCTTACGGAGTCCCAGCATCCACTTAGGACGTCAGAGAAAATAAGATTTTACTCACCGGTAAATCTATTTCTCGTAGTCCGTAGTGGATGCTGGGCGCCCATCCCAAGTGCGGATTGTCTGCAATACTTGTTTATAGTTATTGCTTAACTAAAGGGTTATTGTTGAGCCATCTGTTGAGAGGCTCAGTTATATTTCATACTGTTAACTGGGTATTGTATCACGAGTTATACGGTGTGATTGGTGTGGCTGGTATGAGTCTTACCCGGGATTTAAAATCCTTCCTTATTGTGTCAGCTCTTCCGGGCACAGTATCCTAACTGAGGTCTGGAGGAGGGTCATAGTGGGAGGAGCCAGTGCACACCAGGTAGTCCTAAAGCTTTCTTTAGTTGTGCCCAGTCTCCTGCAGAGCCGCTATTCCCCATGGTCCTTACGGAGTCCCAGCATCCACTACGGACTACGAGAAATAGATTTACCGGTGAGTAAAATCTTATTTTTCCAAACTTGCCAGCACTGGGCCTGCTCTTTTCTTTTTGCCATTTTTTTTAACAAGAAAACCTCCCACAAAGGCTGCATGGATCCAAGAGATCTGTCTTCTCTCTGCAGCTCTTTCTAGGGCGTTTTTTTTGGAAGGATTGCGTGGGATTAATTAGCCGCAGCAGCTGCTGTCTATACTCCTAATGGGGGAAATGTTGTGATGTCATTCTTTGACTAAAGTGTAATTTTGTGGCGGTGTTCAGCTTAGTGACTTTTGTAGAATCTCTTAAGAAACCTGCAGATTTTTAAAAAAAAAGTTTAGTAAGTACCTACCCACCCCATCATGTGACATTGGGGGTCATTCCGAGTTGTTCGCTCGTTGACGATTTTCGCAACGGAGCGATTAAGGCAAAAATGCGCATGCGCATGGTACGCAGTGCGCATGCGCTAAGTATTGTAGCACAAAACTTAGTAGATTTACTTTAGATTTACATCCGAACAAAGAATTTTAATCGTTGAGGTGATCGGAGTGTGATTGACAGGAAGTGGGTGTTTCTGGGCGGAAACTGTCCGTTTTCTGGGAGTGTGCGGAAAAACGCAGGCGTGCCAGGATAAAACGCGGGAGTGTCTGGAGAAACGGGGGAGTGGCTGGCCGAACGCAGGGCGTGTTTGTGACGTCAAACCAGGAACAAAACGGGCTGAGCTGATCGCAGTGTAGGAGTAAGTCTCGAGCTCCTCAGAAACTGCTAAGAATTATTTATTTGCAATTCTGCTAGTCTTTCGTTCGCTATTCTGCTAAGCTAAGATACACTCCCAGAGGGCGGCGGCCTAGCGTGTGCAATGCTGCTAAAAGCAGCTAGCGAGCGAACAACTCGGAATGAGGGCCATTATCTGCAATCGTTGCTGCATGCTAATGGTAATAATATATGTATTTTGGGAACTTAGCATTGTTATTGATGATACATCGTCTTCATTTTATTTGAGGCAATCTGTATACTAGAACTACAACTAGCTATTACATGCAAAATAATGCACGTATTGGGTGAGTAACGGGAGCCTGTAAGATAACAGGCTGTTTGAGTTAATTAATAGTGTATCACAGGGTTTCCTTAGATCATGGGAAGGCTTCTAGGGAAGACATCTTACTGGTCGGAGGAACCATTCTGCTGATGAGGGAACTCCAGGTGGAGGCCCTCATGATCAGACCTGGCTGGTACTGGGGAAACCCACACGCTCTTCAGCCTCATAATCTCCCCTAGCAATGGCCTAGTGATAATTCCTAGCACTTGGAGGAGGGTATCATGGTTTCTTTTTGCTGCTTCCCACCATGTTATACTGAGCACAGGAGACATTCCTGCATTTTGCAGAGCTCACCGTGTGAACGTGGAAGACGTGTCACATAGATAAGGGGACATATGGGACTTTTGGAGATGGAGATCCCTTTTCATAAACTGTATAATTTCCTTCCACACTACTCACCCGCATTCAGACAGCTGTGGAACCCAACACTGACAGAGCAATATCACATTGTGAGGCTTCCTCAGTCTCTGGATCTGAAAGCTTGGAACTGTCCTTAGATATTACAGTATCTTACAAATGTATCTATAAAAAGTCACCAGATTGGTCTGTGATTATAAATGACATTTACACAGATTACACCAGACAGATTTGTTGTTTTGTACTAGTTGGCTATTATAGTATATTTTAAAATTCTTTATTTGACTGCAGGGTTATTTGTTTTTAATAAAAAACTGATATGCTGCTTGCATAAAGGGAGTACACACGGAGATATCCGTGTTTAAAATCTAAGCAATCTGACTAGATTTTAAGCACGGATCTGTCGTGTGTATGCCCCCCAGCGATAGCCGCGCATCGCTATCGCCACTGCTTGATTGAGCCTGCATGCAGGCTCAATCTAGCGGGTCACTCACTTCAGCGCTGTGTGAAGTGAGCGGCTCCCCCTCGCTCAGCACACAACACGCTGTGCTGAGTGGGGGGAGAGATGTGTGCTGAGCGGTCTGTGTTAAGGTCGCTCAGCACACATCTCTCCCATCAGTACTGGCCTCAAGTATTATCCCCCTGCAGATGCATCGCAAGGAGGGTGCGGGCTGCCCCCAGGGGGCGACACCAAAATGCAGACTCCTCCGCAATGACAGGAGCAGGATACAGCAGTGTGACATTATCTTGCAGCACTCAGATCATGTCACTGAGAGGGAGCTGGCAGTGCTGAAAGAGTCTGTGCCCCTGAAATGCAGTAATCAGGGGCTTCGGTGAGGTCATGCCCCTGTCTAGGAAGCCACGCACTCCTTTGAGTGCCACATTGACGCTGGTGCCTCCACTGACCCCCTGCAGGCTAGAACTTGGTAGAACCACCTTTTGCAGCAGTAAGAAAGTATCTGCCAGGTTTGGAAACTGTTTGGGACT
Source organism: Pseudophryne corroboree (assembly GCF_028390025.1). Classification (NCBI taxonomy): domain Eukaryota; kingdom Metazoa; phylum Chordata; class Amphibia; order Anura; family Myobatrachidae; genus Pseudophryne; species Pseudophryne corroboree. Next base: position 147,277,046 of record NC_086446.1, on the reverse strand, counting down.
GATGTTTGCAGACTCTTCCTTGTAGATTTGCTGCAGGTTGTTCAGGTGGTCTGCAAATTTCAGATAGTGCCACAGGTTTTCATTGGTACTGAGATCTGGACAGTGACTTGGGTATTATAGAACATTAAATTTTTTGTTCTTCATCTACACCAGGGATGGGGAACCTTCAGCCCTCCAGCTGTTGTTGAACTACACATCCCAGCATGCCCTGCAACAGTTTTACATGGCCAAATAGCAAAACTGTGGCAAGGCATGCTGGTATGTGTAGTTCAACAACAGCTGGAGGGCCGAAGATTCCCCATCCGTGATCTATACCATCCGCCCGCCCTTCAGTTATAACAAGATGCCCACTGAGGAAAAGTATCCGTGCAACATGACGCTGCCAGCCCCATACTCCACTGGTGGGATAGTGCTGAGGAATGGGCTGTCCTAGGTTTGAGCCACACAAAGCATATGGAAGTGTCTCATCTGACTACTTTTATAGGATTCTAGGGTGCACTATATTTATTACCATGCACACGCTATTTCCTTACACTGGTCCCGGTAGCCTCCTTACATATGCGCACTCCTTTTACACTTTGTAATGAACCCTTGGTTACTCGGGTCCTTTTACTACATTAAGTAACATAAAAGCATCAGAGAAACGTTCTCCAACTGATCACTGCACCAAAGCGGAATGTCACAGTACAGACCTACATGTGCTATTAATAAATGGCACTCGCCAGGGAGAACTATATATCACGATACTTTACTTCTAATATGATGTTACAAAATACATTCAATAACATAATCTTACACACCGTGTAGATGATACAAAATCTGCGTGTAGGCACATTAACTATTGATATCTTTCTCCTGCATGTGTGTATGTGTTTGTGTGTATACATCCTCCAACATGTGTTTGTGTGACAGTGTATACATCCTCCTATGCGTGCGTATACATGTGTCCTCGTGTGTGTATGTGTATGCCAGATTTCATTATAACACTGCCATTACCAGCATTAGGTCAGTATTAATATCATAATGCAGCACAGGTAACATACAGACAATATCACTACTCTCATATACCACTACTAGCGTACAGACCCTATCTCCAGACACAGAACTGCAGCTCCTAATTATTCTATTGCAAATACTACCACCTCCATTGCACAATGTGCATCACACTGTACCACATACAGAAATTAGGACTACAATGTAATCGGGTTCCAGACATCGGATAGACAGTGTCTAGTTACACAGTCAATAGGTCTACACCATATGGTCGACAGGGTCAGAGTGTTGACAGGTAAATGGTCAACTGTGTCTAAAGTTGTCATGTTCAAAATGGTCGACACAATGGTTTGTTTTTTTCAGTTTTTCAAACTTTTTTCATTTACCATGCACGTGGACTACGATTGGGAATAGTAACCTCTAGCTGTTATATGGAATGTGTAATCAGTATGTGCCACGATTAGGGACGGGTGCGTAATATTAGGAAGTAGGTTCAGGTGTGCTCCTCCAATGATTACCTGCAATCAGGGATTGGTGGGGAAGTGAGGGGCACAGGGAGCCATAGATTCTACATATATGACCATAATTACACGGGTGACATTTAATACATGGGTTCTACATTTATTCTACATATAAAAATTATCTCCAAACATTAATGCCCAATACATATCTAATCTAGTAATATAACAATGACAGCTGTGTGCTGGGTGCTCAGGCAGCAGCCCCGGTCAGGGACAGGTAGTGTCTGTGATGTCACAATTGTGTCATAACCTCATATCCACTTGGATGTTACTCAGAAATAGTAGTTGTGTCTCAGACACCAGTGTGAGAAGTCGCATATTTTCTCAGCTGTTTAGTTGTTGTTTTTTTTATATTGAATTTACTATTATTATTATTATATTAGTATATTTATTTTAATTATTTTATTATTAGTAATTATTTAGAGTAATTAGCATCCTCTCTGAGGATGTTGGGCCTCTCTTGGAGGAGGCTCTTTTCCATCTTTTGTTGCCCACCTTCGCTTAGCAGCATAACAGCTAAATTGTCCTTTCAACCACCAGAGCCTTCATACACTCTACAGGAGATTGAGGCCCCCCCAGCCCAGGACGTGGCTCAGGATGAGCGGGTGGACCCTACAGTCTCCCTGCCTCCAATATGCAGTCTGCACCTGTCAGAAAGTGTTAATTGCCTATACTCCCAGTGGGATCTGGACATGGTAGAGATGTTCCGATGTATCACAAAGCGGGGGAACAGCCTGGCCTGTATGTATATCCGCTGTGCACCTGGGAGCCGCTACACGCTGCTCTATTCTCATGGCAGCAATACTGACCTAGGCCAGGTGTGCAGCCACTACATTGCCCTGGGCTGCAGGATTGGATGCAACATCTTCTCCTATGACTACTCTGGCTTTGGAATGAGCAGCGGAAGGCCGAGTGAGAAGAACATCTATGCAGACATTGAAGCAGCCTGGCACGCCCTGAGGACCCGGTATGTATGATTGGGGTGTATGGGTCTACTTCAGCTCCTTCACATAACGTCTGTGTGACACCCTGCTTGTGGTGTATGACTGTACTAAATGTGCTGTGTGTCGGAGATATGCTACCATACTCTGTATAATATATGTTACTATATATATATATATATATATATATATATATATTCAACACAAAGCCTGGCACTCCCCAAGCATACTTTCAACTGCAGCCGGTGCCCTCATAGGAATGAAAACATATGAAGCAAAGATGCGGCACTCTAGGCTTGAATGATTCACCACAAACCAGTAAATACTTTTCCAGCAACGTTTCAGTAGTCGCACCTACTGTCGTCAGGCTTTATTACAAGATTAAAATGTGTACATACCTTTATACTGTCACCCCCATGTGAATTCCCGCCGACTCGTACCGGGACTCCTCGCCCGCTGAGCCGCATAGCGTCTGACGTCAGCGTCAAGCGACGGCGCCGTGAAACAAACACACCATCACCATAGCAACCAAGAAGCATGCAATGTAACATACGAGATCTGCTGTAATCCGAGATCTGCTAGTATCCAATATATTCATTTCACAAGTTTAAAAGACTTATGTATATCCTTATTAACTTACTTTGATAAACATTAAATCTAAAAACAACAGAACCTTTTAATGGTTAACATTTTCGGCTTTTACCCACTCTGTTATTATTTTAGGAAGCATGCATATGAGATATTTTCATTGAGGCCTTTGGGATAGATTACATCTAAACGCATTATCCATCTTGTTTCTAATTGCAACAATCTTGTCCCTCTGTTGCCTCCTCTCATGTCTCCCACCACACAGTCTATCATTCTATATCTAATACTGTGTAGCGGATGTTTCTTTTGAGCAAAATGCCGGGCTACAGGCTGTTCGCTATCACCTGTGTCCAAGGCATTACGGATGGCTGACCTGTGAGCTGACATTCTTTCTTTAAATTTTCGTTCGGTCTTGCCGATGTAGCTCAGGCCACATGGGCAAATAATTTGGTATATTACAAAACTCGAATTACAGGTTAGCTGATGTTTAATGGAGATTCTTTGTCCCGTATGTGGGTGGTTAAAAGAATCTCCTGTCAGAAGATATTGGCAGGTAACACAAGCACATTTGATGTTACCTAATTTAGCTGTCATCGACAAAAAAGTTGTTTTTTTAGAGGAGTCTCGCTGTAATTTTGCCACATCTGTTTTTACAAGTAAATCCCGCAAGTTTTGTCCTCGCGAATAACAGGGCATTAATTTGGTATCACTCAGATGTAACAAATTGTCTGAACTTACAAATCGACCAATGTTTTTTAGATATAGAATTAATATGCGTAGAATTGACATTATATTTATTAACCCATGGTAAAACTGGCCTATCTGCCCTGGTTTTCTTAGTAATATTTAATAATGTGTCTCTATTGAGGGCCATGACTTTGTCTTTTGAACTCTTTAGACTTTTTTTAGAGTAACCTCTATCTACCAACTTGTCTATTAGACTATCTATCTGTTGTTCTGCCATCTCCTTACTGCTGTTAATGCGTCTAATTCTAACCATTTGAGAGTACGGGAGACCTCTCATCATTGATTTTGGATGACAACTCCTGGCATGGAGCAGTTGTTGTCTGTCAGTTGGCTTCATAAAAACAGTAGTAGTGAGTGTAGAATTTTTAATCTGAATATTCACATCCAAAAAATTAATAGCCTGCTGATTCATGCAATAGGTGAATTTGATGGGTCCCTCTGTGGCATTGTACTCCAAGATAATATTTTCCAATACTGTATGGTTACCTTTCCACACGATGATTAAATCATCTATGTACCTATTAAACAGTAACGCCTGTGCTGTAAACAGTGGATTGTTATAAAACAGATCCTCTTCCACCACAAACATCACCCACATACGGGACAAAGAATCTCCATTAAACATCAGCTAACCTGTAATTCGAGTTTTGTAATATACCAAATTATTTGCCCATGTGGCCTGAGCTACATCGGCAAGACCGAACGAAAATTTAAAGAAAGAATGTCAGCTCACAGGTCAGCCATCCGTAATGCCTTGGACACAGGTGATAGCGAACAGCCTGTAGCCCGGCATTTTGCTCAAAAGAAACATCCGCTACACAGTATTAGATATAGAATGATAGACTGTGTGGTGGGAGACATGAGAGGAGGCAACAGAGGGACAAGATTGTTGCAATTAGAAACAAGATGGATAATGCGTTTAGATGTAATCTATCCCAAAGGCCTCAATGAAAATATCTCATATGCATGCTTCCTAAAATAATAACAGAGTGGGTAAAAGCCGAAAATGTTAACCATTAAGAGGTTCTGTTGTTTTTAGATTTAATGTTTATCAAAGTAAGTTAATAAGGATATACATAAGTCTTTTAAACTTGTGAAATGAATATATTGGATACTAGACTGTTACTTTATTGTCATTATATTGTTACAGCAGATCTCGTATGTTACATTGCATGCTTCTTGGTTGCTATGGTGATGGTGTGTTTGTTTCACGGCGCCGTCGCTTGACGCTGACGTCAGACGCTATGCGGCTCAGCGGGCGAGGAGTCCCGGTACGAGTCGGCGGGAATTCACATGGGGGTGACAGTATAAAGGTATGTACACATTTTAATCTTGTAATAAAGCCTGACGACAGTAGGTGCGACTACTGAAACGTTGCTGGAAAAGTATTTACTGGTTTGTGGTGAATCATTCAAGCCTAGAGTGCCGCATCTTTGCTTTATATATATATATATATATATATATGGAAAAAGAAATTGGAGGTGTGAGCGCAAACCAGGTTTACATGGAGAATGTCTGTAGAACGACAAGTCCAAGTCCAGATTGTTAGATCCAAATTGAAACAAGTAAAGTCTCCAGACAATCTAGCTGCACACTGCTGTTTAGATCAGCTGTCATCCACCCCAACGGGGAAAGATTTTGTCTAGAGAAGAAAGATTAATGGGGGGTCCCAATAGTGCATTAAAAGATGACAATTTATTGACACATCATAAAACACAGGTCTAAAAATTTAAGCGTACCAAAGATGGCGGTATAATCACCGCTGATACATTCGTTTTAAAATCAAAGATACAAGATGGGTTCACCACTGCATGTTGCCTTGTTCAGCGTCCATCCATAAGTCACGCTTATCTCAATACATGGTCAGCGACACGCCACACGGTGTAATGGTAAGCATCCAGCAGTAGCCAGTGCCCTCCATTGGAGCCACAGTACCCAATATATATATATATATATATATATATATATATATATATATATATATATATATAAAACTAGTTAAGCCCCCGGTTATTACAATTATGCTACTTCGAGAGTGAATAGAAGAAATAACATGATTGGCCAGATTCCAAGGCAGATGAAGCTGCATCAGTGTCTGCACCAGCTGGTGTTCACCTGTGTCTACTGTATGCAATTGCCACTACTGTAGAGAGTCCTTCCCTGGTGTACCTCCGTGTGGCTGAGATGTCCACTATGGCAGGTGCAGTTTCTCCATCCAATCGTGGCCTCCTATGTGAGAGGCTGACCATCTGTGTGTGTGACCACTTTCACCCACATGTCCGCGCTACTTCCACAGCACACCCATAAGATGGGCCATCTTTGTGCGCATGCTGAAGCACCTCCCGGTCACCACCCGGATACGCCCGCTACATTGCTATGACATTTCTGAGACTGTGTGGTTAGTTGGGGTTTAGGGGTTAGGCTGCAGTGCAGGGGGGGGGGGTTAGGTTTAAGCTTCGGGGAGGGGGTAGTTTTAGGCACCACTGGGGAGGGTTAGGGTTAGGCTGCTGGGTGGGGAGGGGTTTGGGGATTAGTACTAGGGTGCTTGTCTAACAGGTGTCGGGATCCTGCGTTCGGGATGCCGCTATTCTGACCATCGTCATCCCAAGTGCCGGGATCCCAATATAATCCCCCGCATTGCACAGTATATACACATGAGCGCTTCTTTGTTACATTGTGCTATACTGTAAGACCTCCAATAGTGAACTATCATCACTATGAGGGAAGCATTCCTGGTATCGCTGCAGAAGATGCACTAGTTCCATCTGTAAGGTGCCTGTTTAACACTCACTCTCCCCATACAGAAGCATTCCTCACAGGCCTGCTGATATTGCAGGAACATTTGCTGACTTTTACATTCATTCATTTTTGTGTAACCTGGTACAAATGCTGTTATTCACAACTGCATGCATTGCAGGGGAGGCCAGAAGGGGGCGCTCTGATCGCCACTGAAGCACTGTGTGCGCTGCTCCCTTTTGCATATGTTACACTGACTGATGGGTTTGCTCTGTGTACTCCAGTTTCCTCCCGCAATCCAAAAATATACTGATAGGTTAATTGTCTCCCAACCAAAAATAACCCTAGTGTGTAAGTGTGTGCATGCACATGTGCATAGGGCAGTCCAGATGGGCCAAGTGGTTCTTATCTGCCGTCAAATTTTATGTTTCTATCATTTTAGGCATAAACTTTTTATTAAGGAACTACAATAGAGGTAATTTAATTTGATTATACTAAATTGGCTGCTTTATCCCTACAGATATGGAGTCCCTCCTGAAAACATCATCCTATATGGTTACAGCATAGGCAGTGCCCCTTCGATTGATCTTGCAACCCGCTACAACTGTGCGGCCATCATTCTTCACTCCGCACTCATGTCAGCGATGCGGATTGCCTTTCCGCACATACGGAGGACCTTCTGTTACAATCCCTTCCCCAAGTAAGACCATGCTGTAATTTTATTCTGAGTTGTCTGTTTATATGTAAAGTTGAGTATGTGCTGGACACAAGCACTGCTGTCTGTAAATGGCGACCATTTAGGGCCCAACCCAATTACTCGTTTTCCAGCGGTCTGTGGGCTGTGTCTCTCAAAGCTGATTCCACTCACAGCCAATGGAAGCAGCATCAGATATCAGCTACCAGATATAGCTGCAGATTTTAAAAACCGACACCCAGAAAGACCTCCAATTTCACATAACACTTTTTGGACAAACATTCTATAACTTGTCAGCCACAGTACCAGTTTCTCGGAATTTGGAAATTAGGTACCTGACAGTGTTATGTGAAATTGGAGGTCTTTCTGGGTATCGGTTGTTAAAATCTGCACCTATGACACAGAAACCTCGTTGTCCAGACATCAAAATTACCATAATTCTCTCCTCTTTTGTCAAAGCCATCTTCAGTTACCTGCAACAACAAAGCATTGTAACTTTTGAACCATAACTGCTATTTCAAATCTGTTTCCAGCAATATACTTTTCAGCAAATTCTGATGTTGTTTGACATGTTACATGACCCCCTTTCTATTTGAAACACGGACTTAGATTCAAGATGGCTAATTTCAAGATGGTGCCCATGTTCGGTACACACCCTAAAAGACAGCCCACTTCACTCATACCTTACTGGAGTATTCAGTTCTCCCATTTCCTGAGCAGTTTTTGAAACAAAAGGGTGTACTGTGACTTTTGAATCACCTTGTATTGTCCATCAAGGCTATTGAATTATTGATAGCTACATACATAATATTTATTAATGACATCTCACTTGTTAGATAAATGGCTTTTTACTCAGTTACCTATGCCCTATTACATTATAAATATGTGAAATCAGAGTATTTGAAAGGGAGCTTCCATCAGGTGGTTCCACTACCTGTGTAATGTACTGAGGGAGATATCTAGGAACTTGTGTAACTACAAATATTACTAATGGTAGATTATATTATAATGTGTGATAGTTCTTTGTTGTTTCTGTTGTATAATTTCTTTGCATCCTGTCCTTTGCAGCATTAAGAAAATCTCTAAAGTAACCTGTCCAGTTCTCATAATTCATGGAACCGAAGATGAGAATATTGATTTCTCCCATGGATTGGGACTGTACGAGTACTGCCCACAAGCTGTAGAGCCTCTCTGGGTGATAGGAGGCAACCACTATAATCTACATCACTATGCCCAGTATGAAGAGAGGCTTCAGCACTTCATATATCAAGAGCTGCCTTTCATATATCAGGAGCTGCCCAATCCATGAGCGCTTCCTCTGTTCTAAGCAGAAGAAACAAGCATCACAGGTACATGTGAGACACTAGGCCAGAGGTTCTCAAACTCGGTCCTCGGGGGCCCACACAATGCATGTTTTGCAGGTCTCCTCACAGAATCACAAGTGAAATAATTAGCTCCACCTGTGGACCTTTTAAAATGTGTCAGTGAGTAATTAATACACCTGTGCACCTGCTGGGTTACCTGCAAAACATGCACTGTGTGGGGTCCTGAGGACCGAGTTTGAGAACCTCTGCACTAGATGATACATAATCAGTGTGGATGGGGCTGCATAAAAAGTCTCTCTGAACTAGAGATGAGCGGGTTCGGTTTCTCTGAATCCGAACCCGCACGAACTTCATGTTTTTTTCACGGGTCCGAGCAGACTCGGATCCTCCCGCCTTGCTCGGTTAACCCGAGCGCGCCCGAACGTCATCATGACGCTGTCGGATTCTCGCGAGACTCGGATTCTATATAAGGAGCCGCGCGTCGCCGCCATTTTCACACGTGCATTGAGATTGATAGGGAGAGGACGTGGCTGGCGTCCTCTCCATTTAGATTAGGGTTGAGAGAGAGAGAGAGAGAGATTGACCTGAGGCTGTGATAAGTGCAGAGTTTAGTGACTGACGACCACAGTGACCACCAGACAGTGCAGTTGTTTGTTTTATTTAATATATCCGTTCTCTGCCTGAAAAAAACGATACACACAGTGACTCAGTCACATACCATATCTGTGTGCACTGCTCAGCCCAGTGTGCTGCATCAATGTATATATATATCTGACTGTGCTCAGCTCACACAGCTTATAATTGTGGGGGAGACTGGGGAGCACTGCAGTGCCAGTTATAGGTTATAGCAGGAGCCAGGAGTACATAATATTATATTAAAATTAAACAGTGCACACTTTTGCTGCAGGAGTGCCACTGCCAGTGTGACTAGTGACCAGTGACCTGACCACCAGTATATATAATATTAGTAGTATACTATCTCTTTATCAACCAGTCTATATTAGCAGCAGACACAGTACAGTGCGGTAGTTCACGGCTGTGGCTACCTCTGTGTCGGCACTCGGCAGCCCGTCCATAATTGTATATACCACCTAACCGTGGTTTTTTTTTCTTTCTTTATAGTCATACTAGTTACGAGTATACTATCTCTTTATCAACCAGTCTATATTAGCAGCAGACACAGTACAGTGCGGTAGTTCACGGCTGTGGCTACCTCTGTGTCGGCACTCGGCAGCCCGTCCATAATTGTATATACCACCTAACCGTGGTTTTTTTTTCTTTCTTTATACATACATACTAGTTACGAGTATACTATCTCTTTATCAACCAGTCTATATTAGCAGCAGACACAGTACAGTGCGGTAGTTCACGGCTGTGGCTACCTCTGTGTCGGCACTCGGCAGCCCGTCCATAATTGTATATACCACCTAACCGTGGTTTTTTTTCTTTCTTTATACATACATACTAGTTACGAGTATACTATCTCTTTATCAACCAGTCTATATTAGCAGCAGACACAGTACAGTGCGGTAGTTCACGGCTGTGGCTACCTCTGTGTCGGCACTCGGCAGCCCGTCCATAATTGTATATACCACCTAACCGTGGTTTTTTTTTCTTTCTTTATACATACATACTAGTTACGAGTATACTATCTCTTTATCAACCAGTCTATATATTAGCAGCAGACACAGTACAGTGCGGTAGTTCACGGCTGTGGCTACCTCTGTGTCGGCACTCGGCAGCCCGTCCATAATTGTATATACCACCTAACCGTGGTTTTTTTTTCTTTCTTTATACATACATACTAGTTACGAGTATACTATCTCTTTATCAACCAGTCTATATATTAGCAGCAGACACAGTACAGTGCGGTAGTTCACGGCTGTGGCTACCTCTGTGTCGGCACTCGGCAGCCCGTCCATAATTGTATATACCACCTAACCGTGGTTTTTTTTTCTTTCTTTATACATACATACTAGTTACGAGTATACTATCTCTTTATCAACCAGTCTATATTAGCAGCAGACACAGTACAGTGCGGTAGTTCACGGCTGTGGCTACCTCTGTGTCGGCACTCGGCAGCCCGTCCATAATTGTATATACCACCTAACCGTGGTTTTTTTTTCTTTCTTTATACATACATACTAGTTACGAGTATACTATCTCTTTATCAACCAGTCTATATTAGCAGCAGACACAGTACAGTGCGGTAGTTCACGGCTGTGGCTACCTCTGTGTCGGCACTCGGCAGCCCGTCCATAATTGTATATACCACCTAACCGTGGTTTTTTTTTCTTTCTTTATACATACATACTAGTTACGAGTATACTATCTCTTTATCAACCAGTCTATATTAGCAGCAGACACAGTACAGTGCGGTAGTTCACGGCTGTGGCTACCTCTGTGTCGGCACTCGGCAGCCCGTCCATAATTGTATATACCACCTAACCGTGTTTTTTTTTTCTTTCTTTATACATACATACTAGTTACGAGTATACTATCTCTTTATCAACCAGTCTATATTAGCAGCAGACACAGTACAGTGCGGTAGTTCACGGCTGTGGCTACCTCTGTGTCGGCACTCGGCAGCCCGTCCATAATTGTATATACCACCTAACCGTGTTTTTTTTTTCTTTCTTTATACATACATACTAGTTACGAGTATACTATCTCTTTATCAACCAGTCTATATATTAGCAGCAGACACAGTACAGTGCGGTAGTTCACGGCTGTGGCTACCTCTGTGTCGGCACTCGGCAGCCCGTCCATAATTGTATATACCACCTAACCGTGGTTTTTTTTTCTTTCTTTATACATACATACTAGTTACGAGTATACTATCTCTTTATCAACCAGTCTATATATTAGCAGCAGACACAGTACAGTGCGGTAGTTCACGGCTGTGGCTACCTCTGTGTCGGCACTCGGCAGCCCGTCCATAATTGTATATACCACCTAACCGTGGTTTTTTTTTCTTTCTTTATACATACATACTAGTTACGAGTATACTATCTCTTTATCAACCAGTCTATATTAGCAGCAGACACAGTACAGTGCGGTAGTTCACGGCTGTGGCTACCTCTGTGTCGGCACTCGGCAGTCCGTCCATAATTGTATACTAGTATCCAATCCATCCATCTCCATTGTTTACCTGAGGTGCCTTTTAGTTGTGCCTATTAAAATATGGAGAACAAAAATGTTGAGGTTCCAAAATTAGGGAAAGATCAAGATCCACTTCCACCTCGTGCTGAAGCTGCTGCCACTAGTCATGGCCGAGACGATGAAATGCCAGCAACGTCGTCTGCCAAGGCCGATGCCCAATGTCATAGTACAGAGCATGTCAAATCCAAAACACCAAATATCAGTAAAAAAAGGACTCCAAAACCTAAAATAAAATTGTCGGAGGAGAAGCGTAAACTTGCCAATATGCCATTTACCACACGGAGTGGCAAGGAACGGCTGAGGCCCTGGCCTATGTTCATGGCTAGTGGTTCAGCTTCACATGAGGATGGAAGCACTCAGCCTCTCGCTAGAAAAATGAAAAGACTAAAGCTGGCAAAAGCAGTAGCACCGCGAAGAACTGTGCGTTCTTCGAAATCCCAAATCCACAAGGAGAGTCCGACTCCAATTGTGTCGGTTGCGATGCCTGACCTTCCCAACACTGGACGTGAAGAGCATGCGCCTTCCACCATTTGCACGCCCCCTGCAAGTGATGGAAGGAGCACCCGCAGTCCAGTTCCTGATAGTCAGATTGAAGATGTCAGTGTTGAAGTACACCAGGATGAGGAGGATATGGGTGTTGCTGGCGCTGGGGAGGAAATTGACCAGGAGGATTCTGATGGTGAGGTGGTTTGTTTAAGTCAGGCACCCGGGGAGACACCTGTTGTCCGTGGTAGGAATATGGCCGTTGACATGCCTGGTGAAAATACCAAAAAAATCAGCTCTTCGGTGTGGAAGTATTTCACCAGAAATGCGGACAACAGGTGTCAAGCCGTGTGTTCCCTTTGTCAAGCTGTAATAAGTAGGGGTAAGGACGTTAACCACCTCGGAACATCCTCCCTTATACGTCACCTGCAGCGCATTCATAATAAGTCAGTGACAAGTTCAAAAACTTGGGCCGACAGCGGAAGCAGTCCACTGACCAGTAAATCCCTTCCTCTTGTAACCAAGCTCACGCAAACCACCCCACCAACTCCCTCAGTGTCAATTTCCTCCTTCCCCAGGAATGCCAATAGTCCTGCAGGCCATGTCACTGGCAATTCTGACGAGTCCTCTCCTGCCTGGGATTCCTCCGATGCATCCTTGCGTGTAACGCCTACTGCTGCTGGCGCTGCTGTTGTTGCTGCTGGGAGTCGATGGTCATCCCAGAGGGGAAGTCGTAAGACCACTTTTACTACTTCCACCAAGCAATTGACTGTCCAACAGTCCTTTGCGAGGAAGATGAAATATCACAGCAGTCATCCTACTGCAAAGCGGATAACTGAGGCCTTGACATCCTGGGTGGTGAGAAACGTGGTTCCGGTATCCATCATTACTGCAGAGCCAACTAGAGACTTGTTGGAGGTACTGTGTCCCCGGTACCAAATACCATCTAGGTTCCATTTCTCTAGGCAGGCGATACCGAAAATGTACACAGACCTCAGAAAAAGAGTCACCAGTGTCCTAAAAAATGCAGCTGTACCCAATGTCCACTTAACCACGGACATGTGGACAAGTGGAGCAGGGCAGGGTCAGGACTATATGACTGTGACAGCCCACTGGGTAGATGTATGGACTCCCGCCGCAAGAACAGCAGCGGCGGCACCAGTAGCAGCATCTCGCAAACGCCAACTCTTTCCTAGGCAGGCTACGCTTTGTATCACCGGTTTCCAGAATACGCACACAGCTGAAAACCTCTTACGGCAACTGAGGAAGATCATCGCGGAATGGCTTACCCCAATTGGACTCTCCTGTGGATTTGTGGCATCGGACAACGCCAGCAATATTGTGTGTGCATTAAATATGGGCCAATTCCAGCACGTCCCATGTTTTGCACATACCTTGAATTTGGTGGTGCAGAATTTTTTAAAAAACGACAGGGGCGTGCAAGAGATGCTGTCGGTGGCCAGAAGAATTGCGGGACACTTTCGGCGTACAGGCACCACGTACAGAAAACTGGAGCACCACCAAAAACTACTGAACCTGCCCTGCCATCATCTGAAGCAAGAAGTGGTAACGAGGTGGAATTCAACCCTGTATATGCTTCAGAGGTTGGAGGAGCAGCAAAAGGCCATTCAAGCCTATACAATTGAGCACGATATAGGAGGTGGGATGCACCTGTCTCAAGCGCAGTGGAGAATGATTTCAACGTTGTGCAAGGTTCTGATGCCCTTTGAACTTGCCACACGTGAAGTCAGTTCAGACACTGCCAGCCTGAGTCAGGTCATTCCCCTCATCAGGCTTTTGCAGAAGAAGCTGGAGACATTGAAGGAGGAGCTAACACGGAGCGATTCCGCTAGGCATGTGGGACTTGTGGATGGAGCCCTTAATTCGCTTAACAAGGATTCACGGGTGGTCAATCTGTTGAAATCAGAGCACTACATTTTGGCCACCGTGCTCGATCCTAGATTTAAAGCCTACCTTGGATCTCTCTTTCCGGCAGACACAAGTCTGCTGGGGTTCAAACACCTGCTGGTGAGTAAATTGTCAAGTCAAGCGGAACGCGACCTGTCAACAACATCTCCTCCTTCACATTCTCCCGCAACTGGGGGTGCGAGGAAAAGGCTCAGAATTCCGAGCCCACCCGCTGGCGGTGATGCAGGGCAGTCTGGAGCGACTGCTGATGCTGACATCTGGTCCGGACTGAAGGACCTGACAACGATTACGGACATGTCGTCTACTGTCACTGCATATGATTCTCTCACCATTGAAAGAATGGTGGAGGATTATATGAGTGACCGCATCCAAGTAGGCACGTCACACAGTCCGTACTTATACTGGCAGGAAAAAGAGGCAATTTGGAGGCCCTTGCACAAACTGGCTTTATTCTACCTAAGTTGCCCTCCCACAAGTGTGTACTCCGAAAGAGTGTTTAGTGCCGCCGCTCACCTTGTCAGCAATCGGCGTACGAGGTTACATCCAGAAAATGTGGAGAAGATGATGTTCATTAAAATGAATTATAATCAATTCCTCCGTGGAGACATTGACCAGCAGCAATTGCCTCCACAAAGTACACAGGGAGCTGAGATGGTGGATTCCAGTGGGGACGAATTGATAATCTGTGAGGAGGGGGATGTACACGGTGATATATCGGAGGATGATGATGAGGTGGACATCTTGCCTCTGTAGAGCCAGTTTGTGCAAGGAGAGATTAATTGCTTCTTTTTTGGTGGGGGTCCAAACCAACCCGTCATATCAGTCACAGTCGTGTGGCAGACCCTGTCACTGAAATGATGGGTTGGTTAAAGTGTGCATGTCCTGTTTATACAACATAAGGGTGGGTGGGAGGGCCCAAGGACAATTCCATCTTGCACCTCTTTTTTCTTTTCTTTTTCTTTGCGTCATGTGCTGTTTGGGGAGGGTTTTTTGGAAGGGACATCCTGCGTGACACTGCAGTGCCACTCCTAGATGGGCCCGGTGTTTGTGTCGGCCACTAGGGTCGCTTATCTTACTCACACAGTCAGCTACCTCATTGCGCCTCTTTTTTTCTTTGCGTCATGTGCTGTTTGTGGAGGGTTTTTTGGAAGGGACATCCTGCGTGACACTGCAGTGCCACTCCTAGATGGGCCCGGTGTTTGTGTCGGCCACTAGGGTCGCTTATCTTACTCACACAGTCAGCTACCTCATTGCGCCTCTTTTTTTCTTTGCGTCATGTGCTGTTTGGGGAGGGTTTTTTGGAAGGGACATCCTGCGTGCCACTCCTAGATGGGCCCGGTGTTTGTGTCGGCCACTAGGGTCGCTTATCTTACTCACACAGCTACCTCATTGCGCCTCTTTTTTTCTTTGCGTCATGTGCTGTTTGGGGAGGGTTTTTTGGAAGGGACATCCTGCGTGACACTGCAGTGCCACTCCTAGATGGGCCCGGTGTTTGTGTCGGCCACTAGGGTCGCTAATCTTACTCACACAGCTACCTCATTGCGCCTCTTTTTTTCTTTGCGTCATGTGCTGTTTGGGGAGGGTTTTTTGGAAGGGCCATCCTGCGTGACACTGCAGTGCCACTCCTAGATGGGCCCGGTGTTTGTGTCGGCCACTAGGGTCGCTTATCTTACTCACACAGCGACCTCGGTGCAAATTTTAGGACTAAAAATAATATTGTGAGGTGTGAGGTATTCAGAATAGACTGAAAATGAGTGGAAATTATGGTTTTTGAGGTTAATAATACTTTGGGATCAAAATGACCGCCAAATTCTATGATTTAAGCTGTTTTTTAGGTTTTTTGGAAAAAAACACCCGAATCCAAAACACACCCGAATCCGACAAAAAAAATTCGGTGAGGTTTTGCCAAAACGCGGTCGAACCCAAAACACGGCCGCGGAACCGAACCCAAAACCAAAACACAAAACCCGAAAAATTTCCGGCGCTCATCTCTATCTAGAACAGAGGTTCTCAAACTCGGTCCTCGGGAGCCCACACAGTGCATGTTTTGCAGGTAACCCAGCAGGTGCACAGGTGTATTAATTACTCACTGACACATTTTAAAAGGTCCACAGGTGGAGCTAATTATTTCACTTGCGATTCTGTGAGGAGACCTGCAAAACATGCACTGTGTGGGCCCCCGAGGACCGAGTTTGAGAACCTCTGCTCTAGAACAACAAGTGTTAGCGCTGGAAACAATTGATGTCATCTGCATTTCTTTTTCTCATTAGACATCATCTATGGAGGGATCTGGAAGCTATGAAGACTGACCACGCGCTACAGGAGCTCGGACCACCAGCCTCAGCCCGAACCGCACCATCGATCGGCTGATCATGATCGCTACTGTTGTCCATGGCTTCCTGGAGACTGAATCAGAGACCTATCCCCCTGGAGAGACCTTCTTTGCGGGTGCTCTGCAGCCGCCCTGGCTGCACTCTTTGTATATTCTCCCCGCACTAGCATGGGTTTCCTCCGGGTACTCCGGTTTCCTCCCACAATCCAAAAATATACTGATAGGTCTGAATAGACATGGACAGACTAGATAGACCAAGTGGTTCCTTAATAACAAAAAAACACCTCATTCATCACAGTCTTCTGTGTGCAATTGTTTTATTACCACATTGAGAACTGCTGCATGCAGTTACATCCATGAAAAATAATGAAGGAGCGGATCCCAAAGAGGAAGCGCAGAGTGTAGCTGGAGAGAAGAGAAGATGGTAATGAGAGCAGGAAAGCGGAGGGCCCTGCTCATGGAGCTTACAGTGTAAAGGAAAGGAGGAGGTGCAGAGTGTAGCTGGTGAGAGAGAGAAGATGGTAATGGAGAGCAGGAGGGCGGAGGGCCCTGATCATGGAGCTTACAGTGTAAAGGAAAGGAGGAGGTGCAGAGTGTAGCTGGTGAGAAGAGATGATGGTAATGAGAGCAGGAGGGCGGAGGGCCCTGATCATGGAGCTTGCAATGTAAAGGAAAGGAGGAGGTGCAGAGTGTAGCTGGTGAGAAGAGAAGATGGTAATGAGAGCAGGAGGGCGGAGGGTCCTGCTCATGGAGCTTACAGTGTAAAAGAAAGGAGGAGGTGCAGAGTGTAGCTGGTGAGAAAGAGACAATGGTAATGAGAGCAGGAGGGCGGAGGGCCCTGATCATGGAGCTTACAGTGTAAAGCAGAGGTTCTCAAACTTGGTCTTCGTGGGCCCACACAGTGCATGTTTTGCAGGTAACCCAGCAGGTGCACAGGTGTATTAATTACTCACTGACATTTTAAAAGGTCCACAGGTGGAGCTAATTATTTCACTTGTGATTCTGTGAGGAGACCTGCAAAACATGCACTCTGTGGGCCCCCGAGGACCGAGTTTGAGAACCTCTGGTGTAAAGGAAAGGAGGAGGTGCAGAGTGTAGCTGGTGAGAGAGAGAAGATGGTAATGAGAGCAGGAGGGCGGAGGGTCCCGCTCATGGAGCTTACAGTGTAAAGCAGGCATTCCCAACCACGGTCCTCAAGGCACACCAACAGTGCAGGTTTTAGTGATATCCAGGCTTCAGCACAGGTGACGTAATTAGTAGCTCAGTTATTTTGATTTAACCATCTGTGCTGCAGCTTGGATATCACTAAAACCTGCACTGTTGGTGTGCCTTGAGGACCATGGTTGGGAATGCCTGGTGTAAAGGAAAGGAGGAGGTGCAGAGTGCAGCTGGTGAAAGAGAGAAGATGGTAATGAGAGCAGGAGGGCGGAGGGCCCTGCTCATGGAGCTTACAGTGTAAAGGAAAGGAGGAGGTGCAGAGTGTAGCTGGTGAGAAGAGATGATGGTAATGAGAGCAGGAGGGCGGAGGGCCCTGCTCATGGAGCTTACAGTGTAAAGGAAAGGAGGAGGTGCAGAGTGTAGCTGGTGAGAAGAGAAGATGGTAATGAGAGCAGGAGGGCGGAGGGCCCTGATCATGGAGCTTACAGTGTAAAGGAAAGGAGGAGGTGCAGAGTGTAGCTGGTGAGAAAGAGACAATGGTAATGAGAGCAGGAGGGCGGAGGGCCCCGCTCATGGAGCTTACAGTGTAAAGGAAAGGAGGAGGTGCAGAGTGTAGCAGGTGAGAGAGAAGATGGTAATGAGAGCAGGAGGGCGGAGGGCCCTGCTCATGGAGCTTACAGTGTAAAGGAATGAGGAGGTGCAGAGTGTAGCTGGTGAGAAGAGAAGATGGTAATGAGAGCAGGAGGGCGAAGGGCCCTGCTCATGGAGCTTGCAATGTAAAGGAAAGGAGGAGGTGCAGAGTGTAGCTGGTAAGAAGAGAAGATGGTAATGAGAGCAGGAGGGCGGAGGGCCCTGCTCATGGAGCTTACAGTGTAAAGGAAAGGAGGAGGTGCAGAGTGTAGCTGGTGAGAAGAGAAGATGGTAATGAGAGCAGGAGGGCGGAGGGCCCTGCTTATGGAGCTTACAGTGTAAAGGAAAGGAGGAGGTGCAGAGTGTAGCTGGTGTCAAAGTCAGAAAAATATCCCTATACACGTTGCCATATTTGCACCGCACACTGGTCCGTGCTGCGCATGCGTACGCTCTCCCGTGAAGGCGCATACCCGCAATAGCGTGCACCCGCGGGCGCACGGTATGCGTATTTACGGTAGAGTTTATGTAGTCGTAGCGTGCGACTCATTCGTTACATATTTTCATAATTAATGTAGTTTGTAGATCATGGTCCCTTTGATAGATTCTGAAAGTTTGGTTAATATAGAATGTCCCTGAGCTGAGGAATCCCTCTTTGTATCGTAGGAAGGGTCTAACAGGAGTCATGCAGTAGTGTTTGGTACCCATCGGAAGAGTATTTAAATAGCAATATTCCGGTGTTGGTTTGGAGCGTATTAATCGCTCGTGCGAATAGTTATGGACATAAGAAGTTTATGTCCATTTCTATTATTTACTCATACTCAGGTATGCGGCGGGAAACCTAGTTCCCCACCCACCTGAGCTGTTTGAAATCGTCACAGCCCACCTGTATGAATCAACCTATGACCTTTTGTAATGATGCAGGGCCGAATTCCGACGTCCAATGGACAATGGGATTGTAGGGACTGTAGGATTGCATTGTGTGTGGGGCATAAATAGGCAGGCCGACCACATCCAGCTCTCACTCTTCAACGGTTCTCATTGCTGAAAATCGGGTGCTGGATGTCCAGGCGCATGCGATCGTTTACCCTTGTGCGTAAGTTTCTCTCCGTAATCATTGTCTTTCTGTGAGCCAATTTCTCTCATCTCTCTCCGTCTCTCTCTCTCTCTTTCCCTTCTCTCTCTCTCTCGTATCTCCCCTAGACTAGTATTGTATTGTATTAGATAGTATTGTATTTTGGTTAGGAAGTCTCTGTTATATTGTAGTGTATCATTTGTACTGTTATCCCCTTTTACAAATATATTAGATATAATACAGTTAATAGGCTTTGGACCCTAAACCAGTATCTGTGTATTTCCTATAGTGTTAAGTGTTCACTTGAGCGTCGGTGACGCTCAAGCAGCTTTGTAGTTAGTCAGGTTACACAAGGTTGCACTTACACCCTGTACTCACATTAAGGTATTCTGTGAATTTCATTGGTATAAGGTTTAGACATAAAGGTATAGCGTTGTGAGCGTCTGCGCCGCTGGTGATCTCCTCGTGGTCTCGAGCGCCCGCTATGCCATAGCGAATCATTACTCTAGTCATAGCCAATAACGTGTCTTGTGATCACTGGGCCGTGAGCGAACGTGACGCTTGAGCGTCTCGCCTACGGCTGAGCGATCGTTACGCAACTAGCGTACCATTACGGTACTTCTTAAGTAAACAGCGTACAGTGTTCTTAGACTTCATAAAGGGTTGTTTATACGACAAGGGAATTTAGCATTGTCAATTGGGGACTCGTCCTATCCTTCTCATATCTGCACTAGGTAGATCAGCGGACATTATCCCCCCAGCAAAGGGTGGGAGGTTGTCTCGCAGTGCTGACGGGATAAGCGTCTGCTTCGCTTAGATAAAGAGTGCTGAAGGAATCCGGGAACCGGAAGTAAGAACAAAACGCTTGTGTCTTTTAAAACTGTTTTATTTCTCTTCTGTCTTGCGTATACACGCACGCATACATTTATCTGCATTTCTTTTTCAAATTTCGTATATCACTATTCCTGTTTGCCAAGTTTTATAGTTGATAGAAAGTGCTAAAAGAGATTTGCTGTTATTTCATAGTAGAGGTAATAGTTAAAGTATAGACCAACACACGGCTTGTCTGGGAGATAAGGCAGTCAGTGTGGTGTGCGGTAGATGATCAGGGATCATCTACATTGATAAAGGTAGAAATTGTGTTACGGTGGATCTTTGTTTTGCGTACACGTGTCCCTAACAAAAGACTTGCGTACGCAATCCAAACGGCAGACGCACGCAGCGTACATTACGCAACGTAGCGTCTGGTTACGCCCACGTAGCTCAAGTCACGAAAAGTTGAATTAGCGCAAAGCGATAATTAGCGCAAAGGCGATAAGTAACGCGACGCGGTAAATAACGCAAATCTATTTTTGGAAAAATCTGAAATTTAGTTTAACAGATCCTGCTCCTAATTGGTAACACAGTTGGACTGAAGACAATTTCTGCGCAGAAATAGATATAGAAACAAAGTGTACATGTGTTGAGTGAGTGTGTTTTTATCACATAAGTTTATATAACTTAGAGGTTGAACCAAAAGGAAAGTCGGGTACTCGTCAAGGGACACACGTGTAAGTGACATATACGGTGGCTAGGGAGGCATCCTTGGTTAAATAATATTTGAGCATTAGAGTATAGCGGACCATAAGGTAACAGACCAGGAGGTCATAAGGTAACAGACCAGGAGGTCATTAACAGACGGTAACAGACCAGGAGGTCATAAGGTAACAGGTAAAATAGACAAAGAGGTCCGCTATAAAGGTACAAGAGGCACAACGCCTGGGGTGTTGGTGCAGAACCCATATAGGCCATAAGCTCTTGCTGAAGGAATCGCGGCCGGAAACATCGATTCCATTAAATCTCTCAGTACATAACAGGTAGTGCTTATGTACTGAACGATTGGACCGCACGTAATTGTGTGCAGTAGTTAGTAATCTGACCTAATACCATTAGAGTAAAGTGGTCACAAACGCTATTTGTACATTCTGACGTGATTTGTGTAATTTTTTATTTTTAAAGGGAAGTTCGCTGGTCACTCAGGAACTATCTAACAACCCCACCTTTACTGGAAAGAGTAAGTGTCCTGCGGGTAACCCTCATATGTTCCAGTAAACCGAAGGTTCTTTGGTAGGGCCCTGTATCGAGTACGCCAGCACCACGTCGGTGTGATCAGGTCGTATTGGTCGAGGTGGGCGAGTGAGTGGGGTACTCGGTAAACCGCCACCGCCGGCCTATTTTTTGAATAATTTGGTTTGCTGTAAGGGTTCGCTGAAAACCTTGATATAAAGATCCAAGGAGGAATAAGCAACACCTGCAGATTATGGGGGCCAGTTGTTCAGGTAGGGGGCGATCAACCTCGGTTCGGGTTGATTCAGAGAACCGACCAGTCGGGTCGGCAAGATACATCATGTGTGAAAAATACGGAAGTCACACAGAATCTTTATGTGATGAATGGGAGAGAATGACTGTACAAGACAGGGACAAATTCCCAAGAATAGGTAGCTTCAGTCCAGAAGTGTTACAAAATTTAAGGAGGAGGATATGTCTCGTAAAATCAACAAAGAGACGAATTCAACATCATGATTATTTACAGTTATGGCACCAGGAAGGTGAGATACAGAGAGGTTTGGCTCTGGCGGCAGGATCTGGGGCAGTCAGGAAGCTGATAGCCACAGCTCCTCCTCCACCATACATTGCAGGAGAGAAGTTGATTGCGGAGAGAAACGCACTGGGTTGTAAAACACAAACACTTAGTAACCCTGTAAATGTAAATGATGTTAACCAAGTAACTCATGCTATTATTAACCCGTGCAAGTTGTACCCTGTTTTGAACCTTCCTCAGGAGTGTGATCAAGAAGAAGATTCGGCAACAATTTCAGCTCTCTCTCTTGCGGCCACCATAGCAGAGACCACAGTAGGCACAGCGACACCCACGAGATTAGTGAAAGCCCCTAGCGGAGGGATAGGTGAGGTCGTGTCAACGGGTAAGTACGGCACCATGCACTACACTGAAACAATTGTACCACAAGTTGTAGAATCTACGCAGAATGAGGCTGTTAGAATTGCTCCTGTAAGGGTAATAGCAGTTCCCAATGGAAAAACAGATGTGTCTGGAGCCACTCCCATAAGGAACATTGCCATGTACACTCCATTTTCCCGAATGGAATTAAGAACAATAGTGTCCGAATTTCCTGACCCCAGGAAAGACTTAGTTGCTAGCCAAAAATACATCAGGGATCTAGGTAACACTGTAGAACCCAACAACAAGGATTGGCAGATACTGCTAAGAGCTTGTTTACCTTCCAATGTCGACGCAACTCAATTCTTAGTTGACTGCGCATTGGATAAAGATGTACCGCTTACAGACGTGTACAACAAGGATAATGTAAAAAGGATAAATTTACAGCTAAAAGAGTATTTCCCAGCCGTTGTTAAATGGAATAAAATATTTTCCATTAAGCAAAAGGAGTCCGAAACGGCAACAGAATATTTTCACCGGGCACTATTAGAAATGGCAAAGTACACTGGTATAGAAGACATTAAGACCAACCCAAACCATCGAGAAGTAGCAGTATCTGTACTGATGGATGGTTTGAAAGAAACATTAAAAGCTAGGGTACAGACCACACAACCATGTTGGCGAGGTCTGTCAGTGTCCACATTGAGAGAGGCTGCTATTGATCACGACAGAAACATCACTAGGCACAGGGAGTCGCAAAGTGATAAGTTGATGTCCGTAAGTATACAGGCGCTGACCACAAGGCAGCCTGCGTATGTACCACCGAATCCTGTGGGTAAGGCAAGTGTAATGACATGTTTTTCTTGTAACAGTCCGGGACACTATGCACGAGAATGTAGAACAAAGAGTGTACAAAGATCTTTTCAACCCCCTAGACAACGACACGACACACGACATTGGGAGCAGGGTCCACAGAGGCGGAGTTTTGAGCCACATACAGGGGAAACAAAAAGATATTCCCCGAACAGAGATTGGCATGCCTCTGGTAGTTCCCAGCTAACCCCCTCACAAGTAGTCGCTGCCAGCGGGATTCAGGGAGGTCAACATACCCAATAGGGGTGTGGCCATACCTGTAATCTGCAGCCAGTTAAGTTGATTGCCAGTCTTGGAAGTGAACCAGAGATTGCAATCAATGTAGCTGGTAAAACTTTAAACTTTCTTGTAGACACAGGGGCGGCCAAGTCAGTGATAAATTCGACAGTGGGCATGAGAACCACTGGTAGGACAATTCCAGCCATGGGAGTAACAGGAGTAGTCCAGCACTACCCTGTTAGCAAACCAGCCGAGATTACAATAGGGCCTTTGCATACCAAGCATTCCTTTTTGCTGGCTGCATCGGCACCAACTAATCTCCTGGGTAGAGACTTACTATGTAAAATGGGTTGCGTCATTTATTGTACTCCTGAAGGTGTATTCTTGGACATTCCTGAGAATCACGCTCAGGAGGTACGAGACATGTTAGACTCCCCATCAAAATTAATGTCACATTCAATTATGACAAATAGGAATCCATCCCAAGTAGAAGAGATGACATCTCAGATACCAGAGTCACTTTGGACAAAAGATGGACAGGACACTGGATTAATGGCAAATGTAGCTCCAGTAGTTGTACAAGTAAAAGATGGTAGGATAGCTCCAAAAATCCCACAGTATCCTCTGAAGCCAGAGGTGGAGTTAGGAGTTTTCCCAGTAATAGAACGCTTGCTACAACAGGGCATTCTAGTAAGAACGTCCAGCACAGCAAATAGTCCCATCTTCCCTGTTAAAAAGAGTGGGGGGAGGGGTTACAGGCTAGTGCAGGATCTAAGGGGGATTAACAAAATAGTTGAGAGTCAGTTCCCCGTAGTGCCTAATCCAGCTGTCATCCTAATGCAAATTCCTCCCACTGCCAAATTTTTCACTGTTATTGACCTCTGCTCCGCTTTCTTCTCGGTACCTCTGCACCCTGACAGCCAATATTTGTTTGCATTCACATACAGAGGAGTCCAATACACGTGGACTCGGTTACCCCAAGGTTTCATAGATAGTCCAAGTATATTTTCTCAGGCTTTGCATGATTGTTTACAGTCTTTCCAACCAGACAGTGGATCAGTATTGATACAGTATGTGGACGATTTATTACTGTGTTCAGATTCACTGGAAGCATCTCTGAAGGATACGAAACAGCTCCTGTTTCATCTTTCAGACACAGGTCACAAGGTTTCCAAAGACAAGTTACAATTATGCCAAACTAGGGTAAAATATTTGGGACACTGTCTAACACAAGGACTGAGACACCTGACCGCTGATAGAATCCAAGCCATTAGAGACATGACACTGCCACAAACCCAGCAACAGATCAGGACGTTTTTAGGAATGTGTGGGTATTGCCGTAATTGGATCCCAGGGTTTTCCATATTGGCGTTACCTTTGCAGGAAATGGTCTCTTCAAACAAACCTGATCGGATTTCGCATACAGACGAATCCGAAACAGCATTTGAGAGACTCAAACAGTGCCTAACGCAGGCACCAGCACTAGGTATGCCAGACTATGGGAAACCCTTTGAACTATACGGAACAGAAAGTGCTGGGTGCGCAGCAGGTGTACTAACCCAAAAACACGGTGACGCCAGCAGGCCAGTCGCATACTACAGCGCCCAGCTAGACACGGTAGCGCGATCCCTCCCCACATGCTTGCGTAGCGTTGCGGCGATAGCATTGCTAGTGACGAAAAGCGAAGATGTCGTGCTAGGCCACAACCTCACAATCCATACACCGCATGCGGTATCTGCCTTATTGAATTCTGCCCAAACCAGACACGTCTCATCAGCAAGGTTTACAAGATGGGAATTGGCATTAATGGCCCCAGTAAACATCACCATAAGGAGATGCAGCGCATTAAATCCTGCAACATTTCTACCAGGTGTGCCTGGTCAGACACAAAGGGTGGAAGGTGAGAGTGATGGGGAAGGAGGATTTAATGCAAAGGAAGATACACATGATTGTATGGAATATTTGACCCAAAATTTTACCGCAAGGCCTGACATCAGTGACAATCCACTGGAAGATGCAGAACTCACGTTCTACACTGACGGTAGTTGTCATAGACAGTCAGACTCGGGAGACTTGTGTAC
Source organism: Pseudophryne corroboree (assembly GCF_028390025.1). Lineage (NCBI taxonomy): Eukaryota > Metazoa > Chordata > Amphibia > Anura > Myobatrachidae > Pseudophryne > Pseudophryne corroboree. Next base: position 147,251,624 of record NC_086446.1, on the reverse strand, counting down.
TGGATACGCAGTCGTAGATGACCAAGACACCATAGAAGCGGAACCGCTAGGCCCACCTCACTCAGCCCAGGTTGCTGAACTGGTCGCCCTAACCAGAGCATGTGAATTGGCTAAGGGTAAGTCAGCCAATATCTACACCGATTCTAGATACGCCTTCGGGGTAGTACATGATTTCGGAGCCTTATGGCGCCTCAGAAATTTCATGACGGCGGCTGGTACACCGATAGCGCATGCAGCATATATAAAAAGGCTTCTAACAGCGATACAGAAACCCAACAGAGTGGCTGTTATCAAATGTAAAGCACATACATATAGCCAAGACCCAGTATCCCTTGGTAACAGCCGAGCAGACGAAGCCGCAAAGCTTGCAGCTGCTACCCCCATACAGACAGACACCACACAACTGATGGTATTTAATACCATCAACACACAAAAGTTGTGTGAGATGCAGAATTTGTGTTCCACACAGGAAAGAGCAGTCTGGAAGGCAAAGGGATATGGCCAGGAGTCCTCAGGGCTCTGGAAGGATGGACATGGTAAACCAGTGGCCCCCAGGGCATACCTTCCATGTCTGGCTGAAGCAGCTCATGGGCTGACTCATCTAGGCAAGGAGGGGATGTGCAAATTGGTAAGAGCATACTGGTGCGCCCCAGGATTCTCCTCTCATGCGAGTAAAAGAGCAATGTCATGCCTTACCTGTCTGAGAAAGAATATTGGAAAGGCAATACCTACAGAACCATCCCATATCCCACCTGCCGGCGGCCCTTTCCAGGTAATACAAATCGACTTCATTCAATTACCCCCATGTCGAAATTTGAAATATGTACTTGTTTGTATAGATGTTTTCTCGAATTGGGTCGAAGCTTTCCCAGCAGCTACAAATACCGCTATGTTTACAGCTAAGAAAATTGTGCAGGAATTTGTATGTAGATATGGTATCCCTAGAATCATTGAAAGTGATAGGGGTACCCATTTTACAGGTGATGTCTTTCAAGGAATGTGTAAGTTGATGGGAATTGATAGCAAGCTGCACACTCCGTACCGTCCACAGGCGAGCGCGAAGGTCGAAAGAGTGAACAGCACTATTAAAAATAAATTGAGTAAAGTAATGGCAGAGACAGGATTGACGTGGCCAGAAGCTTTACCCATTGTTTTGTATAGCATCAGAACCACTCCCAGGTCCCCTCTTAATCTGTCTCCTTTTGAAATCTTGTTTGGTCGACAACCGCATGTCATGATTAACCCTCAGGATGATTTGAAATGTAACAATGAAGTAACTGTAAAGTACTTGATTAACATGAGTAAACAGTTGAGGAATCAAAATGTTAATCTGAAGTTGGTGATTCCTGATTTACCAGATAGTAATTGTCATGACATTGAACCTGGGGATTATGTAATGATACGAAATTTTCTACGCTCAGGTTGTCTTATTGATAGATGGGAAGGACCATACCAGGTCTTATTGACTAGCACCACAGCATTGAAGGTTGCTGAGAGAGAGACTTGGGTCCATTCATCCCACTGCAAAAAGGTTGCTGATCCAGAGAAGTCCCGTGATAAGGAACAGACGGTAGAGGTTGTATCACTGGAGTGTCTGTTCCAGGAGGACTGAGGCGGCACCTGAGCCTTGAAGACCGAAAGCAGTTGTCAACTCCCCTCTCCCTTTTATTGTTTTTTCTCCACTTCCCATCCCCTCTTCCTTGAAATTTCTTTTTCCCCCTTCTCATTCTTCTCTATTTCCTCCTCAAAGATGGACTTGCCCCAAGAGACTGTGATCCGGATTTTGATGTTAACCGTGATGTTGACCAGAGCAGTCTGTTCCGGCGAGAGTACCATAGAGGTCGAGAGAGGTTCTGGAATGGGTTCCGATTATGATGATGGAGGCGTAGTTTTCCAAGATCAACCAAACCAACAAGCAAAGGCGAGTATCAGAAAACGATCCGATAGAAGAAATTGTGATGGATTGTTAGCTGAAGAAAATTGTATCTGTAGGCTCTGTGATAATCTGGTTGAAGATGGATGCATAAAGAAATGCCAATCCAGTTTAAATATCCATATAGACCGGCATCCATTGAGTGACTATCACTCCTTAGTGGGTAACGTGTTAAACCAAACAGATTGTTGGGTATGCTCTCAAGTACCTCAGGGTCATAGCAAATCAGGGCTAGTACCATTTCCTTTAACGTTAGGGGAGGTACTTGAGCTAAGTGGTGGGAGACCGGTGGACCGGAGATTTAACATCTCCAGCCCTCCTAGTTTGAAGCTCCACCAATACCATGTGGATAGGTCCCTCTTATGTTTTAATATCTCCAACCCCCGTAAGCCGGGAAATTGGGAAGTGTCATGGAGCAACCTTACCATGACCTTTTCACACAGAGCAGATAGAATGCCTACAGATACAGAGCTTGTACGCCACATAGCCAGTAGAGGAAAATCTTTCCGGTATCGATATACCTTAGGAAATAGGATTACTAGAGTTGGAGAGGTATCACCAGGATACTGTGCACATATCGTACAAACTGATACGTGCATTAAGCAGATGGAAGAATTAGGGTCAGGAGATTTCACCTGGAAGGTTTGTAACATGGTAATGTCCTTCTCCGTCCCATATGTTCTCCCCGATGACGCATATTTCATATGCGGGAGAAAGGCGTACAAGTGGCTTGCCCCAAACTCTGAAGGATTGTGTTATATTGGAAAAGTATTGCCTGAAGTGATGACTGTTACACATGACAAAATGAAGGACATACACCGTGGTGCCCAAGCTCCTTATACTCACACTCATTACGAGCACCGAGTTAAAAGACAACTGTCAGAAAGGTTAGAGCATCCGGCCTCTGATCTTATCCATGAATCCACCGGGATTCAGGTTCTGGTAGCGTTAGATTTCACTCGTACCGCTCGGGGAGTGATGAATTATAGATACATTTCCGCACTCGCCAATTTGTTAGATAATATCACTGAAATGTATGATGACACGTTTAGATACACTGGAAGAGAACTTCAAGCTTACAAAACGGAACTAGTTCAGCATAGGATGGTTCTTAATTATCTTACAGCAGTAACAGGCGGATATTGTGTTACATTGGCAACACAGTACGGCATAAAGTGTTGCACGTATATCACAAATAGCACCGAGGATCCGGTAGAAGTCATAGACCAAAAGATGGACGATATTCTCCAATTGAAGTGGGAATTTCGTCGAAAACACAATCTCACCCTTGCTGCTGTAGGTAATGAGCTGATTGGTTGGGTGTCATGGTTGAACCCGCGAAATTGGTTCTCCGGTTTAGGAGACTGGGCTCAAGGAGTCATAATGGATGTTGGAAAGTTTCTACTATGTATCTTGGGTGTCGTTATATCGATTGGATTGATATTTAGATGCGGGCAGGTTTTAATGAGGTGCAAACAAAGTACAAAAGTGATGAGCGTGAGGAGTGAGGAAACTGTAATTAACCTGGATTTGATTTATGACCCAATGATAGAAACCAGAATGTGATGAAAATGCGATTATACGGTCCGTTTCTTTCACCTGTTTTTCTGCTTTTCTCCAAGATACAAAGACCCCCTTGGACGAGGAAGTTGACGAGACGCTATACAGACAACAGACAAGCACCAAAGATGAAGTTTTGACCACTTGAGAAATGGACATTTGATGAACTTTGCCATGGATCCCCAGTTTCCCTAGTACTTTTAAACTCACGCTAGCCCAACATTTTTTTGTAAATCCGATGGCTCTGACAAAGCTATTTGCTCATGCCCAAGGAGCAATACAGCGCAAAGAAGACGACTCTCAACAGATACCGAACACAACTTCGACGACAGATGTACATTTCCCTGACATAGAATATCATTGCATTTTCCATAAGTGTTCTTTATCTTCATCTCTACAACCCTCAGGTAATGACACACATAGACGATAGGGAATACAGGCACAGATATCAGCAACCACATACCTCCCCCCATTCATGTATCATCAACTAAAATGTGCTCCCCATTTTGTTCAAAATCCGAAAAGAGCTCGGTAAAGTTTGACAGCCCATCCACAGACCTGTACCACAGGATAAGAAGGAATTCAAATGTATACTTCGCAATACCTCGAAGCTTGATTTACAACACGTACGGCACGATGATACATGACCCTCCAAACATGGACTCATACACACATGCTTCTGCTATCACACTAGGTCATACCCTCTTCACACCTACTCCTCTCTCCTCCCTCACCCAACCATGGAAATGAATTAACCCCTGACATATATTTTTCTCCTTTTGAAATGGTTTAGAAGGTGGCAGTTATTATTGACTGCCAAAGGGTGGACTGTCAAAGTCAGAAAAATATCCCTATACACGTTGCCATATTTGCACCGCACACTGGTCCGTGCTGCGCATGCGTACGCTCTCCCGTGAAGGCGCATACCCGCAATAGCGTGCACCCGCGGGCGCACGGTATGCGTATTTACGGTAGAGTTTATGTAGTCGTAGCGTGCGACTCATTCGTTACATATTTTCATAATTAATGTAGTTTGTAGATCATGGTCCCTTTGATAGATTCTGAAAGTTTGGTTAATATAGAATGTCCCTGAGCTGAGGAATCCCTCTTTGTATCGTAGGAAGGGTCTAACAGGAGTCATGCAGTAGTGTTTGGTACCCATCGGAAGAGTATTTAAATAGCAATATTCCGGTGTTGGTTTGGAGCGTATTAATCGCTCGTGCGAATAGTTATGGACATAAGAAGTTTATGTCCATTTCTATTATTTACTCATACTCAGGTATGCGGCGGGAAACCTAGTTCCCCACCCACCTGAGCTGTTTGAAATCGTCACAGCCCACCTGTATGAATCAACCTATGACCTTTTGTAATGATGCAGGGCCGAATTCCGACGTCCAATGGACAATGGGATTGTAGGGACTGTAGGATTGCATTGTGTGTGGGGCATAAATAGGCAGGCCGACCACATCCAGCTCTCACTCTTCAACGGTTCTCATTGCTGAAAATCGGGTGCTGGATGTCCAGGCGCATGCGATCGTTTACCCTTGTGCGTAAGTTTCTCTCCGTAATCATTGTCTTTCTGTGAGCCAATTTCTCTCATCTCTCTCCGTCTCTCTCTCTCTCTTTCCCTTCTCTCTCTCTCTCGTATCTCCCCTAGACTAGTATTGTATTGTATTAGATAGTATTGTATTTTGGTTAGGAAGTCTCTGTTATATTGTAGTGTATCATTTGTACTGTTATCCCCTTTTACAAATATATTAGATATAATACAGTTAATAGGCTTTGGACCCTAAACCAGTATCTGTGTATTTCCTATAGTGTTAAGTGTTCACTTGAGCGTCGGTGACGCTCAAGCAGCTTTGTAGTTAGTCAGGTTACACAAGGTTGCACTTACACCCTGTACTCACATTAAGGTATTCTGTGAATTTCATTGGTATAAGGTTTAGACATAAAGGTATAGCGTTGTGAGCGTCTGCGCCGCTGGTGATCTCCTCGTGGTCTCGAGCGCCCGCTATGCCATAGCGAATCATTACTTTAGTCATAGCCAATAACGTGTCTTGTGATCACTGGGCCATGAGCGAACGTGACGCTTGAGCGTCTCGCCTACGGCTGAGCGATCGTTACGCAACTAGCGTACCATTACGGTACTTCTTAAGTAAACAGCGTACAGTGTTCTTAGACTTCATAAAGGGTTGTTTATACGACAAGGGAATTTAGCATTGTCACTGGTGAGAAGAGATGATGGTAATGAGAGCAGGAGGGGGGAGGGCCCTGCTCATGGAGCTTGCAGTGTAAAGGAAAGGATGAGGTACAGAGTGTAGCTGGTGAGAAGAGAAGATGGTAATGAGAGCTGGAGGGCGGAGGGCCCTGCTCATGGAGCTTACAGTGTAAAGGAAAGGAGGAGGTGCATAGTGTAGCTGGTGAGAAGAGAAGATGGTAATGAGAGCAGGAGGGCCCTGCTCATGGAGCTTACAGTGTAAAGGAAAGGATGAGGTGCAGAGTGTAGCTGGTGAGAAGAGAAGATGGTAATGAGAGCAGGAGGGCGGAGGGCCCTGCTCATGGAGCTTACAGTGTAAAGGAAAGGAGGAGGTGCAGAGTGTAGCTGGTGAGAGAGAGAAGATGGTAATGAGAGCAGGAGGGCGGAGGGCCCTGCTCATGGAGCTTACAGTGTAAAGGAAAGGAGGAGGTGCAGAGTGTAGCTGGTGAGAAGAGAAGATGGTAATGAGAGCAGGAGGGCAGAGGGCCCTGATCATGGAGCTTACAGTGTAAAGGAAAGGAGGAGGTGCACAGTGTAGCAGGTGAGAGAGAGAAGATGGTAATGAGAGCAGGAGGGCGGAGTGCCCTGATCATGGAGCTTACAGTGTAAAGGAAAGGAGGAGGTACAGAGTGTAGCTGGTGAGAAGAGAAGATGGTAATGAGAGCAGGAGGGGGGAGGGCCCCGCTCACGGAGCTTACAGTGTAAAGGAAAGGAGGAGGTGCAGAGTGTAGCAGGTGAGAGAGAAGATGGTAATGAGAGCAGGAGGGCGGAGGGCCCAGCTCATGGAGCTTACAGTGTAAAGGAAAGGAGGAGGTACAGAGTGTAGCTGGTGAGAAGAGAAGATGGTAATGAGAGCAGGAGGGCGGAGGGCCCTGCTCATGGAGCTTACAGTGTAAAGGAAAGAAGGAGAGTGTAGCTGGTGAGAAGAGAAGATGGTAATGAGAGCAGGAGGGCGGAGGGCCCCGATCATGGAGCTTACAGTGTAAAGGAAAGGAGGGGGTGCAGAGTGTAGCTGGTGAGAAGAGAAGATGGTAATGAGGGCGGAGGGCCCCGATCATGGAGCTTACAGTGTAAAGGAAAGGAGGAGGTGCAGAGTGTAGCTGGTGAGAGAGAGAAGATGGTAATGAGAGCAGGAGGGCGGAGGGCCCTGCTCATGGAGCTTGCAGTGTAAAGGAAAGGAGGAGGTGCAGAGTGTAGCTGGTAAGAAGAGAAGATGGTAATGAGAGCAGGAGGGCGGAGGGCCCTGCTCATGGAGCTTACAGTGTAAAGGAAAGGAGGAGGTGCAGAGTGTAGCTGGTAAGAAGAGAAGATGGTAATGAGAGCAGGAGGGCGGAGGGCCCTGCTCATGGAGCTTACAGTGTAAAGGAAAGGAGGAGGTGCAGAGTGTAGCTGGTGAGAAGAGAAGATGGTAATGAGAGCAGGAGGGCGGAGGGCCCTGCTCATGGAGCTTACAGTGTAAAGGAAAGGAGGAGGTGCAGAGTGTAGCTGGTGAGAAGAGAAGATGGTAATGAGAGCAGGAGGGCCCTGCTCATGGAGCTTACAGTGTAAAGGAAAGGAGGAGGTGCAGAGTGTAGCTGGTGAGAAGAGAAGATGGTAATGAGAGCAGGAGGGCGGAGGGCCCCGATCATGGAGCTTACAGTGTAAAGGAAAGGAGGAGGTGCAGAGTGTAGCTGGTGAGAAGAGAAGATGGTAATGAGAGCAGGAGGGCGGAGGGCCCTGCTCATGGAGCTTACAGTGTAAAGGAAAGGAGGAGGTGCAGAGTGTAGCTGGTGAGAGAGAGAAGATGGTAATGAGAGCAGGAGGGCGGAGGGCCCCGATCATGGAGCTTACAGTGTAAAGGAAAGGAGGAGGTGCAGAGTGTAGCTGGTGAGAAGAGAAGATGGTAATGAGAGCAGGAGGGCGGAGGGCCCCGCTCATGGAGCTTACAGTGTAAAGGAAAGGAGGAGGTGCAGAGTGTAGCAGGTGAGAGAGAGAAGATGGTAATGAGAGCAGGAGGGCGGAGGGCCCTGCTCATGGAGCTTACAGTGTAAAGGAATGAGGAGGTGCAGAGTGTAGCTGGTGAGAAGAGAAGATGGTAATGAGAGCAGGAGGGCGGAGGGCCCTGCTTATGGAGCTTACAGTGTAAAGGAAAGGAGGAGGTGCAGAGTGTAGCTGGTGAGAAGAGAAGATGGTTATGAGAGCAGGAGGGCGGAGGGCCCTGCTCATGGAGCTTACAGTGTAAAGGAAAGGAGGAGGTGCAGAGTGTAGCTGGTGAGAAGAGATGATGGTAATGAGAGCAGGAGGGGGGAGGGCCCTGATCATGGAGCTTACAGTGTAAAGGAAAGGAGGAGGTGCAGTGTGTAGCTGGTGAGAGAGAGAAGATGGCAATGAGAGCAGGAGGGCCCTCCGCCCTCCTGCTCTCATTACCTGCTCTCATTACCCTGCTCATGGAGCTTGCAGTGTAAAGGAAAGGAGGAGGTACAGAGTGTAGCTGGTGAGAAGAGAAGATGGCAATGAGAGCAGGAGGGCGGAGGGCCCTGATCATGGAGCTTACAGTGTAAAGGATAGGAGGAGGTGCAGAGTGTAGCAGGTGAGAGAGAGAAGATGGTAATGAGAGCAGGAGGGCGGAGGGCCCCGCTCATGGAGCTTACAGTGTAAAGGAAAGGAGGAGGTGCAGAGTGTAGCAGGTGAGAGAGAGAGGATGTTAATGAGAGCAGGAGGGCGGAGGGCCCTGCTCATGGAGCTTACAGTGTAAAGGAAAGGAGGAGGTACAGAGTGTAGCTGGTGAGAAGAGAAGATGGTAATGAGAGCAGGAGGGGGGATGTAATGTATAAAATGGGCTCTACCTGGTGTAGTGGCGCTACTGTGCAGCGTAATTTGAATAATGGAGACTACTGTGCACCGTAGTATGAATTGCTATTATTTTGTGGTCCCTCATGGAGCTTACAGTGTACTACTGGCTGCCGCAATGTGTAAAAAGGGGGCCTGGCTGCCGTAAGGTGTAAAAAGGGGTACTGGCTGCCGCAATGTGTAAAAAGGGGGACTGGCTGCCGTAATGTGTAAAAAGGGGTACTGGCTGTCGCAATGTGTAAAAAGGGGAACGCTGGCTGCTGCAATGTGTATAAAGGAGGACACCGTCTGCCGTAATATGTAAAAAGGGGGTCTGGCTGCCGCAATGTGTAAAAAGGGGGACTGGCTGTCGCAATGTGTAAAAAGGGGAACGCTGGCTGCTGCAATGTGTAAAAGGGGGACGCTGTCTGCTGTAATGTGTAAAAAGGGGACGCTGTCTGCCGTAATGTGTAAAAAAGGGGACGCTGTCTGCCGTAATGTGTAAAAAAGGGGACGCTGTCTGCCGTAATGTGTAAAAAAGGGAACGCTGTCTGCCGTAATGTGTAAAAAAGGGGACGCTGTCTGCCGTAATGTGTAAAAATGGGGACGCTGTCTGCCGTAATGTGTAAAAACTAAAAAGGGGACGCTGTCTGCCGTAATGTGTAAAACGGGGGACGCTGTCTGCTGTAATGTATAAAAGGGGCTCTACCTGGTGTAGTGGCGCTACTGTGCAGCGTAATTTGAATAATGGAGACTACTGTGCACCGTAGTATGAATTGCTATTATTTTGTGGCCCCTTCCCATGGAGCCACGCCCCTATATTTTTTTCTTGCACCGTAGGCGCGCACTGCCCCTACCTTACATGAGGGGGGGGCGCCAATGTTTTTTCTTGCACACAGCGCTAAAATGCCTAGTTACGGCACTGCTTGCTACCAACCACTTATGTCACTCCAGCCAGCTCTCCCATGTGTCATTACTGCCAGGACTCTGCTGTGCCGCTCAAGCCAGCTCTCCCATGTGTCACTCTTGCTACTACCCTCCTATGTCACTCCAGCCAGCTCTCCCATGTGTCACTACTTCCAGCACCCTCCCACGTCACTCCTGCCAGGACCCTCCTGTGTCTCTCCAGCCAGCTCTGCCATGTGTCACTCTAGCCCACTCTCATGTATCACTACAGCCCATCCACCAACTCGTGCCATTGCAGCCCCTAATGTGTCCTCTGTTTGCTGATGGGTGTCTCACCTCTAGTATCTGGCTCCTTCAGTTTTCAGTCCCTGTAGTGCTGCTGCGTGTCTGGCTGGAGTGCAGCGGTTTCTGTATCTGTTGTGGTCACATGATTTTGATTGTTGCTCAAGTGCCACTGGTTGGCCACCACTGGGCTAAAGCTTTGACTGTTCCCAGGATGCACTGTACCGCCCCCTCTATATCCTCGCCTCCAGGCACTGGAGCCCAGTTTGTAAATTGGTGCCTGCAGTGCAGGTCACTAACGGGGGGCTGCGCTAGGCAGCCCTAATAAGAGCTTTTTAAGAAGAAAGAAGACTTCAAGGGCCGCAGCACAGGCACTAGATGCTGTGTATGTCATGCTGACATTCTGTTCTGCGGCTCCATCACCTTCCCCAGCAGCGCTGCATACTCCCACGCCCTGGTTGCCGGGTACTTGCAGCGTAGGTACTCCGGTCATCAGGCACACATCACCGCTGCTGCTCTACAGGATCATGTGGCCGCACTTCAGGGAGAAGGTAAGAGGGACCCGCCGAAATCGCGATCCGGTCATGGTCCCAGGAGACGGACTGCGCCACTGGCGTGGACACTGTGGCCGTGCAGGGACCCCACTATATCTACCAGGGTAGGGAGCACAGGTCGGATTTACTAAAATCCGTTATTATAAGCTTCATAGTACCCAGTGGTGAAGTCCAGCAGAGGGGATAAGGCGCTTACCTGTAGCCCCTCCCCCAGCTCCAGGCGTTATCTACAGTAGGTGTTCCCACCCTGGAGCTGCATCTTTCTCTCTCCCTAACTCTCTGTCAGCATTTGGCGCCATTTCACAGAGCTGCGCTGTTCCTGGGACTGCTGGGCACTGGGCTTAATTCAGATCTGTTCGCTCTCTAGAGTTTTTCGCTGTGCAGCGATCAGGTAACTACTGCTCATGTGTATGCACCGCAATGCGCAGGCACGTCGTACTTGTACAAAGCGGATCGTTGCTATGCACTGGTTCTTGCGAAAGAATCCATTCGCACAGCCGAACACAAGGTGATTGACAGAAAGAGGGCGTTTGTGGGTGTCAACTGACCGTTTTCTGGGAGTGTTTGGAAAAACGCAGGGTGTCTGATGTCAATTCCAGGCTCGATAGGCTGAAGTGATCGCAGCGGCTGAGTAAGGTCAGAGCTACTCAGAAACTGCACAAGCTGTTTTTGTACTGCTCGGCTGCACATGCATTCGCATACTTGCAAAGCTAAATTACACTGCCCTATAGGCGGCGTCTATCTGTTCGCAGCGCTGCAAAAAGTAGCTAGCGAGCGAACAAATCTTTATTAGGTCCACTGTCTCCTCTGAAAAGCCGTCTGTCTCTTCAGCGCTGTGCATTTACAGGACACTTAAGTATTCTACATGTCATTTAGACAGCGTTAGTTAAGAACAAGTGTACTGCTATATGAATATTTAGTACAAGTATTCTGTGATATACATCCAGTGTGTAAGGTTCCTGGTGCTCAGAACAAGGGAGATGTTATGAAGGGAGTCCAGAGCACCAGGACGTAATACTGGATTTGGTGAAATGGAACGGGAATAGCCCCTGGCACCCTATCTCCGTTGTCTTGCCCGTGCTGTCAATACACTCTTGCGAGACTATGGTTGCTTGAGCCCATGGCAGCCGCGTTTGAAGGGCGGATTACGTCTGCCCAACTTCGATGCCCCCTCAGGTCTTAATGAGAGACAAAGAGTGTACCGAGACAGGGTGATAACAAGGGGCCCTCTAACTAAACAACAAAGCCAGGGGCTACTAACAAACCTAAAACCAAAGTATGTGCGGCTTGCCGCCAAAGGAAAAGAACAACAAAGGAAATGCTGACCACACGCCGACACAATACTTTTGTGTACCGGCGGTGACAGCATAAGCAGAACCCTCTGCAAAACACCAGTGACAGAAATAATAACGGAATACAGCGGCCTAGGCCGACGGACGCGGCAGAGCCGCTACTCATGGAACCGGTACGAATACTGGCAAACGGACAGGAAACCCCAATGCTGCCGACACAGACTCTCAGAACTGGAGGACAGGCAGAATCCCAAATGACAGACCGGTGGACACCAAGAAGCCAGAAACTCGACCAGGCACAGGCAAGCCTCAGGACTTCAGGACAGGAACACTTCACGGCAGGACACGGGATCAGACACAGGAATCGACATGGGAACTGACACAGGAATCGACACAGGAAGCAGCTCGACAGACACTGCTACACAGGAGCTCAGGAACTGGCAGGAACAAGCTCAGAACTCAAGCAGACTGGAAACCAAGAAATATCACCAGCGTCTGTGAATTGCACTGAGCCAGCATATAACAGAGAGGCCTAATTAATAATGTCATGCAGCTGCCCTGTTGCATGACTCCAAACTGACAAGATGCAATTAGCAGCCAGGTGAGGCTGAACACATGGGAACAAGCTGCAATTACACAGACTCACCAGCGGCAGCAACCAAGAGTATTCTTAAACAGAGCAACGTGAAATCCTGGCCTGCAAGACAACTTATAAACATAAAATAGGAATGAACCACTACCTGTGGTTCATAACAGTATCCCCTCCTTAAGTGTGAGCTCCGAGCACCCCATGACACCCACGGGGAACATGAACAGAAGAATAACATAAAATACATAACCAAAATGCAAAAATGGAAATGAGCCACAGCCGTGGCTCATAATATTACCCCCCCCCTTGAGGAGGGGTCAAAGGACCCCAAAATTCAGACTATCCAACAAGGGATACAAAAAAAAAAAACCTGACACACTGGTCTAACAGACAAGAAAACAGAAACAAGCTGTAACAACAGCTTGTAACAGTGCCCTCCCCTTGACGGTGGCCACTGGACACAAGACTAGGATTTTTTTTTTTTAACAAGGCAAGAGTCAATAATCATTTCTTTTTCTTTTTCTTCTTCTTCTTCTTCTTCTTCTTCTTCTTCTTCTTCTTTTTACAAAGTTCTTGAGATCTGACCAAGGAAATTCCCCAAACATTGTCTGAACTGATGGTACCTCCTAGCAAGGCTGGGTTCAAATCAGAGATTGGTTTCTTAACCTTGGGAGCTGAACTTTCAGGCAAAGTACTATTATTAGAAGAAGTCAGAAAAGCACATCCTGCAGTCAAAACAACGGGCTGAGACTCTTGTGCCGAGTTTACAGTATTTGGTGGACTCTCAGCAGACAGGACGGGTGACTTAGAGGAACCTGAACCAATTTCTTTGGAACTACATCTTTTAATAATTGCATCACAGAATGCTGGGGGATCCTGAAGAATGGGATCTTCAGCTTTCATTAGGCTGGTCGCCCACTCAAAAGGCTCTCCTCTAAAAGAATAAATCAGATAGAGCACAAGGTTCTCTAAAGTGATGCCCAGAAATGGTCTAGACAACATAATAATGTAATAGTGTTTGAAAAGCGCCAGAAATTGGGCTAAGTCCCCATCAAAGATTATGGATGTTGAGATATCAACAGAGTCAGGATCTGTTTCCTTCCCATCTGACTGACTGGAGTGCTTTGCTAGGACCTGGTCACTATTGACCTTACTCGAGGCTGAGACTCTCTGAACCCCACACGGGGCAGTGACTTTCTGAACCCCACACGGGGCAGTGACTTTCTGAACCCCACACGGGGCAGTGACTTTCTGAACCCCACACGGGGCAGTGACTTTCTGAACCCCACCCGGGGCAGTGATTTTCTGAACCCCACCCGGGGCAGTGACTTTCTGAACCCCACCCGGGGCAGTGACTTCTGAACCCCACCCGGGGCAGTGGCCTTCAGGAACCCCGCTGGGGCAGTGGCCTCCGGGAACCCCGCTGGGGTCAGCACCTCGGATTCTTTTACTGGGACCGAGCCGTCGGCCTCCCCCACTGGGACCGAGCCATCGGCCTCCCTAACTGGGACCGAGCCATCGACTTCCTTCACTGGGACTGAGCCATTGGCCTCCCTCTCTGAGTCGATAATTATCGAAACTTCTCCCGGGACTATGACTTCCGGGACTTTTGCTGAAGCTATAACCTTCAGCACCTCCACTAATGCTACGCCTCTTAAGTTCTTTCCTGGGGAAGTGACCTCTAGACCCTTCTTAGAGGCTGCGTCTCTCGAGACCCCACTTGGGGATATTACTTCAAATATCCCTTCTGGGGTTTTGCTTCTCGAGTTCCCTTCTAGAACTATGGTTTTAGATGCCCTTTCTGGGGTTGCGCTTTTCAAGTCCCTACCTGGGGTAACAGCTTCTGAGACCCCTTCTGGTATGGACACCTGAACTATAATATTTGATGTCCCTCTATAAGCTAGGGCATCGGGTACCGCTCCAGCACTCTGGGCATCGGGTACCGCTCCAGCACTCTGGGCATCGGGTTCCGCTCCAGCACTCTGGGCATCGAGTACCGCTCCAGCACTCTGGGCATCGGGTACCGCACCAAGATCCTGAGCATCGGGCACCTCTCCAGGACCCTGGGCAACGGGCACCACTCCAGGACCCTGGGCAACGGGCACCACTCCAGGACCCTGGGCAACGGGCACCACTCCAGGACCCTGGGCAACGGGGACCACTCCAGGACCCTGGGCAACGGGCACCACTCCAAGACCCTGGGCAACGGGCACCACTCCAGGACCCTGGGCAACGGGCACCACTCCAGGACCCTGGGCAACGGGCACCACTCCAGGACCCTGGGGATCGGGCACCACTCCAGGGGCTTGCAACTCTGCTTCAACAGGAACCTCAAGAGAGGAGAGAAACATTCTCTTTTGATTCCTGTATCTATAATGGGGCTCCCTTGCCCAAGGACCGCAATTATAGGACAGAGAGCTTTTTAGTGTGGGTTGTGTGACAAGTACCTCTGCCACAGTAGAGACAGGAGTAGGTCTTGTATCCTGACTCAACTTGGCCAGAGGGCAAGACTTGTCACCACACTTTGGCTTGCGCAACTCACGGGTCTGCACATAGTGGCCTAAACCCCCACAATATAGGCATAAGTTTAAGTTTCTGCGACGCAGACGTTCCTCTTCTGAGAGCCTGGGCCGCAGAAATTTTTTAAAACTTTTCTCTTCAATTAAACCAGAGGATTCTCTTGTCACCATACTGTGAACAAGAGTCTCTTTAGAGATAGATGTACTCTCAACGACTTCTGGCAAGATGAGCAAGATTTTAGTCAGAAGGTTTTGCAGTTGCTTTAGGGATTGCTGCAAAACTTCTAGTCGCTCTGGTCTCAAAGCACTGAAAGCAGAGTTCAGGGCTGAGAGAGATGCCTGCAGGGCTTACATAGTAGACATAGGAGGATTTAAAACTAGACAAGGCAAGACTAGACAAGACAAGACTAGACTAGACTAGACAAGACTGGAATTTTAAACTAGACAAGACAAGACTGGATTTTTAAACTAGACAAGACAGGACTGGATTTTTAAACACCGGACTGAATTCTGCACACTGGTTTCTAGACAGGACTGGATTCAAAACACCGGATTGGATTCTGCATACTGAATTCTAGACAGAACTGGATTCTAAACACCGGACTGGGTTCAGCACACTGAATTCTAGACTTAGACACTGGACTGGGCCAAAAAAGAAAAAAAAGTTTTATTTCTTTTTTGTGGTATGGCTGGTGATAATGTTAGGTTCCTGGTGCTCAGAACAAGGGAGATGTTATGAAGGGAGTCCAGAGCTCCAGGACGTAATACTGGATTTGGTGAAATGGAACGGGAATAGCCCCTGGCGCCTTATCTCCGTTGTCTCGCCCGTGCTGTCAATACACTCTTGCGAGACTATGGTTGCTTGAGCCCATGGCAGCTGCGTTTCAAGGGTGGATTACGTCTGCCCAACTTCGATGCCCCCTCAGGTCTTAATGAGAGACAAAGAGTTAACCGAGACAGGGTGATAACAAGGGGCCCTCTAACTAAACAACAAAGCCAGGGGCTACTAACAAACCTAAAACCAAAGTATGTGCGGCTTGCCGCCAAAGGAAAAGAACAACAAAGGAAATGCTGACCACACGCCGACACAATACTTTTGTGTACCGGCGGTGACAGCATAAGCAGAACCCTCTGCAAAACACCAGTGACAGAAATAATAACGGAATACAGCAGCCTAGGCCGACGGACGCGGCAGAGCCGCTACTCACGAAACCGGTACGAATACTGGCAAACGGACAGGAACCCCCAATGCTGCCGACACAGACTCTCAGAACTGGAGGACAGGCAGAATCCCAAATGACAGACCGGTGGACACCAAGAAGCCAGAAACTCGACCAGGCACAGGCAAGCCTCAGGACTTCAGGACAGGAACACTTCACGGCAGGACACGGGATCAGACACAGGAATCGACATGGGAACTGACACAGGAAGCGACACAGGAAGCAGCTCGACAGACACTGCTACACAGGAGCTCAGGAACTGGCAGGAACAAGCTCAGAACTCAAGCAGACTGGAAACCAAGAAATATCACCAGCGTCTGTGAATTGCACTGAGTCAGCATATAACAGAGAGGCCTAATTAATAATGTCATGCAGCTGTCCTGTTGCATGACTCCAAACTGACAAGATGCAATTAGCAGCCAGGTGAGGCTGAACACATGGGAACAAGCTGCAATTACACAGACTCACCAGCGGCAGCAACCAAGAGTATTCTTAAACAGAGCAACGTGAAATCCTGGCCTGCAAGACAACTTATAAACATAAAATAGGAATGAACCACTACATAGTAACATAGTAACATAGTATCTGAGGTTGAAAAAAGACAATTGTCCATCAAGTTCAACCTATTTGTGGTGTCCTCTGCATGATGATTTGACTAAATAGTAACTATAATGCATGACTATGCACCATACCCCTGGATATCCTTATCCAATAGGAATTTATCTAACCCATTCTTAAAGGTGTTGACAGATTCCGCCATTACAACTCCCTCGGGCAGGGAATTCCAAACACGTACTGTCCTTACCGTGAAAAAGCCTTTACGCCGTATTGTGCGGAATCTCCTCTCCTCTAACCTGAGCGAGTGTCCACGAGTCCTCTGTGTTGATCTAACCAAAAACAGGTCCCGCGCAAGCTCTGAGTATTGTCCCCTTATATATTTGTAGATGTTGATCATATCCCCTCTTAGTCTCCGCTTTTCCAATGTAAACATGCCTAGTCTTTCAAGCCTTTCCTTGTATTCCATCGTCTCCATGCCCTTAATTAGTTTGGTCGCCCTCCTTTGTACCTTTTCAAGCTCCAGGATATCCTTTTTGTAGTACGGTGCCCAGAACTGTACACAGTATTCAAGGTGTGGCCTCACTAGTGATTTATATAATGGGAGTATAATACTCTCGTCCCTAGCATCAATACCCCGTTTTATGCATGCTAATATCTTATTAGCCTTCTTTGCTGCAGTCCTACTTTGGGTACTACTGCTTAGCTTGCTATCTATGAGGACACCTAAGTCCTTTTCCAGTACAGAATCCCCTAGTTTTACCCCATTTAGTAGGTAGGTGTAATTTTTGTTCTTGTTACCACAGTGCATTACCTTACACTTGTCTGTGTTGAAGCGCATTCTCCATTTGGCTGCCCATGCTTCTAATTTAACTAAGTCGTTCTGAAGAGACTCGGCATCCTCCTCTGTATTTATAGCCTTACACAATTTGGTATCATCTGCAAAAATTGACACCATGCTCTCTAGACCTTCTGTTAGGTCGTTAATGAAAATATTGAACAATAGCGGTCCTAATACTGAGCCTTGCGGCACACCACTTAGCACTTCAGTCCAAGTTGAAAAATATCCATTAACCACAACGCGCTGCTTCCTATTATCTAACCAGTTTTTGACCCAAGTGCATATTGTGCTTCCTAGCCCTGATTCTTGTAGCTTGTATATAAGTCTCATGTGTGGTACAGTATCGAACGCTTTGGCAAAGTCTAAAAAGATTACATCCACGTCTTTACCCTGATCTAGGTTTGCGCTTACTGTTTCATAAAAGCCAAGTAAGTTGGTTTGACAGGATCTGTCCTTCATAAACCCATGTTGATTCCTTTTAATGACCTTATTGGTTTCAAGGAACTTCTGAATACTATCTCTTAGAATACCTTCCAATACTTTCCCCACTATAGATGTAAGACTAACTGGTCTATAATTACCTGGTTCAGCTTTACTTCCCTTTTTGAATATAGGCACTACTTCCGCTATACGCCAGTCTTTGGGAACCATACCTGATATAACTGAATCCTCAAAGATCAGAGATAGCGGTTTTGCCAGTTCAGAGTGAAGCTCCATTAGAACCCTTGGATGAATACCATCGGGCCCTGGTGATTTATTAATCTTTAAATGTTTTAATCTGTGACAGACTACTTCCTCGCTTAAATAAGTACCTATCAGTGTGATATTGTCCTTATTGAGATTGTGTGTCAGTCCCTGAATTGGGTCCTCTCTAGTGAATACTGTTGAAAAAAACTCATTTAGTGTGTTCGCTATGTCATTATCATTTTTGCTTAAGACTCCCAACGTGTCCTTCAAAGGGCCTATACTCTCCTTTTTTAATCTCTTGCTATTGATGTATTTAAAGAATTTTTTGGGATTTGCTTTGCTTTCCTTTGCTACTAGTTTTTCAGTTTCTACTTTAGCCGCTCTTATTTCCTTTTTGCAATTTTTGTTACATTCCTTATAGTGCTGAAATGACTCTGCTTCCCCGTCAGATTTGTATTTTTTAAATGCTCGCCTTTTCTTGCCCATAAGTTCCTTAATCTTTTTGTTAAGCCACATCGGTTTATGATTTTTATTCCCTTTTTTGCTACTCATAGGAATATATTTGAGTGTATTTTTAGCTAGCAGGAATTTTAGTACCTCCCATTTCTACGTAGTATTTTTTCCTAAAAACAAACCTTCCCATTCAATATCCCTGAAAAATACCCTCATCATTTCAAAATTTGCTTTGCTAAAATTTAAAGTCCTAGTTGAGCCAGTATAGGGCTGTTTGTAGAAACTGATATTGAATGTGACCATATTATGGTCGCTGTTTCCTATGGGTTCCCCTACTGTAATACCCGATACCAAATCCTGATTGTTTGTTAATACCAGGTCTAAGATTGCATTGTACCTAGTTGGTTCCTCAATTAGTTGGACTAAGTAGTTATCATTTAGTGTGTTTAAAAACATACTGCCCCTAGCAGTATCACATGAATCGTTTTTCCAGTTTATCTCTGGATAGTTAAAATCTCCCATCACTACTATGTCTCCTACTCCTGCTGCTTTTTCAATTTGCTTTAGTAACAATTCATCATCAGATGCGTTGATACCAGGCGGCCTATAGCATACACCCAATACTAACTTTTTTGTTCCTTTTTCCCCGCATGCAATTTCTACCCATAGTGTCTCAACAGTGTCTACAGTACCCTCCTGAGTATCTTCCCATATATTAGGTTTTAAAAACGGCTTTACGTACAGACACACCCCTCCACCCTTTTTATTTAGTCTGTCTCTCCTAAACAGTGTATAGCCCTCTAGATTGACTGTCCAGTCATGAGATTCATCCCACCAAGTTTCAGTAATGCCTATAATATCATACTGTTTGCTTGCTGCAAGTATTTCTAGTTCACCCTTTTTACCAGTAATGCTTCTGGCGTTTACATACATACAACTAAGATAAGTATTTTCCCTTGCATTAGGGACATCTTTCACCTTATGTGGCAAGGATGACCTGTAATCGTCATTGGTTAGTGCTTTGGTAAAATCCCTTTTAGTACCCATGTTAATAACCTTACTGCCTGCTCTTACCCTCCCCCCAACTTCTCCCCCATTTTGTTTACTACCGCCATCCCCACTATTCTCACTCCATGACCCGTAGTTTTTAGCTAAACCCTCCCCCCAGGCTCCTAGTTTAAAATCTCCTCAAACCTTCTAACCATCCTTCCCCCCAGCACCGCTGCCCCCTCCTCAGTCAGGTGCAATCCGTCACGACAAAAGAGATGGCGTCTGACTGAGAAGTCCGCCCAGTGTTCCAGGAACACAAACCCCTCTTTCCTGCACCAATCCCTAAGCCACACATTTACCTCCCTAATCTCCCTCTGCCTCCCTGGACTAGCGCGTGGCACGGGTAATAATTCCGAGAATATTACCTTAGATGTCCTTGCCTTCAGTTTCTTTCCTAAGTCCCTATAATCTTTCTTAAGGACATCCCACCTTCCGCTAACTTTGTCATTGGTGCCAACGTGCACCAAGACCGCCGGGTCTTTGCCAGCCCCTCCCAACAATCTATCTACCCGGTCCGCGATGTGCCGTACCCGAGCACCCGGGAGACAACAGACTGTACGGCGATCACGGTCCCGGTAGCAGATTGCCCTATCTGCCTTCCTGATGATAGAATCCCCTACCACCACCATTTGACTAGGTACCTACCTGTGGTTCATAACAGTATCCCTTCCTTAAGGGTGAGCTCCGAGCACCCCATGACACCCACGGGGAACATGAACAGAAGAATACCATAAAATACATAACCAAAATGCAAAAATGGCTCATAACACAGTGTTTACTGTGCATTGTTATATCTGTATACATACATTTCTATATGTTGTATTACTAGTCCAGTGCAGTTTTATTTTTTATATGTAATAATTTCTGCATTGTACCTGTGACTGTGTGTGCCTATAGCTGCTGTGTGGATTCTATTCTGTGTATCACACATATTGCTATCACTATATTCTGTGCCCTGGGGGACCAAGTGCGTCAGGATCTAATATACCATATAGTATACCATTTATACCGCTTTCACATCGCTAACCCGGTAAAGAACCGGCTTTTGAACACGCTTCCGACCCGGGTCTGAACACGCTATACCCCTTTCACATCGCAGTTTGGAGCCGTGTTATTACCGGGTTGGTGCCTTTCACACTGAACCCGGTTCACCCTTTGAAAACATTTGTGATGTCATTATAAATGGACTTTTCTGTCTCCTATTGATGAGGTTTGAAAGGTATTACAAGGAGGGGCTGGGGAGTGCTCAGTAGTGCAGCAATCATGGCCGACACAGCACATGTCTCTATAGACTTTGTGATAGTCTCAGCTGTACTGCTCTTGGATTCAGCCTGTGAGAGGATATTTGAGCTTCTCACATTCTGTAGCTTGTTCAGCAGCTATGTTATGAGGAGGAGGAGGAGGCTGCAGTATGTGAGAGACACCGCCATTCGTCGCCGACAATACATGCGCAGGAGGAGATCGTTTATATCTGCTTCTGTGACCACCATACTCAACCTTAACCTCACTACTCAACGAAAATTGTGGTCTAGAGAACGGCAGCATGGGCAAATTTTTATGCAAAGTGTGCTGAACTTTCAGGATGTTCAGTGGAAGTGTCACTTCAGAATGTCACGTCACACATTCCACTATCTTTTGGATTTAATGTCCCCAGCACTCTCTAGACAGACCACAAACTTCAGGTCACCAATAGAGCCAAGCAGGAGGCTAGCTATAGCATTGTGGTGGTATGCCACGCCAGGTGAATATCGCACAATTGCTTGCCTGTTTGGTGTGGGGATATCTACCGTTTGCACCATTGTACATGAGGTGACAAGAGCATTGGTGGACAACCTATACCACAGATTTATTTCTCTTCCGCATGGCTAGCGTTTGGATAAAACAATATTGGGATTTGTGGAGTCTGGATATCCGCAGTGTGCAGGTGCAATTGATGGTACCCACATCCCTATAATCGCACCTCATGATAATCCTGCCGACTACTACAACAGAAAGGGATGGCATTCCATTGTTTTGCAAGCTGTGGTGGATCATAAGTATTGGTAATGTTCTTATCATTGTGTTTTCTTAATGCTAATTGTTTATAATTAATTTACAACTTAATATATATTTTTAGAATAGCTTCACAGACGTATTCATCGGTTGGCCGGGACGGTCACATGACGCTCGAGTGCTTGCTAACTCTGATCTGTACCGGGTAGCAGAGGACAAGCAAGGGGGCTACCTTTTTCCAAGAGAGGTGATTTTGTTTAATAATTTTAATACTTTTGAAAACATGCCCAAGAAAAGATGTGTTAAAATGACGCAATGTTCATGAATCAAGCAGGTAATAGATGAATGCAATTTAATTTACATTGGAACCAATTAGTTGGCGTTACCTTCAAACATGCTTCCTATGTGCCCACCAGCCTGCCCATCACAAAGGAGTCTGCTCATATTTGTATTCCAATTTCTTGGTGCTAACATACATTTTTTTATCTATATTCCTACTAGAAATCCAAATTTGTGGATGGAGTGGAGATCCCGGTACACATAATTGGTGATGCCGCCTACCCGTTACGACGATGGCTCATGAAGGGGTTCACCCAACATGTCCAGCTGAGCCCCAATCAAATTACTTATACGCACACCCTGAGCTCAGAAAGAATGGTGGTCGAAAATGCCTTTGGACGATTAAAAGGACGTTGGCGCTGTCTTATGAAGCGCAATGATGTAGACATTAATATCATGCCTAACATTGTTGCAGCATGTTGTATTCTGCATAACCTATGTGAGTTTCAGAGGGAGGAATTCCTACCAGAGTGGACAGTGCAGGCCTCTGCTGCGTACCCTGCACTTGATTGTGAGGCCTATCTGGGCGACCATTCCGGAAGTGCAGAACAGATGAGGTCTGCTATAATGGCCAACCTTCCCTCATTACTCCGTTAATTTTTTTCAGTTTGTATATTCAGTAAATTGTTGTTGCTACAAAAAATAAACCTGTTTAGTTGACGTTCTGCTACTGTGTCGATAACAAATGTACAACATCAATATCCAATTTGAAATGGATGTATCATGCATTTTGTTTGTAGGTAAAATTAGGACAAGTCCAAAGATTAACAAAAGGTCAGAGACCTTAGAATTTTAATTTGTATAAAACTTTGGTAAATAAAGTAGTGAAATCTTTACAGTAATAAAAGTCCAACCAGTAATAGTGTAGGAAAAACACTCCTATGATTTTAAAACCAACTTTTTAAAAAAAAAACAATAACCATTTAAGATAAATTACGATAAACAGGAGACTCTGTAGTTGTCTCCGTTTCAGAAGGTGAGTGGGTGTGTTGAGGTTGTGTATGTCAAGGATGGGTATATTGAGTTGGAGTTAGTGGAGGTGGGGTTTGTTGAGGTTGGTTATGTCGAGGATAGGTATGGTGTGGCGTTGGATGAGGTGGGGTATGATCATAGTAGGGGGGGCCAGGGTAATATTGGGTATACGGTTGAGGGTAGTTTGGTGGCACTGTGTGCAGCCCTTCAATGCATTGGAACATTCGGTCAAATATGGACATTTGAAATTCCTGCATTTCTCTCTGACGTTCTCTTGCATCCCTATTATAGGTTTCCTGCATAGAGATCAGCTGCGTCATAAATGTGTTGTTCATGTCTTGCTCTGCCTGCAAAAATCGCTCGAGACGTGCATCTTCTCGATCAGCCATGGCAGCGTCCATCTGCTCTAATTTCTCCACCAGGACAGTGGTCATAACTCTTGCAGCTTGCTCCGTTTTGTTTGGGCGGCGCCTCCTTGGCGGAACAGTATATACTGCAGACACAAATCAAATAATTATGTTATTGGAATTTGCAAAGAGCTTATATAAAATAGCAGTGTTCGCAAACATGTTTGTGGCCTCCTTCCACCTACACACTGCATATACTCTGCAACATTTATCATTTTCAATTGTATGAATTTATTGTTAAGATTTAATGACGTTAATGTTTAGAGTTGTTAGTTTGTGTTTAGTTTACGTTAATTGTTAATGTTAGTTATTATGCTTTTAGGATTGTTGTACTTACTGTTTCCACGCAAAGGCTGCGTTTGTGCAATTGGGGCCATTTGACTTGGCCCAGCCTCTGTGTCTTCTGGCGCATCAGTGGTTTCAGTCCTGCTGGGCTCCTGTACAACTGGGTCAGGCATAGTGGTTTGCATCGGTTGCGTATCATCCAGTACGAGTAGTGGAGATGGTGGTGGTGGTGATCGGGTGTCTGGGTCCTGTGATCGGGTGTCTGGGTCCTGTACGCTGCAGGTGGAAGCAGCACAGGCCTGTCTTGTTTCTGCTGCTGCTGTGCTTGAGGATAAGCTAACCGGTGTTGCAAGTGCTGTGTGGCCAAATATGGTGGCACACTGCTCATAATATTGCCACTCCATACGGGCAGCACCACTTCTGTTTCTGTTGTGGTCGTGGACCTTATGGAAATTCCTTTTAAGGGCCTTTAGTTTATTGATTACCTGCTGGGAGGTACGATAAAATCCAGAGGCTGCAAGCATCTTTGTTATGTTTTTGTACGTGATTGCATCCTTAACAGTCCCTGTCATTTGGTGGGTGATTTCCGACTCCCCTCTTATCCGTAACAGCTCCCTAACCTCATCCTCACTCCAGTTTGCCATATTCTCCAAGCACTGTAGCAATGTAGCACTGTGAATGTAGTATAAATAAAAACACACTGTTTAAAGCGTGCTGCCTGTTTATTTCCGGGTTTAGACAGGTGACATCATGCAGGGAGACAACCTATCACCTCTTTTTTAAGATTACCGGGTTGAATATAGCGGGTCTGAGGCTTTCACACTGCCAAATGAACCGGTTCTGAACCGTGTTGGATCCTTCTTTTTACACGGGTTGAAATACCGGGTTGTTTGACATGGTAAATTCATAATGGCGCTTTCACACTGCACCTCAAACCGGGTTGACATGGCTCAAACTCGGCAATATACCGGCATAGGCGTGCGCAGCTAATTTTATTAGGGGGTGCACTACTGGAGGGCCGTGTCTATATAATACACCCAGGAGAAATTACATGTAACATAATGGTGCTACCACCGGCCGCTACTGACTGCCCACTATGGCATAACCCTGACTCCTAGCTGCCGCTACACCCTATCGCTGCTAGCACTTCCCCATCCTATTCCTGACCCCGTGGCAGAGCTAGAGAGGGATAAGCCTAGGTGCATGTGCATTCGCCCCCCCCCCCACACACACACCTCACCACCAGACAACCCACCTCTTGCACCACCACCCCACCCCCAGCAACTACACCCTGATTTTGAGTGGGCCACTCTGGAAAGTACGGGAGGTTTAGGGGGATGAACATTTCAATTTTAATATAACACGACTAAAGTTTAAAATTTACACATGTGCCATCTTTCTATGCCATCAGCTTCCTCCTCTGCAGCGCACCAGCATTTGTCACACGTTCCCATGCTCACCAGCTACTGACAGTAGTGCCCCTTATTCACATTACACCACACAGTATGAGGCGAAATCCACATTACACTACAGCATGAGCTGAAATTCACATTATGCCACACAGTATGAGCCGAAATTCACATTACGCCACACAGTATGAGCTGAAATTCACATTACGCCACACAGTATGAGCCTAAATTCACATTACGCCACACAGTATGAGCCGAAATTCACATTACGCCACACAGTATGAGTCAATTTCACATTATGCCACACAGTATGAGCCAATTTCACATTATGCCACACGGTATGAGCCAACTTCACATTACGCCACATGGTATGAACCGAAATTCACTTTATGCCACACAGTATGAGCCAAATAAACATTATGCCACACAGTATGAGCCAACTTCACATTATGCCACACAGTATGAGCCAACTTCACATTACGCCACATGGTATGAGCCGAAATTCACATTATGCCACACAGTATGAGCTAAATTCACATTATGCCACAGTGGCAGATACACGTAATGTCCCCAGCAGTGGCAGATACACATAATGCCCCCAGTAGAGCCAAATACACATAATACCCGCAGCAGTGCCAGATACACGTAATGCCCTTAGCAGTGACAGATACACGTAATGCCCCCAGCAGTGACAGATACACGTAAAGCCCCCAGCAGTGACAGATACACGTAATGCCCCAGCAGTGACAGATACACGTAATGCCCCCAGCAGTGACAGATACACGTAATGCCCCAGTATAGTGCCAAATACACGTAATGCCCCCAGTAGAGCCAAATACATATAATACCCCCAGCAGTGCCAGATACACGTAATGCCCCCAGCAGTGACAGATGTACGTAATGCCCCCAGCAGTGACAGATGCACGTAATGCCCCCAGCAGTGACAGATACACGTAATGCCCCCAGCAGTGACAGATACATGTAATGCGCCCAGCAGTGACAGATACACATAATGTCCCCAGTAGTGCTCACCATTATTATTTAATAATAACAACACATTATTAATAATATATATCTAAAGTAATTTAAAAAATACAAATTTAACATATGTTAAACAATATACATAGGCGGCACTTGAAAACAATTCTCACAGAAGCTGCGAATATGCCATCAACGTTTCCAAGTTTATTTGCACCTCATCATCAGGATTTAAATAAGTATAATAAACGTACCTTATAAAGCATCTAAACACCACGTGCAAACGCCACTGCTGCCGGCTCTGGTGTGAAGACGCCCACCAATGACGTAGTCACCCAGTGTCCGGTGCCATGACTACCAATAAAAACAAAGTACAACAAACATTGTAAATCTACGGCAAGTGGAAAGTATCAAAAATCTAAAATAGCAAAACATACATGCATTCAGCTATAGTAATTGCGAATCATAATCAGTTCCATAATCACAACAGGGGTTGTTTGTTGTGATTATGGAGCTGATTATGATAAGCTATTAAGATATCATGGTGTAATGATATGCTGATTATGATACGTACGAGTGCCGCCTATACAGAGATTTATATGAGACCTCTTGCTGTGGAGTCTTAAGGAAGGCACTGGTAAAGCTACCTGCTATTGGGAGTGCTGCTTCCACTATATATATATATATATATATATATATATATATATATATATATATATATACACACATATATATATATATATAAATATATATATATCATTGTTCTCATCAGCAGAAAAGCACTATAGAATGTAAGACTGTATTGGAGACATTCTGAAGACTGATTAGCCAATTTACCACACTACAAATAATGAATCATGGCAGTAGCGTGTTACTGCCTGCAGCCAGCAGAGTGACACTTCACAACAGCCCAGCAAATAGGTCTATGGAATCCCCGCAAGCATCTTACGTTAACAAAACCCCAAGTGGCAAGTAGCTGTGGGGTTGGTCCGGTGTATAGATAGGCCGGCACACAGGGATAGAGTCCAGGCGGAGCCTCGGAGGGGAGACTGAGAGTAGAGAGCGCAGGTGGCGGGCAGGGATGGAGGACGCGAGGCGGCGTGACATCAACGTGGGGCGGAGCCAGCAGCATGAATCTATGTCAGACAGGGCACCCAATGCGGCCGCCGGCCAAGAAACTATTACTGTACACTGTCACTCACATGACCGGGCAGCGGGTGCAGCAGCAGATGGGTAGAGGAATGAACACTGATCACCGTGCTGCTGGCGTGTGGGGGGTGCCCGACATTAGGGGGTGCCTGTGCGCACCAGGCACCCCCCGTGCGCACGCCTATGTATACCGGGTTATTTTTGCGATGTGAAAGGGGTATTAGTGTTCCACAGAATATATTGTTTTGTATTTCTTTTTCATCCAATAGGGGTCACTGGAGTAAATTTCAGTAACTCTCCTCCCTTCCATACTCCCAGAATACCTCAGTGTTTTTTCGGTGCTCACATGGATAGGAAGCACAAGTGTGGACCTCCGGGGGGGGGGGGGGGGGACACATACATATTTTACTTTTAGATATTTTTGGTTTTATTTTTTATACTTTTTCCTGATTACAATCCCTTCCCAGCTTACACAAAAGCTATGGGTCCGGGATTACAGAAACTGCTACGTGCAGATCTTGGCGTGTCGGGCCTCACACTAGGAGCCCCCTCACAGCCACAAGCAGCTCAGCTAATTTCAGCTGAGGCTGCAGAAAGGACTGGACGGAGTTTGCTGGAGAAGCCCCGTCAGAGCCCAAGAGCACAGGTCAGCTACAAAGCCCCGTCACAGCACAGGACTCTCAGGTATTTATGACCGGGGCGGTCAGCTCCCACCATGTGTGGGGACTGCGCACCGTCATAGCTGTTGCCCACCGCCTGCCGCTAATCCCCTGCTGCCTGCCACTCCGGCGCTGAGGGGAGTCAGCCAGATGATACCTGTTGCCGCCGCCCGCTAATACTCGCTCCACACCGCTCCCCAATATTACAGAGCGCCCGTTACACAGTACGGGAGCTCACGCTGGGGAGGGGGGGAGTTGCGGTGGCTCAGCCCTCACTCAGACTGCGGACAGCGCTCAGGGCTGCCGCGGTCTGTCCCCTTTACATGCAGCGCAGCTGAAGGGGGGGGGGCATAATGCCCACAGCAGCAGTACTAGACAGGCTGTTAAGCCTAGATTCTAAGTTATTTAATATTTGCTTTAATTGAGAAAGGCTGCATTATATTGTGAAATGCTGCTTTATATTGAGAAAGGCTGCATTATATTGTGAAATGCTGCTTTATATTGAGAAAGGCTTCATTATATTGAGAAAGGCTGCATTATATTGTGAAATGCTGCATTATATTAAGAAAGGCTGCATTATATTGAGAAGGCTGCTTTATATTGTGGAATGCTGCTTTATATTGAGAGAGGCTGCTTTATATTGTCAAAGGCTGCTTTATATTGTCAAACGCTGCTTTATATTGTCTAAGGCTGCTTTATATTGTGAAAGGTTTATATTGAGAAAGGCTGCGTTATAGTAAGGCTGCTTCATATTGAGAAACGCTGCATTATATTGAGAGTATAAGGGCATGGGTTTAAGGCCACGTCTTTATAACCTAGTATGCTGTGTTATACAATGTAAGCACATGGCTGGAAGCCATTT
This sequence comes from Pseudophryne corroboree, assembly GCF_028390025.1. Classification (NCBI taxonomy): domain Eukaryota; kingdom Metazoa; phylum Chordata; class Amphibia; order Anura; family Myobatrachidae; genus Pseudophryne; species Pseudophryne corroboree. The sequence goes on along the minus strand of NC_086446.1, from coordinate 147,223,066 downwards.
TAACCATGCTTCCTGTTTCTTTTTCCAGGAAGGGCTGTCCTACAACAATACTCCACCGGATGGCGTATGGGTGTTGGTAGGACTTTTGGATCAGTTTTTCCTATAGTCTGGCCACGCGCACTGCCTTCAGCTGTACAACATAATGAATAAGGCACCAGCAAAAACAAAGATGCAGTGTAACTGCAATGTCTGTCAGTGTCTGTTGCCTCATAAAATGAGCGCTGCTCGACAAGAGAGACATGCAGGAAAAAAATTGAGGCTCGGGTGAGACCACAAGAGATACCAGAGGGTCTCAGAATAGGTCTCCGTCTTTGCACAGGTCCCAGTCTAGTTCGGGTCACAAAGATAGTTCTCATTTGTCTTATACTTTCCCAGTTTCTGCTATATTGCATCCTGGCGACTGTGCAGGATGAGCATGAGGATGGTGAATTGGACCAGCAGTCAGATAGTGAGGATATTGACAGCCGGCATTGATAATCTCATCAGGGCGGTACGTCAGTCTCTCATTTTTACAGACACTGAAGAACCGCTGACAAATAATGAAATGGTATTTACTAAACGGCAGAGATTTTTAGTGTGTTTTCAGACTGTTAATAGAGGCATGGCAAAATCCGCATAAACGGGTTTCTATACCTTTCTGGTTTAAGTCTAGTTACCCGTTTCCAGAGTCTGTAACATCTACATAGGAGAATCCACCAATGGTGGATTCGAATGTGTCAAAACGTATAAAATAAAATAAAAAAATTTAAATAAAATTAACCTTTCCAGTAACAACTGCTACTACGCTTCAAGACCCGTCAGAGCATAAGCTAAAAGGCCATGTATACAGAAGCAGGGGTGCTGCTTAGACCTGGTTTGCAGGGCCGTCTTTTCGTATGGGCTCAATGGGCTCTTGCCCAAGGGCCCCAGGAGTATAAGGGCCCTAGGCTGATAGCTGAGGGTCCCCTCTTTCCAGGGGTACCAGATTTTTGAAAATCGGACCTGGGGAACCGGAGATATCCGACTTGAAAGCAGTGGTCCCAATCCAAACCTGTTAATTGCTCCTCCCAGGCACATATCTCGGGTTCTGTCTGCTTAGAGTTTTTCTGAGGGTATACTCCAAAAGCTGAGACTCTTCACTTTCTGTGGACACTGGCAGCTTGTCTCTATTATGGCCAGAACCAGAGATATCAGCCTTCAAGCAGCTGGTTCCTGCTCCAGCTCCAGACGCCGAATATGCAGTTTTAGATTTTCATTGGTGGATTGCTCTGGTTCCTGAACTCTGATCCCCAAGTCCTCAGAACCTTCTGAAAGGTGAGACTCTCTAGTTTTTTAAACCCATTCAAAGCTAAGAAATACATTTTCAGGAACTTGAGATATCTGCAGCCAGGCAAGCTGCTCTCCAACCAGAAAATTATAAATATTAAGCCCACTCCACTATTAACCCCTCCCCTACGTATTAAACACCCCCTACAACCCTGGAAGTCATGTACCGGAGCTTCTTCATTCAGCCCAATGCCCCCTTTTACAGTTTAGCCCTATCTGTGCAGTAAAGGAGTAATTAGCAGAAATTACTTTTCCAGGTCCTGCATGCTGAGCGGAAGATAGAACACCCACTACGGCCCGCGGGACATCAAAGCTGCCGCTGCTAGCACCCCCCACCCCTACTGCTGGAGGATGGGTCGGGGGCCCAGTGCATTGCTGTGCCCAGGGGCCTACACTGCTGTTAAGACGGCCCTGCTGGTTTGGTTGGAATTTGGGTACATGAGGCGGTCAACCACATGAGGCAAGTCAACCACCTTATACTTCTTGCTGATCACATCGGTGAAGCTGCTGAGTATTTACGTACAGCTTCTACAGACGTCTGTCAGGTCAGTTCTCGCCTTTCAGCGTCACTAGTTCAGCACAACAAGCTCTCTGAAAGCATTACCTTCCGCTGGCAAGAAGTTTTTTAATTCTAAATTAGAGACCACAGCCTTTGAGGCCGTGGTAAAGGAACACCCACACCTAGTAGATGTGGTAGAGGAACATGGTTTACAACGCTAGGGCCACCAAGAAGCCTGGGGCATGACGTGCTCCCAGCCCATGTCTGAGTTCTGGAAATCGCAATTCAGTCTCTACTAGATTCAGCAGTTTATTTCCAGTCCCTGTTCACTAACAAGGTCAGGGTTGTTATTCCAGGTTTTTGTAGGACCAAAGCCGGATGGCTCGGTCAGACCAATATTGAACTTAAAGGGTCTCAATCAGTACGTCACATACTACAGATTCAAGATGGAATCCCTGCGGTCAGTCATTGCAGGTTTAGAGCTACAGGATTACAATTTGGCCACTTCATCAGAGGTTCTTGCGTTTGCGCTACAGCGAAGCCGTTACCAGTTTCAGACTCTACCGTTTGGCCTCTCGTCAGCACCTCGGGTAGTCACCAAACTGGTGTCTGTGATAATAGCTCATCTCAGATCCCTGGGAGTGATAATAGTTCCGCACTTGAACCATCTAATCATCAAAATCTGTCTCAACAGATGATCCTCCAACATAATTTACCTACCAGAACAGAAAGTACAGAGTATTCGTCATCTGGTACAATTAGTGCTCAAGCCACGCACAGTCTCGGTACATTTGTGCATTCGATTGATCGGAAATATGCCAGCCTTCGAAGCGCTTCAGTTTGAAGTTTTCACTTACGTCCTTTTCACCTGGATGTGCTCGCACAGTGGTCGGCCTCGCATCGGCAGATTCACCAGATGGTGATGTTGTCTCCACGGGCCAGAGTATCTCTACTCTGGTGGCTCAAAGTACACACGCTAACCGCAGGAAAACGGTTCGGTGTCTGGAATTGGATAATTCTAACGATGGACGCGAATCTCAGAGGTTGGGGAGCTGCGGTTCAAAATTGTCAGCTCCAAAGTCTCTGGGAAGATCACGAAAGATTGCTGTCTCTAAATGTCCTGGAACTCCAGGTAATTTACAATGCGCTACGACAAGCAGTCCACATGCTTCGGTCTCAGACTGTCCCAAGTGCAGTCAGTCAACGCGACGGCGGTCGCATACATCAACAAACAAGGAGGAACAAGAAGCCGCATGGCCATGCGGGAAGTAGCTTGAATCCTCAATTGGCCCGAGCATCACCAAGTGATATTGTCAGCAGTGTTCATTCCGGGAGTGGACAACTGGGAGGCGGATTATCTCAGCCGTCGTGATTTTCATCAAGGAGAATGGTCATTAAATCCAGAAGTGTTTCACATGTTGGTCCAGAGGTGGGGTTACCCTCAAGTGGACCTGGTGGCATCTCGCCACAATCACTAAACGCCCCAGTATGTGTCCAGAATGCGAGATCCAAAGGCAGTGGCTATGGATGCTCTCACAATCACGTGGCCGTACAGCCTCGTGTATCTGTTTCCACCGTTTCCGCTGCTTCCTCTGTTGCTACAACGGATTAAAAGAGAGTCCGCCACAGTCATACTAGTGGCGCCTCATTGGCCTCGGAGAGCTTGCTTCTCGGATCTCCGCGGACCAGAGCCGGATTAAGGGAGGGGCCAAGGGGGTACATTACCCTGGGCCCCCCTCTGACGTCCACCACAGGGTGTGTGGTCAGTGCTCCCTCTGGCTGCTACTGTGGGGTGCGAGGGTGCAGGCTGTGTGTGACTGTGGTGGATGCAGTGTTGCGGCTACCATGGCTCTGGACTGCCTTCAGGGACTGCCGCTCTTCCTGTACCCTGTCACACACACACGACTACACAGCATTTCCCCTCTCCGCCCCCCAACCCCATGTGCCAGAGATCTCTCACCACACAGAGCATTCTCCGCCCTCCCTCCCTGCTGGAGAGCTGAGATGCCCGACTCCTCAGCGGCCCCGCCACCCTCCCTCCTCCAGCAGCCGCCCTGTGTTGGGGGTGATGCACTTACCGGACAGTTCCAAGAGTGTCCTCGACTCCGGCCTCACACTACAGTGCGGCGCCATGGTGCTGCATTGGTGCCGGCACTCTGAACCTCCAGCCGCCGGCCTCCTCTTCATCCTGTGCCTGGGTCCGCGGGCCTCACTAACGGTGAGTGACCAGAGAGCCCTGTGCTCTGCTGCTCCCCACCCCCCTGTGTGTGGCCCCAGGTACCCCCCTGCCTTATGTGTGTCATCCTTTACCCCCCTCACCCTGGTGTGTTGCCCTCTGTGCCCACCAGTGTGTGTGTATGACCACTTGTGCCCTCCTGCCCCTCCCCCAACCCAGTGTGTGGCCCCTCTACCCCCTGTCTTATGTGTGTGTTGCACCATCTACCCCCCCCCCACGTTGTTGTGTGGCCCCCTGTGCTCACTGCCTTTGTGTGTGTGTGTGTGTGTGTGTGTGTGTGTAGCACCCTGTGCCCCCCCTACTCCTGTGTGCATAACATTCTATGCTCCCCCATATGTGGTGCATTGTGTGTCCCCCGCCCCTGTGTTTGTGATACCCTGTGCCCCCAGTCCCCTATGTTTGATACACTTAGCACCCCCTGCACCTCTGTGTGTGTGGCGCTCCATGATATATAGCAATGCAGGTGGCACGCAGAGACATGTAGTGTTTAGTGATAAAACTGTGAAATATTTATTTCAACGTTTCGGGGACCAAGTCCCCTTAGTCAGGAAACACAGCATTTATAAACACTACAGGTCTCTGAGTGCCGCCTGCATTGCTATATACTGTATATCTGTGGAGTGACACTTCAAACTATAGGGCACCAGAGCAGAGGGCAGACTGCCAGAACAAGCCTGGTGTGTGTGTGTGTGTGTGTGTGTGTGTGTGTGTGTGTGTGTGTGTGTGTGTATATAATATAAATATATATATATATAACTTTTGAGTCCATGGGGGCCCCCTGCTCTTTAGTGCCCCTGGCCTCCCGGAGCCTTAATCCAGCTCTGCCGCGGACTACTCGCAGACGATCCTTGACCGCTCCCGCTACGTCCGGACCTGTTACAACAGGGTCCGTCCCTTTAGCCTGATTAGCGCGGCTGCGTTTGACGGTGTGGCTGTTGAGACTGCCCTCTTAAGAAGAAAGGGCATTCCATAATCGGTTATACCAACCATGTTACGTGCTAGGAAGTCAGTTACGGCAGCTCATTATTACAGAATTTGGCTTGCCTATATAGGTTGGTGTGAAGCTCGGAAGTTTCCGACATCATATGTCAAGTTATCCCGACTTGTTATTTCTACAAACGGGGTTAGGTGGAGGACTGCGTTTATCTACACTAAAGGTGCAGGTATCTGCTATGTCAATTTTCTTTCAAAGACGATTGGCTCTACTGCCGTTGGTACATACCTTTCTGCAAGGTGTCCTCAGAGTATAAACTCCATTCATTCCACCTACAGCGCCATGGGACTTGAATCTGGTTTTAGTTTTTTTACAGTCTTCATATTTTGAACCCTTACAACAAGTGGTTATTAAGTTTCTCACTTCGGAAACAATTTTTCTCCTAGCCTTAGCTTCGGCAAGGCATGTTTCACATTTGGGTGCCTTGTCATGCAAGCCACCGTATTTGGTGTTTCATGATGACAAAGCGGAACTTCGAACGAATCCGGCTTTCTTGCCAAAGGTAGTGTCATCTTTTCACATCAATCAACCAATAGTAGTTCCCGTGTTAACAGAAGATTCTGGAACTTTGAATGTGGTACGCGCATTACGCGTTTATGTATCCCGAACATCTGCAGTTCGTAAGATGGATACGTTGTTTGTTCTCTATGAGCCTGCCAAGATGGGTTTGCCAGCTTCTAAGCAGACCTTATCCAGATGGATTAAACTGACCATACGTCAGGCTTGCCTTCATGTTAGGTTACAGCCGCCTACATCAGTAACAGCTCATTCCACATGTTCTGTGGGAACTTCGTGGGCAGCTAGTCGTGGGGTTTCTACGATGCAGCTTTGCCGTGCGGCTACATGGTCAACAGTGCACACGTTTGTGTGCTTTTACAAGTTTGATACGTTTGCGGCATCAGCGTCTAGCTTTGGCCGCCTAGTGTTACAGGTGCCAACAGCTCTCCCGCCCACGAGGGAAGCTTTGGTACATCCCAAGAGTACTCCAGTGACCCCTAGTGGATGAAAAAGAAAATAGGATTTTGGTACTTACCAGATAAATCCTTTTCTTTGAATCCATAGGGGGCACTGGACGCCCACCCAGAGCAGTTTTACCTGGTTTGTGGTAAGTTCAGTGGATCTTATGGTAACACATTCTCACCGATTTATCGGTTATGGTATCAACTGTTTAGTTGTCAGTTACGTTATGTGTCAACTTTATTGTTGTCCGTTATGTTATAATCTTATAGGTAATTCTCCATTGTTCATCCTCTCTATTGCTCCTGTTCGCCTCAGGAAAAAACACTGAGGTATTCTGGGAGTATGGAAGGGAGGAGAGTTACTGAAATTTAAATATTCAGTGCCTGTCCTTGCTAACACCGTCCATATCCCAAGAGTACTCCAGTGCCCCTATGGATTCAAAGAAAAGGATTTACCTGGTAAGTACCAAAATCCTATTTTTCCACTGTGTGTTTCAGTCACCTCATACCATTTAAATCCTGTTTGTGCTCTGCAATTGCGTGCACATATCTTAGGAGGTTTTTGTCAGGTATTGTGTTTGTCTGGCTATATTGTACTGATACGCCCAAAGGCTACATTCCCAATAATGGGGGTCATTCCGAGTTGTTCGCTCGTTGACGATTTTCGTTATACTGTGATTAGTCGCTTACTGCGCATGCACAAGGTTCGCAGAGCGCATGCGCTTAGTTATTTTACACAAAAGTTAGGTATTTTACTCACGGCATAACAAAGCTTTTTCATCGCTGTGCTGATCGTAGTGTGACTGACAGGAAGTGGGTGTTTCTGGGCGGAAACTGCCCATTTTATGGGAGTGTGCGGAAAAACGCAGGCGTTCGAGTTGCAAAACGCAGGAGGGGCTGGAGAAACGGGGGAGTGGTTGGGCAAACGCTGGGTCTGTTTGTGACGTCAAACCAGGAACGAAAAGGACTGAGCTGGTCGCAATGGCTGAGTAAGTCTGGAGCTACTCAGAGACTGCTAAGAAATTTCTATTCGCAATTCTGCTAATCTTTCGTTTGCAATTCTGCTAAGCTAAGATACACTCCCAGAGGGCGGCGGCTTAGCGTGCGCAATGCTGCTAAAAGCAGCTAGCGAGCGAACAACTCGGAATCACCCCCAATGTCTGCTACACAGGGTGGGAAATCCTGCATCATGCAGTGCTGGCGCCACGGATTTACCTGAGGAAATTATTTCTGCTGAGGGTTCAGGTACTGGGTGTTCTGCACCCCCTAGTCAGCCATCAGCATATGTGGCAGATCCACCTTGGGCTGCATTTTCAAATATGCTGACTACGCTTGTAACTAGACTGATGCCCCCTGTGGGACCTCCTGTGCCATTACAGCCACATATTGTCCCTGTAGTTAATCCACCATGGGCAGATACTCTGTCAACCCAGTTACAGCAATTAAATCAGTCGTTGGTTAACCAAAAACCTAACCCCGCCCTACTGGGACCAAAGGGTCATCTAAGCAGGCCATTTCTTCCTCACAATCCACTAATATTTCGGATGATTCTTCCAATTCGGGTGGGGAATATACTGAGCCAAAAGATGCTGATACTGCTGTTTCTGATGAAGATTCTACAACACAGGCTGATGTTCCTGACCTAGTGGAGGCTATCAAGCCGATTCTTCAGATTGATGATGAGATTGACCCTCCTGATACGTCTAAGAAACCTGATAAGTTCAAACGCCAGAAGGTTACTAAATTAGTCTTACCACATTCTGACCATTTAATTGACATACTGTTATGATCCTGATACTCAGGACAGGGGAGGTCTTATACGGTGAGACCTGAGCAGCAGGACGTAATGCTGGAAAAGGGAAACGGAATGGGAATAGCCCCTGGCACCCTACCTCCGTTGTTTTACCCGTGCTGTCAATTCACTCTTGCGAGACTATGGTTTCTTGGGCCCATGGTAGCCTCGTTTGAAGGGCGGATTAAGTCTGCCCAACTCCAATGCCCCCTCAGGTCTTAAGGAGAGACAAAGAGTGAACTGAGACAGGGTAATAACAAGGGGCCCTCTAACTGAAACAACAAGGCCAGGAGCTACTGGCTAACCTAAAACAAAAGTATGCGTGGCACGCCACCAAAGGTAAAGAACTACAAAGAAAACCACTGTCCACTCCCCCACACAGCACCGCCGAGTTCCGGGGAGGACAGTGAAAGCGGAAACCTGCGCAAATGCACCAATTCAAAGAAGTAAATACTTAGCGGCATAGGCCGCAACACGCGGCAGATGCCGCTACTCACGAAACCGGGCGAGACCCCAGATGACAGCAACAGGTTCACAAGGACTAGAAGGATTCCCAGCACCGGCTTCGGATCACCAAGGTAAAAGAGGGCAGGGAGCAAGATCCACCAAATATAGCTGACAGGAACAGAGTTCTGCAAGGCAGGAACAGCAAACAGGAAGCTATCACCGGCGTTTGTGTGAGGCACTGAAGAGGCATATAACAGGGAACCCTCCAATAAGAATACAGAGCCTAAGTACACAAAATGTCGTGCAGCTGCCTTGCTGCACGATCAGAGAAAACGTGTGAATAATTAATTACTGCAACGGGGAACGTGGTCCGCCTGTGGCGTCCCCGTTGCTATGGACCCGGCGGCTCGGCGCGCACGGCGTCCTAGCATTGCTAGGGACCCGGCGGCTCGGCGCGCACGGCGTCCTAGCGTTGCTAGGGACCCGGCGGCTCAGCGCACACGGCGTCCCCAGTTGCTAGGCGCCGGGCGGGCAGGGAGGAAGGTGCAGCGGCCGTCGCTCGGAAACAGACTGAGCGGCGCCACGGACCGCGGCACCTAACACATACGTCAGGAATCCTGGTCTTCTCCAGGAAACAAATTTTCCTTGTCTAAAAAGATGCTAGCTCGTTATCCTATCTCTGCGGAGTTGAGTAACAAGTGGGAAACCCTGCCACCAGTGGACTCACATGTAGCCCGTCTTGTGGTGTCATCTACTCTGCCTGTCACCACCATCACCTCTTTAAAGGAACCAACGGATAAGCGTGTGGAGGGTTGCTTGAAGTCTATTTACACTCTTACAGGTGCTGTACATAGACCCACTATGGCAGCCTTTTGGGCTGCAAAAGGCATTGAAGCATGAGTTCAAGCAATTGAGGAAGAGCTACCTCGGAATTTTTCTAACACCGCCAGACAATATCTGTCCTATATTACCACAGCCTCCCACTATATTCAGAAGGCGGCCTCTGATGCAGGCGTTATGGCGGCCAAGGCATCTACTACGTCTATCCTGGCTTGCCGGATTCTGTGGTTACGGTCCTGGTCAGTGGACCTGGACTCTAAGAAGACCTTGGAGGTACTCCCTTTTAAGGGAGATATACTATTTAGAGATGATCTGAACAAGATTGTGCCCGACTTGGCGTCGGCCAAGACTGCGTTTCTCCCAAGTATTAATCCTTCGGTTCCGAAGGCTAAGAGTACTACTTTTCATTCCTTTCGACCTCCAGGTAAAGCAAAGGGTCAGGCATACCCGAGACAGGCTCGTACTTCCAAGTCCTCTAAGTGATAACCTAAATGTTCTTGGGCCGCCCGTCAGCCTGCTTCCAAACTGGACAAGCCTGCTGCATGATGGGGCGGGCCTCCCCCTGGGGGACCCCAGGGTGGGAGGCCGACTTCTGCAGTTCACCCAGGTATGGTTAAAGACCACTTCGGATGTCTGGGTACAGGAAGTGGTCTCTCACATGTACGCGATCTCTTTCAAGAGACGTCCCGCTCGCCAGTTTTGCTCAAAGGTTATCCCTTCGGATTCGTTAAAAGCACAAACTCTATATTTGGTTGTCCAATCCCTCCTGAATACAGAAGTGATAGTGCTCTGTCTAAGAGTGACAGGGGATACCATTCAACGCTGTTTCTAGTTCCGAAGCCGAATGGATCCTCCCGGCCTATACTCAACCCCAAATCTTTGAACAAAATTGAGAGGGTGTCCAAATTCTGTATGGAAACTCTGTGCTCTATTGTACTGGCTTTAGAACCCAAGGACTATATGGTATCCCTGGATATACAGGATGCCTACCTACGCATATCTATTGCCATGTCGCATCAGCAATAGCTACAGTTTGCTATTGGCAACCTTCATTATCAGTTCCAAGTCTTGCCTTTTCGGACTGACCATGGCTCCTTGGATCTTCACCAAGATCATGGCGGTCATGACACCCTGACGGTGGAGAAGGGCCATCAGGATCCTACCGTATCTGGACGACTTGTTGATCCAGGCAAACTTCCCAGAGGTTCTCCTCCGTCATCTGGAACTGGCGGTCCAATTCCTACAAGCCCACGGGTGGCTCATCAACTGGAAGAAATCCTCACTGGTCCCTGCTCAGAGTATGGTGCACCTGAGGGCATTACTGGACACCCAACCAACAGTTGTTCGTGTCTCCAGAGAAGGTCCTGAAACTTCAGGACAGAATCAGATGCTTCCTCTCTCGCCAAAGAGTGTCGATACACTCGGCGATCCAAGTACTAGGCCTCATGGTGTCGGCTTTCGACATGGTAGAGTACGCTCAATTTAATTTCCACCCTCTGCAGAGGTTAATCCTTTCCAAGTGGGATGGCCTGCCTCACCGAATCAGGCCTCAAATTATCTCCTTGACTCCGGAGTTTCATCTGTCACTGAATTAGAGGCTACAGGACCAAAAGTTGAGCAGGGGTCGTACCCTCTGGATCTCCAACTGGGTCCTCCTAATGACCGATGCCAGTCTGCGGGGTTGGGACGCGGCGTTGGAGCAACACTCTCTCAAGGGTCGGTGGACCAGGGAGGAATCTTTCCTCCTGATAAACATTCTGGAATTGTGGGCAGTGTTCACTACGTTGACACTGGTCCTGCCTTTCATACAGAACAGGCCTGTTCAAGTACAATCAGACGACGCCACCATGGTGGCATACATAAATCATCAAGGCGGCACTCGATGCCGCATGGCAATGATGGAAGTGTCAAAAATCCTTCGATGGGCGGAACGCTATCTGCCAGCAATATCGGCAGTATTCATTCCGTGGGTCCTCAACTGGAAAGCGGACTTCCTCAGTCATCAGGACGTACACGCGGGTAGTGGAGTCTTCATCCGGAGGTCTTCCAACTCCTTGCAGACAAGTGGGGTCTACCAGATGTAGACCTGATGGCGTCTCGACACAATTACAAGATTCCGGTCTTTGGAGCAAGGACAAGGGATCCTCAAGCAGCGTTCATGGATGCACTGACAATTCCATGGAACTTTTGGCTGCCATACGTGTACCCTCCAGTGTTACTCCTGCCCAGGGTACTACGGATGTTCATGCAAGAAGGAGGACTACTGCTTCTAGTCGATCCAGCGTGGCCCAGAAGACATTGGTTCTCAGACCTGCAGGGTCTCTCGATCAAGCGTCTTCTTCTACTTCTTCAACGCCCAGACCTCCTCCTTGTGTTTACCGGGACCTGACAAGACTGGGTTTGATGGCGTGGTTCTTGAAGCTTCACTACTGAGGGCTAAAGGATTTTCTGAGGCAGTTATTCAAACTATGTTGAAGGCCCGCAAACCGGCTTCTGCATAGATTTATTATAGGGTCTGGAATTCTTACTTCACCTGGTGTGCTGCTTAGAATTACGATACATACAAGTGTAGTACTTCCAGTCTGCTGGCTTTTTTTGCAACAAGGCCTGGTTTTAGGACTTCGCCTGGCCTCCCTCAAGGTTCACATTTCTGCCTTGTTGGTGTGGTTTCAGCGAAATATTGTACCTATTCCTGATGGTCATACATTCACTCAGGGCGTACTACAGATTCAGCCTCCCTATGTCCCTCCTGTGGCTCCATGGGATCTGTCTGTTGTTCTTAATGCCCTTCAAGAGTGTCCGTTTGAACCTCTTGAGTCTGTGGACCTTAAATGCCTTACGCTTATTTTTCTGTTGGCTATTGCCTCTGCTAGGACGGTGTCAGACTTAGGCGCTTTGTCCTGTCATCCACCCTTTCTGGTTTTTCACCGTGACCAAGCAGTTCTTAGAACTCGCCTTGGTTATCTACCTAAGGTGGTGTCATCTTTCCACCTTAACCAAGAGAGTGTGATTCCGGCCTTTATCTCTCCTGGTTTTCTTCCAAAAAGCGGCTCTCCATATATATATACATATGATAAGAGAGATGTATTTAAGGTAAGAACAATGTACACACTGTTTGTTTTCACCATGTGTCCTTGACAAAAACACCCGTCGCGGTGTTGAAACGTTGGACTCTTCATGCTGCTTGTTTTATAAAGTTTTCATCCTACACCAAATCCGTGGAGTGCCGCCTGTTTCTGTGGTAGAGGGGTCAGTCGACTGTGGCTTTTGACTCTGCAGACACCCATATTGTATATATATATATATATATATATATATACCACTGTGCAACCCGGCACTCACAGGGACAGCGACACCTTAGAATGACTGGCTGGGGTGCCCTCCTTGAGACCATGAATCCCAATGTAGCCAAAAGAAAGAGGCGGCACTCCCAGCGATTTTCAATAGTGCAAATACTTTATGGTCATAACGACGTTTCGGGGGGTCTCACCCCGTCATCAGGGGTGAGACCCCCCGAAACGTCGTTATGACCATAAAGTATTTGCACTATTGAAAATCGCTGGGAGTGCCGCCTCTTTCTTTTGGCTATATATATATATATATATATATATATATATAGAAAGGACAGCCTCTATCAGGAGATCAGACTTTCTTTTTGTGCTTTTTGGCCAGATGGATTAGAATGGTGATTGCACAAGCTTATGCGCAGGCTGGTCTCACAGCTCCTGCTGCTATCAAGGCCCAGTCTACTCAGTCTGTTGGACCTTCTTGGGCGGCCCGCCATGGCACGTCCGCTGAACAATTGTACAAGGCGGCTACATGGTCATCAGTGAACACGTTCATCAGGTTCTATGCCTTTGATACTTCCGCCTCCCAGGATGCTTCCTTTGGACGCCGATTTCTTGTACCTGCTACAGTGCGTCCCCTCCCATGAGGAACTACTTTAGAACATCCCCAATGTTATTCCCTGTGGAATACCAGTGTACCCCACTGCAGAAAATGAGATTTATGGTAAGACTTACCATTGTTAAATGTCTTTCTGCAGGTGCACTGGTTTCACAGGGCGCCCACTTTGACGCACTTAGCTTCTTTGGGTTTGTATGGCATTAGCCGCTAGTCCCTTCTTCTGTCGTGAGAATGTGGTTCTATGTGACTAACATCTACCGTCTCTCTTACCTGCTACAGCATTGGACTGGTTAACAAAACCGAGCTCCAGTGCCTGGAGGCGGTGCATTGCATCCTGGGAACAGTCAAAGCTTTAGCCTATTGGTGCCTCGGATCAAGATTCAACTCTACACCCCGATGTTATTCCTTGTGGAAACCAGTGTATCTTGCAGAAAGAGATTTAATAATGTTAAGTTTTACTATAAATCTCCTTATATACATAGTCTCCGACCACTATATCTATATTGTACATATACACACTCTCATCTCTATATAGTATACCTATCCCTTCATCTAAATAGTATATACACAGTCACCTATCCCTATATCTCTATCTATAGTATAGTCTCCTATTTCTTCAACTATATCTATTCTATAGTATATACATAGTATCCTATCCATATATATATTTACAGTATATAAAGTCTCCTATCCCTATATCTATAGTAACATGTATTTCTATAGTATATGCACAGTCACATATTGGGGCTATAATGCCGGTGGTCAGATCCCAGGCGCCAGAATGACGGCAAGGGGGTCGAGTGCAACGGAGACTCTTGCGGGCTTGCTACACTTGTCGCGCGGAGGTCTCGGTGGTTTGCTGCGCTCGCCACAGGTTCTATTCCCACTCTATGGGTGTCATGGACACCCATAGAGTGGGAATAGCCCCGGTTTGCTGGCATTACGGCTGCCGGCATTGTAAGCGGTCTGGATTCCGTTGTTAGTATCCTTACTGCCAGGATGCCAACCGTCTGTAAGGGAACTACATCCCATCCCTACATCTATGTGTATGGTCTATACACAGTCTCCTATCCCTACATCTATCTTACCTACACGCAGTCTCCTGTTCCTACCTCTGTACCTGTGGTATATATGTATAAAAACTGTGTAGTGGGAGCTTACTGGAATGGGTTTCCATGACCGAGTAGCTGCATGCAAGCCTCCCATCACCAAGTCCAATGCCAACTGTCGGATGGAGTGGTGTAAAGAACACCGACACTTGACTGTGGAGCATTGGAAACATGTTCTATGGAGTGATGATCATGCTTCTCTGGTAGTCTGATGGGCGAATTTGGGTTTGGCGGATGTCAGGAGAACATTACCTGCGTTACTCCATTATGCCAACTGTGAAGTTTGGTGGAGGAGGGATAATGGTATGGGGCTGTTTTTCAGGGTTTGGGCTAAGCCCCTTATTACCAGTGAAGGGCATTCTTATTGTTTCAGCATACTAAGACATTTTGGGAGTAATTCAGGGTTGACCGCAGCAGCAAATTTGTTAGCAGTTGGGCAAAACCATGGTGGTCATTCAGAGTTGTTCGCTCGTTATTTTTTTCTCGCAACGGAGCTATTAGTCGCTAATGCGCATGCGCAATGTCCGCAGTGCGACTGTGCCAAGTAAATTTGCTATGCAGTTAGGTATTTTACTCACGGCATTGCAAGGTTTTTTCTTCGTTCTGGTGATCGTAATGTGAATGACAGGAAGTGGGTGTTTCTGGGCGGAAACAGGCCGTTTTATGGGTGTGTGAAAAAACGCTACAGTTTCTGGGAAAAACGCGGGAGTGGCTGAAGAAATGGAGGAGTGTCTGGGCAAACGCTGGGTGTGTTTGTGACGTCAAACCAGGAACGACAAGCACTGAACTGATCGCAGATGCCGAGTAAGTCTGGAGCTACTCAGAAACTGCTAAGAAGTGTCTATTCGCACTTCTGCTAATCTTTCGTTCGCAATTTTGATAAGCTAAGATTCACTCCCAGTAGGCGGCGGCTTAGCGTGTGCAAAGCTGCTAACAGCAGCTTGCGAGCGAACAACTCGGAATGAGGGCCCATGTGCACTACAGGGGGTGAGGGGGGGGGCAGATATAACATTTGCAGAGAGAGTTAGATTTGGGTGGGTTATATTGTTCCTGTGCTGGGTAAATACTGGCTGCTTTATTTTTACACTCCAATTTAGATTTCAGTTTGAACACACCCCACCCAAATCTAACTCTCCCTTCACATGTTATATCTGCCCCCCTTGCAGTGCACATGGTTTTGCTCAACTGCTAACAAATTTGCTGCTGCGATCAGATCTGAATTACGCCCTTTGGACAATGCTATGCTTCCAACTTTGTGGCAACAGTTTGAGGAAGGTCCTTTTCTATTCCAACATGACTTTAAAGACATGGTTTGGTGTGGAAGAACTTGACTGGCCCGCACAGAGCCCTGACTTCAACCCCATCGAGCACCTTTGGGATAAACTGGAACGGAGTGAATGGGCACAAATTCCCACATATTCACTCCAAAATCTTGTGGAAAGCCTTCCAAGAAGAGTGGAAGCTGTTATAGCTGCAAAAGGACCAACTCCATATTAAAGTATATGTATGTGAACACAATGTCATTACAGTCCGAATACTTTTGTCCATATAGTGTACATATTGGCGGCCCCTTAGTGGAAAATATGGGGATGTGGCTTAATGTGGAAGGGGCGGAGCCACAATTGTGTCCTTTCCATCACCTTTAGTGGAACACCAGCTCTGTAATGTGTTTATGCTGGCATTCTTAATAGACACTGGTTATTTGTACATACACAAGCAAATGAAAAGGAACATATATTGCATGGGTCAGATACCTATCCTAGCTGCACAGACTGGCAGAGGCTCCTGTGCGCAATCGCTGCCACTATATCAGAGAGCTTGCACTCTAATCCCCCCCCCCACACACACACACACACACACACACACGCATGTCTACAGTGCCACGCGTGGGGGAGGTGAGATGAAACTTGTGCATGGTTTATTTTTGATGGCCCTCCCATGACAGTGAGCAGGACAGCAGAAGCACAGTGTCCAGCAAAGCTCCCACTTTCTTTCGGCCAAACGGACCACCCTCCCTCCTCCCCACCTCTGTCGGCTCCTGCACTCCCTGTCTCAGGCAGCTCCCGCAGCATGGACGTCTGGCTCTGTACATAGCTGCATACCCTACCTAATAGGAGAAACCGTCCCTGTGTACACACAGAACGATGCGCCAATATATCTTCAAATATATCGTCCATCAGCTGTGCTGCAGGGCCACTGCATTATATCTGTAAATGTCATTCACAGACGTATCGGGTACACACCCGCTGATGTGCCCACGATATATCGGCCATTTAATTGAAAGGCCAGTATATCAGCCAGTGTGTACCCAGCTTAAATCAAATGATGAAACGCGCTGGAAATTCCCTGGAAAGACAGCACATGTGCAAGACCTTTTACCAGGCAGAGTCCTCCATCCGGAGCTGAAATACTGCATTAGTGTGCGCTAGAAGCAATAGCCAGCTAGGAAGGATGCTGGCGGATACATTTGTTTACATGTACAACTTGAAGTTGATAAATTGTATGTGGGTTCCCCCCCCCCCCCCCCCCCCTTGTCTTAATGTATTTTCACTACTGTGCACCCATTTATATCACATGTTATATTTACTGGTCACATTTACTCATGAAGAAGATTGTTGGTGAATGGAGACTGGCTTATGTACATTTTAAATGTACTATATAGTGCAAGCTGGAGCTACAATTGGTACCCACCAAATATTCCTTTATCACAACCATCGATAAAAACCATAAGAGGACATAAATGTCAAGTTATTGACAACGTCACTTATAATTATGTTTTGAAAATGTTATGTAGATAGTTACCCAAGTGTTAAAACATTGTTGTATTGTATTGTAATTATCCCATGGCAAATATATAAAGTTCTTTCTGCAAATTTTCATTTTAGTTCAAATGAATTCTGAGCAACACAATTGTTATTACATAATGTTAATTTTCTCTTACGTCCTAGAGGATGCTAGGGTCCATATTAGTAACATGGGGTATAGACGGGTCCACCAGGAGCCATTGGCACTTTAAGAGTTTAATAGTGTGGGCTGGCTCCTCCCTCTATGCCCCTCCTACCAGACTCAGTTTAGAAAATGTGCTCGGAGGAGCCGGTCACAGCTAGGGGAGCTATACAGAGCTTTCTTAGTAAAAGTTTTTTATTTTACAGGGAGGCTGCTGGCAACAGCCTCCCTGCATCGAGGGACTGAGGGGGGGAGCAGTGTCCGCCCTTCGGGGTCTGAGGCACTGTCTCCGCTGACTGGACATTGAGCTCTAGAGGGGATAGATTGCTCCCCGCCACAGGGAAACGCTCACCCCAGCAGCATGCCGTCCCTTGCAGAGCTGAAGTGTGGCGAGTGAGTCACTGACCCCCCTAAAAAGCGAGGGGTCGATGTGAAGATTGCGGCTACAGGGTAGCAGCGCAGTATTAACTGTGCTCCCGGACGGCTCAGCGGTACAAAGGTGTGGCACTGCGAGGGCCGCCCTGAGCCAGCGCCTGACCCTACACTGACCATTTCAGTCTGTCAGGGTTTGCGGATCTCAGCCAGCACATAAAAACCTTAGGCCAGTATAATCTTGAAGAGCGCAAAGACAGCGCCATTAAGGGGGCGGATCTTCTCCTCAGAGCGGACCCAGCAGCATTTCAGCGCCATTTTCCTGCCTGCAGTCGGATGCAAGTGAAAGATCAGTCCCTCCAGTGCAACTCCAGCTATCTGTACGGTACCAGGAGGTTGTAGAAGGGAGGGAAGGCTGTGTAAAGGCTGTGTCACCTATTAAGGGACACAGCGCTGGTTTAGGGTCTCCCTATACCTGTAATAGCGCTGTGTGTGGGTTGGCTCCAATCTCTGTGTCTCTCTGCCATTCTTGGGGGGGGGGAACTATGTCTGCCCAGTACCCTGTGTGTATGTGGGGTGACTCGAGTGGTGTGTATTAGCAAACATGTCTAGAGACTCTATTTCATATGCTGAAGAGGATTTATCTTCTCAGGAAGATCCCATCCCATGTAATCAGGATTGCACTGTTGTAGCGCAGATCCCAGCTAGAGAACCGGAGTGGTTAGCCTCTCTTAGGGGCACTATTTCTCAGATTTCTGAAAGGGTTGCAAGAACTGAGCATGCAACTCAGGTATTGCAATCCTCTGTGGTTGTATGGTCTGATACTACTCCCACAGGGTCCCCTGCGGTACATTCTCACAAACGTGCACTTGCCAAGATTATACAGGATGACACGGACACCGATTCTGACACTGCAGACGATGACAGGGATGTGTCGAGGGGGACACTTTTAAACTCGTAAAGTGCCAATGGCTCCTGGTGGACCTGTCTATACCCCATGGTACAAATATGGACCCCAGCATCCTCTACTGACTACGAGAAAAGGATTTACTGGTAGGTAATTAAAATCCTATTATCTGATTTGTGGATGGTGGCTGTTGCCAAATTCTATATGAACAAGTAGGTAGATTTCTTCAATGTCTATCATGCTTAGATCAGTGGCGTAACTAGAAATTTTTCTACCCCAAGCCAAAAAATTCTTCTGCGTCCCCCCCCCCCCCCCCCCCATGTCCCATAATCGGGAGCAAGAAAGGGATAAATATGCGCGCGCCGAAGGTGCGCGCAGCAAAAAAGGGGCGTGGTTTCGTTTGAATGGGCGTGGTTTCGCATAAAGGGCCGTGGCATTGCAGGAAAAGACTACCTTATACCCCAGTTTTGCAACCTGCACGCCCAGACGTTAGCCACCACAGGAAAGAAAAATAATCCTGATTCATGCCCCTTAAATTATTTGTCATTTTTCCTCCTTACAGTAATGCCCAGTATACATTATGCCACATACTGCAATGGCCCTTAGACATTATGCCGCACACAATAATGCACATGACACAATATGCACACACTGTAATGCCCCCGACACATTATGCCACACACCGTAATGCCTGTGACACATTATGCCACACACCGTAATGCCTGTGACACATTATTATGACAGGAATCGCAATGCTCGTTATACATTATGCTACACACTGCAATGCCCCTGATACATTATAGCACATACAATGTCTGTGACACATTATGACACACACCGCAATGTCCGTGATACATTATGCCACACACTGCAATGCCCGATACATTATAGCACATACAATGCCTGTGACACATTATGCCACACACTGCAATGACCTTGAGACATTATACCACAATGCCCGTGATATAGTATACCATACACCGTAATGCCTGTGACACATACCGCAATGCCCTGCCCGTTATACCCTATGCCACACACCGCAATGTCCGTTATGTATTATGCCACACTGCAATGACCCTGAGACATTATACCACATACCACAATGCCCGTGATATAGTATACCACACACCGTAATGCCTGACACATTATGACACACACCGCAATGTCCATGATACATTATGCCACACACTGCAATGGCCATGAGACATTATACCACATATCACAATGCCCGCGATATAGTATACCATACACCGTAATGCCTGTGACACATTATGACACACACCGCAATGTCCGTGATACATTATGCTACACACCGTAATGCCCATTACACATTTAGTCCTACAGTAAGGCTTCTAATTACTTTTCAATTACCTGCTCGTTGTCAGGGGTTTCATGCACTGGGTGTCATGCTCGTTGCCAGGGGTTTCATGCTCTTGGTTCCATGCACGGTGCCAGGGGTTTTCATGCTCAGGGTGTCATGATTGTTGCCAGGGGTTTCATGCACTGGGTGTCATGCTCGTTGCCAGGTGTTTCACACACTGGGTGTCATGCTCGTTGCCAGGTGTTTCATGCACTGGGTGTCATGCTCGTTGCTAGGAGGTAGTCCTTGTTGCTAGGGCTGTGCTCCCAGTGCCACATATGTTCCCAGTGCCAGATATTCCCCCACGGTGCCAGGTACTCACATGCCCCCAGTGCCAAATATAGCCCCCCCCCATGTGCCAGGTACACATATACCCCCCCAGTGCCACATATGCCCCCAGTGCCAGATATTCCCCCAGTCCCATATATGCCCCCAGTGCCAGATATTCCCCCCCAGTGCCACATATTCCCCCCCAGTGCCACATATGCCCCCAGTGCCATATATCCCCCCCCAGTGCCAAATATGCCCCCAGTGCCAGATATGCCCCCAGTGCCACATATGCCCCCAGTGCCGGATATTCCCCCCCAGTGCCACATATGCCCCCAGTGCCAGATATTCCCCCCCCAGTGCCACATATGCCTCCAGTGCCAGATATGCCCCCAGTGCCACATATGCCCCCAGTGCCAGATATTCCCCCCCAGTGCCATATATGCCCCCAGTGCCAGATATTCTCCCCCAGTGCCATATATGCCTCAGTGCCAGATATCCCCCCCCCAGTGCCATATATGCCCCCAGTGCCAGATATTCCCCCCAGTGCCTGATATTCCGCCCCAGTGCCAGATATTCCCCCCGTGCCATATATGCCCCCAGTGCCAGATATTCCCCCCAGTGCCATATATGCCCCCAGTGCCAGATATTCCCACCAGTGCCATATATGCCCCCCAGTGCCAGATATTCCCCCCCGTGTCATATATGCCCCCAGTGCCAGATATTCCCCCCCAGTGCCATATATGCCCCCAGTGCCAGATATTCCCCCCCAGTGCCATATATGCCCCCAGTGCCAGATATTCTCCCCCAGTGTCATATATGCCCCAGTGCCAGATATCCCCCCCCCAGGGCCATATATGTCCCCCCCCCAGGGCCATATATGTCCCCAGTGCCAGATATTCCCCCCAGTGCCAGATATTCTGCCCCAGTGCCAGATATTCTCCACCAGTGCCATATATGCCCCAGTGCCAGATATCCCCCCCCAGTGCCATATATGCCCCAGTGCTAGATAATCCCCCCAGTGCCAGATATTCTCCACCAGTGCCATATATGCCCCAGTGCCAGATATCCCCCCCCAGTGCCATATATGCCCCAGTGCTAGATAATCCCCCCAGTGCCAGATATTCCGCCCCAGTGCCAGATATTCCCCCCCAGTGCCATATATGCCCCAGTGCCAGATATTCTCCCCCCCCAGTGCCATATATGCCCCCAGTGCCAGATATTCCCCCCAGTGCAAGATATTCCGCCCCAGTGCCAGATATCCCACCCCAGTGCCATATATGCCCCAGTGCCAGATATTCTTTCCCCCCTCCCAGTGCCATATATGCCACCAGTGCCAGATATTCCCCCAAGTGCCAGATATTCCTTCCCCCACCTCGCCGCCGCCGCTTGTTGGAGGGACACGGAGGGCACAGCGCGCGCCTCCCTGTGTCCCTCCTGCATCATCTCCGGCGGCCGCGGGTCTAATAAAGGAAATGCCGGTTCGTGAGCCAATTAGAGCTCACAAACGGCACTTCCCCCTATTAGACCCGCGGCCGCCGGAGATGATGCAGGAGGGACACAGGGAGGCGCGCGCTGTGCCCTCCGTGTCCCTCCAACAAGCGGCGGAGGGAAGGAGACCGCAGACTGACATGCGGACGCTCGTCCGCATGTCAGTCTGCTGTAAATCAGTGGCGCCCCCGCAGCCCCTCGCCCCCAAGCCACCACGAGGGCTGCGGGGGCAGTAGTTACGCCACTGGCTGAGATGCAGCACGAAGAAAGGGGAGGCAAACCTTTGTCCCTACAATAGCTATCTTGCTGAGATGGAGCACAGAGAGAGGAGAGGCATCCCTTTGTCCCTACAATAGCTATCATGCTGAGATGCAGCATGGGGAGAGTGGAGGGATCTCTTTGTCCCTCCAATGTCTATCCTGTTGAGATGCAGCACGGACAGAGGGGAGGGATACCTTTGTCCCTACAATAGCTATACTGCTGAGATACAGCACAGAGAGAGGGAAGGGATCTCTCTGTCCCTACAATAGCTATCTTGCTGATATGCAGCACGGAGAGAGGGGAGGCATCCCTTTGTCCCTACAATAGCTATCCTGCGGAGATGCCGCACAGAGAGAGGCGAGGGATACCTTTGTCCCTACAATAGCTATCCTCCTGAAATGTAGCACGGAGATAGGGGTGGCATCCCTTTGTCCCTACAATAGCTATCCTGTTGAGATGCAGCACAGAGAGAGGGGAGAGATACCTTTGTCCCTACAATAGTTATCCTCCTGAAATGCAGCACAGACAGAGCGGAGGCATCCCTTTGTCCCTACAATAGCTATCCTACTGAGATGCAGCACGGAGAGAGGGGAGGCATCCCTTTGTCCCTACAATAGCTATCCTCCTGAAATGCAGCACGGAGAGAGGGGAGGCATCCCTTTGTCCCTACAATAGCTATCCTGCTGAGATGCAGCACGGAGAAAGGGGAGGCATCCCTTTGTCCCTACAATAGCTATCATGCTGAGATGCAGCATGGAGAGAGGGGAGGGATCTCTTTGTCCCTACAATAGCTATCATGCTGAGATGCAGCATGGAGAGAGGGGAGGGATCTATTTGTCCCTACAATAGCTATACTGCTGAGATGCAGCATGGAGAGAGGGGAGGGATCTCTTTGTCCCTACAATAGCTATCCTGCTGAGATACAGCACAGAGAGAGGGGAGGGATCTCTCTGTCCCTACAATAGCTATCTTGCTGATATGCAGCACGGAGAGAGGGGAGGCATCCCTTTGTCCCTACAATAGCTATCTTGCTGAGATGGAGCACGGAGAGAGGAGAGGCATCCCTTTGTCCCTACAATAGCTATCATGCTGAGATGCAGCATGGGGAGAGTGGAGGGATCTCTTTGTCCCTCCAATGTCTATCCTGTTGAGATGCAGCACGGACAGAGGGGAGGGATACCTTTGTCCCTACAATAGCTATACTGCTGAGATACAGCACAGAGAGAGGGAAGGGATCTCTCTGTCCCTACAATAGCTATCTTGCTGATATGCAGCACGGAGAGAGGGGAGGCATCCCTTTGTCCCTACAATAGCTATCCTGCGGAGATGCCGCACAGAGAGAGGCGAGGGATACCTTTGTCCCTACAATAGCTATCCTCCTGAAATGCAGCACGGAGATAGGGGTGGCATCCCTTTGTCCCTACAATAGCTATCCTGTTGAGATGCAGCACAGAGAGAGGGGAGAGATACCTTTGTCCCTACAATAGTTATCCTCCTGAAATGCAGCACAGACAGAGCGGAGGCATCCCTTTGTCCCTACAATAGCTATCCTACTGAGATGCAGCACGGAGAGAGGGGAGGCATCCCTTTGTCCCTACAATAGCTATCCTCCTGAAATGCAGCACGGAGAGAGGGGAGGCATCCCTTTGTCCCTACAATAGCTATCCTGCTGAGATGCAGCACGGAGAAAGGGGAGGCATCCCTTTGTCCCTACAATAGCTATCATGCTGAGATGCAGCATGGAGAGAGGGGAGGGATCTCTTTGTCCCTACAATAGCTATCATGCTGAGATGCAGCATGGAGAGAGGGGAGGGATCTATTTGTCCCTACAATAGCTATACTGCTGAGATGCAGCATGGAGAGATGGGAGGGATCTCTTTGTCCCTACAATAGCTATCCTGCTGAGATACAGCACAGAGAGAGGGGAGGGATCTCTCTGTCCCTACAATAGCTATCTTGCTGATATGCAGCACGGAGAGAGGGGAGGCATCCCTTTGTCCCTACAATAGCTATCTTGCTGAGATGGAGCACGGAGAGAGGAGAGGCATCCCTTTGTCCCTACAATAGCTATCATGCTGAGATGCAGCATGGGGAGATTGGAGGGATCTCTTTGTCCCTCCAATGTCTATCCTGTTGAGATGCAGCACGGACAGAGGGGAGGGATACCTTTGTCCCTACAATAGCTATACTGCTGAGATACAGCACAGAGAGAGGGAAGGGATCTCTCTGTCCCTACAATAGCTATCTTGCTGATATGCAGCACGGAGAGAGGGGAGGCATCCCTTTGTCCCTACAATAGCTATCCTGCGGAGATGCCGCACAGAGAGAGGCGAGGGATACCTTTGTCCCTACAATAGCTATCCTCCTGAAATGCAGCACGGAGATAGGGGTGGCATCCCTTTGTCCCTACAATAGCTATCCTGTTGAGATGCAGCACAGAGAGAGGGGAGAGATACCTTTGTCCCTACAATAGTTATCCTCCTGAAATGCAGCACAGACAGAGCGGAGGCATCCCTTTGTCCCTACAATAGCTATCCTACTGAGATGCAGCACGGAGAGAGGGGAGGCATCCCTTTGTCCCTACAATAGCTATCCTCCTGAAATGCAGCACGGAGAGAGGGGAGGCATCCCTTTGTCCCTACAATAGCTATCCTGCTGAGATGCAGCACGAAGAAAGGGGAGGCATCCCTTTGTCCCTACAATAGCTATCATGCTGAGATGCAGCATGGAGAGAGGGGAGGGATCTCTTTGTCCCTACAATAGCTATACTGCTGAGATGCAGCATGGAGAGAGGGGAGGGATCTCTTTGTCCCTACAATTGCTATCCTGCTGAGATGCAGCATGGAGAGAAGGGAGGGACTCCTTTGTCCCTACAATAGCTATCATGCTGAGATGCAGCACGGAGAGAGGGGAGGGATCCCTTTGTCCCTACATTATTCTTATTCTTCTTCTTATTATTATTATTATTATAAAATTTTATTTATAAGGCGTCACATGTGTTTCGCAGCGCCGTACAAAGGACAGTACAGGGAGACAAAACATAGCATTACAGTAAATAAATAACAGAAATAGAGTACATGTAACATAGAGCACCACAATTCTCAAGATATAATACAGCTAAGATGTAAGTATTGAGGGATTGATCATCATACTACTAGAGGCTGGTGGCCATAGATGGAGATGAGCCTTTACTTGCAGGGTAAAGATGGTCTTTGAGTAGGGAAGAGCTGCGAGTGAAATGTGTTGAGACGAGGGCTTAGATAACAAGAGGAAAGAGGGTCCTGCTCTGAAGAGCTAACAATCTAGTGGGGAGGGGCGACAGACAGATGACAAAAGGTGCAGGCAAGCGGGAGTTAGCCTGATGGCAGTATGCAAGCAAAGCTGATATGTTCACGGCATGAGGCAGGGGGGTAGAGGCGCGGCTTCAGGACTGGGTTATGCATCGGGAGGGTATGCTTTGATGAATAGGTGGGTTTTTAGTGCCCGTTTGAAGCTTTGCAAGGTTGGCGAGAGTCTAATGGAGCAGGGGAGTGCGTTCCACTGAAGGGGAGCAGCACGGGCATAGTCTTGAACACGAGCATGGGAAGCAGTGAGCAGGGCGGTGGAGAGGCGACGGTCATTGGTCGACCGTAGGGGGCGGCAGGGAGTATGAAGGGAGAGGAGGTTGGAGATGTAGGGAGCAGTGGAATTAGAGATGGCCTTGTATGTGAGGGTGAGGAGTTTGAAGAGGATTCTATAGGGGAATGGGAGCCAGTGTAGATTTTGGCGAAGGGGAGTGGCAGATGTGGTGCGGCGGTAGAGGAAGATAAGCCTAGCTGCAGAGTTTAGGACAGATTGGAGGGGAGCAAGCGAGGCCAGTGAGGAGAACATTGCAGTAGTCAAGTCGTGAGATGACCAGTGAGTGGATGATGAGTTTAGTTGCACTCTGGGAGAGATATGGCCTGATACGAGCAATGTTGCGTAGCTGGAAATGACAGGATTGTGCCAGAGCTTGGATGTGGGGTGCAAAGGAGAGGGAGGAGTCAAGAGTGACACCCATGCAGCGGAGTTGGGGAAAGGGGGAGATGGTGGTGTTGTCAACAATGATAGAGATATTGGTCGGGGGTGTTATTCTGGATTGGGGGAAGATGATGAGTTCAGTTTTGTCCATGTTGAGCTTCAGAGAGCGCTCAGACATTCAGGAGGAGATTGCAGAGAGCCAGCTGGAAACCTGGGAGAGAACAGAGGGGGACAGATCAGGAGAGGAGAGGTAGAGTTGTGTGTCATTTGCATAGAGGTGGTATTGAAGGCCAAAGGAGTTAATGAGCGCACCCAGGGAAGAGGTGTACAGGGAGAACAGAAGGGGTCCAAGGACAGAACCCTGAGGGACACCAACAGGAAGGATGGAAGGGTGTGAGGTGGTGCTGGAGGCAGACACAGAGAAGGAGCGGTTAGTGAGGTAAGAAGAAAACCAGTCAAGGACAGTGCTAGAGAGGCCAGCGTTTTGGAATGTGAGCAGGAGGAGAGGATGATCTACGGTGTCAAAGGCAGCAGAGAGGTCCAGAAGGATGAGCAGAGAGAAGTGGCCCTTGGATTTGGCCGAAAGCAGGTCATTGGTGACTTTCACCAGGGCAGTCTCAGTTGAGTGGAGTGGGCGAAAGCCAGATTGTAGTGGATCGAGGATAGAGTTGTCAGAGAGGTGGCTTGTGAGACGGCTGTAGACCAGTCGTTCAAGTAATTTGGAGGCGAAAGGGAGAAGAGAGATGGGGTGGTAGTTAGTGGGTGATGAGGGGTCGAGGTTGGGTTTTTTGAGAATAGGTGAGACCAGAGCATGTTTGAATGGCGAGGGGAAGATGCCGGTAGAGAGGGACAGCTATCCTGCTGGGATGCAGCACGGAGAGAGGGGAGGGATCCCTCTGTCCCTACAATAGCTATCCTGCTGAGATGCAGCACGGAGAGAGGGGAGGCATCCCTTTGTCCCTACAATAGCTATCATGCTGAGATGCAGCACGGAGAGAGGGGAGGGATCTCTTTGTCCCTACAATAGCTATACTGCTGAGATGCAGCATGGAGAGAGTGGAGGGATCTCTTTGTCCCTACAATAGCTATACTGCTGAGATGCAGCATGGAGAGAGGGGAGGGATCTCTTTGTCCCTACAATAGCTATCCTGCTGAGATGCAGCACGGAGAGAGGGGAGGGATCCCTTTGTCCCTACAATATTCTTATTCTTCTTATTATTATTATTAAATTTTATTTATAAGGCACCACATGTGTTTCGCAGCGCCGTACAAAGGACAGTACAGGGAGACAAAACATAGCATTACAGTAAATAAATAACAGAAATAGAGTACATGTAACATAGAGCACCACAATTCTCAAGACATAATACAGCTAAGATGTGAGTATTGAGGGATTGATCATCATACTACTAGAGGCTGGTGGCCATAGATGGAGATGAGCCTTTACTTGCAGGGTAAAGATGGTCTTTGAGTAGGGAAGAGCTGCGAGTGAAATGTGTTGAGACGAGGGCTTAGATAACAAGAGGAAAGAGGGCCCTGCTCTGAAGAGCTAACAATCTAGTGGGGAGGGGCGACAGACAGATGACAAAAGGTGCAGGCAAGCGGGAGTTAGCCTGATGGCAGTATGCAAGCAAAGCTGAGATGTTCACGGCATGAGGCAGGGGGGTAGAGGCGCGGCTTCAGGACTGGGTTATGCATCGGGAGGGTATGCTTTGATGAATAGGTGGGTTTTTAGTGCCCGTTTGAAGCTTTGCAAGGTTGGGGAGAGTCTAATGGAGCAGGGGAGTGCGTTCCACTGAAGGGGAGCAGCACGGGCATAGTCTTGAACACGAGCATGGGAAGCAGTGAGGAGGGTGGTGAAGAGGCGACGGTCATTGGTCTACCGTAGGGGGCGGCAGGGAGTATGAAGGGAGAGGAGGTTGGAGATGTAGGGAGCAGTGGAATGAGAGATGGCCTTGTATGTGAGGGTGAGGAGTTTGAAGAGGATTCTATAGGGGAATGGGAGCCAGTGTAGATTTTGGCGAAGGGGAGTGGCAGATGTGGTGCGGCGGTAGAGGAAGATAAGCCTAGCTGCAGAGTTTAGGACAGATTGGAGGGGAGCAAGCGAGGCCAGTGAGGAGAACATTGCAGTAGTCAAGTCGTGAGATGACCAGTGAGTGGATGATGAGTTTAGTTGCACTCTGGGAGAGATATGGCCTGATACGAGCAATGTTGCGTAGCTGGAAATGACAGGATTGTGCCAGAGCTTGGATGTGGGGTGCAAAGGAGAGGGAGGAGTCAAGAGTGACACCCAAGCAGCGGAGTTGGGGAAAGGGGGAGATGGTGGTGTTGTCAACAATGATAGAGATATTGGTCGGGGGTGTTATTCTGGATGGGGGGAAGATGATGAGTTCAGTTTTGTCCATGTTGAGCTTCAGAAAGCGCTCAGACATTCAGGAGGAGATTGCGGAGAGCCAGCTGGAAACCTGGGAGAGAACAGAGGGGGACAGATCAGGAGAGGAGAGGTAGAGTTGTGTGTCATCTGCATAGAGGTGGTATTGAAGGCCAAAGGAGTTAATGAGCGCACCCAGGGAAGAGGTGTACAGGGAGAACAGAAGGGGTCCAAGGACAGAACCCTGAGGGACACCAACAGGAAGGATGGAAGGGTGTGAGGTGGTGCTGGAGGCAGACACAGAGAAGAAGCGGTTAGTGAGGTAAGAAGAAAACCAGTCAAGGACAGTGCTAGAGAGGCCAGCGTTTTGGAGTATGAGCAGGAGGAGAGGATGATCTACGGTGTCAAAGGCAGCAGAGAGGTCCAGAAGGATAAGCAGAGAGAAGTGGCCCTTGGATTTGGCCAAAAGCAGGTCATTGGAGACTTTCACCAGGGCAGTCTCAGTTGAGTGGAGTGGGCGAAAGCCAGATTGTAGTGGATCGAGGATAGAGTTGTCAGAGAGGTGGCTTGTGAGACGGCTGTAGACCAGTCGTACAAGTAACTTGGAGGCGAAAGGGAGAAGAGAGATGGGGCGGTAGTTAGTGGGTGATGAGGGGTCGAGGTTGGGTTTTTTGAGAATAGGTGAGACCAGAGCATGTTTGAATGGCGAGGGGAAGATGCCGGTAGAGAGGGACAGCTATCCTGCTGAGATGCAGCACGGAGAGAGGGGAGGGATCCCTCTGTCCCTACAATAGCTATCTTGCTGAGATGCGGCACGGGAAGAGGGGAGGGATCTCTTTGTCCCTACAATAGCTAACCTGCTGAGATGCAGAATCATGGATAGAGGGGAAGGATTAGTGAGGCCAATCCCGGGCCATTTTTTCAAACCCGGTATCGGGAATGAAAGATGGTCATTCCCGAGATACACGGGTTTGTCTTTTCCCTATGTGTCCGTCCCCTCACCCCACCCACATAACTAACCATACACCGTAGGCAGGCGAGTGGAGAACATCTGTCTCTTTCGGCGGTTAGCGGCGGACAGCGCAGCGTGAACGGTCACGCTGCACTGGGGAGCCGGGAGGAGGGAGCCGGGCAGCGTCTGAGCGTCCTTTGGATGCTCAACGCTGATCCCTCAATCCCCGGCTTTGGAGCTTCCAATCCTGGGATTGAATGCCATCCGCTTTTGGCCATAAATCCCTAGGAAGGATCCCTTTGTCCCTACAATAGCTTTCCTGCTGAGAGGGCCGTAACTAGGTGTGTGTAAATGGTGCCTGGCACACAGCGCAGATGCACTATGGGTGCAGGACCACCGGCAACACCCATCTGGCCGCTCTGCCGCCGCACTGTGGGGTCCGCGGCCACCCGCCTCTCAGTTGCAGTGTACTGCCCGGCTACCTTTTCTCACGTATACCCCTTTCACACTAGCACCTCTGAACACGGGTTATTGGAACATGAATGCGCATAATCCGTGTTCATGTGTGGTATGAAAGGGTGCTGGGGTCGAAATACCGGGTCCAGTGACCCGGTATTTCAACCCTGCTCTTGACCAGGGTTGAACCCATGTTCAACCCAGCTCACTGTGTGGCGTGAGCGGGAGCAGGGTCAATGCGCCTGGCTCCCGTTCACTCTCTATGTACAGGCGGCGCTTGGAGATCATGTGATCTCTAGCACCGCCCCCGCCGCGTCACCACTGACGTTAGCAATCCGGCAATATGCCGGGCTGCTGACTGCGGTATGCAAGGCGTCTTACCCGGGAATGTCCCTGCATGATCCCGGGACCGTATTCTCGGGTTAGACCCTGCATTTTTGGTATGAAAGAGGTAATAGGTAGCCGGGCAGCGATGCAGCTCCTCCTCCACTCCCCCCGTGTTCTGGGAGAGATGACATCTCTGCCAGCCCACCCACAATGCCCTGCGAAGTGTTACGATTCCTGTACTCCAGACTGGAGAAGATCTTATGGCAGAGATCTGAGTACAGGAATGAAATACAGGTTGTGGGAGCTGGAGAGCCTAGTAACCCCTGGCGCCCTAACTCCGTTGTCTCGCCCGTGTTATCAGAAATCCCCTGCGAGACTATGGTTGCTTGAGCCCATGGCAGCCGCGTTCGAAGGGCGGATTATGTCTGCCCAACCCCGATGCCCCCGCAGGTCTTAATGGGAGACAAGGGGAAGTCCGAGACAGGGAGATAACAAGGGGCCCTCTGACTAAGCAACCAAGCCAGGGGTTACAAGCTAACTTAACTAAATCAAAAGGTATGTGCGGACTAGCCGCCAGGGAAAAGGACAACCAAGGATCCACGGATCCGACACTCCTATCCGGCACCGCTGGACACCAGAGTGGATCTTGTGGAAGCGGAATCCTCCGCAAAGCTCCAGAACTCAAAATAAACACAATAATAAATAGTAGCGGACAAGCCGCAACACACGGCTGCGCCGCGACTCACGAACACCACCAGATGTTAAAGGTGCTCGGTCAGACTCCAGGAACAGATGGTAACTTCCGAGTACTGGATCACTGAGAACAGGAACAAACGAACAGACCGGGACTGGGAACTCTCTCTGCAGCAGAATCAGGCAAACAGGAAGCTATCACCGGCGTCTGTGAGGAGTCCTGGGAGTGCTTTTAACAGAGAGTCTTCCAATCAGCTGTTTGGAGGCTGATTGGATTAAATGCCATGCAGCTGACAAGCTGTATGGCCAGGGAAACAGATGAGTGATAATTACAACATGCCGTGCAGCTGCATGCTACACAGCCAGGAAACCAGTGATGATATAAACTTAGACCCAGCAACGGGGAACACGATCCGACAGTGGCGTCCCCGTTGCTAGGCGCCGGCCGCACTGACGAGCGGACCCTCGGCGCCTAACAGTACCCCCCCCCTTGAGGAGGGGTCAAGGAACCCCTAAATCCGGGTTTCTGAGGAAATTCTTGAAAAAATGCCCTTTTGAGCCTTGGGGCATGAAGGTCCTCATCTAGGACCCACGACCTTTCCTCAGGACCATAACCTTTCCAATGCACCAAAAAATAAAGCTGACCCCGGGACAGCTTGGAATCGAGAACCTTCTCAACCACGAACTCCTGCTGACCCTGTACATTAACTGGTGATCTCCCCTGAGGTTTTTTACGAGGAAATCTGCTAGATGAAACATATGGTTTGAGCAAAGAGCAATGGAAGGTATTTCCGATTCGTAACGTTTTTGGTAGCTGTAACCGGAAAGCAACTGGATTGACTTTTTTGATAATGAGAAATGGTCCAATAAATCTAGGACCCAATCTGGCTGAGGTTTGTCGAAGTTTGATATTGCGAGTCGACAGCCACACCCTGTCTCCTACTCTAAAAGTGCACGGCCGCCGGAACCTGTCCGAAAAATCTTTTTCCTTGAAAGCTGCTTTTCTGAGAGCTATGTGCACTTTTTTCCAAATAAGTTTAAGATGAGAGGTCAGGGCCAGAGAGGAGACAGAGGAATGTTGGAAAAATGAATTAGCTCTGGGGTGGAAACCAAAAACTGCAAAAAATGGAGACACATTGGTGGAGGAATGACAGGCATTATTATAAGCAAACTCTGCCAATGGAAGAAACTCAGACCAGTCATTTTGGAGTTTGGCCGAGTACAAACGCAAATATTGTTTTAAGGATTGGTTCACTCGCTCAGTCTGTCCATTTGATTGTGGATGATAACCGGAGGTTAATGATAATTTCATTTTTAACGAAGCACAAAAAGACTTCCAAAACTGTGCAATGAATTGTGGACCCCTGTCAGAAACAATATCAGTGGGTAACCCATGGAGTCTGAAAACATGACGGAGGAACAAGACTGCCAATCCCTGGGCAGATGGCAATCGGGGAAGACCAATAAAATGAGCCATCTTACTAAAACGGTCCACTACCACCCATATGACTGTGCATCCAGCTGACAGAGGGAGATCCACCACAAAATCCATGGAGATATGCGACCATGGTCTAAGAGGAACATTCAATGGCATAAGTTGACCAATAGGCAAAGAACGGGGAACTTTATGCTGTGCACAGACCTGACACGAAAAAACAAACTCTTTAATGTCTTTAGAAAGACCAGGCCACCACACTGAGCGGGATACCAATTCAAAAGTTTTAGCGACTCCCAGATGCCCTGCAACTTTGCTATCATGAAATTCCTCCAAAACAGTTGCTCTCAAAAACTCAGGAACAAAAAGACGACCAGCAGGAGTATTTCCCGGAGCTTGATGTTGAAGCAGCTTCAATTGAGAAAAAACATCCTGTGTGAGACCTGCCTGAATGACTGAAGGCGGAAGTATGAGAGTAACAGGACTGTTGTCTTGAGCGGGAAGAAAACTGCGTGAGAGGGCATCTGCCTTGGTATTCTTGGAACCAGGTCTGAAGGTGATAATGAATTTGAAACGAGTGAAAAATAAAGCCCAACGAGCCTGTCGGGCATTCAGTCGCTTAGCTGATTCAATGTATTGAAGATTTTTGTGATCTGTCAAAACAGAAATGGTATGGGTCGCTCCTTCAAGCCAATGTCTCCACTCCTCAAAAGCCCATTTAATAGCCAGCAACTCCCGATTACCAACATCGTAGTTGGATTCAGCAGATGAGAATTTCCTGGACATAAAGGCACAAGGATGTAACTCAAGGGAATCTGGATCCTTCTGAGAAAGGATAGCCCCTACACCAACCTCCGAGGCATCTACCTCAACGATGAAAGGCAATTCTGGGTTGGGATGTCTAAGGACAGGGGCTGAGACAAAGGCTTGTTTCAAGGCCTGAAAAGATACTTTAGCTTCACATGACCAATTGGTAGGATCTGCTCCCTTCTTAGTGAGTGCCACAATGGGAGCAACTATGTCAGAGAAAGAGTGAATAAACCTTCTGTAGTAGTTCGCAAACCCTAAAAAGCGCTGAATTGCTTTTAAGTTGGTGGGTTGCGCCCAACTCAGGATGGCTTGGAGCTTCTTAGGTTCCATTCGGAATCCCCGAGGGGAAATAATGTACCCTAAAAAGGATACCTCCGTGACGTGAAATTTACACTTCTCCGGTTTGGCATACAAGTGATTTTCACGTAATTTCTTAAGTACCTGACGCACCTGGGTAACATGTTGTTCTATAGAGTCAGAATAAATCAAAATGTCGTCTAAATAGACCACAACGAATCTTCCCAGAAACTCACGGAGCACATCATTAATGAGATCCTGAAAGACTGCCGGAGCGTTAGATAGGCCGAAAGGCATGACCAGATACTCATAGTGACCTGATTGAGTACTGAATGCCGTTTTCCACTCATCCCCCGATCTGATTCTAATGAGATTATATGCTCCTCTCAGGTCAATCTTGGAAAAAATAACAGCCGAACGTAGCTGATCAAAGAGGACAGAGATCAGAGGCAGAGGGTAAGTATTCTTTACTGAGATTTTATTCAGGGCTCGAAAGTCAATGCAGGGTCTGAGGGAACCATCCTTCTTCTCTACGAAGAAAAAACCTGCACTTAAAGGGGATTTAGATGGCCTGATAAACCCTTTCTCAAGACTTTCTTTCACATACTCATTCATGGCCACAGTTTCAGGACCAGACAATGCATATAACCTTCCTTTAGGCAACGTGGCACCAGGAATTAACTCAATGGTACAATCATAAGGCCTATGGGGAGGCAAAATATCCGCATTGCCCTTGGAAAACACATCCAAAAAATCTTGGTATTCTCCAGGAATATGTGCGGACCTGGCAGCAGCTACTCGGATAGGAAGTGTAATACATTCTTTATCACAGATGGTACTCCATTGTAGAATCTCCCCAGACTGCCAATCTATGATGGGATTATGAAAGGCCAGCCAAGGGTGACCCAGAACCACAGGAACTGCTGGACAATGGGTAAGAAAAAACTCAATCTTTTCAGAATGTAGAGCTCCCACCGAGAGCAAAACAGGAGGTGTACATAGAGAAATAACCCCATTGGATAAGGGACTCCCATCTAAACCATGCATGGTGATACACCTACTTAAGGTTAACTGAGGAATACCTAAGGCCTTGGCCCATGTTAAGTCCATAAAGTTTCCTGCAGCTCCACTGTCCACAAAAGCAGAGACCGAGGAACAGAGGCTGTCATAAGAAACTTTAGCAGGAACCAATAGTGAATTATTTGAGGAGATGAGCTGTAGACCAAAGTAAACCCCCTCACTATTCACTTGGTCAGGAAGTTTCCCGACTTGTTTGGGCAACTACGGGCAAAATGTCCCTTACCTCCGCAGTACAAACACAGACCAGAATTTTGCCTCCTGGTTCTTTCTTCCGGAGACAATTTGGAGAGACCAATCTGCATAGGCTCCTCCATGTCTATCGGAACGGAAGAAACACAGGGAAAAGAAACTACAGATGCCCCTTTCTCAGTCCTCCGCTCTCTGAGCCGACGATCTATTTTAATAGAGAGCTCCATGAGTTTATCAAGGTTCTCAGGAGCGGGATACTGAAGGAGGCTGTCTTTTATAGATTCAGATAAGCCGAGGCGAAACTGACTGCGCAGGGCAGGATCATTCCAGCCACAGTCGTTCGACCAACGGCGAAACTCCGTACAATAATTCTCTGCAGGATTCCTACCCTGTCTTAGAGCACGCAACTGACTTTCTGCGGATGCCTCTCTATCAGGGTCATCATACAATAGCCCTAAAGATTTCAAAAAAGCGTCTACAGACGATAAGGCCGGATCGTCTGTCTTTAAACCAAAAGCCCAGGTCTGAGGATCCCCCTGAAGCAGAGAAATTATAATTCCAACCCGCTGAGCCTCCGTACCTGAGGAAACTGGTCTTAAACGAAAATACAGTTTACAAGACTCTTTAAAATTAAAAAACTGTTTTCTATCCCCAGAAAAACGGTCAGGCAGATGCATTTTTGGTTCAGGGATGACCCTCGGGGAAGTCCGTAACAGATCTTCCTGTGAGCTCACCCGGAGGGACAGATCCTGAACCATCTGGGTAAGTTCCTGAATCTGACTAACCAAAAACTGGCCAGGATTTGGCCCAACACCGGTGGGATTCATGAGGCCGACAAAATTCTCCCTACTGGATAAGTGAAAAAATTAACTCCTGTTGAAATTTTTTCTTTTGTCTGGCCGGTGATAATGTTACGATTCCTGTACTCCAGACTGGAGAAGATCTTATGGCAGAGATCTGAGTACAGGAATGAAATACAGGTTGTGGGAGCTGGAGAGCCTAGTAACCCCTGGCGCCCTAACTCCGTTGTCTCGCCCGTGTTATCAGAAATCCCCTGCGAGACTATGGTTGCTTGAGCCCATGGCAGCCGCGTTCGAAGGGCGGATTATGTCTGCCCAACCCCGATGCCCCCGCAGGTCTTAATGGGAGACAAGGGGAAGTCCGAGACAGGGAGATAACAAGGGGCCCTCTGACTAAGCAACCAAGCCAGGGGTTACAAGCTAACTTAACTAAATCAAAAGGTATGTGCGGACTAGCCGCCAGGGAAAAGGACAACCAAGGATCCACGGATCCGACACTCCTATCCGGCACCGCTGGACACCAGAGTGGATCTTGTGGAAGCGGAATCCTCCGCAAAGCTCCAGAACTCAAAATAAACACAATAATAAATAGTAGCGGACAAGCCGCAACACACGGCTGCGCCGCGACTCACGAACACCACCAGATGTTAAAGGTGCTCGGTCAGACTCCAGGAACAGATGGTAACTTCCGAGTACTGGATCACTGAGAACAGGAACAAACGAACAGACCGGGACTGGGAACTCTCTCTGCAGCAGAATCAGGCAAACAGGAAGCTATCACCGGCGTCTGTGAGGAGTCCTGGGAGTGCTTTTAACAGAGAGTCTTCCAATCAGCTGTTTGGAGGCTGATTGGATTAAATGCCATGCAGCTGACAAGCTGCATGGCCAGGGAAACAGATGAGTGATAATTACAACATGCCGTGCAGCTGCATGCTACACAGCCAGGAAACCAGTGATGATATAAACTTAGACCCAGCAACGGGGAACACGATCCGACAGTGGCGTCCCCGTTGCTAGGCGCCGGCCGCACTGACGAGCGGACCCTCGGCGCCTAACACGAAGTAGCAATAGCCATTGGTGGGCTGCACATCGATGGTTGCCATGAATGGCACCATCCATGGCACTTTAACCATCTATAGTGAACCATCAATGGTTTTCCGCAGGCCAAGAAAAAATCACAGGCGGGGCTTAGTGGGAGCTGGAGGCGGGGCTAAGCTCTGTGCCAGTAAAGAAATAAAAATATTTGTTTATACTCAATGGCAGGGAACCATTGGCTCTCTGTCATAGATAGCAAAACCATCAAACATCTGGAGTTAGCCATCAATTTTGGCAACTATCAATGGTCGATGGCCATCCCTACTGTGAAGAGCACAGCGTAGGGCGGGAAGGAAGACAGGAGAGGTCTGCCAGCTGGTCAGAGGTAAGTACAGCTAATTCTCTCTCTCAAAGGAGGACTCTGCCTGCCGTAATGACTAAGCTGCTGTAATGTGTAAAAAGGGGACTCTGCCTGCCGTAATTCGTAAAAATGGGGACTCTGCTGCCGTACTGTGTAAAAGGGATCTCTACTTGCCGTACTGTGTAAAAGGGAGCTCTACCTGCCGTACTGTGTAAAAGGGAGCTCTACCTGCTGTAATTTGTAAAAGGGAGCTCTACCTACCATAATGTGTAAAAGAGAGCTCTACCTGCCGTAATGTGTAAAAGGGATCTCTGTCTGCCATACTGTGTAAAAGGTAATTATACCTGCCGTAATGTGTAAAAGGGGTCTCTGCCTGCCATAATGTGTAAAAGGGAACTCTACCTTCTGTACTGTGTAAAAGGGGACTCAACCTGGCGTAATGTGTAAAAGGGGACTCTACCTGGCATAATGTGTAAAAGGGGACTCTACTTGGCGTAATGTGTGATAGGAGCTGTACCTGATGTAATGTGTGTAAGTGGCGCTACTTTGCTACGCAATTTGAATAATGGAGACTACTGTACAACATAATATGAATTGGTATTATTTTGTGGCCACGCCCCTTCCCCATAAGCCACACCCCTGTATTTCTCTTACGTCCTGGAGGATGCTGGGGACTCCGTAAGGACCATGGGGTATAGACGGGCTCCGCAGGAGATAGGGCACCTAAAAATAACTTTGACTATGGGTGTGCACTGGCTCCTCCCTCTATGCCCCTCCTCCAGACCTCAGTTAGATCTTGTGCCCAGAGGAGAAAGGGTACAATGCAGAGAGATCTCCAGAGTTTTCTGTTTTAAAGAATTTTGTTAGGTTTTTTATTTTCAGGGAGTCCTGTTGGCAACAGGCTCCCTGCATCGTGGGACTGAGGAGAGGGAAACAGAGCTGGCTTGTCAAGTTGGGCACTGTTTCTAAGGCTACTGGACACCATTAGCTTCAGAGGGAGTCGGAACCCAGGTCTCACCTGGGGTTCGTCCCAGAGCCGCGCCGCCGTCCTCCTCACAGATGCTGAAGATAGAAGCCAGGTGAGTATGAGAAGACAAGAAGACATCAGGCGGCAGAAGACATCAGATCTTCATGAGGTTAGCGCGCAGCGGTAAGCTGCGCGCCATTGCTCCCAGTACTCACACACAAGCAGGCACTGAAGGGTGCTGGGCGCAGGGAAGGGGGGCGCCCTGGGCAGCAATATTCCTCATTTTGTGGCAATATAAGCAGAATTAGGCTGTGGTACAGTAAATCCACAAATCCCCCGCCATTTTTTATATACGTTTACTGGGACTGAAGCCCGCCGTCGGGTGAGCGGGGCTTTATCCTCAGCACTAACCAGCGCCATTTTCTCCACAGAAACTGCATGAGAAAAAGCTGGCTCCCTGATCTCTCCCCTGCTGAACCTTCACAGGCTGGAAAAAAGAGGAGGGGGGGGCACTTTGGAACGCAGTGAGTGGGAATTATGGCTATATATCTAAAAAGCGCTATCTGGTAGATATATTCCAGTGTTTTTAAGCGCTGGTGTGTGCTGGCATACTCTCTCTCTGTCTCTCCTAAGGGCCTGGTTGGGGTTTTGTCCCCTTATAGGTTAATCCCTGTGTGTGTGGGGTGTCGGTAAGTGTGTGTCGACATGTCTGAGGCGGAAGGCTTCTCCAAGGAGGCAGTGGAGCAAATGAGTGGTGTGTCCCCGTCAGTTGTGCCGACTCCGGATTGGATGGACATGTGGCGTATGTTGAATGCAAGTGTGGCATCTTTACATAAAAGGCTTGATAAGGCTGAATTAGGGGGGACATCAGGGTGTCAATCCTCGGATTGGACCGACTCACAGGGCCCGTAGGGGTCTCAAAAGCGTCCCTTAACACAAGACACTACTACCGACACGGATTCTGATTCCAGTGTCGACTATGACGAAGTAAAATTGCACCCTAGGGTGACTAAAACCATTCAGTGTATGATTGTGGCAATAAGGGATGTGTTGCATATTGAGGATGAACCCTCGGTCCCCGACACAAGGGTACACATGTTTAAGGAAAAGAAACAGATTATAAATTTTTCCACATCTCATGAATTAAATAATTTCTTTGGAAAAGCTTGGGAGACTCCGGAAAAGAGAACGCAGATCCCCAAAAGAATTTATATGGCATACCCCTTCCCTAAGCAGGACAGGGAGATTTGGGAATCATCCCCCACTGTGGACAAGGCCCTGACGTGCTTGTCCAAGAAAGTGGCGCTACCGTCTCCAGACACATCGGCCCTTAAGGACCCTGCAGATCGCAGGCAAGAAACTACCTTAAAGTGTATTTATTCTCATACGGGGGCTGTGCTAAGACCGACAATTGCGTCGGCATAGGTGTGTAGCGCAATTGCAGCTTGGACAGATGAGCTGACAGATCAATTTGATAATATGGATAAGGATACTATATTCTTAACTCTAGCCCATATAAAAGACGCAGTCTTATTTATGAGGGATGCTCAAAGGGACATTGGATTGCTGGCTTCTAGGGCCAATGCCATGTCTATCTCAGCGAGACGATCCTTATGGACTCGCCAATGGATGGGTGATGCGGATTCCAAAAAACATATGGAAGTACTACCCTATAAGGGTTATGTATTGTTAGGGGATGGGCTGACGGACCTGGTTTCCACAGCTACAGCAGGAAAATCAAATTTTTTACCATATATTCTCCAACAGCAAAAGAAAGTAACACCCTATCAGATGCAGTCCTTTTGGTCGCACAAGTCCAAAAGAGGTCGGGGATCCTCTTTCCTCATCAGAGGTAAGAGCAGAGGCAAAAGAGCACCTGCTTCGGCAGGTACACAGGAACAAACGTCGTCCCCGGCTGCTCCAAAACCCACAGCATGACGCTTTTCAGTCAGGCCTGGTTCAGATCAGACCTGAATCCCTGGGTGTTGGAAATAGTTTCCAAGGGTTACAAACTGGAATTCGATGAGGTGCCCACGCACCGATTTTTCAAATCGGCCCTACCAGCTTCCACATCGGAAAGGGATGTAGTGTTAGCTGCAATTCAAACGCTGTGTATACAGCAAGTGATAATCAAGGTTCCCCTGCACCAGCAGGGAAGAGGTTACTACTCAACCCTATTTGTGGTCCCGAAACCAGACGGTTCGGTCAGACCTATTTTGAATCTGAAATCCCTAAACCTGTACATAGAAAGATTCAAATTCAAAATGGAATCATTCAGAGCGATAATAGCCAACATGGAGGAGGGGGAGTTTATGGTGTCTCTGGACATAAAGGATGCGTACCTTCATGTCCCCATATATGCCCCCCATCAGGAATACCTGAGATTCGCTGTACAGGATTGTCATTACCAATTTCAGATGTTTCCGTTTGGACTTTCTACGGCCCCGAGGATTTTCACCAAGATAATGGCGGAAATTATGGTGGCCCTGCGCAAGCATGGAGTCACAATTATCCCATACTTGGACGATCTCCTAATAAAAGCGAGTTCAAGGGAGAAATTGCTGAGCAGTGTGGCACTCTCTCTGAGAGTGCTCCAGCAACATGGTTGGATTCTAAATCTACCGAAGTCACAGTTGATTCCGACAACTCGACTACCGTTCCTAGGTATGATACTGGATACGGAACAAATGAAGGTCTTCCTCCCAATAGAGAAAGCCCAGGACATCCAGAACATGGTCAGAGACCTGCTAAAACCGAAAAGGGTGTCAGTTCACCAATGCACTCGAGTTCTGGGAAAAATGGTGGCGGCCTACGAGGCCATTCCCTTCGGAAGGTTCCATGCAAGGACTTTTCAATGGGACCTTCTGGACAAGTGGTCCGGGACCCATCTGCACTTACATCGGAAAATAACTCTGTCCCCAGGGGCCAGAGTGTCTCTCCTGTGGTGGTTGCAAAGTGCTCACCTGCAGGAGGGTCGCCGGTTCGGGATTCAGGACTGGATCCTGGTTACCACGGACGCAAGCCTCCAAGGATGGGGAGCGGTCACACTTGGAAAAAACTTTCAGGGACTTTGGTCAGACCAGGAGTCCTGTCTACACATCAATGTGTTGGAACTCAGGGCCATTTACAACGGCCTTCGACAAGCGGAGAGTCTTCTTCGAAACCTACCGGTTCTGATTCAATCAGACAATGCCACAGCAGTGGCTCATGTGAACCGCCAAGGCGGGACAAGAAGCAGAGTCGCGATGGCGGAAGCCACAAGGATCCTTCGCTAGGCGGAAAATCATGTAAGCGCTCTGTCGGCTGTCTTCATTCCGGGAGTGGACAACTGGGAAGCAGACTTCCTCAGCAGACACGATCTCCATCCAGGAGAGTGGGGACTTCATCAAGAAGTCTTTGCAGACGTAACACGTCTTTGGGGAACTCCTCAAATAGACATGATGGCGTCACGCCTCAACAAAAAACTTCGGAGGTATTGCGCCAGGTCTCGGGACCCTCAGGCAGTAGCAGTAGACGCTCTGGTAGCACCGTGGGTGTTCAAATCGGTCTACGTGTTTCCTCCTCTTCCTCTCATCACAAAAGTGTTGAGGATCATAAGACGAAGAAGAGTACAGACGATACTCGTTGTCCCAGACTGGCCTCGAAGGGCCTGGTACTTGGATCTACAGGAGATGCTCACAGGAGATCCCTGGCCTCTTCCTCTGAGGGAAGACCTGTTGCAACAGGGGCCCTGTGTATTTCAAGACTTACGGCAGTTTACGTTTGACGGCATGGCGGTTGAACGCCGAATCCTAGCGAAAAAGGGGATTCCGGAAGAGGTCATCCCTACTTTAATAAAGGCTAGGAAGGAGGTGACGGTAAAAACATTATCACCGTATCTGGTGAAAGTATGTGTCTTGGTGTGAAACCAAGAATGCACCTACGGAAGATTTTCATCTGGGTTGTCTTCTCCACTTCCTACAGACAGGAGTGGATATGGGCCTGAAATTAGGCTCTGTTAAGGTACAGATTTCGGCCCTCTCGATTTTCTTTCAGAAGGAATTGGCTTCTCTTCGAGAAGTCCAGACGTTTGTAAAGGGAGTGCTGCACATCCAGCCCCTTTTTGTGCCTCCGGTGGCACCATGGGACCTGAACGTGGTGTTGCAGTTCCTAAAATCACACTGGTTTGAACCGCTTAACAAGGTTGAGTTGAAATTTCTTACCTGGAAGGTGGTCATGTCGTTAGCCTTAGCATCAGCAAGGCGAGTGTCAGAATTGGCGGCTTTGTCACACAAGAGCCCCTACTTGATTTTTCATGTGGATCGAGCTGAATTGAGGACACGTCCGCAATTTTTGCCTAAAGTGGTTTCGTCATTCCATATGAATCAACCTATTGTGGTGCCTGTGGCTACAAGTGACCTGGAGGATTCCAGATCCCTGGTCGTAGTCAGGGCCTTAAAAATTTATGTAGCCAGGATGGCTACAATTAGGAAAACAGAGGATCTGTTTGTCCTGTATGCGGCCAATAAGATTGGCGCTCCTGCTTCGAAGCAGACTATTGCTCGCTGGATCTGTAATAAAATTCAGCAGGCTCATTCTATGGCTGGATTGCCGGTACCAAATTCGGTTAAGGCCCATTCCACTAGGAAGATGGGCTCTTCTTGGGCGGCTGCCCGAGGCGTCTCGGCATTACAATTTTGCAGAGCGGCGACTTGGTCAGAATCAAACACTTTTGCTAAATTCTACAAGTTTGATACCCTGGCTGATGAGGACCTAGCGTTTGCTCAGTCGGTGCTGCAGAGTCATACGCACTCTCCCGCCCGATTGGATGCTTTGGTATAAACCCCATGGTCCTTACGGAGTCCTCAGCATCCTCTAGGACGTAAGAGAAAATAAGATTTTAAACCTACCGGTAAATCTATTTCTCCTAGTCCATAGAGGATGCTGGGCGCCCGTCCCAGTGCGGAAACTCTGCAAGACTTGTATATAGTTGTTGCTTACATAAGGGTTATGTTACAGTTGACATCGGTCTTGGACCATTACTGTTGTTTGTTCATACTGTTAACTGGTTATGTATGTTCCAGGTTACATGGTATGATTGGTGTGGGCTGGTATGAATCTTGCCCTTGGATTGCTAAATCCAGACTTGTATTGTCCATCTCCTCTGGGCACAGTTCTCTAACTGAGGTCTGGAGGAGGGGCATAGAGGGAGGAGCCAGTGCACACCCATAGTCAAAATTCTTTTTAGGTGCCCTATCTCCTGCGGAGCCCGTCTATACCCCATGGTCCTTACGGAGTCCCCAGCATCCTCTACGGACTAGGAGAAATAGATTTACCGGTAGGTTTAAAATCTTATTTTTTGGCACACACTGACTCTTTTGCATCTGGGGGGTGCGCCGATGCTGTTTCTTGCACACAGCGCTAAAATGTCTAGTTATGGCATTGCTGTTGAGATGCAGCATGGAGAAATGGGAGGCATGCCTCTGTCCCTCAGTAGAATAAATCAGGTAGATATAGATGTTCCTCCGATTGTGCAATAAACGAAAAAAGAAAATAA
The DNA here is from genome assembly GCF_028390025.1 of Pseudophryne corroboree. Lineage (NCBI taxonomy): Eukaryota > Metazoa > Chordata > Amphibia > Anura > Myobatrachidae > Pseudophryne > Pseudophryne corroboree. The sequence goes on along the minus strand of NC_086446.1, from coordinate 147,180,067 downwards.
ACACACAATCATGCAAAATGTTTTATATTTATTATAGGCTCTCAATTTCTTTCTTTAGGATCATCCTAAATAAATGACAGTCTTAGCATTGCAGAATAACCTTCCTTGCTGCGGAGACTGTACAGCAGCAATCCCACGAAACCTTGTTTAATAGGCTTCTTCAAATGCTTTTAAAGGTAATGACTCACAATAGAGTAATAACATCAGTCTATTTAGAATAACAATAAAACACATTATGGGATCACTCTTATCTACTAGATAGTAAGTAAAGATTTAAACTTTCAAAAATTTGATCTACAGTACATCATCAGAAAATAGGATTTTGGTACTTACAGATAAATCCTTTTCTTTGAATCCATAGGGGGCACTGGAGTACTCTTGGGATATGGACGGTGCGATAGCAGGGAAAGGCACATTTAAATATTCAAATGTGTAACCCTCCTTCCCCCTCCATACTCCCCACATGACTCGGTGTTTTTTTGCTGAGTGGAATAGGAGTGAACGAGAGGATGAACAATGGAGAATTACATCTAACATAATATAACGGAACACTAGAAAGTTGAATCGACAACAGTTAACAATCACCTTAACCTTCATTGAAGCAGGTGATAATGAGTAATATAAGTATAAACTGAACCTACCATAACACAGGTGAAACTGCTCTGGGCGGGCATCCAGTGCCCCCTATGGATTAAAAGAAAAGGATTTATCTGGTAAGTACCAAAATCCTATTTTCTTTTTCATCCACAAGGGGTCACTGGAGTACTCTTGGGACGTACCAAAGTCTCCCCCTTGGGTGGGATAGCTGTTTGGCACTTGTAAAAGTAGACAGCCAAAGCTAGATGCTGATGCCGCAAAAGTATGAAACTTGTAAAAGCGCACAACTTGTGCACTGATGTCCATTGTAGCCGCACGGCAAAGTTGTGTTGTGGAAGCCCCACGACCTGCTACCCATGACGTTCCCACAGAATGCGTAGAATGTGCTGACATAAATGCAGGCGGTTGTAATCAAGTATGAAAGTAAGCCTGACGAATGGTCAACTTAATTCATGTTGCCAACCTCTGTCTGGAAGCTGTCCAACCTACGTTGACTGCATTATAGAGACCAAACAATGTATTTGTTTTATGTACTGTTGATGTTCGGGCTACATAAATGAAAAGCGCCTGAACCACATTCAGAGTAGCTGGAGCTCCTTAACCTTCTGAAAAACAGGAACTACGAATGATTAATTTATATGAAAACAGGATACTACCTCTGGTAGAAGAGCAAAATTATTCTGAAGTTCCGCTTTGTAATCATGAAACACCAGATACAGTGCTTTGCATGACAAGGCACCTAATTTAGAACTAGTGATGAGCGGGTTTGGTTCATTGGAATCCGAACCCCCCCCCCGAACTTCACCCATTTTACACGGTTCCGAGGCAGACTCGGATCCTCCCGCCTTGCTCGGTTAACCCGAGCACGCACAAACGTCATCATCCCGCTGTCGGATTCTCGCGAGATTCGTATTCTATATAAGGAGCCGCGCGTCGCCGCCATTTTCACTCGTGTATTGGAAATTATAGGGAGAGGACGTGCAGCGTTCTCTCAGTTCCTGTGTTCAGTGTGCTGCAAATATCTGTGCTCAGTGTGCTTGCAAATATCTGTGCTCAGTGTGCTGCAAATATCTCTGCTCATTGTACTTGCAAATATCTGTGCTCAGTGTGCTGAAAATATCTACGTTCTCTGCCTGAAAAATGCTCCATATCTGTGCTGCATTGTAGTATATAGTAGGAGGACAGTGCAGAATTTTGCTGACCACCATTATTATATAGCAGTACGGTACAGTAGTCCACTGCTCTACCTACCTCTGTGTCATCAACTATACTATCCATCCATAAACGGTGGTGCATTTTAGTTGTGCGCAGTATATATAATAGGAGGACAGTGCAGAATTTTGCTGACCACCAGTATATAATATATAGCAGTATGGTACAGTAGGCCACTGCTCTACCTACCTCTGTGTCATCAAGTATACTATCCATCCATACCTGTGGTGCATTTTAGTTGTGCACAGTATATATAGTAGGAGGACAGTGCAGAATTTTGCTGACCACCAGTATATAATATATAGCAGTACGGTACAGTAGGCCACTGCTCTACCTACCTCTGTGTTGTCAAGTATTCTACAAAAGTTCAGTAAAATGATCCAAAAATCAAAATAAAAAGCGTCTGATGAGAAGCGTAAACTTGCCAATATGCCATTTACGACACGGAGTGGCAAGGAACGGCTGAGGCCCTGGTCTATGTTCATGGCTAGTGGTTCAGATTCACATGAGGATGGAAGCACTCATCCTCTCGCTAGAAAACTGCAGTGCCACTCCTAGATGGGCCAGGTGTTTGTGTCAGCCACTTGGGTCGCTTAGCTTAGCCACACAGCTACCTCATTGCACCTCTTTTTTTCTTTGCATCATGTGCTGTTTGGGGACTATTTTTTTTAAATCTGCCATCCTGTCTGACACTGCAGTGCCACTCCTAGATGGGCCAGGTGTTTGTGTCGGACACTTGGGTTGCTTAGCTTAGTCACACAGCTACCTCATTGCACCTCTTTTTTTCTTTGCATTATGTGCTTTTTGAGGACTATTTTTTAAATCTGCCATCCTGTCTGACACTGCAGTGCCACTCCTAGATGGGCCAGGTGTTTGTGTCGGCCACTTGGGTCGCTTAGCTTAGCCATCCAGCGACCTTGGTGCACCTCTTTTTTTCTTTGCATCATGTGCTGTTTGGGGACTATTTTTTGAAGTGCCATCCTGTCTGACACTGCAGTGCCACTCCTAGATGGGCCAGGTGTTTGTGTCGGCCACTTGGGTCGCTTAGCTTAGTCACACAGCTACCTCATTGCACCTCTTTTTTTCTTTGCATCATGTGCTGTTTGGGGACTATTTTTTAAATTGGCTATCCTGTCTGACACTGCAGTTCCACTCCTAGATGGGCCAGGTGTTTGTGTCAGCCACTTGGGTCGCTTAGCTTAGCCACACAGCTACCTCATTGCACCTCTTTTTTTCTTTGCATCATGTGCTGTTTGGGGACTATTTTTTAAATCGGCCATCCTGAGTAGATAAAGACCACCTTTCTGTCAAAGTGACAGGTGACACACCCCCTTTCTCCTAGGCACGCACCCTTTAATATTAAATGATAGTGTTTGATATCGCTTTTATATAAAATTTTATATAAAATTTATAGAGTTCGATATTAAACCGTATTAAAAGATAATGACTTTGAAAAGCGTGTCACGTAACACCAGTCGCAGAATACGCCATAAAGCTGTATCACAAACCAGCTTGTGATGAAAAAATTCACTATTTTGACTAGTCTGTACACTTACATTACAGTGTTATAGTTCACATGTTATAGTTCACACATTCCAGCAATTTAAACTTCATGCATGGCACACATGGTACAGGTTTAAAAAGCATAATGACTAATGACCGTGTCCATTTTCTTAGATGCACGGAAGCATCACACAAGGCACTTATTTAAAAAGCATATTGATTTTAATGACCATGCATGATTAATGATGACAGCACAATTTCAAAAACCTTAGATGTACGGGGTACCCGTGACCGCACAATTTCAAAATCCTTACATCCACGAACTACCACGCTTGTAACAAAAACACCTGTTTATTAATGTACACAACGTGTTAATCTCTGCAAAAGAACATTAGATCCACCTACAGGTCTATGTATTGACTCAAAATGACATCTTAATTTTAAACTATCGTGCTTTTAAATAAAAATAAAAAAATATATATATATTAAACCGTATTAAAAGATAATGGCTTTGAAAAGAGTGTCACGTAACACCAGTCGCAGAATGACACGCAATGCAGCGCGTCAAATCAAGCGGATGAAAAATGCATATTACACAGTGTTAAAACCAGGTAGTTTTAGCAGCATTGATAAATATTATGGGTCGGTTAAAAATAAATTTAAAAGATCTGACGTAAGAATGTGGTTACAAGAACAAGACGCATACACGTTGCACAAGCCAGCAAGAAAAAACTATAAAAGGAACATGATTTGTGTATCGGGTATAAACCAACAGTGGCAATGCGATTTGGTTTCACTGATAGATCTGTCAAAATACAACGATGGTGTTAAATACATATTAACAATCATCGATATATTCAGTAAGAGGGTGTGGGATGAAAGTCTGACCGCTAAGAGCGCAGCAACAGTCGCTAATGCTTTTGAAAAAATATTCCAGCGGGGTGCTGTGCCGATGAAGCTACAAACCGATAACGGTAAAGAGTTTCTAAACAGAAACCTAAAAAAGGTGTTAGAAAAATACGGTATAAATCATTTCACGACCAATAACGATGTGAAAGCGGCTGTTATAGAGCGCTTCAATAGGACTTTAAAAACACGCATGTGGCGCTATTTCACGGCAAAGAATACCTACAGATATATAGACGTTTTACAAGACTTCATACGCAGCTATAATAACACCATAGAACGATTAAGTGCGCTCCAAACGATGTGAATGACTCTAACGCATTGAGTGTCTTCAAAATGACCTACAGTGATTACTTTAGATGTAAGAAAGCCCCCGTTTGTTTAGGAATCGGTGACCACGTCCGTATTTCTAAATATAAGGACATATTTCAGAAAGGTTACGAACAGAGCTTTTCTGAGGAGATATTTGTTGTACATAGTGTGAACACTAAAGGGTTTAAGCCGCTTTAGAAGTTGGCAGATCTTACTGTCGCATGTTACAACGCGTGCAAACGGATCGTACGTTAGTCTTAATCCAACATCCAGTTTCAGTTGTACAATTTCAGCGTTGATTACGTTCAGTAACGCTTCGATTGTTTCAGAAAATCCCGGTTTAATGCAAAAACTCGCGACTCTCGCCACCGGATGATCCGCCGTTCCATCCCATGATAATTGCAGTCTACAATCTTGTAAATCCAATGTATTCCACGTGTGCGGATATTGTATCTCAGTAAGTGCTACTTCCCATTCGCCATTTAAGTCTATCGGTTTAGCCAACTTTGTTGTATAGTTAGAAATCTTATTTTGTGGGAAAGTAACCGCCGAGGCGTTGCTGGGTAAGGTTATGTAGAACGACTTGTCATCCATCGCTCGTCTTGTTTAGATATTGATGAGCTTTATATGTCTTTTATCACCGATGCCGCGACCCAACTGTTAAATTTTGCGGGGTACCCGTGCCACTTGACTAACGCGTATTTTCGGCCTCTGATCGTCTTATTTTTTAAAATCTTTTCCACTCTGTTATAGTTTTTTGGTATGCTTTGAAGCTCTTCGGGGTAAAAACTACCTGTTATAACTTCACCGTACAGATCTGCCAACTTATAAAGCGGCTTAAACCCTTTAGTGTTCACACTATGTACAACAAATATCTCCTCAGAAAAGCTCTGTTCGTAACCTTTCTGAAATATGTCCTTATATTTAGAAATACGGACGTGGTCACCGATTCCTAAACAAACGGGGGCTTTCTTACATCTAAAGTAATCACCGTAGGTCGTTTTGAAGACACTCAATGCGTTAGAGTCATTCACATCGTTTGGAGCGCACTTAATCGTTCTATGGTATGTGTTATTATAGCTGCGTATGAAGTCTTGTAAACCGTCTATATATATCTGTAGGTATTCTTTGCCGTGAAATAGCGCCACATGCGTGTTTTTAAAGTCCTATTGAAGCGCTCTATAATAGCCGCTTTCACATCGTTATTGGTCATGAAATGATTTATACCGTATTTTTCTAACACCTTTTTTAGGTTTCTGTTTAGAAACTCTTTACCATTATCGGTTTGTAGCTTCATCGGCACAGCACCCCGCTGGAATATTTTTTCAAAAGTATTAGCGACTGTTGCTGCGTTCTTAGCGGTCAGACTTTCACCCCACACCCTCTTACTGAATATATCGATGATTGTTAATATGTATTTAACACCCTCGTTGTATTTTAACAAATCTATCAGCGAAACCAAATCGCATTGCCACTGTTGGTTTATACCCGATACACAAATCATGTTCCTTTTATAGTTTTTTCTTGCTGGCTTGTGCAACGTGTATGCGTCTTATTCTTGTAACCACATTCTTACGTCAGATCTTTTAAATTTATTTTTAACCGACCCATAATATTTATCAATGCCGCTAAAACTACCTGGTTTTAACACTGTGTAATATGCATCTTTCATCCGCTTGATTTGACGCGCTGCGTTGCGTGACATTCTGCGACTTGTGTTACGTGACACTCTTTTCAAAGCCATTATCTTTTAATACGGTTTAATATATATATATATATATATATATATATATATTTTTTTTTATTTAAAAGCACGATAGTTTAAAATTAAGATGTCATTTTGAGTCAATACATAGACCTGTAGGTGGATCTAATGTTCTTTTGCAGAGATTAACACGTTGTGTACATTAATAAACAGGTGTTTTTGTTACAAGCGTGGTAGTTCGTGGACGTAAGGATTTTGAAATTGCGCGGTCACGGGTACCTGTTAGGGTCTCCTGCTCTGTGCTGCCACGACATCATGGCAACCGGGAGACAAGTGCTAGCGGAGTAACCTGAGCGTAGCTGATACTCCGGTTCGGGTCTTTTGCTGTGCAGTGGTTACAGGCTCTGTGCACGGCAGGGGATCCAGTGCTGGTTTTTGTGCTCACAGTCTGTGAGGTCTGAGTGGGGCGTGGACAGCACCTGCTATATAAACCCTCTTCTCAGGTTAGGCAGATGCTGCTGAATCTTTGTTGGTTAGTCAGTTCCTGAAAGCTAGCTAGTACTGTGTAAACTTTGTATTTGTTTGTTGCTTACTGCAAATAGGCCTTGGGATTTGGTATTACACTCTGCCAATCCAGACCTAGCAGTAAGACTGGAGTCAGTCGTTTAACCTGCTGGGGTTCTTTTGCTACTCTGTGAACCTAGCAAGTTTGCGGCTGTATTCTCAGACTTGCCTGCCAAAATCCTTTCTCACTGTGCAAGGTGTTCAGTGTCAGTTTAGTGGCAGTAAGCTGAACCAGTGCACTGCAAGTAAGGACTAGGATTGTGGAGACTCTCCTTGTGTCTATTATTCCATCTCTGACCAAGGAGTTTACTGCCACACCCGTTGGTAACCCTTTAGGGTTTTGCTGTTGCCCTTAGCAACAGCATTTCGGGTTCTCTACGTATTAAATCACTACATATTGCTTCTTTCCATCTGAGCATTCCTAATACTAGGGAGACACCCAGTTTCTTAGCCTTTGGGCTTCTCTGTTTACTTTGTGTTTATTTTGTTACCCTATCACCTTCTGTGTATGTAATGTCATATTCCCCAGTCTGTCTGTGAGTTCATTTGTTTTGCATCCCTCACCGTTCAGACACCAGTACATTCCTGCTGGCACTGGTGTGCATAACAGTACCCAGTACATCTAAGGTTTTTGAAATTGTGCTGTCATCATTAATCATGCATGGTCATTAAAAACAATATGCTTTTTAAATAAGTGCCATGTGTGATGCTTCCGTGCATCTAAGAAAATGGGCACGGTCATTAGTCATTGTGCTTTTTAAACCTGTACCATGTGTTCCAAGCATCAAGTTTAAATTGCTGGAATGTGTGAACTATTACATGTGAACTATAACACTGTAATGTAAGTGTACAAACTAGTCAAAATAGTAAATTTTTTCATCACAAGCTGGTTTGTGATACAGCTTTATGGCGTATTCTGCGACTGGTGTTACGTGACACTCTTTTCAAAGTCATTATCTTTTAATACGGTTTAATATCGAACTCTATAAATTTTATATAAAATTTTATATAAAATTTTATATAAAAGCGATATCAAACACTATCATTTTATATTAAAGGGGGCGTGCCTAGGAGAAAGGGGGGGTGTCACCTATCACTTTGACAGAAAGGTGGTCTTTATCTACTATCCTGTCTGACACTGCAGTGCCACTCCTAGATGGGCCAGGTGTTTGTGTCAGCCACTTGGGTCGCTTAGCTTAGTCACACGGCTACCTCATTGCACCTCTTTTTTTTTCTTTGCATCATGTGCTGTTTGGGGACTATTTTTTAAAAATCTGCCATCCTGTCTGACATTGCAGTGCCACTCCTAGATGGGCCTGGTGTTTGTGTCGGGCACTTGGGTCGCTTAGCTTAGTCACACAGCTACCTCATTGCACCTCTTTTTTTCTTTGCATCATCTGCTGTTTGGGGACTATTTTTTTAAATCTGACATCCTGTCTGACACTGCAGTGCCACTCCTAGATGGGCCAGGTGTTTGTGTCGGCCACTTGGGTCGCTTAGCTTAGCCATCCAGCGACCTTGGTGCACCTCTTTTTTTCTTTGCATCATGTGCTGTTTGGGGACTATTTTTTGAAGTGCCATCCTGTTTGACACTGCAGTGCCACTCCTACATGGGCCAGGTGTTTGTGTCGGCCACTTGGGTCGCTTTGCTTAGTCATACAGCGACCTCGGTGCAAATTTTAGGACTAAAAATAATATTGTGAGGTGTGAGGTGTTTAGAATAGACTGGAAATGAGTGGAAATTATGGTTATTGAGGTTAATAATACTATAGGATCAAAATGACCCCCAAATTCTATGATTTAAGCAGTTTTTGAGGGTTTTTTTGTAAAAAATACACCCGAATTAAAAACACACCCGAATCCGACAAAAAAATTTCAGGGAGGTTTTGCCAAAATGCGTCCGAATCCAAAACACCGCCGCGGAACCGAATCCAAAACCAAAACACAAAACCCAAAAATAAGAATTTACTCACCGGTAATTCTATTTCTCGTAGTCCGTAGTGGATGCTGGGAACTCCGTAAGGACCATGGGGAATAGACGGGCTCCGCAGGAGACTGGGCACTCTAAAAGAAAGATTAGGTACTGTCTGGTGTGCACTGGCTCCTCCCTCTATGCCCCTCCTCCAGACCTCAGTTACGGAAACTGTGCCCGGAAGAGCTGACACTACAAGGAAAGGATTTGGAATCCAGGGTAAGACTCATACCAGCCACACACCGTACAACTTGTGATAACCATACCCAGTTAACAGTATGAACAACAACTGAGCCTCCTTCAACGGATGGCTCATAACAATAACCCTTTAGTTAAGCAATAACTATATACACGTATTGCAGAGAGTTCGCACTTGGGATGGGCGCCCAGCATCCACTACGGACTACGAGAAATAGAATTACCGGTGAGTAAATTCTTATTTTCTCTGACGTCCTAGTGGATGCTGGGAACTCCGTAAGGATCATGGGGATTATACCAAAGCTCCCAAACGGGCGGGAGAGTGCGGGTGACTCTGCAGCACCGAATGAGCAAACACAAGGTCCTCCTCAGCCAGGGTATTAAACTTGTAGAACCTTGCAAAGGTGTTTGAACCCGACCAAGTAGCAGCTCGGCAAAGTTGTAAAGCCGAGACCCCTCGGGCAGCCGCCCAAGAAGAGCCCACCTTCCTTGTGGAATGGGCTTTCACTGATTTTGGATGCGGCAATCAAGCCGCAGGAATGCGCCAGCTGAATCGTGCTACAGATCCAGCGAGCAATAGTTATCTTTGAAGCAGGAGCACCCAGCTTGTTGGGTGCATGCAGGATAAACAGCGAGTCAGTTTTCCTGACCCCAGCCGTCCTGGCTACATAGATCTTCAAAGCCCTGACTACATCAAGTAACTTGGAGTCCTCCAAGTCCCGAGTAGCCGTAGGCACCACAATAGGTTGGTTTAAATAAAAAGCTGATACCACCTTTGGGAGAAATTGGGGACGAATCCTCAATTCTGCCCTGTCCATATGGAAGATCAGATATGGGCTTTTACATGACAAAGCCGCCAATTCTGACACACGCCTTGCTGAAGCTAAGGCCAACAGCATGACCACCTTCCACGTGAGATACTTTAGCTCCACGGTCTTAAGTGGCTCAAACCAGTGGGATTTCAGGAAATCCAACACAACGTTAAGATCCCAAGGTGCCACTGGAGGCACAAAAGGGGGCTGAATATGCAGCACTCACTTAACAAACGTCTGAACCTCAGGCAGTGAAGCCAGTTCTTTTTGAAAGAAAATAGATAGGGCCGAAATCTGAACCTTTATGGACCCCAATTTTAGGCCCATAGTCACCCCTGACTGTAGGAAGTGCAGAAATCGACCCAGCTGGAATTCCTCTGTTGGGGCCTTCCTGGCCTCACACCAAGCAACATATTTCCGCCATATATGGTGATAATGCTTTGCTGTCACATCCTTTCTAGCTTTTATCAGCATAGGAATCACTTCATCTGGAATGCCCTTTTCCGTTAGGATCTGGCGTTCAACCGCCATGCCATCAAACGCAGCCGCGGTAAGTCTTGGAACAGACAGGGCCCCTGCTGCAACAGGTCCTTTCTGAGAGGCAGAGGCCATGGGTCCTCTGAGATCATTTCTTGTAGTTCTGGGTACCAAGTTCTTCTTGGCCATTCCGGAACGATGAGTATTGTTCTTACTCCTCTCTTTCTTACTATCCTCAGTACCTTGGGTATGAGAGGAAGAGGAGGAAACACATAAACCGACTGGTACACCCACGGTGTCACTAGTGCGTCCACAGCTAACGCCTGAGGGTCCCTTGACCTGGCGCAATATCTTTATAGCTTTTTGTTGAGGCGGGACGCCATCATGTCCACCTGTGGCATTTCCCAACGATTTGTAATCTGTGTGAAGAATTCTTGATGAAGTCCCCACTCTCCCGGGTGGAGGTCGTGTCTGCTGAGGAAGTCTGCTTCCCAGTTGTCCACTCCCGGAATGAACACTGCTGACAGTGCTAGCATGTGATTCTCCGCCCATCGAAGAATCCTTGATGCTTCTGCCATTGCCATCCTGCTTCTTGTGCCGCCCTGGCGGTTTACATGGGCGACCGCCGTGATGTTGTCTGACTGAATCAGCACTGGTTTGTTTTGAAGAAGGGGCTCTGCTTGACTCAGGGCGTTGTAAATGGCCCTTAGTTCCAGAATATTTATGTGTAGTGAAGTCTCCAGACTTGACCACTGCCCTTGGAAGTTTCTTCCCTGAGTGACTGCCCCCCATCCTCGGAGGCTTGCATCCGTGGTCTCCAGGACCCAGTCCTGTATGCCGAACCTGCGGCCCTCGAGAAGATGAGCACTCTGCAGCCACCACAGCAGAGACACCCTGGCCCTCGGGGAGAGGGTGATCAGCCGATGCATCTGAAGATGCGATCCGGACCATTTGTCCAACAGATCCCACTGAAAGATCCTTGCATGGAACCTGCCGAAGGGAATTGCTTCATATGAAGCCACCATCTTTCCCAGGACTCGCGTGCAGTGATGCACCGACACCTGTTTTGGTTTCAGGATGTCCCTGACCAGAGATGACAATTCCTGGGCCTTCTCCACCGGGAGAAACACCTTCTTCTGTTCTGTGTCCAGAATCATGCCCAGGAAAAGCAGACACGTCGTAGGAATCAGCTGCGACTTTGGGATATTCAGAATCCAGCCGTACTGTTGCAACACTTCCTGAGACAGTGCTACGCTGACCAACAACTTCTCTCTGGACCTCGCCTTTATGAGGAGATCGTCCTAGTACGGGATAATTATAACTCCCTTCTTCCGAAGGAGTATCATCATTTCGGCCATTACCTTGGTAAATATTCTCGGTGCTGTGGAGAGACCAAACGGCAACGTCTGGAATTGGTAATGACAGTCCTGTACCACAAACCTGAGGTATTCCTGGTGAGGTGGGTAAATGGGGACATGCAAGTAAGCATCCTTGATGTCCAGCGACACCATAAAATCCCCCTCTTCCAGGCTTGCAATAACCGCTCTGAGCGATTCCATTTTGAACTTGAATTTCTTTATATAAGTGTTCAAGGATTTTAAATTCAGAATGGGTCTCACCGAACCGTCCGGTTTCGGTACCACAAACATTGTGGAATAGTAACCCCTTCCCTGTTGAAGGAGGGGGACCCTGATTATCACCTGCTGGAGGTACAGCTTGTGAATTTCCGCCAGTACTACCTCCCTTTCCCTGGGGGAAGCTGGCAAGGCTGATTTGAGGTAACGGCGGGGGAAAGTCGCCTCGAACTCCAGCTTGTATCCCTGAGATACAATTTGTACAGCCCAGAGATCCACCTGTGAGCGAAACCACCGGTTGCTGAAGTTTCGGAGACGCGCCCCCACCGCACCTGGCTCCGCCTGTGGAGCCCCAACGTCATGCGGTGGACTTAGTGGAAGCAGGGGAGGATTTTTGTTCCTTGGAACTGGTTGCCTGGTGCAGCTTCTTTCCTCTGCCGCTGCCTCTGGCCAGAAAGGATGCGCCTCTGACCCGCTTGCCTTTCTGAGGCCGAAAGGACTGCATTTGATAATACGGTGCTTTCTTAGGCTGTGAGGAAACCTGAGGTAAAAAAGTCGACTTTCCAGCTGTTGCTGTGGATACGAGGTCCGAGAGACCGTCCCCAAACAATTCCTCACCCTTATAAGGCAAAACCTCCATGTGTTTTTTAGAATCAGCATCACCTGTCCACTGCCGAGTCCATAATACTCTCCTGGCAGAAATGGACATTGCATTAATTCTAGATGCCAGCAGGCAAGTGTCCGTCTGGGCATCCCGCATATATAAGACGACGTCTTTTATATGTTCTAGAGTTAGCAAAATAGTATCCCTGTCGAGGGAATCAATGTTGTCTGACAGAGTATCAGTCCATGCTGCTGCAGCACTACACATCCAGGCTGAAGCAATAGCAGGTCTCAGTAGAGTACCAGAGTGTGTATACACAGACTTCAGGATAGCTTCCTGCTTTCTATCCACAGGCTCCTTTAGGGCGGCCGTATCCTGAGACAGTAGGGCCACCCTTTTAGATAAGCGTGTGAGCGCCTTGTCCACCCTAGGGGATGTTTCCCAACGTAACCTGTCCGTTGGTGGGAAAGGGTACGCCATCAGTAACCTCTTAGAAATCACTAGTTTCTTATCAGGGGAACTCCACGCTTCTTCACACAAGTCATTTAATTCATCAGATGGGGGAAAAGTCACTGGCTGCTTTTTCTCCCCAAACATATAAACCCTCTTGGTAGTAACCGGGTTAACGTCAGAAATTTGTAATACTTCTTTCATTGCAGTAATCATGCATCGGATGGCCTTTTTAGACTGTACATGTGTCTCATCATCGTCTACACTGGAGTCAGACTCCGTGTCGACATCTGTGTCAACCATCTGAGCCAGAGGGCGTTTATGAGCCCGTGACGGCTTCTGAGTCGCCTGGGCAGGCGCGGGCTGAGACCCCGGCTGTCCCAAGGCTGCTGCGTCATCGAACCTTTTATGTAATGAGTTGACATTGTTGTTTAAGACCTTCCACATATCCATCCAATGAGGTGTCGGCCCCGACGGGGGCGACACCACACTTATCTGCCCTTGCTCCGCCTCCACGTAACCCTCCTCATCAAACATGTCGACACAGCCGTACCGACACACCGCACACACACAGGGAATGCTCAGACTGAGGACAGGACCCCACAAAGTCCTTTGGGGAGACAGAGAGAGACTATGCCAGCACACACCACAGCGCTATATAAAACAGGGATTTTCACTTACAATAAGTGATTTCCCAATAGCTGCCTTATATGACCCATTTGCGCCTAAATTTATGTGCCCCCCCCCCTCTCTTTTTCACCCTTCTTGTACCTGGATACTGCAGGGGAGAGCCTGGGGAGCTGCTTCCAGCGGAGCTGTGAAGGGAAAATGGCGCTGGTGTGCTGAGGAAGAAGGCCCCGCCGCCTCAGTGGCGGGCTTCTGTCCCGCATTTTGTGTAAGTTAATGGCGGGGGTTTTTACATATATACAGTGCCAGACTGTATATATGTATTTTTAGAGCCAAAAGGCATTATAATTGCTGCCCAGGGCGCCCCCCCCCCCCCCCCCCCCACCAGTGCCCTGCACCCTACAGTGACCGGAGTATGTAAGTGTGCTGGGAGCAATGGCGCAGAGTCTTCTGCCGCCGATTTCGTCGTCTTCACTCTTCTGTCTTCTGGCTCTGCAAGGGGGGCGGCGGTGCGGCTTTGGGAACGGACGATCGAGGTCAGGCCCTGTGTTCGAACCCTCTGGAGCTAATGGTGTCCAGTAGCCTAAGAAGCACAAGCTAGCAGCAAGCAGGTAGGTTTGCTTCTCTCCCCTCAGTCCCACGTAGCAGTTAGTCTGTTGCCAGCAGAAGCTCACTGAAAGTAAAAAGCCTAATAAATACTTTCTTTTCTAGCAAGCTCAGGAGAGCCCACTAGGAGCACCCAGCTCTGGCCGGGCACAGATTCTAACTGAGGTCTGGAGGAGGGGCATAGAGGGAGGAGCCAGTGCACACCAGATAGTACCTAATCTTTCTTTTAGAGTGTCCAGTCTCCTGCGGAGCCCGTCTATTCCCCATGGTCCTTACGGAGTTCCCAGCATCCACTAGGACGTCAGAGAAAAATAGCCGGTGCACATCACTATTTAGAACACACCTTGGCAAAGGTCAGCCTAGAAGAAAAACTGTTTTCTAAGTGAGAAACTTAACATCCACTTGTTGTAAGAGTTCAAAAAGTGAGGACTACAAAAAATCTAAAACTAGATTGAAGTCTTGTGGAGCTGTCGGTGATACAAACGGAGGTTGAACTCTAAGGACACCTTGCAGAAACTAATGCACTGTTGGCAAAAGAGCCAAATGGTGCAGAAAGAAAAGTGACAAAGGCGAGACCTGCACCTTTAGTGTTGGTAAACGTAGTCCTCCATCTAACCCCATCTGTATAACTAGTAAAAGATGAGATAACATTAAAGAAGATGTTAAACATGCTAGCTTCCCACCAACCAATATAAGCTCTCCAAATGCTGATAATGAGCTGCTGTAACTGGCCACCTAGCACGTAACATGTTTGGTATAACCGACTATGGAATGACCTCTGATCGTAAGAGAACAGTTTTAATAGCCACCCCGTCAAACACAGCTGCGCTAAATCAGGGTAAAGAAACGGACCCTGTTGCAGAAGGTCTGGGCGTAACGAAACCGGTCAACCACAGAGATCTGAGAACCATGCTCTTCGAGGCCAATGAGGCACCACTAGTATGACTGTCGGGGACTCTCTGTTGATCCACTTTAGCAACCTGGGAAGTAGCGGACATGGTGGAAATAGATACACTAGGCTGTACGGCCACGCGATTGTGAGAGCATCCACTGCAACCACATATGGATCTCTTGTTCTGGACACATACTTGGGAGAATGGGAGGAGTGCCAATACCAGAGGAAGGAAGCCTTGCCTTCCAGTGTACAATATAAACACAAATATCGTGGAAAAAGGGGGGGACCTGGATTGCACATCCTATTACTAAAGATATAAAGAGGTGCTATCATGCCTAGGCTTCTAATACTATGCTGGTTGAAGAGAGATGCAGATGCACACCCTTAGCACTAATAACACAGATAGTAAAAATAATTTAAATAAACCCTCACAATTAACATGGAGTATAAGTGAAGTTCTTAGCACACATTTGCGCAAATATGCGGGCCCATGTACCATGGCCAGGTGACTTCATCACATAATTGGGTGTCTGATTTTGGTGATATGCCATTAGATCCACCTGTGGGTAACTCCACCCCTGGACTGACATATGGAACACTACTGAATGTAAAGTTCACTCTCCTGGATGAACATCATTACGACTGAGAAAATGTGAGTTCCAGTTGTCCACTCTTGGAATGAACACTGCCGATTATATCACCTGGTGATGCTCGGCCCAATTTAGGATTTGAACAACTCGTCGCATGTCCATGCGACCTCAAATCTTTTTTTTTTCCGTTGATGTATGCGACTGCCGTTGTGTTTGACTACAGCTCCCCAACAGCTGAGACTTGCGTCCGTCTTTTAGAATTATCAAATTCCAGACTCCGAACTTTGTTTCCGCAGTGAGTTTTTGTATTTGGAGCCAACAGAGTAGCGATACTGTGTCTTTTGGAGCCAACCTCACCATCTGATGAATTTGCAGATGAGAGCCGGACTACTGTGCGACCAAATCTAGTTGAAAACGACGTGAGTGAAATAGTCCGACCTGGAGTGCATTGAAAGACTCCACCCTCTGTACTAACAGTCGAATGCACAAGTGCATCGAGACTGGCGGTGTTTCAGCACTAACTGCACCAGATGAGGAATACCTTGTGCTTTTACCTCTGGTGGGTAAAATGGTGCTAAAATAGGACATTGTTCAGACGTAAGGCATGCTGAAGGAGTATTTGTGGAGAAGACGCCTTGAGTAGATCGTCTGAGTACGGAACTAGTATCGCTTCCTTGGATTTGAGATGAGCAATTCTCACAGACATCACTTTTGTGAAAACCCGAGGCGCTGTATGAGAGACTAAATGGTAGTGCCTGAAATTGATAATGGTTTTGCTGTACTGCAACATTAAGAACGCTTGATGCAGTGGCCAAATTGGAATGTGTAAGTACGCAGTCTTGAGATCCAGTGAAATCATGAATTTCTGTGGTTGTAGACCCACAATCACTGACCGCAGCGATTTCATTTTGAACTTGTAGTAAATGACATACTGATTGAGCCACTTTAGGTTAAATTTTGGTCTGACTGAGACGTTCAGCTTTGGTACTACAAATAGGTTGGAATAAAATCCCTGACTTTGTGTACTGGAACTGAATAGCATTCTACAACACTGCCTTCTTGTCAGCTGCCAGAGGCAGACATGTCCTGAAAAAGACGTATTGGTGGTAAACTAGCGAACTCCATTTTGTAACCTTTGGACACAAAATTGTAGATCCACTTATCTGTGGATGACTGAAACCACCCCAAGGGAAACGGTTGAAGACTTGCTCGCACAACTGAAGAACAGAGATGTGCTGGAAGAGCGCCATGCTATGGTTTGTTAGCTGGCTTTGTGTTTTGACGATGGCTGTTTGCAAACCACGTCCTCTAACCCGTCTACTGTGTACGGTTGTTTTGTTCGAGCACGGCCTCGCAAGAACTGAGGTCTAAAAGATTTTAACGATGGTCTAGCGTATTGCCTTTCAGGAACAAGTGCAGGTAACGGTAGGAAACAGACTTACCTCAAGTAGCCTGATAATTAACTTTGTCCCAATAAGGACTAACTGATAGATTACACGCATTAGGTAACGGCTCTATTCCTTGTTTTGAATCAGGCTCGGCCTGTCAGGACCGTAACCAAAGTGCCCGACTGTCGCAATATGAAAGTGTTCATTTATAAGTAAAAAGTTGGTCTGCGGAACGACCCTGTTGTAGGCCTAACTTGAGCTGTGTAGCCCATGCAACTACAGCTATGTTAACCCAAACTCCAACTAAGTGTAAGCAGCACTTCTGCTGCATTATAAATTGACTTTAGCCGGGCCCTCAGCTTACGCTGCAACGGGTCCAAAAGCGTTGTTGCAGCTGGGACTGGAATAGATAACGTTTGTGAAAGATTTAGAAACTCAAGAGTCCACTGGTGTCAAAATTTACAAGTTAGTTATCATCGTGGGAAAGGCTATTTAAACAGATTCACTTTGCACAGAAAAGCATTTATTTGGATTTAATACAGTAAAACCTCACCTGTTTCTCGATATATTTTGGACTGGCATTGAATCGTCAGAGACACATGATGACTATTTTATCAAATGAACTATACCTGGACATTTGTAAACCCTGCACAGTTTTAGACATAGTCTGAGCGCTGTGGATACTCGCACGGTGTTACTGTGAAACAAACTTAGACGCCTTACGTAATTTCCGTGCAGCGGACATTGTGACTTCAAATCAGCCATTACATTTGCCAACATTCTTAAAGAGGATTAGGGTAGAGGACCCCATATATACAAGACACACTGTGGAAGTGGAAGCTGTTCCAGTAATTATGCATAGAAATAGACATTATTAAAAGAAAAAATAATTTAAGTGTGCTTGATTGCACCACATGCTGGTATGTTCAGTATGTGTTTTCCGTGCCCCCTCCAAAATAACATGCCGTGGACGACATTTTAGATTTCCTGTCTCTTACTGCAGGAATTTAGTCGGCCGACAACACATGGCCTATTAAACTCCTGCAGTAAGAGACAGGAAATCTAAAATGGCGTCCACAGCATGTTATTTTGAATTATTTTAAACACACACACCCACATAGATATATATACAATGCTCAGACCGGCACTCCAATGAGTGAAGTAATCAGCTGGTGCCCTCACATATACCTCCGTATATATACATACAATAGCTTTGGTGCGGCACTCGGCTTGGAAAGAAAGATCAGTAGACTGGCGTATATAACAACGTTTCAGTGCTCCCTTTTATTGCACTATCGTCAGGTTAATAGAGGAATAACATACACATACCTTTTATATGATCAACACCCATGTGAGACGCCGGTTCGGAAAACCCGCCCAGGGTCCCGTCCCGGAAACAATAACGTGTGACATCAGCGCGTTTGCGCTCACCAACCATCACCATAGCAACACATAAACAAAAGAAACAGACCTGCATCAGGAAAAGTTCATGTTAGTTTAAGAAACAATACATATATATGATCAATTAAGAAAATAGCACACAAGAACTGACTAACTGAAACAAGCAAAGCTTATGTATTCATTGAGACCCCGAGGTGATAATACATCAAGCCGATGTATCCATTGTCTCTCGCTCTGAAGTAATCTTTCGTACCTACTGTCTATTTTGACAATTTTAAATGGCTACAAGAAAAACACAATTTATTTAGAAACCTTAAATTAAAAGAGTTCTGTCAAAGTCGAAAAGTATCGTGATTCACAATGCCTTGTACTAACCCCAATGCACATGCCCGCTGCTCGTGCATTCAGTCTGCCGTGCGTGCACATGTCCGCAAATTGCGTAAACTCGCTCCGGCGATTACGCGCGTGATATGCGTATTTATGGTAGAGTTTGTGAGCTTGTAGCGGGCGACTCGTTTATATCATATCTAACCCAAATAGTGTGTTTTATAGTTAGTATTTCCCTTAATAATGTCAGCAAGTATGTTTAGTGTAAATGGTTCGTGGACATGGGGATTCCTCTTTGCATGATATGAAGGGTCAGACAAAGGTTGAACGGTGGTGTTTAGTATCCAGCTGTAGAGTGTTTTATTAGTAACATTTCGGTGTTGGTTAGGAAGAGATTGTTCGCTCCTGCGTATAGTTATGCATAAAAGTAGTTTATAGACATTTACTATATTTGCGGTTCATTATCCATGCGGCGGGAATCCTGAGGATACCTCCCACCTGAGCAGTTGGAAATAGACACAGCCCACCTGTTCGAATCCACCTATGACCTTTTGTTATAATGCAGAGACACATTCCTGTGTCCAATGGACAATGAGATTGTAGGGACCATTGTATTGTACTGCATGTTGTGTATATAAAGGCCACTGTTCGCTGACCGGCCAGTACTCTCTCTCATCAACGATTATCTGCTTGATATCGGAGGTCTGGATCCAGGTTGCACATGCGAGTATTCTCACGTATGGTATGTTCTCTGTAGCCATTTTGTTACCCTTTTGTGTATGCCATTCATTCTCACTCTGTGTGCTTGTATTTGCGATCGCTTTGCTAATGTTTATATTTTATTTCTTGTTATTCTGTTTAGATATTAATGTTAGGTCTGTAGTTTACAAGCTGTAATTGTTTTTCCCCTTTTCATACTAAAAGAATCTTCTATGAAGGTGTTGGAACCTTAGCAGGTCTTGTGTGTTTTCACCGGTTATTATAAAGGGTCTCTCTTAGCGTATTAACCGCTCATACCATATTCACATCATTAAATGTTTAAGCATTACATCATTGTGGTTTTACATTGCCAAGGTTTACAGTATAAGCATACCCTTATTGCGTTCATTTAAAAGGTTTAAAGGTTATCAACTGTGTGTGCGCTCGCTGTGTGTATTCCATACACTCAGCGTAGCGTGTGTACGCAACGTGCGTACCACGTGCGAAGTCTTTATACGCAAATAGCGTACAGAGTGTGTAGCACGTGCACGTGGTTTAGTGGCCATAATGGCTTCACGGTGTTAATACATAGCTTATGTTAAAAGGTAAATATTTAACTTTATCAATTGGGGCCTCGTCCGGTCCTCCTCATATCCGCAGCCAAGCAAAACCAGGCAGACTTTATTCATCAGCAAAGGGCGGGAAGGTAGTTTCCCCTGTACCCGTGTTTGTGATTGGGGATACGGTAGTGCTGATCAGATAAGCGTCTGCTCCGCTTGGTTTGTAGTGATGCTGGTGGGATCCGGAACCGAAAGGTAAGAACGTTAAGCTATTGTCTTTTAAATCTGTTTAAATTTTCTGTTTGGCGCCAATTGCGCACGCAACACACGCACACACACCTGCATTTTCATTTGTGCATTCTCGCATAGCCACTCTCTTGTTGCCATCAGAATTGATTGCTAGACACGTGCTGAGAAAATTTGTTGCTATTTTAGTTAAAAGTAAAGAGTAATACTTAAGGGAGTAATTGTAAAGCACGCACACAGCCTGGCCTAGTTGCAAAGGTTGATACAGAGGAAACTGTGTGGTGTTCGGTAAGCGATTACAGTTGAACATCGTTTACATTTATAGAAGAGTGTTATTTGCGTTACTGTGAGCGTATCTGGCCTTTTGTATACGTGTCTCGGGCAACGTGCGAGATTATGTACGCAAACACAAAGGCCTATACACATGGCGTATATTACGCAGTGTGCGTACAGATACGCCCACTAAATTCAAATCACACGATAACATTGTTTTAGTGTGGGTGGTATAGTAGCCACGTGATAATAGCACAAGTTTGTTCAGTTTCCAAAAAGTTTAGTTTAAAAAGAACCTTTTTCTATTGCAAAACTCTGGGATTGACCTGTTTGCCTGAATGAAAGAAATTTCTGTACAGAAAAATCAGAGTGCATATGAGTGAACAGGAGTGAGTGTGCAAAAAAAGGTATTCTTTTTGTGAACCCAGAAATCGGGATCCCGTAGGAGACTACACCAGGTGAGTGGACACTTGGTGGCGTGGGATAGCTTGCTCACGTTAACATTGTATAAGGTAAAGGAGCAATTAGTATCTGAAAACCCTGACTTAAGAAAGGTCAGAGGTAGTGAGCGCAACCCAGGGGGTTGGCGCAGTACCCATATAGGCACAAGTTGAGAATACGCTCCGGCTGAAGGTTTCGCAGTCTAAACAACCGATTCCGCTGGTCGTGCGGTGGATAAGTAATAGTTACTTATACGCAGTGTGACTGTACCGCATGAAATTGTGTGCATTAGTTGGTTACCTTGATACCCATTACGCAGTTTGCGTACGCTTTGTGGGATCATAAACGCTATTTGTACATTCTAACGTGATTTGTGTAGGTTTTTTTATTTTAAGGGAGGTTCGCTGTTCACTCAGGAATTCTTCAACAGCCAATACTTACTGGGAAGGGTAGCATACTCCCACACGCCCCAGTAAATAGCGGTTAAATAGGGGCCCTAGGTTGGGTACGACAGCGCTGCGGACAGTGCTGGGTGTATTGGCCAACGTTGGCGAGAGTGGGTGAAGGCACTCGTTGGACTTTCACCGTCGCCTTACCTCTGGGAACTTGTTTTTTTTTTGTAGGAATTCACTGAGAAAGCAATACCTGCAAATAATGGGGGCCAGTTGCTCAAGTAAGGGACGATCAACAAGGGTTCACGTTGGTATTTGTTGGCCCAAAGGGTCAGCACGGTATATAATGTGTGAGAAATATGGATCACACACACAGGTCTTATGCAAAGAATGGGAACGAATGACTGAGGATGATGGTGAACAGTTCCCCAGGGTGGGCAGTTTGAATCCTGAGGTATTGCAAAATCTAAGAAAAAGGATATGTCTAATAAAATCTGCAAAACAGAGGATTAGGCATTATGATTGTTTACAGTTATGGCAACAGGAGGGTGAGATACAACAGGAATTAGCTCAAAGAGCTAATTCAAACCCTGGCAGAAATCTGATAGCAACGGCACCACCACCATATATAGTAGGGGAGAAAGTGGCTGCAGAGAATGGCATACGGGTATACAAAAAGAATGCACTTAACAAATGTATTAGTGATAAGAGTAAAATGGATGTTAATGTTGATGCTAATGCTAACCCGTGCAAGTTGTATCCCATCTTAAACTTCCCTCAGGAATGCGACCAGGAAGATGAGCCCACTACGATATCAGCACTCTCTCTAGCGGCCACCATACACGATACTCCAGTGGGCACGACCCAACCAGTGAGAGCAGTAGCAAAGGCCCATAGTACAGGGACAGGTGAGGTTGTGTCCACAGGTAAGTACGGTACAGTACAGTACAATATGCTGAAACTGTTACACCACACAGTGTAGAATCAACCCAGAGTGATGTAATTGATCTTAATCCTGTCAGGGTGATAGCGGTCCCCAATGGGAAGACCGACACACATGGAGTCACTCCCGTCAGGAACATTGCAATGCATTGTCCCTGGTCCCGAGCAGAATTAAGAGCAATTATGTCTGAATTTCCCGATCCCAGAAAGGATCTAGCCGCATGTCAAAGGTTCATTAAAGACCTAGGTAACTCCACTGAACCCAACAACAAATATTGGCGGACACTACTGCGGGCATGTTTGCCCTCTAGTATTGACCCTGTGAAATTCATTACTGATTGTAAGTTAGATGCAGAGGTAGCTCTCACTGACGAGTACAATCAGGAAAATGTTAAACAGATCAATCTGCAATTAGGAATATATTTCCCAGCCATTGTCAAATGGAACAAAATTTTCTCCATTAGACAAATGGAAGGGGAAGCTGCTTCTGATTATTTCCACCGGGCACTGGAGGAAATGGCTAGATATACTGGGATCTTGGACATTGAGGAAAATGTACATCATAGGGAGGTAGCGATGTCCGTATTGATGGACGGTTTAAAGGAAGTATTAAGGACTAGGGTACAAACCACTCAACCTAACTGGAGAGGTATGTCGGTGGCCGCCTTAAGAGAGACTGCTGTCGGGCATGACCGGAACATCGCACGACGCAGGTAGTCACAGGGTGATAAGCTGATGGCCATAAGTATCCAAGCCCTTACAACAAGGCCGCCTCAGTTTAAACCCCAGACCCCTGTTGGTAAGCCACATATGGTAAAATGTTACAATTGTAGCAGGGAAGGACATTTTGCACGAAATTGCACCTATAGAAACTCACACAATGTATATCAACCCCCTAGACCAGAGCATGACACACAGTATGGCACACGTAGATGGGATCATGCAGGGGAAACTAGGAGGTACCCACCAAAAAGAGACTGGCAAGTCTCTGAAAATTCCCAGTTACCCCCTTCACATGTTGTAGCTGCCAGCGCACTGCGGGGAGGTCACCACATACAATAGGGGTGGGGCCACATCCAGTGAAATTAATTGCGAGCCTTGGAAAAGAACCTGAGGTCACAATTGATGTAGCCGGTAGATCACTACCTTTCCTTGTAGATACAGGGGCGGCCAAGTCAGTGTTAAATTCAACAGTGGGTATGAAGACCACTGGTAAGACAATTCCAGCCATGGGAGTAACAGGAGTAGTACAACACTACCCTTTAAGCAAACCAGCAGAGATTACGATAGGGCCTTTACAGACTAAGCATTCCTTTCTGCTGGCTGCATCGGCTTCGACTAATTTACTTGGGAGAGATTACTGTGCAAGATGGGATGTGTCATATATTATACTCCTGGAGGTGTGTTCTTAGATATACCCGAGAATCACGCTCAGGAAGTACATTCTTACATTACATTACAATTACATTACATTACATTACATTACAAGCTAGATTCCCCACAAAGGTTAATGACGCATACTGCTGTTACAGATAGGTATCCGTCCAAGGTAGACAAAATTATTTCCCAGATACCGGAATCACTTTGGACCAAGGATGGACAAGACACTGGATTGATGGCAAATGTAGCTCCTGTAGTAGTTCAAATAAAAGATGGTAGGATAGCTCCAAAAATCCCACAATATCCTCTGAAGCCAGAGGTGGAGTTCGGAGTCTACCCAGTAATAGAACGCTTGCTACAACAGGGCATTCTGGTTAGGACGTCCAGCACTGCCAATAGTCCCATCTTCCCTGTGAAAAAGAGTGGGGGGAGGGGTTACAGGTTAGTGCAGGATCTAAGGGGGATAAACAAAATAGTTGAGAGCCAATTCCCCGTAGTGCCAAATCCAGCCGTCATCCTGATGCAAATCCCTCCTACTGCGAAATTTTTCACTGTAATTGACCTCTGCTCCACCTTCTTTTCAGTCCCTCTGCACCCTGACAGCCAATACTTGTTCGCATTCACATACAGAGGAGTACAGTACACCTGGACTCGCTTACCACAAGGTTTTATTGACAGTCCAAGTATTTTCTCACAGGCTTTGCATGACTGCTTACAATACTTTCAACCTGAGAGCGGATCAGTATTAATACAGTACGTAGATGATCTACTGCTGTGTTCTGATTTACTCGAATCATCCTTGAGAGACACGAAACAACTTTTGTTTCATCTTTCTGATGCGGGACACAAGGTTTCAAAGGATAAGTTGCAATTATGCCAAACCAGGGTAAAATATTTGGGACACTGTTTGACACAAGGACTGGGACACCTCACCGCTGATTGAATTCAGGC
Source organism: Pseudophryne corroboree (assembly GCF_028390025.1). Taxonomy (NCBI): domain Eukaryota; kingdom Metazoa; phylum Chordata; class Amphibia; order Anura; family Myobatrachidae; genus Pseudophryne; species Pseudophryne corroboree. The sequence continues at coordinate 147,155,463 of NC_086446.1, read as the reverse complement.
GATTCGCGACATGACTCTGCCACGAACCCAACAACAAATCCGCACTTTCCTAGGAATGTGTGGGTATTGCCGCAACTGGATCCCAGGGTTTTCCATACTAGCCTTGCCTTTACAAGAAATGGACTCATCAAACAAATCAGATCGGATTTCGCACACAGATGAGTCCGAACTAGCATTTGAGAGACTCAAACAGTGCCTATCACAGGCACCAGCTTTAGGTATGCCAGATTATGGGAAGCCCTTTGAACTATACGGTACGGAAAGTGCTGGGTGTGCGGCAGGTGTTTTAACCCAGAGACATGGTGATGCCAGCAGGCCGGTAGCCTACTATAGCGCTCAGTTAGACACCGTAGCGCGATCTCTCCCTACATGCTTGCAAGATGTTGCCGCGATAGCATTGCTAGTGAGTAAAAGCGAAGATGTAGTGTTAGGACACAACCTAACAATCCATACACCTCATGCAGTGTCAGCCTTACTAAATTCTGCCCAAACCAGACACGTCTCATCTGCACGGTTTACAAGGTGGGAATTAGCACTAATGGCCCCTGTAAACATCACCATAAGGAGATGCAGCGCACTAAATCCTGCTACATATCTCCCAGGTGTGCCTGGACAGGCACAAAGGGTGGAGGATGAGAGTGATGGTGAAGGAGGATTTAGTACAGACACTGACACACATGATTGTATGGAATATTTGACCCAAAATTTCACGGCAAGGCCTGACATTAGTGACAACCCACTGGAAGGTGTAGATTTTACTTTTTACACTGACTGGCGCATGCAACCCACATCAAAAGACTTCTAGCAGTGATACAGGAACCTGACAGAGTGGCTGTTATCAAGTGTAAAGCCCACACGTACAACCAAGACCCAGTGTCACTTGGTAACAGCCGGGCAGACGAAGCTGCTAAATCAGCAGCCAGCACCCCCATGCAGACAGACACCACACAACTGATGGTATTTAATACTGTAAACACACAAAAATTGTGTGAAATGCTAAATTTGTGTTCACCACAGGAGAAGGCAGTTTGGAGGTCAAAAGGATATGGCCAAGAGTCCTCAGGACTCTGGACAGATGGACAGGGTAAGCCAGTGGCACCCAGAGCATACCTTCCAAGTCTAGCGGAAGCGGCACATGGGCTGACTCATCTAGGCAAAGAAGGAATGTGTAAGTTGGTAAGAGCCTACTGGTGCGCGCCAGGATTTTCTTCCCATGCGGGTAAAAGAGCGATGACATGTCTCACCTGCTTGAGGAAGCATATCGGAAAGGCAATACCAACAGAGCCATCGCATATCCCTCCTACAGATGGTCCTTTCCAGGTAATACAGATTGATTTCATACAATTGCCACCCTGTAGAAATTTTAAGTATGTATTGGTTTGTATTGATGTATTTTCAAATTGGGTAGAAGCATTCCCTGCTGCCACAAATACCGCTGTGTTTACTGCAAAGAAAATTGTGCAGGAATTTGTGTGTAGGTACGGTATCCCTAGAATAATTGAAAGCGATAGGGGTACCCATTTTACAGGTGAAGTCTTTCAGGTAATGTGTAAATTAATGGTAATTAATAGTAAGTTGCATACTCCGTACCGCCCCCAGGTGAGTGCGAAAGTGGAAAAAGTAAACAGCACTATTAAGAACAAGTTGAGCAAAGTGATGGCTGAAACAGGATTGTTGTGGCCGGAAACTTTGCCACTTGTATTGTACAGCATCAGAACCTGTTAGGCGCCGTGGTCCGGCGTCTCCTCCCTGTCCGGCACCTAGCAACTAGGGACGCCGTGCGCGCTAGCTGCTGGGTCCCTAGCAACGCTAGGACGCTGTGCGCGCGAGCCGCCGGGTCCCTAGCAATGCTAGGATGCCGGGCGCACCGAGCCGCCGGGACCCTAGCGACGGGGACGCCACAGGCGCACCGCGTTCCCCGTTGCAGGGATTATTAATTAAATACATACACTTGTTCTCTGGTCGTGCAGCACGGCAGCTGCATGACATTTAGTGTTAATTAGGTTCTGCATTCTGATTGGAGGGCTCCCTGTTAAATCCCTCCTCAGTGCCTCACACAGACGCCGGTAATAGCTTCCTGCATGCTGCCTGTTGTTTGGTGAAAGTCTGTTCCTGGTTTGCTGTGTCCGGTCCCTTCAGTCCTCAGAGTTGCAGAATCTTGGAGTTGGTTTCCTGATCCTAAGGAGTGCTTCTGGTCCTAAGTCATCTGTGGCAGTCGTTTGAAGCTCTCTTTTGGTTCCGTGAGTTGCGGCCCTGCCGCATGTTGTGGCCTTAGCCACTTTAGTATTATCTCTTTGTTCTGGTGCTTTTGCGGAGGTTTCCGCTACCACAGTCCTCTCCGGTACTCGGCGGTGCCGTGTAGGAGAGTGGGCAAGTGGAATTTTGGTTGTTCTTTTCCTTGGCGGTTATCCGCGCATACTTTTAGTTTCAGGTTTACCAGTAGCCCCTGGCCTTGTTGTTCAGTTAGAGGGACCCTTGTCATCACCCTGTCTCAGTTCACTCTTTGTCTCTCATTAAGACCTGAGGGGGCATCGGAGTTGGGCAGACGTAATCCGCCCTTCAAACGCGGCTGCCATGGGCTCAAGAAACCATAGTCTCGCAAGAGTGTACTGACAGCACGGGTGAGACAACGGAGGTAGGGTGCCAGGGGCTATTCCCATTCCATTTCCCTTTCCCAGCATTACATCCAGAAACTCAGGTTCCATCGTATAAGATCTCCCCTGACCTTTAGTATCTGGATCATAACATTATTACCGGCCCAAAACATAAAAAAAAAAAAGGGGGGTCTAATTTTTTTTCTATTCTTTGTTTTGGTTAGTCTAAAATTCGGCTTCATGAATCCGGCAGGGTTAGGGCCGAATCCCGGTCAGCTTTTGGTCAACCAAATTCAAGAACTAACTCAGATGGTTCAGGACCTATCTCTTCGGGTGAAATCGCAAGAAGATCTTTTGCGAGCCTCCCCGAATGTGGTCCCAGAACCAAAAATGCACCTACCCGACCGTTTCTCGGGTGACCGAAAAGAGTTTTTTAATTTTAAGGAAGCTTGTAAGCTTTATTTTCGGTTAAGGCCTCGTTCCTCTGGTACTGAGTCTCAGCGGGTTGGGATTGTAATGTCATTGCTCCAGGGTGATCCTCAGACCTGGGCGTTTGGCGTTAAGAGCAGATGATCCTGCCTTGTTGTCGGTAGACGCATTTTTTAAATCTCTAGGCTTATTATATGATGACCCAGATAGAGAGGCTTCAGCTGAGAGTCACCTGCGTGCCCTTAAACAAGGCAAAAATCCAGCAGAGGTATATTGTACTGAATTTCGCCATTGGTCGAACGACTGTGGCTGGAATGACCCTGCCCTGCGCAGTCAGTTGCGCCTCGGTTTGTCAGAACTTATTAAAGACAGTCTCCTTCAGTACCCCGCTCCTGAGACCCTCGACAAACTCATGGAGCTTGCTATTAAAATAGATCGTCGTCTCCGAGAGCGGAGGGCTGAAAGAGGAACAACTGTTAGACCAAGTCCTTGTGTTTATACCTTTCCTGAGGACCTTGAGGAGCCCATGCAGATGGGTCTCTCCCGGCTGTCCCCAGAGGAAAGATCCAGAAGATTAACGTCTGGTCTCTGTTTGTATTGTGGTGGTAAAGGTCATATTGCTCGTAACTGCCCGAATAAGTCGGGAAACGCTCTGACCAAGTGAATTGTGAGGAGGTTCACTTGGGTCTGCAGCTTATCTCCTCAAATGATTCTCTTTTAGTTCCTGTTAAAATTTCCTTTGGCAGCCTCAGTTAGTTGGTGTCGGCCTTCGTCGACAGTGGAGCTGCAGGAAATTTTATGGATTTAGCTTGGGCTAAGGCTTTAGGCATTCCACAGATACCATTGGAAAAACGTATTACCATGCACGGACTGGATGGGGGTCCGCTTTCCAATGGGATAATTACTCACCACACACCTCCAGTATTTTTGACAGTAGGGGCCTTACATTCAGAAGACATAGAATTTTACCTTACTCATTGTCCGGCAGTTCCTGTAGTTTTGGGTCACCCTTGGCTTGCCTTTCATGATCCCACCATTGATTGGCGGTCTGGAGAGATATCTCAATGGGGTCCTTTCTGTGTTAAGGAATGTATTTCCCATCCCGTCCGGGTTGCAGCAGTCGCCTCAGAATTTATTCCTGTGGAGTATCAGGATTTTGCCGATGTGTTCTCAAAAGGCAATGCTGACATTCTGCCTCCCCATCGGTCTTATGACTGTGCAATTGAATTAATACCTGGTGCCACTTTACCCAAGGGGAGATTATCTGCCTTGTCCGAGTCAGAAACCACGGCCATGAATGATTACATTCAGGAAAGTCTGAAAAAAGGCTTTATTAGGCCTTCGAAATCTCCGTTGAGTGCAGGTTTTTTCTTTGTTGAGAAAAAAGATGGGTCACTCAGACCATGTATTTATTTTCGGGCTCTGAATATAATTTCGGTTAAGAACGCCTATCCTTTACCAATGATTTCTGTGCTTTTTGATCAATTACGCTCCGCCGTGATCTTTTCAAAAATAGATCTTAGAGGAGCTTACAACCTCATCCGAATAAGATCTGGGGATGATTGGAAGACGGCTTTTAGCACTCAGTCGGGTCACTATGAATACCTGGTGATGCCGTTTGGCCTGTCAAATGCTCCGGCGGTTTTTCAAGACCCCATCAGCGATGTTCTCCGTGATTTCCTTGGGAAGTTCGTGGTCGTTTATTTAGACGACATTTTGATATATTCTGAGTCTGTGGAACAACATGTTACCCTGGTGCGTCTGGTTCTTCAAAAACTACGGGAGAATCATTTATTTGCTAAGCTTGAGAAGTGTGATTTTCACATCACAGAAGTGTCTTTCATAGGGTACGTTATTTCTCCCCGGGGATTTTGCATGGAACCGAAAAAACTCCAGGCCATTCTTGATTGGGCGCAACCCACTAATTTAAAAGCAATTCAGTGCTTTTTAGGGTTTGCAAACTATTGTAGGCGGTTCATTCACACTTTTTCTGACCTGGTCGCTCCCATAGTAGCTTTGACTAAAAAAAGGAGCGGATCCTTCCAATTGGTCGCCTGAAGCTGAGTCTGCCTTTCGGGCCTTGAAGCAGGCCTTTGTCTCGGCTCCTGTCCTCAGACATCCTAATCCGGAGCTTCCCTTTATTGTGGAGGTTGATGCCTCAGAGGTTGGAGTGGGGGCTATCCTTTCTCAGGAAGATCCGGAGTCTCAGGAACTACATCCCTGTGCCTTCATGTCCAGGAAATTCTCCTCCGCAGAATCCAACTATGACGTTGGTAATCGGGAATTACTGGCAGTAAAATGGGCTTTTGAGGAGTGGAGACATTGGCTGGAGGGAGCTAGGCATACTATTACTGTATTTACTGACCATAAGAACCTGCAATATATTGAGTCAGCTAAACGGCTTAATGCTCGGCAGGCACGTTGGGCATTGTTTTTTACTCGTTTCAGGTTTATTATCACCTTCAGGCCTGGTTCCAAGAATACGAAAGCTGATGTCCTGTCACGTTGCTTTCTTCCGGTTCACAATAGCCATCCTGTTAATACCCCCATAGTTCCATCTTCAGTCATCCGAGCAGGCCTCACACAGGATTTGTTTACTCAGTTAAACCAGCTTCAACACCAAGCTCCTAGACTTATTCCTGCTGGTCGTCTTTTTGTCCCTGAATTTTTGAGAGGCACTGTTTTAGCTGAGTTTCATGACAACAAGGTCTCGGGTCATCCGGGTATCACTAAAACCTTGGAGCTGGTCTCTCGCTCGGTTTGGTGGCCTAGTCTTTCTAAAGACGTAAAAGAATTTGTCCACTCCTGTCAGGTTTGTGCACAGCATAAGGTCCCTCGTTCGTTGCCGATCGGGCAACTCATGCCTTTAGCCGTTCCTCTCAGGCCATGGTCACATATATCCATGGATTTCGTGGTGGACCTTCCGCTTTCAGCCGGATGTCGAGTCATTTGGACCGTTTTAGTAAAATGGCTCATTTCATTGCTCTTCCCCGATTACGCTCTGCTCAAGGGTTGGCAGTTTTGTTCCTTCGTCATGTGTTCAGGCTCCATGGTTTGCCCACTGATATTGTCTCTGATCGGGGTCCGCAATTTATTGCACGATTCTGGAAACGTTTTTGTGCCTCACTGAATATGAAACTGTCTTTAACATCTGGTTACCATCCACAGTCTAACGGGCAAACAGAACGAGTCAACCAGTCATTAAAACAATATTTACGTTTGTATTCGGCCAAACTCCAGAATGATTGGTCTGAATTTCTTCCTTTAGCCGAGTTTGCTTATAATAACTCCTGTCATTCCTCCACCAAGGAGTCCCCATTCTTTTCAGTCTTTGGTTTTCATCCTAGAGCCAACTCTTTTTTCCATCATTCTCCAGTCTCCTCCTTGACCTTAACCTCCCATCTCAGAACTATTTGGAGAAGAGTGCACCTTGCCCTGAAAAAAGCTGCCTTCAGTGAAAAGAGATTTTCTGATAGGCTCCGACGTCCTTGCACTTTTAAGGTGGGAGATAAGGTGTGGTTATCAATCCGCAACATCGAGCTCCGACAACCCTCGGCTAGATTGGGACCCAAATTTATTGGACCATTCCTTATCATTAAGAAGGTCAATCCAGTTGCTTTTCGGCTACGCTTGCCAAGATCCCTAAAAATTGGAAATACTTTTCATTGTTCCCTTTTGAAACAGTATTTTTCTTCCAGGAGATTTCCTCGGAGGTCTTCCCGGGGTAGGTCTCCGGTGGATGTGCAGGGACAACAGGAGTTCTTGGTAGAGAAGGTTTTGGATTCTAAAGTTTTCCGGGGCCGACTTTATATTTTGGTTCACTGGAAAGGCTATGGTCCGGAGGAGAGGTCTTGGGTCCTGGATAAGGATCTATATGCCCCTAAACTCAAGAGATTGTTTTTTCAGGAATTTCCTTAGAAACCTGGCTTTAGGGGTTCTTTGACCCCTCCTCAAGGGGGGTGGGTACTGTTAGGCGCCGTGGTCCGGCGTCTCCTCCCTGTCCGGCGCCTAACTACTAGGTACGCCATGCGCGCTAGTCGCCGGGTCCCTAGCAACGCTAGGACGCCGGGTGCGCCGAGCCGCCGGGACCTAGCAACGCGGACGCCACAGGCGCACCGCGTTCCCCGTTGCAGGGATTATTAATTAAATACATACACTTGTTCTCTGGTCGTGCAGCACGGCAGCTGCATGACATTTAGTGTTAATTAGGTTCTGCATTCTGATTGGAGGGCTCCCTGTTAAATCCCTCCTCAGTGCCTCACACAGACGCCGGTAATAGCTTCCTGCATGCTGCCTGTTGTTTGGTGAAAGTCTGTTCCTGGTTTGCTGTGTCCGGTCCCTTCAGTCCTCAGAGTTGCAGAATCTTGGAGTTGGTTTCCTGATCCTAAGGAGTGCTTCTGGTCCTAAGTCATCTGTGGCAGTCGTTTGAAGCTCTCTTTTGGTTCCGTGAGTTGCGGCCCTGCCGCATGTTGTGGCCTTAGCCACTTTAGTATTATCTCTTTGTTCTGGTGCTTTTGCGGAGGTTTCCGCTACCACAGTCCTCTCCGGTACTCGGCGGTGCCGTGTAGGAGAGTGGGCAAGTGGAATTTTGGTTATTCTTTTCCTTGGCGGTTATCCGCGCATACTTTTAGTTTCAGGTTTACCAGTAGCCCCTGGCCTTGTTGTTCAGTTAGAGGGACCCTTGTCATCACCCTGTCTCAGTTCACTCTTTGTCTCTCATTAAGACCTGAGGAGGCATCGGAGTTGTGCAGATGTAATCCGCCTTTCAAACGCGGCTGCCATGGGCTCAAGAAACCATAGTCTCACAAGAGTGTACTGACAGCACGGGTGAGACAACGGAGGTAGGGTGCCAGGGGCTATTCCCATTCCATTTCCCTTTCCCAGCATTACGTCCAGAAACTCATGTTCCATCGTATAAGATCTCCCCTGACCTGAGTATCTGGATCATAACAGAACCACTCCCAGGTCCCCTCTTAACCTGTCACCCTTTGAGATTCTGTTTGGTCGACAACCCCATGTAATGATTGACCCCCAGGATGATTTGAAATGTAACAATGAAGTAACTGTAAAGTATCTGGTTAAGATGAGTAAGCAGTTGAGGAATCAAAATAGCAATCTAAACCTAGTGATTCCTGATCTGCCAGACAGTAATTGTCATGACATTGAACCTGGGGATTATGTAATGATTCTAAACTTTCTACGCTCAGGTTGCCTTATTGACAGATGGGAAGGACCATATCAAGTCTTACTAACCAGCACGACAGCGTTAAAGGTTGCCGAAAGAGAGACTTGGGTCCATTCGTCTAACTGTAAGAAGGTCGCTAACCCAGAGAGGTCCCGTGACAAAGAACAGACGGTAGAGGAAATTGTATCACTAGAGTGTCTGTTCCAGGAAGGTTGAGACGGCACCTGAGCACTGAAAACAATAAGATCGGAGGCGGTTGTCGAGCCAGATTTCTTTTTCACTTTTATTATTTTCTCCACTTCCCATCTCCCTCCTTTTCTCCTCCCCCCTTCTCATTCTTCTCCTTTCCCTCCTGTAAGATGGATTTACCCCAAGAGACTGTGTTCCGATTTTCCTGTTGACCCTGTTGTTGACCAGAACAGTCTGTTTCGGTGAGAGTACCAGAGAGGCCAAGGAAGGATCTGGAATGTGTTCTGATGACAAGGACGGACTCGTAGAATTCCAAGAACAACACAATCACCGAGCAAAGGCGAGTATCAGAAAACGATCTGGTAGCCATGACATTAATAGACATTGTGAAGGATTGTTAGCTGAAGAGAACTGCATCTGTAGGAATTGTGAAAATATAGCTGAGGACGGTTGCATCAAGAAATGTCAGTCCAGTTTTAATATCAACATGGACCAGCATCCATTGAGTGACTATCACTCATTAGTGGGTAAAGTGTTAAATCAGACAGACTGCTGGGTGTGCTCACAAGTACCCCAAGGTCATAGTAAGTCAGGACTAGTACCATTCCCTTTAACGATAGGTGAGGTATTTGAATTAAGGGGTGGGAGGCCAGTGGACAAGAGATTTTATATTTCTAGTCCTCCTAGTTTGAAGCTCCACCAATACCATGTGGATAGGTCCTTAATATGTTTTAACATTTCCAATCCCCGAAAGCCGGGAAATTGGGAAGTGTCATGGAATAATCAAACCATGACATTTTCACACAGAGCCGACAGAATGCCCATAGACTCAGAACTTATACGCCAAATAGCCGACGGTGGAAAATATTTCCGGTATAGGTACACCCTAGGAAGTAGGACCATGCGAGTTGGAGAAGTATCACCAGGATACTGTGCGCATATCATACAACCTGATACGTGTACTAGACAAATGAGAGAGTTAGGGATAGGACTTTTTACATGGAAGGTTTGTAATATGGTTATGTCATATTCTGTCCCATATGTTCTCCCCGATGACGCATATTTCATATGCGGGAGAAAGGCGTATAAGTGGCTTGCCCCAAACTCAGAGGGAATGTGTTACGTTGGAAAAGTATTGCCTGAAGTAATGACCATTACCCATAACAAAATGAAAGACATACACCGCAGTGCCCAAGCTCCTTACACTCACACTCATTACGAACACATCGTTAAAAGACACCTTGTAGATAGGACAGAGCATGCGGCCTCTGATTTGATTCACGAATCCATCGCACAATGAGGGCATGCATGCTGTTAAAGAATTTTTGATTCAATGCAATATGTATGACATGAAATTTATTGAGTTTTGCTTATTACTGTTGGAATTTATCCTCACTAGAAATTATTTTCTGTATGACAGGAAATATTATGTCCAATTGAGCGGTTGTTCAATGGGGTCATCGGTGGCACCGGCATTTGCCAATTTATTTATGTTTTATGTCAAACAGAGGATATTCTTTTCAGATAGGGCGGTTTCATCTAAGATTTTACTGTACACAAGATTTATTGATGATTTATTTATTCTGTGGGGAGGTAGTAAGGAGGAATTTTGTTCATTGATTGAATTACATAACAAATCGGAATGTCCAATTAAATTTACATTAAGAATAGAAGTGAGCAACAGATTGATTTCCTCGATGTGGATATCAATAAGTGTGGAGGGCAGTTCTCCACATCAGTTTTTAATAAGAATACTGACCGTAATACGTTGTTACAGTACACTAGTTGTCATCCTACTAGCCTCAAAAAATCTTTACCTTACTCACAGATGCTGCGGATTCGCAGAATCAACACAGAATCCGAGATGGCTAATACTCAGATTGATGATCTGATTATTAAGTTGATTCAGAGAGGATACTCAAAATCAGACCTCCTTATCACAAAAAAACGTGTTATGGATATGAATAGAGAAGCCCTGTTATGTAAACAAAGGAACTCCACTACTTCTAAAGTAATTCAAATGGTTAATCAATTCAATACTCAGTCAGTTAATGTTAACAAGGCAGTTAAAAAACATTGGAGTTAGTATCTTACAGACTGACAAGAATTTACCTTTTTATGATTTTCATTTAATGCCCTGTTATAGTAGAGGCCGCAATCTGAGGGACATACTTGTAAAATCCGATATTGGTAATTACTCTACAGAATCCATATCACATTTTTTAATCTAAAAAGAAAAATGGATGTTTCAAATGTGGTTGCACTACGTGTTCCTTTTTGATTGCTGGAAATACGTTTTTTCATCCCCACGCAGGCAAGAAGTATTGCATTAAACACCATCTCACATGCAATTCTATATATGTAATTTACCAGATTATTTGCCCATGCGGCCTCTCATACATAGGTAAGACCCAATGTAGGTTTAAAGACCGCATGTCAATGCATCGTTCATCTATAAGAGCCGCTTTGACTTCTGATAAAAAATCTGAACACCCTGTGGCTCGTCATTTTGCTGAATTTAGACACAGTGTATCAAGTTTGAGGTATAGAATGATAGATTATGTACATAAACCTATCAGAGGAGGTGACCGTAATAGATTATTACTACAGAGGGAGACACAATGGATACATCGGCTTGATGTATTATCACCTCGGGGTCTCAATGAATACATAAGCTTTGCTTGTTTCAGTTAGTCAGTTCTTGTATGCTATTTTCTTAATTGATCATATATATGCATAGGTGTGCGCAGGGGATGGGGGGGTGCCTGGTGCGCACAGGCACCCCCTAATGTCCATTACCCCGATCTCACATGCCTGATGCAGCGATCGCCGAGCAGGCCGGTTACTGTCCCCTCTGTGCTGCACACTCTCAGGACTGCATTACTGACCGGACGCCTGGGTTGATCAAGGGTGCCACTGCCACCGGCTTTCAAACTCCCGGCTCCACCTCCATGTACAAAAACAGCGTGATGTGATGTGATAACGTCAAGCTGCTCACACGCCCACCCATCACACGCCCACCTCTGTCCTTCTATTCTATGCCAACTCTAGCCACTGATGTGGAGCAGCATGCAGCCAGCGTTCAATACTGGCAGGCGGTCGACAGGAGCATTGACACGTCACTTGTTTTTCCAGCAGCAGCAGTACTAGTCTGCGACTGTCAGTGTCAGTCAGTTACTGCAGCTTACAGGGGAAAGAGAGGGGGGGGCCAGACCAGGCTGAGGAGGAACACTGTAATTGCAGTGAGTGTGTTTGGTGCACACCCACTGGCGTATCTATAATGGGTGCAGTGTGTGTGGCCACTGGGTACAGAGGGGGCCCACACTGCACCCATTTCTCCTATACTTACCTTTCTGGCATCCATCGCTGACCGCGTGTGGGCTCCATTCTCTCCCGTAGCCGTCACCGCTGCTGCTAGCGCACTGAGTGCTAGAGACTCTGGCACAGTGCCAGTGTCTACAGCGCATGTGGAAAAATGGCGCGGCACCCATTTTTCGGAGTCCTGCGCATGCGCTGTAGAGGAGGAGGCCCACACACGGAGTCTGCACATGGGTCCCCTCCTCTCTAGAAAAGCCGCTGTGCACACCACAACATCTGACAATGCATCTGCATTATTAGGATTGGTACAAGGGTGGGTATTTTATATTGCGTTGACCGTCAATAGATGGTGTAAGATAACCCCCTCCAACAGTGCACCCTCTAATAAAATGTGCTGCGCACGCCTATGTATATATGTATTGTTTCTTAAACTAACATGAACTTTTCCTGATGCAGGTCTGTTTCTTTTGTTTATGTGTTGCTATGGTGATGGTTGGTGAGCGCAAACGCGCTGATGTCACACGTTATTGTTTCCGGGACGGGACCCTGGGCAGGTTTTCCGAACCGGTGTCTCACATGGTTGTTGATCATATAAAAGGTATGTGTATGTTATTCCTCTTTTAACCTGATGATAGTGCAATAAAAGGGAGCACTGAAACGTTGTTATATACGCCAGTCTACTGATCTTTCTTTCCAAGCCGAGTGCCGCACCAAAGCTATTGTATATATATATATATATATATATATATATATCTATCTATCACATATGTATGTGTGTATGTATATATATATATATATATATATACACAAACACATATATATATATATATACATCCTTCGCGTAGGGTTTTTAATAGCCCGTCTTGCCCTTAGTTTTGTAAAGCACACAAACATATGCACAAGCTACATACACATCATATTAAGCATATAGAAATAGCTGGGGCATTTTAATATATATATCCCCCCACAGCTATGACCCATTGCATAGTGGCAGATGGAGATGGATATACTATATACACATGATCATGGCTGATGTGTGAGCTGATCTGTGCAGCTGCGGTACAGTGTATCCTGAGCCCTGCACAAAGAGGAAAAATGACTTCCACACCCAGAACAACGGCTCCCTGCAGCATTGGAGACAACTCATATCAGAGCAATGTGAAACATACCCCCCATGGAGAGCGGTGGCAGCGTGTGCTGACCGCCCGCTCACTGACGGCGTCTCTTGGGGATTAGTGAGGGGAGCTGGCAGCAATGTGTTCTGGAGACCCATTAGTAAAAATCTACCCCACACCTAGTGCGGCAGCAGCGTGAGCTGACCGGCCGCTCACTTCCACGGCTGTGACTGCTTTTTGGGCTGGGGAAGCGGCGGTGCTGGGCAGCAGTCCCACTGAATCTCCCTCCCACACAATACATAGTGACATGGGGAGAGCATGTGGACAGCCGTGTTTAGTGGTTCTGCACAGAGCATATATTACAGCCTGTGGGGAGAGTGAGCTGGGCGCAGCCCCTGCCACCTTTTATAACCACACGGAGTGGCGGTAGCGCTATCTGACCGCAGTACACATATACAGATCTCTGGCTCACCTGTAACAGTTAAGACATTAAACATTGGTACATACGGAGCGGCGGCAGCGCGAGCTGACCGCCGGACATTACCAGGGCTGGTCCTTGCTGTGGTTGCGCCCCGGGCAAAACTATAGGGGCGTGGCTTCACACGGGGGCATGGTCAGTAACCCCCCATTTGTGCCCCCTGTAGCGCTGCTGAAATAAAAAAATAATAATATATATATATATTTACTATCCCCGTTCCTGATCCAGACTGTTGCAGACAGCCGCCGGTGCCGCTCCTCTCCTCGATCAGCATAGACACTAGAGGTTAATTATGACCCCTAGCGTCTGTGCCACAATGCTGTGCGGTGCGCAATGACGTCATTGCACACCGAACAGCAAAGGTCCCTTCCACGAAGGAAACTAGACGCGTATCGTCTGGTTCCCTTCAGAGCGGGGGACCAACGGGGGGCACAGCGACAGGAAGCACAGCGGCGGGGGGGGGGGCACAGTAGCGGATCTTGCCACGGTGCGGTACCCTCCGGATGGCGCCGGCGCCCTCCGGAAGGCGGCTTCCCGGGCAAAAGTCCTGATTGCCCGTGGCAAGATCCGCTACTGCTCATTACCTTCTGCACCACACTGCCAGGATCCGGAGTCAATGACGGGGCTACTCTCTAAGCTCTGTCCTGCTCCCTGCAGCCAAGGCTGGAATCAGCTTATGCTGATGAAGGTCTATGGCGGGACTCCTTTGTCTGAGTGCCGACAAGCCTCTGCTGCCTGTAGCAGCACCCACAGACCTGGACCCAAGCTTCTTAATAAGCTGGGAAGGGCTGTGGATAAAAATTAAAAGGTAAAAATTAAAAGTAAAAAATCTGGAACTTCAGTCCAGAAAGTGCTATCCCATGAGGCACATAAAAAACACTGAGGCATGTGGGGAGTGTGGAGCGTGAAGGAGGGTTACACATTTAAATATTTAACCGTGCCTATCCCTGCTATCGCAACGTCCATATTCCAAGAGTACTCCAGTGACCCCTAGTAGATGAAAAAGAAATAAAAAGTCCTTGTATACATAAAGTATAGTGATTATATCCCTGCAGTTTAAAATTCGTAACGCATTTCGTAAATAACCGAACACGTCATCAGACAAGTAGATAGACAGTACACATGAGGCGATATTGGGGTCGTCTAGGTCTGAATAGATGCAGTGTCTATAGTGCATGTGCGCAACCCTTCACTATGTGGCTACATCCCAGAAGTATGCGGCCGCAAAGTGATTGACAGTAGCGGCCATGGGGAAGCCCTCTACCCGCCGTTTCGCGGGCGTGGCAAGCAAAACTGGGGAGTGTCGGGATAGTTTTTGTGGTGGCTGTGTGTCACGCAGCCACTCCAAGAAAAAAATGGTGCCGGACCACCTGCCAGAGCAGCCAGGCTGCGCTGGCAGGGGTCAACCTGAAATTGATGCTTTCACGATTAAATTGCGAATGCATCGCAGGGCGGTGGCACACACATGCTGGGCGGCCTTGCCCTGTGCTGGGCAGCCTCCAGCATGTGAGTAGATGGAGCAAGATCTTGCTGCGGGAAGTAAGAATTGCGTCCATCTCTGAATAAGCCCCATAGCGCCAACTAATTATTGCCTAGTAAGCACCAACTTCCTGTTGAAGAATTTCCCACATTGAATGCAGGAATAAATCTAAATCTTTTTCTGTTTAAGGAGAGATGTATCAAACCTTGTAGAGAAATAACATGGAGAGAGATAAAGTACCAACCAATCAATCTGCTCCTAAAGGCCCATACACACTTGGCGATTTTGAGCTCAAAATAGCTCACTTTTGTAATCTGAGCTACTTTGAGCTCAAAATCGCCCAGTGTGTATGAGCTAGCGATGATCGGTGAGCGCTGATGCGCGTTCCCGCATCATCGCTAGCCGCTGCCGTTCGTCGGGCTGTTTGTACAGCCGAGTGAAGTACTTTCCACAGTCTCCTACTGTGGAAACTGCTTCACCCCCCGTGAACATCGCTGGCACAGGGAAAATAGCTCAGTGTGTATGCACCTTTACTGTTATTTTAGGTATCCAGGTGATAGATGTACACTGTCTAGAGAGACAGTCAATAGGTTGACACTAGGGAGGCCAATCCCGGGATCGGTGGGATCCCGGGATTTGGGCCCAAAAATGCTGGGATTTGAATCCCGGGATTGGAGCCTCCAATCCCGGGATTCACAGGATTAGAGTGCGCATGCGCAGTTTTGCCAGACAGCGCTGAGCACTATAGCTCAGCGCTGCCCGGCTGTCAGCGAGGGAGTTACATCAGCTATGGACACACACATACTGACCACGCTGGCGGCATTTCAGAAGTAGCACCGGCCGCCAGCCAATCAGAGCTGGCAGACCGGCAGCCAATCAGGGAAGCGGCAGCAGCCGCGGCCCCTGATTGGCTGCCGGACTGCCAGTTCTGACTGGCTGGCGGCCAGCGCTACGTTTGAAATGCTGCCAGCGCGGTCAGTGTGTGTGTGTCCATGGCTGATGCCCGCGGCCCGCCCGTAAGTAGTAAGTGTTAATCTTCGCTACCTACACCCACACTCTCTTCTCCTGACAACCTCCCTCTGCTCGCTACACCCACCGGCACCTTCCCTTCCTGTACCTTACATGCTCACTACACACCCACCCTCCCACTGCTCCCTACACCCACCCTCCCACTGCTCCATACACCCACTCTTCCGCTGCTCCCTACACCCACTCTGCCGCTGCTCCCTACACCCACCCTCCCTTCCTGTTCCTTACATGCTCCCTACACCCACCCTCCCTTGCTCCCTACATCCACCCTGCCTTGCTGACCTCCACATATACTTTCCCTGCTCCCTACACTGATCCCTACTGCAATCCTAGGATCCCGGGAATCCTGGGATTGAGCATTTTTCAATCCCGGGATTGAAAAAATGCCCCGGGATTGACACAATTTGGTCGACATGGTCAAATGGTAGACATATAAAGGTAGAGAGTGCATAAGGTCAGCAGGTTTAAAAGATTAATATGGTTGACACACATATAGTTGACACATGTTTTTTGGGGGGGTTCACATATTTTTCAACTTTTGCTTGATATACCATACACGTTGACAATGATTGGGAATGGTAACTTCCACCGAGCGCAGCATGGTGAGCGTCTACATTTGCTATAATTGGGATCACATATCATAAAAACAGAAAATGACAACCAAAAAACTAAAACAACTTGATTCTACCTTTTTTTGTGTCAACCATTTCAATGGCGACCTTTTCTACTGTCTACCTTTTCCATGTCAACCTTTTGACTCTTACTTTCGCATGTTGACCACCATATGGGTTGAACCTAATCGACGTCTAATTCATGTAAATCTTCTATACCACATCCATCATCTTACAGGCTGTGTTTAAAAAATGACAGAAACTGATTGGTTTGAACTTTATTTCTCTCCACTTTCTCTTTCAAAGTTTTGACACATCTTCCCCTTAACAAGAGCTGACTTATTAATAAAACCTCTCCCATATTCAGCACAAGAATACGGTTTCTCGGCAGTGTGAATTCTCTGATGCATAACAAGAGACCCGATCCCTTACAGGTAAAGCAATTGCCACACACAACACTCAAGAATTTGGATTATTTGCTTTGTGAGTTCTCTGATGCGCAGCGAGATTGGAGCTACTGATAAAATGTTTCCCACACTCACCACAAGCATAGGGTTTCTCCCCTGTATGGCTTCTCTGATGTATAACAAGATACGAATTGCTTATAAAACACTTGCCGCATTCAGCGCAGGAGTATGGCTTTTCCCCCGTGTGATTTGACTGATGTCTGCGAAGTAGTGACTTTTGGGCAAAACATTTCCCGCATTCCGAACAAGCAAAGGGTTTCTCCCCTGTGTGAGTTCTCTGGTGTATAATAAGCTTTGACCTGCTCACAAAACATTTCCCACATTTAGAGCAAGCATACGGTTTATCTCCGGTGTGAATTCGCTCATGTAAAACAAGGTGTTCTCTCCTGACAAAACACTTGCCACATTCAGCACAGGGATAGGGTTTCTCTCCTGTGTGGGTTCTCTGGTGTATAATAAGTTTTGTATTACACGTGAATACTTTACCACACAGAGAACAGCAATATTTGTTTCCACCTGTGTGACTGAGCTGATGTTTAACAAGCTTCGAGTCACTGTTAAAACACTTCCCACATTCCGAGCAGGAATAGGATTTTGCTCCTATGTGATTTATCTGATGCCTATCCAGAGCTGACCTACTGAGGAAACGTTTTCCACAGTCACTGCAACAAAATGGCCTCCCTTCTTTGTGCTTATGTTGATGTCTAGAAAGGGAGGATTTAAGCTTAAATCTCTTCCCGCATTCAGAACACATGTATGGTGTCTCCTCGTTCTGATTACTATCTTCTGCAATACAAATAGATTTATGTTGTGTCTGATGGACGGTATGTATGACTTCTTCATTTTCACATAAGACTGAATACTCCTTTATCTGTGTAGATGAATCGTTTAACTGTGTATGATCTGTGGATTTAGAAGAAATCTCTGGTTCTATGAGATTTCCTCCTTCACATGAAACTGCAGCTTTTGTAATATGAACTAATGTATACTCTAGCGTAGTATCATCTGGGGTCAGTGTGTCTGTGCGTATACTTGCTTCAATAGGAACAGGTCCATCCTGAGTATCAGTAGGGGCATAGTACATAGGTGTATTATGTCTTGGTCCCTCTCCGCTGTGGATTTTCTGATGTAAAACTAGATAATCTTTCCTGTTAAAGCGTTTCCCGCAGACAGGGCAAGAGTACGGTTTTTCTCCCGTGTGGGTCCTGTAGTGTTTGGAGAGATCAGAGTTATACAGGAAACACTTTCCACATGTGGTACAAGAATAGGGCCTCTCTTTTTTGTGGATCCTTTGGTGCTTAGCCAGATTTGTGGCACTGCTAAAGCATTTCCCGCACTCATCGCAGTACAAGGATTTCTCAGTGTTGTGAATACCCTGATGTCTTTTAAGATCAAAGCTATGGCCAAAAGATTCCTTACAGTCAGCACAGGAATATGTTTCCCCTTCTCTGTGACTTCTCTGGTGCCTGAGTAGATTCGAGTTACTGATGAAGAGTTTACCACATATAGAGCAACAATAGGGTTTTTCCCCTGTGTGAATCCTCTGATGCTTGCGGAGATCTGAGTTGCTATTGAAACGTTTCCCACACTCGGAGCAAGGGTAGGGTTTCTCGCCTCTGTGAATCCTCTGGTGTCTGTAGAGATTAGATTTACGCTGAAAACACTTCCCACATTCAGGACACGCGACTGCGTCCGCTCTGGTCTGACGTTTCTGGCTGCTCTTACCATTCTGCTGAATGCAAGGTGGCGGTGCTGTGGGGACACTGACATCAAAAGCTGAGAGATTTCCCTCTGGGCCAGAAACAGAGTCCTCTATATAATCCAGGGTGGATTCCATCTTTGTATCCTGTGTGGCAAAAATCTCAGCATCCGGGTCCTCTTTAATATCAGGTAATATGTACTGTGTCTGTATATGATCTGTTTCTGTGAAAGGACCTTCTATCCCTGAGACCAATTCCTCCTTTATGTGAGAAGAACCATTTGGTGCCTGTTTTGTGGATATATAAATATCCATGTCTGTCAGTTCTTCATATGACAGTGGTTCCTCCTTAATATAAGTGGCTGCATACTGCCTCTGTGTATAGTCTGTGAGATTTTCCTGACATGAGCCTGGTTTCTCCTTAATATAAGTGGCTGCATACTGCCTCTGTGTATGGTCTATGAGATTTCTCTCTTCACATGGTTCGTCTTTAACCTGTGTAGATTTAAAACAGTGTGCATGTGATTTCTCAGTCACGGTTGGCTGACAGCTGGTAACGCTCGGTTCATTCAATAAATATTTTGTAGCCTGGTTCTTTGCTAAAAGACTGTGATCTTCTCCCGGTGAATAAATTGTACTGTGTAATCCGCCAGATAGTTCGGGAACATCCAGTAAATCTGATGGATAGAAAGAAATGCAAAACTGTCAAACTTGCAAAAGTCATCTGTGATTGTCACTCACTGCTGATGCTATACTGTCAACTGGGGAAGGGAGCAACCGCTGTTACGGATGTCACCAGGAGATGTTGATGTAAACTGTGTTTGCTAACTTAAAATGTGCCACATAGACTCTATGGGGGGTAATAAATAAGTGTCAGAAGCTGCCATCTTGTCAGAAAGACGGCAGCTTCCGACAGAAATAGGTCGGAAGGGATTCCGACCTATTCATTAGTGCCAGCTCTTTTACGACAAGTTGGGAATTCCCGACTTGTCGGAAAACACGTGGATCAGCGGAATAACAGAATTTGGCCCCGTTTCCGATAACCTCAATACGACTTTTAAAAAAGTCAGATTGAGGTGAGCGGGGCGGCGGCTACGGGCAGCGGTGCGGCGGCTACGGGGAGCAGGGATGAGAGGTACCTTGGCGGCCGTCCCCAGGCCAGGCACCTCTCTCCCTGCGTCGCGGCACTGGGCATGATGTGCGGCTCCAGCAGCTCCCTGTGTTCTCACACACGGGGATCTGCTGACAGCCGCACAGACACCAGCCAAATCCGACAGTTGGATTAGGCTTAAATCCGACAGTCAGATTTGGCCACTCATTGAATAGGGGTTGTCGGAACCATTCCAACAAATGCATGTCGGAATGGATACGACTCTTATTGAATATACCCCACAATGGCTAATACCCTGACTTTTAAATATTTTACTTAGTTATATAATAATTGACGGTGACCCTGTCTCATCTTCGCCACGTGTAGTGGGGGTGCATACAGCAAGCCCCCAATAACTACCACTGCAGCAACAGAACGTCCTCTAGCTCCAATGGGGCTGCAAGTGTTCCCACCTCTGATGTTGGCCTTTTATATTGTGGCTACATCCTTATTTGAAGACCGAATCATTTATTCTATCAGTTAACTAAATATCAGTGGTTCAGCGAATCCTAAAATGATATACAGATGTGTCCTCAATCCTCATACATCTTGCCTCAATAGGCCATGCAGCGGGACATGCGTGGCGCTAGTGATCTGAAAGGTCCCGTGCAACTCCATTAGTATTGGACGTATTTTTTGTGCTGAAAATAAGTCTTACTATGCCAGCAGACTCGGCTGATCAAAATGATATGCAGCATTCCTATAATCTGGGTGCATCTGCGGCTGTATCTGCATACAAAATGCAACGTTAGTGTTTTCTAGGACAACAGCCACTGACACTACCGTAGCAGCTCATATGCAGATACAGCCGCAGTCGCACACAGAATATAGGCATGCCGCATATCATGTTAATCAGCATAAACTGCTTGTGCATCCTAGTCACATTGTTTTGCTAATAAGATGCATTTAAATGGAAAAAGTTGAACATAAAGATGCTCCACGCTAATGATACACGCCACTACATGGCGTGACTAGAAGGGCTGTTTAGCGTGCACGGAAGCTAGATGCATGTGTACACATCTGTATTAAAAAATAAATAATAATAAACAATCAGTCCACTTACAATTGAATGGTCCAGCAATGAAAACAAACGTATCCAAAACCAACGAGGCAAAACAATTCACGTCAATATAATTATATATAACTAAATTCTATTCAAATAACTATACAGTATCTCTGTATAATCCACCTATATTTAGGATTAAATCTTGGTTACTAGGATTATAAAGCTGTGATGATGTATTAGCAAACATAAACTATATGTTATATCAGGGGTGTAGCCAGAACTTTGTGGGCCCCATAGCAACATTTTGAAGGGGCCCCTGTCCCAATGCTTCTAGAGGGACACTTCTCAGCAGCAGTTGTTAATTTTATGCCCTATAAGTACCCTAGTTCATTTTCTGAACCATAGTAGAGCCTTATTTAATGTTATGTCCCATAGTAGTGCCCTAGTTTATTTTATGAATCGTAGTAGTGCTTAAGTAGTGCTATGTCACAATTCAGAGCTACCAGTACACATTGGGGGTCATTCCGACCCTATCGCTTGCTGCATTTTGTCGCAGCGCAGCGATCGGGTCGGAACTGCGCATGCGCGGGTGGAGAACAAAAGCAGATTCCCATTGTGCTCCGAGTGTATGGTATAAACCATTTCCATGGCGAATAGTACTTGCCACCACTGCTTCCTAATGTTAGGCAAAGAACCTGCCCCTGATAATCCTTATGCATTGCAGATAACAGCGCAGTTGATTGTAAACCTGGAATTTTAACAACAAGAACTGCAGATGTGCACATTGCTGTATATTACGGCAGTCTACCATCATCGATCTTCCTGTGCACCTCTATCAAGTGCGACGCAAAATCATGTTGGTGGTTGTGCTGTCCATGAGTGTACCTTGCAGCCATTGCACAGTATTATATCGAGGTGGATTTGAACATATGGTATGCTGGATTACATTCCCAAAAGACATTTGCATCAAAAATACATTGTTCAGAGAAGTAAATTGTTCAAAGCAGAGGCTACAGTTCAAGTCATTCATTCAATAGGATTCACATTTAGATACTGCTAGTTCCCCTTTTAATGTATGAGTGTCTTACAGAATTATGGGCCTAATTCAGACCTGGTTGCAGCAGCAAATTTGTTAGCAATAGGCAAAACCGTGTGCACTGCAGGGGGCAGATATAACATGAGCAGAGAGACGTGAGGGGGGTACACACTAGAGAGATGTGTGCTGAGTGATCTATCACAGAACGCTCAGCACACATCTCTCCACTCGCTCAGCACTCAGCGCAATGTGTGCTGAGCGAGGGGTGGGTGACGGGGGGGGCGCTCACTTCACACAGCGCTGAAGTGAGCGACACGCTAGATTGAGCCTACATGCAGGCTCAATCTAGCACCGACGATAGTGATGCGTGGGGCATCATTATGGCTGGGGGGCATACACACGAGAGATCCCTGCTTAAAATCTAAGCAAACTAGTCAGATTGCTTAGATTTTAAGCAGGGATCTCTCTGTGTGTACCCCCCTTTAGATTTGGGTGGGTTATATTGTGTCTGTGCAGGGTAAATATTGCCTACCTATTTTATCACTGCAATTTAGATTTCAGTTTGATCACACCCCACTCAAATCTAACTCTCTCTGCACATGTTATATCTGCCCCCTCTGCAGTGCACATGGATTTGCCCATTAGCTAACAAATTTGCTGCTGTGATCAGATCTGAATTACCCCCTATGTACAGAATGTATCTCTGCACCGCAGATCTCACACCTGTTGAGGGACAGTTATGCATGCTGTCCGCCTATTCCTCCCATCTCCCTGTCTCTCTTTGCATACTAATGTGATATAAAATTGAACCTGAGCCTCCAGACGCTCATATACTCCCGTTACTGTGTACCTTCCCCATGTACCTGTATACCTCACCGTTACTGTGTACCTTCCCCCTGTACCTGTATACCTCACTGTTACTGTGTACCTTCCCCATGTACCTGTATACCTCACTGTTACCGTGTACCTTCCGCCTGTACCTGTATACATCACTGTTACTGTGTACCTTCCCCCTGTGCCTATATACCTCACTGTTACTGTGTACCTTCCCCCTGTACAAGTATACATCACTGTTACTGTGTACCTTCCCCCTGTGCCTATATAAATCACTGTTACCGTGTACCTTCCCCCTGTACCTGTATACATCACTGTTACCGTGTACCTTCCCCCTGTACCTGTATACCTCACTGTTACCGTGTACCTTCCCCCTGTACCTGTATACCTCACTGTTACTGTGTACCTTCCCCCTGTACCTGTATACCTCACTGTTACCGTGTACCTTCCCCCTGTACCTGTATACCTCACTGTTATTGTGTACCTTCCCCCTGTACCTGTATACAGTACCTCACTGTTACTGTGTACCTTCCCCCTGTACCTGTATACCTCACTGTTACCGTGTACCTTCCCCCTGTACCTGTATACCTCACTGTTACTGTGTACCTTCCCCCTGTACCTGTATACCTCACTGTTACCGTGTACCTTCCCCCTGTACCTGTATACCTCACTGTTATTGTGTACCTTCCCCCTGTACCTGTATACAGTACCTCACTGTTACTGTGTACCTTCCCCCTGTACCTGTATACCTCACTGTTACCGTGTACCTTCCCCCTGTACCTGTATACCTCACTGTTATTGTGTACCTTCCCCCTGTACCTGTATACAGTACCTCACTGTTACTGTGTACCTTCCCCCTGTACCTGTATACATCACTGTTACTGTGTACCTTCCCCGTGTGCCTGTATACACCACTGCTACCCAGAGCTTCGGGGGGGCTGGGGTACTTAAGACAGGGGGGCCCTAAGATTTAAAATTAAAATCATAGCGTCTTCAATCACTACAAAGAAAATTACAATTAGGTTACATTACGTCACATTGTATAAGCCAAAATTCACATTACGTCACATGGTATGAGCCAAAATTTACATTGTGCCAGACAGTATGAGATAAAATTCACATTATGCCAGACTGTATGAGCCAAAATTTACATTCTGCCACACAGCGAGAGATAATATTCACATTACGTCACACGGTATGAGACGAAATTTACATTACGCCACACAGTATGAACCCAACTTTACATTGCGCCACACACCAAGAGATAAAATTCACTTTACGCCACACTGTATGAGTCGCAATTCACATTACGCCACACTGTATGAGCCGCAATTCACATTACGCCACACAGTATGAGCCAAAATTGACATTACGTTACACGGTATAAGGCAAAATTCACATTAAGCCGCACGGTATGAGGCAAAATTCACATTACGCCGCACAGTATGAGCCAAAATTTACATTACGTCACACGGTATGAGGCAAAATTGACATTAAGCCGCACGGTATGAGGCAAAATTCACATTACGCCGCACAGTATGAGCCAAAATTTACATTACGCCACACAGTATGAGCCCAACTTTACATTGCGCCACACACCAAGAGATAAAATTCACATTACGCCACACTGTATGAGCCGCAATTCACATTACGCCACACTGTATGAGCCGCAATTCACATTACGCCACACAGTATGAGCCAAAATTTACATTACGTCACACGGTATGAGGCAAAATTCACATTAAGCCACACGGTATTAGGCAAAGTTCACATTACGCCGCACAGTATGAGCCAAAATTTATATTACGTCACACGGTATGAGGCAAAATTCACATTATGCCACGTGCATATGAGGGGCTGCGGCCCGGCCTGAATAGACCCCATAGTACCCCCCAAACACATTAGATAATACACAGTGCCCCCAAACACATTATGTGACACATGGTGCCCCTCCAAATATATTATATAACACACATTATACATTACTTCTGGTTGCAGTCCTGTTCACGTGTGGGTTCCGGTAGCAGGTGCTGCTGACAAATGTACCCTCTACTGCCCCTGCAGCAGCATGTCTGTCGCCAGGCCTGCTGACCGGGCATAGAGGGCGAGTGTAGAGAGGGAAGGTTCGGGTGGATGACGGACAAGGGTGTAGAGAGCGGGTGTGGGCGGGCGTATCGTGCGGCTGTAGATAGCGGGATGTCTCTGCGAGCAAGAAGTCTGTGCGGGCGGCCGGCCGTAGAGAGCTGGCTGTCAGTACTGGCAGGCGTAGAGCGTGGGCGGGCGTACAGTGTAGTCACAGTCAGGAATAGCACTGCACGCTCGGTAATGAGTCAGCTACAGGCGTGTGTGAGGGGGGTGCTGGACATTTGGACATTAGGGGGTGCCTGTGTGCACCCCCCCCCCCCCCCCTGTGCGCACGCCTATGAAAAATATGTCTATACATATATATATATATGCATACACACACACACGTGTGTGTATATATATATATATATATATTAGAGATGAGCGGGTTCGGTTCCTCGGAATCCGAACCCCCCCGAACTTCAGCCTTTTTACACGGGTCCGAGGCAGACTCGGATCTTCCCGCCTTGCTCGGCTAACCCGAGCGCGCCCGAACGTCATCATCCCGCTGTCGGATTCTCGCGAGGCTCGTATTCTATCGCGAGACTCGGATTCTATATAAGGAGCCGCGCGTCGCCGCCATTTTCACACGTGCATTGAGATTGATAGGGAGAGGACGTGGCTGGCGTCCTCTCCGTTAGAATAGATAGAGACACTTGAGTTGATTACTTAGTAATTTTGGGGAGCATTAGGAGTACTCAGAGTGCAGAGTTTTGCTGATAGTTAGTTACTAGTGACTGACCACCACCAGTTTTATTTATTATTTAATATAATCCGTTCTCTGCCTGAAAAAAAACGATACACAGTCACATACCATATCTGTGCTCAGCCTCAGTGTGCTGCATGATAATATCATCTATGTTTATCTGACTGTGCTGAGTGCTCACTGCTCACACAGCTGAATTGTGGGCGAGACTGGGGTGCAGTTATAGCAGGAGTACAGTGCACACTTTTGCTGCCAGTGTGACTGACCAGTGACCACCAGTATATTGTCCGCCTGAAACAGTTAAACACTCCTGTGGTGTTTTTTTTTTTTTTATTCTATAAACGCATTCTGCTGACAGTGTCCAGCAGGTCCGTCATTCATTATATTATATAAATATTTACCTGCAGTAGTGTTATATTTTTTTTGTTCATCTCTATCATCTTTATCATCTCTATATTAGCAGACGCAGTACGGTAGTCCACGGCTGTGGCTACCTCTGTGTCGTCAGTGCTCGTCCATAATTGTATACCTGTTTTTTTTTTCTATCTTCTTCATACTAGTAGTTTAGGAGTCTGCTGACAGTGTCCAGCAGGTCCGTCATTATATTATATATACCTGCAGTAGTGATATATATATATTTTTTATATCATTATCATCTCTATACTAGCAGACGCAGTACGGTAGTCCACGGCTGTAGCTACCTCTGTGTCGTCAGTGCTCGTCCATAATTGTATACCTACCTGTGGTGGGGTTTTTTTTTTCTATCTTCTTCACACTAGTAGTTTAGGAGTCTGCTGACAGTGTCCAGCAGGTCCGTCATTATATTATATATACCTGCAGTAGTGATATATATATATTTTTTATATCATTATCATCTCTATACTAGCAGACGCAGTACGGTAGTCCACGGCTGTAGCTACTGTACCTCTGTGTCGTCAGTGCTCGTCCATAATTGTATACCTACCTGTGGTGGGGGGTTTTTTTCTATCTTCTTCATACTAGTAGTTTAGGAGTCTGCTGACAGTGTCCAGCAGGTCCGTCATTATATTATATATACCTGCAGTAGTGATATATAAATATTTTTTATATCATTATCATCTCTATTCTAGCAGACGCAGTACGGTAGTCCACGGCTGTAGCTACCTCTGTGTCGTCAGTCACTCGTCATCCATAAGTATACTAGTATCCATCCATCTCCATTGTTTACCTGAGGTGCCTTTTAGTTGTGCCTATTAAAATATGGAGAACAAAAATGTTGAGGTTCCAAAAACAGGGAAAGATCAAGATCCACTTCCACCTCGTGCTGAAGCTGCTGCCACTAGTCATGGCCGAGACGATGAAATTCCATCAACGTCGTCTGCCAAGGCCGATGCCCAATGTCATAGTACAGAGCATGTAAAATCCAAAACACCAAATATCAGTAAAAAAAGGACTCAAAAATCTAAAATAAAATCGTCGGAGGAGAAGCGTAAACTTGCCAATATGCCAGTTACCACACGGAGTGGCAAGGAACGGCTGAGGCCCTGGCCTATGTTCATGGCTAGTGGTTCAGCTTCACATGAGGATGGAAGCACTCAGCCTCTCGCTAGAAAAATGAAAAGACTTAAGCTGGCAAAAGCACAGCAAAGAACTGTGCGTTCTTCGAAATCACAAATCCACAAGGAGAGTCCAATTGTGTCGGTTGCGATGCCTGACCTTCCCAACACTGGACGTGAAGAGCATGCGCCTTCCACCATTTGCACGCCCCCTGCAAGTGCTGGAAGGAGCACTTGCAGTCCAGTTCCTGATAGTCAGATTGAAGATGTCAGTGTTGAAGTACACCAGGATGAGGAGGATATGGATGTTGCTGGCGCTGGGGAGGAAATTGACAAGGAGGATTCTGATGGTGAGGTGGTTTGTTTAAGTCAGGCACCCGGGGAGACACCTGTTGTCCGTGGGAGGAATATGGCCATTGACATGCCTGGTGAAAATACCAAAAAAATCAGCTCTTCGGTGTGGAAGTATTTCAACAGAAATGCGGACAACAGGTGTCAAGCCGTGTGTTGCCTTTGTCAAGCTGTAATAAGTAGGGGTAAGGACGTTAACCACCTCGGAACATCCTCCCTTATACGTCACCTGCAGCGCATTCATCATAAGTCAGTGACAAGTTCAAAAACTTTGGGCGACAGCGGAAGCAGTCCACTGACCAGTAAATCCCTTCCTCTTGTAACCAAGCTCACGCAAACCACCCCACCAACTCCCTCAGTGTCAATTTCCTCCTTCCCCAGGAATGCCAATAGTCCTGCAGGCCATGTCACTGGCAATTCTGACGAGTCCTCTCCTGCCTGGGATTCCTCCGATGCATCCTTGAGTGTAACGCCTACTGCTGCTGGCGCTGCTGTTGTTGCTGCTGGGAGTCGATGGTCATCCCAGAGGGGAAGTCGTAAGACCACTTTTACTACTTCCACCAAGCAATTGACTGTCCAACAGTCCTTTGCGAGGAAGATGAAATATCACAGCAGTCATCCTGCTGCAAAGCGGATAACTGAGGCCTTGGCATCCTGGGCGGTGAGAAACGTGCTTCCGGTATCCATCATTACTGCAGAGCCAACTATAGACTTGATTGAGGTACTGTGTCCCCGGTACCAAATACCATCTAGGTTCCATTTCTCTAGGCAGGCGATACCGAAAATGTACACAGACCTCGGAAAAAGACTCACCAGTGTCCTAAAAAATGCAGTTGTACCCAATGTCCACTTAACCACGGACATGTGGACAAGTGGAGCAGGGCAGACTCAGGACTATATGACTGTGACAGCCCACTGGGTAGATGTATTGACTCCCGCCGCAAGAACAGCAGCGGCGGCACCAGTAGCAGCATCTCGCAAACCCCAACTCTTTCCTAGGCAGGCTACGCTTTGTATCACCGCTTTCCAGAATACGCACACAGCTAAAAACCTCTTACGGCAACTGAGGAAGATCATCGCAGAATGGCTTACCCCAATTGGACTCTCCTGTGGATTTGTGGCATCGGACAACGCCAGCAATATTGTGTGTGCATTAAATATGGGCAAATTCCAGCACGTCCCATGTTTTGCACATACCTTGAATTTGGTGGTGCAGAATTTTTTAAAAAACAAGAGGGGCGTGCAAGAGATGCTGTCGGTGGCCAGAAGAATTGCGGGACACTTTCGGCGTACAGGCACCACGTACAGAAGACTGGAGCAACACCAAAAACGCCTGAACCTGACTTGCCATCATCTGAAGCAAGAAGTGGTAACGAGGTGGAATTCAACCCTCTATATGCTTCAGAGGTTGGAGGAGCAGCAAAAGGCCATTCAAGCCTATACAACTGACCATGATATAGGAGGTGGAATGCACCTGTCTCAAGCGCAGTGGAGAATGATTTCAACGTTGTGCAAGGTTCTGCAACCTTTTGAACTTGCCACACGTGAAGTCAGTTCAGACACTGCCAGCCTGAGTCAGGTCATTCCCCTCATCAGGCTTTTGCAGAAGAAGCTGGAGACATTGAAGGAGGAGCTAGCACTGAGCGATTCCGCTAGGCATGTGGGACTTGTGGATGGAGCCCTTAATTCGCTTAACAAGGATTCACGGGTGGTCAATCTGTTGAAATCAGAGCACTACATTTTGGCCACCGTGCTCGATCCTAGATTTAAAACCTACCTTGGATCTCTCTTTCCGGCAGACACAAGTCTGCAGGGGTTCAAAGAACTGCTGGTGAGAAAATTGTCAAGTCAAGCGGAACGCGACCTGTCAACATCTCCTCCTTCACATTCTCCCGCAACTGGGGGTGCGAGGAAAAGGCTCAGAATTCCGAGCCCACCCGCTGGCGGTGATGCAGGGCAGTCTGGAGCGACTGCTGATGCTGATATCTGGTCCGGACTGAAGGACCTGACAACGATTACGGACATGTCGTCTACTGTCACTGCATATGATTCTCTCACCATTGAAAGAATGGTGGAGGATTATATGAGGAACCGCATCCAAGTAGACACGTCAGACAGTCCGTACGTATACTGGCAGGAAAAAGAGGCAATTTGGAGGCCCTTGCACAAACTGGCTTTATTCTACCTAAGTTGCCCTCCCACAAGTGTGTACTCCGAAAGAGTGTTTAGTGCCGCCGCTCACCTTGTCAGCAATCGGCGTACGAGGTTACTTCCAGAAAATGTGGAGAAGATGATGTTCATTAAAATGAATTATAATCAATTCCTCCATGGAGACATTCACCAGCAGCAATTGCCTCCACAAAGTACACAGGGAGCTGTGATGGTGGATTCCAGTGGGGACGAATTGATAATCTGTGAGGAGGGGGATGTACACGGTGATGAATCGGAGGATGATGATGAGGTGGACATCTTGCCTCTGTAGAGCCAGTTTGTGCAAGGAGAGATTAATTGCTTCTTTTTTGGTGGGGGTCCAAACCAACCCGTCATTTCAGTCACAGTCGTGTGGCAGACCCTGTCACTGAAATGATGGGTTGGTTAAAGTGTGCATGTCCTGTTTATACAACATAAGGGTGGGTGGGAGGGCCCAAGGACAATTCCATCTTGCACCTCTTTTTTCTTTCATTTTTCTTTGCGTCATGTGCTGTTTGGGGAGTGTTTTTTGAAAGGGCCATCCTGCGTGACACTGCAGTGCCACTCCTAGATGGGCCAGGTGTTTGTGTCGGCCACTAGGGTCGCTTATCTTAGTCACACAGCTACCTCATTGCGCCTCTTTTTTTTCTTCTTTGCGTCATGTGCTGTTTGGGGAGTGTTTTTTGGAAGGGCCATCCTGCGTGACACTGCAGTGACACTCCTAGATGGGACAGGTGTTTGTGTCGGCCACTAGGGTCACTTATCTTAGTCACACAGCTACCTCATTGCGCTCTTTTTTTTCTTCTTTGCATCATGTGCTGCTTGGGGAGTATTTTTTGGAAGGGACATCCGGCCTGATACTGCAGTGCCACTCCTAGATGGGCCAGGTGTTTGTGTCGGCCACTAGGGTCGCTTAGCTTACTCACACAGCTACCTCATTGCGCCTCTTTTTTTCTTTGCGTCATGTGCTGTTTGGGGAGTGTTTTTTGGAAGGGCCATCCTGCGTGACACTGCAGTGCCACTCCTAGATGGGCCAGGTGTTTGTGTCGGCCACTAGGGTCACTTATCTTAGTCACACAGCTACCTCATTGCGCCTCTTTTTTTTCTTCTTTGCGTCATGTGCTGTTTGGGGAGTATTTTTTGGAAGGGCCATCCGGCCTGACACTGCAGTGCCACTCCTAGATGGGCCAGGTGTTTGTGTCGGCCACTAGGGTCGCTTAGCTTACTCACACAGCTACCTCATTGCGCCTCTTTTTTTCTTTGCGTCATGTGCTGTTTGGGGAGTGTTTTTTGGAAGGGCCATCCTGCGTGACACTGCAGTGCCACTCCTAGATGGGCCAGGTGTTTGTGTCGGCCACTAGGATCACTTATCTTAGTCACACAGCTACCTCATTGCGCCTCTTTTTTTTCTTCTTTGCATCATGTGCTGTTTGGGGAGTATTTTTTGGAAGGGCCATCCGGCATGACACTGCAGTGCCACTCCTAGATGGGCCAGGTGTTTGTGTCGGCCACTAGGGTCGCTTAGCTTACTCACACAGCTACCTCATTGCGCCTCTTTTTTTCTTTGCGTCATGTGCTGTTTGGGGAGTGTTTTTTGGAAGGGCCATCCTGCGTGACACTGCAGTGCCACTCCTAGATGGGCCAGGTGTTTGTGTCGGCCACTAGGGTCACTGAGCTTAGTCACACAGCTACCTCATTGCGCCTCTTTTTTTCTTTGCGTCATGTGCTGTTTGGGTGTTATGCACACCAGTGCCTGCAGGAAAGTACTGGTGTCAGGACTGTTATGCACTCCAGTGCCTGCAGGAATGTACTGGTGTTTGAACTGTTATGCAAAACAAATGGACTCACAAACAGACTGGGGAATATGACATAACGTACACAGAAGGTGATAGGGTAACAAAATACACACAAAGTGAACAGAGAAGCCCAGAGGCTAAGGAACTGGGTATCTCCCTTGTATTAGAACTGCTCAGATGGGAAAAGCAAGATGTTGTGTTTTAATACGTAGAGAACCCGAAATGCTGTTGCTAAGGGCAACAGCAAAACCCTAAAGGGTTACCAACGGGTGTGGCAGTAAACTCCTTGGTCAGAGATGGAATGATAGACACAAGGAGAGTCTCCACAATCCTAATTCTCACTTGCAGTGCACAGGTTCAGCTTACTGCCACTAAACTGACCCCTGACACCTAGCACAGTGAGACAGGATTAGACAGGCAAGTCTTAGAATACAGCCGCAAACTTGCTAAGTTCACAGAGTAGTAACAGAACCCCAGCAAGCTAAACGACTGACTCCAGTCTTACTGCTAGGTCTGGATTGGCAGAGTGTAATACCAAATCCCCAGGCCTATTTGCAGTAAGCAACAAACAAATACAAAGCTACACAGTACTGGCTAACTTTCAGAAACTGACTAACCAACAAAGATTCAGCAGCATCTGCTTACCCTGAAAAGAGGCCTTATAAAGCAGGTGCTGTCCACGCCCCACTTAGACCTCACAGACTGTGAGCACAAAAACCAGCACCGGATCCCCTGCCATGCACAGAGCCTATAACCACTGCACAGCAAAAGACCCGAACCGGAGTATCAGCTGCGCTCAGGTTACTCCGCTAGCACTTGTCTCCCGGTTGCCATGACGACGTGGCAGCACAGGGCAGGAGACCCTAACAGTACCCCCCCTCTGACGAGGGGTCAAAGAACCCCTACCACCGGGTTTATCGGGGAACTGCGAGAAGAAAGAGCGTATCAGTCTGGGGGCATGAAGATCACAACTGCGCACCCACGACCGCTCCTCCGGGCCATACCCCTTCCAGTGCACCAAAAATGACAGCCGACCCCGAACCACCTTGGAGTCAAGAATCCTTTCAACAACAAACTCCCTCTGGCCACGTATCAGAAGAGGGGAAGGTCTTCCACTGGAAGAAGGATTACTAATCGCCCGTTTTAAAAGGGAACAATGAAATGTTTTATTGATACCCAAAGAACGGGGCAGATCTAACTGAAATGCCACCGGATTGATAACCCTGGTGATCTTATAAGGGCCGATGAACCGGGGGCCTAACTTATGAGATGGCTGTCTCAACTTCAAATTCTTGGTAGACAACCAGACGAAGTCTCCTAATTTGAAGCTGCAGGGTCTTTTCCGCTTATCAAAAACCCTTTTGGTCACTAATGACACAGACACAAGGGCTTTCTTCACTTTCCGCCAAATACCTCTAAGGACCGAAACCACAGAGGAACCACCAGGCGTGGAGT
Organism: Pseudophryne corroboree; assembly: GCF_028390025.1. Taxonomy (NCBI): domain Eukaryota; kingdom Metazoa; phylum Chordata; class Amphibia; order Anura; family Myobatrachidae; genus Pseudophryne; species Pseudophryne corroboree. The sequence continues at coordinate 147,122,686 of NC_086446.1, read as the reverse complement.
CCAGGGGGTCAAAAGAATTGGCCTTAGGATGATGCCCATACACACAAAGGAAGGGAGAGATCCCTGTAGCAGAGTGAGCCGCGTTGTTATAGGCAAACTCCGCCATGGACAGATGAGCAACCCAGTCAGTCTGACACTTGGATACATAACACCTGAGGAACTGCTCCAAGGACTGGTTCACCCTTTCAGTCTGCCCATTAGACTGCGGATGGTAGCCCGACGACAAGCTGACAGAAATCTGGAGATAGGAACAAAATGCCCTCCAGAATTTGGCCACAAACTGGGATCCGCGGTCAGAGACCACATCAAGTGGCAACCCGTGGAGACGCACAACATGCAGCATAAATAATTCAGACAGGCGTCTGGCCGATGGCAGCCCAACCAGTGGAACGAAGTGCGCCATCTTCGAAAACCTGTCAACGACAACCCAAATGGCTGTCATCCCCGAGGATTTGGGCAAGTCCACCACAAAATCCATTGAAATGTGGGTCCATGGCATAGATGGGATAGAGAGTGGATGTAATGGGCCAACAGGAACCCCTCTAGGAGTCTTATTTCGGGCACAGATGTCACATGCTCGAACCTACTGATCCACATCCTTAGCCACCGAGGGCCACCACACCGCCCTAGATAGCAACTCCCGAGTTCTGGCAATACCCGGGTGACCTGCAGACTTCTTGGCATGGAATTCCAGGAACACTCGCTGTCTTAACCTAGGAGGCACAAACAAAAGACCTACCGGAAGGTCTGGAGGAGCCTGCTCCTGTGCTCTAAGGACTAATGATAAGAGGTCCTGGGTAATGCCCACTTTAATACATGATGGGGAAACAATGGGCAACGGCTCCTCGGTGGTCTCCTGGATTGGAGCAAAACTCCGCGAGAGCGCATCAGCCTTGATGTTTTTTGACCCAGGGCGATATGTTATAAAAAAATTAAAGCGAGCAAAAAACAAAGCCCATCGTGCCTGCCTGGCATTGAGACGCTTCGCTGACTCTAAATATGCCAGATTCTTATGGTCAGTGAGAATTGAGACCACAAACTTAGCCCCCTCAAGCCAGTGTCTCCACTCCTCGAGTGCATCCTTAATAGCCAACAATTCCCGGTTACCCACGTCATAATTCATCTCGGCAGGCGAAAATTTACGGGAAAAGTAAGCACAGGGATGAAGGCGATTATCAGACACTCCCATCTGAGAAAGCACTGCCCCAATACCCATCTCAGAGGCATCCACCTCCACCACAAAAGGACGCTCTGGATCTGGGTGTCGCAGCACCTTGGCCGAAACAAATGCCCTTTTGAGACGGGCAAAAGCCGCTTTAGCCTCACAAGACCAGTGAGCAACATCCGCCCCTTTCTTAGTGAGTGCCACCAAGGGCGCCACTATAGACGAAAATCCAGCGATAAATCGTCTATAAAAATTCGCAAAGCCCAGGAAACGCTGAAGCGCCTTCAAACTAGTGGGCTGCACCCAATCCAGGACTGCCTGTACCTTGGAACCCTCCATTTGGAAACCTTCTGGGGAGATAATATATCCTAGAAATGCGATTTGCTGAACTTCAAATTCGCACTTCTCCAGCTTCGCCCCAAGCCGGTGGTCTCTGAGTTTCTGGAGGACTAAGCGTACATGCTTCCGATGTTCCTCCAGGGAATGGGAGAAGATTAGGATGTCATCTAAGTATACAACTAAGAATCTATCCAAATATTCCCTGAGCACATCATTCATGAAATCCTGGAAGACTGCCGGGGCATTACAGAGCCCAAAAGGCATCACCAAATATTCATAATGCCCTGAGTGGGTATTAAAGGCAGTCTTCCATTCATCTCCCTCTCTTATTCGGATTAGATTGTACGCACCGCGTAGGTCAATCTTAGAAAAAATGGTGGCAGTACGAAGCTGGTCAAACAAGACCGAAATGAGAGGCAGTGGGTATGAGTTTTTAATCGTGATACGGTTCAATTCCCTGAAGTCGATGCAGGGTCGCAACGAACCGTCTTTTTTACCCACGAAGAAGAACCCCGACCCAACTGGAGACTGTGAAGGTCTGATAAATCCCTTAGCCAAGTTCTCCTGAATGTACTCTGCCATAGCCTGAGTCTCAGGACGTGACAGGGAGTACAACCTGCTCTTGGGAAGCTTAGCATTTGGCAACAAATCAATGGCACAGTCATAGGGACGATGGGGAGGTAGTACCTCTGCAACTTTTTTGGAGAACACGTCTGCAAAATCTGCATAACACCCTGGCAATCCTGGCAAACTTAGCTGCGAGAGCCTGACTGGAAGGCTCAAGCAACTCCTGAAACAATCAGTACCCCAACTAAGAATCTCCCCAGAGACCCAGTCAAATTGAGGATTGTGGGCCCTTAACCAGGGTAACCCCAACACCAATGGGGCAAAAGTACAGACAGTCACATAAAAGGACAATTTTTCAGAGTGTGTGGCTCCAATAAACAAAGAAATCTGGCTAGTGCAAGAGGTAATTTTACCTTGGGATAATGGTTCCCCGTTTAACCCACAAATCTCAATTTCCGATGCCAAGGGTACTAAGGGAACAGAGTGTTTCAGGGCGAATTGGCGGTCCATAAAAACCCCGTCGGCCCCACTGTCCACAAAGGCCTCAGTCTTGACAGTTTGACCGAGGATCTTCAAGGTCACCGGAATGATAAAAGTCTTCTTGGGAAATTCTGACTTCTGGCCTGACAGGATATTTCCCATCACCCTCAGGCCCTGAAGTTTTCCGGCTTTTCTGGGCATGATACTACCACATGACCTTTATTCCCACAGTACAAACACAACCCCTGCTGTCTCCTCCGCGTCTTCTCACGCGAGGAGAGGCGGGTAGCCCCAATCTGCATAGGCTCCTCGGAAAATTCCTCAGAGTCTGAGGTTCCCTTGGGAAGGAAGGAAATCTCAGTCTCCCTTTCAAGCCTACGCTCTCTCAGCCGTCTATCCACCCGGATGGATAACTGCATGAGCTGATCCAAGCTATCAGGCAAGGGATATTGTACCAGTTGGTCCTTTATCTGGTTAGAAAGACCTCTTCGGTACTGGTGTCTCAGGGCTGGGTCATTCCACTGGGTATCATGGGCCAACCTCCGAAACTCCGTACAGTAAACCTCAACTGGCCTTCGCCCTTGCTTAAGGATCGAAATCTGAGCCTCGGCTGAGGCCGTCTTGTCAGGGTCATCATACAACATGCCCAGTGCCGTAAAAAAAGCATCAACACTTTTAAGCGACGGACAGTCGGGCTGCAACCCATATGCCCAGACCTGTGGGTCTCCTTGTAGCAAGGAAATCACTATGCCCACCCGCTGAATCTCCGACCCAGAAGACTGAGGCCTAAGCCGGAAGTATAGCTTGCAGCTCTCCTTGAAACAAAAGAACTGCGAGCGATCTCCAGAAAAACGATCCGGGAGATTTACTTTCGGCTCCTTAACCCCTGCAGGTGCTGCTGCTGCGGGAGCTCCGCCAGCAGCCTGGGAGGTGTGCATTTTAATGGACAAATCATTAAATTGTCGAGTCAGGACCTGCACCTGATCGACCACCTGTTGCAACGTATTTTGAGGGGTATGCTCCATATTCCCACAAAATTTCAACAGGAGTATTAGGCTGCTGAATAAGTTATGCACACCAGTGCCTGCAGGAAAGTACTGGTGTCAGGACTGTTATGCACTCCAGTGCCTGCAGGAATGTACTGGTGTTTGAACTGTTATGCAAAACAAATGGACTCACAAACAGACTGGGGAATATGACATAACGTACACAGAAGGTGATAGGGTAACAAAATACACACAAAGTGAACAGAGAAGCCCAGAGGCTAAGGAACTGGGTATCTCCCTTGTATTAGAACTGCTCAGATGGGAAAAGCAAGATGTTGTGTTTTAATACGTAGAGAACCCGAAATGCTGTTGCTAAGGGCAACAGCAAAACCCTAAAGGGTTACCAACGGGTGTGGCAGTAAACTCCTTGGTCAGAGATGGAATGATAGACACAAGGAGAGTCTCCACAATCCTAATTCTCACTTGCAGTGCACAGGTTCAGCTTACTGCCACTAAACTGACCCCTGACACCTAGCACAGTGAGACAGGATTAGACAGGCAAGTCTTAGAATACAGCCGCAAACTTGCTAAGTTCACAGAGTAGTAACAGAACCCCAGCAAGCTAAACGACTGACTCCAGTCTTACTGCTAGGTCTGGATTGGCAGAGTGTAATACCAAATCCCCAGGCCTATTTGCAGTAAGCAACAAACAAATACAAAGCTACACAGTACTGGCTAACTTTCAGAAACTGACTAACCAACAAAGATTCAGCAGCATCTGCTTACCCTGAAAAGAGGCCTTATAAAGCAGGTGCTGTCCACGCCCCACTTAGACCTCACAGACTGTGAGCACAAAAACCAGCACCGGATCCCCTGCCATGCACAGAGCCTATAACCACTGCACAGCAAAAGACCCGAACCGGAGTATCAGCTGCGCTCAGGTTACTCCGCTAGCACTTGTCTCCCGGTTGCCATGACGACGTGGCAGCACAGGGCAGGAGACCCTAACATTGGGGAGTGTTTTTTGGAAGGGCCATCCTGCGTGACACTGCAGTGCCACTCCTAGATGGGCCAGGTGTTTGTGTCGGCCACTTGGGTCGCTGAGCTTAGTCATCCAGTGACCTCGGTGCAAATTTTAGGACTAAAAATAATATTGTGAGGTGTGAGGTGTTCAGAATAGACTGAAAATGAGTGGAAATTATGGTTATTGAGGTTAATAATACTTTGGGATCAAAATGACCCCCAAATTCTATGATTTAAGCTGTTTTTTAGGGTTTTTTGAAAAAAACACCCGAATCCAAAACACACCCGAATCCGACAAAAAAAATTCGGTGAGGTTTTGCCAAAACACGTTCGAACCCAAAACACGGCCACGGAACCGAACCCAAAACCAAAACACAAAACCCGAAAAATTTCCGGTGCACATCTCTAATATATATATATATATATATATATATATATATATATATATATTAAAACCCAGTACATGTGTTCTCTCCTGACAAAACACTTGCCACATTCAGCACTGGTGTATAATAAGTTTTGTATTACACGTGAATACTTTACCACACAGAGAACATATTGTACATACATATTGTAATGCAGCCTTACGTTTTTATGTGCTTTTGCACAAATAGCCTAGGAGAGCTGACTGAGAAGGAGAGCGAAATGACTGCATAGGAATAGAGAGAGTTAAACCTCCTGTGAGGGGTGGACCTAACTGTGAGGAAAAGTACAGCCCATGGTAGAGAGGGGAGGGTTTAGTATATATAGGGACTGCTAGGCCAGCTTGGTCTCTCTTGCTGCTGAATTGCCTTTGGTGAGTGCTGCATTGCAGAGTCACTAGATTTTTAGCTTGTTTTTTTTACTATAGCTTTGCATTGCATTGTTTTTTCTTTTTGCCACCCTCCTTCAAGTCACACCCTGCTTGAGATGGCCGCCTCTCGCCCTCGCCGTGCCACCGGGACCCCAGCTCGCTACCGCTCATCAGGCGGTGGGGCTGGTCCCGAGGATGGGCTGGCTGGCCCTGCTGCCGGCTACCCGTCTTCCGGGGCCGGCGCGGGCGCCGGTGCGGCCGTGGCTCGGCGGACTTGGTGCTCCTTGCCGCTGGTTTCCGGTCCGGTGTTGCCGGCCGGGAGCGGGCGGCGGGGAGGGCTGGGGGCACAGGCAGGACGCCCGGAGGTGGCCGGGCATCGGCCCTCACCTCCGGGTGCAGAGTTTGCGGCTCAGGTGCAGCGTTCCGGCGCCCGCGGGCACGCGCATGCGCGCCAAGTTGGGCGGCCGACGGAGGCTGCCGTTTTGTCTCCCCTCTCTTCCCCCTTGTCGTGGCCGCGAGGTGGTGCCGGGCGAGGGGGGCGGAGTGGGCGGACGGCGGCGGCGAGTCGGACGAGGCCTGTCGCGGGGTCTCGTCCGACGGTCCTCTCAGCGGGGCCCAGTAGTGGAGGGTTAGTGGCGGGAAGCGGTGGGCAGCGCGCACAGGGTGCGCGAATGCCCGTGCTCTCAACAGGTGGCGCCGTTCGCGCACGTGTGCGCGCAGCGGCGCCACTGGTGTCCTCATCTCCCCTGCTGCCTCACTTGCAGCCGGAGGCTGGCGGGGAGCGGCGGCGGGGGGACGTAACGGGGGCAATCAAGGCAACATGCGGGCGGAGGGAGCTCCGACCTGCAGGGGGAGGGCGCGCGCGGGGGGCCGAAAGCGGCAGGAGCAGCGCTAGCGACGGCCAGCAGGCGCAAGTTGGGGGCAGTGACTGGTGGGGGACCGCGCCGCTTGTGGTCAGGGGCGCCAGCGGTTCCCCAGCGGGTCAGTCGGAGCTTCGGCCATCGGGCCCCCTGTTGGCGCCTGCCAGGCGCCGGCATCTGCGGGGGCTCCCGCGGGTGCCGGCAGTGACTTTTGGGGAGGTCAGGACCCCTCCGGAGAGTTGGCGTCGGCCCTGTCAACGGTGGTGGCGGCATAGGGCCCGCTGGCCGCTGCCGCATCCCCGGGGGCGTTAAGGCGTTCCGGTACACGCGCGGTAGCAAGCGTGTCCGGTGCGCTGCCAGGGTCGGCGGCTCAGCAAATTGCTTGCGCTTGCCGTGATCTGGCGGCGGCCGCGGCGCAGCTGGGTCACCGTCCCGTGCGGGACGAGCGGGGGCACAAGGTGGGGACACCTTCGCCCCAGAGTGCTAGGCAGGTGTTCGCGGTGAAGTTGAGGTGGTTGGGAGCGACGAGGAGGATTTTGCAGTTTCCACACCGGAGGATTCCCAGTCCGAGCAGTCGACAGCATCAGGTGAGGTTGAGCAGTCGGCGTCTGGCTCCAGCACACGCTCCAGTTCTCTCAGTACTTCCTCTTCTTCTTCCCTGTCGTCGCCGGCGTCCGAAGTCAGTAGCACTACTAGGGCGAAAAAGCACGCGACAAAATACGCCAAGAGGGCGGCGGGGCAGCAGGAGAGGCGGAAGAGACGTAAGCGGCTTAGCGAGGATGCTCGCAGGTCCAAGAAGCGCCGCGATTTGCCTGGGGTAGTCCACTGCGATTACACGGCCGTGCTGCGGGGGTTGCGGGATAGCTGCCGTAGGAAGATCTGCAGGGGCGATTACGTTGATATGTTCATCCTGACGAAGGACGCAAAGAAGGACTATAAGATAGCGGCAGCTAAGAAGGGCATCGGAGCTGAGGCTTTCCGTACCTTCGACAACTGGCTGGCCGGTTTTTGCGTCTTTGCGGCTTGTTACCTAGAAGATAGGCCTGACGATCATATGAACATCATTAGATACCTGCACTTAATACAGGATATGCAGCGCACATCGTCAGGCATTGAATGGCGGATGTATGACGAGAAATTCCGGGAGAAACAGGACTGCTTGCAGGTGATTGACTTTGGTTGCAAGGACGTGGAAGTCTGGCTCCAGGTCACCCGGACTTCTCAACCCGTTAGGGAGCCCCGGAATCCGGGGGCGGACGGGCACCGCGCAGGGCCGTCCGCCCAAGGGACCGGCGCGGACAGCGGATCGGGCAAGACAGGTAGATTGGCCTTCCGTGGGGGGGGGGGGGGGCAGGCCGCCGCGAAAGGGAAGTGCTTCGCATTTAACAATGCGTCCTGTTCCTTCGGCAAGCACTGTCGGTTTCAACATTTGTGCTTGCAATGTGGCGGCTCCCACCCAGCCTCTACCTGTTTTAAAGGCAGTCGCCAGGGTACACGGGGTAAGCAAAGTTACACAAGACCCGGCGCGAGCGGGAGCGCTCCGCAGGGCACCAACGCCAATTAATTTGGATGCAATGGCCAAATGGTTGGATTGGTATCCAAATAGTGTAGACGCTCAGCTTTTGTTTCAGGGTTTTCAGTTTTTTTTCGCTTGCCTGTTGCGAGCAAGGTGTCGGTTCGGGCTCACCGGAACCTCCAGTCTGCTCACTTCTTTGCCGTCGGTTCTGCGAGAGAAAGTTGATAAGGAGTTACGGCTGGGTAGGATGGAGGGCCCATTTAGCTCACCCCCGGTGGATGACTTGGTCATCTCCCCAGTGGGGGTAGTTCCCAAGAAGACTCCAGGTGCTTTTCGGCTCATTCAGCATCTTTCTTACCCGTCGGGGTCGTCGGTCAACGACGCGATACCACCGGCTCATTGCTCGGTGGTGTACCAGTCGTTTGATGAGGCGCTAGAGTTGGTCCGTAGTTACGGCCCTGGGGCCCTGATGGCTAAGATCGATGTGGAATCCGCGTTTCGGTTGCTACCGTTGCATCCGGACTCATTCCGTTTTATCGGTTTTCGGATCGGAGCGGAGTATTTCATCGACAAATGTTTGCCGATGGGATGTTCCGTTTCCTGCTCGTTTTTTGAAAGTTTTAGCACATTTTTACATTGGTGCGTGGAGTCTTCGTCAGGGGGTCATGGAGTTGCACATTACCTCGATGACTTCCTGTGTGTGGGTCCGGCGAATTCGCCACGCTGCGGCGACTTGCTGTTCAGCAACCGAGCTCTGTTTTTTCACTTTGGCATTCCTGTGGCCGAGGATAAAACGGAGGGGCCGGTTTCCTGTTTGTCATTCTTGGGGATCGAAATCGACACGGTAGCAGGATCATGTCGCCTGCCTCAGGCCAAGGTTGCGAAGCTCCGCAAAGCTATCTGCCAGTTCGTAAGGTCGCGCAAAGTCACGCTGCGGCAGGCGCAGTCCTTGCTGGGCCTTTTGAACTTTGCTTGTCGGGAAATCCCGATGGGCAGGGTTTTCTGCCGGAAGCTGAAGAGGGCGACTGCGGGGTGTGCCAGGTCGCATCATTTCATCCGCTTGTCCTCCGAGATTAAGAGGGATTTGGCCGTATGGGCCTCGTTCCTGGGGGACTTCAACGGGGTGCATATCTGGCAGGCCCCAACGGTCGACAGCGCTCGGCTGCAGCTGTTCACCGACGCAGCGGGTTCCTCTGGGTTCGGTTGCTACATTGAGGGATCTTGGTGCGTGGCCTCGTGGCCGGAGGAATGGCATCGCAAGGGTTTAACTAAGGACATTTTGCTGCTGGAGCTTTTCCCCATTATGGTGGCGCTGGAGGTTTGGGGCGATCGTCTGGCTCATCGCAGCATCTTGTTTAGATGTGACAATCTGGGCGTGGTGCATGCGATCAATAACCAGAGGGCGAAGTCGCTTGTGGTCCTGAGGGTGCTGGGGCGATTGCTGCTGACATGCTTGCATAGTAATGTGTGGTTCCGCGCGCAGCATGTGCCTGGTCTGGAGAACGGAATTACCGACGCGTTGTCATGAGGTCAGTGGGAGAGATTCCGTTTGTTGGCACCCGAGGCCGATGAGCAAGGGTTTCAATGTCCCGGTTATGTCTGGCAGGTGATCGGGCCAGACTGGAGGGTCTAGCGATGCGGTCAGTAGCTCCGAACACGCTCAAGGCTTACGGACAAGCTTGGAGCGAGTGGGAGGAGTTTGTCCGAGGACGAAGTCAAGAAGGTTAGAGAGGGCATCGGATGATGCTTTCTTTTATTTGGCAGCTGTTTGTTACGAGTAGGTCCAGAGCGGTGGTGTCCCGGTACTTAGCTGGTATTTCGTTCTTTAATAAAATCAAGGGTGTCCCTGACGTGACAAAGAGCGGGCTTCTGGTTAAGGTGATGAAAGGGTGGGCGCGCATGGCGCCAACGCCGCCTGATAGGCGACAGCCCATCGATGCGGCCTTGCTACCGGCTGTCATCGATGCGGTTGGCGGTATCGCGTCGTCAATTTTTTAATCGCTTTTGTTCCAGTTGGCGTTCTCCATGGCTTACCACGGAGCCTTTCGGGTTTCGGAGCTGGTAGCGCCATCTAAGCGGGCGGATTCGCGCATGCTTCTCGAGGACGTGGTGGTGGGTGAGAGGTCCTTGCTGTGCAGATTGCATCGCTCTAAGACGGACCAGGTAGGTAGAGGGCGATGGGTCACCTTGGTTCCGTCGCTGGAGGAGAGCATTTGCCCGGTGAGGTTGACATCGAAATATGCGGCAGTTCGGCCCGGTGGTCGTGGTTGCAGCATTATGACGGTCTGCCCTTGACGAAATATCAGTTTCGTTGGATGCTGGGTCGCTGTCTGGCGAGCTTGGGCTTTCCACCCGCTGCTTTCGGGACGCATTCCTTCCGCATCGGGGCTGCGACGGCAGGGCTTTCCGTGGCGGAAATCCAGGCAGTGGGGCGATGGAAGTCGTCGAGTTACAGACTATATATTCGCCCCGTTGCATGATTTGTTTGTTTGACTAACGGTTCTGTTTATTTGTAGTTGTATAAATCATGTTGTAAAGTTCAGTACGTCCTTGTGTTGTGTGTCTTTTTGTCTCCCCTGTTTATCCTACTCAGGGATAAGCCACTCGCCGCTGGCAGCGAGGGTCTGGAGTTCTTTTGTGATTTTTTGCCTGCCTTGACGGACTGAATTCTAATCTGCAATTCGACTGATCAGTTCAAATCAAAGTCCCTCAACAGGTTTTTTACGCTGTCACCTCCAGCTGAGTTCTAACATGTTTTTTCCCATTTTATACACCCCCCCCCCCCGTTTATTTTCCTTATATTATTTTGATTTTTTCCGTTGTGTGTTTATGTTCTGCTTCAATTGGCTGGAAGCTTGTGCAGATCGGCTAGGCCGTGACTTCTGCAAGACACGAAAACCCCATTTCTCTAACGTCCTAGTGGATGCTGGGGACTCCGTAAGGACCATGGGGAATAGACGGGCTCCGCAGAAGACTGGGCACTCTAAAGAAAGATTCAGTACTATTTGGTGTGCACTGGCTCCTCCCTCTATGCCCCTCCTCCAGACCTCAGTTAGAATCTGTGCCCGGCCAGAGCTGGGTGCTCCTAGTGGGCTCTCCTGAGCTTGCTAGAAAAGAAAGTATTTTGTCAGGTTTTTTATTTTCAGAGAGCGTCTGCTGGCAACAGACTCTCTGCTACGTGGGACTGAGGGGAGAGAAGCAAACCTACTCACTGCAGCTAGGTTGCGCTTCTAGGGCTACTGGACACCATTAGCTCCAGAGTGATCGAACACAGGTACCTAACCTTTATCGTCCGTTCCCGGAGCTGCGCCGCTGTCCCCCTCGCAGAGCCAGAAGAACTGAAGCAGCAGAAGCAAGAAGACATCGAAAGCGGCGGCAGAAGTCTCCAGTCTTCACTTAAGGTAGCGCACAGCACTGCAGCTGTGCGCCATTGCTCCCACAGCACCCTGCACACTCCGGTCACTGTAGGTTGCAGGGTGCAGGGGGGGGCCCTGGGCAGCAATTAAGTACTTTTTGGCAAAAATTAGACATATATATAGTCTGGGACTGTATATATGCCCGAGCCCCCGCCATTTTTTACACATGAAAGCGGGACAGAAGCCCGCCGCTGAGGGGGCGGGGCCTTCTTCCTCAGCACTAACCAGCGCCATTTCTCTTCACAGCTCCGCTGGAAGCAGCTCCCCAGGCTCTCCCCTGCAGTATCCAGGTACAAGAAGGGTAAAAAGAGAGGGGGGGAGACATAAATTTAGGCGCAAAACATTATAATCAGCAGCTACTGGGTGGACACTAATTACAGTGTAAATCCCTGGGTTATATAACGCTGGGGTGTGTGCTGGCATACTCTCTCTCTGTCTCCCCAAAAGCCTTTGTGGGTCCCTATCCTCAGTCAGAGCATTCCCTGTGTGTGTGCAGTGTGTCGGTACGTCAGTGTCGACATGTTTGATGAGGAGGGTTATGTGGAGGCGGAACAAGTGCAGATGAATGTGGTGTCGCAGCCGACGGGGCCGACACCGGATTGGATGGATATGTGGAAGGTCTTAAATGATAATGTAAGCTCCTTACATAGAAGATAGGATAAAGCTGAAGCCTTGGGACAGTCAGGGTCTCAACCCATGTCTGATCCTGCAGCTCAGAGGCCGTCAGGGTCTCATAAGCGCCCACTATCTCAGATGGTTGACACAGATGTCGACACGGAGTCTGACTCCAGTGTCGATGATGATGAGGTAAAATTACAGCGTAAAATGACCAAGGCCATCCGCTACATGATTATTGCAATGAAGGAGGTATTGCACATTGCAGAGGAAAACCCTGTCCCTGACAAGAGGGTTTATATGTTTGGGGAGAAAAGACAAGAAGTGACTTTTCCCCCTTCACATGAGTTAAATAAATTATGTGAAGAAGCGTGGGGTTCCCCTGATAAGATAGTGGTGATTTCCAAAAAGCTACTGATGGCGTATCCTTTCCCGCCAACGGACAGGTTACGCTGGGAATCCTCCCCTAGGGTAGACAATGCACTGACATGCTTATCTAAGAAGGTGGCCCTGCCGTCACAGGATACGGCCGCCCTAAAGGATCCTGCGGATAGGAAGCAGGAAGCTATCCTGAAGTCTGTTTATACACATTCTGGTACTCTACTGAGGCCAGCCATTGCTTCGGCCTGGATGTGTAGTGCTGTAGAAGCATGGACAGATACTCTGTCGGAGGAGATTGATACCCTGGACAGGGACACTGTTTTACTAACCCTGGGGCATATCAAAGACGCCGTCCTATATATGCGGGATGCCCAGAGGGACATTTGCCTGCTGGGCTCTAGAATAAATGCAATGTCCATTTCTGCCAGAAGGGTCTTATGGACTCGGCAATGGACAGGGGATGCCGACTCTAAAAAACACATGGAGGTTTTGCCTTACAAGGGTGAGGAATTATTTGGGGACGGTCTTTCGGACCTTGTGTCCACAGCCACAGCTGGGAAGTCAAATTTCTTGCCTTACGTTCCCTCACAGCCAAAGAAAGCACTGTATTACCAAATGCAGTCCTTTCGTTCTCAAAAAAGCAAGAAAGTCAGAGGTGCATCCTTTCTTGCCAGAGGCAGGGGTAGAGGAAAGAAGCTGCCCCAGGCAGCTAGTTCCCAGGAACAAAAGTCCTCCCCGGCTTCCACTAAATCCACCGCATGACGCTGGGGCTCCACGACTGAAGCCAGGAGGGGTGGGGACGCATCTCAGAAATTTCAGCCACCAGTGAGTTCGCTCACAGGTGGATCCTTGGTCTATACAAGTTGTGTCTCAGGGATACAAGCTGGAATTCGAAGTGACGCCCCCTCACCGTTTCCTAAAGTCGGCCTTGCCAGCTTCCCCCACGGAAAGGGAGGTAGTGCTGGCGGCAATTCACAAGCTGTACATCCAGCAGGTGATAATAAAGGTTCCCCTTCTTCAACAAGGAAGGGGTTACTATTCCACGATGTTTGTGGTACCGAAACCGGACGGTTCGGTAAGGCCCATCTTGAATTTAAAATCCCTGAACATTTATCTGAAGAAATTCAAGTTCAAAATGGACTCGCTCAGAGCGGTCATTGCAAGCCTGGAGAAGAGGGATTTTATGGTATCTCTGGACATCAAGGATGCTTACTTGCATGTCCCCATTTATCCACCTCATCAGGAGTACCTCAGGTTTGTGGTACAGGACTGTCATTACCAATTCCAGATGCTGCCGTTTGGCCTGTCCACGGCACCGAGAATATTTACCAAGGTGATGGTGGAAATGATGGTGCTCCTTCGGAAGCAAGGAGTTACAATTATCCCATACTTGGACGATCTCCTCATAAAGGCGAGGTCCAGGGAGCAGTTGATGATCAGCGTAGCACACTCTCACCTCTTCGAGGGCCGCAGGTTCGGCATACAGGACTGGGTCCTGGTGACCACGGATGCAAGCCTCCGAGGATGGGGGGCAGTCACTCAGGGAAGAAACTTCCAAGGGCTGTGGTCAAGTCAGGAGACTTGTCTGCACATCAATATCCTGGAACTAAGGGCCATATACAACGCCCTGAGTCAAGCGGAGCCTCTGCTTTGAGACCAACCAGTGCTGATTCAGTCAGACAACATCACGGCAGTCGCCTATGTAAACCGCCAGGGCGGCACAAGAAGCAGGGTGGCAATGGCGGAAGCCACCAGGATTCTTCGTTGGGCGGAGAATCACGTGCAAGCACTGTCAGCAGTGTTCATTCCGGGAGTGGACAACTGGGAAGCAGACTTCCTCAGCAGACACGATCTCCACCCGGGAGAGTGGGGACTTCATCAAGAAGTATTCAAGCAGATTGCAAATCGGTGGGAACTGCCACAGGTGGACATGATGGCGTCCCGCCTTAACAAAAAGCTAAAAAGGTATTGCGCCAGGTCAAGGGACCCTCAGGCGATAGCTGTGGACGCACTGGTAACACCGTGGGTGTTCCAGTCGGTCTATGTGTTTCCTCCTCTTCCTCTCATACCCAAGGTACTGGGAATCGTAAGAAAAAGAAGAGTGAAAACAATACTCATTGTTCCGGACTGGCCAAGAAGGACTTGGTACCCGGAACTGCAAGAAATGCTCACAGAGGAACCATGGCCTCTGCCTCTCAGACAGGACCTGTTGCAACAGGGGCCCTGTCTGTTCCAAGACTTACCGCGGCTGCGTTTGGCGGCATGGCGGTTGAACGCCGGATCCTAGCAGAAAAGGGCATTCCGGATGAAGTTATTCCTACGCTGATAAAGGCTAGGAAGGACGTGACAGCAAAGCATTATCACCGTATATGGCGAAAATATGTTGCTTGGTGTGAGGCCAGGAAGGCCCCTACAGAGGAATTCCAGCTGGGTCGATTCCTGCACTTCCTACAGTCAGGGGTGACTATGGGCCTAAAATTAGGGTCCATAAAGGTCCAGATTTCAGCCCTATCCATTTTCTTTCAAAAAGAACTGGCTTCACTGCCTGAGGTTCAGACGTTTGTTAAGGGAGTGCTGCATATTCAGCCCCCTTTTGTGCCACCAGTGGCACCTTGGGATCTTAACGTGGTGTTGGATTTCCTGAAATCCCACTGGTTTGAGCCACTTAAGACTGTGGAACTAAAGTATCTCACGTGGAAAGTGGTCATGCTGTTGGCTTTAGATTCGGCTAGGCGTGTGTCAGAATTGGCGGCTTTGTCATGTAAAAGCCCCTATCTAGTTTTCCATATGGACAGGGCAGAATTGCGGACTCGTCCGCAGTTTCTGCCAAAGGTGGTGTCATCTTTTCATTTGAACCAACCTATTGTGGTGCCTGAGGCTACTCGTGACTTGGAGGACTCCAAGTTGCTGGACGTAGTCCGGGCTTTGAAGATTTATGTAACCAGAACGGCTGGAGTCAGGAAGACTGACTCGCTGTTTATTCTGTATGCATCCAACAAGCTGGGTGCTCCTGCTTCAAAGCAAACTATTGCTCGTTGGATCTGTAACACGATTCAGCAGGCTCATTCTGCGGCGGGATTGCCGCATCCGAAATCAGTGAAAGCCCATTCCACAAGGAAAGTGGGCTCTTCTTGGGCGGTTGCCCGAGGGGTCTCGGCATTATAGCTTTGCCGAGCTGCTACTTGGTCGGGTTCAAACACTTTTGCAAAATTCTACAGGTTTGATACCCTGGCTGAGGAGGACCTTGTGTTTGCCCATTCGGTGCTGCAGAGTCATCCGCACTCTCCCGCTCGTTTGGGAGCTTTGGTATAATCCCCATGGTCCTTATGGAGTCCCCAGCATCCACTAGGATGTTAGAGAAAATAAGAATTTACTCACCGGTAATTCTATTTCTCATAGTCCGTAGTGGATGCTGGGCGCCCGTCCCAAGTGCGGACTTTCTGCAATACGTGTATATAGTTATTGCTTAACAAAGGGTTATGGTTATGTGGCATCGGTTGAGTGATGCTCAGTTGTTGTTCATACTGTTAACTGGGTAAGTTTATCACAAGTTGTACAGTGTGATTGGTGTGGCTGGTATGAGTCTTACCCTGGATTCCAAAATCCTTTCCTTGTAATGTCAGCTCTTCCGGGCACAGTTTCCTTAACTGAGGTCTGGAGGAAGGGCATAGAGGGAGGAGCCAGTGCACACCAGATAGTACTGAATCTTTCTTTAGAGTGCCCAGTCTCCTGCAGAGCCCGTCTATTCCCCATGGTCCTTACGGAGTCCCCAGCATCCACTACGGAATACGAGAAATAGAATTACCAGTGAGTAAATTCTTATTTTTTTCTTTTTGCAGATCCTTCAGGTTAATGCGTTTAATAAACTCTGCTTTAGATTCTTATTAACCGATTTTTTACCCCTTTCCTTCTCTTCAGGTTGGGTAGAAGATGATTTGGCAATCTGGGTGGTTGGCCACTCTTATGTGTACTGGGCAGCCAGGTTTTTGGCCTCGGAGGGGGCACAGATGTTTCCTAGTGCTCATGGCGGTCGTTGGCTTGGTTGGTGGGGGATGATGTGGAAAGATCTGAAGAGTAGACTGGTCAGTCAGGTCAGCGAGCATGGAGTTCCCAGGGTGCTGGTTGTCCATTTAGGTGGCAACGACCTGGGGAAGAGGACATCTTTGGAGCTGCGGTGGGCCATGATGAAGGATCTGGCCAGTGTGGCCACAGCGTGGACCAATTGTGTCTTGGTGTTCTCTATGATGGTGCCAAGGTTGAGTTGGCGAGGTGTGGCGGATGGTCGCCTGATTGATGAGGCCAGGCAAAAGGTGAATGGGGCGGTGGCGAAGTGGGTGTTGACCCACGAAGGCAAAGTGGTTCGCCACCCTAGGATTCGGTTTCGTGACAGTCACCTTTTTAGGCCTGATGGTGTGCATCTGTCCAATGAGGGGATAATGCTTTTCCTGGAGGATCTGTTTCTGGTGTTGCAGGAGTTAGGTTGAGGGTATGGTGGCGGTGCGAAGACTCTGGGGAGGAGTCTTTCGCTGTTGGCAGAAAAGAGCGGCAGGTTGTGTTTGTCTTGTTAGTTGCAGTGATTTACAGTTTGGTGTGGTTTAGGTGCACTCACCTCCATTGACTTTTAAGGCCGCTTGACCACCCGTCCGGGGGCAGCGTCATCACCCATCAGGGTAGGTAGTCACCGTGGGGGTCTGAGTCGGGCACCTATTACCTATTTTATAGTTTGTGTTAAATTAGGATCGTTTGGAAATTTAATGTTTTGAGGTTATCGTCAGTTGAATATAGCCGTTCTTTTTTCTGCCACCATATGCTGGCTGAATCGGCATATTAACTAAAATTTTAATTTTACAGGTTTTCTAATGGTTAGGGTACAATAAATAGCTAACAATTTTCTGCCAAATTCAAGTCTCCGTGTCATTATTTCTTGGTATTAAAGGTACTGAATGCTTTACTTTTGAATAAGGGGTCCACACATTATCATTAGAAGGTTTATGGGTGCTGGCTGCTGCCTCCACGCGGGGCCCCCCTCTTAATCTGGCTCTGCTGTTACCGTGTACCTTCCCCCTGTACCTGTATACCTCACTGTTACTGTGTACCTTCACCTGTACCTGTATACCTCACTGTTACTGTGTACCTTCCCCCTGTACCTGTATACCTCACTGTTACTGTGTACCTTCCCCCTGTACCTGTTTACCTCACTGTTACTGTGTACCTTCCCCCTGTACCTGTATACCTCACTGTTACTGTGTACCTTCCCCCTGTACCTGTATACCTCACTGTTAGTGTACCTTCCCCCTGTACCTGTATACCTCACTGTTACTGTGTACCTAACCCCTGTACCTGTATACCTCACTGTTACTGTGTACCTTCCCCCTGTACCTGTATACCTCACTGTTACTGTGTACCTTGCCCCTGTACCTGTATACCTCACTGTTACTGTGTACCTTCCCCCTGTACCTGTGTACCTCACTATTACTGTGTACCTTCCCCCTGTACCTGTATACCTCACTGTTACTGTGTACCTTCCCCCTGTACCTGTATACCTCACTGTTACTGTGTACCTTCCCCCTGTACCTGTTTACCTCACTGTTACTGTGTACCTTCCCCCTGTACCTGTATACCTCACTGTTACTGTGTACCTTCCCCCTGTACCTGTATACCTCACTGTTAGTGTACCTTCCTCCTGTACCTGTATACCTCACTGTTACTGTGTACCTTCCCCCTGTACCTGTATACCTCACTGTTACTGTGTACCTTCCCCCTGTACCTGTATACCTCACTGTTACCTACCTTCCCCCTGTACCTGTATACCTCACTGTTACTGTGTACCTTGCCCCTGTACCTGTTTACCTCACTGTTACTGTGTACCCTCCCCCTGTACCTGTATACCTCACTGTTACTGTGTACCTTCCCCCAGTACCTGTATACCTCACTGTTACTGTGTACCCTCCCCCTGTACCCGTATACCTCACTGTTACTGTGTACCTTCCCCCTGTACCTGTATACCTCACTGTTACTGTGTACATTTCCCCTGTACCTGTATACCTCACTGTTACTGTGTACCTTCCCCCTGTACCTGTATACCTCACTGTTAGTCTACCTTCCCCCTGTACCTGTATACCTCACTGTTACTGTGTACCTTCCACCTGTACCTGTATACCTCACTGTTACTGTGTACCTTCCCCCTGTACCTGTTTACCTCACTGTTACTGTGTACCTTCCCCCTGTACCTGTATACCTCACTGTTACTGTGTACCTTCCCCCTGTACCTGTATACCTCACTGTTACTGTGTACCTTCCCCCTGTACCTGTATACCTCACTGTTAGTGTACCTTCCCCCTGTACCTGTATACCTCACTGTTACTGTGTACCTTCACTCCTGTACCTGTATACCTCACTGTTACTGTGTACATTCCCCCTGTACCTGTATACCTCACTGTTACTGTGTACCTTCCGCCTGTACCTGTATACCTCACTGTTACTGTGTACCTTCCCCCTGTACCTGTATACCTCACTGTTACTGTGTACCTTCCCCCTGTACCTGTATACCTCACTGTTACTGTGTACCTTGCCCCTGTACCTGTATACCTCACTGTTACTGTGTACCTTCCCCCTGTACCTGTGTACCTCACTATTACTGTGTACCTTCCCCCTGTACCTGTATACCTCACTGTTACTGTGTACCTTCCCCCTGTACCTGTATACCTCACTGATATGGTGCCCATACACTTGTGAGATTATCGGTACTAGCATTCGATTTCGACCACATCTGTGAGAGAAATTGGGGGATTGTATGCACATTTTAGGTACCTTTCGATGCGATGCACGGGCACGCCGGTCGAATCTCGCGTCTCAAGATATTATGTGCTGCACTTAATATTTAGCGAATCGGGGCGTGATCGCATGCTGTTTTTTACCAGTTTCAATGTATCACACCGCGATGTGCGATATGTGAAGACAGGAGACAACTTCCTGGCCTCTCCTCTTCCCCTCACTGCGCACATGACTGGAGAGGAGGCTGCAAGCACGCTGCTGAGCTCCCAAACACCACACAAGGTAGGCAGGCTATACCACTGGCCACCAATGAGTATTCCTTTTTACCACCACTTTATGATGCTCTACCCACATTTATATAATCCCCTACCCAAAATGCTGCGCCACTGCAAGCCCCATGCGGCCGTGCCCTAAACGCCATTATACCTCTAAACGCCATTATACTGCGCCACTGACCACCAATGATTATTTCTCTTACGTCCTAGAGGATGCTGGGGTCCATATTAGTACCAAGGGGTATAGACGTGTCCACCAGGAGCCATTGGCACTTTAAGAGTTTAATAGTGTGGCCTGGCTCCTCCCTCTATGCCCCTCCTGCCAGACTCAGTTTAGAAAATGTGCCCGGAGGAGCTGGTCACAGCTAGGGGAGCTCTACAGAGCTCCCGATAAAAGTTTTTCTTAGAGTTTATTTCTTTACAGGAGGCTGCTGGCAACAGCCTGCCTGCATCAAGGGACTGAGGGGGGGAGCAGTGTCCGCCCTGTGGGGTCTTGAGCCACTGACTACGCTGACTGAACATTGAGCTCCAGAGGGGACAGATCACGTCCTGCCACAGGGGAACGCTCACCCCGTCAACCAGCCGCCACCCCCTTGCAGAGATGAAAGTGGTGAGTCAATGTCCCCCCTTACAAGCAGGGCAGCTTTGAGGGTAGTTAATACCGCGCTCCCGGATGGCTCAGCGGTACTTCGGTGCGGCACTATGAGGGGCGCCCTGAGCCAGCATATAGCCCTACACTGACCATTTCCAGCCTGTCGGGGTCCGCGGATCTCAGCCAGCAAACGAATCCTCAGGCCAGTATAATATTACAAGAGCGGGAAGACAGTGTCATTGAAGGGACGGAGCTTCTCCTCAGAGCGGACCCAGCAGCGTTCAGCGCCATTTTCCTGCCAGCAGCTCACTGCCAGTGGATGAACAGGTCCCTCCAGAGCACCTGTAGCTATCTGTACGGTACCAGGGGTTGTAGAAGGGAGGGGAGGCTGTGTAAAGGCTGTGTCACCTATTAAGGGACACAGTCAGCGCAGGTTGAAGTCTCCCCAATACCTATAATAGCGCTGTGTGTGGGTTGGCTCCAATCTCTGTGTCTCTCTGCCTCTCTCGGGGTGGAAACTCTGTCTAACCAGTACCCTGTGTGTTTGTGGGGTGTTTGGTGTGTATTTGACAACATGTCTAGGGACACTGTTTCATATGCTGCAGAGGATTTATCTTCCCAGGAAGACTGCATTCCATGTAATCAGGATTGCACTGTTGTAGCGCAGATCCCAGCTAGAGAGCCAGAATGGTTAGTCTCTCTGAGGGGGACTATTTCTCAGATTTCTGATAGGGTTACTAGGACTGAGCATGCCACTCAGGTCCTCCAGTCCTCTATGGTGGTATGGTCTGATACTGCTTCCTTGGGGTCCCCTGTGGCACATTCTCACAAACGTGCACTTGCCAACTTTATGCAGGATGACACGGATGCTGTCCAAACAGGTGGTATTACCAGTCCCTGGATCTACCGCGTTGAAAGACCCGGCAGATCGCAAGGTGGATGCTACGCTAATATCCATGTACATGGCTTCAGGGGCCATACTACGGCCTACTATAGCCTGAGCTTGGATTGCAAAGGCTATTGCCAGGTGGTCAATCACTCTGCAGGAGGATTCGACTACGATGGATAAAGGTGACGTTGATTTATTTTTATGCCATATTCAGGATTCTGCAGGGTTCCTGGTAGATTCCATGAAGGACCTGGGTTCCATGGCTGCGTGGATCTCCTCCATGTCCGTCTCGGCTCGCAGAGGTCTCTGGCTGCGCCAATGGTCTGCGGAAGCGGAATCCAGGAAAAGTGTGCAGGGTCTACCCTATACAGGTCATGCTCTCTTTGGGGAGGCGCTAGATGCGTGGATTGCCACGGCTCCTTTTCTCCCCTCAGCAGCACCGGCTATGAAGAAGCCTTTTACACCAGCTACGTCACAGTCCTTTCGGCCCGCGAGGCCTAGAAAGAACAAACTTTCGAACACCTTCTTCAGAAGTGGTCGTGCTAAAGGAAAGAAGCCTGCTCCTGCTGGCTCCCAGAACCAGAAGCCCGCTTCTGATACCCCAAAGTCCTCCACATGACGGTGGACAGCTTGGCCTGGAGGAAGGTTGGGTGGGTGCAAGACTCAAACATTTCAGCCACGTCTGGGTGTCATTGGGCATGGACCCCTGGGTACTAGATATTGTGTCCGGAGGGTACAGGCTGGAGTTTCAAGATCTCCCGCCTCACTGTTTCTTCAAGTCAGGCTTGCCAGCTCTGCTGGCAGACAGAACAATTCTTCTGTACGCTATCCAAAAATTGGTGGTGTCCAGGGTTATTGTTCCAGTTCCACCTCATCAGTGGAACAAAGGTTACTATTCAAACCTTTTCGTGGTACCAAAGCTGGATGGTTCGGTACGGCCAATTCTGAACTTAAAATCTTTGAACCCTTATTTCAGGGAGTTCAAATTCAAGATGGAGTCTCTGAGAGCTGTCATCTCAGGTCTGATGGAGGGGAGAGTTCCAGGTGCTCCTAGACATCAAGGATGCGTATCTCCACATTCCCATCTGGTCACCGCATCAGGCATATCTCAGGTTTGCTCTGTTGGACGATCACTATCAGTTTCAGGCCTGCCGTTTGGCCTCTCCACAGCACCGAGGTTCTTATCAAGGTGATGGCTCTCCTGCGCAAGCAAGGGGTGAAGATAATTCCGTATCTGGACGATCTCCTGATCAAGGCGTCGTCCAGGGAGAAGTTGTTGCGATCCACTGCTCTCACGGCACATCTGCTCAAAGAGTACGGTTGGATCCTGAACTTTCCGAAGTCTCATATGGAGCCGACAAGGAGGTTATCTTTCCTGGGAATGATCCTAGACACAGAAGTGCAGCGGGTGTTTCTGCCGGTGGAGAAAGCACTGGTGATTCAATCAATGGTCTGGGATGTCTTAAAGCCTACCCGGGTCTCGGTTTATCAGTGCATCCGCCTTCTGGGGAAGATGGTTGCCTCCTACGAGGCTCTTCAATATGGAAGGTTGCATACTCGATCCTTTCAGCTGGATCTCTTGGACCAGTGGTCGGGACCTCACCTACACATGCACCAGAGGATCCGTCTGTCTTCGAAAGTCAGGATTTCGCTCCTCTGGTGGATACAACTGCCTCACCTTCTGGAAGGCCGAAGGTTCGGAGTGCAGGACTGGATCCTTCTAATCACAGATGCAAGTCTAAGAGTAGTCGCTTAAGGGGAAACCTTCCAAGGACGGTGGTCGGATAAAAAATCCCTTCTCCCGATAAACATTCTGGAGCTAAGAGCCGTGTACAACGGCCTTCGGCAAGCAGCACACCTTCTACAGGATCGGGCTGTTCAGGTGCAGTTGGACAACGTTACCAAAGTGGCCTACATAAACCGACAAGGTGGAACAAAGAGCAGGGCTGCCATGTCAGAGGTGTCAAAAATCCTCCTCTGGGCAGAAAGGCACACGGTGGCGATGTCAGCAATCTTCATTCCGGGTGTAGACAACTGGGAAGCAGACTTCCTCAGCAGACACAATCTCCATCCAGGAGAGTGGGGCCTCCATCCGGAGGTGTTCGAGGAGGTAACCGGTTGGTGGGGGATTCCTCACATAGACATGATGGCCTCCCGTCTCAAAAAGAAGCTGCGGAGCTACTGTTCCAGGTCGAGAGACCCACAGGCAGTGGCGGTGGACGCACTGGTAACACCGTGGGTGTTCACGTCAGTGTATCTGTTCCCTCCAGTTCCTCTGATACCCAAGGTTCTTCAACTGGTAACAAGAACAAAGGTTCTGGCAATCCTCATTGCTCCGGACTGGCCAAGGGGGGCTTATTACGTGGACCTGCTGGATCTTCTGCTGGAAGATCCAAGGCCCTTACCTCTTCGGGAGGATCTGCTACTGCAGGGGCCGTTCACTTATCAAGACTTACCACGGCTACGTTTGACGGCATGGCGGTTGAATGCCGGATCTTAGCTCGGAAGGGTATCCTGAGTGAGGTCATTCCTACCCTGATACAGGCTAGGAAGGGGGTAACGTCTAAACATTACCATCGCATTTGGAAAAAATATGTTTCTTTGTGTGAGTCCAGGAAGTTTCCTACGGTGGAGTTTCAACTTGGACGTTTTCTCTTTTCCTGCAAGCAGGGGTGGATATGGGACTGAGATTGGGCTCCATCAAGGTCCAGATCTCTGCTTTATCCATCTTCTTCCAAAAACAATTGGCTGCCCTCCCTGAGGTTTAGACCTTTTTGAAAGGGGTTCTGCACATCCAGCCTCCCTTTGTGGTGCCAACGGCTTGGTTTGAGCCTCTGCAGGAGGCTGATCTCAAGTTTCTCACGTGGAAGGCGGTCACTTTGTTGGCTTTGGCTTCTGCATGATGCGTGTTGGTTTTGGGGGCTTTATCTTGTAAAAGCCCCTATCTGATCTTCCATGAAGACAGGGCGGAACTTAGGACTCGTCCACAGTTCCTGCCTAATGTTGTATTGGCTTTCCATATCAACCAACCTATTGTGGTGCCAGTGGCTACTGACTCCTCAATTGCTTCAAAGGCCTTGGATGTAGTGAGGACTTTGAAGATTTACTTGCAGAGGACGGCTCGTCATAGGAAAAGTGACTCTCTGTTTGTCCTCTATAATCCCAAGAAAATTGGGTGGCTGCTTCTAAGCAGTCGATTTCCCGCTGGATTAGGTTCACTATCCAGCATGCTTATTCCATGGCAGGATTGCCGTGTCCAAAATCTGCCAGCTGCCTGGGGTGTCTCGGCTGTACAACTCTGCAAAGCAGCTATTTGGTCTGGGTAGAACACGTTTGCCAAGTTTTACAAGTTCGACACTTTGGCCTCTGCGGAAAGAGTGAGTCCCATAGTCGGCCGGAGATAGACCCAGGTATAAAATACAACGTCCCAAAACCGACCAGAATTGAGAGTCGTTCAACGGGGGACCGTCACCATGGACGAGCCACCCGGAAGGCGTTGGAGGCCATATGGACGAATAAGACCGGGCCGCGATAACTGGACAAATGCCCTGCACACGAGCCCGACCCATTCGAACTCACTGCCCCGTGCCGACTGTGTCAGTCTTGGAGCGCTGAATCCCATACCACAAACCGTCGGGGCGTATGACGACGTGGGCCGCTAGCATGGGCGAGACAGAAGTCCGAGAAACGGACACCAGCTCACCCACCCTGAACGCACCGTGAAAGGCCATTATAAAGGCAGTCATGAAGAGGCGAACCTCAAACCCGGAAGAGCAAATACTCCGTAGGGATCCCAAAATTCGCCTCAGCAAAGACCCAGCGATCGGCCGGCAATTGTCCGGCCGAGGCTGGATCGCCCGAGCCCATCCTTTCAACACCCTCTGAAGGAAAAAGGACTTGGTAAAGGCCTCCTCCCCCCGAAGCTGCAGAAAGTAAGATATACCCGCAAGAACCCCACCAACATACGCCCGCGAAATCCCGTCAGGTACAAAAAAAAACAGATGTAATCTAAAAGTAAGTCGAGAGAGGTCTTTCCACTATGGCCTCTCTCCATACGGTAGCGACTCCACCGCTTCCAGGCGGCCCGATAAGCCGCGAAAGTTACAGGGGCCAACGACCAGTGTGCTAAATCCTCCAATCCGGGCGGATAACCTGCCACACATAAGCAGAGCATGATTCCACAGGGATCAGGGCTGCAGGAGCCAAGCGCCTAAACCGCTGCCAGTCGCCGCGAGAAAAGGCATCAGTAATTTCGTTACGCACTCACGGGGCATGCTTGGCTTGCAACATAATGTTGGTCACCCAGAATAGCAAGGCTATCTGCGCAAGGACTCGCAGGACAGGCAAGGACGTGGACCTCCGCCGGTTTATGGCAAAAAACCACGCCCAAGTTGTCGCACCAAAAAATAACCTGTTTGTTACGCAGGGCATCGCACCACAACCCCAAGACGACCAGAACTGGAAAAAGTTTCAGCAACAGCATGGTGGTCGTGAGGTGCTCGCCAAACCAGGCCCGCGGCCAGGGAGATGCACACCATCGGCCAGCGAAATATGCTCCAAACCTGAAGGCACCAGAGGCATACGTGAGAAGCTCCTAGGCCGCACTAGCTACGACTGCCTCCTGCCAACTACAGACGCCATTGCAACGAACTAGAAAGTCGTCTCAAATACGTAAATCCCTCCGGATTTCGAGTGATAATCTAAGCAATTCATGCGGGCGTCTCATCCCAACTGTCGCAATTTTCTACAGAAAAACCCCACCCATGGGGGTAACCATGCAAGCAAAATTAAACAGGCCCAATAAGGATTGAGCCAGTTTCAGAGGAAGCTTGCCCACAGCGAGCCCAGAGAGGAAAACATTGTGAAGACCTTGTCCACAGGGAGCCTTCAGAGACCATCGACCGTATCTATCCGAATCCCGAGGTAAATCAAGGAGGGGGCGGAGGGACCCTCCGTCTTCTCTGGTGCAACCGGAACCCAAAGTGCGAGAAGAGGGCCAATGCCCTCTACAGCAAGCAGACGCAGCAAAGTCCGGTGGGCCGATCAAAAGAAAATAGTCCAAGTATTGCGAAATTCCCCGCTCGCCCGGAGCCTGCTCCAGGCACCAGTGGAGGAAAGAACTGAATAGTTCGAAGTATGCGCAAGAGTTAGAACAACCCATATGGAGGCACCAATCAATGTAATAGCCATCGTCCACTGTAAAACCCATAAAGCGAAAGGCGGAAGTGTGCAGCGGGAGGAGACGAAACGCTGACTGGATGTCCAATTTACACATCACGACCCCCGGACCAAAATCAAAAGATAGGTAAACAACCCTACACTGATCAAAAGGGGTAGCGTCACAAATCGACGACCCGAGAGGATAGGAAAGACATTAGGATGAGCTGAAATCAGCCCGCGGACTTCTTGGGCACTATGCCTATGGGGAACAAGACCAAATCTGGTGAGGTGAAGGGGGGGGGGGGGTTTCACTGCCCAACGACACCGCAGCCTAAACCTTCCGCCGGAGTACATCCGGAAACTCCCGAGCCGAACGCAGGTTCGTACCAGCCCCGGGACCCACCAGTCCATGCATCGGCAAGGAGAAGCCAGAAGCGAAAACCCGAGTGTAAGACATGGGCATCCACCGGCCGCGGGTAACGTCGCAGCCAGGATATGAGCGTCCGAAGTTTAATAGGGGTGGGTGCTGTGGCCAGCGCCCACGGGAGCACAGCTCTGCGGCCTGGAATCACCCCCGGTCCCTGGACAGGGGCAGTCCGTGATCGCAGGAGTGACGAAAAAGACATTGCCTCCCCAAGTCACATTGGGCATTATTGAAAGCGAAGCATGTACCATGCCCCGCGCGCAATGAACCCGACAGAACGATAGGCAGGTCGGTTTTGCCCATCGTGTCGCTGTACCGCCCTCCTAGGTGCCGGCTGAACCCTGCGTCAGCTCCGAGCACAGGTCCACATCCTTTTTACCGAAGTTATAGATATGCCGCCCGTGCTGAATGCGCCGGAAGTCCTATCGTAACGTCGCCAAGCTGACCCTGTGTACATATGGTACAGCATGTGTATAAGGAACGAACCAGTGTCTCAGATGAAAGCAAGGCTTCACAATCATTGCTAGAAAGAGCAATATATTGACGTATCGGCCCTTCTGGATACGGCCCCGGACCCTGGGTCTGAGCTCACGTAGCACTGCCGTGTTGGCGCAGTGAACGGTGTCCGACTCCACCGACACTTGTGAGGCAGAAGGGGCTGAATACCGGCGCTCGTGCCATTTGCGACGCTTGACCCTGTGCAGACTACCGTTGGAGGGGGACACACCCTCCGAGGACGTGGAGGCGAGGGAAGAGTCTGTGCCTCGACGCCTGCGCCGGTGTCTACTGCGCTTGCTGGAAACCCTACGCGTACTGCTGCCCTCGCAAGAGGAGCGGGACTGAGTACTAGATCTCAAGCCGCTACGGGAGGTAACCGCGCTCCCTTTGGACCAGTCAGAGTCCGATGTAGACTCACCTGCATGAGAGGGAACTCCGACCATCCCAGCAGCCTCCGAACGACTTGTGGATGCACCGCCGCCTACATTCCTGACCCAACGTCCACGGCAAGGGGAGACAAATAGACATTGTTCCCCTGCTCCCCCACCGGTCCCGCGGCCGTCTGGAGTGGAACTGGCGGGACTGCGTTCCGTCAGAGAACAGGAGCGGCGCAAGAGTCTGAGCAAACAGAAGTGCACAGACTATAAAATGGCGTGCACAGACTATAAAATGGCTGCTTGTTTATATACCCCAGATAGGCCAGCCCACAATTTAAATTTTTCTTAATCTGGCAGATAAACCTGGTGAGCTTTTGGTCAGCACGAGATGCGCTCGAATTCGATCATCCGATACCACCCGATTTCCGGTCGTAAGGGGCATGAGATAAATCTCAGGATTGTATGCGCATCGAATGCACAAAAAGTGCACTTTCGATGAGATTTGTCTCAAGGTGAGCTTTAAGGAAAATCGGGCCCGATATCGCGTCGAAAGCAATCGCACAAGTGTATGGGTACCATTACTGTGTACCTTCCCCCTGTACCTGTATACCTCACTGTTACGGTGTACCTTCCCCCTGTACCTGTATACCTCACTGTTACTGTGTACCTTCCCCCTGTACCTGTATACCTCACTGTTACTGTGTACCTTCCCCCTGTACCTGTATACCTCACTGTTACCGTTTACCTTCCCCCTGTACCTGTATAACTCACTGTTACTGTGTATCTTACCCCTGTACCTGTACACCTGACTGTTACCGTGTACCTCCCCCCTGTACCTGTATACCTCACTGTTACCGTTTACCTTCACCCTGTACCTGTATACATCACTGTTACTGTGTACCTTCCCCCTGTACCTGTATACCTCACTGTTACTGTGTACCTTCCCCCTGTACCTGTATACCTCACTGTTACTGTGTACCTTCCCCCTGCACCTGTATACCTCACTGTTACCGTTTACCTTCCCCCTGTACCTGTATACATCACTGTTACTGTGTACCTTCCCCCTGTACCTGTATACCTCACTGTTACTGTGTATCTTCCCCCTGTACCTGTATACCTCACTGTTACTGTGTATCTTCCCCCTGTACCTGTACACCTGACTTTTACCGTGTACCTTCCCCCTGTACCTGTATACCTCACTGTTACCGTTTACCTTCACCCTGTACCTGTATACATCACTGTTACTGTGTACCTTCCCCCTGTACCTGTATGCCTCACTGTTACGGTGTACCTTCCCCCTGTACCTGTATGCCTCACTGTTACTGTGTACCTTCCCCCTGTACACATCACTGTTACGGTGTACCTTCCCCCTGTACCTGTATACCTCACTGTTACCATTTACCTCCCCCCTGTACCTGAATAAATCACTGTTACTGTGTACCTTCCCCCTGTACCTGTATACCTCACTGTTACTGTGTACCTACCCCCTGTACCTGTATACCTCACTGTTACTGTGTACCTTCCCCCTGTACCTGTATACCTCACTGTTACTGTGTACCTTCCCCCTGTACCTGTATACCTCACTGTTACTGTGTACCTTCCCCCTGTACCTGTATACCTCACTGTTACCGTTTACCTTCACCCTGTACCTGTATACATCACTGTTACTGTGTACCTTCCCCCTGTACCTGTATGCCTCACTGTTACTGTGTACCTTCCCCCTGTACCTGTATGCCTCACTGTTACTGTGTACCTTCCCCCTGTACACATCACTGTTACGGTGTACCTTCCCCCTGTACCTGTATACCTCACTGTTACCATTTACCTCCCCCCTGTACCTGAATAAATCACTGTTACTGTGTACCTTCCCCCTGTACCTGTATACCTCACTGTTACTGTGTACCTACCCCCTGTACCTGTATACCTCACTGTTACTGTGTACCTTCCCCTTGTGCCTGTATACATCACTGTTACCGTGTACCTTCCCCCTGTAACTGTATGCCTCACTGTTACCGTGTACCTTCCCTCTGTACCTGTATACCTCACCGTTACTGTGTACCTACCCCCTGTACCTGTATACCTCGCTGTTACTGTGTACCTTCCCCTTGTGCCTGTATACATCACTGTTACCGTGTACCTTACACCTGTACCTGTATACCTCACTGTTACCGTGTACCTTCCCCCTGTACCTGTATACCTCACTGTTACCGTGTACCTTCCCCCTGTACCTGTATACCTCACTGTTACCGTGTACCTTCCCCCTGTACCTGTATACCTCACTGTTACTGTGTGCCTTCCCCCTGTACCTGTATACCTCACTGTTACTGTGTACCTTCCCCCTGTACCTGTATACCTCACTGTTACCGTGTACCTTCCCCTTGTACCTGTATACCTCACTGTTACCGTGTACCTTCCCCCTGTACCTGTATACCTCATTGTTACCGTGTACCTTCCCCCTGTACCTGTATACCTCACTGTTACTGTGTACCTTCCCCTGTACACATCACTGTTACTGTGTACCTTCCCCCTGTACCTGTATACCTCACTGTTACTGTGTACCTTCCCCCTGTACCTGTATACCTCACTGTTACTGTGTACCTTCCCCCTGTACCTGTATACCTCACTGTTACCGTGTACCTTCCCCCTGTACCTGTATACCTCACTGTTACCTTGTACCTTCCCCCTGTACCTGTATACCTCACTGTTACTGTGTACCTACCCCCTGTACCTGTATACCTCACTGTTACTGTGTACCTTCCCCTTGTGCCTGTATACCTCACTGTTACCGTGTACCTTCCCCCTGTAACTGTATGCCTCACTGTTACCGTGTACCTTCCCCCTGTACCTGTATACCTCACTGTTACCTTGTACCTTCCCCCTGTACCTGTATACCTCACTGTTACTGTGTACCTACCCCCTGTACCTGTATACCTCACTGTTACTGTGTACCTTCCCCTTGTGCCTGTATACATCACTGTTACCGTGTACCTTCCCCCTGTAACTGTATGCCTCACTGTTACCGTGTACCTTCCCCCTGTACCTGTACACCTCATTGTTACCGTGTACCTTCCCTCTGTACCTGTATACCTCACCGTTACTGTGTACCTACCCCCTGTACCTGTATACCTCACTGTTACTGTGTACCTTCCCCTTGTGCCTGTATACATCACTGTTACCGTGTACCTTCCACCTGTAACTGTATACCTCACTGTTACCGTTTACCTTCCCCCTGTACCTGTATACCTCACTGTTACCGTGTACCTTCCCCCTGTACCTGTATACCTCACTGTTACTGTGTACCTTCCCCCTGTACCTGTATACCTCACTGTTACTGTGTACCTTCCCCCTGTACCTGTATACCTCACTGTTACCGTGTACCTTCCCCTTGTACCTGTATACCTCACTGTTACCATGTACCTTCCCCCTGTACCTTGTATACCTCATTGTTACCGTGTACCTTCCCCCTGTACCTGTATACCTCACTGTTACTGTGTACCTTCCCCCTGTACACATCACTGGTACTGTGTACCTTCCCCCTGTACCTGTATACCTCACTGTTACTGTGTACCTTCCCCCTGTACCGGTATACCTCACTGTTACTGTGTACCTTCCCCCTGTACCTGTATACCTCACTGTTACCGTGTACCTTCCCGCTGTACCTGTATACCTCGCTGTTACTGTGTACCTTCCCCCTGTACCTGTATACCTCACTGTTACTGTGTACCTTCCCCCAGTACCTGTATACCTCACTGTTACCATTTACCTTCCCCCTGTACCTGAATACATAACTGTTACTGTGTACCTTTCCCATGTACCTGTATACCTGACTGTTACCGTTTACCCCCCCCCTGTACCTGTATACCTCACTGTTACCGATTACCTTCCCCCTGTACCTGTATACATCACTGTTACTGTGTACCTTCCCCCTGTACCTGTATAACTCACTGTTACTGTGTATCTTACCCCTGTACCTGTACACCTGACTGTTACCGTGTACCTCCCCCCTGTATCTGTATACCTCACTGTTACCGTTTACCTTAACCCTGTACCTGTATACATCACTGTTACTGTGTACCTTCCCCCTGTACCTGTATACCTCACTGTTACTGTGTACCTTCCCCCTGTACCTGTATACCTCACTGTTACTGTGTACCTTCCCCCTGTATCTGTATACCTCACTGTTACCGTTTACCTTCCCCCTGTATCTGTATACCTCACTGTTACCGTTTACCTTCCCCCTGTACCTGTATACATCACTGTTACTGTGTACCTTCCCCCTGTACCTGTATACCTCACTGTTACTGTGTATCTTCCCCCTGTACCTGTACACCTGACTGTTACCGTGTACCTTCCCCCTGTACCTGTATACCTCACTGTTACCGTTTACCTTCACCCTGTACCTGTATACATCACTGTTACTGTGTACCTTCCCCCTGTACCTGTATGCCTCACTGTTACTGTGTACCTTCCCCCTGTACCTGTATGCCTCACTGTTACTGTGTACCTTCCCCCTGTACACATCACTGTTACTGTGTACCTTCCCCCTGTACCTGTATACCTCACTGTTACCATTTACCTCCCCCTTGTACCTGAATAAATCACTGTTACTGTGTACCTTCCCCCTGTACCTGTATACCTCACTGTTACTGTGTATCTTCCCCCTGTACCTGTATACCTCACTGTTACCTTGTACCTTCCCCCTGTACCTGTATACCTCACTATTACTGTGTACCTTCCCCATGTGCCTGTATACATCACTGTTACCGTGTACCTTCCCCCTGTACCTGTATACCTCATTGTTACCGTGTACCTTCCCCCTGTACCTGTATACCTCACTGTTACCGTGTACCTTACCCCTGTACCTGTATACCTCACTGTTACTGTGTACCTTCCCCCTGTACCTGTATACCTTACTGTTACAGTGTACCTTCCCCCTGTACCTGTATACCTCACTGTTACCGTGTACCTTCCCCCTGTACCTGTATACTTCACTGTTACCGTGTACCTTCCCCCTGTACCTGTATACCTCACTGTTACTGTGTACCTTCCCCCAGTACCTGTATACCTCACTGTTACCATTTACCTTCCCCCTGTACCTGAATACATCACTGTTACCGTGTACCTTCCCCCTGTACCTGTATACCTCACTGTTACTGTGTACCTTCCCCGTGTACCTGTATACCTCACTGTTACTGTGTACCTTCTCCCTGTACCTGTATACCTCACTGTTACCGTGTACCTTTCCCCTGTACCTGTATACCTCACTGTTACCGTGTACCTTCCCCCTGTACCTGTATGCCTCACTGTTACCGTGTACCTTCCCCCTGTACCTGTATACCTCACTGTTACCGTGTACCTTCCCCCTGTACCTGTATTCCTCACCGTTACTGTGTAACTACCCCCTGTACCTGTATACCTCACTGTTACTGTGTACCTTCCCCTTGTGCCTGTATACATCACTGTTACCGTGTACCTTCCCCCTGTAACTGTATGCCTCACTGTTACCGTGTACCTGTATACCTCACTGTTACCGTGTACCTTCCCCCTTTACCTGTATACCTCACTGTTACCGTGTACCTTCCCCCTGTACCTGTATACCTCACTGTTACTGTGTACCTTCCCCCTGTACCTGTATACCTCACTGTTACCGTGTACCTTCCCCCTGTACCTGTATACCTCACTGTTACCGTGTACCTTCCCCCTGTAACTGTATACCTCAAGGTTACTGTGTACCTTCCCCCAGTACCTGTATACCTGTTAGGGTCTCCTGCCCTGTGCTGCCATGTCGTCATGGCAACCGGGAGACAAGTGCTAGTGGAGTAACCTGAGCGCAGCTGATACTCCGGTTCGGGTCTTTTGCTGTGCAGTGGTTATAGGCTCTGTGCACGGCAGGGGATCCGGTGCTGGTTTTTGTGCTCACAGTCTGTGAGGTCTGAGTGGGGCGTGGACAGCACCTGCTTTATAAGGCCTCTTTTCAGGGTAAGCAGATGCTGCTGAATCTTTGTTGGTTAGTCAGTTCATGAAAGTTAGCCAGTACTGTGTAGCTTTGTATTTGTTTGTTGCTTACTGCAAATAGGCCTGGGGATTTGGTATTACACTCTGCCAATCCAGACCTAGCAGTAAGACTGGAGTCAGTCGTTTAGCTTGCTGGGGTTCTGTTACCACTCTGTGAACTTAGCAAGTTTGCGGCTGTATTCTAAGACTTGCCTGTCTAATCCTGTCTCACTGTGCTAGGTGTCAGGGGTCAGTTTAGTGGCAGTAAGCTAAAACCTGTGCACTGCAAGTGAGAAATAGGATTGTGGAGACTCTCCTTGTGTCTATCATTCCATCTCTGACCAAGGAGTTTACTGCCACACCCGTTGGTAACCCTTTAGGGTTTTGCTGTTGCCCTTAGCAACAGCATTTCGGGTTCTCTATGTATTAAAACACAACATCTTGCTTTTTCCATCTGTGCAGTTCTAATACAAAGGAGATACCCAGTTCCTTAGCCTCTGGGCTTCTCTGTTCACTTTGTGTGTATTTTGTTACCCTATTACCTTCTGTGTACGTTATGTCATATTCCCCAGTTTGTCTGTGAGTCCATTTGTTTTGCATAACAGTTCAAACACCAGTACATTCCTGCAGACACTGGAGTGCATAACAGTTCTGACACCAGTACTTTCCTGCAGGCACTGGTGTGCATAACATATTCAGCAGCCTAATACTCATGTTGAAATTTTGTGGGAATATGGAGCATACCCCTCAAAATACGTTGCAACAGGTGGTCGATCAGGTGCAGGTCCTGACTCGACAATTTAATGATTTGTCCATTAAAATGCACACCTCCCAGGCTGCTGGTGGAGCTCCCGCAGCAGCAGCACCTGCAGGGGTTAAGGAGCCGAAAGTAAATCTCCCGGATCGTTTTTCTGGAGATCGCCCGCAGTTCTTTTGTTTCAAGGAGAGCTGCAAGCTATACTTCCGGCTTAGGCCTCAGTCTTCTGGGTCGGAGATTCAGCGGGTGGGCATAGTGATTTCCTTGCTACAAGGAGACCCACAGGTCTGGGCATATGGGTTGCAGCCTGACTGTCCGTCGCTTAAAAGTGTTGATGCTTTTTTTACGGCACTGGGCATGTTGTATGATGACCCTGACAAGACGGCCTCAGCCGAGGCTCAGATTTCGATCCTTAAGCAAGGGCGAAGGCCAGTTGAGGTTTACTGTACGGAGTTTCGGAGGTTGGCCCATGATACCCAGTGGAATGACCCAGCCCTGAGACACCAGTACCGAAGAGGTCTTTCTAACCAGATAAAGGACCAACTGGTACAATATCCCTTGCCTGATAGCTTGGATCAGCTCATGCAGTTATCCATCCGGGTGGATAGACGGCTGAGAGAGCGTAGGCTTGAAAGGGAGACTGAGATTTCCTTCCTTCCCAAGGGAACCTCAGACTCTGAGGAATTTTCTGAGGAGCCTATGCAGATTGGGGCTACCCGCCTCTCCTCGCGTGAGAAGACGCGGAGGAGACAGCAGGGGTTGTGTTTGTACTGTGGGAATAAAGGTCATGTGGTAGTATCATGCCCAGAAAAGCCGGAAAACTTCAGGGCCTGAGGGTGATGGGAAATATCCTGTCAGGCCAGAAGTCAGAATTTCCCAAGAAGACTTTTATCATTCCGGTGACCTTGAAGATCCTCGGTCAAACTGTCAAGACTGAGGCCTTTGTGGACAGTGGGGCCGACGGGGTTTTTATGGACCGCCAATTCGCCCTGAAACACTCTGTTCCCTTAGTACCCTTGGCATCGGAAATTGAGATTTGTGGGTTAAACGGGGAACCATTATCCCAAGGTAAAATTACCTCTTGCACTAGCCAGATTTCTTTGTTTATTGGAGCCACACACTCTGAAAAATTGTCCTTTTATGTGACTGTCTGTACTTTTGCCCCATTGGTGTTGGGGTTACCCTGGTTAAGGGCCCACAATCCTCAATTTGACTGGGTCTCTAGGGAGATTCTTAGTTGGGGTACTGATTGTTTCAGGAGTTGCTTGAGCCTTCCAGTCAGGCTCTCGCAGCTAAGTTTGCCAGGATTGCCAGGGTGTTATGCAGATTTTGCGGACGTGTTCTCCAAAAAAGTTGCAGAGGTACTACCTCCCCATCGCCCCTATGACTGTGCCATTGATTTGTTGCCAAATGCTAAGCTTCCCAAGAGCAGGTTGTACTCCCTGTCACGTCCTGAGACTCAGGCTATGGCAGAGTACATTCAGGAGAACTTGGCTAAGGGATTTATCAGACCTTCACAGTCTCCAGTTGGGTCGGGGTTCTTCTTCGTGGGTAAAAAGGACGGTTCGTTGCGACCCTGCATCGACTTCAGGGAATTGAACCGTATCACGATTAAAAACTCATACCCACTGCCTCTCATTTCGGTCTTGTTTGACCAGCTTCGTACTGCCACCATTTTTTCTAAGATTGACCTACGCGGTGCGTACAATCTAATCCGAATAAGAGAGGGGGATGAATGGAAGACTGCCTTTAATACCCACTCAGGGCATTATGAATATTTGGTGATGCCTTTTGGGCTCTGTAATGCCCCGGCAGTCTTCCAGGATTTCATGAATGATGTGCTCAGGGAATATTTGGATAGATTCTTAGTTGTATACTTAGATGACATCCTAATCTTCTCCCATTCCCTGGAGGAACATCGGAAGCATGTACGCTTAGTCCTCCAGAAACTCAGAGACCACCGGCTTGGGGCGAAGCTGGAGAAGTGCGAATTTGAAGTTCAGCAAATCGCATTTCTAGGATATATTATCTCCCCAGAAGGTTTCCAAATGGAGGGTTCCAA
Source organism: Pseudophryne corroboree (assembly GCF_028390025.1). Classification (NCBI taxonomy): domain Eukaryota; kingdom Metazoa; phylum Chordata; class Amphibia; order Anura; family Myobatrachidae; genus Pseudophryne; species Pseudophryne corroboree. Next base: position 147,086,743 of record NC_086446.1, on the reverse strand, counting down.
GGTACAGGCAGTCCTGGATTGGGTGCAGCCCACTAGTTTGAAGGCGCTTCAGCGTTTCCTGGGCTTTGCGAATTTTTATAGACGATTTATCGCTGGATTTTCGTCTATAGTGGCGCCCTTGGTGGCACTCACTAAGAAAGGGGCGGATGTTGCTCACTGGTCTTGTGAGGCTAAAGCGGCTTTTGCCCGTCTCAAAAGGGCATTTGTTTCGGCCAAGGTGCTGCGACACCCAGATCCAGAGCGTCCTTTTGTGGTGGAGGTGGATGCCTCTGAGATGGGTATTGGGGCAGTGCTTTCTCAGATGGGAGTGTCTGATAATCGCCTTCATCCCTGTGCTTACTTTTCCCGTAAATTTTCGCCTGCCGAGATGAATTATGACGTGGGTAACCGGGAATTGTTGGCTATTAAGGATGCACTCGAGGAGTGGAGACACTGGCTTGAGGGGGCTAAGTTTGTGGTCTCAATTCTCACTGACCATAAGAATCTGGCATATTTAGAGTCAGCGAAGCGTCTCAATGCCAGGCAGGCACGATGGGCTTTGTTTTTTGCTCGCTTTAATTTTTTGATAACATATCGCCCTGGGTCAAAAAACATCAAGGCTGATGCGCTCTCGCGGAGTTTTGCTCCAATCCAGGAGACCACCGAGGAGCCGTTGCCCATTGTTTCCCCATCATGTATTAAAGTGGGCATTACCCAGGACCTCTTATCATTAGTCCTTAGAGCACAGGAGCAGGCTCCTCCAGACCTTCCGGTAGGTCTTTTGTTTGTGCCTCCTAGGTTAAGACAGCGAGTGTTCCTGGAATTCCATGCCAAGAAGTCGGCAGGTCACCCGGGTATTGCCAGAACTCGGGAGTTGCTATCTAGGGCGGTGTGGTGGCCCTCGGTGGCTAAGGATGTGGATCAGTGGGTTCGGGCATGTGACATCTGTGCCCGAAATAAGACTCCTAGAGGGGTTCCTGTTGGCCCATTACATCCACTCTCTATCCCATCTAAGCCATGGACCCACATTTCAATGGATTTTGTGGTGGACTTGCCCAAATCCTCGGGGATGACAGCCATCTGGGTTGTCGTTGACAGGTTTTCGAAGATGGCGCACTTCGTTCCACTGGTTGGGCTGCCATCAGCCAGACGCCTGTCTGAATTATTTATGCTGCATGTTGTGCGTCTCCACGGGTTGCCACTTGATGTGGTCTCTGACCGCGGATCCCAGTTTGTGGCCAAATTCTGGAGGGCATTTTGTTCCGATCTCCAGATTTCTGTCAGCTTGTCGTCAGGCTACCATCCGCAGTCTAATGGGCAGACTGAAAGGGTGAACCAGTCCTTGGAGCAGTTCCTCAGGTGTTATGTCTCCAAGTGTCAGACTGACTGGGTTGCTCATCTGTCCATGGCGGAGTTTGCCTATAACAACGCGGCTCACTCTGCTACAGGGATCTCTCCCTTCCTTTGTGTGTATGGGCATCATCCTAAGGCCAATTCTTTTGACCCCCTGGACTCCACGCCTGGTGGTTCCTCTGTGGTTTCGGTCCTTAGAGGTATTTGGCGGAAAGTGAAGAAAGCCCTTGTGTCTGTGTCATTAGTGACCAAAAGGGTTTTTGATAAGCGGAAAAGACCCTGCAGCTTCAAATTAGGAGACTTCGTCTGGTTGTCTACCAAGAATTTGAAGTTGAGACAGCCATCTCATAAGTTAGGGCCCCGGTTCATCGGCCCTTATAAGATCACCAGGGTTATCAATCCGGTGGCATTTCAGTTAGATCTGCCCCGTTCTTTGGGTATCAATAAAACATTTCATTGTTCCCTTTTAAAACGGGCGATTAGTAATCCTTCTTCCAGTGGAAGACCTTCCCCTCTTCTGATACGTGGCCAGAGGGAGTTTGTTGTTGAAAGGATTCTTGACTCCAAGGTGGTTCGGGGTCGGCTGTCATTTTTGGTGCACTGGAAGGGGTATGGCCCGGAGGAGCGGTCGTGGGTGCGCAGTTGTGATCTTCATGCCCCCAGACTGATACGCTCTTTCTTCTCGCAGTTCCCCGATAAACCCGGTGGTAGGGGTTCTTTGACCCCTCGTCAGAGGGGGGGTACTGTTAGGGTCTCCTGCCCTGTGCTGCCACGTCATCATGGCAACCGGGAGACAAGTGCTAGTGGAGTAACCTGAGCGCAGCTGATACTCCGGTTCGGGTCTTTTGCTGTGCAGTGGTTATAGGCTCTGTGCACGGCAGGGGATCCGGTGCTGGTTTTTGTGCTCACAGTCTGTGAGGTCTGAGTGGGGCGTGGACAGCACCTGCTTTATAAGGCCTCTTTTCAGGGTAAGCAGATGCTGCTGAATCTTTGTTGGTTAGTCAGTTCATGAAAGTTAGCCAGTACTGTGTAGCTTTGTATTTGTTTGTTGCTTACTGCAAATAGGCCTGGGGATTTGGTATTACACTCTGCCAATCCAGACCTAGTAGTAAGACTGGAGTCAGTCGTTTAGCTTGCTGGGGTTCTGTTACCACTCTGTGAACTTAGCAAGTTTGCGGCTGTATTCTAAGACTTGCCTGTCTAATCCTGTCTCACTGTGCTAGGTGTCAGGGGTCAGTTTAGTGGCAGTAAGCTAAAACCTGTGCACTGCAAGTGAGAAATAGGATTGTGGAGACTCTCCTTGTGTCTATCATTCCATCTCTGACCAAGGAGTTTACTGCCACACCCGTTGGTAACCCTTTAGGGTTTTGCTGTTGCCCTTAGCAACAGCATTTCGGGTTCTCTATGTATTAAAACACAACATCTTGCTTTTTCCATCTGTGCAGTTCTAATACAAAGGAGATACCCAGTTCCTTAGCCTCTGGGCTTCTCTGTTCACTTTGTGTGTATTTTGTTACCCTATTACCTTCTGTGTACGTTATGTCATATTCCCCAGTTTGTCTGTGAGTCCATTTGTTTTGCATAACAGTTCAAACACCAGTACATTCCTGCAGACACTGGAGTGCATAACAGTTCTGACACCAGTACTTTCCTGCAGGCACTGGTGTGCATAACAATACCTCACTGTTACAGTTTACCTTCCCCCTGTACCTGAATACATCACTGTTACCGTGTACCTTCCCCCTGTACCCGTATACCTCACTGTTACCGTGTACCTTCCCCGTGTACCTGTATACCTCACTGTTACCGTGTACCTTCCCCCTGTACCTGTATACCTCACTGTTACTGTGTACCTTCCCCCTGTACCTGTATCCCTCACTGTTACTGTGTACCTTCCCCATGTACCTGTATACCTGACTGTTACCGTGTACCTTCCCCCTGTCCTGTATACCTCACTGTTTTCGTGTACCTTCCCCCTGTACCTGTATACCTCACTGTTACTGTGTACCTTCTCCCTGTACCTGTATACCTCACTGTTACCGTGTACCTTCCCCCTGTACCTGTATACCTCACTGTTACCGTGTACCTTCCCCCTGTACCTGTATGCCTCACTGTTACCGTGTACCTTCCCCCTGTACCTGTATACCTCACTGTTACCGTGTACCTTCCCCCTGTACCTGTATATCTCACCGTTACTGTTTACCTACCCCCTGTACCTGTATACCTCACTGTTACTGTGTACCTTCCCCTTGTGCCTGTATACATCACTGTTACCGTGTACCTTCCCCCTGTAACTGTATGCCTCACTGTTACCGTGTGCCTTCCCCCTGTACCTGTATACCTCACTGTTACCGTGTACCTTCCCCCTGTACCCGTATACCTCACTGTTACCGTGTACCTTCCCCCTGTACCTGTATAACTCACTGTTACCGTGTACCTTCCCCCTGTACCTGTATACCTCACTGTTACCGTGTACCTTCCCCCTGTACCTGTATACCTCAAGGTTACTGTGTACCTTCCCCCAGTACCTGTATACCTCACTGTTACCGTTTACCTTCCCCCTGTACCTGAATACATCACTGTTACCATGTACCTTCCCCCTGTACCTGTATACCTCACTGTTACTGTGTACCTTCCCCGTGTACCTGTATACCTCACTGTTACGGTGTACCTTCCCCCTGTACCTGTATACCTCACTGTTACCATTTACCTTCCCCCTGTACCTGAATACATCATGGTTACCGTGTACCTTCCCCCTGTACCTGCATACCTCACTGTTACTGTGTACCTTCCCCCTGTACCTGTATACCTCACTGTTACCATTTACCTTCCCCCAGTACCTGAATACATCACTGTTACCGTGTACCTTCCCCCTGTACCTGTATACTTCACTGTTACTGTGTACCTTCGCCCTGTACCTGTATCCCTCACTGTTACTGTGTACCTTCCCCCTGTACCTGTATACCTCACTGTTACCATTTACCTTCCCCCCTGTACCTGAATACATCACTGTTACTGTGTACCTTCCCCCTGTACCTGTATGCCTCACTGTTACCGTGTACCTTCCCCCTGTACCTGTATACCTCACTGTTACCGTGTACCTTCCCCCTGTACCTGTATATCTCACCGTTACTGTTTACCTACCCCCTGTACCTGTATACCTCACTGTTACTGTGTACCTTCCCCTTGTGCCTGTATACATCACTGTTACCGTGTACCTTCCCCCTGTAACTGTATGCCTCACTGTTACCGTGTGCCTTCCCCCTGTACCTGTATACCTCACTGTTACCGTGTACCTTCCCCCTGTACCCGTATACCTCACTGTTACCGTGTACCTTCCCCCTGTACCTGTATACCTCACTGTTACCGTGTACCTTCCCCCTGTACCTGTATACCTCACTGTTACCGTGTACCTTCCCCCTGTACCTGTATACCTCAAGGTTACTGTGTACCTTCCCCCAGTACCTGTATACCTCACTGTTACCGTTTACCTTCCCCCTGTACCTGAATACATCACTGTTACCATGTACCTTCCCCCTGTACCTGTATACCTCACTGTTACTGTGTACCTTCCCCGTGTACCTGTATACCTCACTGTTACGGTGTACCTTCCCCCTGTACCTGTATACCTCACTGTTACCATTTACCTTCCCCCTGTACCTGAATACATCATGGTTACCGTGTACCTTCCCCCTGTACCTGCATACCTCACTGTTACTGTGTACCTTCCCCCTGTACCTGTATACCTCACTGTTACCATTTACCTTCCCCCAGTACCTGAATACATCACTGTTACCGTGTACCTTCCCCCTGTACCTGTATACCTCACTGTTACTGTGTACCTTCGCCCTGTACCTGTATCCCTCACTGTTACTGTGTACCTTCCCCCTGTACCTGTATACCTCACTGTTACCATTTACCTTCCCCCCTGTACCTGAATACATCACTGTTAAGGCCCGTACACACTGGTCGATGTATCGGCCGTTCTCTTGAACGGCCGATACATCGCGGGACCGTCGGCCAGTGTGTACGGGCGATACGTCTGTGAACTCCGTCGTTCACAGACGTATCGCGTCGGCCGCGCAGCACAGCCGACAGCCAATATATCTAACGATATATTGGCCCGTCGCTGTGTGTGTACGGGGCGGTCGTCCGACCGCCCGTACACATGCTGCGGCGGCCGGCGGTGATTGACAGGTGAACTGGGCGGGCGCGAGCGCCCGCCCGCCCAGTTCATGACGTCAGTCCCCCGACGGATCGGGCTGTGTGTATGCACAGCACACTGCCCGATCCGTACATAGATATATCTGCAGATCAATTGATCTGCAGATATATCTGTTAGTGTGTACCCACCTTTAGCGTGTACCTTCCCCCTGTACCTGTATACCTCACTGTTACTGTGTACCTTCCCCTGTACCTGTATCCCTCACTGTTACTGTGTACCTTCCCCCTGTACCTGTATACCTGACTGTTACCGTGTACCTTCCCCCTGTACCTGTATACATCTCTGTTACCGATTACCTTTTCCCTGTACCTGTATACATCTCTGTTACTGTGTACCTTCCCCCTGTACCTGTATACCTCACTGTTACTGTGTACCTTCCCACTGTACCTGTATACCTCACTGTTACTGTGTACCTTCCCCCTGTACCTGTATACCTCACTGTTACTGTGTACCTTCCCCCTGTACCTGTATACCTCAATGTTACCGTGTACCTTCCCACTCTACCTGTATGCCTCACTGTTACTGTGTACCTTCCCCCTGTACCTGTATACCTCACTGTTACTGTGTACATTCCCCCTGTACCTGTATACCTCACTGTTACTGTGTACCTTCCCCCTGTACCTGTATACCTCACTGTTACTGTGTACTTTCCCCTGTACCTGTATACCTCACTGTTACTGTGTACCTTCCCCCTGTACCTGTATACCTCACTGTTACTGTGTACCTTCCCCCTGTACACATCACTGTTACTGTGTACCTTCCCCCTGTACCTGTAGACATCACTGTTACTGTGTACCTTCCCCCTGTACCTGTATACCTCACTGTTACTGTGTATCTTCCCCCTGTACCTGTATACCTCACTGTTACCGCGTACCTTCCCCCTGTACCTGTATACCTCACCGTTACTGTGTACCTTCCCCCTGTACCTGTATACATCACTATTACCATTTACCTTCCCCCTGTACCTGAATACATCACTGTTACTGTGTACCTTCCCCCTGTACCTGTATACCTCACTGTTACTGTGTACCTTCCCCCTGTACCTGTATACCTCACCGTTACTGTGTACCTTCCACCTGTACCTATATACCTCACCGTTACTGTGTACCTTCCCCCTGTACCTGTATACCTCACCGTTACTGTGTACCTTCCCCCTGTACCTGTATAACTCACTATTACCGTGTACCTTCCCCCTGTACCTGTATACCTCACTGTTACCGTGTACCTTCCCCCTGTACTTGTATACCTCACTGTTACCGTGTACCTTCCCCCTGTACCTGTATACCTCACTGTTACCGTGTACCTTCCCCCTGTACCTGTATACCTCACTGTTATGGTGTACCTTCCCCCTGTACCTGTATACCTCACTGTTACTGTATACCTTCCCCCTCTACCTGTATACCTCATTGTTACCGTGTACCTTCCCCCTGTACCTGTATACCTCACTGTTACCGTGTACCTTCCCCCTGTACCTGTATACCTCACTGTTACTGTGTACCTTCCCCCTGTACCTGTATACCTCACTGTTACAGTGTACCTTCCCCCTGTACCTGTATACCTCACTGTTACCGTGTACCTTCCCCCTGTACCTGTATACTTCACTGTTACCGTGTACCTTCCCCCTGTACCTGTATACCTCACTGTTACTGTGTACCTTCCCCCAGTACCTGTATACCTCACTGTTACCATTTACCTTCCCCCTGTACCTGAATACATCACTGTTACCGCGTACCTTCCCCCTGTACCTGTATACCTCACTGTTACTGTGTACCTTCCCCGTGTACCTGTATACCTCACTGTTACTGTGTACCTTCTCCCTGTACCTGTATACCTCACTGTTACCGTGTACCTTTCCCCTGTACCTGTATACCTCACTGTTACCGTGTACCTTCCCCCTGTACCTGTATGCCTCACTGTTACCGTGTACCTTCCCCCTGTACCTGTATACCTCACTGTTACCGTGTACCTTCCCCCTGTACCTGTATACCTCACCGTTACTGTGTAACTAACCCTTGTGCCTGTATACCTCACTGTTACCGTGTACCTTCCCCCTGTAACTGTATGCCTCACTGTTACCGTGTACCTGTATACCTCACTGTTACCGTGTACCTTCCCCCTGTACCTGTATACCTCACTGTTACCGTTTACCTTCCCCCTGTACCTGTATACCTCACTGTTACTGTGTACCTTCCCCCTGTACCTGTATACCTCACTGTTACCGTGTACCTTCCCCCTGTACCTGTATACCTCACTGTTACCGTGTACCTTCCCCCTGTAACTGTATACCTCAAGGTTACTGTGTACCTTCCCCCTGTACCTGTATACCTCACTGTTACTGTGTACCTTCCCCTTGTGCCTGTATACATCACTGTTACCGTGTACCTTCCCCCTGTAACTGTATGCCTCACTGTTACCGTGTGCCTTCCCCCTGTACCTGTATACCTCATTGTTACCGTGTACCTTCCCCCTGTACCTGTATGCCTCACTGTTACCGTGTACCTTCCCCCTGTACCTGTATACCTCACTGTTACCGTGTACCTTCCCCCTGTACCTGTATATCTCACCGTTACTGTGTACCTACCCCCTGTACCTGTATACCTCACTGTTACTGTGTACCTTCTCCTTGTGCCTGTATACATCACTGTTACCGTGTACCTTCCCCCTGTAACTGTATGCCTCACTATTACCCTGTGCCTTCCACCTGTACCTGTATACCTCACTGTTACCGTGTACCTTCCCCCTGTACCTGTATACCTCACTGTTACCGTGTACCTTCCCCCTGTACCTGTATACCTCACTGTTACCGTGTACCTTTCCCCTGTACCTGTATACCTCACTGTTACCGTGTACCTTCCCCCTGTACCTGTATACCTCACTGTTACCGTGTACCTTCCCCCTGTACCTGTATACCTCAAGGTTACTGAGTACCTTCCCCCAGTACCTGTATACCTCACTGTTACCGTTTACCTTCCCCCTGTACCTGAATACATCACTGTTACCGTGTACCTTCCCCCTGTACCTGTATACCTCACTGTTACTGTGTACCTTCCCCGTGTTACCTGTATACCTCACTGTTACTGTGTATCTTCCCCCTGTACCTGTATACCTCACTGTTACCATTTACCTTCCCCCTGTACCTGAATACATCACGGTTACCGTGTACCTTCCCCCTGTACCTGCATACCTCACTATTACTGTGTACCTTCCCCCTGTACCTGTATACCTCACTGTTACCGTGTACCTTCCCCCTGTACCTGTATACCTCACTGTTACCGTGTACCTTCCCCCTGTACCTGTATATCTCAAGGTTGCTGTGTACCTTCCCCCAGTACCTGTATACCTCACTGTTACCGTTTACCTTCCCCCTGTACCTGAATACATCACTGTTACCGTGTACCTTCCCCCTGTACCTGTATACCTCACTGTTACTGTGTACCTTCCCCCTGTACCTGTATCCCTCACTGTTACTGTGTACCTTCCCCCTGTACCTGTATACCTCACTGTTACCATTTACCTTCCCCCTGTACCTGAATACAGCACTGTTAGCGTGTACCTTCCCCCTGTACCTGTATACCTCACTGTTACTGTGTACCTTCACCCTGTACCTGTATCCCTCACTGTTACTGTGTACCTTCCCCCTGTACCTGTATACCTGACTGTTACCGTGTACCTTCCCCCTGTACCTGTATACCTCACTGTTACCGTGTACCTTCCCCCTGTACCTGTATACCTCACTGTTACCGTGTACCTTCCCCCTGTACCTGTACACCTCACTGTTACCGTGTACCTTCCCCCTGTACCTATATACCTCACTGTTACCGTGTACCTTCCCCCTGTACCTGTATACCTCACTGTTACCGTGTACCTTCCCCCTGTACCTATATACCTCACTGTTACCGTGTACCTTCCCCCTGTACCTGTATCCCTCACTGTTACTGTGTACCTTCCCCCTGTACCTGTATACCTGACTGTTACCGTGTACCTTCCCCCTGTACCTGTATACCTCACTGTTACCGATTACCTTTCCACTGTACCTGTATACATCTCTGTTACTGTGTACCTTCCCCCTGTACCTGTATACCTCACTGTTACTGTGTACCTTCCCCCTGTACCTGTATCCCTCACTGTTACTGTGTACCTTCCCCCTGTACCTGTATACCTGACTGTTACCGTGTACCTTCCCCCTGTACCTGTATACCTCACTGTTACCGATTACCTTTCCACTGTACCTGTATACATCTCTGTTACTGTGTACCTTCCCCCTGTACCTGTATACCTCACTGTTACTGTGTACCTTCCCCCTGTATCTGTATACCTCACTGTTACTGTGTACCTTCCCCCTGTACCTGTATACCTCACTGTTACTGTGTACCTTCCCCCTGTACCTTTATACCTCACTGTTACCGTGTACCTTCCCTCTGTACCTGTATGCCTCACTGTTACTGTGTACCTTCCCCCTGTACCTGTATACCTCACTGTTACTGTGTACATTCCCCCTGTACACAACACTGTTACTGTGTACCTTCCCCCTGTACTTGTATACCTCACTGTTACTGTGTACCTTCCCCCTGTACCTGTAGACATCACTGTTACTGTGTACATTCCCCCTGTACCTGTATACCTCAATGTTACCATTTACCTTCCCCCTGTACCTGAATACATCACTGTTACTGTGTATCTTCCCCCTGTACCTGTATACCTCACTGTTACCGCGTACCTTCCCCCTGTACCTGTATACCTCACCGTTACTGTGTACCTACCCCCTGTACCTGTATATCTCACTGTTACTGTGTACCTTCCCCCTATACCTGTATACATCACTATTACCATTTACCTTCCCCCTGTACCTGAATACATCACTGTTACTGTGTACCTTCCCCCTGTACCTGTATACCTCACTGTTACTGTGTACCTTACCCCTGTACCTGTATACCTCACCGTTACTGTGTACCTTCCACCTGTACCTGTATACCTCACCGTTACTGTGTACCTTCCCCCTGTACCTGTATACCTCACCGTTACTGTGTACCTTCCCCCTGTACCTGTATACCTCACTGTTACCGTGTACCTTCCCCCTGTACCTGTATACCTCACTGTTACTGTGTACCTTCCCCCTGTACCTGTATACCTCACTGTTACAGTGTACCTTCCCCCTGTACCTGTATACCTCACTGTTACCGTGTACCTTCCCCCTGTGCCAGTATATTTTACTGTTACCGTGTACCTTCCCCCTGTACCTGTATACCTCACTGTTACTGTGTACCTTCCCCCAGTACCTGTATACCTCACTGTTACCATTTACCTTCCCCCTGTACCTGAATACTTCACTGTTACCGTGTACCTTCCCCCTGTACCTGTATACCTCACTGTTACTGTGTACCTTCCCCGTGTACCTGTATACCTCACTGTTACTGTGTACCTTCTCCCTGTACCTGTATACCTCACTGTTACCGTTAGAGATGAGCGGGTTCGGTTTCTCTGAATCCGAACCCGCCGAACTTCAGCTTTTTTTACACGGGGCCGAGCAGGCTCGGATCCTCCCGCCTTGCTCGGTTAACCCGAGCGCGCCCGAACGTCATCATCCCGCTGTCGGATTCTCGCGAGGCTCGGATTCTATCGCGAGACTCGGATTCTATATAAGGAGCCGCGCGTCGCCGCCATTTTTCACACGTGCATTGAGATTGATAGGGAGAGGACGTGGCTGGCGTCCTCTCCGTTTAGAGTGACTAAAAGTACTAGAGAGAGAGAGACACAAATTTTGGGGAGCATAATATAGGAGGAGTACTACTTGCTGCTGATAGTGTGACCAGTGGCAGTGACCAGTGCCACCAGTTTAATGAATCCGTTCTCTGCCTGAAAAAAAAACGATACACAGTGTGACACAGTCACACATACCATATCTGTGCTCAGCCCAGTGTGCTGCATCATATACTGTATATCATTATCTGACTGTTGAGTGCTCACTGCAGTGCTCACACAGCTTAATTGTGGGGGAGACTGGGGAGCAGTTATAGCAGGAGTACATATTTTAAGTACAGTGCACACTTTTGCTGCCAGAGTGCCACTGCCAGTGTGACTGACCAGTGACCACTGACCACCAGTATTGTGATTGTCTGCTGACCACCAGTATATTGTGATTGTCTGCCTGAAAAAGTTAAACACTCGTCGTGTGGTGTTTTTATAAACGCATTCTGCAGACAGTCTCCAGCAGGTCCGTCATTACATAATATATACCTGTCCGGCTGCAGTACTAGTGTGATATATATATATATATATTAATTTTATCTCATTATCATCCAGTCTATATTAGCAGCAGACACAGTACGGTAGTCCACGGCTGTAGCTACCTCTGTGTCGGCAGTCGCTCGTCCATCCATAATTGTATACCACTTACCCGTGGTTTTTTTTTTCTTTCTATCTTCTTGATACTAGTAGCTTACTTTAGGAGTCTGCAGTGCTGACAGACAGTGTCCAGCAGGTCCGTCATTACATAATATATACCTGTCCGGCTGCAGTACTAGTGTGATATATATATATATATATTTTAATTTTATCTCATTATCATCCAGTCTATATTAGCAGCAGACACAGTACGGTAGTCCACGGCTGTAGCTACCTCTGTGTCGGCAGTCGCTCGTCCATCCATAATTGTATACCACCTACCCGTGGTTTATTTTTTTTTCTATCTTCTTGATACTAGTAGCTTACTTTAGGAGTCTGCAGTGCTGACAGACAGTGTCCAGCAGGTCCGTCATTACATAATATATACCTGTCCGGCTGCAGTACTAGTGTGATATATATATATATATATATATATTTTAATTTTATCTCATTATCATCCAGTCTATATTAGCAGCAGACACAGTACGGTAGTCCACGGCTGTAGCTACCTCTGTGTCGGCAGTCGCTCGTCCATCCATAATTGTATACCACCTACCCGTGGTTTATTTTTTTTTCTATCTTCTTGATACTAGTAGCTTACTTTAGGAGTCTGCAGTGCTGACAGACAGTGTCCAGCAGGTCCGTCATTACATAATATATACCTGTCCGGCTGCAGTACTAGTGTGATATATATATATATTTTTTTTAATTTTATCTCATTATCATCCAGTCGATATTAGCAGCAGACACAGTACGGTAGTCCACGGCTGTAGCTACCTCTGTGTCGGCAGTCGCTCGTCCATCCATAATTGTATACCACCTACCCGTGGTTTATTTTTTTTTCTATATTCTTGATACTAGTAGCTTACTTTAGGAGTCTGCAGTGCTGACAGACAGTGTCCATCAGGTCCGTCATTACATAATATATACCTGTCCGGCTGCAGTACTAGTGTGATATATATATATATATATTTTAATTTTATCTCATTATCATCCAGTCTATATTAGCAGCAGACACAGTACGGTAGTCCACGGCTGTAGCTACCTCTGTGTCGGCAGTCGCTCGTCCATCCATAATTGTATACCACCTACCCATGGTTTATTTTTTTTTTCTATCTTCTTGATACTAGTAGCTTACTTTAGGAGTCTGCAGTGCTGACAGACAGTGTCCAGCAGGTCCGTCATTACATAATATATACCTGTCCGGCTGCAGTACTAGTGTGATATATATATATATATTTTAATTTTATCTCATTATCATCCAGTCTATATTAGCAGCAGACACAGTACGGTAGTCCACGGCTGTAGCTACCTCTGTGTCGGCAGTCGCTCGTCCATCCATAATTGTATACCACCTACCCGTGGTTTATTTTTTTTTCTATCTTCTTGATACTAGTAGCTTACTTTAGGAGTCTGCAGTGCTGACAGACAGTGTCCAGCAGGTCCGTCATTACATAATATATACCTGTCCGGCTGCAGTACTAGTGTGATATATATATATATATATATATATATATATTTTAATTTTATCTCATTATCATCCAGTCTATATTAGCAGCAGACACAGTACGGTAGTCCACGGCTGTAGCTACCTCTGTGTCGGGACTCGGCAGTCGCTCGTCCATCCATAATTGTATACCACCTACCCGTGGTTTATTTTTTTTTTCTATCTTCTTGATACTAGTAGCTTACTTTAGGAGTCTGCAGTGCTGACAGACAGTGTCCAGCAGGTCCGTCATTACATAATATATACCTGTCCGGCTGCAGTACTAGTGTGATATACATATATATATATATTTTAATTTTATCTCATTATCATCCAGTCTATATTAGCAGCAGACACAGTACGGTAGTCCACGGCTGTAGCTACCTCTGTGTCGGGACTCGGCAGTCGCTCGTCCATCCATAATTGTATACCACCTACCCGTGGTTTATTTATTTTTTCTATCTTCTTGATACTAGTAGCTTACTTTAGGAGTCTGCAGTGCTGACAGACAGTGTCCAGCAAGTCCGTCATTACATAATATATACCTGTCCGGCTGCAGTACTAGTGTGATATATATATATATATATATATATTTTAATTTTATCTCATTATCATCCAGTCTATATTAGCAGCAGACACAGTACGGTAGTCCACGGCTGTAGCTACCTCTGTGTCGGCAGTCGCTCGTCCATCCATAAGTATACTAGTATCCATCCATCTCCATTGTTTACCTGAGGTGCCTTTTAGTTGTGCCTATTAAAATATGGAGAACAAAAATGTTGAGGTTCCAAAATTAGGGAAAGATCAAGATCGACTTCCACCTCGTGCTGAAGCTGCTGCCACTAGTCATGGCCGAGACGATGAAATGCCAGCAACGTCGTCTGCCAAGGCCGATGCCCAATGTCATAGTACAGAGCATGTAAAATCCAAAACACCAAATATCAGTAAAAAAAGGACTCAAAAATCTAAAATAAAATTGTCGGAGGAGAAGCGTAAACTTGCCAAAATGCCATTTACCACACGGAGTGGCAAGGAACGGCTGAGGCCCTGGCCTATGTTCATGGCTAGTGGTTCAGCTTCACATGAGGATGGAAGCACTCAGCCTCTCGCTAGAAAAATGAAAAGACTCAAGCTGGCAAAAGCACCGCAAACAACTGTGCGTTCTTCGAAATCACAAATCCACAAGGAGAGTCCAATTGTGTCGGTTGCGATGCCTGACCTTCCCAACACTGGACGTGAAGAGCATGCGCCTTCCACCATTTGCACGCCCCCTGCAAGTGCTGGAAGGAGCACCCGCAGTCCAGTTCCTGATAGTCAGATTGAAGATGTCAGGGTTGAAGTACACCAGGATGAGGAGGATATGGGTGTTGCTGGCGCTGGGGAGGAAATTGACAAGGAGGATTCTGATGGTGAGGTGGTTTGTTTAAGTCAGGCACCCGGGGAGACACCTGTTGTCCGTGGGAGGAATATGGCCGTTGACATGCCTGGTGAAAATACCAAAAAAATCAGCTCTTCGGGGTGGAAGTATTTCAACAGAAATGCGGACAACATTTGTCAAGCCGTGTGTTGCCTTTGTCAAGCTGTAATAAGTAGGGGTAAGGACGTTAACCACCTCGGAACATCCTCCCTTATACGTCACCTGCAGCGCATTCATAATAAGTCAGTGACAAGTTCAAAAACTTTGGGCGACAGCGGAAGCAGTCCACTGACCAGTAAATCCCTTCCTCTTGTAACCAAGCTCACGCAAACCACCCCACCAACTCCCTCAGTGTCAATTTCCTCCTTCCCCAGGACTGCCAATAGTCCTGCAGGCCATGTCACTGGCAATTCTGACGAGTCCTCTCCTGCCTGGGATTCCTCCGATGCATCCTTGCGTGTAACGCCTACTGCTGCTGGCGCTGCTGTTGTTGCTGCTGGGAGTCGATGGTCATCCCAGAGGGGAAGTCGTAAGCCCACTTTTACTACTTCCACCAAGCAATTGACTGTCCAACAGTCCTTTGCGAGGAAGATGAAATATCACAGCAGTCATCCTTTGCAAAGCGGATAACTGAGGCCTTGACAACTATGTTGGTGTTAGACGTGCGTCCGGTATCCGCCGTTAGTTCACAGGGAACTAGACAATTTCTTGAGGTAGTGTGCCCCCGTTACCAAATACCATCTAGGTTCCACTTCTCTAGGCAGGCGATACCGAGAATGTACACGGACGTCAGAAAAAGACTCACCAGTGTCCTAAAAAATGCAGTTGTACCCAATGTCCACTTAACCACGGACATGTGGACAAGTGGAGCAGGGCAGGGTCAGGACTATATGACTGTGACAGCCCACTGGGTAGATGTATGGACTCCCGCCGCAAGAACAGCAGCGGCGGCACCAGTAGCAGCATCTCGCAAACGCCAACTCTTTCCTAGGCAGGCTACGCTTTGTATCACCGGTTTCCAGAATACGCACACAGCTGAAAACCTCTTACGGCAACTGAGGAAGATCATCGCGGAATGGCTTACCCCAATTGGACTCTCCTGTGGATTTGTGGCATCGGACAACGCCAGCAATATTGTGTGTGCATTAAATATGGGCAAATTCCAGCACGTCCCATGTTTTGCACATACCTTGAATTTGGTGGTGCAGAATTTTTTTAAAAACGACAGGGGCGTGCAAGAGATGCTGGCGGTGGCCAGAAGAATTGCGGGACACTTTCGGCGTACAGGCACCACGTACAGAAGACTGGAGCAACACCAAAAACGCCTGAACCTGCCCTGCAATCATCTGAAGCAAGAAGTGGTAACGGGGTGGAATTCAACCCTATATATATGCTTCAGAGGTTGGAGGAGCAGCAAAAGGCCATTCAAGCCTATACAATTCAGCACGATATAGGAGGTGAAATGCACCTGTCTCAAGCGCAGTGGAGAATGATTTCAACGTTGTGCAAGGTTCTGCTGCCCTTTGAACTTGCCACACGTGAAGTCAGTTCAGACACTGCCAGCCTGAGTCAGGTCATTCCCCTAATCAGGCTTTTGCAGAAGAAGCTGGAGACATTGAAGGAGGAGCTAACACGGAGCGATTCCGCTAGGCATGTGGGACTTGTGGATGGAGCCCTTAATTCGCTTAACAAGGATTCACGGGTGGTCAATCTGTTGAAATCAGATCACTACATTTTGGCCACCGTGCTCGATCCTAGATTTATAACCTACCTTGGATCTCTCTTTCCGGCAGACACAAGTCTGCTGGGGTTCAAAGACCTGCTGGTGAGAAAATTGTCAAGTCAAGCGGAACGCGACCTGTCAACATCTCTTCCTTCACATTCTCCCGCAACTGGGGGTGCGAGGAAAAGGCTCAGAATTCCGAGCCCACCCGCTGGCGGTGATGCAGGGCAGTCTGGAGCGACTGCTGATGCTGACATCTGGTCCGGACTGAAGGACCTGACAACGATTACGGACATGTCGTCTACTGTCACTGCATATGATTCTCTCCCCATTGAAAGAATGGTGGAGGATTATATGAGTGACCGCATCCAAGTAGGCACGTCAGACAGTCCGTACTTATACTGGCAGGAAAAAGAGGCAATTTGGAGGCCCTTGCACAAACTGGCTTTATTCTACCTAAGTTGCCCTCCCACAAGTGTGTACTCCGAAAGAGTGTTTAGTGCCGCCGCTCACCTTGTCAGCAATCGGCGTACGAGGTTACTTCCAGAAAATGTGGAGAAGATGATGTTCATTAAAATGAATTATAATCAATTCCTCCGTGGAGACATTGACCAGCAGCAATTGCCTCCACAAAGTACACAGGGAGCTGAGATGGTGGATTCCAGTGGGGACGAATTGATAATCTGTGCGGAGGGGGATGTACACGGTGATATATCGGAGGATGATGATGAGGTGGACATCTTGCCTCTGTAGAGCCAGTTTGTGCAAGGAGATATTAATTGCTTCTTTTTTGGTGGGGGTCCAAACCAACCCGTCATTTCAGTCACAGTCGTGTGGCAGACCCTGTCACTGAAATGATGGGTTGGTTAAAGTGTGCATGTCCTGTTTATACAACATAAGGGTGGGTGGGAGGGCCCAAGGACAACTCCATCTTGCACCTCTTTTTTCTTTCATTTTTCTTTGCGTCATGTGCTGTTTGGGGAGTGTTTTTTGGAAGGGCCATCCTGCGTGACACTGCAGTGCCACTCCTATATGGGCCAGGTGTTTGTGTCGGCCACTAGGGTCGCTTATCTTACTCACACAGCTACCTCATTGCGCCTCTTTTTTTCTTTGCGTCATGTGCTGTTTGGGGAGTGTTTTTTGGAAGGGCCATCCTGCGTGACACTGCAGTGACACTCCTAGATGGGCCAGGTGTTTGTGTCGGCCACTAGGGTCGCTTATCTTACTCACACAGCTACCTCATTGCGCCTCTTTTTTTCTTTGCGTCATGTGCTGTTTGGGGAGTGTTTTTTGGAAAGGCCATCCTGCGTGACACTGCAGTGCCACTCCTAGATGGGCCAGGTGTTTGTGTCGGCCACTAGGGTCGCTTATCTTACTCACACAGCTACCTCATTGCGCCTCTTTTTTTCTTTGCGTCATGTGCTGTTTGGGGAGTGTTTTTTGGAAAGGCCATCCTGCGTGACACTGCAGTGCCACTCCTAGATGGGCCAGGTGTTTGTGTCGGCCACTAGGGTCGCTTAGCTTACTCACACAGCTACCTCATTGCGCCTCTTTTTTTCTTTGCGTCATGTGCTGTTTGGGGAGTGTTTTTTGGAAGGGCCATCCTGCGTGACACTGCAGTGCCACTCCTAGATGGGCCAGGTGTTTGTGTCGGCCACTAGGGTCGCTTAGCTTACTCACACAGCTACCTCATTGCGCCTCTTTTTTTCTTTGCGTCATGTGCTGTTTGGGGAGTGTTTTTTGGAAAGGCCATCCTGCGTGACACTGCAGTGCCACTCCTAGATGGGCCAGGTGTTTGTGTCGGACACTAGGGTCGCTTAGCTTACTCACACAGCTACCTCATTGCGCCTCTTTTTTTCTTTGCGTCATGTGCTGTTTTGGGAGTGTTTTTTGGAAGGGCCATCCTGCGTGACACTGCAGTGCCACTCCTAGATGGGCCAGGTGTTTGTGTCGGCCACTAGGGTCGCTTAGCTTACTCACACAGCTACCTCATTGCGCCTCTTTTTTCTTTGCGTCATGTGCTGTTTGGGGAGTGTTTTTTGGAAGGGCCATCCTGCGTGACACTGCAGTGCCACTCCTAGATGGGCCAGGTGTTTGTGTCGGCCACTAGGGTCGCTTAGCTTACTCACACAGCTACCTCATTGCGCCTCTTTTTTTCTTTGCGTCATGTGATGTTTGGGGAGTGTTTTTTGGAAGGGCCATCCTGCGTGACACTGCAGTGCCACTCCTAGATGGGCCAGGTGTTTGTGTCGGCCACTAGGGTCGCTTAGCTTACTCACACAGCTACCTCATTGCGCCTCTTTTTTTCTTTGCGTCATGTGCTGTTTGGGGAGTGTTTTTTGGAAGGGCCATCCTGCGTGACACTGCAGTGCCACTCCTAGATGGGCCAGGTGTTTGTGTCGGCCACTAGGGTCGCTTAGCTTACTCACACAGCTACCTCATTGCGCCTCTTTTTTTCTTTGCGTCATGTGCTGTTTGGGGAGTGTTTTTTGGAAGGGCCATCCTGCGTGACACTGCAGTGCCACTCCTAGATGGGCCAGGTGTTTGTGTCGGCCACTAGGGTCGCTTAGCTTACTCACACAGCTACCTCATTGCGCCTCTTTTTTTCTTTGCGTCATGTGATGTTTGGGGAGTGTTTTTTGGAAGGGCCATCCTGCGTGACACTGCAGTGCCACTCCTAGATGGGCCAGGTGTTTGTGTCGGCCACTAGGGTCGCTTAGCTTACTCACACAGCTACCTCATTGCGCCTCATTTTTTCTTTGCGTCATGTGCTGTTTGGGGAGTGTTTTTTGGAAGGGCCATCCTGCGTGACACTGCAGTGCCACTCCTAGATGGGCCAGGTGTTTGTGTCGGCCACTAGGGTCGCTTAGCTTAGTCATCCAGCGACCTCGGTGCAAATTTTAGGACTTAAAAATAATATTGTGAGGTGTGAGGTATTCAGAATAAACTGAAAATGAGTGGAAATTATGGTTTTTGAGGTTAATAATACTTTGGGATCAAAATGACCCCCAAATTCTATGATTTAAGCTGTTTTTTAGTGTTTTTTGAAAAAAACACCCGAATCCAAAACACACCCGAATCCGACAAAAAAAATTCGGTGAGGTTTTGCCAAAAAGCGGTCGAACCCAAAACACGGCCGCGGAACCGAACCCAAAACCAAAACACAAAACCCGAAAAATTTCAAGTGCACATCTCTAGTTACCGTGTACCTTTCCCCTGTACCTGTATACCTCACTGTTACCGTGTACCTTCCCCCTGTACCTGTATGCCTCACTGTTACCGTGTACCTTCCCCCTGTACCTGTATACCTCACTGTTACCGTGTACCTTCCCCCTGTACCTGTATATCTCACCGTTACTGTGTAACTACCCCCTGTACCTGTATACCTCACTGTTACTGTGTACCTTCCCATTGTGCCTGTATACATCACTGTTACCGTGTACCTTCCCCCTGTAACTGTATGCCTCACTGTTACCGTGTACCTGTATACCTCACTGTTACCGTGTACCTTCCCCCCGTACCTGTATAACTCACTGTTACCGTGTACCTTCCCCCTGTACCTGTATACCTCACTGTTACTGTGTACCTTCCCCCTGTACCTGTATACCTCACTGTTACCGTGTACCTTCCCCCTGTACCTGTATACCTGACTGTTACCGTGTACCTTCCCCCTGTACCTGTATACATCACTGTTACTGTGTACCTTCCCCCTGTACCTGTATACCTCAATGTTACCGATTACCTTTCCCCTGTACCTGTATACCTCACTGTTACTGTGTACCTTCCCCCTGTACCTGTATACCTCACTGTTACTGTGTACCTTCCCTCTGTACCTGTATGCCTTTTTTTTCTTCTTTGCGTCATGTGCTGTTTGGGGAGTGTTTTTTGGAAAGGCCATCCTGCGTGACACTGCAGTGCCACTCCTAGATGGGCCAGGTGTTTGTGTCGGACACTAGGGTCGCTTAGCTTACTCACACAGCTACCTCATTGCGCCTCTTTTTTTCTTTGCGTCATGTGCTGTTTTGGGAGTGTTTTTTGGAAGGGCCATCCTGCGTGACACTGCAGTGCCACTCCTAGATGGGCCAGGTGTTTGTGTCGGCCACTAGGGTCGCTTAGCTTACTCACACAGCTACCTCATTGCGCCTCTTTTTTCTTTGCGTCATGTGCTGTTTGGGGAGTGTTTTTTGGAAGGGCCATCCTGCGTGACACTGCAGTGCCACTCCTAGATGGGCCAGGTGTTTGTGTCGGCCACTAGGGTCGCTTAGCTTACTCACACAGCTACCTCATTGCGCCTCTTTTTTTCTTTGCGTCATGTGCTGTTTGGGGAGTGTTTTTTGGAAGGGCCATCCTGCGTGACACTGCAGTGACACTCCTAGATGGGCCAGGTGTTTGTGTCGGCCACTAGGGTCGCTTATCTTACTCACACAGCTACCTCATTGCGCCTCTTTTTTTCTTTGCGTCATGTGCTGTTTGGGGAGTGTTTTTTGGAAAGGCCATCCTGCGTGACACTGCAGTGCCACTCCTAGATGGGCCAGGTGTTTGTGTCGGCCACTAGGGTCGCTTATCTTACTCACACAGCTACCTCATTGCGCCTCTTTTTTTCTTTGCGTCATGTGCTGTTTGGGGAGTGTTTTTTGGAAAGGCCATCCTGCGTGACACTGCAGTGCCACTCCTAGATGGGCCAGGTGTTTGTGTCGGCCACTAGGGTCGCTTAGCTTACTCACACAGCTACCTCATTGCGCCTCTTTTTTTCTTTGCGTCATGTGCTGTTTGGGGAGTGTTTTTTGGAAGGGCCATCCTGCGTGACACTGCAGTGCCACTCCTAGATGGGCCAGGTGTTTGTGTCGGCCACTAGGGTCGCTTAGCTTACTCACACAGCTACCTCATTGCGCCTCTTTTTTTCTTTGCGTCATGTGCTGTTTGGGGAGTGTTTTTTGGAAAGGCCATCCTGCGTGACACTGCAGTGCCACTCCTAGATGGGCCAGGTGTTTGTGTCGGACACTAGGGTCGCTTAGCTTACTCACACAGCTACCTCATTGCGCCTCTTTTTTTCTTTGCGTCATGTGCTGTTTTGGGAGTGTTTTTTGGAAGGGCCATCCTGCGTGACACTGCAGTGCCACTCCTAGATGGGCCAGGTGTTTGTGTCGGCCACTAGGGTCGCTTAGCTTACTCACACAGCTACCTCATTGCGCCTCTTTTTTCTTTGCGTCATGTGCTGTTTGGGGAGTGTTTTTTGGAAGGGCCATCCTGCGTGACACTGCAGTGCCACTCCTAGATGGGCCAGGTGTTTGTGTCGGCCACTAGGGTCGCTTAGCTTACTCACACAGCTACCTCATTGCGCCTCTTTTTTTCTTTGCGTCATGTGATGTTTGGGGAGTGTTTTTTGGAAGGGCCATCCTGCGTGACACTGCAGTGCCACTCCTAGATGGGCCAGGTGTTTGTGTCGGCCACTAGGGTCGCTTAGCTTACTCACACAGCTACCTCATTGCGCCTCTTTTTTTCTTTGCGTCATGTGCTGTTTGGGGAGTGTTTTTTGGAAGGGCCATCCTGCGTGACACTGCAGTGCCACTCCTAGATGGGCCAGGTGTTTGTGTCGGCCACTAGGGTCGCTTAGCTTACTCACACAGCTACCTCATTGCGCCTCTTTTTTTCTTTGCGTCATGTGCTGTTTGGGGAGTGTTTTTTGGAAGGGCCATCCTGCGTGACACTGCAGTGCCACTCCTAGATGGGCCAGGTGTTTGTGTCGGCCACTAGGGTCGCTTAGCTTACTCACACAGCTACCTCATTGCGCCTCTTTTTTTCTTTGCGTCATGTGATGTTTGGGGAGTGTTTTTTGGAAGGGCCATCCTGCGTGACACTGCAGTGCCACTCCTAGATGGGCCAGGTGTTTGTGTCGGCCACTAGGGTCGCTTAGCTTACTCACACAGCTACCTCATTGCGCCTCATTTTTTCTTTGCGTCATGTGCTGTTTGGGGAGTGTTTTTTGGAAGGGCCATCCTGCGTGACACTGCAGTGCCACTCCTAGATGGGCCAGGTGTTTGTGTCGGCCACTAGGGTCGCTTAGCTTAGTCATCCAGCGACCTCGGTGCAAATTTTAGGACTTAAAAATAATATTGTGAGGTGTGAGGTATTCAGAATAAACTGAAAATGAGTGGAAATTATGGTTTTTGAGGTTAATAATACTTTGGGATCAAAATGACCCCCAAATTCTATGATTTAAGCTGTTTTTTAGTGTTTTTTGAAAAAAACACCCGAATCCAAAACACACCCGAATCCGACAAAAAAAATTCGGTGAGGTTTTGCCAAAAAGCGGTCGAACCCAAAACACGGCCGCGGAACCGAACCCAAAACCAAAACACAAAACCCGAAAAATTTCAAGTGCACATCTCTAGTTACCGTGTACCTTTCCCCTGTACCTGTATACCTCACTGTTACCGTGTACCTTCCCCCTGTACCTGTATGCCTCACTGTTACCGTGTACCTTCCCCCTGTACCTGTATACCTCACTGTTACCGTGTACCTTCCCCCTGTACCTGTATATCTCACCGTTACTGTGTAACTACCCCCTGTACCTGTATACCTCACTGTTACTGTGTACCTTCCCATTGTGCCTGTATACATCACTGTTACCGTGTACCTTCCCCCTGTAACTGTATGCCTCACTGTTACCGTGTACCTGTATACCTCACTGTTACCGTGTACCTTCCCCCCGTACCTGTATAACTCACTGTTACCGTGTACCTTCCCCCTGTACCTGTATACCTCACTGTTACTGTGTACCTTCCCCCTGTACCTGTATACCTCACTGTTACCGTGTACCTTCCCCCTGTACCTGTATACCTCACTGTTACCGTGTACCTTCCCCCTGTAACTGTATACCTCAAGGTTACTGTGTACCTTCCCCCAGTACCTGTATACCTCACTGTTACCGTTTACCTTCCCCCTGTACCTGAATACATCACTGTTACCGTGTACCTTCCCCCTGTACCTGTATACCTCACTGTTACCGTGTACCTTCCCCGTGTACCTGTATACCTCACTGTTACCGTGTACCTTCCCCCTGTACCTGTATACCTCACTGTTACTATGTACCTTCCCGCTGTACCTGTATCCCTCACTGTTACTGTGTACCTTCCCCATGTACCTGTATACCTGACTGTTACCGTGTACCTTCCCCCTGTACCTGTATACCTCACTGTTACTGTGTACCTTCCCCCTGTACCTGTATACCTCACTGTTACTGTGTACCTTCTCCCTGTACCTGTATACCTCACTGTTACCGTGTACCTTCCCCCTGTACCTGTATACCTCACTGTTACCGTGTACCTTCCCCCTGTACCTGTATACCTCAAGGTTACTGTGTACCTTCCCCCAGTACCTGTATACCTCACTGTTACCGTTTACCTTCCCCCTGTACCTGAATACATCACTGTTACCGTGTACCTTCCCCCTGTACCTGTATACCTCACTGTTACTGTGTACCTTCCCCGTGTACCTGTATACCTCACTGTTACTGTGTACCTTCCCCCTGTACCTGTATACCTCACTGTTACCATTTACCTTCCCCCTGTACCTGAATACATCACGGTTACCGTGTACCTTCCCCCTGTACCTGCATACCTCACTGTTACTGTGTACCTTCCCCCTGTACCTGTATACCTCACTGTTACCATTTACCTTCCCCCTGTACCTGAATACATCACTGTTACCGTGTACCTTCCCCCTGTACCTGTATACCTCACTGTTACTGTGTACCTTCCCCCTGTACCTGTATCCCTCACTGTTACTGTGTACCTTCCCCCTGTACCTGTATACCTCACTATTACCATTTACCTTCCCCCTGTACCTGAATACATCACTGTTAGCGTGTACCTTCCCCCTGTACCTGTATACCTCACTGTTACTGTGTACCTTCCCCCTGTACCTGTATCCCTCACTGTTACTGTGTACCTTCCCCCTGTACCTGTATACCTGACTGTTACCGTGTACCTTCCCCCTGTACCTGTATACCTCAATGTTACCGATTACCTTTCCCCTGTACCTGTATACCTCACTGTTACTGTGTACCTTCCCCCTGTACCTGTATACCTCACTGTTACTGTGTACCTTCCCTCTGTACCTGTATGCCTCACTGTTACTGTGTACCTTCCCCCTGTACCTGTATACCTCACTGTTACTGTGTACATTCCCCCTGTACCTGTATACCTCACTGTTACTGTGTACCTTCCGCCTGTACCTGTATACCTCACTGTTACTGTGTACCTTCCCCCTGTACCTGTATACCTCACTGTTACTGTGTACCTTCCCCCTGTACCTGTATACCTCACTGTTACTGTGTACCTTCCCCCTGTACCTGTATACCTCACTGTTACTGTGTACCTTCCCCCTGTACCTGTATACCTCACTGTTACCGTGTACCTTCCCTCTGTACCTGTATGCCTCACTGTTACTGTGTACCTTCCCCCTGTACCTGTATACCTCACTGTTACTGTGTACATTCCCCCTGTACCTGTATACCTCACTGTTACTGTGTACCTTCCGCCTGTACCTGTATACCTCACTGTTACTGTGTACCTTCCCCCTGTACACCTCACTGTTACTGTGTACCTTCCCCCAGTACCTGTATACCTCACTGTTACCATTTACCTTCCCCCTGTACCTGAATACATCACTGTTACCGTGTACCTTCCCCCTGTACCTGTATACCTCACTGTTACTGTGTACCTTCCCCGTGTACCTGTATACCTCACTGTTACTGTGTACCTTCCCCCTGTACCTGTATCCCTCACTGTTACTGTGTACCTTCCCCCTGTACCTGTATACCTGACTGTTACCGTGTACCTTCCCCCTGTACCTGTATACCTCAATGTTACCGATTACCTTTCCCCTGTACCTGTATACCTCACTGTTACTGTGTACCTTCCCCCTGTACCTGTATACCTCACTGTTACTGTGTACCTTCCCCCTGTACCTGTATACCTCACTGTTACTGTGTACATTCCCCCTGTACCTGTATACCTCACTGTTACTGTGTACCTTCCGCCTGTACCTGTATACCTCACTGTTACTGTGTACCTTCCCCCTGTACCTGTATACCTCACTGTTACTGTGTACCTTCCCCCTGTACCTGTATACCTCACTGTTACTGTGTACCTTCCCCCTGTACCTGTATACCTCACTGTTACTGTGTACCTTCCCCCTGTACCTGTATACCTCACTGTTACCGTGTACCTTCCCTCTGTACCTGTATGCCTCACTGTTACTGTGTACCTTCCCCCTGTACCTGTATACCTCACTGTTACTGTGTACATTCCCCCTGTACCTGTATACCTCACTGTTACTGTGTACCTTCCGCCTGTACCTGTATACCTCACTGTTACTGTGTACCTTCCCTCTGTACCTGTATACCTCACTGTTACTGTGTACCTTCCCCCTGTACCTGTATACCTCACTGTTACTGTGTACCTTCCCCCTGTACCTGTATACCTCACTGTTACTGTGTACCTTCCCCCTGTACCTGTATACCTCACTGTTACTGTGTACCTTCCCCCTGTACCTGTATACCTCACTGTTACCGTGTACCTTCCCTCTGTACCTGTATACCTCACTGTTACTGTGTACCTTCCCCCTGTACCTGTATCCCTCACTGTTACTGTGTACCTTCCCCCTGTACCTGTATACCTCACTATTACCATTTACCTTCCCCCTGTACCTGAATACATCACTGTTACCGTGTACCTTCCCCCTGTACCTGTATACCTCACTGTTACTGTGTACCTTCCTCCTGTACCTGTATCCCTCACTGTTACTGTGTACCTTCCCCCTGTACCTGTATACCTCACTATTACCATTTACCTTCCCCCTGTACCTGAATACATCACTGTTAGCGTGTACCTTCCCCCTGTACCTGTATACCTCACTGTTACTGTGTACCTTCCCCCTGTACCTGTATCCCTCACTGTTACTGTGTACCTTCCCCCTGTACCTGTATACCTGACTGTTACCGTGTACCTTCCCCCTGTACCTGTATACCTCAATGTTACCGATTACCTTTCCCCTGTACCTGTATACCTCACTGTTACTGTGTACCTTCCCCCTGTACCTGTATACCTCACTGTTACCGTGTACCTTCCCTCTGTACCTGTATGCCTCACTGTTACTGTGTACCTTCCCCCTGTACCTGTATACCTCACTGTTACTGTGTACATTCCCCCTGTACCTGTATACCTCACTGTTACTGTGTACCTTCCGCCTGTACCTGTATACCTCACTGTTACTGTGTACCTTCCCCCTGTACCTGTATACCTCACTGTTACTGTGTACCTTCCCCCTGTACCTGTATACCTCACTGTTACTGTGTACCTTCCCCCTGTACCTGTATACCTCACTGTTACTGTGTACCTTCCCCCTGTACCTGTATACCTCACTGTTACTGTGTACCTTCCCCCTGTACCTGTATACCTCACTGTTACCGTGTACCTTCCCTCTGTACCTGTATGCCTCACTGTTACTGTGTACCTTCCCCCTGTACCTGTATACCTCACTGTTACTGTGTACATTCCCCCTGTACCTGTATACCTCACTGTTACTGTGTACCTTCCGCCTGTACCTGTATACCTCACTGTTACTGTGTACCTTCCCCCTGTACCTGTATACCTCACTGTTACTGTGTACCTTCCCCCTGTACCTGTATACCTCACTGTTACTGTGTACCTTCCCCCTGTACACATCACTGTTACTGTGTACCTTCCCCCTGTACCTGTATACCTCACTGTTACTGTGTACCTTCCCCCTGTACCTGTAGACATCACAGTTACTGTGTACCTTCCCCCTGTACCTGTATACCTCAATGTTACCATTTACCTTCCCCCTGTACCTGAATACATCACTGTTACTGTGTACCTTCCCCCTGTACCTGTATACCTCACTGTTACTGTGTATCTTCCCCCTGTACCTGTATACCTCACTGTTACCGCGTACCTTCCCCCTGTACCTGTATACCTCACCGTTACTGTGTACCTACCCCCTGTACCTGTATACCTCACTGTTACTGTGTACCTTCCCCCTGTACCTGTATACATCACTATTACCATTTACCTTCCCCCTGTACCTGAATACATCACTGTTACTGTGTACCTTCCCCCTGTACCTGTATACCTCACTGTTACTGTGTACCTTCCCCCTGTACCTGTATACCTCACCGTTACTGTGTACCTTCCCCCTGTACCTGTATACCTCACCGTTACTGTGTACCTTCCCCCTGTACCTGTATACCTCACTGTTACCGTGTACCTTCCCCCTGTACCTGTATACCTCACTGTTACTGTGTACCTTCCCCGTATACCTGTATACCTCACTGTTACTGTGTACCTTCCCCCTGTACCTGTATCCCTCACTGTTACTGTGTACCTTCCCCCTGTACCTGTATACCTGACTGTTACCGTGTACCTTCCCCCTGTACCTGTATACATCACTGTTACTGTGTACCTTCCCCCTGTACCTGTATACCTCAATGTTACCGATTACCTTTCCCCTGTACCTGTATACCTCACTGTTACTGTGTACCTTCCCCCTGTACCTGTATACCTCACTGTTACTGTGTACCTTCCCTCTGTACCTGTATGCCTCACTGTTACTGTGTACCTTCCCCCTGTACCTGTATACCTCACTGTTACTGTGTACATTCCCCCTGTACCTGTATACCTCACTGTTACTGTGTACCTTCCGCCTGTACCTGTATACCTCACTGTTACTGTGTACCTTCCCCCTGTACCTGTATACCTCACTGTTACTGTGTACCTTCCCCCTGTACCTGTATACCT
Source organism: Pseudophryne corroboree (assembly GCF_028390025.1). Lineage (NCBI taxonomy): Eukaryota > Metazoa > Chordata > Amphibia > Anura > Myobatrachidae > Pseudophryne > Pseudophryne corroboree. The sequence continues at coordinate 147,058,357 of NC_086446.1, read as the reverse complement.
CACTGTTACTGTGTACCTTCCCCCTGTACCTGTATACCTCACTGTTACTGTGTACCTTTCCCCTGTACCTGTATACCTCACTGTTACCGTGTACCTTCCCTCTGTACCTGTATGCCTCACTGTTACTGTGTACCTTCCCCCTGTACCTGTATACCTCACTGTTACTGTGTACATTCCCCCTGTACCTGTATACCTCACTGTTACTGTGTACCTTCCGCCTGTACCTGTATACCTCACTGTTACTGTGTACCTTCCCCCTGTACCTGTATACCTCACTGTTACTGTGTACCTTCCCCCTGTACCTGTATACCTCACTGTTACTGTGTACCTTCCCCCTGTACCTGTATACCTCACTGTTACTGTGTACCTTCCCCCTGTACCTGTATACCTCACTGTTACCGTGTACCTTCCCCCTGTACCTGTATACCTCACTGTTACCATGTACCTTCCCTCTGTACCTGTATACCTCACTGTTACTGTGTACCTTCCCCCTCTACCTGTATCCCTCACTGTTACTGTGTACCTTCCCCCTGTACCTGTATACCTCACTATTACCATTTACCTTCCCCCTGTACCTGAATACATCACTGTTACCGTGTACCTTCCCCCTGTACCTGTATACCTCACTGTTACTGTGTACCTTCCTCCTGTACCTGTATCCCTCACTGTTACTGTGTACTTTCCCCCTGTACCTGTATACCTCACTATTACCATTTACCTTCCCCCTGTACCTGAATACATCACTGTTAGCGTGTACCTTCCCCCTGTACCTGTATACCTCACTGTTACTGTGTACCTTCCCCCTGTACCTGTATCCCTCACTGTTACTGTGTACCTTCCCCCTGTACCTGTATACCTGACTGTTACCGTGTACCTTCCCCCTGTACCTGTATACCTCAATGTTATCGATTACCTTTCCCCTGTACCTGTATACCTCACTGTTACTGTGTACCTTCCCCCTGTACCTGTATACCTCACTGTTACCGTGTACCTTCCCTCTGTACCTGTATGCCTCACTGTTACTGTGTACCTTCCCCCTGTACCTGTATACCTCACTGTTACTGTGTACATTCCCCCTGTACCTGTATACCTCACTGTTACTGTGTACCTTCCGCCTGTACCTGTATACCTCACTGTTACTGTGTACCTTCCCCCTGTACCTGTATACCTCACTGTTACTGTGTACCTTCCCCCTGTACCTGTATACCTCACTGTTACTGTGTACCTTCCCCCTGTACCTGTATACCTCACTGTTACTGTGTACCTTCCCCGTGTACCTGTATACCTCACTGTTACTGTGTACCTTCCCCCTGTACCTGTATACCTCACTGTTACCGTGTACCTTCCCTCTGTACCTGTATGCCTCACTGTTACTGTGTACCTTCCCCCTGTACCTGTATACCTCACTGTTACTGTGTACATTCCCCCTGTACCTGTATACCTCACTGTTACTGTGTACCTTCCGCCTGTACCTGTATACCTCACTGTTACTGTGTACCTTCCCCCTGTACCTGTATACCTCACTGTTACTGTGTACCTTCCCCCTGTACCTGTATACCTCACTGTTACTGTGTACCTTCCCCCTGTACACATCACTGTTACTGTGTACCTTCCCCCTGTACCTGTATACCTCACTGTTACTGTGTACCTTCCCCCTGTACCTGTAGACATCACTGTTACTGTGTACCTTCCCCCTGTACCTGTATACCTCAATGTTACCATTTACCTTCCCCCTGTACCTGAATACATCACTGTTACTGTGTACCTTCCCCCTGTACCTGTATACCTCACTGTTACTGTGTATCTTCCCCCTGTACCTGTATACCTCACTGTTACCGCGTACCTTCCCCCTGTACCTGTATACCTCACCGTTACTGTGTACCTACCCCCTGTACCTGTATACCTCACTGTTACTGTGTACCTTCCCCCTGTACCTGTATACATCACTATTACCATTTACCTTCCCCCTGTACCTGAAAACATCACTGTTACTGTGTACCTTCCCCCTGTACCTGTATACCTCACTGTTACTGTGTACCTTCCCCCTGTACCTGTATACCTCACCGTTACTGTGTACCTTCCCCCTGTACCTGTATACCTCACCGTTACTGTGTACCTTCCCCCTGTACCTGTATACCTCACTGTTACCGTGTACCTTCCCCCTGTACCTGTTTACCTCACTGTTACCGTGTACCTTCCCCCTGTACTTGTATACCTCACTGTTACCGTGTACCTTCCCCCTGTACCTGTATACCTCACTGTTACCGTGTACCTTCCCCCTGTACCTATATACCTCACTGTTACCGTGTACCTTCCCCCTGTACCTATATACCTCACTGTTACCGTGTACCTTCCCCCTGTACCTGTATACCTCACTGTTACCGTGTACCTTCCCCCTGTACCTGTATACCTCACTGTTACCGTGTACCTTCCCCCTGTACCTGTATACCTCTCTGTTACTGTGTACCTTCCCCCTGTACCTGTATACCTCACTGTTACTGTATACCTTCCCCCTCTACCTGTATACCTCACTGTTACTGTGTACCTTCCCCCTCTACCTGTATACCTCACTGTTACCGTGTACCATCCCCCTGTACCTGTATACCTCACTGTTACCGTGTACCTTCCCCCTGTACCTGTATACCTCACTGTTACTGTGTACCTTCCCCCTGTACCTGTATACCTCACTGTTACTGTGTACCTTCCCCCTGTACCTGTGTACCTCACTGTTACCGTGTACCTTCCCCCTTTACCTGTATACCTCACTGTTACCGTGTACGTTCCCCCTGTACCTGTATACAGTACCTCACTGTTACTGTGTACCTTCCCCCTGTACCTGTATACCTCACTGTTACCGTGTACCTTCCCCCTGTACCTGTATACCTCACTGTTACCGTGTACCTTCCCCCTGTACCTGTATACCTCACTGTTACCGTGTACCTTCCCCCTTTACCTGTATACCTCACTGTTACCGTGTACGTTCCCCCTGTACCTGTATACCTCACTGTTACTGTGTACCTTCCCCCTTTACCTGTATACCTCACTGTTACCGTGTACGTTCCCCCTGTACCTGTATACCTCACTGTTACTGTATACCTTCCCCCTGTACCTGTATACCTCACTGTTACTGTGTACCTTCCCCCTGTACCTGTATACATCACTGTTACTGTGTACCTTCCCCATGTACCTGTATACCTCACTGTTACTGTGTACATTCCCCCTGTACCTGTATACCTCACTGTTACTGTGTACCTTCCGCCTGTACCTGTATACCTCACTGTTACTGTGTACCTTCCCCCTGTACCTGTATACCTCACTGTTACTGTGTACCTTCCCCCAGTACCTGTATACCTCACTGTTACCATTTACCTTCCCCCTGTACCTGAATACATCACTGTTACCGTGTACCTTCCCCCTGTACCTGTATACCTCACTGTTACTGTGTACCTTCCCCGTGTACCTGTATACCTCACTGTTACTGTGTAACCTCCCCCTGTACCTGTATCCCTCACTGTTACTGTGTACCTTCCCCCTGTACCTGTATACCTGACTGTTACCGTGTACCTTCCCCCTGTACCTGTATACCTCAATGTTACCGATTACCTTTCCCCTGTACCTGTATACCTCACTGTTACTGTGTACCTTCCCCCTGTACCTGTATACCTCACTGTTACTGTGTACATTCCCCCTGTACCTGTATACCTCACTGTTACTGTGTACCTTCCCCCTGTACCTGTATACCTCACTGTTACTGTGTACCTTCCCCCTGTACCTGTATACCTCACTGTTACTGTGTACCTTCCCTCTGTACCTGTATGCCTCACTGTTACTGTGTACCTTCCCCCTGTACCTGTATACCTCACTGTTACTGTGTACCTTCCCCCTGTACCTGTATACCTCACTGTTACTGTGTACCTTCCCCCTGTACCTGTATACCTCACTGTTACTGTGTACCTTCCCCCTGTACCTGTATACCTCACTGTTACCGTGTACCTTCCCTCTGTACCTGTATGCCTCACTGTTACTGTGTACCTTCCCCCTGTACCTGTATACCTCACTGTTACTGTGTACATTCCCCCTGTACCTGTATACCTCACTGTTACTGTGTACCTTCCGCCTGTACCTGTATTCCTCACTGTTACTGTGTACCTTCCCCCTGTACCTGTATACCTCACTGTTACTGTGTACCTTCCCCCTGTACCTGTATACCTCACTGTTACTGTGTACCTTCCCCCTGTACCTGTATACCTCACTGTTACTGTGTACCTTCCCCCTGTACCTGTATACCTCACTGTTACCGTGTACCTTCCCTCTGTACCTGTATACCTCACTGTTACTGTGTACCTTCCCCCTGTACCTGTATCCCTCACTGTTACTGTGTACCTTCCCCCTGTACCTGTATACCTCACTATTACCATTTACCTTCCCCCTGTACCTGAATACATCACTGTTACCGTGTACCTTCCCCCTGTACCTGTATACCTCACTGTTACCGTGTACCTTCCCTCTGTACCTGTATACCTCACTGTTACCGTGTACCTTCCCCCTGTACCTGTATACCTCACTGTTACCGTGTACCTTCCCTCTGTACCTGTATACCTCACTGTTACTGTGTACCTTCCCCCTCTACCTGTATCCCTCACTGTTACTGTGTACCTTCCCCCTGTACCTGTATACCTCACTATTACCATTTACCTTCCCCCTGTACCTGAATACATCACTGTTACCGTGTACCTTCCCCCTGTACCTGTATACCTCACTGTTACTGTGTACCTTCCTCCTGTACATGTATCCCTCACTGTTACTGTGTACTTTCCCCCTGTACCTGTATACCTCACTATTACCATTTACCTTCCCCCTGTACCTGAATACATCACTGTTAGCGTGTACCTTCCCCCTGTACCTGTATACCTCACTGTTACTGTGTACCTTCCCCCTGTACCTGTATCCCTCACTGTTACTGTGTACCTTCCCCCTGTACCTGTATACCTGACTGTTACCGTGTACCTTCCCCCTGTACCTGTATACCTCAATGTTATCGATTACCTTTCCCCTGTACCTGTATACCTCACTGTTACTGTGTACCTTCCCCCTGTACCTGTATACATCACTGTTACTGTGTACCTTCCCCCTGTACCTGTATACCTCAATGTTACCGATTACCTTTCCCCTGTACCTGTATACCTCACTGTTACTGTGTACCTTCCCCCTGTACCTGTATACCTCACTGTTACTGTGTACCTTCCCTCTGTACCTGTATGCCTCACTGTTACTGTGTACCTTCCCCCTGTACCTGTATACCTCACTGTTACTGTGTACATTCCCCCTGTACCTGTATACCTCACTGTTACTGTGTACCTTCCGCCTGTACCTGTATACCTCACTGTTACTGTGTACCTTCCCCCTGTACCTGTATACCTCACTGTTACTGTGTACCTTCCCCCTGTACCTGTATACCTCACTGTTACTGTGTACCTTCCCCCTGTACCTGTATACCTCACTGTTACTGTGTACCTTTCCCCTGTACCTGTATACCTCACTGTTACCGTGTACCTTCCCTCTGTACCTGTATGCCTCACTGTTACTGTGTACCTTCCCCCTGTACCTGTATACCTCACTGTTACTGTGTACATTCCCCCTGTACCTGTATACCTCACTGTTACTGTGTACCTTCCGCCTGTACCTGTATACCTCACTGTTACTGTGTACCTTCCCCCTGTACCTGTATACCTCACTGTTACTGTGTACCTTCCCCCTGTACCTGTATACCTCACTGTTACTGTGTACCTTCCCCCTGTACCTGTATACCTCACTGTTACTGTGTACCTTCCCCCTGTACCTGTATACCTCACTGTTACTGTGTACCTTCCCCCTGTACCTGTATACCTCACTATTACCATTTACCTTCCCCCTGTACCTGAATACATCACTGTTACCGTGTACCTTCCCCCTGTACCTGTATACCTCACTGTTACTGTGTACCTTCCTCCTGTACCTGTATCCCTCACTGTTACTGTGTACTTTCCCCCTGTACCTGTATACCTCACTATTACCATTTACCTTCCCCCTGTACCTGAATACATCACTGTTAGCGTGTACCTTCCCCCTGTACCTGTATACCTCACTGTTACTGTGTACCTTCCCCCTGTACCTGTATCCCTCACTGTTACTGTGTACCTTCCCCCTGTACCTGTATACCTGACTGTTACCGTGTACCTTCCCCCTGTACCTGTATACCTCAATGTTATCGATTACCTTTCCCCTGTACCTGTATACCTCACTGTTACTGTGTACCTTCCCCCTGTACCTGTATACCTCACTGTTACCGTGTACCTTCCCTCTGTACCTGTATGCCTCACTGTTACTGTGTACCTTCCCCCTGTACCTGTATACCTCACTGTTACTGTGTACATTCCCCCTGTACCTGTATACCTCACTGTTACTGTGTACCTTCCGCCTGTACCTGTATACCTCACTGTTACTGTGTACCTTCCCCCTGTACCTGTATACCTCACTGTTACTGTGTACCTTCCCCCTGTACCTGTATACCTCACTGTTACTGTGTACCTTCCCCCTGTACCTGTATACCTCACTGTTACTGTGTACCTTCCCCGTGTACCTGTATACCTCACTGTTACTGTGTACCTTCCCCCTGTACCTGTATACCTCACTGTTACCGTGTACCTTCCCTCTGTACCTGTATGCCTCACTGTTACTGTGTACCTTCCCCCTGTACCTGTATACCTCACTGTTACTGTGTACATTCCCCCTGTACCTGTATACCTCACTGTTACTGTGTACCTTCCGCCTGTACCTGTATACCTCACTGTTACTGTGTACCTTCCCCCTGTACCTGTATACCTCACTGTTACTGTGTACCTTCCCCCTGTACCTGTATACCTCACTGTTACTGTGTACCTTCCCCCTGTACACATCACTGTTACTGTGTACCTTCCCCCTGTACCTGTATACCTCACTGTTACTGTGTACCTTCCCCCTGTACCTGTAGACATCACTGTTACTGTGTACCTTCCCCCTGTACCTGTATACCTCAATGTTACCATTTACCTTCCCCCTGTACCTGAATACATCACTGTTACTGTGTACCTTCCCCCTGTACCTGTATACCTCACTGTTACTGTGTATCTTCCCCCTGTACCTGTATACCTCACTGTTACCGCGTACCTTCCCCCTGTACCTGTATACCTCACCGTTACTGTGTACCTACCCCCTGTACCTGTATACCTCACTGTTACTGTGTACCTTCCCCCTGTACCTGTATACATCACTATTACCATTTACCTTCCCCCTGTACCTGAATACATCACTGTTACTGTGTACCTTCCCCCTGTACCTGTATACCTCACTGTTACTGTGTACCTTCCCCCTGTACCTGTATACCTCACCGTTACTGTGTACCTTCCCCCTGTACCTGTATACCTCACCGTTACTGTGTACCTTCCCCCTGTACCTGTATACCTCACTGTTACCGTGTACCTTCCCCCTGTACCTGTATACCTCACTGTTACCGTGTACCTTCCCCCTGTACTTGTATACCTCACTGTTACCGTGTACCTTCCCCCTGTACCTGTATACCTCACTGTTACCGTGTACCTTCCCCCTGTACCTATATACCTCACTGTTACCGTGTACCTTCCCCCTGTACCTATATACCTCACTGTTACCGTGTACCTTCCCCCTGTACCTGTATACCTCACTGTTACCGTGTACCTTCCCCCTGTACCTGTATACCTCACTGTTACCGTGTACCTTCCCCCTGTACCTGTATACCTCTCTGTTACTGTGTACCTTCCCCCTGTACCTGTATACCTCACTGTTACTGTATACCTTCCCCCTCTACCTGTATACCTCACTGTTACTGTGTACCTTCCCCCTCTACCTGTATACCTCACTGTTACCGTGTACCATCCCCCTGTACCTGTATACCTCACTGTTACCGTGTACCTTCCCCCTGTACCTGTATACCTCACTGTTACTGTGTACCTTCCCCCTGTACCTGTATACCTCACTGTTACTGTGTACCTTCCCCCTGTACCTGTGTACCTCACTGTTACCGTGTACCTTCCCCCTTTACCTGTATACCTCACTGTTACCGTGTACGTTCCCCCTGTACCTGTATACAGTACCTCACTGTTACTGTGTACCTTCCCCCTGTACCTGTATACATCACTGTTACTGTGTACCTTCCCCATGTACCTGTATACCTCACTGTTACCGTGTACCTTCCCCCTGTACCTGTATACCTCACTGTTACCGTGTACCTTCCCCCTGTACCTGTATACCTCACTGTTACCGTGTACCTTCCCCCTTTACCTGTATACCTCACTGTTACCGTGTACGTTCCCCCTGTACCTGTATACCTCACTGTTACTGTGTACCTTCCCCCTTTACCTGTATACCTCACTGTTACCGTGTACGTTCCCCCTGTACCTGTATACCTCACTGTTACTGTATACCTTCCCCCTGTACCTGTATACCTCACTGTTACTGTGTACCTTCCCCCTGTACCTGTATACATCACTGTTACTGTGTACCTTCCCCATGTACCTGTATACCTCACTGTTACTGTGTACATTCCCCCTGTACCTGTATACCTCACTGTTACTGTGTACCTTCCGCCTGTACCTGTATACCTCACTGTTACTGTGTACCTTCCCCCTGTACCTGTATACCTCACTGTTACTGTGTACCTTCCCCCAGTACCTGTATACCTCACTGTTACCATTTACCTTCCCCCTGTACCTGAATACATCACTGTTACCGTGTACCTTCCCCCTGTACCTGTATACCTCACTGTTACTGTGTACCTTCCCCGTGTACCTGTATACCTCACTGTTACTGTGTAACCTCCCCCTGTACCTGTATCCCTCACTGTTACTGTGTACCTTCCCCCTGTACCTGTATACCTGACTGTTACCGTGTACCTTCCCCCTGTACCTGTATACCTCAATGTTACCGATTACCTTTCCCCTGTACCTGTATACCTCACTGTTACTGTGTACCTTCCCCCTGTACCTGTATACTTCACTGTTACTGTGTACATTCCCCCTGTACCTGTATACCTCACTGTTACTGTGTACCTTCCGCCTGTACCTGTATACCTCACTGTTACTGTGTACCTTCCCCCTGTACCTGTATACCTCACTGTTACTGTGTACCTTCCCCCTGTACCTGTATACCTCACTGTTACTGTGTACCTTCCCCCTGTACCTGTATACCTCACTGTTACTGTGTACCTTCCCTCTGTACCTGTATGCCTCACTGTTACTGTGTACCTTCCCCCTGTACCTGTATACCTCACTGTTACTGTGTACCTTCCCCCTGTACCTGTATACCTCACTGTTACTGTGTACCTTCCCCCTGTACCTGTATACCTCACTGTTACTGTGTACCTTCCCCCTGTACCTGTATACCTCACTGTTACCGTGTACCTTCCCTCTGTACCTGTATGCCTCACTGTTACTGTGTACCTTCCCCCTGTACCTGTATACCTCACTGTTACTGTGTACATTCCCCCTGTACCTGTATACCTCACTGTTACTGTGTACCTTCCGCCTGTACCTGTATACCTCACTGTTACTGTGTACCTTCCCCCTGTACCTGTATACCTCACTGTTACTGTGTACCTTCCCCCTGTACCTGTATACCTCACTGTTACTGTGTACCTTCCCCCTGTACCTGTATACCTCACTGTTACTGTGTACCTTCCCCCTGTACCTGTATACCTCACTGTTACTGTGTACCTTCCCCCTGTACCTGTATACCTCACTGTTACCGTGTACCTTCCCTCTGTACCTGTATACCTCACTGTTACTGTGTACCTTCCCCCTGTACCTGTATCCCTCACTGTTACTGTGTACCTTCCCCCTGTACCTGTATACCTCATTGTTACCGTGTACCTTCCCCCTGTACCTGTATACCTCACTGTTACTGTGTACCTTCCTCCTGTACCTGTATCCCTCACTGTTACTGTGTACCTTCCCCCTGTACCTGTATACCTCACTATTACCATTTACCTTCCCCCTGTACCTGTATACCTCACTGTTACTGTGTACATTCCCCCTGTACCTGTATACCTCACTGTTACTGTGTACCTTCCGCCTGTACCTGTATACCTCACTGTTACTGTGTACCTTCCCCCTGTACCTGTATACCTCACTGTTACTGTGTACCTTCCCCCTGTACCTGTATACCTCACTGTTACTGTGTACCTTCCCCCTGTACACATCACTGTTACTGTGTACCTTCCCCCTGTACCTGTATACCTCACTGTTACTGTGTACCTTCCCCCTGTACACATCACTGTTACTGTGTACCTTCCCCCTGTACCTGTATACCTCACTGTTACTGTGTATCTTCCCCCTGTACCTGTATACCTCACTGTTACCGCGTACCTTCCCCCTGTACCTGTATACCTCACCGTTACTGTGTACCTACCCCCTGTACCTGTATACCTCACTGTTACTGTGTACCTTCCCCCTGTACCTGTATACATCACTATTACCATTTACCTTCCCCCTGTACCTGAATACATCACTGTTACTGTGTACCTTCCCCCTGTACCTGTATACCTCACTGTTACTGTGTACCTTCCCCCTGTACCTGTATACCTCACCGTTACTGTGTACCTTCCCCCTGTACCTGTATACCTCACCGTTACTGTGTACCTTCCCCCTGTACCTGTATACCTCACTGTTACCGTGTACCTTCCCCCTGTACCTGTATACCTCACTGTTACCGTGTACCTTCCCCCTGTACTTGTATACCTCACTGTTACCGTGTACCTTCCCCCTGTACCTGTATACCTCACTGTTACCGTGTACCTTCCCCCTGTACCTATATACCTCACTGTTACTGTGTACCTTCCCCCTGTACCTGTATACCTCACTGTTACCATGTACCTTCCCCCTGTACCTGTATACCTCACTGTTACCGTGTACCTTCCCCCTGTACCTGTATACCTCTCTGTTACTGTGTACCTTCCCCCTGTACCTGTATACCTCACTGTTATGGTGTACCTTCCCCCTGTACCTGTATACCTCACTGTTACTGTATACCTTCCTCCTCTACCTGTATACCTCACTGTTACTGTGTACCTTCCCCCTCTACCTGTATACCTCACTGTTACCGTGTACCATCCCCCTGTACCTGTATACCTCACTGTTACCGTGTACCTTCCCCCTGTACCTGTATACCTCACTGTTACTGTGTACCTTCCCCCTGTACCTGTATACCTCACTGTTACTGTGTACCTTCCCCCTGTACCTGTGTACCTCACTGTTACCGTGTACCTTCCCCCTTTACCTGTATACCTCACTGTTACCGTGTACGTTCCCCCTGTACCTGTATACAGTACCTCACTGTTACTGTGTACCTTCCCACTGTACCTGTATACGTTACTGTGTACCTTCCCCATGTACCTGTATACCTCACTGTTACCGTGTACCTTCCCCCTGTACCTGTATACCTCACTGTTACCGTGTACCTTCCCCCTGTACCTGTATACCTCACTGTTACCGTGTACCTTCCCCCTGTACCTGAATACATCACTGTTACCGTGTACCTTCCCCCTGTACCTGTATACCTCACTGTTACTGTGTACCTTCCCCCTGTACCTGTATACATCACTGTTACTGTGTACCTTCCCCATGTACCTGTATACCTCACTGTTACCGTGTACCTACCTTCCCCCTGTACCTGTATACCTCACTGTTACCGTGTACCTTCCCCCTGAACCGGTATACCTCACTGTTACCGTGTACCTTCCCCCTTTACCTGTATACATCACTGTTACTGTGTACCTTCCCCCTGTACCTGTATACCTCACTGTTACTGTGTACCTTCCCCCTGTACCTGTATACCTCACTGTTACCGTGTACGTTCCCCCTGTACCTGTATTCCTCACTGTTACTGTGTACCTTCCCCCTTTACCTGTATACCTCACTGTTACCGTGTACGTTCCCCCTGTACCTGTATACCTCACTGTTACTGTATACCTTCCCCCTGTACCTGTATACCTCACTGTTACTGTGTACCTTCCCCCTGTACCTGTATACATCACTGTTACTGTGTACCTTCCCCATGTACCTGTATACCTCACTGTTACCGTGTACCTTCCCCCTGTACCTGTATACCTCACTGTTACCGTGTACCTTCCCCCTGTACCTGTATACCTCACTGTTACCGTGTACCTTCCCCCTTTACCTGTATACCTCACTGTTACCGTGTACGTTCCCCCTGTACCTGTATACCTCACTGTTACTGTGTACCTTCCCCCTTTACCTGTATACCTCACTGTTACTGTGTACCTTCCCCCTGTACCTGTATACCTCACTGTTACCGTGTACGTTCCCCCTGTACCTGTATACCTCACTGTTACTGTGTACCTTCCCCCTTTACCTGTATACCTCACTGTTACTGTGTACCTTCCCCCTTTACCTGTATACCTCACTGTTACTGTGTACCTTCCCCCTGTACCTGTATACCTCACTGTTACCGTGTACGTTCCCCCTGTACCTGTATACCTCACTGTTACTATGTACCTTCCCCCTGTACCTGTATACCTCACTGTTACCGTGTACCTTCCCCCTGTACCTGTATACCTCACTGTTACCGTGTACCTTCCCCCTTTACCTGTATACCTCACTGTTACCGTGTACGTTCCCCCTGTACCTGTATACCTCACTGTTACTGTGTACCTTCCCCCTGTACCTGTATACCTCACTGTTACCGTGTACGTTCCCCCTGTACCTGTATACCTCACTGTTACTATGTACCTTCCCCCTGTACCTGTATACCTCACTGTTACTGTGTACCTTCCCCCTGTACACATCACTGTTACTGTGTACCTTCCCCCTGTACCTGTATACATCACTGTTACTGTGTACCTTCCCCATGTACCTGTATACCTCACTGTTACCGTGTACCTTCCGCCTGTACCTGTATACATCACTGTTACTGTGTACTTTCCCCCTGTACCTGTATGCCTCACTGTTACTGTGTACCTTCCCCCTGTACCTGTATACCTCACTGTTACCGTGTACGTTCCCCCTGTACCTGTATTCCTCACTGTTACTGTGTACCTTCCCCCTTTACCTGTATACCTCACTGTTACCGTGTACGTTCCCCCTGTACCTGTATACCTCACTGTTACTGTATACCTTCCCCCTGTACCTGTATACCTCACTGTTACTGTGTACCTTCCCCCTGTACCTGTATACATCACTGTTACTGTGTACCTTCCCCATGTACCTGTATACCTCACTGTTACCGTGTACCTTCCCCCTGTACCTGTATACCTCACTGTTACCGTGTACCTTCCCCCTGTACCTGTATACCTCACTGTTACCGTGTACCTTCCCCCTTTACCTGTATACCTCACTGTTACCGTGTACGTTCCCCCTGTACCTGTATACCTCACTGTTACTGTGTACCTTCCCCCTTTACCTGTATACCTCACTGTTACTGTGTACCTTCCCCCTGTACCTGTATACCTCACTGTTACCGTGTACGTTCCCCCTGTACCTGTATACCTCACTGTTACTGTGTACCTTCCCCCTTTACCTGTATACCTCACTGTTACTGTGTACCTTCTCCCTTTACCTGTATACCTCACTGTTACTGTGTACCTTCCCCCTGTACCTGTATACCTCACTGTTACCGTGTACGTTCCCCCTGTACCTGTATACCTCACTGTTACTATGTACCTTCCCCCTGTACCTGTATACCTCACTGTTACCGTGTACCTTCCCCCTGTACCTGTATACCTCACTGTTACCGTGTACCTTCCCCCTTTACCTGTATACCTCACTGTTACCGTGTACGTTCCCCCTGTACCTGTATACCTCACTGTTACTGTGTACCTTCCCCCTGTACCTGTATACCTCACTGTTACCGTGTACGTTCCCCCTGTACCTGTATACCTCACTGTTACTATGTACCTTCCCCCTGTACCTGTATACCTCACTGTTACTGTGTACCTTCCCCCTGTACACATCACTGTTACTGTGTACCTTCCCCCTGTACCTGTATACATCACTGTTACTGTGTACCTTCCCCCTGTACACATCACTGTTACTGTGTACCTTCCCCCTGTACCTGTATACCTCACTGTTACTGTGTACCTTCCCCCTGTACCTGTATACATCACTGTTACTGTGTACCTTCCCCCTGTACCTGTATACCTCACTGTTACTGTGTACCTTCCCCCTGTACACATCACTGTTACTGTGTACCTTCCCCCTGTACCTGTATACATCACTGTTACTGTGTACCTTCCCCCTGTACCTGTATACATCACTGTTACTGTGTACCTTCCCCCTGTACCTGTATACCTCACTGTTAGTGTACCTTCCCCCTGTACCTGTATACATCACTGTTACTGTGTACCTTCCCCCTGTACCTGTATACCTCACTGTTACTGTGTACCTTCCCCCTGTACCTGTATACCTCACTGTTACCATGTACCTTCCCCCTGTACCTGTATACATCACTGTTACTGTGTACCTTCCCCCTGTACCTGTATACATCACTGTTACTGTGTACCTTCCCCCTGTACCTGAATACATCACTGTTAGTGTACCTTCCCCCTGTACCTGTATACATCACTGTTACTGTGTACCTTCCCCCTGTACCTGAATACATCACTGTTACTGTGTACCTTCCCCCTGTACCTGTATACCTCACTGTTAGTGTACCTTCCCCCTGTACCTGTATACATCACTGTTACTGTGTACCTTCCCCCTGTACCTGTATACCTCACTGTTACTGTGTACCTTCCCCCTGTACCTGTATACCTCACTGTTACTGTGTACCTTCCCCCAGTACCTGTATGCCTCACTGTTACTGTGTACCTTCCCCCAGTACCTGTATGCCTCACTGTTACTGTGTACCTTACCCCTGTACCTGTATACCTCACTTTTACTGTGTACCTTCCCCCTGTACACATCACTGTTACTGTGTACCTTCCCCCTGTACCTGTATACATCACTGTTACTGTGTACCTTCCCCATGTACCTGTATACCTCACTGTTACCGTGTACCTTCCGCCTGTACCTGTATACATCACTGTTACTGTGTACTTTCCCCCTGTACCTGTATGCCTCACTGTTACTGTGTACCTTCCCCCTGTACCTGTATACCTCACTGTTACCGTGTACGTTCCCCCTGTACCTGTATTCCTCACTGTTACTGTGTACCTTCCCCCTTTACCTGTATACCTCACTGTTACCGTGTACGTTCCCCCTGTACCTGTATACCTCACTGTTACTGTATACCTTCCCCCTGTACCTGTATACCTCACTGTTACTGTGTACCTTCCCCCTGTACCTGTATACATCACTGTTACTGTGTACCTTCCCCATGTACCTGTATACCTCACTGTTACCGTGTACCTTCCCCCTGTACCTGTATACCTCACTGTTACCGTGTACCTTCCCCCTGTACCTGTATACCTCACTGTTACCGTGTACCTTCCCCCTTTACCTGTATACCTCACTGTTACCGTGTACGTTCCCCCTGTACCTGTATACCTCACTGTTACTGTGTACCTTCCCCCTTTACCTGTATACCTCACTGTTACTGTGTACCTTCCCCCTGTACCTGTATACCTCACTGTTACCGTGTACGTTCCCCCTGTACCTGTATACCTCACTGTTACTGTGTACCTTCCCCCTTTACCTGTATACCTCACTGTTACTGTGTACCTTCCCCCTTTACCTGTATACCTCACTGTTACTGTGTACCTTCCCCCTGTACCTGTATACCTCACTGTTACCGTGTACGTTCCCCCTGTACCTGTATACCTCACTGTTACTATGTACCTTCCCCCTGTACCTGTATACCTCACTGTTACCGTGTACCTTCCCCCTGTACCTGTATACCTCACTGTTACCGTGTACCTTCCCCCTTTACCTGTATACCTCACTGTTACCGTGTACGTTCCCCCTGTACCTGTATACCTCACTGTTACTGTGTACCTTCCCCCTGTACCTGTATACCTCACTGTTACCGTGTACGTTCCCCCTGTACCTGTATACCTCACTGTTACTATGTACCTTCCCCCTGTACCTGTATACCTCACTGTTACTGTGTACCTTCCCCCTGTACACATCACTGTTACTGTGTACCTTCCCCCTGTACCTGTATACATCACTGTTACTGTGTACCTTCCCCCTGTACCTGTATACCTCACTGTTACTGTGTACCTTCCCCATGTACCTGTATACCTGACTGTTACTGTGTACCTTCCCCCTGTACACATCACTGTTACTGTGTACCTTCCCCCTGTACCTGTATACATCACTGTTACTGTGTACCTTCCCCCTGTACCTGTATACCTCACTGTTACTATGTACCTTCCCCCTGTACCTGTATACCTCACTGTTACTGTGTACCTTCCCCCTGTACACATCACTGTTACTGTGTACCTTCCCCCTGTACCTGTATACATCACTGTTACTGTGTACCTTCCCCATGTACCTGTATACCTCACTGTTACCGTGTACCTTCCGCCTGTACCTGTATACATCACTGTTACTGTGTACTTTCCCCCTGTACCTGTATGCCTCACTGTTACTGTGTACCTTCCCCCTGTACCTGTATACCTCACTGTTACCGTGTACGTTCCCCCTGTACCTGTATTCCTCACTGTTACTGTGTACCTTCCCCCTTTACCTGTATACCTCACTGTTACCGTGTACGTTCCCCCTGTACCTGTATACCTCACTGTTACTGTATACCTTCCCCCTGTACCTGTATACCTCACTGTTACTGTGTACCTTCCCCCTGTACCTGTATACATCACTGTTACTGTGTACCTTCCCCATGTACCTGTATACCTCACTGTTACCGTGTACCTTCCCCCTGTACCTGTATACCTCACTGTTACCGTGTACCTTCCCCCTGTACCTGTATACCTCACTGTTACCGTGTACCTTCCCCCTTTACCTGTATACCTCACTGTTACCGTGTACGTTCCCCCTGTACCTGTATACCTCACTGTTACTGTGTACCTTCCCCCTTTACCTGTATACCTCACTGTTACTGTGTACCTTCCCCCTGTACCTGTATACCTCACTGTTACCGTGTACGTTCCCCCTGTACCTGTATACCTCACTGTTACTGTGTACCTTCCCCCTTTACCTGTATACCTCACTGTTACTGTGTACCTTCCCCCTTTACCTGTATACCTCACTGTTACTGTGTACCTTCCCCCTGTACCTGTATACCTCACTGTTACCGTGTACGTTCCCCCTGTACCTGTATACCTCACTGTTACTATGTACCTTCCCCCTGTACCTGTATACCTCACTGTTACCGTGTACCTTCCCCCTGTACCTGTATACCTCACTGTTACCGTGTACCTTCCCCCTTTACCTGTATACCTCACTGTTACCGTGTACGTTCCCCCTGTACCTGTATACCTCACTGTTACTGTGTACCTTCCCCCTGTACCTGTATACCTCACTGTTACCGTGTACGTTCCCCCTGTACCTGTATACCTCACTGTTACTATGTACCTTCCCCCTGTACCTGTATACCTCACTGTTACTGTGTACCTTCCCCCTGTACACATCACTGTTACTGTGTACCTTCCCCCTGTACCTGTATACATCACTGTTACTGTGTACCTTCCCCCTGTACCTGTATACCTCACTGTTACTGTGTACCTTCCCCCTGTACCTGTATACCTCACTGTTACTGTGTACCTTCCCCCTGTACCTGTATACCTCACTGTTACCGTGTACGTTCCCCCTGTACCTGTATACCTCACTGTTACTATGTACCTTCCCCCTGTACCTGTATACCTCACTGTTACTGTGTACCTTCCCCCTGTACACATCACTGTTACTGTGTACCTTCCCCCTGTACCTGTATACCTCACTGTTACTGTGTACCTTCCCCCTGTACCTGTATACCTCACTGTTACTGTGTACCTTCCCCCTGTACACATCACTGTTACTGTGTACCTTCCCCCTGTACCTGTATACCTCACTGTTACTGTGTACCTTCCCCCTGTACCTGTATACCTCACTGTTACTGTGTACCTTCCCCCTGTACCTGTATACCTCACTGTTACTGTGTACCTTCCCCCTGTACCTGTATACCTCACTGTTACTGTGTACCTTCCCCCTGTACACATCACTGTTACTGTGTACCTTCCCCCTGTACCTGTATACCTCACTGTTACTGTGTACCTTCCCCCTGTACCTGTATACATCACTGTTACCATTTACCTTCCCCCTGTACCTGTATACCTCACTGTTACTGTGTACCTTCCCCCAGTACCTGTATACCTCACTGTTACTGTGTACCTTCCCCCTGTACCTGTATACCTCACTGTTACTGTGTACCTTCCCCCTGTACCTGTATACCTCACTGTTACTGTGTACCTTCCCCCTGTACACATCACTGTTACTGTGTACCTTCCCCCTGTACCTGTATACCTCACTGTTACTGTGTACCTTCCCCCTGTACCTGTATACATCACTGTTACCATTTACCTTCCCCCTGTACCTGTATACCTCACTGTTACTGTGTACCTTCCCCCTGTACCTGTATACCTCACTGTTACTGTGTACCTTCCCCCTGTACCTGTATACCTCACTGTTACTGTGTACATTCCCCCTGTACCTGTATACCTCACTGTTACTGTGTACCTTCCCCCTGTACCTGTATACCTCACTGTTACTGTGTACCTTCCCCCTGTACCTGTATACCTCACTGTTACTGTGTACCTTCCCCCTGTACCTGTATACCTCACTGTTACTGTGTACCTTCCCCCTGTACCTGTATACATCACTGTTACCATTTACCTTCCCCCTGTACCTGTATACCTCACTGTTACTGTGTACCTTCCCCCTGTACCTGTATACCTCACTGTTACTGTGTACCTTCCCCCTGTACCTGTATACCTCACTGTTACTGTGTACCTTCCCCCTGTACCTGTATACCTCACTGTTACTGTGTACATTCCCCCTGTACCTGTATACCTCACTGTTACTGTGTACCTTCCCCCTGTACCTGTATACCTCACTGTTACTGTGTACCTTCCCCCTGTACCTGTATACCTCACTGTTACTGTGTACCTTCCCCCTGTACCTGTATACCTCACTGTTACTGTGTACCTTCCCCCAGTACCTGTATACATCACTGTTACTGTGTGCCTTCCCCCTGTACAAGTATACATCACTGTTACTGTGTACCTTCCCCCTGTACCTGTATACCTCACTGTTACTGTGTACATTCCCCCTGTACCTGTATACCTCACTGTTACTGTGTACCTTCCCCCTGTACCTGTATACCTCACTGTTACTGTGTACCTTCCCCCTGTACCTGTATACCTCACTGTTACTGTGTACCTTCCCCCTGTACCTGTATACCTCACTGTTACTGTGTACCTTCCCCCAGTACCTGTATACATCACTGTTACTGTGTGCCTTCCCCCTGTACAAGTATACATCACTATTACTGTGTACCTTCGCATTTACTGTGTAAATTTTCGCATCTCACGTGCAACAATGAGGTCTTTGGGATTTATAAGAGATTGGAAGGGTAGAGAACAAACATTTACAGTAGCAGAATATGGTAAAACAGGGTATATACTGTATACACACATACACACACGATGGATTCACATTATTATGACCACCGGGCTAATAGCCAGATTCACTGCCGTGTGCAGCAGGCACGGCAGCTAGAAGAGCTGTACTGTCATTTTAGACACATCTGGTAGCCCCCAGGTTAATTTTGATGGTGAGCTGCTCCACTGTAGCGTGTCGGTCGGCCCTCACGCACCTTTGTAGCAGACATTCACCTCTCACATCAATGACACCTGGTGCTTCACAGTTTCCATGTCGGTTATTCACAATGGTGCCTTTTGTCCAGTCACGATACACCTTCACCACAACAGCATGAGAACAGTTCACAAGCTGCGCTGTTTTAGAAATACTGCCACCCTTGGCCTGAGAGCTGATAATCATCCCTTTTTGTAACTAGGATAAATTGCCCCTTTTACCCATGACAGCAACGAGCTATATGTGTGCAGACAGCCTATCACACACCTTATATACTCACCAAGCCAGCGCACAACATGTGATGCTCATCATGGGCTACGCGCTGCTGATGTCAAATATACAGTAGGAGGTGGTCATTATAATGTGACTCAATCGTGTATATATAAATGTAAACAGGAACATAATTATTTTCTCTTACCTAGTGATGTAAGTATCTGGTGATTCTCCACCATCACATCCTTATACAGGTCCTTGTGTTCTTCTACATACCCCCACTCTTCCATGGAGAAATAGACAGTGACATCCTGACACCTTACAGGAACCTGCACACACAATGATACAGTCATCACCCAGACACATCCCCTGGTGTTACTGTATAATGTCCCATTCCCAGCAGTCACCTCTCCAGTCAGCAGCTGAATGATCTTGTTGGTGAGTCCCAGAATTTTCTGGTCATTGTCTCCTTCGTGTATAAGTGAGAGAGGTGGAGGCTCTATGATAGGGCTCTGGTTCCTGCTGAATCCTTGAGATGGGCATGGACCACTGCTGATTGTTGCACATTCACTAGATGTCTTCTTCACAACTGTGTAGTTCTATTTAAAAAAAAAAAAAAAAGCATAAAAAATAAATAAATAAATAAATGTAAAGAGCTGTGCTTTGGAAAGATAAACAGTTCAACTTGATTTTAGCTGAAAACCGCACATGAGAGTGCATCAGTAATAGAAACTGAGCGTAACACTGGACAATGTGAAGAGGAGCCAATGGATCCCAGTGAGCTTATAGTAAGGAAATAATTCACATAAACACTGCTGCCTGATAACACCTGGAGCGGGCCTACGCCTGAGAACATTGGGACCAGTCAAGGTGAGCGGGAAGCTGAGGAGGGAGAACACCAGGATTGTCCTCTGAGCAAAGGGGAGTAGACCAGGAACAACCTCACCAGGGACAGCTTTACTAGACAGTAGTATACGCCCCACTTTCTCACCTCTGCTTGAGACCACTTTATTAACAGTTTGTTTTATCCTGGTCTGCCTCCTTCATTCTGTTAAAAGCAAATGTTTTTTTTTTTTGTTTTTTTATCATTGCACTGTCTACCATCACTAACGCTTCATGGTCTCCACTCCAGCTATTCTTTCTCCTTTCTCTATATTCCCAATGCATCCGGCACTTCTGCGTGTAGCTCATCCTGCCCACTGTAATCCTATGCAGTGTGCGCTAGATGGCTGCCTCTCAAAGGGGTTCACTACGGATTGCCGGCGGTCGAGCTCCCGGCGACCAGCATACCGGCGCCGGGAGCCCGACCGCCGGCTTACCGACAGTGTGGCGAGCGCAAATGAGCCCCTTGCGGGCCCGCTGCGCTTGCCACGCTACGGGCACGGTGGCGCGCTGTGCGCGCCACACTATTTTATTCTCCCTCTAGGGGGGTCGTGGACCCCCACGAGGGAGAATAAGTGTCGGTATGCCGGCTGTCGGGCTCCCGGCGCCGGTATACTGAGGGACCACCCTCTCAAAGGCGTGATGAACAATCCATTGAAGTGGTGATGCAGGGAGTATCCTGTTAGCTCTCTGTTCATTTTATCGATGTACACCTTATCTACATGTATTATTTGTTTGTACATTGCAACCAGTGTAGTGCACCCAACATGGCTATCTTGCCTTGTGCCCTGTGTAGAACAAGGAGAACATGGTTATGAAGAACTTGCTAGGATCTCTCCTAGTATTTTGTGTCAACAATTTCAGGACTCACCTGTTCTGCCTAGCGTGATCTTACAGAGTGCAGCTAAAATAGCTGCCTCACCAGGATCCTTTGTGGGTAGGATGAGTGATCCTGCAACTTATGACCCAAAATGGCTGCCACACCTTTATTTTGCCTCCATACAAATCCAAACCTTCCTAGTATGCTCATAGCTTCTGTCCTGCAGGGGGGTAACTAGGTGTGTGCAGATGGGGCACCGCATATAGCGCTGCAGTGCAGGGGGCGCTGTTGGCGGCACGTGTCAATTATCTCTTTTAATTACTTTCACTTGCAGCATCCGTCTTTTTTAAAGACCAGCATCTCCTGGCTGCTGTTGTCTCCTACCCTGACCCCTTCTGTCGCTTATACCTATACAACATTCATGAACTCAACTTTAGATTTTTTTTTGTTATTCAATCACACTGCTCTTTATTTCATTTCAAGATGCTGACATACCCAGGATTCAAACCCATTGTCTGTGGCATTGCAGACAATCCATTCATTGAGCTATCTTCCCTAGAGAATTTTAACTATTTGAAGCTTACCTTGTACTTTGTGGAAAAATAATCAGCATTGTAGCTGAGTAGATCTATGTAGTGTGTGGCTGCAAGAGATTGGATGTGTGGCTGCACACAACATAGACCTGCTAAAAAAATTTTTTATAATGTACTAGAAGATTCATACAGTCTTCATAGTTTTTATGCAGGATCAAATAGCTTAATGAGTAGGGAGTTTGATTAGAATTCAACAGGTTATTGGTTTAAATCCTGGGTAGGGCAGTACCGGTATATTGAAATTAGTGATGAGCGGGTTCGGTTTCTCGGAAACCGAACCCCCCCGAACTTCACCCTTTTTACATGGATCCGAGCCATACTCGGATTCTCCCGTATGGCTCGGGTAACCTGAGCGCGCCCGAACGTCATCATCCCGCTGTTGGATTCTCGCGAGATTTGCCGCGCGTCGCAGCCATTTTCACTCGTGCATTGGAAATGTTAGGGAGAGGACGTGGCTGGCGTCCTCTCCGTTATTGTTGAACTTGATTGTGCATTATTGCTTAATTGTGGGGAGGGCTGGGGAGCAGCTGTATTATATAGTAGGAGTACAGTGCAGAGTTTTGATGATCAGTGACCACCAGTTATCCGTTCTCTGCCTGAAAAAAACGCTCCATATCTGTGCTCAGTGTGCTGCATATATCTGTGCTCACACTGCTTAATTGTGGGGACTGGGGAGCAGCTGTATTATATAGCAGGAGTACAGTGCAGAGTTTTGCTGACAGTGACCACCAGTATACGTTGTCTGTCTGAAAAACACTCCATGGCCCTCATTCCGAGTCGTTCGCTCTGTAATTTTCTTCGCATTGCAGCGTTTTTCTGCTTAGTACGCATGCGCAATGTTCGCACTGCGACTGCGCCAAGTAATTTTGCTATGAAGATAGTATTTTTACTCACGGCTTTTTCTTCGCTCCGGCGATCGTAGTGTGATTGACAGGAAATGGGTGTTACTGGGCGGAAACACGGCGTTTTATGGGCGTGTGGATAAAAACGCTACCGTTTCCGGAAAAAACGCGGGAGTGGCTGGAGAAACGGAGGAGTGTCTGGGCGAACGCTGGGTGGGTTTGTGACGTCAAACCAGGAACGACAATCACTGAACTGATCGCAGATGCAGAGTAAGTCTGAAGCTACTCAGAAACTGCTAAGCAGTTTGTAATCGCAATATTGCGAATACATCGTTCGCAATTTTAAGAAGCTAAGATTCACTCCCAGTAGGCGGCGGCTTAGCGTGTGTAACTCTGCTAAAATCGCCTTGCGAGCGAACAACTCGGAATGAGGGCCCATATCTGTGCTCAGTGTGCTGCTTTATTGTGGGGACTGGGGACCACCAGTATAATTAATATTATATAGGAGGAGTACAGTGCAGAGTTTTGCTGACCAGTGACCACCAGTATGCAATATATAGCATTACGGTACAGTAGGCCACTGCTGTACCTACCTCTGTGTCGTCATTAAGTATACTATCCAAGAATTCGAGGGGCGAATAGGCCCGAGAATAAATAAGCGTCCTGGGTTTTTTAAAAGAAGGAAGCCTGGGACAGGGAATGGGAGAAAGGGGGAGGGGGGGGGGGATAGAGCAGGTAGCATAGCAGCATCCTATAGGAAAAAGGGGAGGAGAGTTACCTGGGAGGTACAAAAGACCAGGAATGCCAGGCAGGCTCCCTCTTTTCATGCTGATCAAGGATCCAAGAAGGCAGCTCCTGGAATCAAGGAAGGAATAAGTACACTTTGATTTTTAATCCTCCCCGCGCTCCCCCTCGCCTGAACTGCAGGTAGAACCACACTGCAGGCGCACCCCGCAATACCCGCCGTACACTGTTTTAGTGCAAATAGATGCAGACCCTTACACTAACGCTGTATAACAGCCAGCGTCCACCCCGCAGCATGCCCAGGCTTAAGAGGAATCCCCCCCGGCGTCTCATACAAACGGACGCAATCACGGCCACGCCAGCGCGCGGAACTGCAGCTCCAAGGGCCCCGGCCGGTGACGGCGGGACCACCGCCCGCTTCACCCCTCCATAAGTGGCTAGCACGCGGCGGGCCCGAGGCGGGCTCCGGCGCGCCAGCCCACAGCCCGTCGCAGGGCACGCCCCCCCCCCACTTCCGGCGCCGAGCGATCGCGTCACGCTCGGCGCTGCCCAGCAACCGCACATCCCGGCTCCAACGGGTCAGGCCGCACTGCCGGAGCCCGCGATTTCACCCCCGCGACCGCCGCCCGCTTCACCCCTCATTCCTGGCTGGCGCGCGGCGGGCCCGAAACAGGCTCCGGCGCGCCAGCCCACAACCAGCCGCAGGACACACCCCCACCCCTTCAGGCGCCGAGCGATCGCGTCACGCTCGGCGCCGCCCAGCCGCCGCAGCAGCAGCCGGATGTCCCAGCTCCGGCGGAACAGGCCCCGCCGCCGGAGCTCACACGCACACCCCCCGCGTCACGGCACACTAACAGCACGTACCCACACATGATGGGACGTGCGCAGCAGCAGCAGTATAGCACGGCTCCGGCGGGACAGACCCCACCGCCGGAGCACGTGAGCACACCCCCCGCGTCGCTGCACATGAGCAGCACGTACCCACACATGATGGGACGTGCCCAGCAGCAGCCGCAGCAGCAGCCACAAACCCCGGCTCTAGCGGAGCAGGCCCCACCGCCGGAGCCCACACTTACACCCCCAGCGACGCTGCACAGTAGCGGCGCGTACCCACGCACGCTGGTACGCGCCCAGCAGCGGCAGCAGCCACAGATAACGGCTCCGGCGGGACAGACACCACCGCCGGAGCCCGTGCACACCCCCCCCCCCCCCCGCGCTGCAATTAACCCACCCGTACCCTCCAATACTGTCTCGGGGCACCCTCACGCCGCAAGCGCAGGCGGGGCAAGCTGCGTACAGCCAACCGCAATACGCAGTGACGCAACAGCTGGGGTGGGGGCAGCAGCCCACAGCGCTCCCCCCCCCCCCCCCCCCCCTGGTGGCAGGCAGGCCTGCACCTTCCCCCGGCCCATTACCCGTCAGGTACTGTGTTGGCTCACTGGGTTAATAGCTGGGACTGTTCTGAATAGTGATGTGGATTCCCTGGTTCAATACCCACTGCTGCCTTTCTTCCAGCCCACAGCAGCAAGACAGCACGCTTAAATAGTTAATTATTTATTTCCATAAATTTTCCCCTTTTCTGTCATGCTACTTTGTAATATGGTACTTTTCCCTTTCACTTACTGTACTTACTTACAGATGGTCAGACTACTCGTCTCGCTTCTCCTTACGGCTTAGCTTCGGGGGGAGCCCACGCGAAACTTTGCAATCTGATGATTCCTTAGGATGCACGCAGAGGGACCACCCAGATAAGTATCATGTATTTACAGGCTAGGGGTATGGCTTCTGCGCTGTGGCTTAGTGGGTTAAAGCGACTGTCTGATAAGCAGGCCTCAATGGTCAATGAACATAATGAGTGAAAAGTCCAGCACTGTCCACCAGTATAATCGTGACGTTAGGGCAGGAACCTTACTATACGTTCTCCAGTAAACTGCGAATAAATTGTATGTGGAAGCATATGATAATCACTCCAGCCTTGGAGTTGGTTTTAAAAGACAAACGCATGGGAAGCAGATCATATAATAGCAGGATGGGACATTCAGCTGCTGCAGGGATAGCAAACCCCACATCTAAGCAACCCTCCCCTTCCCCGTTGCTAAGGCTTCCCTCATAAAATCTTTGCTCTCACAGTAATACACTAGCTTCCCCCCTTCTTAATTACTGATAGCATGTCCAGCAGACGCTATCTGGCTGGGGGTTATCTTATCTCCCCTCCTCCAACAATGTTAGTGGTTCCCTTTCATCTTCTCCCCTGCACATAACCCCTCCCAGCAGTGTGACCAGTGTACGGTATACGAGGGAGGGGGTGTAAAAATAAAAATACAGAAATAAATGAAATAAAAGGGCAGGGGGGTGCTGGGTAGAATTACAGGGATGTGGGAGTTAGTACAGCGCATAGTGGGTAAT
The DNA here is from genome assembly GCF_028390025.1 of Pseudophryne corroboree. NCBI lineage: Eukaryota > Metazoa > Chordata > Amphibia > Anura > Myobatrachidae > Pseudophryne > Pseudophryne corroboree. Next base: position 147,032,040 of record NC_086446.1, on the reverse strand, counting down.
AGTGTCATAGTAGACAGTATAACATGGGTCAGTGGTTACATTGCAGAGTCAGTATTAAATTACAGCGTATAAAGTATGATAGGGTTATAGTATGCGATTGATGCAAGGATCGCAGAAGTGCAACGGCATGTATATATTGCAGGGTAGAACAGGTACTAGTAATGCTGCTTTCACATCGCAAAACCTGCTTTTGAAATGGTATTTGAAACGGTTCTTAAAATGGAGAAATAGCTGTGGCCTAGCGGTTAGAGTAAGGCGCTTACAGTGCGTGCTCCCTGGGTTCGTTCCCCAGTGCGGGCACATTTATTTATGTCTGAGCAGTTAAACCCATTTCACATCTCATGTTGTAACCAGTAAATTACCATTTCATTACCTTTTTTGGTACCATTCACACTGAACCCGTTTCACCCATAGAAAACAGTGGTTGTCATTATAAATGGACTTTTCTAGCCCACACATTATTAATAAGTATTTAAGTAAATTTATTATTAATAATTTTGGATAGTAGTACGATGGAACCCAGCAGCTTGAAGCATTGTGCTATGTTTTATATATGAGGGTATCCTTGACGGTCCCAGTAATTTGGCAGCAGATTTCCTCATCCCCTCTGATCCTAAAGCAGCTCCCTCACCTCTTCACCACTCCAATTAGACATTTTATAATGGCTTTGCAGTCTAAAAGTTTATAAAGCCACTCTCACACGTGTCTCCTGTGTTTTCCAAGCTGTTTCCTGGTTGTGGAGGCTGACATCACACATGGAGACAGCCTATGACCTCCTGGGGCTTGCAAATACCGTTTCAGACCCTTTCACACTACAAGAACAGTCATCGCATTGCCGTGAACATGTATTATTACATTGATAGTAGGTATATAAGAACAGTATAATACAGATCAGTGTGGGACAGTCACGCGCCATATCGTTCATATTAGCAAATTTTTCGGTATTACCCGTGGCCTTAGCTCCATTATTATTGTATTGCAGTTAGTCGGAAGGCGTCACAGGCGATTTGCAATGCCATGCACAGTCCATACATTAGAAAAATGCCTGGGTACACAGAGCATAACGAGGCAGTAACAAAAACCAAAAATAATAATAATAATAATAATAATAATAATAATAATAATAATAAATAAATAAAAATAAATAAAAAATAGACAGGCCATGATTTGCATAGCGCGGTACAGCCCAGCGCTACACAGTACAACTTCCACTGTGCTAAGCGCAGGGTTTAATCCCCTGGCATTGTATTATGTGGTATAGAGTTATAATGATAACCGCTTAGTACAAAGTAGCTTGTTATATAACCTGAGTGTCATACAAAAGGCAGGCCTGGGAGACAAAGCAAGTAGCGATAGCGATCTCAATAGAAAAACCATCAAAGCTGCTTTGGGGAATGCGCAGCATTGTGTTCGCTTAGGTAGCAGAATAGCAGAAACGCACCATTTATGGGGCAATGGTTAGCATTAAGGCCTCGCAGCACTGAGGTCATGGGTTCAATCCCAGTTCTTAATTCATATTACATTTACTAGCTATGTCTTTAAGCGCTGAATAAGTTTGTTCCATAACCAAACGGTCATACAAAATGCAACAAGTAGCGGTAGCGATCACAGTAAAAACCCATCAAAGCTACTTTAGTGAACGTGCAATATGATGGTCACTTATGGTATCATAATAAGGTAGACAGGACAGAAGGAAAAGGAAAGCCAAAGGTCCGGGCGCAAAGCGAAGGTTTAAGGGCTGAATAGTACCTCGTCTCTGCATAAAGTAGGGGTCAAGGCTGCATGTGCCTTAGCGGTATACGCGATAACGTAGGACAACTATAGTCTGGCGCAAGGCATGAATATCAATTCAGCGTAAACGCACCAGTTATGTGGCAATGGGTAGTATTACGGCCTCACAGTGATTAGGTCATGGGTTCAATCCAGTTAAGAGCATTCTTTGTGGAGTTTATATGCACTCTCGGGTGTCTTATTTCATATGATAGTTGCTAGGTATAGATCATAGTGCGCTATATGATGAGTATACCTAACCGGATTGAACCCGTTAGGATGTAGAATTTTTCCTTTGTTATTTTCGGTGGAGGCACCATCAGGATGTAGAAATTTTTTATTTTCGGTGGTGGCACCGTTAGGATGTAGACATTTTTTATTTTCGGTGGTGGCACCGTTAGGATGTAGAAATTTTTTATTTTCGGTGGTGGCACCGTTAGGAGGTAGAATTTTTTTATTTTCGGTGGTGGCACCGTTAGGATGTAGAAATTTTTTATTTTCGGTGGAGGCACCGTCAGGATGTAGAAAATTTTTATTTTCGGTGGTGGCACCGTTAGGATGTAGAAATTTTTTATTTTCGGTGGAGGCACCGTCAGGCCATTTGAAAGTGTCGGACATTTGAAAGTGTAATTATCAACTGACAAGACATGGCAGTATTGGCACGTAAGGGGTTGCCAGCGGGCGAGATCAAAAAACTGGGCAGGTGGAAATCAGGAGCGTACAAGGTATACTTACGCGCGGAAAAGCAAGACTAGAAGGCAGCTCGGCGTCTTTCGCGAAACCCAAGGCCTTAAGCTGCCCGCCATAAATGGGGGAATGAAGGACTTTTTCCAATTTTGCCCTCAAACAAAAAGAGGTTTTGTGGTTTTCACCTTCATATGGGTCGCGCGAAAGTTCGCACCATAGGTCCGCATACAACAGGCGGTAACGATTATGTGTAATGCTACTTTTCAGGAGTGCAAAAGGTCTAGGGGGCAACGATCTAGGAAAAAGCAAGGGGAGCGAGCTGATTACGGCAATTCAAGCCGACATACAATGGCTGAAGGGCCGGTGGCCTAATACACGGATCACATGGTCCGATATAGTCCCAAGGGCACAGGGGGGCCCGGGGTTACAAAGGGTCAGAAGAAAGGTGAACAAGGTAGCCCGTCTCTTAACGGGAGAAGGCGATACGATCGCCAGGCACCCGTTGTTGAGGTACGGAAAGGAAGGGCTGTTCAGGCAAGACGGGGTACACCTGACAGAGAAGGGTTTAGCGTTATTCTTGGGCGACATAGCAGAAAGCGTCAGTGGGAGGCAGGAGGTAGCAGCAGGTGGCGGGCCTGGGTTCTAGGAACCAGGCTATGGCGGCAAGCAGTGCTCCTCGGCAGTCTGTAGTAGCGCAACGTCGGTTGGCCGGCACTTCCCCCAGATACTCGGCGAGGGGGAGGGGGGGGGATAGAGCAGGTAGCATAGCAGGTAGCATAGCAGCATCCTATAGGAAAAAGGGGAGGAGAGTTACCTGGGAGGTACAAAAGACCAGGAATGCCAGGCAGGCTCCCTCTTTTCATGCTGATCAAGGATCCAAGAAGGCACCCACCCTCCCGCCCAGTTGGTAGGGCAATTGGCCCTGGTGATTAGGAATTAAGATTTGTTTGTTATTTTCGGTGGTGGCACCGGTAGGCCAGTCCAGAATTTGCATTATCGCCAGGGCAAAGGTGAGGTAACTGGAATTTGAAATTAAGTTTACGTCCGGTGGAGGCACCGTCAGGCCAATTCGGTCTTTAATTATGTCCTGGCAAAAGAGGTCCAGCAGGCGCGACAAGCAGTGCTCCTCGGCAGTCTGTAGTAGCGCAACGTCGGTTGGCCGGCACTTCCCCCAGATACTCGGCGAGTTTGTCGTGGCCTCAAGGGCCGACACGGTCGTCATCTTAAGGGTGGACCGGTGCTATGCCAATGGTGGGAAGTGGTACCGCTCAGCTAACTTGCGCAAGGGCGGGACTTAGGTTCCGCCCCGTTGTTTAATTTAGGAGAAATTAATATGTAGGCTGTAGCCGGGGGTACGCACTGCTTTCTCGCCACCCACTTATAGAGTTCCAATTCTAATTCGATCAATAAATTTGGCTGTGACCTTTTAAATCGCAATTCAGTTGTCTGAGTGTTTATTGGGGAGAAAAGGGGGTAGGGGGTGAACGGCGAGGTCGTTAATAAAATCAATGGACGGCTTAATCTACATTCTATACCTGTGGTGCATTTTAGTTTTGCAGTTTGCTGACACAGTGACCACCAGTATACTATATATAGCAGTACGGTACGGAAGGCCACTGCTGTACCTACCTCTGTGTCGTCATTAAGTATACTATCCATCTACATTCTGTACCTGTGGTGCATTTTAGTTTTGCAGTTTGCTGACACAGTGACCACCAGTATACTATATATAGCAGTACGGTACGGAAGGCCACTGCTGTACCTACCTCTGTGTCGTCATTAAGTAAACTATCCATCTACATTCTATACCTGTGGTGCATTTTAGTTTTGCAGTTTGCTGACACAGTGACCACCAGTATACTATATATAGCAGTACGGTACGGAAGGCCACTGCTGTACCTACCTCTGTGTCATCATTATGTATACTATCCATCTACATTCTATACCTGTGGTGCATTTTAGTTTTGCAGTTTGCTGACACAGTGACCACCAGTATACTATCACTGCTGTACCTACCTCTGTGTCGTCATTAAGTACACTATCCATCTACATTCCATCTACAATTCCATCTTGCACCTCTTTTTTCTTTCATTTTTCTTTGCATCATGTGCTGTTTGGGGACAATTTTTTTGAAGTGCCATCCTGCCTGACACTGCAGTGCCACTCCTAGATGGGCCAGGTGTTTGTGTCGGCCACTTGTGTCGCTTAGCTTAGTCACACAGCGACCTTGGTGTGCCTCTTTTTTTCTTTGCATCATGTGCTGTTTGGGGACAATTTTTTTTAAGTGCCATCCTGCCTGACACTGCAGTGCCACTCCTAGATGGGCCAGGTGTTTGTGTCGGCCACTTGTGTCGCTTAGCTTAGTCACACAGCGACCTTGGTGCGCCTCTTTTTTTCTTTGCATCATGTGCTGTTTGGGGACAATTTTTTTGAAGTGCCATCCTACCTGACACTGCAGTGACACTCCTAGATGGGCCAGGTGTTTGTGTCGGCCACTTGTGTCGCTTAGCTTAGTCACACAGCGACCTTGGTGCGCCTCTTTTTTTCTTTGCATCATGTGCTGTTTGGGGACAATTTTTTTGAAGTGCCATCCTGCCTGACACTGCAGTGCCACTCCTAGATGGGCCAGGTATTTGTGTCGGCCACTTGTCTCGCTTAGCTTAGCCATCCAGCGACCTCGGTGCAAATTTTAGGACTAAAAATAATATTGTGAGGTGTTCAGAATAGACTGGAAATTAGAGATGAGCGGGTTCGGTTTCTTTGAATCCGAACCCGCACGAACTTCACTTTTTTTTCCACGGGTCCGAGCGACTCGGATCTTCCCGCCTTGCTCGGTTAACCCGAGCGCGCCCGAACGTCATCATGACGCTGTCGGATTCTCGCGAGACTCGGATTCTATATAAGGAGCCGCGCGTCGCCGCCATTTTCACTCGTGCATTGAGATTGATAGGGAGAGGACGTGTCTGGCGTCCTCTCCATTAGAATAGAGATAGATAGATTAGATAGAGAGAGATTGTGCAGAGTCGCAGACAGAGTTAGTTTACCACAGTCAGTGACCAGTGCAGTTGCTAGTTAACTTTTATTTAATATAATATATCCGTTCACTTCTCTCTGCTATATCCGTTCTCTGCCTGAAAAAAAAAACGATACACAGCACAGTCAGTCACACAGTGTGACTCAGTCTGTGTGCACTCAGCTCAGCCCAGTGTGCTGCACAGTCATCAATGTATAAATTAAAAGCTTATAATTAATTGTGGGGGAGACTGGGGAGCACTGCAGGTTGTTAGCAGGAGCCAGGAGTACAATTATATTAATTAACAGTGCACACTTTTGCTGCAGGAGTGGTGACCAGTGCCTGACCACCAGTATAGTATTGTTGTATACTACTAATATCTCTTTAAATATCAACCAGTCTATATTAGCAGCAGACACAGTACAGTGCGGTAGTTCACGGCTGTGGCTACCTCTGTGTCGGCACACGGCAGGCAGTCCGTCCGACCAGAATTGTATTATTTATTATTATATACCTACCACCTAACCGTGGTTTTTTTTTCATTCTTTATACCGTCATAGTGTCATCCTAATTGTTACGAGTATACTACTATCTCTTTATCAACCAGTGTACAGTGCGGTAGTTCACGGCTGTGGCTACCTCTGTGTCGGCACACGGCAGGCAGTCCGTCCGACCAGAATTGTATTATTTATTATTATATACCTACCACCTAACCGTGGTTTTTTTTTCATTCTTTATACCGTCATAGTGTCATCCTAATTGTTACGAGTATACTACTATCTCTTTATCAACCAGTGTACAGTGCGGTAGTTCACGGCTGTGGCTACCTCTGTGTCGGCACACGGCAGGCAGTCCGTCCGACCAGAATTGTATTATTTATTATTATATACCTACCACCTAACCGTGGTTTTTTTTTCATTCTTTATACCGTCATAGTGTCATCCTAATTGTTACGAGTATACTACTATCTCTTTATCAACCAGTGTACAGTGCGGTAGTTCACGGCTGTGGCTACCTCTGTGTCGGCACACGGCAGGCAGTCCGTCCGACCAGAATTGTATTATTTATTATTATATACCTACCACCTAACCGTGGTTTTTTTTTCATTCTTTATACCGTCATAGTGTCATCCTAATTGTTACGAGTATACTACTATCTCTTTATCAACCAGTGTACAGTGCGGTAGTTCACGGCTGTGGCTACCTCTGTGTCGGCACACGGCAGGCAGTCCGTCCGACCAGAATTGTATTATTTATTATTATATACCTACCACCTAACCGTGGTTTTTTTTTCATTCTTTATACCGTCGTCATAGTGTCATACTAGTTGTTACGAGTATACTACTATCTCTTTATCAACCAGTGTACAGTGCGGTAGTTCACGGCTGTGGTTACCTCTGTGTCGGCAGTCGGCAGGCAGTCCGTCCATCCATAATTGTATTATTATTATAATATATACCACCTAACCGTGGTTTTTTTTTCATTCTTTATACCGTCGTCATAGTGTCATACTAGTTGTTACGAGTATACTACTATCTCTTTATCAACCAGTGTACAGTGCGGTAGTTCACGGCTGTGGCTACCTCTGTGTCGGCAGTCGGCAGGCAGTCCGTCCATCCATAATTGTATTATTATTATAATATATACCACCTAACCGTGGTTTTTTTATACCACCTAACCGTGGCAGTCCGTCCATAATTGTATACTAGTATCCAATCCATCCATCTCCATTGTTTACCTGAGGTGCCTTTTAGTTCTGCCTATAAAATATGGAGAACAAAAAAGTTGAGGTTCCAAAATTAGGGAAAGATCAAGATCCACTTCCACCTCGTGCTGAAGCTGCTGCCACTAGTCATGGCCGAGACGATGAAATGCCAGCAACGTCGTCTGCCAAGGCCGATGCCCAATGTCATAGTACAGAGCATGTCAAATCCAAAACACCAAATATCAGAAAAAAAAGGACTCCAAAACCTAAAATAAAATTGTCGGAGGAGAAGCGTAAACTTGCCAATATGCCATTTACCACACGGAGTGGCAAGGAACGGCTGAGGCCCTGGCCTATGTTCATGGCTAGTGGTTCAGCTTCACATGAGGATGGAAGCACTCAGCCTCTCGCTAGAAAACTGAAAAGACTCAAGCTGGCAAAAGCACCGCAAAGAACTGTGCGTTCTTTGAAATCCCAAATCCACAAGGAGAGTCCAATTGTGTCGTTTGCGATGCCTGACCTTCCCAACACTGGACGTGAAGAGCATGCGCCTTCCACTATTTGCATGCCCCCTGCAAGTGCTGGAAGGAGCACCCGCAGTCCAGTTCCTGATAGTCAGATTGAAGATGTCAGTGTTGAAGTACACCAGGATGAGGAGGATATGGGTGTTGCTGGCGCTGGGGAGGAAATTGACCAGGAGGATTCTGATGGTGAGGTGGTTTGTTTAAGTCAGGCACCCGGGGAGACACCTGTTGTCCGTGGGAGGAATATGGCCGTTGACATGCCAGGTGAAAATACCAAAAAAATCAGCTCTTCGGTGTGGAGGTATTTCACCAGAAATGCGGACAACAGGTGTCAAGCCGTGTGTTCCCTTTGTCAAGCTGTAATAAGTAGGGGTAAGGACGTTAACCACCTCGGAACATCCTCCCTTATACGTCACCTGCAGCGCATTCATAATAAGTCAGTGACAAGTTCAAAAACTTTGGGTGACAGCGGAAGCAGTCCACTGACCAGTAAATCCCTTCCTCTTGTAACCAAGCTCACGCAAACCACCCCACCAACTCCCTCAGTGTCAATTTCCTCCTTCCCCAGGAATGCCAATAGTCCTGCAGGCCATGTCACTGGCAAGTCTGACGAGTCCTCTCCTGCCTGGGATTCCTCCGATGCATCCTTGCGTGTAACGCCTACTGCTGCTGGCGCTGCTGTTGTTGCCGCTGGGAGTCGATGGTCATCCCAGAGGGGAAGTCGTAAGCCCACTTGTACTACTTCCAGTAAGCAATTGACTGTTCAACAGTCCTTTGCGAGGAAGATGAAATATCACAGCAGTCATCCTACTGCAAAGCGGATAACTGAGTCCTTGACAACTATGTTGGTGTTAGACGTGCGTCCGGTATCCGCCGTTAGTTCACAGGGAACTAGACAATTTATTGAGGCAGTGTGCCCCCGTTACCAAATACCATCTAGGTTCCACTTCTCTAGGCAGGCGATACCGAGAATGTACACGGATGTCAGAAAAAGACTCACCAGTGTCCTAAAAAATGCAGTTGTACCCAATGTCCACTTAACCACGGACATGTGGACAAGTGGAGCAGGGCAGGGTCAGGACTATATGACTGTGACAGCCCACTGGGTAGATGTATGGACTCCCGCCGCAAGAACAGCAGCGGCGGCACCAGTAGCAGCATCTCGCAAACGCCAACTCTTTCCTAGGCAGGCTACGCTTTGTATCACCGCTTTCCAGAATACGCACACAGCTGAAAACCTCTTACGGCAACTGAGGAAGATCATCGCGGAATGGCTTACCCCAATTGGACTCTCCTGTGGATTTGTGGCATCGGACAACGCCAGCAATATTGTGTGTGCATTAAATATGGGCAAATTCCAGCACGTCCCATGTTTTGCACATACCTTGAATTTGGTGGTGCAGAATTTTTTTAAAAACGACAGGGGCGTGCAAGAGATGCTGTCGGTGGCCAGAAAAATTGCGGGACACTTTCGGCGTACAGGCACCACGTACAGAAGACTGGAGCACCACCAAAAACTACTGAACCTGCCCTGCCATCATCTGAAGCAAGAAGTGGTAACGAGGTGGAATTCAACCCTCTATATGCTTCAGAGGTTGGAGGAGCAGCAAAAGGCCATTCAAGCCTATACAATTGAGCACGATATAGGAGATGGAATGCACCTGTCTCAAGTGCAGTGGAGAATGATTTCAACGTTGTGCAAGGTTCTGATGCCCTTTGAACTTGCCACACGTGAAGTCAGTTCAGACACTGCCAGCCTGAGTCAGGTCATTCCCCTCATCAGGCTTTTGCAGAAGAAGCTGGAGGCATTGAAGAAGGAGCTAACACGGAGCGATTCCGCTAGGCATGTGGGACTTGTGGATGCAGCCCTTAATTCGCTTAACAAGGATTCACGGGTGGTCAATCTGTTGAAATCAGAGCACTACATTTTGGCCACCGTGCTCGATCCTAGATTTAAAGCCTACCTTGGATCTCTCTTTCCGGCAGACACAGGTCTGCTGGGGTTGAAAGACCTGCTGGTGACAAAATTGTCAAGTCAAGCGGAACGCGACCTGTCAACATCTCCTCCTTCACATTCTCCCGCAACTGGGGGTGCGAGGAAAAGGCTCAGAATTCCGAGCCCACCCGCTGGCGGTGATGCAGGGCAGTCTGGAGCGACTGCTGATGCTGACATCTGGTCCGGACTGAAGGACCTGACAACGATTACGGACATGTCGTCTACTGTCACTGCATATGATTCTCTCAACATTGATAGAATGGTGGAGGATTATATGAGTGACCGCATCCAAGTAGGCACGTCACACAGTCCGTACTTATACTGGCAGGAAAAAGAGGCAATTTGGAGGCCCTTGCACAAACTGGCTTTATTCTACCTAAGTTGCCCTCCCACAAGTGTGTACTCCGAAAGAGTGTTTAGTGCCGCCGCTCACCTTGTCAGCAATCGGCGTACGAGGTTACATCCAGAAAATGTGGAGAAGATGATGTTCATTAAAATGAATTATAATCAATTCCTCCGCGGAGACATTGACCAGCAGCAATTGCCTCCACAAAGTACACAGGGAGCTGAGATGGTGGATTCCAGTGGGGACGAATTGATAATCTGTGAGGAGGGGGATGTACACGGTGATATATCGGAGGGTGAAGATGAGGTGGACATCTTGCCTCTGTAGAGCCAGTTTGTGCAAGGAGAGATTAATTGCTTCTTTTTTGGGGGGGGTCCAAACCAACCCGTCATATCAGTCACAGTCGTGTGGCAGACCCTGTCACTGAAATGATGGGTTGGTTAAAGTGTGCATGTCCTGTTTTGTTTATACAACATAAGGGTGGGTGGGAGGGCCCAAGGATAATTCCATCTTGCACCTCTTTTTTCTTTTCTTTTTCTTTGCATCATGTGCTGATTGGGGAGGGTTTTTTGGAAGGGACATCCTGCGTGACACTGCAGTGCCACTCCTAGATGGGCCCGGTGTTTGTGTCGGCCACTAGGGTCGCTAATCTTACTCACACAGCTACCTCATTGCGCCTCTTTTTTTCTTTGCGTCATGTGCTGTTTGGGGAGGGTTTTTTGGAAGGGACATCCTGCGTGACACTGCAGTGCCACTCCTAGATGTGCCCGGTGTTTGTGTCGGCCACTAGGGTCGCTAATCTTACTCACACAGTCAGCTACCTCATTGCGCCTCTTTTTTTCTTTGCGTCATGTGCTGTTTGGGGAGGGTTTTTTGGAAGGGCCATCCTGCGTGACACTGCAGTGCCACTCCTAGATGGGCCCGGTGTTTGTGTCGGCCACTAGGGTCGCTTATCTTACTCACACAGCGACCTCGGTGCAAATTTTAGGACTAAAAATAATATTGTGAGGTGTGATGTGTTCAGAATAGGCTGAAAATGAGTGTAAATTATGTTTTTTGAGGTTAATAATACTTTGGGATCAAAATTACCCCCAAATTCTATGATTTAAGCTGTTTTTTAGGGTTTTTTAAAAAAAACACCTGAATCCAAAACACACCCGAATCCGACCAAAAAAATTCGGTGAGGTTTTGCCAAAACGCGGTCGAACCCAAAACACGGCCGCGGAACCGAACCCAAAACCAAAACACAAAACCCGAAAAATTTCCGGCGCTCATCTCTACGAAATGAGTTGAAATTATGGTTATTGAGGTTAATAATACTATAGGATCAAAATGACCCCCAAATTCTATGATTTAAGCAGTTTTTTAGGGTTTTTTGTAAAAAAACACCCGAATCCAAAACACACCCGAATCCGACAAAAAAATTTCGGTGAGGTTTTGCCAAACGCGTCCGAATCCAAAACATGGCCGCGGAACCGAATCCAAAACCAAAACACAAAACCCGAAAAATGACCGGTGACATCACTAATTGAAATGTGTTAATGTTAATAAAGGGTATTGTAACTGAATAACAATGAGCTCTCGATTTAAGTGCATGTGGTCTAAAGAGGATTTGTGTCCAAATCCATTTTGTTGCTGTGGTCTGTAAATGTGTAATATATATATATATATATATATATATATATATATATATATATATATATATTACACATATATATATATATATATATATATATACACATCTCTCTCTCTTTCTCTCTCTCTCTCTCTAAATATAGATGCAGTGGTGGCCAAAATTGCGGACACTTTCTGAAATGTGAATGTTCTTCAACTTCGAATGCTTATAAAAACTGTTACACTTCACGCAGTGCAATGATTCACATATCAATATTTGCATTACAAGGGAAGTTATGCACTGAAAACAACACATAGGGTGAAAATCCCTGTGTACTAATGATGTCACTGTCCTAATAGTGTCATAGTCATGTCATACATAGATGGCACACTGAACAGCACAAAGTACATTGACACCATCCTACAACGAAAACTTCTACCTTCTATCAGGGATCTTTTTCCAGATAATGCCCCATTTCTCGTAAGTCCTAGAGGATGCTGGGGTCCACATTAGCACCATGGGGTATAGACGGATCCACCAGGAGCCATTGGTACTTTAAGAGTTTGAGAGTGTGGGCTGGCTCCTCCCTCTATGCCCCTACCAGACTCAGTTTAGAAAATGTGCCCGGAGGAGCCGGTCACAGCTAGGGGAGCTCTCCAGGGTTTCTCTAGTAAAGTTTATTTTTAGAGTTTATTATTTTACAGGGAGGCTGCTGGCAACAGCCTCCCTGGTTCGTGGGACTAAGTGGGGGAGTAGTGTCTGCCCTGCGGGGTCTTAGCTACTATCTCTGCTGACAGGACACTGAGCTCCAGAGGGGATAGATCGTTCCCCGTCACAGGGGATCGCTCACCCCGGCAGCATGCTGCCACCCCCTTACAGAGCTGAAGTTTTGTGGCGAATGAATCAATGACCCCCCTAGCAAGCAGGAGGCCGGTGTGAAGATGGGTAGGAGCGCAGTATTAACTGCGCTCCATAGGCTCAGTGGTACATAATGCGGCGCTGTGAGGGGCGCCCTGAGCCAGCGCCTACACCCTACACTGGTCACACAGCTTGTTGGGGTCCCCGGATCTCAGCAAGCACAAATCCTCAGGCCAGTATAATCCTATGAAGAGCGAGAAGACAGCACCATTTTGGGGGCGAAGCTTCTCAGAGCGCACCCAGCAGCGTTCAGCGCCATTTTCCTGCCTGCACAACGCTGTCAGTGAAGAGCAAGTCCCTCCACAGCAACTTTAGCTATCTATCACGGTACCAGGGGTTGTAGAAGGGAGGGAGGCTGCAAAACGACTGTGTAACCTATTAAGGTGCACAGTCAGCGCTGATAAGGGGTCTCCCTTTGCATTAAAAGCGCTGTGTGTGGGTTGGCTCCAATCTCTGTGTCTCTCTTGGCATTCTTGGGGGTGAAACTGTCTGCCCTCCCGTGTGTGTGTGTGTGTGTGTGTGTGTGTGTGTGTGTGTGTGTGTGTGTAGTGTCTGTGGTCTCTATTAAGCAATGTCCAGGGACTCTGTGTCATATGCTGCAGAGGATATGTCCTCACAGGATGATCCCATTCCATGTAATCAGGATTGCACTGGTGTAGCACAGATTCCAGCAAGGGAGACTGAGTGGTTATCATCTATCAAATGTAGTGATGTGCACCGGAAATTTTTCGGGTTTTGTGTTTTGGTTTTGGGTTCGGTTCCGCGGCCGTGTTTTGGGTTCGGACGCGTTTTGGCAAAACCTCACCGAAAATTTTTTGTCGGATTCGGGTGTGTTTTGGATTCAGGTGTTTTTTTCAAAAAACTCTAAAAAGCAGCTTAAATCATAGAATTTGGGGGTCATTTTGATCCCATAGTATTATTAACCTCAATAACCATAATTTCCACTCATTTTCAGTCTATTCTGAACACCTCACAATATTATTTTTAGTCCTAAAATTTGCACCAAGGTCGCTGTGTGACTAAGCTCAGCGACACAAGTGGCCGACACAAACACCTGGCCCATCTAGGAGTGGCACGGCAGTGTCAGACAGGATGGCACTTGAAAAAAATACTCCCCAAACAGCACATGATGCAAAGAAAAAAAGAGGCACACCAAGGTCGCTGTGTGACTAAGCTAAGCGACACAAGTGGCCGACACAAACACCTGGCCCATCTAGGAGTGGCACTGCAGTGTCAGACAGGATGGCACTTCAAAAAAATTGTCCCCAAACAGCACATGATGCAAAGAAAAAAAGAGGCGCACCAAGGTCGCTGTGTGACTAAGCTAAGCGACACAAGTGGCCGACACAAACACCTGGCCCATCTAGGAGTGACACTGCAGTGTCAGGCAGGATGGCCCTTCAAAAAAATACTCCCAAAACAGCACATGATGCAAAGAAAAAAAGAGGCGCACCACCGGTATAGAATGTAGATGGATAGTATACTTAATGACGACACAGAGGTAGGTACAGCAGTGGCCTTCCGTACCGTACTGCTATATATAGTATACTGGTAGTCACTGTGTCGGCAAACTGTAAAACTAAAATGCAACACAGGTATAGAATGTAGATGGATAGTATACTTAATGACGACACAGAGGTAGGCACAGCAGTGGCCTTCAGTACCGTACTGCTATATATAGTATACTGGTGGACACTGTGTCGGCAAACTGCAAAACTAAAATGCACCACAGGTATAGAATGTAGATGGATAGTATACTTAATGGATGACGAATGACGACACAGAGGTAGGTACAGCAGTGGCCTACCGTACTGCTATATATAGTATACTGGTGGACACTGTCAGCAAACGGCTAAACTAGTCTAAAATGCACCACAGGTATACAATGTAGATAGATAGTATACTTATGGACGACGAGTGACGACACAGAGGTAGGTACAGCAGTGGCCTACCGTACTGCTATATACAGTATAATGGACCTGGTGGACACTGTCAGCAGACTGCGTTTATAGTATAAAAAAAAGACACCACAGGTATACAATGTAGATGGATGGATAGTATACTTATGGACGACGAGTGACGACACAGAGGTAGGTACAGCAGTGGCCTACCGTACTGCTATATACAGTATAATGGACCTGGTGGACACTGTCAGCAGACTGCGTTTATAGTATAAAAAAAAGACACCACAGGTATACAATGTAGATGGATGGATAGTATACTTATGGACGACGAGTGACAACACAGAGGTAGGTACAGCAGTGGCCTACCGTACTGCTATTTACAGTATAATGGACCTGGTGGACACTGTCAGCAGACTGCGTTTATTTATAGTATAAAAAAAGCCACCACAGGTATACAATGTAGATGGATGGATAGTATACTTTATGGACGACGAGTGACGACACAGAGGTAGGTACAGCAGTGGCCTACCGTACTGCTATATACAGTATAATGGACCTGGTGGACACTGTCAGCAGACTGCGTTTAATTATAGTATTAATAAAAGCCACCACAGGTATACAATGTAGATGGATGGATAGTATACTTTATGGACGACGAGTGACGACACAGAGGTAGGTACAGCAGTGGCCTACCGTACTGCTATATACAGCATAATGGACCTGGTGGACACTGTCAGCAGACTGCGTTTATAGTATAAAAAAAAAGACACCACAGGTATACAATGTAGATGGATGGATAGTATACTTATGGACGACGAGTGACGACACAGAGGTAGGTACAACAGTGGCCTACCGTACTGCTATATACAGTATAATGGACCTGGTGGACACTGTCAGCAGACTGCATTTATTTATAGTATAAAAAAAAGCCACCACAGGTATACAATGTAGATGGATGGATAGTATACTTTATGGACGACGAGTGATGACACAGAGGTAGGTACAGCAGTGGCCTACCGTACTGCTATATACAGTATAATGGACCTGGTGGACACTGTCAGCAGACTGCGATTATTTATAGTATAAAAAAAAGCCACCACAGGTATACGATGTAGATGGATGGATAGTGTACTTTATGGACGACGAGCGACGACACAGAGGTAGGTACAGCAGTGGCCTACCGTACTGCTATATACAGTATAATGGACCTGGTTGACACTGTCAGCAGACTGCGTTTATTTATAGTATAAAAAAAAAAGACACCACAGGTATACAATGTAGATGGATGGATAGTATACTTTATGGACGACGAGTGACGACACAGAGGTAGGTACAGCAGTGGCCTACCGTACTGCTATATACAGTATAATGGACCTGGTGGATACTGTCAGCAGACTGCGTTTATTTATAGTATAAAAAAAAAAGCCACCACAGGTATACAATGTAGATTGATGGATAGTATACTTTATGGACGACGAGTGACGACACAGAGGTAGGTACAGCAGTGGCCTACCGTACTGCTATATACAGTATAATGGACCTGGTGGACACTGTCAGCAGACTGCGTTTATAGTATATAAAAAAAGACACCACAGGTATACAATGTAGATGGATTTATAGTATACTTATGGACGACGAGTGACGACACAGAGGTAGGTACAGCAGTGGCCTACCGTACTGCTATATACAGTATAATGGACCTGGTGGACACTGTCAGCAGACTGTGTTTATAGTATAAAAAAAAAGACACCACAGGTATACAATGTAGATGGATGGATAGTATACTTATGGACGACGAGTGACGACACAGAGGTAGGTCAGCAGTGGCCTACCGTACTGCTATATACAGTATAATGGACCTGGTGGACACTGTCAGCAGACTGCATTTATTTATAGTATAAAAAAAGCCACCACAGGTATACAATGTAGATGGATGGATAGTATACTTTATGGACGACGAGTGACGACACAGAGGTAGGTACAGCAGTGGCCTACCGTACTGCTATATACAGTATAATGGACCTGGTGGACACTGTCAGCAGACTGCGTTTATTTATAGTATAAAAAAAAGCCAGCACAGGTATACAATGTAGATGGATGGATAGTGTACTTTATGGACGACGAGTGATGACACAGAGGTAGGTACAGCAGTGGCCTACCGTACTGCTATATACAGTATAATGGACCTGGTGGACACTGTCAGCAGACTGCGTTTATTTAAAGTATAAAAAAAAAATACACCACAGGTATACAATGTAGATGGATGGATAGTATACTTTATGGACGACGAGTGACGACACAGAGGTAGGTACAGCAGTGGCCTACCGTACTGCTATATACAGTATAATGGACCTGGTGGACACTGTCAGCAGACTGCGTTTTTTTATAGTATAAAAAAACAAGCCACCACAGGTATACAATGTAGATGGATGGATAGTATACTTTATGGACGACGAGTGACGACACAGAGGTAGGTACAGCAGTGGCCTACCGTACTGCTATATACAATATAATGGACCTGGTCGACACTGTCAGCAGACTGCGTTTATTTAAAGTATAAAAAAAAAAGCCACCACAGGTATACAATGTAGATGGATGGATAGTATACTTTATGGACGACGAATGACGACACAGAGGTAGGTACAGCAGTGGCCTACCGTACTGATATATACAGTATAATGGAGCTGGTGGACACTGTCAGCAGACTGCGTTTATAGTATAAAAAAAAGCCACCACAGGAGTGTTTTTCAGGCAGACAAACGTATACTGGTGGTCACTGTCAGCAAAACTGTGCACTGTACTCCTGCTATAGCTGCTCCCCAGTCACCACAATTAAGCAGTGTGAGCACTCAGCACAGATATATCATGCAGCACACTGAGCACAGATATGGTATTGAGCATTTTTTTCAGGCAGAGAACTGATAAAAAACTGGTGGTCACTATCAGCAAAACTCTGCACAGTTCTCCTCCTAACAGCTGCTCCCCAATCCTCCCCACAATTATAGTAATAAACAACTGCAATCAGTAACGGAGAGGACGCCAGCCACGTCCTCTCCCTATCAATCTCAATGGCCCTCATTCCGAGTTGTTCGCTCGGTAAATTTCATCGCATCGCAGCGATTTTCCGCTTAGTGCGCATGCGCAATGTCCGCACTGCGACTGCGCCAAGTAAATTTGCTATGGAGTTAGGATTTTTACTCACGGCTTTTTCTTCGCTCAGGCGATCGTAATGTGATTGACAGGAAATGGGTGTTACTGGGCGGAAACAGGCCGTTTTAAGGGCGTGTGTGAAAAAACGCTACCGTTTCCGGAAAAAACGCGGGAGTGGCTGGAGAAACGGAGGAGTGTCTGGGCGAACGCTGGGTGTGTTTGTGACGTCAAACCAGGAACGACAAGCACTGAACTGATCGCAGATGCCGAGTAAGTCTGAAGCTACTCTGAAACTGCTAAGAAGTATGTAATCGCAATATTGCGAATACATCGTTCGCAATTTTAACAAGCTAAGATTCACTCCCAGTAGGCGGCGGCTTAGCGTGTGCAATACTGCTAAAATCGCCTTGCGAGCGAACAACTCGGAATGAGGGCCAATGCACGTGTGAAAATGGCGGCGACGCGCGGCTGCTTATATAGAATCCGAATCTCGCGAGAATCCGACAGCGGGATGATGACGTTCGGGCGCGCTCGGGCTAACCGAGCCATACGGGAGAATCCGAGTATGGCTCGGACCCGTGTAAACAGGGTGAAGTTCGGGGGGGGGGTTCGGTTTCCGAGAAACCGAACCCGCTCCTCACTAATCAAATGTATGATTTTTCAGATTTCACATAGGGTTGCACAAAATGAATCTGCAACTCAGGCTTTACAGAGCACTTTGGCAGTCTGGCCCAGTTCTGGTACATTAGGGCTCCACGCTGTATATTCACATAAACGTGCTCTTGCTCAGATCATGCAGGATGATACCGATTCCGATACTGCAGACGGTGACGGGGATGTGTTGCTGGGGGCTGCATCGCTTGCAAAAGGCGTGCAATTGATGATAAAGGCTATTAGGGATGTGTTGAATATTGCTGATACAACACCCGAGCAGGTTGAGGAGGCTTACTTCACTGAAAATAAGAAAGCATCGCTTACCTTCCATGCGTCAAAGGAATTAAATGCTATATTTTAAAAGGCTTGGGAAAACCCGGATAAATAATTCCAGATACCTAAAAGTGTTCTGGTAGCGTTTCCTTTCCCGGTAGAGGATAGGAAAAAATGGGAAAACCCGCCTATTGTTGACGCGTCAGTATCCAGACTCTCAAAAAAAGGTGGTTTTACCTGTTCCAGGATCTACCGCCTTGAAAGAGCCTGCTGATCGTAAAATTGATAATACGCTCAAATCCATGTACACGGCTTCTGGGGCAATCCTACGTCCCACTATTGCCAGTGCTTGGATTGCCAAAGCTATAGTAAAGTGGTCAAGCACGTTACTTGAGGACTTGGATACTATGGAGAAATGTGATGTTGAATTGTTTTTACGTAACATTCAGGATTCGGCAGGATTTCTGGTAGAATCCATGAAAGACCTGGGTTCCATGGCTGCGGCGATTTCCTCCATGTCAGTATCAGGTCGTCGAGGACTGTGGTTGCGCCAGTGGTCTGCCGACGCGGAATCCAGGAGAAGTGTGGAGACCCTACCCTAAACAGGTCAGGCTCTCTTTGGGGTAGCATTATATGCGTGGATCTCCACGGCTACGGCTGGTAAGTCACCCTTTCTTCCCTCAGCTACACCTGCTCCGAAGAAACCTTTTTCTTCCGTTACATCACAGCCCTTTTGGTCTAATAAGCCCAGAAAGGCCAAGCCATCCAATACCTTCTTTCGGGAAGGACGGCCCAAGAAACCTACGGCTGCAGGTTCCCAGGTACACCAAAGTCCTCCGCATGACGGTGGACTGCATGCCCCGGAGGTAGGGCCGGTGGGAGCAAAACTCAGACATTACAGTCATGTCTGGGTGTCCTCCGGCCTGGACCCCTGGGTGCGAGATATTGTGTCCCAATTATACAGGCTGGAAATTCAAAATCTCCCTTCTCACCGATTTTTCAGATCAGGCTTGCCAGCTCTGCTGGCAGACAGGACTGCCCTGCAAGAAGCCGTACAGAAGTTGGTGGAGGCACAAGTTATTGTGCCAGTACCACCTCATAGGCAATACAAAGGTTACTATTCAAACCTTTTCATGGTGCCGAATCCGGATGGTTCGGTCAGGCCCATTCTGAACTTAAAATCACTAAACCCCTTTCTGAGGGAGTTCAAGTTCAAAATGGAGTCTCTAAGGGCAGTGATTTCAGGTCTAGAGGAGGGGGAATTCCTAGTATTCCTGGATATCAAAGGATGCCTACCTCCACATTCCGATTTGGCTGCCGCAACAAGCTTATCGACGATTTGCTTTGTTGGACTGTCCCTTTCAGTTCCAGGCCCTCCCATTCGGGCTTTCCACAGCACCGAGGGTATTCACCAAGGTGAATGCGGAAATGATGATTTACCTCCGCATACCCCCTGTGAACATAATTCCGTATCTGGACGATCTGCTGATAAAGACATCATCCAAGTAGAAGCTGGTCAGGGTACATGGTTGGATCCAGAATCTTCCAAAATCACAATTGGAACCAACCAGGAGGTTGTCCTTTCTGGGAACGATCCTCGACACGGAGGTGCAGAGGGTGTTTCTCCCAGAGGAAAAAGTGTTGGTGATTCAAACAATGGTCCGGGATGTCCTGAAGCAAGCCCGGGTGTCAGTTCATCAGTGCATTTGCCTTCTGGGGAAGATGGTGGCCTCTTACGAGGCTCTGCAGTACGGGAGGTTTCACGCTCGGTCCTTCCAACTGGATCTCCTGGACAAGTGGTCGGGATGCCATCTATACATGCACCAGAGAATACGTCTGTCACCAAAGGCCAGGATTTTTCACCCCTGGTGGCTGCAATTATCTCACCTTCTGGAGGGCCGCAGGTTCGGGATTCAGGACTGGATCCTTCTAACACCGGATGCAAGTCTCCGGGGCTGGGGCGCAGTCATTCAAGGGGAAACCTTCCAAGGAAGGTGGTGGAAGCCGGCCTGCCGATAAACATTCTGGAACTAAGAGCCATCTACAATGGTCTTCTCCAAGCGGCCCATCTTCTGAGGAATCGGGCCATTCAAGTGCAGTCGGAAAATGTGACAATGGTGGCTTACATAAACCGACAGGGTGGAACGAAGAGCAGAGCTGCAATGGTAGAGGTAACAAGAATCATCCTCTGGGCAGAAAAGCACGCGTTGGCGCTGTCAGCAATCTTCATTCCAGGAGTAGACAACTGGGAAGCAGACTTCCTCAGCAGACACGATCTCCATCCAGGGGAATGGGGTCTCCATCCAGAGGTGTTCAAGGAGGTAACAGATCTTTGCGGTGTACCCCAGATCGATATGATGGCCTCTCATCTCAACAAGAAGCTTTGGCGGTATTATTCAAGGTCAAGGGACCCACAAGCAGTGGCGGTGGACGCCCTAGTGACTCCGTGGGTTTTCCAGTCGGTGTACGTGTTTCCTCCACTTCCACTCATCACAAGAGTTCTAAAGCTCATAAGGAGAACAAGGGTTCATGCGATCCTCATTGCTCAAGACTGGAAAAGAAGGGCTTGGTACGCGGATCTTCTGGATCTACTGCACGAAGAGCCGAGACCTCTTCCTCTTCGGGAGGACCTGCTGCAGCAGGGGCCATTCGCCTATCAAGACTTCCCGCGGCTATGTTTGACGGCATGGAGGTTGAACGCCTGATACTAACTTGGAAGGACATTCCGAACAAGGTTATTCCTACCCTGATACAGGCTAGGAAAGGAGTAACGTCTAAACATTACCATCGAATTTGGAAAAAATATGTATCTTGGTGCGAGTCCAAGAAATTTCCTGCGGTGGAAATGGGACGTTTTCTCCTCTTCCTACAAGCTGGTGTGGAGATGGGCCTGAGGTTGGGATCTGTGAAGGTCCAGATTTCGTCCCTATCCATTTTCTTCCAAAAACAATTGGCTGCCTTCCCTGAGGTTCAGACCTTTTTGAAGAGAGTTCTGCACATCCAACCTCCCTTTGTACCACCAACGGCGCCTTGGGACCTTAACGTGGAGTTGCAATTCCTCAAATCGGACTGGTTCGAGCCTCTACAGGAGGTTGAGGTCAAATTTATTACGTGGAAGGCTGTCACATTGTTGGCTTTAGCTTCTGCTAGACGTGTGTCGGACTTGGGGGCTTTGTCCTGTAAAAGCCCATACTTGATCTTCCACGAAGATAGAGCTGAGCTCTGGAAACGTCAGCAGTTTCTTCCGAAGGTTGTGTCGGCATTTCATATCAACCAACCTATTGTGGTGCCAGTGGCTACTGATTCCTCAATTTCATCAAAGTCCTTGGATGTTGTAAGGGCTCTGAAAATCTATGTGAAGAGGACTGCTCGTCACAGGAAGTCGGACTCTCTATTTGTCCTGTATGATCCCAATGTTAGGCGCCGCGGTCCGGGTTCCCTTCGCGGCCCGGTGCCTAGCAACTAGGGACGCCGAGCGTACTGAGCCGCCGGGTCCCTAGCAAAGCTAGGACGCCGTGCGCGCTGAGCCGCCTGCTCCCTAGCAACGCTAGGACGCCGGGCGCGCCGAGCCGCCAGGACCCTAGCAACGGGGACGCCACGGGCGGACCGCGTTCCCCGTTGCAGGGTCGATTGTTAGGCGCCGAGGGTCCGCTCGTCAGTGCGGCCGGCGCCTAGCAACGGGGACGCCACTGTCGGATCGTGTTCCCCGTTGCTGGGTCTAAGTTTATATCATCACTGGTTTCCTGGCTGTGTAGCATGCAGCTGCACGGCATGTTGTAATTATCACTCATCTGTTTCCCTGGCCATGCAGCTTGTCAGCTGCATGGCATTTAATCCAATCAGCCTCCAAACAGCTGATTGGAAGACTCTCTGTTAAAAGCACTCCCAGGACTCCTCACAGACGCCGGTGATAGCTTCCTGTTTGCCTGATTCTGCTGCAGAGAGAGTTCCCAGTCCCGGTCTGTTCGTTTGTTCCTGTTCTCAGTGATCCTGTACTCGGAAGTTACCATATGTTCCTGGAGTCTGATCGAGCACCTTTAACATCTGGTGGCGTTCGTGAGTCGCGGCGCAGCCGTGTGTTGCGGCTTGTCCGCTACTATTTATTATTGTGTTTATTTTGAGTTCTGGAGCTTTGCGGAGGATTCCGCTTCCACAAGATCCACTCTGGTGTCCAGCGGTGCCGGATAGGAGTGTCGGATCCGTGGATCTTTGGTTGTCCTTTTCCCTGGCGGCTAGTCCGCACATACCTTTTGATTTAGTTTAGTTAGCTTGTAACCCCTGGCTTGGTTGCTTAGTCAGAGGGCCCCTTGTTATCACCCTGTCTCGGACTTCCCCTTGTCTCCCATTAAGACCTGCGGGGGCATCGGGGTTGGGCAGACATAATCCGCCCTTCGAACGCGGCTGCCATGGGCTCAAGCAACCATAGTCTCGCAGGGGATTTCTGATAACACGGGCGAGACAACGGAGTTAGGGCGCCAGGGGTTACTAGGCTCTCCAGCTCCCACAACCTGTATTTCATTCCTGTACTCAGATCTCTGCCATAAGATCTTCTCCAGTCTGGAGTACAGGAATCGTAACATTATCACCGGCCAGACAAAAGAAAAAATTTTCAACAGGAGTTAATTTTTTCACTTATCCAGTTGGGAGAATTTTGTCGGCCTCATGAATCCCACCGGTGTTGGGCCAAATCCTGGCCAGTTTTTGGTTAGTCAGATTCAGGAACTTACCCAGATGGTTCAGGATCTGTCCCTCCGGGTAAGCTCACAGGAAGATCTGTTACGGACTTCCCCGAGGGTCATCCCTGAACCAAAAATGCATCTGCCTGACCGTTTTTCTGGGGATAGAAAACAGTTTTTTAATTTTAAAGAGTCTTGTAAACTGTATTTTCGTTTAAGACCAGTTTCCTCAGGTACGGAGGCTCAGCGGGTTGGAATTATAATTTCTCTGCTTCAGGGGGATCCTCAGACCTGGGCTTTTGGTTTAAAGACAGACGATCCGGCCTTATCGTCTGTAGACGCCTTTTTGAAATCTTTAGGGCTATTGTATGACGACCCTGATAGAGAGGCATCCGCAGAAAGTCAGTTGCGTGCTCTAAGACAGGGTAGGAATCCTGCAGAGAATTATTGTACAGAGTTTCGCCGTTGGTCGAACGACTGTGGCTGGAATGATCCTGCCCTGCGCAGTCAGTTTCGCCTCGGCTTATCTGAATCTATAAAAGACAGCCTCCTTCAGTATCCCGCTCCTGAGAACCTTGATAAACTCATGGAGCTCTCTATTAAAATAGATCGTAGGCTCAGAGAGCGGAGGACTGAGAAAGGGGCATCTGTAGTTTCTTTTCCCTGTGTTTCTTCCGTTCCGGTAGACATGGAGGAGCCTATGCAGATTGGTCTCTCCAAATTGTCTCCGGAAGAAAGAACCAGGAGGCAAAATTCTGGTCTGTGTTTGTACTGCGGAGGTAAGGGACATTTTGCCCGTAGTTGCCCAAACAAGTCGGGAAACTTCCTGACCAAGTGAATAGTGAGGGGGTTCACTTTGGTCTACAGCTCATCTCCTCAAATAATTCACTATTGGTTCCTGCTAAAGTTTCTTATGACAGCCTCTGTTCCTCGGTCTCTGCTTTTGTGGACAGTGGAGCTGCAGGAAACTTTATGGACTTAACATGGGCCAAGGCCTTAGGTATTCCTCAGTTAACCTTAAGTAGGTGTATCACCATGCATGGTTTAGATGGGAGTCCCTTATCCAATGGGGTTATTTCTCTATGTACACCTCCTGTTTTGCTCTCGGTGGGAGCTCTACATTCTGAAAAGATTGAGTTTTTTCTTACCCATTGTCCAGCAGTTCCTGTGGTTCTGGGTCACCCTTGGCTGGCCTTTCATAATCCCATCATAGATTGGCAGTCTGGGGAGATCCTACAATGGAGTACCATCTGTGATAAAGAATGTATTACACTTCCTATCCGAGTAGCTGCTGCCAGGTCCGCACATATTCCTGGAGAATACCAAGATTTTTTGGATGTGTTTTCCAAGGGCAATGCGGATATTTTGCCTCCCCATAGGCCTTATGATTGTACCATTGAGTTAATTCCTGGTGCCACGTTGCCTAAAGGAAGGTTATATGCATTGTCTGGTCCTGAAACTGTGGCCATGAATGAGTATGTGAAAGAAAGTCTTGAGAAAGGGTTTATCAGGCCATCTAAATCCCCTTTAAGTGCAGGTTTTTTCTTCGTAGAGAAGAAGGATGGTTCCCTCAGACCCTGCATTGACTTTCGAGCCCTGAATAAAATCTCAGTAAAGAATACTTACCCTCTGCCTCTGATCTCTGTCCTCTTTGATCAGCTACGTTCGGCTGTTATTTTTTCTAAGATTGACCTGAGAGGAGCATATAATCTCATTAGAATCAGATCAGGGGATGAGTGGAAAACGGCATTCAGTACTCAATCAGGTCACTATGAGTATCTGGTCATGCCATTCGGCCTATCTAACGCTCCGGCAGTCTTTCAGGATCTCATTAATGATGTGCTCCGTGAGTTTCTGGGAAGATTCGTTGTGGTCTATTTAGACGACATTTTGATTTATTCTGACTCTATAGAACAACATGTTACCCAGGTGCGTCAGGTACTTAAGAAATTACGTGAAAATCACTTGTATGCCAAACCGGAGAAGTGTGAATTTCACGTCACGGAGGTATCCTTTTTAGGGTACATTATTTCCCCTCGGGGATTCCGAATGGAACCTAAGAAGCTCCAAGCCATCCTGAGTTGGGCGCAACCCACCAACTTAAAAGCAATTCAGCGCTTTTTAGGGTTTGCAAACTACTATAGAAGGTTTATTCACTCTTTCTCTGACATAGTTGCTCCCATTGTGGCACTCACTAAGAAGGGAGCAGATCCTACCAATTGGTCATGTGAAGCTAAAGTATCTTTTCAGGCCTTGAAACAAGCCTTTGTCTCAGCCCCTGTCCTTAGACATCCCAACCCAGAATTGCCTTTCATCGTTGAGGTAGATGCCTCGGAGGTTGGTGTAGGGGCTATCCTTTCTCAGAAGGATCCAGATTCCCTTGAGTTACATCCTTGTGCCTTTATGTCCAGGAAATTCTCATCTGCTGAATCCAACTACGATGTTGGTAATCGGGAGTTGCTGGCTATTAAATGGGCTTTTGAGGAGTGGAGACATTGGCTTGAAGGAGCGACCCATACCATTTCTGTTTTGACGGATCACAAAAATCTTCAATACATTGAATCAGCTAAGCGACTGAATGCCCGACAGGCTCGTTGGGCTTTATTTTTCACTCGTTTCAAATTCATTATCACCTTCAGACCTGGTTCCAAGAATACCAAGGCAGATGCCCTCTCACGCAGTTTTCTTCCCGTTCAAGACAACAGTCCGGTTACTCTCATACTTCCGCCTTCAGTCATTCAGGCAGGTCTCACACAGGATGTTTTTTCTCAATTGAAGCTGCTTCAACATCAAGCTCCGGGAAATACTCCTGCTGGCCGTCTTTTTGTTCCTGAGTTTTTGAGAGCAACTGTTTTGGAGGAATTTCATGATAGCAAAGTTGCAGGGCATCTGGGAGTCGCTAAAACTTTTGAATTGGTATCCCGCTCAGTGTGGTGGCCTGGTCTTTCTAAAGACATTAAAGAGTTTGTTGTTTCGTGTCAGGTCTGTGCACAGCATAAAGTTCCCCGTTCTTTGCCTATTGGTCAACTTATGCCATTGAATGTTCCCCTTAGACCATGGTCGCATATCTCCATGGATTTTGTGGTGGATCTCCCTCTGTCAGCTGGATGCACAGTCATATGGGTGGTAGTGGACCGTTTTAGTAAGATGGCTCATTTTATTGGTCTTCCCCGATTGCCATCTGCCCAGGGATTGGCAGTCTTGTTCCTCCGTCATGTTTTCAGACTCCATGGGTTACCCACTGATATTGTTTCTGACAGGGGTCCACAATTCATTGCACAGTTTTGGAAGTCTTTTTGTGCTTCGTTAAAAATGAAATTATCATTAACCTCCGGTTATCATCCACAATCAAATGGACAGACTGAGCGAGTGAACCAATCCTTAAAACAATATTTGCGTTTGTACTCTGCCAAACTCCAAAATGACTGGTCTGAGTTTCTTCCATTGGCAGAGTTTGCTTATAATAATGCCTGTCATTCCTCCACCAATGTGTCTCCATTTTTTGCAGTTTTTGGTTTCCACCCCAGAGCTAATTCATTTTTCCAACATTCCTCTGTCTCCTCTCTGGCCCTGACCTCTCATCTTAAACTTATTTGGAAAAAAGTGCACATAGCTCTCAGAAAAGCAGCTTTCAGGGAAAAAGATTTTTCGGACAGGTTCCGGCGGCCGTGCACTTTTAGAGTAGGAGACAGGGTGTGGCTGTCGACTCGCAATATCAAACTTCGACAAACCTCAGCCAGATTGGGTCCTAGATTTATTGGACCATTTCTCATTATCAAAAAAGTCAATCCAGTTGCTTTCCGGTTACAGCTACCAAAAACGTTACGGATCGGAAATACCTTCCATTGCTCTTTGCTCAAACCATATGTTTCATCTAGCAGATTTCCTCGTAAAAAACCTCAGGGGAGATCACCAGTTAATGTACAGGGTCAGCAGGAGTTCGTGGTTGAGAAGGTTCTCGATTCCAAGTTGTCCCGGGGTCGGCTTTATTTTTTGGTGCATTGGAGAGGTTATGGTCCTGAGGAAAGGTCGTGGGTCCTAGATGAGGACCTTCATGCCCCAAGGCTCAAAAGGGCATTTTTTCAAGAATTTCCTCAGAAACCCGGATTTAGGGGTTCCTTGACCCCTCCTCAAGGGGGGGGTACTGTTAGGCGCCGAGGGTCCGCTCGTCAGTGCGGCCGGCGCCTAGCAACGGGGACGCCACTGTCGGATCGTGTTCCCCGTTGCTGGGTCTAAGTTTATATCATCACTGGTTTCCTGGCTGTGTAGCATGCAGCTGCACGGCATGTTGTAATTATCACTCATCTGTTTCCCTGGCCATGCAGCTTGTCAGCTGCATGGCATTTAATCCAATCAGCCTCCAAACAGCTGATTGGAAGACTCTCTGTTAAAAGCACTCCCAGGACTCCTCACAGACGCCGGTGATAGCTTCCTGTTTGCCTGATTCTGCTGCAGAGAGAGTTCCCAGTCCCGGTCTGTTCGTTTGTTCCTGTTCTCAGTGATCCTGTACTCGGAAGTTACCATCTGTTCCTGGAGTCTGATCGAGCACCTTTAACATCTGGTGGCGTTCGTGAGTCGCGGCGCAGCCGTGTGTTGCGGCTTGTCCGCTACTATTTATTATTGTGTTTATTTTGAGTTCTGGAGCTTTGCGGAGGATTCCGCTTCCACAAGATCCACTCTGGTGTCCAGCGGTGCCGGATAGGAGTGTCGGATCCGTGGATCTTTGGTTGTCCTTTTCCCTGGCGGCTAGTCCGCACATACCTTTTGATTTAGTTTAGTTAGCTTGTAACCCCTGGCTTGGTTGCTTAGTCAGAGGGCCCCTTGTTATCACCCTGTCTCGGACTTCCCCTTGTCTCCCATTAAGACCTGCGGGGGCATCGGGGTTGGGCAGACATAATCCGCCCTTCGAACGCGGCTGCCATGGGCTCAAGCAACCATAGTCTCGCAGGGGATTTCTGATAACACGGGCGAGACAACGGAGTTAGGGCGCCAGGGGTTACTAGGCTCTCCAGCTCCCACAACCTGTATTTCATTCCTGTACTCAGATCTCTGCCATAAGATCTTCTCCAGTCTGGAGTACAGGAATCGTAACATCGATCTAGTTAATTAAAACACATGTTTCCTGGTCGTGCAGCAAGGCAGCTGCACGACATTTATGTTAATCAGGCTCTGGAACTCTGATTGGAGGAGTCAAGGTTTTAAGCCTTCCCAGTGCCTCACACAGACGCCGGTTATAGCTTCCTGCATGCTGCTTTGGTTAGCTGAACGTCTGTTCCAGTTCTGCTGTGTCCGGTCATTCCTGTCCTCAGAGTTTCCGAATCTTGGTGTTTGTCATCCCATCCCAAGGAGTCTTCTGGTCCTCATTTACCCACAACAGTCGCCAGAGGATCTCGTGTGGTTTTCGTGAGTGGCGGCTCTGCCGCGTGCTGCGGCCTAGGCTGCTTTCTTTTGTATTCTGTTTTGGAGCATTGGCGGAGGTTTCCGCTTCCACAGTCCTCTCCGGAACTCGGCGGTGCCGGGTAGGAGAGTGGACAAGTGGGTATTTTGGTTGTCCTTTTCCCTGGCGGTTTTCCACACATACTCTAGTTTTAGGTTAGTTTGTAGCCCCTGGCTTTGTTGTTTAGTTAGAGGGCCCCTTGTTATCACCCTGTCTCGGATTTCTCTTTGTCTCCCATTAAGACCTGAGGGGGCATCGGAGTTGGGCAGACATAATCCGCCCTTCAAACGCGGCTGCCATGGGCTCAAGCAACCATAGTCTCGCAAGAGAATTCTGACAGCACGGGCGAGACAACGGAGGTAGGGCGCCAGGGGCTATTCCCATTCCCACTCTTATTCTCAGCATTACGTTCCAGTACTCAGGTCCTTGCTATAAGATCTCCCCAGACCAGAGTATTGGAATCATAACATTATAACCGGCCCACAAAACTTAAAAATTATAGGGGGTTTAATTTTTTCTCATTCTGTTTTTGTGAGAGTTTATCGGCCTCATGAATCCGACAGGTTTAGGACCAAATCCCGGTCAGCTCTTAGTCAACCAGATGCAAGAACTAACTCAGATGGTTCAGGATCTTTCTCTTCGGGTGAGATCGCAGGAAGATCTTTTGCGAGCCTCCCCGAGGGTAGTCCCAGAACCAAAGATGCATTTACCCGACCGTTTTTCCAGTGACAGAAAGGATTTTTTTAATTTTAAAGAATCTTGTAAACTATATTTTCGTTTGAGACCTGCATCCTCTGGTATTGAATCCCAGCGGGTGGGGATTATTATTTCATTACTCCAGGGGGATCCTCAGACCTTGGCGTTTGGTTTAAAAGCTGATGATCTGGTGTTGCTATCTGTAGACGCCTTTTTTAAGTCATTAGGGCTCTTGTATGATGACCAAGTGTTAGGATCTCCTGCTCTGTGCTGCCACGTCGCCATGGCAACCGGGAGGCAAGTGTTAGCGAAGTAACCTGAGCTCAGCTAATACTCCGGTCCGGGTTTTTACTGTGCAGTGGTTACAGGCTCTGTGCACGGCAGGGAATCCGGCGCTGGTTTTGTGCTCACAGTCTGTGAGGTCTGAGTGGGGCGTGGACAGCACCTGCTATATAAACCATCCTCTCAGGCTAGGCAAATGCTGCTGAATCTTTGTTTGTTAGTCAGTTCCAGAGAATTAGCTAGTACTGTGTGACTTTGTATTTACTTGTTGCTTACTGCAAATAGGACTTGGGATTCGGTACTTCATTCTGCCAATCCGGACCTAGCAGTAAGACTGGAGTCAGTTGTTTAACCTGCTGGGGTTCTTTTGCTATTCTGTGAACCCTGCAGGTTTGCGGCTGTACTCTCAGACTGGCCTGCTTAATCCTCTCTCACTGTGCAGGGCGTCCAGGTGTCAGTTTAGTGGCAGTAAGCTGAACCTGTGCCCTGCAAGTGGGGGTTAGGATTGTGGATACTCTCCTTGTGTCTATATTTCTATCTCTGACCAAGGAGTTTATTACAACACCCGTTGGTAACCCTTTGGGGTTTTTTCTGTTGCTCTTAGCAACATCATTTCGGGTGCTCCACATGTTAAATCACTACATCTTGCTTCATTGTCCGCTCTATTCCATCTGAGCATTCCTGACACTAGGGAGACACCCAGTTCCTGAGCCTTCGGGCTTCTCCGTTCACTTTGTGTTTATTAGTTATTCCATCACCTTCTGTGTATGTTATGTTATACTGTCTGTGAGTTCGTTTGCTCCGTATCCCTCTCTGTTCATACACCGGTATACTCCCGTTAGCACTGGTGTGCATAACACCCAGATAGAGAGGCGTCAGCTGAGAGTCATCTGCGCGCTCTCAAACAAGGTAGAAATCCGGCGGAGGTTTATTGTACCGAGTTTCGCCGTTGGTCGAACGACTGTGGCTGGAATGACCCGGCCCTGCGCAGTCAGTTTCGCCTCGGTTTATCTGATTTCATTAAAGACAGTCTCCTCCAGTACCCCGCTCCTGAGACACTCGATAAACTAATGGAGCTTGCTATAAAAAGTGATCGTCGTCTCCGAGAGCGGAGGGATGAAAGAGGAACAACTGTAAGGCCTAGTCCTTGTGTTTATACCTTCCCAGAAGACGTCGAGGAGCCCATGCAGATGAGTCTCTCCCGGCTGTCTCCTGAGGAAAGAACCAGAAGACAAAATTCCGGTCTTTGTTTATACTGTTGTGGTAAGGGACATTTTGCTCGTAACTGCCCGAACAAGTCGGGAAACGCTCTGACCAGGTGAATTGTGAGGGGGTTCACTTAGGTCTGCAGCTTATCTCCTCAAACAACTCTCTATTAGTCCCTGTTAAAGTTTCCTTTGGCAGCCTCAGTTCATTGGTGTCGGCCTTTGTCGACAGTGGAGCTGCAGGAAACTTTATGGATTTAACTTGGGCTAAGGCCTTAGGTATTCCACAGTTATCGTTGGATAGATGTATCACCATGCACGGCTTAGATGGGGGTCCACTTTCCAACGGGGTAATTACTCACCATACACCTCCAGTAGTACTTACAGTAGGAGCCTTACATTCTGAAGATATTGAATTCTACCTTACACATTGCCCGCCAGTTCCTGTAGTTTTGGGTCACCCTTGGCTTGCCTTTCATAATCTCACCATTGATTGCGAATTATTATAGGCAGTTCATTCATACTTTTTCTGACCTGGTCGCTCCCATAGTAGCACTGACTAAAAAAGGAGCGGATCCCTCCAATTGGTCGCATGAAGCTGAGTTGTCCTTCCGGGCCTTGAAACAAGCCTTTGTCTCGGCTCCTGTCCTCAGACATCCTAATCCGGAACTGCCCTTTATTGTGGAGGTTGATGCCTCAGAGGTTGGAGTGGGGGCTGTCCTTTCTCAGGAAGATCCGGAGTCTCTGGAGTTACATCCTTGTGCCTTCATGTCCAGGAAATTCTCCTCCGCTGAATCCAACTATGACGTTGGTAATCGGGAGTTACTGGCAGTAAAATGGGCTTTCGAGGAGTGGAGGCATTGGCTGGAGGGAGCTAGACATACTATTTCAGTTTTTACTGACCATAAAAACCTGCAGTATATTGAATCAGCTAAACGGCTTAATGCTCGGCAGGCACGTTGGGCATTATTTTTTACTCGTTTCAGGTTTATAATCACCTTCAGGCCTGGTTCCAAGAATACGAAAGCTGATGCCCTCTCACGTAGCTTTCTTCCGGTTCACAATAACAATCCTGTTGTTACCCCCATAGTTCCATCTTCGGTCATCCGGGCAGGCCTCACACAGTATTTATTTACTCAGTTAAACCAGCTTCAACACCAAGCTCCTAGACTTACTCCTGCTGGTCGTCTTTATGTCCCTGAATTTTTGAGAGGCACTGTTTTAGCTGAGTTTCATGACAACAAAGTCTCAGGGCATCCGGGTATCACTAAGACCTTGGAGTTAGTCTCTCGCTCTGTGTGGTGGCCTAGTCTTCCTAAAGACGTTAAGGAATTCGTCCATTCCTGTCAGGTTTGTGCACAGCATAAGGTTCCTCGTTCTTTGCCTATCGGGCAACTCATGCCTTTTACTGTTCCTCTCAGGCCATGGTCTCATATTTCCATGGATTTCGTGGTTGACCTTCCCCTTTCAGCCGGATTCCGAGTCATTTGGGTGGTGGTGGACCGTTTTAGTAAAATGGCTCATTTTATTGCTCTTCCCTGATTGCCTTCTGCTCAAGGGTTGGCAGTTTTGTTCCTCCACCATGTGTTCAGGCTTCATGGTTTGCCCACTGATATCGTTTCTGATCGGGGTCCACAATTCATCGCACGATTCTGGAAACGTTTTTGTGCCTCATTGAAGATGAAACTGTCTTTAACATCTGGTTACCACCCACAGTCTAACGGGCAAACCGAACGAGTCAACCAGTCACTAAAACAGTAACACCTCTAGCGGCACGGGTAAAGTTGGATGGTTAGACTGCGCAGTCAGTCTTTACTCACAATTGTTCATCTACTTATCCAGTTCATGTAATAGGAACGGACTGCTTACCAAAGGCATTTTTACAAATGAGACCCAAGTTATTTTTAACATTTTTAAGTATACTAGCTGTGCACTTTTTGTTCTATTAGGCAGAAATTGCCAATATATTAAATTGTTATATACTTTTACCTTAATCTTATGTGATAATTATTCATTAGCGCTGCTACAGTTTGTTTGTGTTTTGCCTTTTTGGGTGTGACTACCCCATTTGAATTAGCAGCAGCATTAGAGTTGCGGCAACCTACAGCGCCCGATCCATTACCTATTGGTATATTTTCTTGCATTTTCACATAGTCTTGATCGGGCAGCATGGGCTGCTTCTCTAATTATTCGGACAGACTCACCAGACGTCAGGGATATCTCACTAGATGGGATAACTCTGCCGATACGAGAATAGAAAATCAAGATGATCAATTAAGAGGTGATTTTTTTAAATTAGAAGATTTGCTCAAATCAGAAATTAAACATTGGCTAGACACCATCAATATGCAGAAGTATATTGACAAAAAAATTGTCCCAAGGGGTCTTAGATTGTCCAAACCTTCTATCTTTAAAGAGAATGTGGAATATCAGAAGAAATGGGACTCCACATTAGATCGATGCTCCTTGGCATTAATGGGGATAGTAATTGATTATAGAACTGAAAAATTAAGAAACATAGAGATAGAAATTGAACTTCTAAAAAAGAAACTGGAAGTATTTAGCCAGAGCACTGAGTTTAAGGAGAGAGATATGGGAGTCACAGAAAGAATAAACAAATTTGAACAATCAATACTTGAAACGAAATGTAAAAAGTTTCAGCGAGATGTAGAAGATTACCGAACAGAGAATGTGAGGTCATATAGGCAGAATAGGAATTCAAACCCCAGAGGATCTTTTACTGATAATCAAGGATCCGACAGATATAGAGAGAGAAAGGAGGGGAGAGATGAGAGAAGATCGATAGGAGGCACTCCTGGAGCCTCCTATAGGAATAGAACACAATTTAGGAAAGACTCTCGGGAGTGGCGTGAAAAAGACATGCCCCCAAAAGTGTCCCAAGAGGGAGCCCCCCCCTCCACTAGAAATAGTGAGTTGGGAGCGAGACCTAAATCTAATTATAATAACTCTTCTGAAAGTTTTTTAGAACAACGAAAGAGGAGATACCAAGATCTAGACAAGGAGTGGCAGAGGGAGAAAGGAGGGAAAAGAAGAAACGTCAGTTTCGAGGAAAACGAGGAGGTAGGAAGGAACTATACAAGAGATTAAAGAAAGTCAGACGTCAAACCCAAAAAAAGAATATTTATAATCTTTCATCAAGACAGCTAACAGAAACTGAAATACAACTATTAAATAAGGGTTTGAAATTTTCCCCGTCAGCTCCACCCAATATCTTTGGCCTATTTGTGGAACTCAATAGGTTTGTTAGGACACTGTGTCGCAAGAAATACTTTGCTAAACAAACACTCTTAAAAAATAAAGAAGAAGCTCTTCCCATAGTTCTCGACCAGGAGGATCTGGGAGCCCTAGAGGTTTTGTCAGACCTCCTGAGTGAGAACCCTGAAGAAGAACACACACCTATGAAATTGTTTGACATTAAGGGTAGGGACAGACTAAAAAACAAATCAGAATTTTACCCGATTAAATCAAAAGGGTCCAGTATAGATAGTTTTTACAAAACTACCTTGGAGGACTTTAAGAACTTATGCTCCAAACCACTCTCAACACAAAAAGACAATAACCTTAATAAGTGGGAAAGACAGGCGATCCATAAACTAATGAAAGATAATACGATAATAATAAAACAAGCAGATAAGGGAGGTGGACTTGTTATTCAAAACAGGTCAGATTACATTGATGAAGCAAAAAGACAGCTTAATGATCCTAAGTTTTACAAAATACTATCTAAAGATCCCACCTCCATCTTTTTGCTGGAGCTTCATGCTCTTTTAGATCCAGCATTGAGTATTGGTCTGATCTCCAAGGAGGAGTTCAATTTTCTTTATAATTCACACCCTATGACACCTGTTTATTACCATCTTCCAAAAATACACAAATCACTCCAAGCACCTCCCGGGCGACCTATTATTTCAGGTGTGGGTTCCCTTACTTCTAATTTGTCACATTATGTTGATATTTATTTACAACCACGTGTTTCTTTGCTTAAATCACACATTAAGGACACAACACATTTTTTAAATTTAATTAAAGACATCAAGTGGAGGGACTCATTTGGATTCCTCACACTTGATGTCCAAAGTTTATATTCTAATATTCCGCATGAATTGGGTATAAGCGTAATAGCGAAAAAACTTAAAAAGGATAACGATCTCACTGACGCACACCAACAATTTATTTTGGATTCCATAAGGTTTATATTACGACACAATTATTTTTCATTTTTGGACACGGTGTATTTACAGGTGATGGGAACGGCCATGGGGACCAGATTCGCGCCGAGTTATGCCAACCTCTACATGGGCGAGGTCGAGGACCAGCTCGTGTGGGGAGGGGGATTTGGTGCGAATCTGGTCCTCTATGGCCGTTATATAGATGATTTATTTATTATTTGGGATGGTGATATTAATTCGGTTTCACAATTTGTCACTTGTTTAAATTCCAATTCTTTTAATTTAAGTTTCACTTACACCTTTCATTCACAAAAAATTGACTATTTGGATGTCTCCTTGGAGGTCAGAGATGGTGAGATTAGTACTAAGAATCATATGAAGGAAGTGGGGACTGATGCGTATCTACATTTTAAAAGTAGCCACTATATGCAGTGGAAAAAAAGCATTCCCAAGAGTCAATTATTAAGACTCCGTAGAAATTGTTCGGACCTCTCTTCCTTCAGTATACAAGCTAAAGTAATGTCTGAGGCCTTTATTGCTAGGGGTTATCCAAAGTTACTGGTTAATTCTGCATTAGAAGAAGTACAAAACACCAATAGGGAAGACCTCCTAGACACAACAATAATAAAAAGAAAAAAAGCTGTTACTACAGATATACAGATGGAGGAAATATCTTTCATCTCCACTTATAACACCTGCCATTCTGAAATCAGAAAAATTGTTTCAAAAAATTATGGAATCCTAAGACAAGATCCAATGCTCTTGCCTGTACTAAAAGGTGGACCGAGGTTCATTTTTCGTAAAAACAAATCTTTGAAAAGCATGTTGGCTCCCAGCTTTCTGAAAACTGAAGAGAACCGGTTGTCAGAAGTAAGGGAGAACGATTGGTTGAAAACACATTCAAATACACCAAAGGGATGCCACAAATGTGGTGGTAATAGGTGTATAACCTGTAATTACATAGAGAATCGGGTAAAAAAAGTTATGATAGAGAGCACAAAAAAAGTATTTGAAATAAGAAGTTTTATTAACTGTAACACATCATACGTTATATACATGCTAACGTGTGGGTGTGACAAAAAATACATAGGGCGCACAACACGCGCACTTAAGATACGCTTTTTGGAGCATAGGCGGAATATCATCAAACGCCTACAGACACATAGTGTGTCAAAACACTACGATGTTGTCCATAAAGGAGATCCAAAATGCTTAAAACTTATTGGATTGGAGTTTATACCCCAAACCAAAAGAGGTGGCGACAGATACAAAAATTTATGTAGACAGGAGGTCTTCTGGATGTACCAGATGAACAGCATCTTCCCTGATGGTCTAAACGAATCAGTGGAACTGAATTCAATCATTTAGCCCCTGGCATCAATAAGTACATTATGTAAAAAATAACTAATCCAACCCTACTTTTAACACCTCTCTATTCCGTCCTTTCTACTTTCTGCCTTCTCAACGACAGATCTATAACATCAATGGTACTGTTACTACTATTCCAATTTGTAACTAAATTGGCTGCTATGGTCAATACTGATCTAGTGGATAACTATCGACAAGTGCAAATATAGAATAAGCTTATTAAGTCCTTTGATTCATATGGTTTTGTTGAAGTTTAAAATTCATTTTTTTATACATATTGACCATTTGTACCAGTAAGGTTACGTAACATTAAGTCAATGAAATTATATAGGGCCTTTAATAAATGGGGCGTTCATTATTTGAATATGACTTGCCCAAAGATTATGAAAAGGCATAATAGAATTTAACCTTCTCTCTCTCTCCCCATCCATATATCTCTATTTAGTAATATTAATGTGTTATTTAAACACTATTAATTAATTATAAGGTAATGGTAAGTGCTTTAGTTTATGAAGAGTCTCATAGAAGTAGTGGTTTAATGTATGAGCTAATTATCAAATTACTAAAAATAATTTATTACATCCCCTAAAAGAATAATAAAAACAAAAATAAATAAGTAAAAAGTAATTTAATATATATACATTTATGTATAAATTTAGGTTAGTAATTCTCATAATAGGGTTCATTGTTTGCATTATAATCGTAAGACCTTTGGCTGAAGATTATAAAAACACTATTCTATATCTCTCAAAATCACGTGACCAACACTAAATGAGTCTATAACTCGTAATAGCTAAGCGCTGAGTTTTCCCCACGGGACTCCGTAATTGGGTCACATGATTAGACT
Source organism: Pseudophryne corroboree (assembly GCF_028390025.1). Taxonomy (NCBI): domain Eukaryota; kingdom Metazoa; phylum Chordata; class Amphibia; order Anura; family Myobatrachidae; genus Pseudophryne; species Pseudophryne corroboree. The sequence goes on along the minus strand of NC_086446.1, from coordinate 146,994,785 downwards.
CATTGAGTCAGGTGACCGCGAGCGGAGAGCCGCGGTCAGTTGTATGACACCTCGGTGGGCTCCGTAATTAGGTCACATGATCGGACTCCTGTAGTCAGGTGACCACGAGCAGAGAGCCATGATCAGCCGCATGACGCCGTGGAGGGCGGACAGGAAGTGACATTTTCTGTTTGCGTTCCACAAGGCGGAAGTTCATGGGGCCGATACACGGAGGTTCACCCAGATAATGGACATAACCAGACCAATGTAACATTACGTTCTGAATTTGAGCATCTCTATCGGTATAAATATGTACTAATAGGAGTTCTTTTTACATACTAAATAAATTAATTAAGAAATAATTGTTGTATTATTATGAACTACATGTCACATGTTGTTTCTAACCCGGAAGTAGTTTACACACAATATTACGAATTTTAATAAATATATGGTATAAAATAGGAATGTCCTGTTTAATCAGGTGAGTCTGTCCATGAATTCGAATTAGAATATAACTGCTATGGTATATATACGCTTTTGAACACTATATTTGTTTATTAGTTGGATTGAGTGTACAGGTGCAGATAGTTCAGCTGATTAGTACTGGTATAAATATCTGACCAGTCCAGCCACAAATTTATCCTTTGAAAAAGCTGTAGGTTGTACAGTGAAACGCGTCAGGAGTCATTGCATTGGGTCATCATCTGCCATCTTATTGCCTATATCCGGACCAGAACTGGACAATTACTGCTGCAGATACACGGAGTAATCAACTCTCCAACATCCCGCCAATTATCACCTTTAACAAAAGGACACCGCATCATACTGAGGAAACCCGTTTGGATGTACAATACCACAATCATTCCCAAGGGACTTCACCTCTAGCGGCACGGGTAAAGTTGGATGGTTAGACTGCGCAGTCAGTCTTTACTCACAATTGTTCATCTACTTATCCAGTTCATGTAATAGGAACGGACTGCTTACCAAAGGCATTTTTACAAATGAGACCCAAGTTATTTTTAACATTTTTAAGTATACTAGCTGTGCACTTTTTGTTCTATTAGGCAGAAATTGCCAATATATTAAATTGTTATATACTTTTACCTTAATCTTATGTGATAATTATTCATTAGCGCTGCTACAGTTTGTTTGTGTTTTGCCTTTTTGGGTGTGACTACCCCATTTGAATTAGCAGCAGCATTAGAGTTGCGGCAACCTACAGCGCCCGATCCATTACCTATTGGTATATTTTCTTGCATAGTCACTAAAACAGTATTTACATTTGTATTCGGCCAAACTCCAGAATGATTGGTCCGAGTTTCTCCCTTTGGCTGAATTTTCTTATAATAACTCTTGTCATTCCTCCACCAAAGAGTCTCCATTCTTTTCAGTTTTTGGTTTTCACCCTAGAGCCAATTCTTTTTTTCATCATTCTCCAGTCTCCTCATTGACCTTAACCTCCCATCTCAGAGCAATTTGGAGAAAAGTGCACTTTGCTCTCAGAAAAGCGGCCTTTCAAGAAAATAAATTTTCTGATAGGCTCCGACGTCCTTGCACTTTTAAGGTGGGAGATAAGGTGTGGTTGTCAACTCGCAACATCAAGCTTCGACAATCCTCGGCTAGACTGGGACCCAAATTTATTGGACCGTTTCTTATCATTAAGAAGGTCAACCCAGTTGCCTTTCGGCTACGTTTACCTAGATCTCTCAGAATTTCACTGTTCCCTGTTGAAACAATATGTTTCTTCCAGTAGATTTAGTCGGAGGACCTCTCAGGGTAGATCTCCGGTGGATGTACAGGGACAACAGGAGTTCTTGGTGGAGAAGGTTCTTGATTCTAAAATGTCCCGGGGCCGGCTTTATTTTTTGGTCCACTGGAAAGGCTATGGTCCGGAGGAAAGGTCTTGGGTCCTGGATAAGGATCTTCATGCCCCTAAACTCAAGAGATAATTTTTTCTGGAATTTCCTCAGAAACCTGGCTTTAGGGGTTCATTGACCCCTCCTCAAGGGGGGGGTACTGTTAGGCGCCGCGGTCCGGGTTCCCTTCGCGGCCCGGCGCCTAGCAACTAGGGACGCAGAGCGTACTGAGCCACCGGGTCCCTAGCAACGCTAGGACACCGGGCGCGCCGAGCCGCCAGGACCCTAGCAACGGGGACGCCACGGGCGGACCGGGTTCCCCGTTGCAGGGTCGATCTAGTTAATTAAAACACATGTTTCCTGGTCTTGCAGCAAGGCAGCTGCACGACATTTATGTCAATCAGGCTCTGGAATTCTGATTGGAGGAGTCAAGGTTTTAAGCCTTCCCAGTGCCTCACACAGACGCCGGTTATAGCTTCCTGCATGCTGCTTTGGTTTGCTGAACGTCTGTTCCAGTTCTGTTGTGTCCGGTCATTCCTGTCCTCAGAGTTTCCGAATCTTGGTGTTTGTCATCCCATCCCAAGGAGTCTTCTGGTCCTCATTTACCCACAACAGTCGCCAGAGGATCTCGTGTGGTTTTCGTGAGTGGCGGCTCTGCCGCGTGCTGCGGCCTAGGCTGCTTTCTTTTGTATTCTGTTTTGGAGCATTGGCGGAGGTTTCCGCTTCCACAGTCCTCTCCGGAACTCGGTGGTGCCGGGTAGGAGAGTTGACAAGTAGGTATTTTGGTTGTCCTTTTCCCTGGCGGTTTTCCGCACATACTCTAGTTTGAAGTTAGTTTGTAGCCCCTGGCTTTGTTGTTTAGTTAGAGGGCCCCTTGTTATCACCCTGTCTCGGATTTCTCTTTGTCTCCCATTAAGACCTGAGAGGGCATCGGAGTTGGGCAGACGTAATCCGCCCTTCAAACGTGGCTGCCATGGGCTCAAGCAACCATAGTCTCGCAAGAGAATTCTGACAGCACGGGCGAGACAACGGAGGTAGGGCGCCAGGGGCTATTCCCATTCCCACTCTCATTCTCAGCATTATGTTCCAGTACTCAGGTCCTTGCTATAAAATCTCCCCAGACCAGAGTATTGGAATCATAACACCCAAGAAAATTGGGTGTCCTGCTTCTAAGCAGACAATCTCTCGCTGGATCAGGTTCACTATCCAGCATGTGTATTCTACAGCAGGCTTGCCGTGTCCTATGTCTGTCAAGGCCCACTCTACTCGGCTGCCCGGGGTGTCTCGGCATTAGAACTTTGCCGAGCTGCAACTTGGTCTGGGTCGAACACGTTTGCAAAGTTCTACAAGTTCAATACTTTGGCCTCTGATAATCTGAAGTTCAGTCAATCAGTTCTGCAGGAACCTCGCGCTTTCCCTCCCGTTCTGGGAGCTTTGGTACATCCCCATGGTACTAATGTGGACCCCAGCATCCTCTAGGACGTAAGAGAAAATAGGATTTTGGTTACCTATTGGTAAATCCTTTTCTCGTAGTCCGTAGAGGATGCTGGGCGCCCGCCCAGTGCTTCGTTTTCCTGCAATTGTTATCTGGTTCAGTACAACTTTGTTTTTAGTTGTGTACTGCATTGTTACTTGGTAAGTAATGTGTTCAGCGGTTGCTGAGTTTCAAGCTAAATTAGCTTTGATGTGCCTTGTATGTGTGAGCTGGTGTGAATTTCGCCACTATCTGTGTTAAATTCTTCTCTCGAAGATGTCCGTCTCCTCGGTCACAGTTTCTAGACTGAGTCTGGTAGGAGGGGCATAGAGGGAGAACCCAGCCACACTCTCAAACTCTTAAAGTGCCAATGGCTCCAGGTGGACCCATCTATACCCCATGGCATTAATGTGGACCCCAGTGGCGTGCGGTGAGGTCGGTGGCTGGGGAGGCACAAGCAGCCAAACCCCCCCCCCCCTCTCCCATAGAGTGGGGTAAAAAAAAAGTGTAGCCCCCCCCCCCCCCACATTCGTGAAACCAGCACCGGGCAGAACCAGCCAGGGGGGATAATGCCATAGCAGGGGAGACACTCGGTATGGAGTCCCCCTGCCATAACATTAATCTGCCCCCCCACCCCCCAACCAGTCAGCCCAGGGCTGGAATTCCTCGGAAGTGGGGACCCCAAAAAATTTAAATGGGGTCCCTCTCCCGAGCAACAACCAGCACTGGGCTGATAGCCCAGTGCTATGCCCCGCACCCCTGGTGGCGGTGGGTGCGGGGTTCATTGTTAATATTGTTCTTGACAGGTGCCCTACAGGTCCCAGCAGGCCTGCCCCAGCATGCCGGCACTTGGAGAACCACAAGTGACAGCATGCCCGGACATAAATGGCCTACTGGCACCTGTTCTCCACCTGTAAAGAAAATATTAAAATAAAAACACCAGTCTCTTTAAAAAAAAATAGTTTATTTGACAGGGTCTTCACCTGGGGGCGGCGGCCTTTAAGCTCTTTTGCATGGCCTCCGCCTCCCCAGGGCTTCCGGCGTCTTCACCTGGGGGGCGCCACCTCCCCAGGGCTTCCAGCGTCTTCCTCTGGCGTCTTCACCCGGGAGGTGGCGGCTGCTAAGCTCTTTTGCATAGCCACCGCCCATCCAGGACTTCCGGCGTCTTCAGCCTTCAGGAGCTCTTCTCCGTTCCTCCTCCGCCGTCGGACTGACAGCCGCTCCCTCGCGCTGACTTATATAAGTCAGCCAGAGGGGGCGGTGCGATGACGTGGGGAGCCGTGATTGGCTCGCGGCGGCCATCTTCAATTTAAAAAATGACGCTGAGGCGCCATTTTTGAAATGGGTTAACGCTCCGCTGCCAAACTCTGCATCGCCGCCGCCCACCCAACGCCGCCTACACCGCCGACGCCCGCACCTCCGCCGCCAGCCCCTCCGCCGACACCCGCACCTCCGCCGCGCCCACAACAGTGATTGACAGCGGATCCAGTGACGGATCCGCTGGCCAATCACTGTGGCCTGACTGACAGGGGACGTGCGTTCATAGGTTGAAAGCACGTCCCTGTGTGAAAGCGGCACCACTAATGGTGCCGCTTTCCTATGTTATTTCAATGGGCTTTTAATGCCCATTGCTAGGCTCCGCCCGCTCCCGCCCCCCGCTCCCCATACCTTTCCCTTTCTGACCGGGAGGCACCACGATCGGTGCCTCCCAACCGCATTTAGACAGGGATAATGATTACATTAATATAAAGGAGATACTTATGACACAGAATATGTGTCATAAGTATCTTCTTTATATTATTTTAATCATTAATGACAGGGGAGGCACTGCCTCCCCTGACTGCACGTCCCTGGTGGACCCCAGCATCCTCTACGGACAATGAGAAAAGGATTTACCGGTAGGTAACCAAAATCCTATTTCTGCTGCGGGGTACACCGTGCTCCACAAGTCTGGACAATGGGGTGTAGAATAGGATCTTGATCCGAGGCACCAACAGGCTCAAAGCTTTGACCTTCTTCCCAAGATGCATAGCGCCGCCTCCTATATCACCCCGCCTCCCAGCACAGGAGCTCAGTTTGTCAGTTGTTGCTGCAGTAAGCAGGCACTTAACAGAGGGGCTGTTCCAAGCAGCCCTGAGAAAAGCTTTTTATGAGGTAAAAAGTGAAGACTTCAAGGGCAACAGCGGTGGTATATGTCTTGTGACATTCACTGCTGCAGCTCCAGCTCTCCCCAGCGGCACTGTACACTCCCGAGTCCTGGTTGCCAGGTAACTACAGCAGAGGCTCCGGTTTTCTTCATGTTAGACACAAACGGCTGGGGCTCTCCAGGATCGCGTGGCCGCGATTCGGGAGGTGGTGAGTGGGTCCCGCTCGCGGGACCCGGTCTTTAACGCGATCCGGCGCGTTCAGTGGGAGGCGGGCCGCGCGCGCTGGCGGTGGACACTGTGGATACAGGCGATCCCACTAGCTCACAATGGGCATGGTCGCAGGTCAGGTTTTCTCTTAAAACCGATTTTAATATCGCCCACAGTACCCGGTGGTTTTGCCAGCAAGGGGGATAAGGCTTAGACCTGAAGCCCCTACCCCAGCCCCAGGGCGCCATTTCTAGCAAGTGTTCCCGCCCTGGAGCTGCATCTCTGTCTTTTCCTCACTCCCTGTCAGTGTCTGCGGCGCCATTACTCCTCAGCTCACTGTTCCTGGGACTGCTTGGGCAAATCCTCCTATGTAAAGCCGCCTGGTTGTCAGCGCTGTGCCTTTACATGACACTTAAGTATTCTACCTGCCTTTTTAGTCAGTGTTGGTAAGAAAGAGTGCATTTAGTCAGGGGTTTATAGTACAATTACCCTGTGATATACACCCAGTTTCTTACTGTGTAGTGTTATATCTATTGACTATATGGCTGTGTAAGCTAGTCCAGTGCAGTATTATTGTCTGTAATAACCTCTGCATTGTACAAACTGTGACTATTGTGTGTGCATTTGATAGCTGAGTGGTGTCCATTTCGTGTCTTTCACTCAACTTGCTATCCCTATATTCTATAACCTGAGGGGGCTTGGTGCGTCAGGTGTTATTTAATATAGGATTTTCACAAAGATATACTGTATTACGTATTCTTCTCTGTGATTTAGCCACCATATCTCTCCTTTATCTCTGCTGGTGCTGACTACACTGCGCAGGGGTTTGGGTTTAGGGATATAGGGGGTAATTCCAAGTTGATCGCAGCAGGATTTTTGATAGCAACTGGGCAAAACCATGTGCACTGCAGGGGAGGCAGATATAACATGTGCAGAGAGAGTTAGATTTGGGTGTGGTGTGTTCAATCTGCAATCTAATTTGCAGTGTAAAAATAAAGCAGCCAGTATTTACCCTGCACAGAAATAAAATAACCCACCCAAATCTAACTCTTTCTGCACATGTTTTATCTGCCTCCCCTGCAGTGCACATGGTTTTGCCCAGTTGCTATCAAAAATCCTGCTGCGATCAACTTGGAATTACCCCCATAGCGCTGATAACAATTGTACTGTGTTACCTCATACTGCAAGTTATATCATGTCTGCTTCTGAGGGTGAGAGTAACGGTTCTGGGGCGGAACACACTGCCGGTGTTGCTGAAGCCACATGCACATATGGGGAGAATATAGCAGCTATGGGCTCTGGTTCTGGGGGCTCCTTCCCCCCCCCCCAGTGGGACTGTGGCAATGGAGGCACATACTGACCCTCCGTGGGGCGCTTTTTCCACGCTTCTGCATACGCTAGTTCATAAACTAACACCCCCTATGGGACCCCCAATGCCGGTACAACCGTATGTGGTCCCTGCAGCTAACCCGCCGTGGGCGGACAATTTATCTGCTCAAATAAAGAAGCTGAACCAGTCCCTGACTACTAAAAAGTCTGACCAACGCTCGCCTAAGTCCAAGAGGTCCTCTAAGCGAGCGCTTGTCTTCCCACAATCCACTGCTGTCACTGACATCTCGTCTAATGAAGACAGCACATACACTGACCCCACAGGTTCTGACTCAGATACGGCTGATGGGGAGGGTAGTTCACATGTGGATGTTACTGATCTTGTGGAGGCTATTAAGTTAATTCTGCAGATTACGGGTGATCCCGAGCCATCCGTTCCTCCTAAGAAACCAGATAGGTTCAAGCGTCAGAAGATGATTAAACGAGTTTTACCTCACTCTGACCACCTAGTGGATATACGTCAGGAACCATGGCATAGCCCGGGTACGAAGTTTGTGCCTCACAAGAAAATGCTGGCTCGCTATCCCCTCGCGCCAGAGCTGTAAAAGAATTGGGAAACTCCTCCTCCAGTAGACTCACATGCGGCTAGGATGGTGGTTTCCTCAGCTCTACCTGTCACTACCGTCACGTCTCTAAAAGAGCCTACGGATAAATGTGTCGAGGGTTGTCTAAAAGCGATTTACACCCTCACGGGTGCTGCACAAAGGCCCACTTGTCACGATCCGGGTATCTGGACGCCATTACCTGCCGTTTAGGTGTCTTCTGAGACTGGCCCAGCGTTCCAAGTCCGGATCTCATCTGTGTCAACACTCTGCACATCTCTCCTGTCATTCTGAGACACTACCACAGCGGCGCCATGTTTGAATCCAACATGGCGTCTCCCGTCCTCCGCCGCCGTTACTGTGTTATTGCTGCAGGTTCTCAGAGTCGTGTATCGTGCCTGCCGCGGCCTCTGCTGCCCTCCAGGTGTCTCAGCATGTGACTGTCATCTGGCGTCTCCTGTCCTCCGCGGCCGGCGCCGCCATTATCACTATGTTTGCACATTTCATTCCAAACCAGTTTTCCCTCCAGGTTCCAGCATGGGCGCAGCCATGTTGGATTTGATCACATGCTCCAATTCCTCCAATCCACCATCTCTGGAATCTGCATAATTGCCTAGCCAATGCCTGCATAGCAGCAGGTATAAGTATTCTGTGTCTAGGCCAGATAGATGTCAGTGTTTTGAATGTCATACCTTGTTCCAGTCTCTCTCTCCTGTGGCTTGTTTCTCCAGGTTCCAGTTCCTGTCTCCAGCATCCACAAAGAGACCCGCACCTGCTTTCCATCTTGCGGTGCAGCCTGACTTTACAGTACTCCGTGGCTGTCCAGTTTCCAGCTATCTACTACCTGCTTCCAGCAGCCAGCTTTCAAACAGATTTCAGCTTCTACAAAACACCGGTGCTGATCCAGCGGATCCTAACTTACCAGCAGTATCCACTACCACCGGTAATCATCTATCAGCTATTCTGTTTCTACGCTCACTAGCATCTCACATCATCTACTCTGTGTTTCATCACCTGGCTGGTTCCATCCAGCATCCACTCCGTGACTTTAGTACCTGGCTGATTCCATTCAGCATCCACTCTGTGTTTTATTACCTGGCTGATTCCATTCAGCATCCACTCCGTGTCTTACCACCTGGCTGGTTCCATCCAGCTGATACAGCAGCTTACTCAAGTTACCAGATTCACCTGTTACAACTACTGGCATGTTCCTTGGCTATCTCCACTAATACAACCAGGCCTGGTAAGGTTTTCCATCAAAGGACTTTAACATCTGTTCTAACCTACCAGTGCTCTGCAATACCTTCTACGGTTACGTGTTCCAGGAACTGTGTTATTTTCCACTGTCAATTGCTAACTTTGAATGCTGCTTATTGTTTCACGGAGTCTGTTAATAAACTTTTATTTTGAATTTTAACTTGGTTGTCATGGTCACACCTTCGGGTAATCATTCTGCACTTACATGTCCAGGGGTCTGATTAAACCTTCCAGGTTTAATTTCATCTCAGCCCCTACAACTGAGGCTTCCTCTCGTCAGCCTAAACCCTCAGTTGTGACACCACTATTGCAGCTACATGGGCGGCAGAGGCTATTGAAGCATGGGCCTTGGAGTTAGAAGCTGAAATCTCCTCTGACCATGCTAGACAATGCTTGTCATATAATGTCACAGCTTCTCGCTATATTCTCGCTTCTGATTTCGGTATCCTAGCAGCCAAGGCCTCTACTACGTCAGTCCTGGCTTGCAGGATATTGTGGCTGAGATCCTGGTCTGTGGATCTGGACTCTAGAAAAACCCTGGAGGTACTCCCTTTCAAGGGGGATATTCTGTTTAGGGAGGACTTAAATAAGATAGTGGCTGACTTGGCTACTGCCAAAACTGCCTGTCTGCCTAATACAGCTCCTTTTGTGTCGAAGGCCAAAGGCATGTCCTTTCGCCCCTTTCATCCTTCAGGTAAAGCAAAAGGTCAGGCGTACCATAAGCAGGCCCGCACTTCCAAACCTGGTAAGCCGAAGCCCAAAAGAGCCTGGGCTGCCCGTCAGCCAGCAGCCAAGACCGATAAGCCTGCCGCATGACAGGGCGGGCCTCCCCCTGGGGGATCCCAGGGTGGGGGGCCGGCTTCTAGGGTATACCCAGGAATGGTTGGGACCACTTCAGATGCCTGGGTACGGCAAGTCGTCACTCGAGGTTACGCCATAGCCTTCAAAAACCGACCCCCTCATTGATTTTGCCAGATAGAAGTCCCGTCGTACTAGACAAAGGCAAACACTCTGCATTCGGTGGTATAGACCCTCCTGGATACAGGAGTCGTAGTACAGGTGCCTCTTGCTCAGAGGGGCCTGGGGTACTATTCTCTGCTGTTTCTAGTCCCGAAACCGAATGGGTCCTCCCGCCCATTCTCAACCTCAAGGCACTGAACAAGTTTGTGAAGGTTTCCAAGTTCCGTATGGAAACCCTTCGCTCTATAGTTCTGGCTTTGGAACCTGGGGACTACATGGTCTCCCTGGACATACAGGATGCTTGCCTGCATATTCCTATAGCAGTGTCACATCAACAATACCTGAGGTTCACTATTGGCAACCTTCATTACCAGTTTCGGGCGTTACCCTTTGGTTTAACAATGGCTCCGTGAGTCTTCACCAAAGTTATGGCGGTGATGACGGTGGTACTCCACCATCAAGGGGTCAGGATACTGCCGTATCTGGACGACTTGTTAATCCTGGCAAATTCCCCAGATCTTCTCCTGCGTCATCTGGATATGACGGTCCGGTTTCTACAAGCACATGGGTGGCTCATCAACTGGAAGAAATCCTCCCTGGTCCCTGCTCAGAGCATGGTGCATCTGGGAGCTCTGTTGGACACTCACAACCAGAGGTTGTTCTTGTCTCAGGAGAAAGTCCTGAAACTTCAGGACAGGATTCGTTGCTTCCTTTCTTGTCCGCAAGTGTCGATACATTTGGCAATGCAGGTGCTGGGCCTCATGGTATCAGCATTTGACATGGTGGAGTATGCTCAATTCCATTCTCGCTCCCTCCAGAAGCTGATTCTAGCCAAGTGGGACGGCCTGCCTCACCGGATCAGGTCTCAAATGATCTCTTTGAGGTCCGTCTGTCGCTGCTCTGGTGGCTCCAGGACCGACAATTATGTAGAGGCCATCCCTTCTGGATATCCAACTGGGTCCTGTTGATGACAGATGCCAGTCTAAGAGGTTGGGGCGCGATGCTGGAGCAGCACTCCTTGCAGGGTCGGTGGACCAAGGAGGAATCTCTCCTCTCGATCAACATTCTGGAATTGTGGGCGGTCTTTAATGCGTTGAACCTAGCCCAGCATTTGATTCAGAACCGTCCTGTTCAAGTACAGTCGGACAACGCCACTACAGTGGCTTACATAAATCATCAAGGTGGCACTCGAAGCCATTTGGCGATAAAGGAAGCCTCACGGATTCTACGTTGGGCAGAACGCCATCTACCGGCAATATTCATTCCGGGAGTCCTGAATTGGGAAGCGGACTTTCTCAGTCGTCAGGACGTGCATGCCGGCAAGTGGGGCCTCCATCCAGAAGTGTTTTAACTCCTCGTGGAAAGGTGGGGTCTTCCAGATGTGGATCTGATGGTGTCTCGACACAATCATAAGGTTCCGGTCTTCGGAGCAAGAACAAGGGATCCTCAAGCAGCATTCGTGGATGCGCTGGCAGTGCTGTGGAGGTTTCGGTTGCCGTACGTGTTCCCTCCGGTGTCACTCCTGACCAGGGTAATTCGAAAGTTCAAGCAAGAAAAAGGAAACCTGCTTCTCATAGCTCCGGCGTGGCCGAGACGGCACTGGTTCTCAGACCTGCAAGGCCTATCGTCAGAGCGTCCACTTCTACTTCCACAACGCCCAGACCTCCTCATTCAGGGCCCCTGTGTCTACCAGGACCTAGCCCGGCTGTCTTTGACGGCGTGGCTCTTGAAGCTTCCGTCTTAAGAGCTAAGGGTTTTTCTGTAGAGGTCATTAAAACTGTGTTGCTAGCCCGGAATCCGGCCTCTGCTCGGATTTACCATCGGGTCTGGCATTCTTACTTTATTTGGTGCGCATCTAACCATTATGACGCTTCCAAGTTTAGTACAGCCAAACTTTTGGCTTTTCTACAGCAGGGTCTAGATTTAGGCCTGCGCCTGGCCTCCCTCAAGGTTCATATTTCTGCCTTGTCGGTGTGGTTTCATGAAAAAATTGCGACTTTACCTGATGTTCATACTTTCACTCAGGGTGTGTTGCGTATCCAACCTCCCTATGTCCCGCCTGTGGCTCCTTGGGACTTGTCGGTGGTTTTGGAGGCGTTGCAAGAGTCTCCATTTGAACCTCTTGGTTCAGCTGACCTTAAGTGGCTTTCCCTTAAGGTGGTGTTTCTGTTGGTTATTGCCTCTGCTAGAAGAGTGTCAGATTTGGTGCCTTGTCTTGTAGTTCCCCATATCTGATTTTTCACCGTGACCGGGCAGTTCTTAGGACTCGTCCTGGATATTTGCCTAAGGTGGTTTCTTCGTTCCACCTTAATCAGGAGATTGTGGTTCTAGCTTTTGTCTCTCCTGATTTGTCTCCCAAAGAGCGGTCTTTGGATGTGGTACGGGCTCTCCGTATCTATGTGAAGAGAACTGCTTCTATTCAAATGTCTGATTCTCTCTTTGAGCAGGCCAGCCACAAACGTGGCTGGCCTGCTCACCAGGTGGATTAGAATAGTGATTGCGCATGCTTATGTGAAGGCTGGTCTGTCAGCTCCTGTTCACATTACGGCCCATTCTACTCGGTCTGTTGGACCTTCTTGGGCGGCCCAACGTGGTGCGACCCTTGATCAATTGTGCAAGGCAGCTACGTGGTCCTCCGGGAACACATTAATAAGGTTCTATGCCTTTGATACTGCCGCTTCCCAGGATGCTTCCTATGGACGCCGGGTTCTTGTGCCCGCTACAGTGCGTCCCCTCCCATAAGGAACTGCTTTAGGACATCCCCATTGTCCAGACTTGTGGAGCCCAGTGTACCCCGCAGCAGAAAACAAGTTTTATGGTAAGAACTTACCCTTGTTAAAACTCTTTCTGCGAGGTACATTGGGCTCCACAAGGCGCCCACCCTGATGCACTTAGCTTCTTTGGGTTGGTATGGCATTAGCCGCTGACACTTCTCTTGTCGTGAGAGTGTTGTGTATGTGGCTACTAACCGTTGTCGTCTCTTTTCCTGCTACTGCATTGGGCTGGTTAACTAAACTGAGCTCCTGTGCTGGGAGGCGGGGTGATATAGGAGGCGGCGCTATGCATCTTGGGAAGAAGGTCAAAGCTTTGAGCCTGTTGGTGCCTCTGATCAAGATCCTATTCTACACCCCATTGTCCAGACTTGTGGAGCCCAGTGTACCTCGCAGAAAGAGTTTTAACAAGGGTAAGTTCTTACCATAAAACTCTTTTTTTTTTCATCGGGATTCAGCTCCCTGCCACACTGCACGAATATGCAAACAGTGGTTCATGGAGAATGACATACAGGTGCTGGGATGGCCAGGAAACAGCCCAGACATGAACCTCATAGAACATTTGTGATTCTGTTTGAAAAAACTGGTACATCTGAGGCATCCATACAATAAAAGAGAATTAATTGAGCCTATAATTGTCTCACGGCACCACATAATAAATAAGTAAGAGCTCCAAACATTGGTTGGCTCAATGCCACGTCGCTGTGCTCCTGTCTTGAAAAATAAATGATACCCAACGAAATACTGATAGGACAGTGACATCATAAGTATACAGGGATTTTCACCCTAAGTGTTGTTTTCACTGTATAACTTCCCTTGTAATGCAAATATTTGACCTCTGTTTATTGTGTTGTATTCAGCATTACATTTCCTTTCATTTGATGTATGAATTATTGCACTGCGTGAAGTGTAACAGTTTTTATAAGCATTCGAAGTTGAAAAACATAAAATTTTCAAAAAGTGTCCGCAATTTTGGCCACCACTGCATACATCTTCATTCTGATGGAAGTGGTTGCCCATGCATGGATGGATGTCTATTTTCTTGTGACGCTAGAGAAAATAACCAGCTCTATTATATTATAAAATGAATTATAGATGTTGCTAGACGGTAAAGATAAATATAAAATATTACTTTAATTATTATAAAGTGATTTAAAAGAACATTAAACAGGTATCATGAATTAAAATTGCATTGCATATCTGACTCCTTGTGATATTCACCATATGGACTTAGGACCTTCTCCGGATTCCTCCTGTGAGCACAATAGTGGCTGGCGTTTGTCCAACAAGTTGTGGTCCCCAATTAGTAGGCATGCAGCTGTATTCCAAGATGGAAGTGCCCTAGGGGTATCTTCAAACTGTGCAAAGATTTAGGAGCTTTCCGCTGGAGGATGTGTAATGTCCATTAAATGTCCCTCAGGTGATGAAAAAGAGTCCGCAATTAATGAAATTTCTTTAAGGCTCAGCGCGTTTCCCTGGGTTGTTGTACCCCAGCTTCCTCACACAGAACTTAATGCACTACGTAATAGTAATTAGGTTCTGATTTTCTTTATTCCCTTTTTGTTTATTGAGACTGCTAGTAACCTGTAAATCGTTTCTAAAACTCCTTATATTCTTTGTAATCTTTTTACCCTTGTAAACCCGAAGATATTTCTTAATTATAAAAAATATATAGTTAGTTCTGACTGCTGTGTTCTTGAACCCAAGCCAAGTGAAGTACATGTTAACAATTTTTTCATGAGATATTGAGATTTGTGGTTACAGGTAAAGCTAAAGATGCCTGCAACGTCCGTAATACATTGAAAAGTCTTTGCTGGTGGCAGCGTTGATTCGCACGGCACTGGCGCAACTCTCGGATTGGTGTATCCGGAGAGTGGGGCGGCCAGGGTCCGTGACAAGTGGTAAGCAACCAACCTTCTCCCATCCCTTAGCACCCCTCCCCATCCCTCTCAACAACTCTGGCATCTTTTCTCCCATGCATCTGGTGAGGAAGTCATGGACCTCATTCGTTCTTGACCCCTCCCCACCTCCCCACTTGACCCTATACCCTCCTGGTTCCTCCGCTACCTCTCTCCTTCTGCCTGTTCCCATCATTCCCACCTTCTCAATCTCTCCCTCTCATCAGGCACTGTCCCCTCTGCCTTCATGCATACACTCATCTCTCCTATTCTTAAAAAATCTACCCTTGTTCCAAACAGTCTCTCTAACTACCGACCCATCTCTCTTCTCCCTTTTGCCTCCAAACTCCTTGAGCGTATTGTCTACAACCACCTTAGGGCCTAATTCAGAGTTGATCGCAGCAGCAAATGTGTTAGCAGTTGGGCAAAACCATGTGCACTGCAGGGGGGACAGATATAACATGTGCAGAAAGAGTTAGATTTGGGTGTGGTGTGTTAAAACTGAAATCTAAATTGCACTGTAAATATAAAGCAACCAGTATTTATCCTGCACAGAAACAATATAGCCCACCCAAATCTAACTCTTTCTACAAAATGTTATATCTGCCACACCTGCAGTGCACATGGTTTTGCCCAACTGCTAACAAATTTGCTGCTGCGATCAACTCTGAATTACCCCCTTGTTTCCTTTCTTTTCTCACACTCACTGCTTGACCCATTCCAGTCTGGCTTCCGTCATCTCCACTCCACTGAAACTGCACTTACAAAACTCTGCAATGACCTCCATGCTGCTAAATCTAAGGGCCACTAATCTCTACTTATTCTTCTTGAGCTCTCTGCTGCTTTTGACACTGTAGACCACCCTCTCCTACTGCAAATCCTTCACTCCATTGGTCTGCGTGATACTGCCCGGCTCATCTTCCTCACCAAACGCACTACGTCTACCTCCCTTCTCCTACAGGCCCTTCACTGGCTTCCTCTCCCTTTCAGAATCCAATTCAAACTTATAATGCACGCCGACTCTCCTGCCTACCAGTGGCGTGCGGTGAGGTCAGTGGCTGGTGAGGCACTGCAGCCATAATGTCTGCCGAGTTCCGCCGATGATCCCTACCACCGCCGAGCCAATGCCCGCTACTGCCCCTGAGCCGATGTCTACTACTGCCACCGTCCCTGATGGCTGCTACCCCCACCACTAATGGCCACCACCACTACCAATGGCATACAAAATCACCCACCATCAACTGACCCGGCCCCCGCCACTAATTCGCATATCAGTCCGATGCTGCCGCCGCCAATGCCTGCAGCCTGCCTGCTCATCAAACTTATGATGCAGGAGGCTAATATATTGTAAATGTTGATCAAATAAAAAAAAATAGTCTTTGGGACTGTGGAGGGAGTGAAAGGAGGACATAAATGCAATTTTGTTGTACAGGGCTTCCATTAACTTAATAGCGCCATGGATGCAGCAATATTAAGTTAATGGAAGTCCTCGATAAGGGTGACAGCAGTGGGTGACAGGGAGAGGGTGACAGCAGTGGGTGATGCCAGGGAAAGCGTAACAGTAGCAGTGTGTGAGAGTGTGACAGAGAGAAAGAAAGGGTGATGGGGACAGGCAGTGAGTGACACTTATATTGCTATTTACTTACCTGGTCCAGGGCCTAGTACTGCAGCGTGGCT
The DNA here is from genome assembly GCF_028390025.1 of Pseudophryne corroboree. Lineage (NCBI taxonomy): Eukaryota > Metazoa > Chordata > Amphibia > Anura > Myobatrachidae > Pseudophryne > Pseudophryne corroboree. The sequence continues at coordinate 146,978,628 of NC_086446.1, read as the reverse complement.
CCTCCTTTGATGTTAACTCCAGGGATCGCCGGTGGAAATTGCAGTCAGGAATACAGGGTCGGAGGTAGAGTGAGAAAAGAGCGGATGAGCGCGGATCGTGGCCTCTCCTCCCCCTCTGGCCGTACTGCACTAGGCGACAGCATCAGCTCATGATTTTAGTTACTGGCCGCAGAGTCTGGCAGAGTAGGCCAGAGACGGGCAGTGAAAGTGAGGTGGAGAAGGGCGCAAGGTACAGGACTGGGCAGAGCCAGCACTGACTATTTTAATGCCCTGGTCAATATTCTGGCTGGTGCCACACCGGACATAGTGGGTGACTGGCGACGCAGGGGTAACATGGAGATAGTGGGTGACTGGTGACGCAGGGGTGACAGGGAGATAATGGGTGACTGGCAACGCAGGGGAGACAGGGAGATAGTGGGTAACTGGCGACGCAGGGGTGACAGGGAGATAGTGGATGACTGGTGACGCACGGGTGACAGGGAGATAGTGGGTGACTGGTGACACAGGGAGATAGCGGGTGACTGGCGACACAGGGGTGACAGAGATAGTGGGTGACTGGCGACGCAGGGGTGACAGAGAGATAGTGGGTGACTGGCGCAGCAGGGGTGACAGAGATAGTGGGTGCCTATCCCTAGTCCCTCCGCTTCAAATATGTTCTGTTTTTTTATAATCTACTGTTGAACCTTAAAATATAACCATACAGTATATGATACGGGGTCACCTCAGTCTGCACATGCACATGGGTATTGCTGTGTGAAGTGGGGAAAGGGGGGGGGGGGGGGAGAGGTTAGCAGTGGGAGCAGGGTGATCAGAAAAGAGTGTGGGAAAAGTGGGTGCAGAGTGAAGTGAACACCTAAAGTGGGGGTGGGGAACAGAAATACAGAACGATCACATAGTGTGGGGACAGAGACAGCAAGGTGATCACAGTGGGAGCAGGGAGATAATATACAGAGGGGTACAAACAAGTGGTTACATGGTTTTCACATATTAGGGGACAGAGCAGGGACATCTCTTGGTGTCCGCGTGGGTCCTCTTCGTGCGGCAGCCGCAGGAGACACAGATAAGATGTTGTTACTGCACTCAGCACTGTCATTCCCGCCTCCTCCAGAAAAGAGAGAGTGGGGGTGGTGGGGCAGGTCAAATACAGTACATCACTGTCTGTAGCGAAGCCCATCCGTCACATCTAGTGATATGGGCGGCGCAGGTGGGCGGAGCAGCCACAGGGAAGCCAGCCTAAGCCTCCTCCAAGCAGGTACAGGCTGAAGCAGGTTAAGGTGGGCGGACGCCGGGTGGAGGCGCGGTAACCAGCGAAGGTAGAAGCCTGTGCAGTACTGATTTCCAAGGTACTGTCCAGCTCTTCTCCTTCATGATCAGGCAACCGCAGCTGCCTAGCACTTAGAAGTTGGGGGCGGGCAGAGGCTGAGTAGCCAAGAGAGCTATGTCCTCCCCCCCCCCCCCCCCCCCCCCGCCCCAAGCCGCTACTGTCCAATCGCATCTTCCTCAAGTGACAGGGGCGTGTTTTCATTTGGGCTGAAAGCACGCCCCTGTCAAAGCGGCACTTGTACTAGTGCCGCTTACAGTGATTTTATGAATGGGCTTTTACTGCCCGATGTTTAGCCCCACCCCCCGCTTCCGCTCTCTTACAATTGACACCGGGAGGCACCGAGAACGGTGCCTCCAAAACACTATTTAAAGGTTTTTTTAAAAAGGTAAAAATAATTAAAATAATATAAATGCCCAAACAGATACTTATGACACAGGATATGTGTCATAAGTATCCCTGCCTCCCCTGACTGCACGTCCCTGCTGCATACTGATTATTTCCTCCCACTCCTACTGCCAAGATTTTCTCATGTGTTGCTCTATTTCTCTGGAATTCCCTACATCTCCCCCTCAGACTCTCCACCTCTGTACAAAACGTTAAAACTCTCAAGACCCACTTCTTCACCAAACCCAGCCAAATCTCATCCTAACCCTCTGTTCCACGCTCTCTATGTATCCTGTCTGTGTCACCCCTGTCTGTCTATCCCTCCCCTTTAGAATGTAAGCTCTCATGAGCAGGGCCCTCTTCCCTCATGTGCTTATCATTATTTTTACTTTAATTATCTTCAACTGCACCAAATCCAGCAGTCTACTGCCACCTGATACTTATTTCAGTGTCATCTGCTGATGTAGCTATGTTTATTTACCCTGTAAATAAGCCGTTTTCCTGTTTTGATTATTTATGTACTCTGTAATTGGGCGCTGCGGAACCCTTGTGGCGCCATATAAATAAAGGATAATAATAATAATATACTGTATATATGATGTGGGAAGTGCCATCATAGCATGGGCTTTCTCTGGGATCAATCTTACCATGCCTCGTCCCCACGAGGCATGCGAGGGGCTGAGTGCTACAATTCTATGTCTGGGACAAGGCACCAAAAAGTTTATTTACCGCTCTGCTGTCCTGTTATAAAAATGTAATCTTCGGTACCATATTTACTACTGTTTTGAAAATGTAAACCACTGTATTATGTTCTAGCAACCTGTAAATCGCCTAGAGTCATATTTGAAGAAAGATCTTATTGGGCCTACTGAGTGATGAAGCACTGGATTACACAGGCCCTGCATACAAAACATCGGAATTATCCCTTGGACTAGATGCTGTTACGTGTAATTTTCAGTCTTCAGAAAAGTGTAAATGACTTTAGAACAGGAAAGAAGTATCCACACGTCTCATGTATAAGGATTTTATTACATTTAGTGAGTCATGATCCTTTAAAATGTATATCTGTATGTTGTTTATCAATTTAAAAATTGCATATCCTATATAGTAAAAGGCTAACACTGCTCCTCACCTCTATGGAGGGGAATTCAAGTGTGTTTTGCGCTGGTGGTCAATAGATGGGGCCCAATGGAACAATTCAAATGTTGCTCCATTCGGGCGCGCACAGACGTTGGCGCTGACATTACGGTAATGTTTCATAATTTTGACTGGCTGGTAACTAGTCCTATATAATAAAAGACTAATCTGCTCCTCACCTTTGTTATGTGCAACAGCTGCCACTAGTGGCCGCCACACGGTCCAAATTATTCCTCTATGTGTGCTGTCACAGCTCAAAGTGAAAGTAATACTGCCGGGAGATGTTACAGCCTCCTACCCTGCTGCTGCTAATATTAATAATATTGATATGCCTATTTCACACTTGCTGCATACGGAGAGAGGTAGCTGGGGAGAGTGTGGGGGTAGGGGCTTATAGAGACTGGGGGGATGGAGTGTAGCGTTGGGGCAGATAGGGACTGGGGGAGAAAAAGGGCGGGAGGTTTGGGGCATATAAGGACTGGGGATGGAGGGGTTGGGGTAGATAGGTACTGCGGAGATAGTGGCAGATAGAGGCAGTGGAGAGTGATGCAAACTTTTTTCGAAATAGTCACCTCTGTGGTGATGCCGCCAGCCACTTGAGGGTGCCCGACAGTGCTCCGTTCAGGATACGGACACATACACACACTCCCTATGTACACTGCATTCCACACCATATACTGCCCCTATATGCAGGGGCCCCCTTCCTACATACACTGCTCCCATCATATACCGCATACTCTGCACCCCCTCCTCCATATACTATGCTGCGTACCGGCGGAGGGGCAGGGTCCTGTGTTCGCCCCTCCCACAGCCCTGCACAGGCCATTGCACAGGCACTCCGGTCAGCTGCTGGTGGCTACTGGTGTACTCTGCCCCCAGACTGGCAGGAGCTGCGTGGGGACTGATGAGCTTACACGTGCCAGTACTGGTGTATATAGTGCAGCATCACTGTAGCCTGTCCATTACAGATATACAGCATCTATATTTATAAAAGGCTAGGGCTTTTTACTAGTATTATATAATTGTGGGATGGTCCCCAGTTCAGTTGGGTTCACCTGAAGACTCCTATGACCCAGTCCTGCACTCCAATCTCCTACTATATTAGGAATACTTCAAGCAGGCTGATTTACATAAGTAGGAAGCTGACAGAAGAGTGGAGATGAGTCCAGTGATAGCGCATAGGGCCTTTCTGAGGACATGTATGGATAGAGGATGGCCTAAACAAATCTAATTAAAACTGTGCAGTTTATTATATATTAGTAAACTAAATTTTACATTTTGATTTGAATTCTTTTTTAATACGAAAATCAACTTAGAACTCTTCACTACAATAAGCAAACAGCGGCCATTTCATTTCACTTTAGTACTCCCATGGCCAACTTATTTCTTAGTTCGGATGGATCCCCAGTTCAAAAGCTTTCCCTGTTTCTCCATGTGTCACCCGCTGTTGGGTTGGGTTGTTTGCTCTTTCCTCCCATCTCCTTTATTCATTGTCATCTCTTCCCCCTCATCAGCATTTTATTTTATTATATACCGGTAGATCCTTAGCATATTTACTATTGTGCTTTTTAAGACACCCTTACCTCTTCTCTCTCTATGAGGCCTGTACATCTTTATATTTTCTTCTATACTCACATTATTGGTTGTGTATAATGTTGCGATATTATTATTGGCAGGGCCGGCTCCAGACCTACTAGTACCCTGAGCGAGAACATGTAAAAGCGCCCCCCATGCTCCAGGAAAAGGGGGCGTGGCCTCTGGAAAAGTGGGCGTGGTCTCATAACTTTATATTATTAGACTATAAATAAATACATTTTCACACCCCCTCTACGCACACAATTAGCAGCCTTACACATAACAGCCACAGTAGTGTTCCTTACACACAATGTCTCCAGTGTAGTGCCAGATACACATAATGTGCAGTGCCAGATAGACATGATATACCCCCAGCAGTGCCAGCTACACATGACATGCCCCACAGCAGTGCCAGATAGACATGACAGGCCCCCTAGCAGTGCCAGCTACACACAATTGACCCCCCAGCAGTGCCAGATAGACATGATATGCCCCCCAGCAGTGCCAGCTACACATGATAGTGTTCACTTTTTAGGGCAGGGTGCTGATCACAGGGAAGGCACATTTTTAAGTTAGGAGGGCAAAATGATGCACATACTGTAATGCTTGGTGCTCATCTACCTACATGGTAAAGCATGGACAGTGCGCGTCGAAGGCGTTCAGCTAAAATGTAGGGGCGTTGCTTCGTGGGAAAGGTGCGTGGCCACATAATAGTGTCAATTCGCATTACACCACACAGTAGTGCAGTTAATACACACTGCACCAGGTAGAACCTAATAGACACTTTGCGCCAGGCAGAGCACGTTAGACACTTTGCTCCAGGCAGAGCACGTTAGACACTTTGCACTAGGCAGAGCACGTTAGACACTTTGCGCCAGGCAGAGCACGTTAGACACTTTGCGCCAGGCAGAGCACGTTAGACACTTTGCGCCAGGCAGAGCACTGAGACTCATTGCCTAGCCACAGACGCCTAGCGGGAACACTACATGATATGCTCCCCAGCCGTGCCAGCTACACATGACATGCCCCCCAGCAGTGCCAGATACAGAAATGCCCCCACAGTGCCAGATACGTCCCCACAGTTCCAGATAGATGCCCCCACAGTGCCAGATAAATGCCCCCACAGTGCCAGATACATAAATGCCCCCACAGTGCCAGATACATAAATGCCCCCACAGTGCCAGATATGCCCCCACAGTGCCAGATACAGAAATGCCCCCACAGTGCCAGATATGCCCCCACAGTGCCAGATACAGAAATGCCCCCACAGTGCCAGATATGCCCCTACAGTGCCAGAAATGCCCCCACAGTGCCAGATACAGAAATGCCCCACAGGGCCAGATAAATGCCCCCACAGTGCCAGATAAATGCCCCCACAGTGCCAGATTCATAAATTTTACCCACAGTGCCAGATATGTCCCCACAGTTCCAGATACATAAATGCCCCTACAGTGCCAGATACAGAAATGCCCCCACAGTGCCAGATATGCCCCCCACAGTGCCAGATAAATGCCCCCACAGTGCCAGATAAATGCCCCCACAGTGCCAGATAAATGCCCCCAGTGCCAGATAAATGCCCCCCACAGTGCCAGATACATAAATGCCCCCACAGTGCCAGATATGCCCCTACAGTGCCAGAAATGCCCCCCATAGTGGCAGATACAGAAATGCTCCCACAGTGCCAGAAATGCCCCCACAGTGCCAAATATGCCCCCACAGTGCCAGATACATAAATGCTTCCACAGTGACAGATAAGCCCCTACAGTGCCGAAAATGCCCCCACAGTGCCAGATAAATATTTGAAAAAGGGGGGAGGGTGGGTGCGCTATCAATAGCAGCTGGTAGGGGGATGGTAAATCCCCTGGTAATACAAGCAGCAGAAAGAAAGGGGGTGAATTACCAGCGCTGGCTGATCAAAATTATAAATTATAAAAAATAGTCTATATTCCAAAAGGCTTATAATTATAAAATCATATTTATTTCACATATATATCCTATAAATGAAGAATAAAAAAGGTATAGAATACTCAATAAATTTTGCCACAGTATCTTAAGCGCTTATAAATCCACAATTTGGCTATGGTAATACTCAAGGGGACTTGGATCACTTGGAGATGTCCATCACTAATCGGTTATTTGCATAAAGCCGATAATTTTGCAGATGTGAGGTATTTACCAGTGTCCTGAAAGCAGATATTGTCCACCTGGTGTATGGCTGGATCGGTTGTCCTCTTTAGCATGGAGGGCTGGGTCCAGAAGGTGGATTCTGCTGATAAAAGTGTCCCAAATGGTATGCACCAGAGTATCCGTAAAGCCAGTGGAGATGGTGGTATTTGAGTATCCAAATAAATATAAAGCTCAACGCGTTTCGCTGGTTTGGATAGTCCAGCTTCCTCAGGAGCAAGTGAGATAGTGGCTGTATTGGAGCCTTTTTATACCGGATATGAGTGAATAATTAATTACACATGAATGAATCACTTAAAATCATATATAAGCCTTTTGGAAAATTCATATAATATTATACATATTAGAATATCGACTGGTCCCATATGTCTAATATCACAAGAAACACTAAAAACGATTATTTATTAAATAATTATATACTTTTAAAATGCATGTAAGTTTGTATGGTATCCCGATCATGTGATAGTTTGTATCACATGATCGGCGTTTGTATCCAATGGAGGTATATATTCAGGTCATGTGGTATAACACGTGACCATGATAGAGTCCGTTGCGTAGCAACTAGTCCGGAAGGGTTTAAGATTAAATTCATGACGTTAGGGAATTTCGTAGCGTCCCGCTCATGTGACCGTCTGTGTCACATGATCGGGATGTCAGCCAATAGAGGGATATAGTATCGGTCACGTGTGTATGACGGAGTTGGTTGCTGGGTGACGGATCTCTAATAGAGAAAAAGGAAACGTCCTGTCCGATATTATGACAGAACGATCCTACACACGGACTGACGTCCTAGTATTTGGCTACTTCCTATCAATATAAACATTATCTGATATGTAGTTTGTCCGGCCTCCTGTATATATCTCTCATCATATGACTGAGTGCAAATAATACATTTATATATATATATTTTTTTTTTAAAAGATAGCAATTAGTCCCATATATATCGTACTGGAAACCTTCCATTGTCAGTCAGATTCATATATCTCGATCATATAATTCATAATCACATATAATAAAAATAAACATAAATTATTCCAATCATTGTATACAGCCAATGGCCATGTCAAAATGGATTATTAACAACGAGTTGGAAATAAATAATGTGAAGATTATGACACAAAGGATTATATAATTACACGATCATGTGACTATTTTGGGTCACATGATCGGCATTTTCCTCCAAATAGAAAGAATTTGTAAATATCTATACGGAGGAGAGTTTGAGTGAGAATTGCAGTTATCTTGATAATTTATCTATCTATGTAAGGTATTATTAATAGAGCAGAGACGGAAAGAGCTAAATATAATCAGTATATACTAAGATATAATTTTTCATATGAGAATCAATTTAAAATCTTAAAAGGTTCCTCCAAAATTAGGAGAAGATTTATATAGTAATGAGGGAGGTATATAGTTTATTTCTATAACATCCTTATGAAAGATAGGGCATAACCAAAAAAGTCAAATAAATAAGGGATAATTAGATAACAGAGTTCAATTCCATAGTTTCGTTTAGACCAACCGGGTGCAAGGAGTTGAATTTCAGCATCCAGTATACTTCACGACTACAGAGTTTTTTGAATCTATCACATCTGCAAAATTATCGGCTTTATGCAAATAACCGATTAGTGATGGACATCTCCAAGTGATCCAAGTCCCCTTGAGTATTACCATAGCCAAATTGTGGATTTATAAGCGCTTAAGATACTGTGGCAAAATTTATTGAGTATTCTATACCTTTTTTATTCTTCATTTATAGGATATATATGTGAAATAAATATGATTTTATAATTATAAGCCTTTTGGAATATAGACTATTTTTTATAATTTATAATTTTGATCAGCCAGCGCTGGTAATTCACCCCCTTTCTTTCTAGTGCCAGATAAATGCCCCCACAGTGCCAGATACAGAAATGTCCCCACAGTGCCAGATTTGCCCCCACATTGCCAGATTTGCCCCCACAGTGCCAGATAAATGCCCCTACAGTGCCAGATATGCCCCAGCAGTGCCAGATAAATGCCCCTACAGTGCCAGATATGCCCCCACAGTGCCAGATACAGAAATGCCCCCACAGTGCCAGATTTGCCCCCACAGTGCAAGATTTGCCCCCACAGTGCAAGATTTGTCCCCACAGTGCCAGATTTGCCCCCACAGTTCCAGATATGCCCCTACAGTGCCAGATAAATGCCCCCCCTTAGTGCCAGATATGCCCCTACAGTGCCAGATATTCCCCCACAGTGCCAGATATGCCCCCACAGTGCAGATATGCCCCCACAGTGCCAGATAAATGCCCCCACAGTGCCACCCATCCATAAATGTGTCTCCCCCCCAAATACCTGCGGCGCTGAGAGGGGGAGGAGTACTGCTGTCCAATGGCAGGCGGGCGGGCGGATGGCCTGCGAGTGCGGGTCCGGGTCCAGGTGAGGGCGGGCGGCCTCCAAGGCGCTTCTGTGCGCTATGCGTGCATAGCGCACACAAGAGGTCACGGCGGCCGGGCCAACGCTGCACAGGGCCGGCTCCAGCCTCAAATACGGCGGCGCCCATTAAGGGTGGTGCCCTGAGCGGCCGCTCTATTCGAATATGCCTAGAGCCGGCCCTGATTATTGGATACTTTTCAGGAGTGTCTGTGCTTTCATTGTGTGATAAGTGACAATGGGGAAGATGTACTAAGCAGTGACAACCGTCGAGAAGTGAGCATGTGGAGAAGTTGCAAAGGCAACCAACCAGCACTTACGTAACATTTTTAATTTGCATACTATAAAAGTATAATGAGCAGTTGATTGGTTGCCATGGGCAACTTCTCCACTGGCTCACTTTCCCAATCTTATCACTGCTTGGAGACACCCATAGAGGGAGAAAGGCCTATAGTGTTGGTATTCCGGCAACGGCATTTCACCACCTATCGGGGTCCCGGCATCGGCATTGAGACCGCTGGTATCCCGACAGGCGGTCTCGTATTTGCCTCCATCTAATATGTATATAGGTGTTATCACTATTACAATCTTCTCACCTTTCCAGTCAGGAGATAGATGATCTCCAGCGTGAGATTTAATATCTTCTCTGACATGTGACTCCTGTCTTCACCCATCATCAGTCAGGCAGATGATCAGTCACCCATCACATCAGATAGATGTGCAGCAATAAATTCAAATAAACTTATCGCCTAAAAAAAAAAACAATAAAACACAACAAATCAGCGATGGGAATATGGAGTAAGGTTCTCAACAACTGAACAAATGTTTTAAGAATACATTTTTCGCTTTGTACAGTTAGGGTGGAATTCAAATGTTTGATAGGAAAAAACAGACTCCCAACTGGCTTTTCAAACATTTGAATCTCCCCATTAATGTCTATATTTGCTATGGTGTACAGGTGCGCTGGTCAATGTTCAGTTTCCACTTGGAGAATGGAAAAGAATCCTCAAGGTCGTCAAAACTTTGGGATATAGCACTGGTTTTTTAGCCTTTCAAAAAAAACGATGTAGCCCTCCTGTAGAAACTCTGGACTCCTGGAGTGAGATACTCTAGATACAGAAACAAAAGTAGGGGGCACCCATTGTGCAAATCACTTTCATTTAAAATAGCTAGATGGGATTCAGTATGATTTAACGGCAGACGGGGTCCCGGCTGTCAATATCCCGACAGCGGCATCTCGTTCACCAGAATGCCGGTAGGGGGTGCGAGCGTAAAGAGTCCCCTTGCGTGGACACCCGCGAGCGGGAATAGTCCTGTTGTGCCGGGATTCCTGCTGGCGGCATTGTCAGCTGTTGGGTTTCCAGCGCTGGGATCTAGATGGTCGGCAAATTAAACGCGTCTCGTTAGATGTACTATATGTATAGATAGCTAGATTTGTTACTATAAGCAACATTTTCACTGTTCTTTTATAGAAGATCTGATAATCCAAATCTGTCTGTCGCAGATAAGACGATGAAAGCCAGTGTTTGTTGGTTGCTTCAATTTAGTAAAAGTGTTGTACCGAAATGTAATGACACCACCGTCATCGGCCTCATCAAGGATGGGGACGAATCGGCCTATAGACGGGAAGTTGACCGGCTGGCCCAGTGGTGCATCCACAACAACCTTGACCTCAACCCCCTCAAAACTGTCGAGATGATAGTGGACTTCAGGAAGAAGTCATCTAGTGCACCTCCGCTAACGATTGCTGACAGTGTGGTATCGCTAGTGGACTCCTTCAAGTTTCTAGGGACCACAATCTCCAGGGACCTTAAATGGGGGTCCAACACTGACACCACTGTTGGGAAAGCGCAGCAGAGGTTGTTCTTCCTCAGGCAACTAAGGAAGTTCAACATCCCACAGAAGCTCCTGCTCCTCTTCTACTCCGCGATTGTGGAGTCGGTACTGTGCTCCTCGATACTCGTATGGTACAGCTCCGCCAGCGCGAGGGACAGATGCAGGCTCCAAAAGGTGGTCAGAACCGCAGAGAAGATCATCGGGGCCGACCTTCCCTCAGTCCAGGACCTGTACTTGTCCAGAGCTAAAAAGCGGGCAATGAAGATAGTAAAAGACCAGCTACACCCCGGCCACAGCATGTTTAACTTGCTTCCTTCAGGCAGGCGTTACAGGGCTGTACCCGCCAGATCCACCAGAAGCCTCAAAAGTTTCTTTCCCCAAGCTGTCCGCCTGCTGAACTCCTGAACATTGACTGACTAGACGTACATGTAACTCACTTGTGTCCCTACGGTATACCTATCTGTGTAACTTTACTTGCCCCCACACACACACACACGCACACACACACACCTGCTTACCTGTTACCTACTTGGCTGTTGTATAGCAAACCGAAGACAAATTCCTAGTATACGTAAGTATACCTGGCCAATAAAGCTGATTCTGATTCTGATTCTGATTAATATGAACCCTACTAACTTTTACCAGTCACATAAGATAATCTTCCTGCATAATAGACATTTCATAATACATAGACAAGTAATAAGCATCATTATATGTTACCTGTTTTAACCACAGTAAGAACAGCAAAAATAGTCTTCTCTGTCGTTCTGCATGTATCTGGACAGGAAGTTGCTGTGTAAAGAAAATAGATTCCTGCTGGTGCATTCCCTGTGCGTTCCACTGACTCCCTCCCTCAGTGTTTCTACTCTCAAATCTGTTCCCTGTTCCGTCCTGCTTTTTTCTGGGCTGTATCGGACCTTTTTGTGTGTGTGTTTTAAAACCCTAATTTGGTGTCAGGTCTTACAGAATGTCCCTGTATGATTTCCTTTGTGTATTTCAGTGTGCAAAAAAATCTAGTCTCTATGTTCTTGCTGCTGCTGCTTGTACTGTTCAACTACACCACCACCCCTCCCCTCTCCCATTTCCTTCCCTTTTCAGCTCCAGTCTCCACGCCCCACCCCCTCCCTATGCTAAATGGCCATATAGAATGGATGAGACAAGGGACGTACAATCCCACAATTAAGTCTTCTGAGAACCAAATACAGGTACCACTAGCTTTTATTTGCTGATGGTCTTGTATGCAGTTGCAAATTCAGTCAATCCATGCATATTCTCTTGGGGCATGTGATAAAGGTAACGCACACAAGTCAAAACATAAGGTCATACTTGTCTACTCTCGAGCTCTTGAATATCGGGTGCTGCTCCCGGCCGCCTGGAAAAGCATTCAAGTCTCCTAGTCCCGCAGCGCATCCACCCAGCGCAGCCCACTTCCAGAGTTAGAGGTCTATTCATGAAGCAGTGAAAAGAGAGGAGAAGTGAGCCAGTGGAGAAGTGGCCCATGGCAACCAATCAGCTGCTACGTATAATTTTATAGAATGCACTTTATAAATGTTACCTCAACACTGATTGATTGTCATGGGCAACTTCTACACTGGCTCACTGCTCCTCGCTTTTTACTGCTTCATAAGTAGACCCATTAGTGACCCATTAGTGAGAAATGTTTATGGATCAGTAATGCTGCTGTATGTTGTGTACTTGCTGTAAAATGCTGTTACAGCCGGACCCTAACAGATTAGTATGCTACTCTGGGGTAAATTTACTAAGGTCCCGATTTTGACCGAGATGCCGTTTTTTCTTCAGTGTCATCTCGGTAATTTACTAAACTCAAATCACGGCAGAGATGAGGGCATTCGTATTTTTACTACAACGTGGCGCTACAACGTGGCGCTCCCTGATTGGCTGAAGAAACCCACTTAGACAGAAGTCAGAGTGGGTTTCTGGCATTCGGGGAAAGGAGTCCCATGTGAAAACATGGGGCCCCTTTCAGTTCGTGGCTCGGGTCTGCGGTTTGTTATTTTATTCAAGTACGTGGATTACACATGGATGCGACGAGGAGCCTGGGACCCTGGATCTGGTGAGTGTAATTTATTCAACAGGTACCCCTTGGATTCTACTGGAGAAGAGGACCGACCTGCGTGTGAACATAAGGTAAGTATGTGTATATGTTTGTGTGGATGTATGTAATAAATCTTTACTTTCACGGTGTGTGTGTCTTGTCTTTTTTTGGGTATTTTTTTAGTAATAGTACTACAGGTACCAGCGGGCCCGTTTTTCCGCCGCATGCTGGTACTTGTGGTTCTCCAAGTACCAGCATGCGGGGGAGGCTTGCTGGGCCTTGTAGTACCGCTACTAAAAACAATATCTTTTCATTATCACAAAAGGCTATCAGCCCCCCCATCCGCAGCCCATTGAATGGGGGGGGGGACAGCCTCGGGCTTCACCCCTGGCCCTTGGGTGGCTGGGGGGGGGACCCCTTGATTGAAGGGGTCCCCACTCCCCCAGGGTACCCCGGCCAGGGGTGACTAGTTGGATATTTGATGCCACGGCCGCAGGGCACTATATAAAAGTGACCCCCGGCTGTGGCATTATCTGTCCAGCTAGTGGAGCCCGGTGCTGGTTTTAAAAATACGGGGGACCCCTACTCTTTTTGTCCCCCGTATTTTTGGAACCAGGACCAGGCGCAGAGCCCGATGCTGGTTGCTTAAATATGGGGGAACCCCTGTCATTTTTTCCCCCATATTTCTGCAACCAGCATTGGCTCAAAGAGCCCGAGGCTGGTTATGCTTAGGAGGGGGGAACCCACGCAATTTTTTTTTGGATTTTACACTGTTTAATTAAAAAAAAAAAAAAAAAATGAACCCCAGCACGGATCACACAGATCCGGCCGAGATTCATTTTTAAAAAGTCGGCAGTGTTTTGCTAATCACTTCCGTTAAAAAAAAAAAAAAAAACACGAATGACATCGACATCGGAACAAAAGAAAAACCCGAATATGACAGCTTAGTAAATTAGTTGTAATAAATTCAAAAAGTTGCAGTTTTACACTTTCGATGTCATTCGTGATTGAACTTTGACCTGAAACGGGAAAATCCGAATGTTAGTAAATTTACCCCTCTGTCTGTACACTCAGAGGTTAAAGTGAGCCGGAACAGGACAGAACTGTGTTCCGTCAGTTCCAATTGGAGACAGAACGCAGTTCCGCCTCCTCTGGCTCACCAAAACCTAGAATGTGAGCCCGGAGTCGCTTGGGGATGCCAGGCGCCCGCTGAGGTTGTGTTACTAGCGGGCGCTGGCACCTTCTCCTGAGCTCCGGGTTCCGCTGTCTGCGGCGCTGTGGGAAAGACATCATGACGTCTCTCCCATAGCTGCGAGGAGCGGGCGACCAGGCAGAGGTCAGCGGTCCAGAAGCAGGAGCGGGGCTGGTGAGTATTGTGTTTTTTTATTTTGTTTGTGTGTGTGTGAAGCAGTGCTACCAGGGGGCATTGGAGGCATCTATACTGGAGCATATCTACAGGGGACAACTGTACTGGGGGCATCTGTAATGGGGGCATAACTACAGGGGGCAACTGTACTGGGCGCATCTATACTGGGGCAGAACTACTGAGGGCAACTTCTACTGGTGGCATTTGTACTGGGGGCATAACTTTAGGGGGCATCTGTACTAGGGACATCTGTACTGAGGGCTGCTCTACTAGGGGCAGCACTACAGGGGACAGCTGTACTGGGGGAATAACTACAGGGGGTATCTCTACTGGGAGCATAACTACAGATGGCATCTGTACTGGGGGCATAACTACAGGGGGCAACTGCACTGGGGGAAGCTTCTACTAGGGGGCAGCTTCTACTGGGGGCATAACTACAGGGGGTATCTGTACTGGGGACATCTGTACTGAGGGCAGTTCTACTAGAGGCAGCACTACAGGGGACAGCTGTACTGGGGGAATAACTACAGGGGGTATCTCTACTGGGTGCATAACTCTGTACTGGGGGCATAACTACAGGAGGCAACTGTACTGGGGGAAGCTTCTACTAGGGGGCAGCTTCTACTGGGGGCATCCTCTACTAGGGGCATAACTACAGGGGGCATTTGTATTGGGGACATCTGTACTGGGGGCATAACTACAGGGGGCATTACTACTGGGGGCAATACTACACGGGGCATTACCATTGGGGGCACTACAAATTAGGGCATTGCATAGGGTGCACTTAATAAGGGGCATCACTCCTGGGGACATAAGGGACACTACTACTGGTGGCACTGTATAAGGGGCACCAATACTATGGGCTTTACATAAGGGGCACTACCACTACAGTGGGCATTGCATAAGGGGCACTACTACTGAGGGCATTGTATAATTGGTGCCACTGCTGTGGTCATGTTGGGTGACCATGCCCTTTTCTCTTACGTCCTAGAGGATGCTGGGGTCCACATTAGTACCATGGGGTATAGACGAGTCCCTCGGGAGCCATGGGCACTTTAAGAGTTTAATAGTGGTGGCTGGCTCCTCCCTCTATGCCCCTCCTACCAGACTCAGTTTAGAAAATGTGCTTGGTGGAGCCGGTCACAGCTAGGGGAGCTCCTAGGGGCTTTTCTAGTTTTATTATTTTTTAAAGAGATTGTTAGGTACAGGGAGGCTGCTGGCAACAGCCTCCCTGCTTTATGGGACTTAGGGGGGAGTAGGATCCAACCCTCGAGGTTAATGGCTCATATCTCCGCTGAAAGGACACTGAGCTCCTGAGGGTGGCGCCTCAGTAAGCGGGGAACTGATGAGAATGGTAGCATTAGGGTGTGAGCGCAGCACTGATGCTGCGCTCTGGAGGGCTCAGAGGTACATGTGTGCGGCGCTGTGAGGGGCACCTTGGGCCAGCGCAATACCCTATAAACTGGTCACAGAAGGCTACAGGGGCTTGTACTACTGTTAGCTGCAGTTTCACCTCAGGCCAGTGGAATATCATAAGTGCGGGAAGACGCGCTATTACAGGGGGCGGGACTTCTCCTCAGAGCCGATCCAGCACTCACCAGCGCCATTTTCTCCCTGCAGATCACACACAGAGACACTGACAGGGAGCGCTGGTCCTCCACATAACTCCTGCTATCCCGTGCGGTACCAGGGGGTTATAAAAGGGAGGGGGAGTGTTCTGTTAACTGTTCAAAGTTACTACAGTCAGCGCCAGGCATTTATAATTTCTCTGACGTCCTAGTGGATGCTGGGAACTCCGTAAGGACCATGGGGAATAGCGGTTCTGCAGGAGACTGGGCACAACTAAAAGAAAGCTTTTAGACTACCTGGTGTGCACTGGCTCCTCCCACTATGACCCTCCTCCAGACCTCAGTTAGAATCTTGTGCCCGGCCGAGCTGGATGCACACTAGGGGCTCTCCTGAGCTCCTAAAAAGAAAGTATATTTTAGGTTTTTTATTTTACAGTGAGACCTGCTGGCAACAGGCTCACTGCAACGAGGGACTAAGGGGAGAAGAAGCGAACCTACCTGCTTGCAGCTAGCTTGGGCTTCTTAGGCTACTGGACACCATTAGCTCCAGAGGGATCGACCGCAGGACCCGTCCTTGGTGTTCGTTCCCGGAGCCGCGCCGCCGTCCCCCTTACAGAGCCAGAAGCAAGAAGATGGTCCGGAAAATCGGCGGCAGAAGACTTCAGTCTTCACCAAGGTAGCACACAGCACTGCAGCTGTGCGCCATTGCTCCTCATGTACACCTCACACTCCGGTCACTGATGGGTGCAGGGCGCTGGGGGGGGGGGGGGGCGCCCTGAGGGCAATATTACACACCTTCGCTGGCAAATCTACACCATATATAGCCCCAGAGGCTATATAGGTTTAAATTAATACCCCTGCCAGAGTTTCAAAAACGCGGGAGAAGTCCACCGAAAAAGGGGCGGGGCCATCTCCCTCAGCACACTGGCGCCATTTCTCCCTCACAGCTCCGCTGGAAGGAAGCTCCCTGGCTCTCCCCTGCAGTCTACACTACAGAAGGGTAAAAAAGAGAGGGGGGGCACTAAATTTAGGCGCAGTATAATAATTATAGCAGCTATAAGGGGATATAATTCAGTTAGTCCCTGTATTATATAGCGCTCTGGTGTGTGCTGGCATACTCTCTCTCTGTCTCCCCAAAGGGCTTCGTGGGGTCCTGTCCTCTGTCAGAGCATTCCCTGTGTGTGTGCGGTGTGTCGGTACAGCTGTGTCGACATGTTTGATGAGGAGGCTTATGTGGAGGCGGAGCAGATGCCTATAAAGGTGATGTCACCCCCTGCGGGGCAGATACCTGAGTGGATGGACTTATGGAAGGAATTACGTGCAAGGGTCGACTCCTTACATAAAAAATTTGACAACATGCCAAATGCGGGACAGCCGGCTTCTCAGCTCGTGCCTGCCCAGACGTCTCAAAGGCCATCAGGGGCTCTAAAGCGCCCGCTACCTCAGATGGCAGACACAGATGTCGACACGGATACTGATACCAGTGTCTACGACGAAGAGACTAATTTAATGTCCAATAGGGCCACTCGTTACATGATTGAGGCAATGAAAGAGGTATTACACATTTCTGATATTACCCCAGGTACCACAAAAAAGGGTATTATGTTTGGGGAGAAAAAACTACCAGTGGTTTTTCCCCCATCTGAAGAATTAAATGAAGTGTGTGAAGAAGCGTGGGCTTTTCCCGATAAAAAATTGGTAATTTCTAAAAAGTTACTAATGGCGTACCCTTTCCCGCCAGAGGATAGGTCACGTTGGGAGACACCCCCTAGGGTGGATAAAGCGCTCACACGCTTATCAAAGAAGGTGGCACTACCGTCTCCGGATACGGACGCCCTAAAGGAGCCTGCTGATAGAAAGCAGGAAGCGATCCTGAAGTCTGTATATACACACTCAGGCATTATACTGAGACCAGCTATTGCTTCAGCATGGATGTGCAGTGCTGCAGCTGCGTGGTCAGACTCCCTGTCGGAAAACATTGATACCCTAGACAGGGACACTATATTGCTAACCATAGAGTATATTAAAGACTCAGTCTTATACATGAGAGATGCACAGAGGGAGATCTGCCGGCTGGCATCTAAAAATAAGTGCAATGTCCATTTCTGCCAGGAGAGGTTTATGGACTCGGCAGTGGACAGGGGATGCAGATTCTAAAAGGCACATGGAAGTTTTGCCTTATAAGGGTGAGGAATTATTCGGGGCAGACCTAGTTTCCACAGCAACAGCTGGGAAGTCAGCATTTTTGCCCCATGTTCCCTCACAGCCTAAGATAGCGCCGTATTATCAGGTACAGTCCTTTCGGCCCCAGAAAAGCAGGAGGGGTAAAGGCGGGTCCTTTCTGCCCAGAGGCAGAGGTAGGGGAAAAAAGCTGCAACAAACAGCCGGTTCCCAGGAACAAAAGTCCTCCCCAGCTTCCTCCAAGTCCGCCGCATGACGGTGGGGCTCCACAGGCTAGCCAGGTTCGGTGGGGGGCCGCCTCAAAAAGTTCAGCGATCAGTGGGCTCGCTCACAGGTGGATCCCTGGATCCTTCAAATAGTTTCTCAGGGGTACAAGCTGGAATTCGAGACTTCTCCCCCCCCCCCCGCCGTTTCCTCAAATCTGCCTTGCCGACAACCCCCTCAGGCAGGGAGGCTGTGCTAGAGGCAATTCACAAGCTGTATTCCCAGCAGGTGATAGTCAAGGTGCCCCTACTTCAACAAGGACGGGGTTACTATTCCACAATGTTTGTGGTACCCAAACCGGACGGTTCGGTGAGACCCATTTTAAATTTGAAATCCTTGAACACATATATAAAAAAATTCAAGTTCAAGATGGAATGCTCAGGGCGGTTATTGCAAGCCTGGATGAGGGGGATTACATGGTATCCCTGGACATCAAGGATGCTTACCTGCATGTCCCCATTTACCATCCTCACCAGGAGTACCTCAGATTTGTGGTACATGATTGTCATTACCAATTCCAGACGCTGCCGTTTGGGCTGTCCACGGCACCGAGGGTATTTACCAAGGTAATGGCAGAAATGATGATACTCCTTCGAAAAAAGGGAGTTTTAATTATCCCGTACTTGGACGATCTCCTGATAAAGGCAAGGTCCAAGGAGCAGTTGTTAGTCGGGGTAGCACTATCTCAGGAAGTGCTACAACAGCACGGTTGGATTCTAAACATTCCAAAGTCACAGCTGGTTCCTACGACACGTCTACTGTTCCTGGGGATGGTTCTGGACACAGACCAGAAAAAAGTGTTTCTCCCGGAGGAGAAAGCCAAGGAGCTGTCATCTCTAGTCAGAGACCTCCTGAAGCCAAAACAGGTATCGGTGCATCACTGCACGCGAGTCCTGGGTAAAATGGTAGCTTCCTACGAAGCAATCCCATTCGGCAGGTTCCATGCAAGAACTTTTCAGTGGGACCTGTTGGACAAGTGGTCCGGATCGCACTTCAGATGCATCGGCTGATAACCCTGTCTCCAAGGACCAGGGTATCTCTGCTGTGGTGGCTGCAGAGTGCTCATCTTCAAGAGGGCCGCAGGTTCGGCATACAGGACTGGGTCCTGGTGACCACGGATGCCAGCCTTCGAGGCTGGGGTGCAGTCACACAGGGAAGAAACTTCCAAGGACTTTGGTCAAGTCAGGAGACTTCCCTACTCATAAATATTCTGGAACTGTGGGCCATTTACAATGCCCTAAGTCAGGCAAGGCCCCTGCTTCAAAACCAGCCGGTACTGATCCAATCAGACAACATCACGGCAGTCGCCCATGTAAACCGACAGGGCGGCACAAGAAGCAGGACGGCGATGGCAGAAGCCACAAGCATTCTCCTCATGGGCGGAAAATCACGTGTTAGCACTGTCAGCAGTGTTCATTCCGGGAGTGGACAACTGGGAAGCAGACTTCCTCAGCAGACACGACCTACACCCGGGAGAGTGGGGACTTCATCCAGAAGTCTTCCAACTGATGGTAAACCGTTGGGAAAGGCCACAGGTGGACATGATGGTGTCCCGCTTAAACAAAAAGCTGGAGAGATATTGCGCCAGGTCAAGGGACCCTCAGGCAATAGCTGTGGACGCTCTAGTGACACCGTGGGTGTACCAGTCGGTTTATGTGTTCCCTCCTCTGCCTCTCATACCAAAGGTACTGAGAATAATAAGAAGACGAGGAGTAAGAATGATACTCGTGGTTCCAGATTGGCCAAGAAGAGCTTGGTACCCAGAACTTCAAGAAATGATATCAGAGGACTCAAGGCCTCTACCGCTCAGACAGGATCTGCTACAGCAGGGGCCCTGTCTGTTCCAAGACTTACCGCGGCTGCGTTTGACGGCATGGCGGTTGAACACCGGATCCTAAAGGAAAAGGGCATTCCGGAGGAAGTCATTCCTACGCTGATTAAAGACAGGAAAGAAGTAACCCCAAACCATTATCACCGTATTTGGCGAAAATATGTTGCGTGGTGTGAGGCCAGGAAGGCCCCAACAGAGGAATTTCAGCTGGGTCGATTTCTGCACTTCCTACAGTCAGGAGTGACTATGGGCCTAAAATTGGGTTCCATTAAGGTCCAGATTTCGGCTCTGTCGATTTTCTTTCAGAAAGAACTGGCTTCACTGCCTGAAGTTCAGACTTTTGTAAAGGGAGTGCTGCATATTCAGACCCCTTTTGTGCCTCCAGTGGCACCTTGGGATCTCAACGTGGTGTTGAGTTTCCTAAAATCACATTGGTTTGAGCCACTTAAAACCGTGGATCTGAAATATCTCACGTGGAAAGTGGTCATGTTATTGGCCTTGGCTTCGGCCAGGCGTGTGTCAGAATTGGCGGCTTTGTCATGTAAAAGCCCTTATCTGATTTTCCATATGGATAGGGCAGAATTGAGGACTCGTCCCCAGTTTCTCCCTAAGGTGGTATCAGCTTTTCACTTGAACCAACCTATTGTAGTGCCTGCGGCTACTAGGGACTTACACAGATATAGTATCTGCACACTCAGTTCCGTACTGATATATTGTGGGTATATGTTTTTCGTCACCATATACCCACTTGGCAAAAAAACTCTTTCTTCTTAATAACCAAATAATATTCTATATATGAGGGGGTGCAGTCAACTACAGTAATTGTAAACTAGAATTGGGGTGGGGAAAAAGACAAGGAGAAATCTGTACTGTTGACGCACTTGAGACAGAGAGGATTGTATACTAAAAAGTAACCTTTATTAGATATGTATTAAAATGAGATGTACATTTATATGTTTTATCCCAAACTCGCAGTGAAACATAAGGTTTAAAATCACAAAACAAACATATAAGTGAATAAAGAAAATAAAGAAATGTGAATGAAAGATTAAAAGGCGTGTCCACGTGTGATTCTTTATTGTGCCACCTTCACAGAATTATCCTGTATGTAGCCAGGATAATTGATGTAAACAGTTCTGCGATATGTGGTATTGTTGGTGACACAATTATGACACTGACCAATTACTGATGTAAATAATTCTATAATATGGTGTTATAGATGACACAGTTATGAAACTGACCAATCAAAAGGGATCACTATACCTCTATATCCTTTAGAGCTATATTCCCGATTATGGGGGTAATTCCAAGTTGATCGCAGCAGGAAATTTTTTAGCAGTTGGGCAAAACCATGTGCACTGCAGGGGGGAGCAGATATAACATTTGCAGAGAGTTAGATTTGGGTGGGTTATTTTGTTTCTGTGCAGGGTAAATACTGGCTGCTTTATTTTCACACTGCAATTTAGATTTCAGTTTGAACACACCACACCCAAATCTATCTCTCTCTGCACATGTTATATCTGCCTCCCCTGCAGTGCACATGGTTTTGCCCAATTGCTATCAAAAATCCTGCTGCGATCAACTTGGAATTACCCCCTATATTTCCACAGACGGATAAATTCAATATATATAGTGTGAGGAACTTGAGATGTTTTATATTTATTGTTATCCCGACAGAGGGAAGTTGCTCCAATTCAATTATAGGGTCTATTTGTTTGATAGAATACTTGCAAATAAGATTGCTATAAGGAATGTAGCGATTCCAGTAGTCAGATATAGCCCTCTTCCTTTGTAATACTGATCAGACCCTTTTCGGTCTGATTTCAATAGGATCGATGTTGCTTTCCCTAGAGATGTAGCAATCTCAAATCTATTGGGAAGCACATGTAATAACTGAGACAACTTGTTCGTCTGATTCTGTGTCAGCTGTTGTTGACAGGTAGAGTTGCTTAAAGGAATGTGGTAATTCCAATTATCCTATATGGCACTGTTCCTTTATAAGTATAAACGGTACTGCTTTCTTAAGAGATATGGCAATTTCTAATATTCTAGAAAGCAGACAATATAATTCGTCTTACCTCATATCAGTTATCCTATATAGCACTCTTCCTTTATAAGTATAAACGGTACTGCTTTCTTAAGAGATATGGCAATCTCTAGTATTCTAGAAAGCAGACAGTATAATTCGTCCTACCCCATGTCAGTTATTACTGACAACTACTGCATTACATATATCTGAGATTTTATACGCTTCTCACTGCACTGTTAAAGGAATATTCCTTATTATTTTACAGTGCAATTCTGCCGGTGTAAGCTATATTAGTTCCGTTTGTGATATATGTGGTGGTCCTAGTAGGTCCTGGGGATAGATATAAACCTATTACATAGCAGGGAGAGAGAAAGAGGGGGGGCCCGAGGAGGGAGGGGGGGCTCGTGTCTTAGTATATAATGAATAGACCCTGGCTGAGTAGGAGCAAATTAAACTATCTTTAATCAATTCATAAATTAATTTTACCATCTATGGAGAAAGTCTATCATCTATTCCTCCAATGTTCACATTCATAAATATAAATTATATGCTTAAATATAGTGTGTATTCGGGAATATAGCAGTGACCAATTTCATATAATTGTATTTTAACTATTTCCTGGATGAAATTAATTCATTTCAATACTGTGTCAAAGAAAATAGGCCAATGAAATATACTACTGCTGCTTGATTCATTATCTGTTGCTTTTAAACTGTTACAGAATATAGACCAGTGGTGGCCAACGCGTGGCTCTTGAGCCACATGCGGCTCTTTCTTTATTCAAATGTGGCTCCCAATACTCAAAGTCACGTGCCCACAAGAGATCTGTAAACCGCTGCACTCCAGCCAGACATGCAGCAGCATTACGTAGACTGAGAACTGAGGGAGCCAAATACACATGGGGGAGCTGGCTGGAGTGACACAGGCGGGTGCTGGCTGGAGTGACACATGGGGGAACTGAAGTGTATTATGTGAATCTGTCTTTTCAATATATTTTATGCAGATCTGGCTTTTTCAATTATTTGATGTAGAAGTGGCTTTTTCATTGTATTTTATGTTGGATCTGGCTTTTTCAATGTATTTTATACCACGGATGAGGCCTAGCAGGCACAAGGTCACACCCCATTTTTGCAAGTGCGCCTTCAGCCCGAAGTCGGCTCTTTGATGTACCTAACAAGATTTCTTGTCTCTTTGTCTCTGACTGGTTGGCCACCCCTGATATAGACTATTATGTGCTGTTGGGACACCCAACTGCTTTATTCACTTGAAAAGATGTATCTGTTTTTAACAGTCTTAAGTAAACATACTGTTACAAATACAGCTGCTAGTAAGGATACTGTTGCAAATGCAACTACTAGTAAAATATGCAGCTGCTTCTTAGCCTTTCAGTGTTGCCAGAAGAGATTTTGTTACACTGTATTTTTCATTATTTATATATGCATATCCTGCTGAGACATAGAGCTGCCTTGCTAGCTCTCCAAGTGTATTAGTATACCACAGATACTTTCTAAATATATTGTAGTTAGCACAATGACACAACTAGTAGTGCATAAAAGTAATGCAATCCATACAGCGTTTAGTGGATCTTCACAGCAGTTCTATTAGGCATTTCTCTCTATTGTATTTATCCTGAACTTGGTCAGATTAACTTGCCACTAATCTATGCCTATCTAACTCAGTGTCAGTTTTCTATTGGTGGAGATTACTGGGTAACGTGGTACAATCATATGTAATCATTTTCAACATTTTATGAAGTGAGGCACACGTGGACACGCCGTGCCCTACACGCGTGTTTCACTGCGTCTATGGCAGCTTTGTCAGGGAGCAACACGAGCGGCTCCATTAGGCATGAATATATCCTATTTGCATAGCCCAATCAGCGTCTGGTATCTTCTTCACATGGGGACGTCCGCCAATCACTGATCGGCGGCGTCCCGATACGTCACCCGCAGCCGCCAACCAATAGGGACCGCTTATTGGTCCCATGTGCCGCCGCTATCCAATCGCGTTGTTTGTTTATCATTGCGGCTAGGTTGTATGCTGAAATAGCGGGGATGTGTGGGACGGGACCCTCGTACCCCGGCCTCTGTGTATATCAATTTAGATAATTCCAATGAACATTATAATCATATCTCCGAATCTTCTTGTACATTTGTATTGATATGGATATCTTCCATGATGTTAATTTATATCTTAAGTTGGCTGGTATATATCGGGTTTCTCAATAACCATGCCTCTAAATTAGGTCCTGTATATTTAACATGCTTCCGGATCTTCCTTCTCATATGAAACCCTGCCATATGTATGTTGTAAAGTCTATTACTCCAGTTTATATTATAGTTATATCTTGTACTTGTTTGTATTAATTAATGTTTATTTTGGGTTATATGATCAATTCTGCATTTCAGTTCTTATGAGTTTGTTAGAGATGTTTATTAATAAGGATAGGTGGAAGTTATTATAATACTAATATAGGGTCACTTTTACAAGAGATATGGGATGTTCCTTTTAGCTTTGAATTATTATCGTCCTTCATATAAAGCATATCTATGTATGATTCAATGAAATGTGTTCCATTGCACAGGTAAGTATATTCATGAGTAAGTATCATACAAAATTTTTACAAGATTTTTTAATTTTTTTTTATATTTTTATATATATATAAAATTGTTTCCTATTTATTCAGGGGAATTGCCCAAAATACATTGTATATAATAATTTTATTAGATAACAGATTTTGGGGGATTTGTTTCCATCCATCAGTCATATAGGTTCTCACATCAGTCATCCTCAAGATACCAATCTGCTGGGTATCTATATGGTTCATCTATTATGACTTCTATTAAAACTCCATATGATGGAGGAACAGTGTAGAGGTGCCGGAGAAGGAGGGTATGTTGCTCCTTCATTCTACATACTTTATGTTTTTATTTTTTATATATTATCTTCTACTGACAAGATAAACTCCACAATACCTAGGTGGTGTGTATAGATGTAATATGGTAACCTCCAAATAAAAATATATATATCCCATTATGTGTACTCTATGTGTCAAAAAATTAGAAGATTAAAGAGAAATATGCCAATGTGATTATAGAGAAGAGTGAAGAGAAAAGCAGGGGGTGAAGTGACACTATGAATATGAGACTCTAATAAAGAATAATAGAGTATCTAGTCCTAAGTAAGGTCTATCAAATCATCAAACGTGAAAAATGTGCAAGTGCAAGAATGCTTGATGCTAAAACCAGACAAAGTGTGTAAAGATCTCCAGTGCTGTGAAAACCAAAAAATATCCTAGATCCGAATGGTACCCACTATTTCCTGTTACTTTGAAGTGAAATATGTGTAATTAATGTGACTGAAAAGCAATTAGTGAATAATAAAAAAGTGCAATGTTATTTTGCGTATATACTCAGATATGAATATATGTGAGTCATAAAAGTGAGATGACACGTGTATTTGTATACATGAGAATGTATCCATATGGATTAAATAATCCTAATGGGATATTTGGGTCCTCACTGTTCCTTATTGTCATAGGTTATAGTTTAATATGAGTGACTTGTTGTAAGAACAAGGTATAGTTGTTGGATTCATTCATACCGAATAAATATGAGCTATACCAAGTGGAATGGCATATGTCGTTGAATGCATAAGGGTATATTTATGTAGATTATATAATCCCTGTGGGATGTTTGTGCCTTCGCTGTCCCTTGTTGTCATAAGATATGACTTTATATAAGTGATTTATTGTAAGAACGGAGTGTAGCTGTTAGATTCGTTCATACCCAATGGGTGGATGCTATTTAGCAGAGAGATCATTTTAGTTTCAAATTTCAGTAGGGCTTGATCTAAATCTCCCCCCCTGATGCCAAGTTGTATGTGTTTGATGCCGAAGGCTTTGAGACCCTTTGGGTCCCCGTTATGATGACTCAGAAAATGTCTGGCTACCGGAGGTAAAGGTTTGAATCTAGCCTGTTCTTTCTTGGCATTTCGGATACTCCCAATGTGTTCTAGAAGTCTGACCTTTAAAGGTCTAGATGTTTCCCCAACATAGATTTTATGGCAAGGACATTCCAGATGATATACGGTTCCTATGGTGGTACATGTAATCTTAGAAGATATCACCCACTTTTTGCCAAATCTGTCAAAAAAATGATTGGTGGGAATCATAATTTTGCATGCCCTACATTTTCCACAAGGGTAGGAACCTTTCTTTCCTAGTTCCTTCACCATAGGCTGAGATAGGTGACTATGTACTACCTTGTCTCTTATGTTCGGTGACCTTCTCCAACTCGTTTGTGGTTTGCATGGGAGTATTTTGGCCAAGTCATCATCTGTATGGAGAATGGACCAGTGTTTGGCTAAGATATTGTTAATTTCCTTCCAATACACATTAAAGGTGCCAACATATCTGATGGGTTCCTCTTGTTTGGGTTTGATCTTAGGAATTAGCAGAGAGTCTCGTGGATATGTTTCCACTTGTTTGATTGATTTGTTTATCAATCGATTGCTATACCCTCTTTTCTTAAAACGTGTAGTGAGTTCGTTCTGTCTTATATGAAAGGCATCTTCTGTCGAGCAGTTTCTTTTAATTCTTAATAGTTCACCTTTGGGGATTTCTCTGATGGTTGCTGGGAGGTGAGAGCTGGTTGAGTGCAACAGACTGTTGGTGGCTGTTGGTTTTCTATACAAGTCTGTCGATATATTTCCATCGGTGTCAATGTGAATGGTTATATCCAAGAAATTGATGGATTTCTGACTGGCTTCTAAGGTCAGTCTTAGGTTTAATTCGTTAGAATTCAGGATGTTGATGAAATCACTTAAATCTCTGGAGGGGCCCTCCCACAACATTAGGATATCATCGATATATCGTAAATATACCAGTGTGTTATTGGTATATTTTTCCAGTGATAAAGCCTAATATTTATCTTACTTAAAACCCTCTAAAAGGTGAAAGAACACAGTACGCTATTGGCGTATGGTATACCGTAAGGGTACGCACTTTGCATAACAATCGCTTAGCCGTAGTCGAGACGCTCGAGCGTCACGTTCGCTCACGGCCAAGAGATCACAGGCAGGCACGCTATAGGCAGCCGACTACAGTAATGATATGCTACTAGCGTAGCGGACGCTTGGGACCACGAGGAGATCACAAGCGGCGCTGATGCTCACAATGTTAAACCTTTATAACTATACCATAAACAATGTATTTATGCAATAAACCTTGGTGCAGTGATAGGGTGTAAATGTAACACAGTGTAACCTTATTAACTTGGAAGCTGTACGAGCGTCTCCGACGCTCTGCGAATACTTAGAAATATAATAAATACACAGATACCGGTATTAGGTTCTAACACCTTATATGAACGTTCTATTTGCAAAAGAATAATACAATACAAGTCATACACTACCAAAATAACATTGACTACCTAACCAGAAAACTACACATGAAATACAATAGCAGTACAATAACACTTAAGAGAGAGAGAGAGAAAGAGGAGAAGAGAGAGAGAGAGAGATATGGCTCACAATAACAATAAAGGCAATATGGTTGCGGAGAAACTTACGCTCAAGGGAAACAATCGCATGCGCCTCTGGATATCCAGCTCCCGATTATCAGTGGTGAGAACCGTTGAAGAGAATAGAGAGCTGGCCCAGAGTGGCTTGTCCTTTTATACCCTACACATAATACAGTACAATGGTCCCTATATTCTTATTGTTCATTGGACACAGGAATTCGTCTTCGCATTATAACAAAAGGTCATAGGTTGATTCATACAGGTGGGCTGTGACTATTTCCAACTGCTCAGGTGGGTGGGAAACTGGGTTTCCCGCCGCATGGATAATAAAGTGCAAATAATAGTAAATGTCCATAAACTTCTTATGTCCATAACTATTCGCACGAGCGATTAATCTGCTTCAAACCAACACCGGAATATTGCTAATTAAATACTCTTCCGATGGATACTAAACACCACTGTATAACCCCTGTCTGACCCTTCGTATCAAACAAAGAGGGATCTCCTTGTCTATGAACATGCTACATTAACTAAACTTTCAGATTCTATCAAAGGGACCATAATCTACAAAATACATTATATAGTTAAAATATGTTACGAACGAGTCGCCCGCTAGACGCACATAAACTTTACCGTAAATGCGCACACCGTGCGCCTGCGGGTGCACGCAACAGCGAGTATGCGCACGCACGGGAGAGCTCATGCACTCGCAGCGGGGACACGCATGAGGTGCAAATATGGCAATGTGTAGCGTGATATTTTTCTGACTTTGACAGTCCACCCTTTGGCAGTCACCAATAACTGCCACATTCTAAAACATTTCAAAAAGAGAAAAATATATGTCATGTGTAAATACATTTCTATGGTTGGGTAGGGGAGGAGAGGAGAAGGTAGGAAACGGGTATGACCTAGTGAGATAGCAGAAGCATGTGTGTATGAATCCATGTTTGGGGGGTCATGTATCATCGTGCCGTACGTGTCTTAAATCAAGCTTCGAGGTATTGCGAAGTATACATTTGAATTCCTTCTTATCCCGTGGTACGGGTCTGTGGATGGGCTGTCAAACTTTACCGAGCTCTCTTCGGCTTTTGGTTGCAACAAAATGGGGGAGCACATTTTAGTTGATGATACATGAATGGGGGAATATGTGAGTGCTGATATCTGTGCCTGTATTCCCTATCGACTATGTGTGTCATTACCTGAAGGTTGTAGAGATGAAGATAAAGAACACTTATGGTAAATGCATTGATAAACTATGTGAGTTTAATATACATTTGCCGATTGAGGTCTTGTCTTATCTTGTCTTGTCTTGATGTACATGTTGACTGTAGTATCTTTGTGCTTTTGCTAATAAACGTAAGCAAAGCTTTATCAATGTCCATAGACTTACAAAAAGTGTTGGGCTAGCGTAAAATTAAAAGTACTAGGGACATGGGGGTCTATGGCATAGTCCATCTGATGTCTGTGTACAAGGTTGTCAAACTTCTTCTTTAGTCCATCTGTTGTCTGTATACCGGGTCATCAAATTCCTCTTCCAGGCGGGTCTTTTTACCTTGGTGAGAAACAAAGGAGAAATGGGTGAAAGAAACGGACCGTGGAATCACATTTTCATCACAACAGTGTCTCTATCGTTGGGTCATAAATCACATCAGTCGTTGTTATTACAGTATCTTCACTCCTTAAACTCATCACTCGGGCGCTACGTTTACACTTTGTTAAAACCCGAACGCATCTAAATATCAGACCGACTAGTATGATGACACCCAGGACACACAAAAGGAATTTCCCTACATCCATGATAATACCTTGGGTCCATTCTCCTAAACCAGAGAACCAATTTCGCGGGTTCAACCATGACACCCAACTGGTCAGCTCATTACCCACAGCAGCAAGGGTGAGATTGTGTCTCCTGCGGAATTCCCACTTTAATTGGAGAATGTCGTCCATCTTTTAATCTATGACCTCGACCGGGTCCTCGGTGCTATTCGTAATATAAGTGCAGCATTTTACGCCGTACTGAGTTGCTAGGGTGACACAATACCCACCCGTCACAGCTGTGAGATAATTGAGAATCATCCTATGCTGAACCAGTTCTGTTTTATAAGCTTGGAGCTCACTTCCATTATACCTGAATGTGTCATTATACATTTCAGTGATGTTGTCTAATAAATTTGCAAGCGCAGATATATATTTATAATTTATCACTCCTCTGGCGTTACGAGTGATATCTAACGCGATTAGGAATTGAATCCCGGTGGATTCACTGATCAGGTCAGAGGCCGGATGCTCTGTTCTTTCTATCAGGTGCCTTTTAACTACGTGCTCGTAATGGGTGTGAGTATAAGGAGCTTGGGCACTGCGGTGAATATCTTTCATTTTGGTATGCGATACAGTCATTACTTCAGGCAGTACTTTTCCAATATAACACAATCCTTCAGAGTTTGGGGCAAGCCACTTATACGCCTTCCTCCCGCATATGAAATATGTATCATGGGGGAGAACATATGGGACGGAGTAGGACATAAGCATATTACACATTTTCCATATGAAATCTCCTAACCCTAATTCTCCCATCTGTTTAGTACACGTATCGGTTTGTACGATGTGTGCACAGTATCCTGGTGATACCTCTCCAACTCTCATGGTCCTACTTCCTAGGGTATACCTATATCGGAAATATTTTCCACTACCGGCTATGTGGCGTATAAGTTCTGTATCTGTAGGCATTCTATCGGCTCTGTATGAAAAGGTCATGGTTTGGTTATTCCATGACACTTCCCAATTTCCCGGCTTTCGGGGATTGGAAATGTTAAAACATACTAGGGATCTATCCACATGATATTGGTGGAGCTTCAAACTAGGAGGACTGGAGATATTAAACCTCCTGTCCACCGGTCTCCCACCACTTAGCTCAAGTACCTCCCCTATAGTTAACGGGAAGGGCACTAATCCTGATTGGCTATGGCCTTGAGGTACTTGAGAGCATACCCAACAATCTGTCTGATTTAACACTTTACCCACTAAGGAGTGATAGTCACTCAATGGATGCCGATCCATGTGGATATTAAAACTGGATTGGCATTTCTTGATACACCCATCCACAACTACACTGTCACAGAGTCTACAGATACAGTTCTCTTCAGCTAACAATCCTTCACAATTTCTTCTATTGTCAATGCTACCAGATCGTTTTCTGATACTCGCCTTTACTCGGTGATTACGTTGTTTTTGGAAATCTACGCCTCCATCTCTGTCATCAGAACCCATTCCAGAACCCCTCTCGACCTCCATGGTACTCTCGCCGGAACAGACTGCTCTGGTCAACATCATGGTCAACAGAAAAATCCGGATCACAGTCTCTTGGGGCAAGTCCATCTTATAGGAGGAAATGGAGAAGAATGAGAATGGGGAAAGAAGTAATTGAGGGGGATGGGATGGGAAGTGGAGAAAAACAATAAAAGGGAACAGGGGATCGACAACTGCCTCTGATCTTATTATTTTCAATGCTCAGGTGCCGTCTCAGTCCTCCTGAAACAGACACTCCAGTGATACAACTTCCTCTACCGTCTGTTCTTTATCACGGGACTTCTCTGGATCAGCAACCTTCTTACAATGGGACGAATGAACCCAAGTCTCTCTCTCGGCAACCTTCAATGCTGTCGTGCTAATCAATAAGACTTGGTATGGTCCTTCCCATCTGTCAATAAGGCAACCTGAGCGTAGAAAATTCCGTATCATTACATAATCCCCAGGTTCAATGTCATGACAATTACTATCTGGCAAATCAGGAATCACTAACTTCAGATTGTCATTCTGATTCCTTAGCTGTTTACTCATGTTAACCAGGTATTTTACAGTCACTTCATTGTTACACTTCAAATCATCCTGAGGGTTAATCATAACATGCGGTTGTCGACCAAACAGAATTTCAAAGGGGGACAGATTAAGAGGGGACCTGGGAGTGGTTCTGATGCTGTATAGTACAATGGGTAAAGCTTCTGGCCATGTTAATCCTGTTTCTGCCATAACTTTGCTCAATTTATTTTTAATAGTGCTGTTCACTCTTTCCACCTTCGCACTCGCCTGGGGGCGATATGGAGTGTGCAGCTTACTATCAATTCCCATCAACTTACACATTCCTTGAAAGACATCACCTGTAAAATGGGTACCCCTATCACTTTCAATTATTCTAGGGATACCGTATCTACACACAAATTCCTGCACAATTTTCTTAGCAGTAAACATAGCGGTATTTGTGGCCGCAGGAAATGCTTCGACCCAATTTGAAAACACATCTATACAAACAAGTACATATTTCAAATTTCGACAAGGGGGTAATTGTATAAAATCAATCTGTATTACCTGAAAAGGGCCGCCTGTAGGTGGGATATGGGATGGTTCTGTTGGTATTGCCTTTCCGATGTTCTTCCTCAAGCAGGTAAGGCATGACATTGCTCTCTTACCTGCATGGGATGAGAATCCTGGGGCGCACCAATATGCTCTTACCAACTTGCACATTCCCTCCTTGCCCAGATGAGTCAGCCCATGTGCTGCTTCAGCTAAACATGGAAGATATGCTCTGGGGGCCACTGGTTTACCCT
Source organism: Pseudophryne corroboree (assembly GCF_028390025.1). Classification (NCBI taxonomy): domain Eukaryota; kingdom Metazoa; phylum Chordata; class Amphibia; order Anura; family Myobatrachidae; genus Pseudophryne; species Pseudophryne corroboree. The sequence continues at coordinate 146,946,355 of NC_086446.1, read as the reverse complement.
GTCCATCTGTCCAGAGTCCTGAGGACTCCTGGCCATATCCTTTTGCCTTCCAGACTGCCTTTTCCTGTGTGGAACACAAATTTTGCATCTCACACAACTTCTGTATGTTGATGGTATTAAATACCATCAATTGTGTGATGTCTGTCTGTCTGGGGGTACCGGCTGCTAACTTAGCAGCTTCGTCTGCTCGGCTGTTACCAAGTGATACTGGGTCTTGGCTATATGTATGTGCTTTACACTTGATAACAGCCACTCTGTCGGGTTCCTGTATCGCTGTTAGAAGCCTTTTGATGTGAGCTGCATGCGCTATAGGTGTACCAGCTGCCGTCATGAAATTTCTGAGGTGCCATAGGGCTCCGAAATCATGGACTACCCCGAAGGCGTATCTAGAATCGGTGTAGATATTGGCTGACTTTCCCTTAGCCAATTCACATGCTCTGGTTAGGGCAACCAGTTCAGCAACCTGAGCTGAGTGAGGTGGGCCTAGCGGTTCTGCTTCTATGGTGCCTTGGTCATCTACGACTGCGTATCCAGTACACAAGTCTCCCGAGTCCGTCTGTCTGTGACAACTACCGTCAGTGTAGAAAGTAAAATCTACATCTTCCAGTGGGTTGTCACTGATGTCAGGCCTTGCCGTGAAATTTTGGGTCAAATATTCCATACAATCATGTGTGTCATCCCTTGTATTAAATCCTCCTTCCCCATCACTCTCATCCTCCACCCTTTGTGCCTGTCCAGGCACACCTGGGAGATATGTTGCAGGATTTAATGCACTGCATCTCCTTATGGTGATGTTTACGGGGGCCATTAATGCCAATTCCCATCTTGTAAACCGCGCTGATGAGACGTGCCTGGTTTGGGCAGAATTCAGCAAGGCTGACACTGCATGTTGTGTATGAATTGTGAGGTTGTGTCCTAGCACTACATCTTCGCTTTTTGTAACTAGCAATGCTATTGCAGCGACACTTCGCAAGCATGTGGGGAGGGATCGCGCTACCGTGTCTAGCTGAGCGCTGTAGTATGCTACCGGTCTGCTTGTATCACCGTGCTTTTGGGTTAGGACGCCTGCCGCGCAACCAGCACTTTCTGTTCCGTATAGCTCAAAGGGTTTCCCATAGTCTGGCATACCTAATGCTGGTGCCTGCGTTAGGCACTGTTTAAGTCTCTCAAATGCCATCTCGGATTCGTCTGTATGCGAAATCCGATCAGGTTTGTTTGATGAGACCATCTCTTGCAAGGGTAATGCTAGAATGGAAAAAGCTGGGATCCAGTTACGGCAATACCCACACATTCCTAAAAACGTTCTGATCTGTTGCTGGGTTTGTGGCAGAGTCATGTCTCTAATTGCTTGAATTCTATCAGCGGTCAGGTGTCTCAGTCCTTGTGTTAGACAGTGTCCCAGATATTTTACTTTAGGCTGGCATAATTGTAGTTTGTCTTTGGAAACCTTGTGTCCTGTGTCTGAAAGATGAAACAGGAGCTGTTTCGTATCCTTCAGGGACGCTTCCAGTGAATCTGAACACAGTAGTAAATCGTCCACATACTGTATCAATATTGATCCACTCTCTGGTTGGAAAGACTGTAAACAATCATGCAAAGCCTGTGAAAATATACTTGGACTGTCTATGAAACCTTGCGGTAATCGAGTCCATGTGTATTGGACTCCTCTGTATGTAAATGCAAACAAATATTGGCTGTCAGGATGCAGGGGTACCGAAAAGAAGGCGGAGCAGAGGTCAATAACAGTGAAAAATTTCGCAGTGGGAGGGATCTGCATAAGGATGACAGCTGGATTTGGCACTACAGGGAACTGACTCTCAACTATTTTGTTAATCCCCCTTAGATCCTGTACTAGCCTGTAACCCCTCCCCCCACTCTTTTTCACAGGGAAGATGGGACTATTGGCAGTGCTGGATGTTCTTACCAGAATGCCCTGTTGTAGCAAGCGCTCTATTACTGGGTAAACTCCTAACTCCACCTCTGGCTTCAGAGGGTATTGTGGGATTTTTGGAGCTATCCTACCATCTTTTACTTGCACAACTACTGGAGCTACGTTTGCCATTAATCCAGTGTCTTGTCCATCTTTAGTCCACAGTGACTCTGGTATTTGGGATGTCATTTCTTCTACCTGGGATGGATTCCTATTTATCATAACAGTGTGGGACATTAATTTTGATGGGGAGTCTAGCATGTCTCGCACTTCCTGAGCGTGATTCTCAGATATGTCTAAGAATACACCTTCAGGAGTGCAATAAATGACGCACCCCATTTTACACAATAAATCTCTTCCCAGGAGATTAGTCGGTGCCGATGCCGCCAGCAAAAAGGAATGCTTGGTATGCAAAGGCCCTATTGTAATCTCTGCTGGTTTGCTAACAGGGTAGTGCTGGACTACTCCCGTTACTCCCATGGCTGGAATTGTCTTACCAGTGGTTCTTATGCCCACTGTCGAATTTATCACTGATTTGGCCGCCCCCGTATCTACAAGGAAATTTAATGATTTACCAGCTACATCAATTGTGACCTCGGGTTCACTTCCAAGGCTTGCAATCAATTTCACTGGCTGCAGATTACAGGTATGGCCACACCCCTATTGGGTATGGTGACCTCCCTGAATCGCGTTGGCAGCAACTACTTGAGAAGGGGGTAAATGGGAACTACCCGAGACTTGCCAGTCTCTTTTTGGGGGATACCTTTTTGTTTCCTCTGCATGTGGCTCATGGCTCCGTCTCTGCTGTCCCTGATCCCAATTTCGTGTGTCATGTCGTTGTCTAGGGGGTTGATATGATATTTGTGTGTTTTTCACTCTACAGTCTCGTGCAAAGTGTCCCTCTCTATGACAGAAATAACAGGTTACCACATTTGACTTACCCACAGGGTTTGGAGATTTATACAAAGGTTGCCTTGTAGTCAGGGCCTGTATACTTACGGTCATTAATTTATCACTTTGTAACTCCCTGTGTTTGATTATATTCCGATCGTGATCAAGGGCGGCCTCTCTTAAAGTAGCCACCGACAGACCTCGCCAACATGGTTGCGTGGTCTGTACCCTAGCCTTCAATACCTCCTTTAATCCATCCATTAACACAGATACTGCTACTTCTCTATGATTTACATTTGTCTTGATGTCTTCTATGCCTGTATACTTAGCCATTTCCTGTAATGCCCTGTGAAAATAGTCAGCAGCTGTTTCTGCCTCTTTTTGTTTTATGGAGAAAATCTTGTTCCATTTAACTACAGCTGGAAAATACTCTTTTAACTGTAAATTTATTTTCTTTACATTGTCTTGGTTGTACACATCCGTAAGGGGTACATCCTCATCTAATTTACAGTCAGCTAAAAATTGTGCTGAGTCGACATTGGAGGGTAAACATGCCCTCAGCAATATCTGCCAGTCTTTGTTATTGGGCTCTACCGTATTCCCTAGGTCTCTAATGTATTTCTGGCTAGCAACTAGATCTTTTCTAGGGTCAGGGAATTCAGACACTATTTGTCAGACTTGGTTTTGTCTGTGTCCCCGGAGGGGGCGCTAGTGGGTCAGTGGAGGTAGGAGAGAGAAAGTGAGGAGGCTGGATTAAGTTTCTGCGCATGGGCGCAATGATGTTTATTAACACAAAGTTCACAAAGGCAGCAGAAATAAACAATAAGGAATGCAATGTCAATGGTACAGCGTGGGAGCTGAAAGTCTATGGCAACAGAGATATGACAATGGATGAATGATAACTGATGAATGATAACTGATGAATGATAACTTGATAGATGATAATCTGGTATGGGAACCAGAGCAGTTTAAAACATGGAACCAGCAGAGATGGTAACATACAGCAAACCTGGTAGCAGAGGCAGGAGACTGGCAACGTTCTCAGTGCAGGTGATGAGGTACAGGCAGCAAGCAAGCTGCATCACAGGTGAGGAGATGGAATGCACCTGGAGCGAGTCTCTACTGCTAGGCTGAAGCACACTGAGTTGGTGATTAGTGTGAAGCCTGTAAACAGAAGCAGGTGTTGCTGAGGCTTGTAGTTCCACGGAGCTGTAGAGGATACCTGGAGCACAAAGTCACAGGTAGGTAACCAGGAACACGGAGGTATAGGCAGGTAACCAGGAACACGGAGGAACAGGTACCAGATCCAGACACATGGGTCGCAGGAGTGACACAAAGTTCAGGATAACCACAGGCTCACCCTGCAGCTCCTGATATACCCCCTGGTGTGCAGGCATTGGTTGGAGTGGGAAAAGGAGGTGCGGCCAAGCACCAGATTGGCCGCCGTACTCTGACCGATGGAGACTGTCATGGCGGCGCCCATGCCGCGGCCCGGCGGGAACGCGGCGTGCTCACACACCCGCTGTCACAGGAGCGCTTCCAGGCCCAGGATGACGTCTGGCAGCAGAGGTGCGGATGACAGCAGAACGTAGTACCCCCGGACGGAGTCCGCACCGACGGACAGATGTCACTGTGGTGAGTCGATTCCTGACAGTACCCCCTCCTTTATGGGTGGGCACTGAACACCCACGTGGTTTGAAAGGATGAGTGCTGTGGAAGACACGGACCAACCTTGGAGCATGGACGTCTGACGAATTCACCCAACTTCTCTCCTCCGGGCCTTAACCGGACCAGTCGATAAGATATTGTAGACGACCGTACCGGCAACGGGAATCCAGAATCTTCTCTATCTCGAACTCCACGCCCCGCTGAGTTCGAATTTTGAGGCCGACTGGAAGAGCTCTTTGGAAGCGATTCAGGACTAATGGTCTGAGGAGAGAGACATGAAAGGCATTAGGTATTCGTAGCGAAGGTGGTAACTTAAGCTTGTAGGCCACAGGACTGATGACTCTGTCAATAGAAAAGGGACCGATGAAACGTGGTGCGAATTTCATTGACGGGACTCTAAGACGGAGGTTCCGAGTAGAAAGCCAAACCTTGTCACCAGGTTTCAGGCTAGGGACTGCACGTCTTTTGCGGTCAGCAAAGAATTTATACCGGCTGGAGGCCTTCTTGAGAGAAGCATGAATCTTCCTCCAGGTTGAAGAAAACTGACTCAGGACAGCAGTGGCAGCAGGAACATCAATGTGAGGGAGTTCTTGGAAATCTGGAACACGAGGATGTTGTACATATACAGCAAAGAACGGAGTTGTCTCAGTAGCGGTGTGGTAACGGAAGTTGTGGGCAAATTCGGCCCACGGGAGCAGATCCAACCAGTCATCTTGAGAAGATGAAACATAAAGTCTTAAAAAGTCCTGGTTTACCCTCTCTGTCTGCCCATTCGTCTGAGGGTGGTAAGCTGACGAGAACTTTAGTTTAACTTGCATGGCAGAACAGAGAGCTCTCCAAAACCTCGCTACAAACTGAACACCTCGGTCAGATATTATTTCCGAAGGTAGTCCATGTAGATGGAAAATCTCCCGAAGGAAGATTTGGGCGAGTTTTGGGGCAGAAGGGAGACCCTGGAGAGGAACGAAATGGGCCATTTTGGTAAATCTATCCACGACAACCCAGATGGTATTATATCCTTGAGAAGGGGGCAGGTCGGAGATAAAATCCATGGACAGATGTGACCAGGGGCGACTGGGAACAGATAATGGTTGTAACTGACCTGCTGGAGACTGACAAGGTGTCTTGTGCTGCGCACACTTAGGACAGGATGCCACGAAATCTTGGATGTCAGCTTTCATCTTCGGCCACCAGTACGTCTCAGAGAGGAACTTGAAGGTTTTCAGGATACCAGGATGTCCAGTGAACTTGGACTGATGAGCCCAAGACAACAACTTGGGACGGAGTTCTGGGGAAACAAAAGTCTTACCAGGAGGAGGAGCAGGAGAAACTTGAGATGCGGCAAATACCACTGGACTCAGGATGGAATGCGGAACTGAGTCAGACGTTTCCTCTTCGGACTCCATAGATCGGGATAAGGCGTCAGCTTTAATATTCTGAGAACCTGGGCGGAAATTAAGCTTAAAGTTAAAACGAGAGAAAAACATAGCCCACCGGGACTGGCGAGGATTAAGGCACCGGGCTGCCTTTAAATAAAGCAGATTCTTATGATCCGTATAGATGTTGAACGGATATTTGGCCCCTTCCAGGAGATACCTCCATTCCTCAAGGGCCAGCTTGATCGCCAGTAGTTCTTGATCTCCAATAGAATAGTTAGCTTCTGCAGAGAGGAATTTACGAGAATAGAATCCACAAGGGTGAATCTTCCCATCAGTTCCCTTCTGGGAGAGAACAGCTCCAACTCCTACCGTAGAGGCATCCACCTCCAACTCGAACGGCTTGTTTACATCTGGTTGAGACAGAACTGGAGCAGACATAAAGGCCAGCTTGATCTTTTGGAATGCCGCTAAAGCTTCTTCTGACCAGTTGGAATGATCTGCCCCTTTCCGAGTTAAGTTGGTAATAGGAGCGATGAGAGTTGAGAATCCTCGAATAAACTTCCTATAGTAATTGGCGAATCCCAGGAATCGCTGAATAGACTTGAGAGAATTTGGAATGGACCAATTGGCAATGGCTTCCAACTTTGTCGGGTCCATCTGGAGATCCGATCCGGAAATTATATACCCCAGGAAGGGTATAGAGGAAACTTCAAAAGTGCACTTGGACAGTTTACCATAGAGCCGGTTCTCACGAAGACGTCGGAGGACTTCACGGACTTGTAGACGATGAGAGGAGAGGTCTTGAGAGAAGATGAGGATATCATCCAGATAAACCACAAGATACTTGTACAGAACGTCACGGAAGATTTTGTTCACAAAGTGCTGGAACACTGCTGGGGCATTACTTAACCCGAATGGCATTACCAGGTACTCGTAATGACCATCTCGAGTGTTAAAAGCTGTCTTCCATTCGTCACCACTCCGGATTCTGATGAGGTTGTAGGCACCGCGGAGATCTAACTTAGTGAAGATGCGGGCTCCCTTAACTCTGTCAAACAATTCGGTGATGAGTGGTAATGGATAGCTATTTTTGATGGTAATGTCATTGAGACCCCGGTAGTCGATGCATGGACGTAATCCTCCATCTTTTTTCTTAACAAAGAAGAAGCCCGCACCAGCGGGTGAAGATGAGGGACGGATAAATCCTTTCTGTAAGTTCTCCTTGATGTAATTGCTCATCGCTTCAGTTTCAGGAACGGACAACGGATAGGTACGCCCCCTAGGTGGTTTCTTGCCAGGAATGAGGTCAATGGGGCAATCCCACTCTCTATGGGGCGGCAGAACGTCAGCGGCTTTTTCACTGAAGACGTCAGTGAAATCTTGGTAAGCCGCAGGAAGACTTAACTGGGTTTTTACTTCAGTAGACTGGATAGGACAAACTTGAGCTAAACAGGCCTGGCGGCAATGTGAACCCCAGGAAGTAAGTTGCAAAGTAGACCAATCAATCTGTGGATTATGTAGCTGGAGCCAGGGCATACCCAAAATGACCTCTTGGGTTGCCTGAGGAATAACTAAGAACTTTATTAACTCTGAGTGCAGGAACCCAACTCCCAGAACCACTGGCACAGTTTGATGAGAGATATTCCCCTTGGAGATTCGGCTACCATCTACAGCGGTAATGTAGACTGGGTATGAGAGTTCACAGACAGGCAAACAAAACTTATCTACCGCAGCTTGAGTGATGAAGTTTCCTGCGGCTCCACAGTCCACTAACGCAGATGCAGATTGAAGACCAACCGAAGTTTCTAAAGTCACGGGAAGGATAAGGTCTTGATTTGAAGGAGCTTGTCTAAAAGATCCCAACTTGACTCCTCCTTTACAAGTCAGGATCTGGCGTTTCCCGAACGCACTGTACAAGAATTAATCTGGTGACCTGCAGCCGCACAATAAAAACACAGTCTCTCACGAAGTCTTCTTGACCGCTCCTCAGGAGTTAGGCGGGACCTATTTACTTGCATAGGCTCATCAGAAGGTGGAGGCTGAAATTGTACAGAAGGTACCATTCTTGACCTGCGCGGCTCACTGCGAGCACGTTCACTGTTGCGTTCGCGAATGCGAGAGTCCAACTTGATGCACAGGGAAATTAAATCAGACAATTGCTCAGGGAGATCGCGGGTTGCCAGTTCATCCTTGATCCGATCTGAAAGACCATGCCAGAAGGCTGCTACCAGGGCTTGATTGTTCCACTGAATCTCTGCGGCTAACGTCTGGAACTGGATGACATACTGTCCCATACTACGGGTACCTTGACGAAGTTGAATAAGATCTGCAGAGGCTGACGTTGCACGACCCGGCTCGTCAAAGATTCGTTTGAAGGTTGACACGAATTCAGCGTAGTTGTTCATCAGAGGATCAGCACGTTCCCACAGAGGAGACACCCAACTCAAGGCAGAACCAGAGAGCAGTGAGATGATGTAGGCAACCTTGGATCTTGGCGTGGGGAAATTGTGTGATAATAATTTGAACTGGATTTCACATTGGTTAAGAAACCCGCAACATAACTTTGGGCTGCAATCATACTTGCTGGGCACGGGCAGGTACAAGCGTGACACTGGAGCTGATGCAGCCGGCATAGAAGAACTCACAACACTTGCAGGCGCTGGAGTAACTGGAACTGAAGTAGTAGGTACACTAGGCAGAGTTTGCTGTAGTGTATCAATCCGGGAGGACATCCCTTGCAGGAACTGAAACATCTGCTGCTGCACAGCCTCTTGACCATCCAAGCGGGAGACCAGATTTTGTAAGGCCTCTGACCCCACACTCCAACCACCGTCCGAGTCCATCGATCCTGAACTTACTGTCAGACTTGGTTTTGTCTGTGTCCCCGGAGGGGGCGCTAGTGGGTCAGTGGAGGTAGGAGGGAGAAAGTGAGGAGGCTGGATTAAGTTTCTGCGCATGGGCGCAATGATGTTTATTAACACAAAGTTCACAAAGGCAGCAGAAATAAACAATAAGGAATGCAATGTCAATGGTACAGCGTGCGAGCTGAAAGTCTATGGCAACAGAGATATGACAATGGATGAATGATAACTGATGAATGATAACTGATGAATGATAACTTGATAGATGATAATCTGGTATGGGAACCAGAGCAGTTTAAAACATGGAACCAGCAGAGATGGTAACATACAGCAAACCTGATAGCAGAGTCAGGAGACTGGCAACGTTCTCAGTGCAGGTGATGAGGTACAGGCAGCAAGCAAGCTGCATCACAGGTGAGGAGATGGAATGCACCTGGAGCGAGTCTCTACTGCTAGGCTGAAGCACACTGAGTTGGTGATTAGTGTGAAGCCTGTAAACAGAAGCAGGTGTTGCTGAGGCTTGTAGTTCCACAGAGCTGTAGAGGATACCTGGAGCACAAAGTCACAGGTAGGTAACCAGGAACAGGGAGGTATAGGCAGGTAACCAGGAACACGGAGGAACAGGTACCAGATCCAGACACATGGGTCGCAGGAGTGACACAAAGTTCAGGATAACCACAGGCTCACCCTGCAGCTCCTGATATACCCCCTGGTGTGCAGGCATTGGTTGGAGTGGGAAAAGGAGGTGCGGCCAAGCACCAGATTGGCCGCCGTACTCTGACCGATGGAGACTGTCATGGCGGCACCCATGCCGCGGCCCGGCGGGAACACGGCGTGCTCACACACCCGCTGTCACAGGAGCGCTTCCAGGCCCAGGATGACGTCTGGCAGCAGAGGAGCGGATGACAGCAGAACGTAGTACCCCCGGACGGAGTCCGCACCGACGGACAGATGTCACTCTGGTGAGTCGATTCCTGACACTATTGCTCTTAATTCCATTCGGGAAAATGGACAGTGCATGGCAATGTTTCTGACAGGAGTGACTCCTGAAGTGTCCGTTTTTCCATTTGGCACTGCTATTACCCTAACGGGATTAAGTTTAATAACATCATTCTGAGTAGATTCTACAGCCTGTGGTGATATGGTTTCAGCATAGTGTATGGTGCCGTACTTACCCGTTGATACGACCTCACCTGTCCCTCCGCTAGGGGCTTTTGATACTAATCTCGGGGGTTGGGACGTGCCTACTGCTGTTTCTGATATGGTGGCTGCTAGAGAGAGCGCCGATATTGTTGCCGATTCGTCCTCTTGATCACACTCCTGGGGAAAGTTTAAAACAGGGTACAACTTGCACGGGTTAATACTTGCATTACTCATCTTATTCGTATTATCCTTAACATTTATACAGTTACTAAGGGCCTGTTTATTACACATTAGTGCGTCATTCTCCGCAACCAACTTCTCTCCCGTTATGTAAGGTGGCGGTGGTGCCGTAGCTATCAGTTTCCTGATAGGGTTAGATCCCGCCGCCTGAGCCAATCCTCTCTGTATTTCACCCTCCTGTTGCCATAACTGTAAGTAGTCATAATGTTTGATCCGTCTCTTTGTTGATTTAATAAGACATATCCTTCTCCTTAGATTTTGTAACACATCTGGGCTAAAGCTGCCTACTCTTGGGAACTTCTCCCCATCATGTACAGTCATTCTTTCCCATTCATCACATAAAACCTCTGTGTGTGAACCGTATTTTTCACACATTACATACCTTGCCGACCCGATTGGTCGGTTTACTGAATCAACCCGAACCGAGGTTGATCGCCCCCTACCTGAACAACTGGCCCCCATAACTTGCAGGTGTTGCTTTCACTACCTCTGACCTTAATCAGGGTCTTCAGCGAACTCTTACAAAAACCAAGATGTTCAAGATAGGCCGACGGTGGCGGTTTACCGAGTACCCCACTCACTCGCCCACGCCGACCAATATGCCCACACACTGCCTTAGCGCTGGCGTACTCGACCCAGGGCCCCTGCGACCTGAACCGCTATTTACTGGAACATGCGAGGGTGATCCGAAGAGCACTTACTCTTTCCAGTAACTATTGGTTGCTGGATAGTTCCTGAGTGACCTGCGAACCTCCCTTAAAATAAAAAAAATTTACACAAATCACGTTAAAATGTACAAATAGCGTTTATGACCCCTAGCGTACGCAAATGGCACTGGGTCAGATTACTAACTAATGCACACAATTACGTGCGGTACAATCGTTCGGCACATAAGCAACTAATCTTATGTGCGGAGCGATCAGTGGAATCGAAAATTGCGGCTGCAAATTCCTTCAGCCAGAGCTTTAATGGCCTATATGGGTTCTGCACCAACCCCCTGGGTTGTGCTCTTTTCTCTATAGCGGACTTCTTAGTCTGCTGTACCTGGACCTCCTGGTCTGTTATACTCTAATGCTCAAATTTATGTTTAACAAGGGATGCCTCCCCAGCCACCATGCACGTCACTTACATGTATGTACCTCACGAGAACTCGACTTCTTGTGGTTCAACCCAAAAATTGTAAAAACATATATATACAAACACTCACTCACCACATGTACACTTTACTTTTGTTTCTATTTCTGTGCAGAAATTTCTTTCCTTTAGACCAGATGAGTCGTACATTTAGAGAAGGATCTATTAGTTTTAGATTTCGGACACTAAAATTGACTTGCGCTATTTATCGCGTTGCCACCTTTTCGCCTGTTAAAATAATACTATAGTGTGGTTTGAGTTACGTGGGCGTACCCAGACGCTCCGTTGCGTAATATACGCTGTGTGCGTCGGCCTTTACGTTGCGTACACTAGTCTAACCCTTTTGTTAGAAACATGTGTATGCCAGCTAGATATGTCCACAGAAATACAATTAACACGTTTATCAATGTAGATGGTCTTCAACCATCTACCGAGCACCACCCAGGTCTTTCCTTGTATCTTAGGCAAAGCTGTGTGCGTGCTTTACAAATTACCCCTTAAATGTATTACTTTTACTCTTTAACTACTAATAGCAACAAATCTTTCTTAGCACGTTATCAATTGTGAAATGGCAAACAGGAGAGTGATATGTGAAAATACACGAATAAAAAGAAATGCAGATATATGCGTGCGTGCGTACGCAAGACAGAAATAAACAGTTTTAAAAGACACTAGCGTATTGTTCTTACCTCCGGTTCCGGATTCCTTCAGCACCCTTTACTAAGCGAAGCAGACGCTTATCCGGTCAGCACTACGAGGAATATTACCTCCCGCCCTTTGCTGATGGATAATGTCTGCTGAAATTACCTAGTGCAGATATGTGAAGGACGGACGAGCCGCCAATTGATAAAGCCTAATATTTATCTTACTTAAAACCCTCTAAAAGGTGAAAGAACACAGTACGCTATTGGCGTATGGTATACCGTAAGGGTACGCACGTTGCGTAACAATCGCTTAGCCGTAGTCGAGACGCTCGAGCGTCACGTTCGCTCACGGCCAAGAGATCACAGGCAGGCACGCTATAGGCAGCCGACTAACGTAATGATATGCTACTAGCGTAGCGGACGCTTGGGACCACGAGGAGATCACAAGCGGCGCTGATGCTCACAATGTTAAACCTTTATAACTATACCATAAACAATGTATTTATGCAATAAACCTTGGTGCAGTGATAGGGTGTAAATGTAACACAGTGTAACCTTATTAACTTGGAAGCTGTACGAGCGTCTCCGACGCTCTGCGAATACTTAGAAATATAATAAATACACAGATACCGGTATTAGGTTCTAACACCTTATATGAACGTTCTATTTGCAAAAGAATAATACAATACAAGTCATACACTACCAAAATAACATTGACTACCTAACCAGAAAACTACACATGAAATACAATAGCAGTACAATAACACTTAAGAGAGAGAGAAAGAGGAGAAGAGAGAGAGAGAGAGATATGGCTCACAATAACAATAAAGGCAATATGGTTGCGGAGAAACTTACGCTCAAGGGAAACAATCGCATGCGCCTCTGGATATCCAGCTCCCGATTATCAGTGGTGAGAACCGTTGAAGAGAATAGAGAGCTGGCCCAGAGTGGCTTGTCCTTTTATACCCTACACATAATACAGTACAATGGTCCCTATATTCTTATTGTTCATTGGACACAGGAATTCGTCTTCGCATTATAACAAAAGGTCATAGGTTGATTCATACAGGTGGGCTGTGACTATTTCCAACTGCTCAGGTGGGTGGGAAACTGGGTTTCCCGCCGCATGGATAATAAAGTGCAAATAATAGTAAATGTCCATAAACTTCTTATGTCCATAACTATTCGCACGAGCGATTAATCTGCTTCAAACCAACACCGGAATATTGCTAATTAAATACTCTTCCGATGGATACTAAACACCACTGTATAACCCCTGTCTGACCCTTCGTATCAAACAAAGAGGGATCTCCTTGTCTATGAACATGCTACATTAACTAAACTTTCAGATTCTATCAAAGGGACCATAATCTACAAAATACATTATATAGTTAAAATATGTTACGAACGAGTCGCCCGCTAGACGCACATAAACTTTACCGTAAATGCGCACACCGTGCGCCTGCGGGTGCACGCAACAGCGAGTATGCGCACGCACGGGAGAGCTCATGCACTCGCAGCGGGGACACGCATGAGGTGCAAATATGGCAATGTGTAGCGTGATATTTTTCTGACTTTGACACCAGTGATTCCTGGAAGACCATCTCCCTCTCCCACCACCCCAGGTAGAGGTTGGCGTACGTGGGGGCGCATGCTGTCCCCATCGCCGTCCCTCTTACCTGGAGGTAGTGGCGCTCGTTACACGTGAAGTAATTGTGAGACAGTATGAATTTTAGTAGGTCTATAAGAAATTCACTGTGTTCACTCTGAGCCTCCATGTTCAGAAAGTATTTGGTCGCCTCAATACCGTGATCATGATGAATACTAATGTAGAGGCTTTCTTTAGAGGCTTTCTTTAGAAGAATTTTTCTAGTGAAAAGGTGAAGATCTTCACCTTTTCACTAGAAAAATTCTCCTAAAGAAATTTTTCTCTTATCAAGAACGCAGGAGAACTAATTTATCAGCATCGAACTTTGATACTGAGGATCTCTTGGCTATACAAATGCTGGAAGAACTGTCTATGGAATCCCATCCTACACACATTTTAGGTGATGGAATGGAAAATAAATCCAGAATAACTAAAAAATCTTCATTTTTTCCAGACACAAAAATCTGTCCTCAAGTGGAGGTCTTTCAAAAACTTGTATCTAGAGATCTTGACCAACTCTATTCACAGAGTAAGAACTTTGTGGATAACCTAACAAGAGAGGAGAGAACTGCCCTTAATGAGATCGCTAAGTGGCAAGATACCATCATAAAGCCCTCTGACAAGGGGGGCAATATTGTATTATGGTCAAGAACAATGTACCTAGAGGAGCTCGACAGACAACTGAGTGATGAGAGTTGTTACAAAAGACTCTTCTTCAATCCCACCAATACATTTCTCCAACAATACAATAGTATTGTACAAAGGGCACATAACAATAATACTATCACCAAAAAAGATTTTGATTATTTAACCATACACAAGCCAAAAATACAAACACTATACCTCCTACGCAAGATACATAAAAATAATAAAAAGCCACCAGGCAGACCCATTCTATGGGTAGCTTAATGGAGAATGCCAGCATCTATGTAGACCATCACCTACGGAAACATGTAGTTACGCTTCCCTCTTATGTTCGCGACACAATGGATGTCCTCAACAAATTGAACAATCTTAGCATCAACCCTGGAGTATGGCTCGTCACATGTGACGTTGAAAGCCTCTACACTAGTATTCATCATGATCACGGTATTGAGGCGACCAAATACTTTCTGAACATGGAGGCTCAGAGTGAACACAGTGAATTTCTTATAGACCTACTAAAATTCATACTGTCTCACAATTACTTCACGTGTAACGAGCGCCACTACCTCCAGGTAAGAGGGACAGCGATGGGGACAGCATGCGCCCCCACGTACGCCAACCTCTACCTGGAGTGGTGGGAGAGGGAGATGGTCTTCCAGGAATCACTGGAAAAATATACCAATAACATACTGGTATATTTACGATATATCGATGATATCCTAATGTTATGGGAGGGCCCCTCCAGAGATTTAAGTGATTTCATCAACATCCTGAATTCTAACGAATTAAACCTAAGACTGACCTTAGAAGCCAGTCAGAAATCCATCAATTTCTTGGATATAACCATTCACATTGACACCGATGGAAATATATCGACAGAAAACCAACAGCCACCAACAGTCTGTTGCACTCAACCAGCTCTCACCTCCCAGCAACCATCAGAGGAATCCCCAAAGGTGAACTATTAAGAATTAAAAGATACTGCTCGACAGAAGATGCCTTTCATATAAGACAGAACAAACTCACTACACGTTTTAAGAAAAGAGGGTATAGCAATCGATTGATAAACAAATCAATCAAACAAGTGGAAACAAATCCACGAGACTCTCTGCTAATTCCTAAGATCAAACCCAAACAAGAGGAACCCATCAGATATGTTGGCACTTTTAATGTGTATTGGAAGGAAATTAACAATATCTTAGCCAAACACTGGTCCATTCTCCATACAGATGATGACTTGGCCAAAATACTCCCATGCAAACCACAAACGAGTTGGAGAAGGTCACTGAACATAAGAGACAAGGTAGTACATAGTCACCTATCTCAGCCTATGGTGAAGGAACTAGGAAAGAAAGGTTCCTACCCTTGTGGAAAATGTAGGGCATGCAAAATTATGATTCCCACCAATCATTTTTTTGACAGATTTGGCAAAAAGTGGGTGATATCTTCTAAGATTACATGTACCACCATAGGAACCGTATATCATCTGGAATGTCCTTGCCATAAAATCTATGTTGGGAAAACATCTAGACCTTTAAAGGTCAGACTTCTAGAACACATTGGGAGTATCCGAAATGCCAAGAAAGAACAGGCTAGATTCAAACCTTTACCTCCAGTAGCCAGACATTTTCTGAGTCATCATAACGGGGACCCAAAGGGTCTCAAAGCCTTCGGCATCAAACACATACAACTTGGCATCAGGGGGGGAGATTTAGATCAAGCCCTACTGAAATTTGAAACTAAAATGATCTTTCTGCTAAATAGCATCCACCCATTGGGTATGAACGAATCTAACAGCTACACTCCGTTCTTACAATAAATCACCTATATAAAGTCATATCTTATGACAACAAGGGACAGCGAAGGCACAAACATCCCACAGGGATTATATAATCTACATAAATATACACTTATGCATTCAACGACATATGCCATTCCACTTGGTATAGCTCATATTTATTCGGTATGAATGAATCCAACAACTATACCTTGTTCTTACAACAAGTCACTCATATTAAACTATAACCTATGACAATAAGGAACAGTGAGGACCCAAATATCCCATTAGGATTATTTAATCCATATGGATACATTCTCATGTATACAAATACACGTGTCATCTCACTTTTATGACTCACATATATTCATATCTGAGTATATACGCAAAATAACATTGCACTTTTTTATTATTCACTAATTGTTTTTCAGTCACATTAATTACACATATTTCACTTCAAAGTAACAGGAAATAGTGGGTACCATTCGGATCTAGGATATTTTTTGGTTTTCACAGCACTGGAGATCTTTACACACTTTGTCTGGTTTTAGCATCAAGCATGCTTGCACTTGCACATTTTTCACGTTTGATGATTTGATAGACCTGACTGAGGACTAGATACTCTATTATTCTTTATTAGAGTCTCATATTCATAGTGTCACTTCACCCCCTGCTTTTCTCTTCTCTCTTCTCTATAATCACATTGGCATATTTCTCTTTAATCTTCTAATTTTTTGACACATAGAGTACACATAATGGGATATATATATTTTTATTTGGAGGTTACCATATTACATCTATACACACCACCTAGGTATTGTGGAGTTTATCTTTTCAGTTGAAGATAACATATAAAAAATAAAAACATAAAGTATGTAGAATGAAGGAGCAACATACCCTCCTTCTCCGGCACCTCTACACTGTTCCTCCATCATATGGAGTTTTAATAGAAGTCATAATAGATGAACCATATAGATACCCAGCAGATTGGTATCTTGAGGATGACTGATGTGAGAACCTATATGACTGATGGATGGAAACAAATCCCCCAAAATCTGTTATCTAATAAAATTATTATATACAATGTATTTTGGGCAATTCCCCTGAATAAATAGGAAACAATTTTATATATATATATAAAAATATAAAAAAAATAAAAAAATCTTATAAATTTTTTTGTATGATACTTACTCATGAATATACTTACCTGTGCAATGGAACACATTTCATTGAATCATACATAGATATGCTTTATATGAAGGACGAGAATAATTCAAAGCTCAAAGGAACATCCCATATCTCTTGTAAAAGTGACCCTATATTAGTATTATAATAACTTCCACCTATCCTTATTAATAAACATCTCCAACAAACTCATAAGAACTGAAATGCAGAATTGATCATATAACCCAAAATAAACATTAATTAATACAAACAAGTACAAGATATAACTATAATATAAACTGGAGTAATAGACTTTACAACATACATATGGCAGGGTTTCATATGAGAAGGAAGATCCGGAAGCATGTTTATTTAATACAGGACCTAATTTAGAGGCATGGTTATTGAGAAACCCGATATATACCAGCCAACTTAAGATATAAATTAACATCATGGAAGATATCCATATCAATACAAATGTGAGGGTTCCGTCCCACACTTCCCCGCTATTTCAGCATACAACCTAGCCGCAATGATAAACAGACAACGCGATTGGATAGCGACGGCACATGGGACCAATAAGCGGTCCCTATTGGTTGGCGGCTGCGGGTGACGTATCGGGACGCCGCCGATCAGTGATTGGCGGACGTCCCCATGTGAAGAAGATACCAGATGCTGATTGGGCTATGCAAATAGGATATATTCATGCCTAATGGAGCCGCTCGTGTTGCTCCCTGACGAAGCTGCCATAGACGCAGTGAAACACGCGTGTAGGGCACGGCGTGTCCACGTGTGCCTCACTTCATAAAATGTTGAAAATGATTACATATGATTGTACCACGTTACCCAGTAATCTCCACCAATAGAAAACTGACACTGAGTTAGATAGGCATAGATTAGTGGCAAGTTAATCTGACCAAGTTCAGGATAAATACAATAGAGAGAAATGCCTAATAGAACTGCTGTGAAGATCCACTAAACGCTGTATGGATTGCATTACTTTTATGCACTACTAGTTGTGTCATTGTGCTAACTACAATATATTTAGAAAGTATCTGTGGTATCAGGGCCGGCTCCAGACCTACTAGTACCCTGAGCGAGAACATGTAAAAGCGCCCCCCATGCGCACGCCGAAGGCGCGCGTGCGCTCCAAGAAAAGGGGGCATGGCCGCTGGAAAAGTGGGCATGGCCTCATAACTTTATATTATTAGACTATAAATAAATATATTTTCACACGCCCTCTACGCACACAATTAGCAGCCTTACACATAACAGCCACAGTAGTGTTCCTTACACACAATGTCTCCAGTCTAGTGCCAGATACACATAATGTGCAGTGCCAGATAGACATGATATACCCCCAGCAGTGCCAGCTACACATGACATGCCCCACAGCAGTGCCAGATAGACATGACAGGCCCCCTAGCAGTGCCAGCTACACACAATTCACCCCCCAGCAGTGCCAGATAGACATGATATGCCCCCCAGCAGTGCCAGCTACACATGATAGTGTTCACTTTTTAGGGCAGAGTGCTGATCACAGGGAAGGCACATTTTTAAGTTAGGAGGGCAAAATGATGCACATACTGTAATGCTTGGTGCTCATCTACCTACATGGTAAAGCATGGACAGTGCGCGTCGAAGGCGTTCAGCTAAAATTTAGGGGCGTTGCTTCGTGGGAAAGGTGCGTGGCCACATAATAGTGGCAATTCGCATTACACCACACAGTAGTGCAGTTAATACACACTGCACCAGGTAGAACCTAATAGACACTTTGCGCCAGGCAGAGCACGTTAGACACTTTGCTCCAGGCAGAGCACGTTAGACACTTTGCACTAGGTAGAGCACGTTAGACACTTTGCGCCAGGCAGAGCACGTTAGACACTTTGCGCCAGGCAGAGCACGTTAGACACTTTGCGCCAGGCAGAGCACTGAGACTCATTGCCTAGCCACAGACGCCTAGCGGGAACACTACATGATATGCTCTCCAGCCGTGCCAGCTACACATGACATGCCCCCCAGCAGTGCCAGATACAGAAATGCCCCCACAGTGCCAGATACGTCCCCACAGTTCCAGATAGATGCCCCCACAGTGCCAGATAAATGCCCCCACAGTGCCAGATAAATGCCCCCACAGTGCCAGATACATAAATGCCCCCACAGTGCCAGATATGCCCCCACAGTACCAGATACAGAAATGCCCCCACAGTGCCAGATATGCCCCCACAGTGCCAGATACATAAATGCCCCCACAGTGCCAGATATGCCCCTACAGTGCCAGAAATGCCCCCACAGTGCCAGATACAGAAATGCCCCACAGGGCCAGATAAATGCCCCCACAGTGCCAGATAAATGCCCCCACAGTGCCAGATTCATAAATGCCCCCACAGTGCCAGATATGTCCCCACAGTTCCAGATACATAAATGCCCCTACAGTGCCAGATACAGAAATGCCCCCACAGTGCCAGATATGCCCCCACAGTGCCAGATAAATGCCCCCACAGTGCCAGATAAATGCCCCCACAGTGCCAGATAAATGCCCCCAGTGCCAGATAAATGCCCCCCACAGTGCCAGATACATAAATGCCCCCACAATGCCAGATATGCCCCTACAGTGCCAGAAATGCCCCCCACAGTGGCAGATACAGAAATGCTCCCACAGTGCCAGAAATGCCCCCACAGTGCCAGATATGCCCCCACAGTGCCAGATACATAAATGCTTCCACAGTGACAGATATGCCCCTACAGTGCCGGAAATGCCCCCACAGTGCCAGATTTGCCCCCACAGTGCCAGATAAATGCCCCCACAGTGCCAGATACAGAAATGTCCCCACAGTGCCAGATTTGCCCCTACAGTGCCAGATAAATGCCCCTACAGTGCCAGATATGCCCCAGCAGTGCCAGATAAATGCCCCTACAGTGCCAGATATGCCCCCACAGTGCCAGATACAGAAATGCCCCCACAGTGCCAGATTTGCCCCCACAGTGCAAGATTTGCCCCCACAGTGCAAGATTTGCCCCCACAGTGCCAGATTTGCCCCCACAGTTCCAGAAATGCCCCCACAGTGCCAGATAAATGCCCCCCTTAGTGCCAGATATGCCCCTACAGTGCCAGATATTCCCCCACAGTGCCAGATATGCCCCCACAGTGCAGATATGCCCCCACAGTGCCAGATAAATGCCCCCACAGTGCCACCCATCCATAAATGTGCCTCCCCCCCAAATACCTGCGGCGCTGAGAGGGGGAGGAGTACTGCTGTCCAATGGCAGGCGGGCGGGCGGATGGCCTGCGAGTGCGGGTCCGGGTCCAGGTGAGGGCGGGCGGCCTCCAAGACGCTTCTGTGCGCTATGCGTGCATAGCGCACACAAGAGGTCACGGCGGCCGGGCCAACGCTGCACAGGGCCGGCTCCAGCCTCAAATACGGCGGCGCCCATTAAGGGTGGCGCCCTGAGCGGCCGCTCTGTTCGAACATGCCTAGAGCCGGCCCTGTGTGGTATACTAATACACTTGGAGAGCTAGCAAGGCAGCTCTATGTCTCAGCAGGATATGCATATATAAATAATGAAAAATACAGTGTAACAAAATCTCTTCTGGCAACATTGAAAGGCTAAGAAGCAGCTGCATATTTTACTAGTAGTTGCATTTGCAACAGTATCCTTACTAGCAGCTGTATTTGTAACAGTATGTTTACTTAAGACTGTTAAAAACAGATACATCTTTTCAAGTGAATAAAGCAGTTGGGTGTCCCAACAGCACATAATAGTCTATATTCTGTAACAGTTTAAAAGCAACAGATAATGAATCAAGCAGCAGTAGTATATTTCATTGGCCTATTTTCTTTGACACAGTATTGAAATGAATTAATTTCATCCAGGAAATAGTTAAAATACAATTATATGAAATTGGTCACTGCTATATTCCCGAATACACACTATATTTAAGCATATAATTTATATTTATGAATGTGAACATTGGAGGAATAGATGATAGACTTTCCCCATAGATGGTAAAAATTCATTTATTAATTGATTAAAGATAGTTTAATTTGCTCCTACTCAGCCAGGGTCTACTCATTATATACTAAGACACGAGCCCCCCCCCCCCCCCCCCCTCGGGCCCCCCCTCTTTCTCTCTCCCTGCTGTATAATAGGTTTATATCTATCCCCAGGACCTACTAGGACCATCACATATATCACAAACGGAACTAATATAGCTTACACCGGCAGAATTGCACTGTAAAATAATAAGGAATATTCATTTAACAGTGCAGTGAGAAGCGTATAAAATCTCAGATATATGTAATGCAGTAGATGTCAGTAATAACTGACATGGGGTAGGACGAATTATACTGTCTGCTTTCTAGAATACTAGAGATTGCCATACCTCTTAAGAAAGCAGTACCGTTTATACTTATAAAGGAAGAGTGCTATATAGGATAACTGATATGAGGTAAGACGAATTATATTGTCTGCTTTCTAGAATATTAGAGATTGCCATATCTCTTAAGAAAGCAGTACCGTTTATACTTATAAAGGAACAGTGCCATATAGGATAATTGGAATTACCACATTCCTTTAAGCAACTCTACCTGTCAACAACAGCTGACACAGAATCAGACGAACAAGTTGTCTCAGTTATTACATGTGCTTCCCAATAGATTTGAGATTGCTACATCTCTAGGGAAAGCAACATCGATCCTATTGAAATCAGACCGAAAAGGGTCTGATCAGTATTACAAAGGAAGAGGGCTATATCTGACTACTGGAATCGCTACATTCCTTATAGCAATCTTATTTGCAAGTATTCTATCAAACAAATAGACCCTATAATTGAATTGGAGCAACTTCCCTCTGTCGGGATAACAATAAATATAAAACATCTCAAGTTCCTCACACTATATATATTGAATTTATCCGTCTGTGGAAATATAATCGGGAATATAGCTCTAAAGGATATAGAGGTATAGTGATCCCTTTTGATTGGTCAGTTTCATAACTGTGTCATCTATAACACCATATTATAGAATTATTTACATCAGTAATTGGTCAGTGTCATAATTGTGTCACCAACAATACCACATATCGCAGAACTGTTTACATCAATTATCCTGGCTACATACAGGATAATTCTGTGAAGGTGGCACAATAAAGAATCACACGTGGACACGCCTTTTAATCTTTCATTCACATTTCTTTATTTTCTTTATTCACTTATATGTTTGTTTTGTGATTTTAAACCTTATGTTTCACTGCGAGTTTGGGATAAAACATATAAATGTACATCTCATTTTAATACATATCTAATAAAGGTTACTTTTTAGTATACAATTCTCTCTGTCTCAAGTGCGTCAACAGTACAGATTTCTCCTTGTCTTTTTCCCCACCCCAATTCTAGGCTACTAGGGACTTGGAGGATTCCAAGTTACTGGACGTAGTCAGGGCCTTGAAAATTAATGTTTCCAGGACGGCTGGAGTCAGGAAAACTGACTCTCTTTTTATCCTGTATGCACCCAACAAGCTGGGTGCTCCTGCTTCTAAGTAGACTATTGCTCGCTGGATTTGTAGCACAATTCAGCTGGCGCATTCTGCGGCTGGACTGCCGCATCCTAAATCAGTAAAAGCCCATTCCACGAGGAAAGGGGGCTCATCTTGGGCGGCTGCCCGAGGGGTCTCGGCTTTACAACTTTGCCGAGCTGCTACTTGTTCAGGGTCAAACACGTTTGCGAAATTCTACAAATTTGACACCCTGGCTGAGGAGGACCTTGAGTTCTCTCATTCGGTGCTGCAGAGTCATCCGCACTCTCCTGCCCATTTGGGAGCTTTGGTATAATCCCCATGGTCCTTACGGAGTTCCCAGCATCCACTAGGACGTCAGAGAAAATAAGATTTTACTAACCGGTAAATCTATTTCTCGTAGTCCGTAGTGGATGCTGGGCGCCCATCCCAAGTGCGGATTGTCTGCAATACTTGTTTATAGTTATTGCTTAACTAAAGGGTTATTGTTGAGCCATCTGTTGAGAGGCTCAGTTTATAGTTCATGCTGTTAACCGGGGTTCCTATCACGAGTTATACGGTGTGATTGGTGTGGCTGGTATGAGTCTTACCCGGGATTCAAAATCCTTCCTTATTGTGTCAGCTCTTCCGGGCACAGTGTCCTAACTGAGGCTTGGAGGAGGGGCATAGAGGGAGGAGCCAGTGCACACCAGGTAGTCCTAAAGCTTTCTTTAGTTGTGCCCTGTCTCCTGCGGAGCCGCTATTCTCCATGGTCCTTACGGAGTTCCCAGCATCCACTACGGTGAGTAAAATCTTATTATAACTGCCTACTGGGGCGCTGTGTCTGCTGGGTCCTTATACTCTGTGTCTCTCTGAAATACTCTGTGGGTGGATGTCTACGTTTTCCTGTGTGTGTGTGTTCATTTCTCTCACATTACCATGTCTAGGGACTCGGTGTCCTGTGCTGCAGAGTGTATCTCCTCTCCTGAGGAGTCTATTCCATGTACTCAGGAATGCAATATACTGTCTCAGCCTTCTGAATCCCAACCACCGTGGGCAGAGCTGGATTAAGGCTACTTCAGACAGGGGGGCCCTAAGGTATAAAAAAAAAAATATATATATATATAGGCAGAAATACCTCCCAAAATTAGAAACCCATGAAGAGGAACACCTGTGCGAAAGGGGGCGTGGTCTATGGAAAAGGGGGGCATGGTTTAGCAGGAGAGCCCACGATCCTGAGACACGCCACGTTTTCGTCACTGAGGGGGCATGCCCAGCGCTCTGTGAGCTGCTGGCATGCCCTCTCTCCCACTGTCTCCACTGAATAGACGCTGTGCGCATGAACACAGTGTCTATTTTCTGCAGAGCAGTGACTACAGGAGCCTCCCAATTGCCCCTCCCCCAATCCCACTGCGGGACACTGGGTGGGACAGTCCCCAAAAAAGTGACTGTCCCATGAAAATCGGGACAGCTGGGAGGTATGTAAGGGCGCTGAGGGGAAGTTACAGGGAGGATGAGAGCAGGGACTCTGAGGAGGAGTTACAGGGAGGGTGAGGTCCAGGGACATAACATATGCATCAGGAAAGATAAGGGCCCTACACATTGAGCGATCCGCCGCCGAGCTGCCCAACGGCGGATACGGCCGACGGGCGACCCGGCGGTGGGGGGACAGTGACTGGAGTGAAGTTTCTTCACTCCCCCGGTCATCCGGCTCCATAGAAGTGCAGGCAAATATGGACGATCTCGTCCATATTGGCCTGCATGCACAGGCGATGGGGCACCAGCAATGAACGAACGCGGGGCTGCGTATCGTTCATCGCTGGTGTCTCCACACTCAAAGATATGAACGTTATGTCATTCATTAATGAACGAGATTGTTCATATCTTTCACTAATAACGCCCAGTGTGTAGGGCCTATTAGAATGTTTGGAAGATGTGTATAATATATATATTTTATATTCTAGCACTTGCATATATCATTTTTTATATAGATAGTTTTATAATTACTTTAATCCACACTGTCACTTTAAATTTATAAACACTATGTTCACTATGTGTTTAAGTATTGATGGTGTAGGAGCTTCCGCAGTATAGCAAATATATTGATTCATGGTTTTTTGCATTGATTAAGATATTTACTGTTAATCACAAAATGTGTTCGTGTATCCTTAAAAATATTGGACAGATATTCAGACTATATACCCCAAATATCTTGTTTAAAGCATGAAGTGTTCAAGGACAAGGCAATGCCAGATGTATCCAAGGCTAATTGGAAAGAATGTTTTGAGTTTATGTCCGAAAGACTGATAAACGAAGCAATAACCATTTTCAAGAATATTCTAATTGCTAATTATAATCTTGTATGACAATTGATGTATTACAGGTTTTGAGACATACATGGTGTATTCTGATTGGCTAAATGTATTGGCAAACATGAATCCTTTGTCTTTAAGCTATAAAAATAAACCTATTACGGCCCCTAGGTCAGGTCAACTATGGTCTGCTTAGGTTACACATGATCCTGTGTCACCTTTTCATTCACTGATCTCCAACCGGTTGCAAAAGAAACAGAATTCTGACTGATGACTGCAGAGAGTTTATAGACCAGACCTGAACAGGTTAACATACCCTAACATTTTGGGAGCATCGTCCGGGATATTCCAGCATCTCCTCCACTGGCAACAAATCCTCTGATCTTTCAGGAACCGCTGATAAAAAAAACCGGTAAGTGAGATTTAATGTGTAGATTTCTACCTGCTCATTTGAATCAGCATTTCTTGAATGAATCTGCGGAAGTCCAGTTGGGAAGATCAGAGAATATCTTAAAGAGCCCAGTGTCAGTCAGAAGAAATTTTTTAAGGTACCATACATTTATGTTATATTGTTGAATTGTGGGTAAATATCTTCAGCTAATTTGTCACAAGTGTACAGGGGGAATTAATCAAATATCCAGAAAACTTTTACATTTTTAAAAGGTGGCGTATGGCCAAGGTGTATTCTAATGCTGATAAACAGTTTGAATTGATAAATAACCAAAGAGGTGTATGCAAATCTTGTACCTGTGTTGTTGTGTTAAGAAAATACAAAGGGTCCGTAGCACCGAGATTGGTGGCAATTACAAGCACTGAAGTCTCATTTGGTTATGTGGAAAATTATGATGAATTTTATTGTACAAAATGTTGTCATTTTAAAAAGGGAATTGTTGGAACATTACATTGAGAATGATTGATCTAACATCATAACCCTATTGGCCTAGGAACCACATAATCCCAGGTCTAAGACCCATTTGCCCATGCAGCCTCAAACAGCTGCTGTGCACACAGATAACAGATGTAGCATTTACTGTCATCCTTGTTTTTTGGATCCTTGCACTGTTGTATGTACTCTGTCAATATGCTTTTGAAAAGGTGGGGGGGAGTCGGGGTGTCTGCTGAATAATGAAACCAGTGTCAGTAACTAGATTCTCCTGCACACATTGTACTGTATATATTGTATGTCCCTATGCAAGACAGTTAAGGGGTAGGATTGGGTCAGTAATAAAGAACAGCTACTGTCTGAAAGAGACACAAGGTGAACATATTCCAAGAATAGTGGGGAGTTTACCAAGAACACAAGGAACAACAGGGGTACTGGTACAAGCAGGAGTCTATATAGGCAGAGGGATAGACCCTTGGAGTGACTTAACAATAATATTAGGGAGGCATCTCAGTGATCCAGAAGAAATAATCTATTATGCAGGTCTCACTTGGGGAGCAGTACTAACAGATTTTCCACCAATACAGCGAGGAAGGGGCAACACTACAACCCCAGTCATTTGTCCAAAGATGGATTTAAGGAGCTCTTTAGGTACAAGGATAGAAGAGATTCTTCAGAGTCAGCGTCTCACAAGGAGATTTTAATTCCCTCATAAGGAGTTACTAAAATACCACATCAGGAGGGGTTCTGCGCACGTTCACCCAGGCATGGGAGCGCGGTCTGTAAAGATGTCAGGGCCCGACAAACCCGTGGATATTGTTAGTAACAGGGAGGGGAGAAAAGCTCTGAAAGGAGATTTTAAGTCCCTCATAAGGGGTTACTAAAATACCACATCAGGAGGGGTTCAAACCCGTGGATATTGTTAGTAACAGGGAGGGGAAGAAAGCTCTGAAAGGAATAAGAAAAATTTACAAAACAGCAGGTTTTCCATCAGAAGGGACACTAGACCTAGAGAAATGGAAAAAAATGTTTTTGCCTCCTGTAACAAGAGTTGGATAATTAAGCATAATAGTAGAGATCAAGCATCCATCTGGATCACTGTAGCAAAAGAATTAGAAGCAGAGAATAGAAGAAGAGATGAGGAAAATTATTTCCCCATTGTACCAGAGTACTCAATAGCACCACAACCAGCGTTAAACTCACTGCCTGTAATTTCAGAAACAGCACCTGCACACTATACTCCACCCCTATACTCAGACATGCATGCACCACCAAGGTACCCATAGTATGAACAGAATTGAATCATCTGCAAGCTCACTAACAGTGAAATTGAAAAGAGATGAACCAGGAAAAGAGTGGCGAATAATCAGCCCTATCTTGAAAGGATCTGTGGTTGAAAATCCGAATGATTTACCTGAGCTATGTGTACAGAGTATGCTCCAGTGTCCTGATACTTTATCACAAGAAACCCCAACAAGATCGAACCAAAGAAACTGGCCATCTAAAGCTCCCCACATGTTTAAACGAGTGGTGGACACCTGGAATCAAGCTATGAGTCCAGTAAACAATAGTCCACAATCAGGAACTATAGGCGAAAGGGTGCAAATCAGGTGGAGAGGAGAAGCAAGGGGTCAAGACACAGCCTCTTCAGCTTTTCATGCCCAGGTGCATAATGTACAGAATAAACTGACATATTTTCCAGAAAGATTGTGTCCGGTATGTCAGTTTTGCATTCCAGAAGGATATGAACACTGCCCAAATTGTGGAAACTGGATTTCACCCCATGAACCACCATGCCAAGATATCTATGCAACTAGAAATGCTGAAAGACGGTCATCTTTGCCTGTTTCTCTGTATCCAGCACAAGTACAGAGAATACGCAACCCAGATAATGCAGCCAGGACAAACGAACCATATATCGTACAAAGTCAACACCACAAACCATGGTATGGCAACGACCTCGCAAGTATAGTTGCCAAGTCCCCAGATCCTAGAAAAAAAAAATCCAGCAGCATTTTATGCCTATATGGAAAGAATTCAAACCATATGGACACCGGCATGGGTCGACTACCACCAGTTGTGTGAGGCTATACTAGGACCAGGAACAGCTCAAGCAGGGAGCACCATGGCAGTAGCAATTGCAGCAAACGATTGCCCAGCCATAGCTGATGCTCCGACAGAGGAAAAATAGAACAACGTTTGAGAGTGGACAGATGTACTAGAGATGAGCGCCGGAAATTTTTCGGGTTTTGTGTTTTGGTTTTGGGTTCGGTTCCGCGGCCGTGTTTTGGGTTCGACCGCGTTTTGGCAAAACCTCACCGAATTTTTTTTGTCGGATTCGGGTGTGTTTTGGATTCGGGTGTTTTTTTCAAAAAACCCTAAAAAACAGCTTAAATCATAGAATTTGGGGGTAATTTTGATCCCAAAGTATTATTAACCTCAAAAAACATAATTTACACTCATTTTCAGCCTATTCTGAACACATCACACCTCACAATATTATTTTTAGTCCTAAAATTTGCACCGAGGTCGCTGTGTGAGTAAGATAAGCGACCCTAGTGGCCGACACAAACACCGGGCCCATCTAGGAGTGGCACTGCAGTGTCACGCAGGATGGCCCTTCCAAAAAACCCTCCCCAAACAGCACATGACGCAAAGAAAAAAAGAGGCGCAATGAGGTAGCTGACTGTGTGAGTAAGATTAGCGACCCTAGTGGCCGACACAAACACCGGGCACATCTAGGAGTGGCACTGCAGTGTCACGCAGGATGTCCCTTCCAAAAAACCCTCCCCAAACAGCACATGACGCAAAGAAAAAAAGAGGCGCAATGAGGTAGCTGACTGTGTGAGTAAGATTAGCGACCCTAGTGGCCGACACAAACACCGGGCCCATCTAGGAGTGGCACTGCAGTGGCACGCAGGATGTCCCTTCCAAAAAACCCTCCCCAAACAGCACATGACGCAAAGAAAAAAAGAGGCTTTTTACTGATATTTGGTGTTTTGGATTTGACATGCTCTGTACTATGACATTGGGCATCGGCCTTGGCAGACGACGTTGCTGGCATTTCATCGTCTCGGCCATGACTAGTGGCAGCAGCTTCAGCACGAGGTGGAAGTGGATCTTGATCTTTCCCTAATTTTGGAACCTCAACTTTTTTGTTCTCCATATTTTATAGGCAGAACTAAAAGGCACCTCAGGTAAACAATGGAGATGGATGGATTGGATACTAGTATACAATTATGGACGGACTGCCACGGTTAGGTGGTATAAAAAAACCACGGTTAGGTGGTATATATTATAATAATAATACAATTATGGATGGACGGACTGCCTGCCGACTGCCGACACAGAGGTAGCCACAGCCGTGAACTACCGCACTGTACACTGGTTGATAAAGAGATAGTAGTATACTCGTAACAACTAGTATGACACTATGACGACGGTATAAAGAATGAAAAAAAAACCACGGTTAGGTGGTATATATTATAATAATAATACAATTATGGATGGACGGACTGCCTGCCGACTGCCGACACAGAGGTAGCCACAGCCGTGAACTACCGCACTGTACACTGGTTGATAAAGAGATAGTAGTATACTCGTAACAATTAGGATGACACTATGACGGTATAAAGAATGAAAAAAAAAACCACGGTTAGGTGGTAGGTATATAATAATAAATAATACAATTCTGGTCGGACGGACTGCCTGCCGTGTGCCGACACAGAGGTAGCCACAGCCGTGAACTACCGCACTGTACACTGGTTGATAAAGAGATAGTAGTATACTCGTAACAATTAGGATGACACTATGACGGTATAAAGAATGAAAAAAAAACCACGGTTAGGTGGTAGGTATATAATAATAAATAATACAATTCTGGTCGGACGGACTGCCTGCCGTGTGCCGACACAGAGGTAGCCACAGCCGTGAACTACCGCACTGTACACTGGTTGATAAAGAGATAGTAGTATACTCGTAACAATTAGGATGACACTATGACGGTATAAAGAATGAAAAAAAAAACCACGGTTAGGTGGTAGGTATATAATAATAAATAATACAATTCTGGTCGGACGGACTGCCTGCCGTGTGCCGACACAGAGGTAGCCACAGCCGTGAACTACCGCACTGTACACTGGTTGATAAAGAGATAGTAGTATACTCGTAACAATTAGGATGACACTATGACGGTATAAAGAATGAAAAAAAAAACCACGGTTAGGTGGTAGGTATATAATAATAAATAATACAATTCTGGTCGGACGGACTGCCTGCCGTGTGCCGACACAGAGGTAGCCACAGCCGTGAACTACCGCACTGTACACTGGTTGATAAAGAGATAGTAGTATACTCGTAACAATTAGGATGACACTATGACGGTATAAAGAATGAAAAAAAAACCACGGTTAGGTGGTAGGTATATAATAATAAATAATACAATTCTGGTCGGACGGACTGCCTGCCGTGTGCCGACACAGAGGTAGCCACAGCCGTGAACTACCGCACTGTACACTGGTTGATAAAGAGATAGTAGTATACTCGTAACAATTAGGATGACACTATGACGGTATAAAGAATGAAAAAAAAACCACGGTTAGGTGGTAGGTATATAATAATAAATAATACAATTCTGGTCGGACGGACTGCCTGCCGTGTGCCGACACAGAGGTAGCCACAGCCGTGAACTACCGCACTGTACACTGGTTGATAAAGAGATAGTAGTATACTCGTAACAATTAGGATGACACTATGACGGTATAAAGAATGAAAAAAAAAACCACGGTTAGGTGGTAGGTATATAATAATAAATAATACAATTCTGGTCGGACGGACTGCCTGCCGTGTGCCGACACAGAGGTAGCCACAGCCGTGAACTACCGCACTGTACACTGGTTGATAAAGAGATAGTAGTATACTCGTAACAATTAGGATGACACTATGACGGTATAAAGAATGAAAAAAAAAACCACGGTTAGGTGGTAGGTATATAATAATAAATAATACAATTCTGGTCGGACGGACTGCCTGCCGTGTGCCGACACAGAGGTAGCCACAGCCGTGAACTACCGCACTGTACACTGGTTGATAAAGAGATAGTAGTATACTCGTAACAATTAGGATGACACTATGACGGTATAAAGAATGAAAAAAAAACCACGGTTAGGTGGTAGGTATATAATAATAAATAATACAATTCTGGTCGGACGGACTGCCTGCCGTGTGCCGACACAGAGGTAGCCACAGCCGTGAACTACCGCACTGTACTGTGTCTGCTGCTAATATAGACTGGTTGATATTTAAAGAGATATTAGTAGTATACAACAATACTATACTGGTGGTCAGGCACTGGTCACCACTCCTGCAGCAAAAGTGTGCACTGTTAATTAATATAATTGTACTCCTGGCTCCTGCTAACAACCTGCAGTGCTCCCCAGTCTCCCCCACAATTAATTATAAGCTTTTAATTTATACATTGATGACTGTGCAGCACACTGGGCTGAGCTGAGTGCACACAGACTGAGTCACACTGTGTGACTGACTGTGCTGTGTATCGTTTTTTTTTTCAGGCAGAGAACGGATATAGCAGAGAGAAGTGAACGGATATATTATATTAAATAAAAGTTAACTAGCAACTGCACTGGTCACTGACTGTGGTAAACTAACTCTGTCTGCGACTCTGCACAATCTCTCTCTCTCTATCTAATCTATCTCTATTCTAATGGAGAGGACGCCAGACACGTCCTCTCCCTATCAATCTCAATGCACGAGTGAAAATGGCGGCGACGCGCGGCTCCTTATATAGAATCCGAGTCTCGCGATAGAATCCGAGCCTCGCGAGAATCCGACAGCGTCATGATGACGTTCGGGCGCGCTCGGGTTAACCGAGCAAGGCGGGAAGATCCGAGTCGCTCGGACCCGTGAAAAAAAACATGAAGTTCGGGCGGGTTCGGATTCCGAGGAACCGAACCCGCTCATCTCTAAGATGTACATGACAAGACTTAAGAGATGGTGTCATGCACAGAAGCTCAGAGCACCAACAGCCCCAGATTTGAAACAGGAAAAGACTGAGTCCATCAGAACTTACTATGATAAAGTCACTATACGACACACAAGATGATAGAATATGAGGGTGTGCAACTCCTGTGTCGGCAACAGTGTACTCAGTCACCACTGGCAGTTCGATAAAAGTGACTTTACCCACAGGAGACACAAGGGTTTCAAGAGCTGTTTTTATGCACAACCAGATTCCTCTGCGTTTACTTACAGATCAAGCCATTGCAAGGTCTGGATTGGGAGGTTAAGCCCTACCCCTGCAAGAAAGCAAAGCTGTAACCTAAAATACAAGCTGCTATACAAGTCTATCGCTCACAGGAAAAGTAAGACAAAGAGGAACAACAACTCCCAGCATGAACATCATTATGTTGAACACCAGCCTGGGTGGACTTGGACTAAGAAGATGACATGCCAGCAGCAGTGAGAAAGAATATGCAAGTAAAGAAAGGACAAAGTATGAAGAATAATGAATGAATCATAAAGAGAGGTGATTGAAAAAAGAAAAGTTGAGAAACAATATGAAGGTCGCATGAAAGTTTGGAGACTAAAGGAAGTCTGCTTTAAGAAGGACAAAGAAAGACATCTGACAAGTGGTCAGTACTACATGGCAAGATTACAGAGATAATGCCATGATTTAAAGCAACAGAAGCTCTGGGGTTTAAAGCAAATAATAAGGAACAAGACAGAAAAAGTTCCAGAAGACAAATGAATGATGCTTCTTCTGCCAATATGAAGTACAAGCTTCTTCAGGTACTCCCCAGTGAACATAATGTCTCCAGAGGAAACAGCAGAAGGTATGATTACAGTCACCTTGCCCACTGGAGAAATACGTTTGTGCCTAATGAATACTGGAGCCAGCACACGCAGAAGACAGCAGAGGGAGATACCACAAGAACTGATGATATCAGAAATTCTTAAAAGGACAGGAGATGCAAGTACTACAGTCACCAATACCAGCCCAGTTCTTGACCTCGGAGTACATGTCCAGTGACTTTGCTGAAGCACAATGTACTAAAGCTTATCCAAGGAGAATACAGTACACACCAGCAGAAGTTTAACTTTCTAGCAACTTCTCAAAGGAAAGAACAAAAAAGCCATTTAGAAGCAAGTTATAACAGAAGTTCAGTATTGACTCATTCCCGCAGTACCAGTTGTAGAAGAAAGTAAGCAATACTACTGGACCAGGATAGCCCTGTGGAGGGGCTATATCACCAAGTGATTTATCCACAAAACACACAGCTAAATACAGGATGTGAATGAACTGCTGATTGCCACCACTACTAAAAGAAGCACCAAGAAGGGGCAGTGTACTTAGTGAAGTTTCTGGAAGAACAAAACTGCAGAGCCTCATAAGGAGAAATTGCAGCTAGTCAAGCAAGAGGTAATCTTCCTAGGACACCCAAGGTACCCGACATCTAACAAAAGTGAGAAGGAAAAGATTCATACTGCAAGCTAAGATACCAACTAGTGTCAAGCAAGTCAGATGATCATTCCTGGGCCTAGTAGGACACTACAGAACACGGATACCTCTAGCACCAGTCTACATGCAAGCATTGTATGACAACACTGAAAGGGAGGAGGGTCTGCATCCTACATACAGCAACAGATGAATGAAGCTATTAAACAATTGGAAACAGCAGTTGCCTCATCTCAAGCCCTAGAACTACCTGACTATTAAAGAAAGAGGCCATACATAGAAGTCCTTACGCAAAATCATGGACTGAGGTGAACACCAGTGGCCTACAACTCAAGCAAGCTTGACAGCAGTAATCAAAGAGCACAGACACAGTGCTGAATCAGTAGTCCTAGAAGAGGACAAGAGCACAGGCATAGTGCTGAATCATGAACTTATCATCCAGGGTCCACATGCAGGTACAGAGAAGCTTTAACAAGCAAGAACCAAACATCTGTCAGCAGCAAGGCTGACCATGTATTAAGTAGCACTGCCAAAGTGTGACAAGTAACCATCAGAAGATGTATTACCCTCAACTCAGCAACCCTTTTCCAGCATTAATCAATAAAGGTGTTGAATCTCAAGATTCAAAAGGAGGGAAAAACAGATTATCTACTGATGAATGGGAAAGCAAAAAGTTGATGATAAGGACCAGGAAGGTGGTCCAGAAGAGATACAGACAGATCATCATGGATGCATGACCAGAGGGATGGGCCAGAAGAGGAAGAGAATAATTCTAGCAATCAAAAACTTTCCTTTTCCTTGTGTGGCGTTAATAGAACAAGAACCTCAACTTGCCATATGTTACATACACAGCCCTACCTAATGCTCA
The DNA here is from genome assembly GCF_028390025.1 of Pseudophryne corroboree. Lineage (NCBI taxonomy): Eukaryota > Metazoa > Chordata > Amphibia > Anura > Myobatrachidae > Pseudophryne > Pseudophryne corroboree. Next base: position 146,912,201 of record NC_086446.1, on the reverse strand, counting down.
GCAAGAGCTATGTGTGGATGGATCAAGGTACCATGAGGATGGAATTCCTTATAGAGGAGTAAGTGACCACTGAACATGGAGTTGTGGATTCAGGATCCTTACCATCCCAGTACAAGAGTGTGGGCCAGATATGGAAAAGCAGAGGCTTCAAGATGGCAAGTGGCGAAGACATACGACATGCTTCACTGATCAGACACCAGTTCAGAGCTTTGCAAGGGCCACAGAAAAGGTTGCAGTAATGAAGATCCAGGCACATGCAAGAAATGACACTCCTGAAACAAGAGGCAACAATCTGGCAAGATGCTGAAGCCAAGAGGGCAGCAGGAAAGGCAAGTCTATCCAGTAACCATTCCAGTGCCAGACTAGAAACGCTGATTGAATTTTAGAACCAAGCAGGAGAAGGTGAGAAAGTATGCTGAGGATAAAGAAAGCAACCAAACAACCAGTAAAGGTAGCCATCTGCACCATACAGACAGAAGTAACAGAAAGAAGCAAGGCCTCAAATGCCTGATCTACAGGATTTGAAGAAATTTCAGTAACAAACAGGTCCTGAAGAAAAAGCAGCATGGCAAAGAAAAAGACAAGAAGAAGACACTGGCTTATAAAAATTAGAAGTTATACTTACCAGAAGCTTATATCCACATAGGTGTTAAGTCAGCCATGGACTCACACACCTGGGAGAGGATCAAATGGAAAATTCAGTTAATGGAAGATGGATAGCTCCAGGATGTTATCCAGCCGCTATCAAGTTTGTACAAACCTACTAGATATGTAGGCCTAGTGGAAATGTCCAATCCAGGACAGAAGGTCAAGTCAATCCTTGGAGCAATCCAGCAGCAGCAGCGATACTCAAGGAAAAGGTGGCAGAGATTGTGCTTGATCATCCACTGTGTATACAAGCAGGGCCGTAACTACGTGTGTGCCAAGTGGGCTTGGCACACAGCGCAGTTGCCCTGAGGGCGCACGGCCAGCGGCATGTAATGAGTCAAATTGACTCATTACATGCCGCCTCTAAGTCTCTGCGCCGTGCGCCGCACTGTGAAGATAGAAGACATCAGCGTTGCCGCCGGGCAGCGGAGAAGGAGGAGGGAGGGGGAGCAGGGAGCCGCAGCAGCGCTATGTTATTGGTAGTAAGCGCCGCTGCAGCATCCCCCTCTCCAGCCAATACGGAAGGAGAGGGGGATGCTGCAGCGGCGCTTACTACCAATAACATAGCGCTGCTGCGGCTCCCCGATCCCCCTCCCTCCTCCTTCTTCTCACCTCACTGCCTGCACCGAGGGAGCTGCACGAGGAGCCTGTCAGCGGGGAGAAGGTAAGTATATCCCCCCCCTCTCTCTCTCTCTCTCTCATTCTCTCTCTCTCTCTCTCTCTCTCTCGGACACCGCCTGCCGCAATGTGTAAAAAATGGGACTGGCTGCCGCAATGTGTATAATGGGACTGGCTGCCGCAATGTGTAAAAAATGGGACTGGCTGCCGCAATGTGTAAAAAATGGGACTGGCTGCCGCAATGTGTAAAAAATGGGACTGGCTGCCGCAATGTGTAAAATGGGACTGGCTGCTGCAATGTGTAAAAAATGGGACTGGCTGCCGCAATGTGTAAAAATTGGGACTGGCTGCCGCAATGTGTAAAAAATGGGACTGGCTGCCGCAATGTGTAAAAAATGGGACTGGCTGCCGCAATGTGTAAAAAATGGGACTGGCTGCCGCAATGTGTAAAATAGGACTGGCTGCCGCTATGTGTAAAAAATGGGACTGGCTGCCGCAATGTGTAAAATGGGACTGGCTGCCGCAATGTGTAAAATGGGACTGGTTGCCGCAATGTGTAAAAAATGGGACTGGCTGCCGCAATGTGTAAAATGGGACTGGCTTCCGCAATGTGTAAAAAATGGGACTGGCTGCTGCAATGTGTAAAAAGGTGGACTGGCTGCTGCAATGTGTAAAAAGGGGCACTGGCTGCTGCAATGTGTAAAAAGAGGGACTGGCTGCCGCAATGTGTAAAATGGGACTGGCTGCCGCAATGTGTAAAAAATGGGACTGGCTGCTGCAATGTGTAAAAAGGGGGCCTGGCTGCCGCAATGTGTAAAAAGGGGTCCTGGCTACCGCAATGTGTAAAAAGGAGGACCGGCTGCCGCAATGTGTTAAAAGGGAGATTGGCTGCCGCAATGTGTAAAAAGGGGGACTGGCTGCCGCAATGTGTAAAAAGGGTCTATCTGCTGCAATGTGTAAAAAGGGGGCCTGGCTGCCGCAATGTGTAAGAAGGGGTCCTGGCTGCCGCAATGTGTAAAAAGGGAGACTGGCTGCCGCAATGTGTAAAAAAGGGGACACTGTCTGCTGTAATGTATAAAAGGGGCTCTACCTGGTGTAGTGGCGCTACTGTGCAGCGTAATTTGAATAATGTAGACTACTGTGCACCGTAGTATGAATTGCTATTATTTTGTGGCCACGCCCCTTCCCCGTGAAGCCACGCCCCTAGAAATTTTTTGCGAGCCTGCGGCGCGCACTACCCCAATCTTTCATGGGGGGGGCGCCACTGTCGTTTCTCGCACACAGCGCTAAAATGCCTAGTTACGGCACTGTATACAAGTACCGCACGCTGTAACAGAAATACTAACTCAAGCAAAAAACCAAGCATCTTACCAAATATGAAGTAGCACTATTAAGCGCCTCCCATGTCACCACCACAAGATGCACTGTACTAAACCCAGCTACACTCCTTCCCATCAACGATTCAAAAGAGGGGAGGAGAGGGGGAAATGGTAATGATGGTAAATCGTCAGATGAGGAGGAAAATGCTGCTACAGACACAGAAAATACAACACAAACATTTCCACATGATTGCCTAGCCCTCATGGAATTAGAGTCTTTACCTCTTCCTAATGTCCAAGATACACCACTGGACAATCCAGACATGAACCTGTTCGTCGATGGATCAAGATATTATGATAATGGATCCCCAAGGACAGGATATGCAGTAACAACTGAAACTGAAGTCATAGACTCTGGACTATTGCTACCAAGAATGTCAGCACAAGAAGCAGAACTCATAGCAATGACCAGAGCCTGCATACATGCTGAAAACATGACAGCTAACATCTACACGGATTCACGCTATGCTTGGGGGGTGTCCCAGGATTACGCTGTTATTTGGAAAAGTAGGGACTTCAAAGGTGCAAATGGAAAACCCATCAAACATGCCAGTTTGATTATGGAACTACCTAAAAGAATTGGCATAATCAAGGTACAAGCACATACTAAGAGCCAAACCATGGAAGCTAAAGGAAATGCATTTGCAGATGCAGAAGCCAAGAGAATTGCCTTACAATCAAAAGAACCTGAGCAAGTCTTAGTAGCTCAAGATGTGAAGCAAATGCCCTGTGAGGAGTTGATCAAAATTCAACAACAAGCATCACAAGGAGAAAAGGAGAAATGGACACGATTGGGGGTAGAAGAAGATGAACATGGACTTTGGAAGTCAAGATAATTAAAGTACTGTCTACCAGCAGCTCTATTTCCACCTATGTTACAAATAGCTCATGGACAAGTACATCATTCAAAGGAAGCCATGGTGAATAGAGTACAAGAGCATTGGATAGCTCCAGGCTTCAATAAAGCTGCAACAAACTTTGTAGCAGGATGCTGGATCTGTGGAATCAGCAATCCAGGACAATGAACCAAGACACCTCTAGGAACTATACCCAAAGCCTCTTACCCATTTCAAAGACTACAAATCGACTATATACAGTTGCCACAAAGCGGTCCATATGAATATGTACTAGTAGCAACGGACATGTTTAGTTACTGGGCCGAAGCCTGGCCAGTAAGCAAAGCCACAGCAAAAACCACTGCAAAGAAACTGATAGCAGAAGTAGTATGTAGATTTGGGATACCTGAGGTTATAGAATCAGATAGAGGTACACATTTCACAGGAGAAGTCATGCAGCATATAATGAAAGATTTGGGGGTACAGCAGGCCTTCCACGTGCCTTACCGTCCCCAGCCGAGTTGTGGGGGGGGACGGACATCTGAACTTTGACCTTAAGCTAAAACTACAGAAAATGATGACAGAAACCAAAAGAACTTGGCCGGAATGCCTACCTATAGTCTTGTTCAATATTAGGACCACACCTATGAGACCTAGTAAACTGACTCCATATGAAATATTGTTTGGGTCAGCTCCAAGAACAGGTTGTTATTATCCACAACAATTACAACATAATCAGGGTAATTTAACAGGTTATGTAAAGGAGGTCTGTAAAACATTGACTAACCTCCATTGCCGAGTGTTTTCTTCCATTCCAGACCCAGAAAGATCAGCTACGCATAAGCTAAATCCAGGAGATTGGGTCTATTTAAAGAGACATGTGAGAAAGACCTTTGAACCAAGATATGATGGTCCATATCAAGTGCTGCTAACCATGCCTACCTCAAATTAAGGTGAAAAGTTGTGATACCTGATTACACGCCTCCCACTCAAAGAAGTTGACAGTGACTCTCCAGCCAGAAGAATGAAGTTACTTATCCTTTGGTTGTTGTTAGGGGTAATCCCCAAGGGCTATAAGTCCAGGGGACTGGTTTACTGAAAGGGAATAGTTCAGGCCTAGTGTAGGTAGAATAGGGAGAAAAAGTGGAATAAAAAAGAGGGGAAATGATGGTGTAGGAGCATCCGCAGTATAGCAAATATATTGATTCACGCTTTTTTGCATTGATTAAGATATTTACTGTTAATCACAAAATGTGTTCGTGTATCCTTAAAAATATTGGACAGATATTCAGACTATATACCCCGAATATCTTGTTTAAAGCATGAAGTGTTCAAGGACAAGGCAACGCCAGATGTATCCAAGGCTAATTGGAAAGAATGTTTTGAGTTTATGTCCGAAAGACTGATAAACGAAGCAATAACCATTTTCAAGAATATTCTAATTGCTAATTATAATCTTGTATGACAATTGATGTATTAAAGGTTTTGAGACATACATGGTGTATTCTGATTGGCTAAATGTATTGGCAAACATGAATCCTTTGTCTTTAAGCTATAAAAATAAACCTATTACGGCCCCTAGGTCAGGTCAACTATGGTCTGCTTAGGTTACACATGATCCTGTGTCACCTTTTCATTCACTGATCTCCAACCGGTTGCAAAAGAAACAGAATTCTGACTGATGACTGCAGAGAGTTTATAGACCAGACCTGAACAGGTTAACATACCCAAACAGTATATGTATAATTGTACACTGGATAATCATTATATCGAATTTATTTATGCACATGTTCTATGCACAAGCACTTTAAATATCATAAACCAGTGCACTTTATAACCTCTATTTACGATATCCCGTTCACAGAGAAGAAGGGAAAGAATTTCCATTCATAATATTCTTTAACTTTTCCACTTATATGATCCTTTTAATTAGTAGCTTGAGACACATATTAATAACCCACGTTTTCATTATTATTATTATTCTTTACTTGTATCTGCATTAGAATCTTATATGTCAGCATACAGTCCTCGGCAAGATGGCGCCGTATAACAGACAGATCTCACTGACGGAGGGAGCCTAGGCGCGGCGGCGATGGGCGGCACTGTGACTGACCTGGCAGGCGCATGTGCACTAGGCTCCGTGAAGCCAGTTAGAGAGAGGGCGGCTGTGAATACTCCGATTTGTCCGTGACTTCCGGCGGTCACGGCAGACGGGGATATAACAACCGCTTTAAACACACAGCACATATCTAGCCAAACACACTGACTTGAGATTCGTGTGTCTGGTGCAATATGTTTATTGAAAAAATTTAAATAAATGAGTTTTATCCCGGGCGGAAATGACGTCATTTACGGAAAACCAGGAAGATTGTCAATTTCATGTGCAATTGAATTAATTAAGAGGTGTATAAATATGTGTCCATGCAATCACCATCATCACACTCCTGAGGAAGTCCAGGCTGTATGCATAGGACGAAACGCGTTGAGTGTTTATACGTATGGACGACTAGAATTACAGATAAGCTGTTTTTTATTTTCTATATGGTACGGGCAATGTTTTTACTGTTGGACTAGTTCCAAATAAATATGTGTTTTGTATAAAACGTATTACACTATCGGTCCTTTTTCTGCTCTTATCTTGACTATGTGAGTAACAAGAGGGAGAAATATTACCAGGACAGCACTGATGACTTCGCTCAGATTGTGACCTTATGCTATTTAAAAAGGTGGTTGGAATTCCACCATACACGGTACACTTCTATTTTACAGAGGGACACTAAGGGTGACGGTTACATCCAATATACAATACTACACAAGGAGGCGCCTAGTCTCACTTTTTGTTTTCCATATATATATATATGCAGCAGCTAGGAGTGTTACTTTCTGTGGAGAGGCACAATTACAGTGGTTTGCCTTGTTCAAATTGATACCTGGACGATATCCAGTGATCAGCTGCTTCAATTGGCTTTATTTAATTGAATCGGCACTATTGCAGTGATTTGCCCGGTTCAAATAAACACTGGGACGACACTCAGTGATCAGTCACTTTATGGGCTGGATGTAATCTAATTGGTACTATTACCAAATTGACATCTGGAAGATATCCAGTGATTTGCCATTTTATTGGCTTAATTGGATTAAATTGATTCAGAATTACTCTAAATTTCAAAAAGGTTATACCCAGTGGATAATCAGTGGAAAGGGTTACTTCCAATTCAATTTAAATTGATACCCCATATGGTGAAATTTGGTCCGATACTATTTTAAGCATTGTTAAATTGCCTTTTTGAAGACACGATAAGATGTATGTCCATATTGTGATTCTTTGATTAATACACCCCTGATGAAGTCTGTAGGACGAAACGCGTTGGGTTAGCACATTGTTCTCTGACATCTCTACAAAGAAGATCATTTTGATGTTGTTTGAATTACCAACACAACTATCGTCTGTACAAACATTGTTTATTGTTATTCTGGGCAAATTGTAAACAGTTTTATGTATTGCTTTTTAAAAAAATAACAATCTCTCTTTTTTAAGATTATTTTATTATACAAAATTTGTACATACCAAAGTACGACATCAGCTCCCTGGGGAAATCTCTGCTTTCACTATCTGTTCATACCCCATCTAACAGGGGGTATTTTCCCTAAGTTGAAGCTTTCACATCTTTAGCGCGATAAAGGTCTTATATCTTTTCAACTATATATATATATATATATATATATATATATAAATAAAACACAAATTCCCAAGTGCGCTAAGATGGCATGTATTTACACACTTCTTCAGGCGATAATTTCGTCAGAATGTAGACTGGAGGATATTTAAAACTGGGGACCTGTAACCGACACCCCTCACCAAAATAGTCACCCAAACAAGAGGCCAATCGGCCAATTAGTAAAAAGTTGTTTTAATAACATGTAATTGAACATATGAGTTTTTACACAGTTCACAATATAAAATTATATGAATAAAATACAACCAAAAGAATACACAGCCAACACGTTTGTGAGATGGATCCTAGATACCCCTCACCTTTTGCAAGGTGCGAGCTCGACAGGGAGTATCTTCACAAACTAGATTGTGATCCTTTGACTGACAAACCCAACGCGTTTTGTTTTATCGACTTCATCAGGGGTAACTTGTTTGGGAGATAATAAAAATAATTCTATTTAAGACTGCTATTGAAAAATTGGGGAAATTATGTATACGTAGTATAAAAACAGTACCTACCGAGTATAGAAAGAGGACTAATTTACTCTCGATGGATTTGTATAAATGATCCTATCCTAAAATGGATATAAACAACACATTCTTACATGTGTTCATTTGATGGAACTAATGAAACATTAGTAAAGTAAATGAAACATAAGTAAAGTTTAACCTTCATTTAGGATGATGTAACTATTAGAAGCCATCTCTAATTAAAGAAAGTGATGTATGCAGGCAAGTAATTTAAATAGCAGCTGCAGCAATCACTGCTTTACTCTGTGACTTCCACATGCAGCTAAAGTTTTCCCAAGGTGAGTGCACACATCATCTCTGTTTGTTTCATTTTTCTGAAGGTTTCAGCTAATAACTGTGAATGTAAATCTCTTGCTGGTTTATTGGAATTGATTATTTGTCTATCATCTTTGTTTGTTTAATTTTTTGAAGGCTCTAATTAATTACTATGAAAATAATTTTCCTGATGGTTTATTGGAATCAATCACTATAAAGGTTAAGGCTGGTACTAACTTTATTAGAACTGTGCCCTTTATAAATAGTGACAATATTTCCTGAAAAGCCCTTTTGTACAAGACACATTGAATATAGGTATTATACTCACCATCAGAATTGTGCCTATTGCAAATGGTGACAATGTCTCCATCTGCTGAAAGGATTGTTTTTTATGAGACTAATTTGAAGTTGTTGTTGTTGTTGTTGTTGTTAGAACTATGCCTTTTGGAAATAGTGACAATGTTTCCATTTTTCTAAAAAGATCCATTCTGTGAGACCTATTGAGGAAGCCACATCATTTATACCTTTGAGATTGTCAAACCAGCCATTTAATTCTGGGTATGTACACTTATATGTATATCTGTAAGTGATTCTCAATGACTGACACACCTTTCATTAAAAATTTATATAAAACAATAAAAATTAATATTGATCTTTTCAGAGTTTTCTACTGTATGAAGGTCAATATTTGAATTAGAAGTAGTCTCGGTTCTTAAAAGTGGATACCATTTTTTAGGTACTGTATGTCTATAGTAAATTGGATTACCAAATTACCTTAATTATTAAATTATATCAATAGGTATGTTTTTATGAATAACATCATTTTTGTTTTCTATTAGGTAGTTTACAAAAATGCAGATATTCGGTTGTCAGCACTCCTAGGAGGCTAGAATCAATAATCCCTATAGGCGGTTTGATAAAGATTTTACGCCTAAACTATCTTTAAGGTATGGTATTTCCTATGATCAGCTAACAGAACCAAATAGGCAGCCGACTACCTAAATTGGTCCATATTGGATTCTCCCTTTCTTTCTTTATTAGGCATTCCATATAAAACATCATCACTTAATTGGTTATACTCTCTAGAAGAAATATCCATTAGGAGTCCGGATATAAGAGCTCCACTTATTAAGTCCCGACAGATTTCGAATAATCCTTTTTTTTAGGTATGTCTAGTTGACAACTATAATAATATTAATAATGTTTCATTAGTTCCATCAAATGAACACATGTAAGAATGTGTTGTTTATATCCATTTTAGGATAGGATCATTTATACAAATCCATCGAGAGCAAATTAGTCCTCTTTCTATACTCGGTAGGTACTGTTTTTATATACGTATACATAATTTCTCCAATTTTTCAATAGCAGTCTTAAATAGAATTATTTTTATTATCTCCCAAACAAGTTACCCCTGATGAAGTCGATAAGACGAAACGCATTGGGTTTGTCAGTCAAAGGATCACAATCTAGTTTGTGAAGATACTCCCTGTCGAGCTCGCACCTTGCAAAAGGTGAGGGGTATCTAGGATCCATCTCACAAACGTGTTGGCTGTGTATTCTTTTGGTTGTATTTTATTCATATAATTTTATATTGTGAACTGTGTAAAAACTCATATGTTCAATTACATGTTATTAAAACAACTTTTTACTAATTGGCCGATTGGCCTCTTGTTTGGGTGACTATTTTGGTGAGGGGTGTCGATTACAGGTCCCCAGTTTTAAATATCCTCCAGTCTACATTCTGACTAAATTATAGTGCCATCTTAGCGCACTTGGGAATTTGTGTTTTATTCTGTATGTTTTGAGGTCTTCCAACAAAGATCTCTCCCGAAGTGCTGCTCCCAGGTTGGTGCGAGATAAAGATACTATTGTGTTTTGTGTATCTATTTTTGTTGTGTATCTGTAATTGCTGCCAATATGCCTATTTTTAAAGATAGGATATTAAGAACACATAAGTGTAAGGATTTGTTTTCAGAGGATGTAGAAAATGTGGTATTTACCAGTAATGATGAAGATTACTATTCCCAATTAAATATGATAGAAAAACTGTCCATATAGGAAATGAAAAATTGGTATGAGATAATAACACTTGAAAAATATATTGAGGTAGGGAGAGTCCCTAGGGGACTACGTATATTGAAAAAGCCAACGTATGGTATACAAAACGATTCCTTTATGAAAAATTGGAACGATACTTTAGGAGATTGATCTAAGAAATTGATGGGATTATTAATAGCAGAAAGGAAAAAGGATTTAACTAAAATAGAGGAGGAACTAATGAAACTAGAGACTGCGGTCACTAGGTTTGAAACTAGCGAAGAATTTCTACAAGATGTGGGTAGACTTCAAAATCAACTTGATTCAACTGAAAGGGAGATTATCTCAAGAAAAAAGAACAAATTTTCTAGGGATAAAGAAGATTACCAAAATGGATTGATTTTTGATTGGGCGAAAGATGCTAGACAGAATGACAATCCTGTGATATATCATGGTCAAAAACGTGGTACAAATTTACGCCAGGAAGAACGGTATAACTATAGAGATAATCAAAGAATCAATCCCAGAAGGAGAGATGGTTACCATCAAGGATATGGAGACAGGAGACGGTTTTCTTACCGCTCTCCATATCCAAATAGATATAGAAATAGAATTAATTCCTATCGGGATCAGAGAGGAAGGCATCGTTCTTCAAATAGATACGATACCTTCTTCCATAGCAACAAATATAAAACCTTCAGGTCACCTTCGCCAAATGGACATAATGACCATTTTTTAGGAGAAGGCATGAGTTCGGCCACTCCCCAAGGCAGAAAAAGAGGCCTTGGAATTGAAGAGGTAAAAGAGGGGGGAGAAAAATCCCCAAAAAGAAGGCGCCCATTGTTCCACCTGAAAATGGGACAAAAACCGGAGTCATCAATCTCTCAGGTAGAGAATTATGTACATCACAAACAGCGTTATTGAATAAGGGGTTGAAATTCGCACCTGACCAACATGCGGACAAGTTTGATTTGTTTATCGACCTCAATAAATATATTAGGTCCCTTACATTACAGCGACATTTTTTAAAACACCATTCAGTAACTTTAGCAACACAAGTACAAAAGCCGTTAGTAGCCCCCCCTTCTAAATTCTAACCGGTAGAATCAAGGGGAAGTAACATCGATATCTTTTTTGAGTCAGTTAAAGATGACTTCAGGGAATTGAAAATAAAAAATGACAAATATACTTCCAATTTGAATCCACAAGAGAGAAAAGCCTTAAACCAACTCAAAAAGGAAGATAGTGTTATTATCAGGAGTGCAGACAAGGGGGGAGCCGTAGTTCTACAGGATAGAACAGATTACCTTTAAGAAGCATATAATATACTCAACGACAAAACAACATACATCAAACTTGATGAAGACCCAACAGAAAGTTTCAAAGAAGACAAAGAGACAAAGAAATAATGTAATCTGCAAAAAGGAACTTGATTACTTATGGGTGGAACATCCAACTACTGCCACCTTTTATCATCTTCCTAAGGTTCATAAAAATGTACAGTTTCCCCCAGGAAGACCAATCATCTCGGGAATAGATTCCTTAACAGTGAATCTCTCCCATTATGTAGATCTAAAATTACAATCTTATGTGAAAACTTTACCTTCATATCTGAGAGATTCTACCAGCTTGTTGCAGGCGTTAGAAGGACATATGTGGGATATTGAGGAAAGATGGCTTACAATAGATATACAAGCCTTATATTCCTCTATACCCCACATGAAGGGTATTGAAGCGGTGCGGTCTTTCCTGAGAGCTGACCTAGAGAAATCAGAGGTAGAAACCAAATTCATTCTGGAAAGTATAGATTTCATACTGAAACATAACTATTTCAGGTTTGAGGACTCCCACTACCTCCAGCAGCAGGGAACTGCAATGGGGACCAAATTTGCCCCATCGTATGCAAACCTGCTGATGGGGGTGTGGGAGGAGTCCTTCATCTATGGTTCTATATATGAGAAAGATCACATTAAAATATACCGAAGGTATATTGATGATCTGATTTTCATATGGAAAGGAAGTGAAGAAAGTATAGCTCAATTTATGGAATACCTTCAAGTCAATCCTTTCAATTTGAAATTCACGTTTAAGACCAATTCAAATGTGATTGATTATTTGGATTTGAAACTGGAAGGTATAGTAGGGAGGGAAGTTCAGACATCGACTTTTTTTAAAGAAGTCGATGCAAATAACTTCATTCCAACATCAAGCTGTCATCATCCCAAATGGATCGAAGGAGTTCCCTATTTCCAGTTCCTTAGACTGAGGAGGAATTGTAGTATCTTCAGCGAATTTATAACAGGCAAACACATTGAAGGAAAGCTTTATAGCACGAGGTTATGATCAGACTAAAATTGAAGAAGCCATACAGAAGGCAAGCAACATTGATCGGGTGAATCTTTTATCTTCAAATCCAGCCCCCAAAAAGAGGAGGGATTCCAATTTTAGGCCATTTATAACCCAATATAACAAAAACAGAAGGAGAGATCCCTGTGGCGCAAAGAAGACGTTCCATGTACAACCAGAGAAAATAGATAAAACAAAACAATCCCTTGGGTTCTTTGGTCCTCCAAGATTGTCTCTCAACTTGTAGTCCCTCAAAATAGGAGAAAGACACTTAGTGTAACACTGTTAGGAAGTTTACAAAGCCAGTGATAAGGTAATACACTCACATGGGATTGTATTGATTATTGCTCATCATCCACCAAATTAAGAGTGATGACGTTACGTATCTTCCTCCAGTAGAATATGGGATTTAAATAAAATTAATGCTCATCATCCACCAAATTGAAAGTGATGACGTCACGTATCTTCCTCCAGTAGAATATGTAAAATAAACGGAGAAAAATAGTGCAACACTGTTTTTCATAAAAGCATAGGATTTTAATAACCAGGTTACTCACATTCTTTAAAATACATAAAAACATATATCCTCCAAACGGAGTGGCTCACACTGGGAAACAGCTTCCAAAAACTGGTATATTCAGGATGGAAAAGTCAAGGTCCTCATCTAGGAGCTATTTCAACAGAGTGCTGGTCCCACAAGAGTCACATAAAACCACCTGCTTGTAGTTTTTCCTATATATAATAGGTTACATGTACATTGCACAGCATACACCACATTTTTAGAACAACAAGTAATAAAATCCTTTATTGGATATACCTTTCCATTCACTGTAAAATCCTTAATTTTTGATGGATTATTTTTCGTAGTGGTTCTGCACATAAGACACAGGCCACAGCGATGGAAACCTTGTATTCTTAGACTGCTCCGCTTTTCTTCCTCTATGCTACTTCGAACTAACTTGTTTTTAAGATTTGGGGCCCTTCTATAAATGAATGAGGGTTTTTCAGGAAGTTCTTTTCCAATCACTGGGTCCTTCAATAGTAACGACCAGTTCCTTTTGATACAGTTTTCTATTTCCTTATGATTAGAACTATACCTACTAACAAATGACCACATGTGTCTATTGCGATTGGATTCAGAGATTTGGTTTTTACATTTAAGTAATTCAGATCTACTTGTCTGGTTAATACGCATCTCTGCTTTCTCCAATTCCATCGTTCTATAGCCCTTTTCTACAAATCTTAATTTAGTTTCTTTCATTAGTGCTTGACAAACCTCTGGTTCAGAGCAATTCCTCTTAATACGGCTAAATTGTCCGAAAGGAATCACACTCAACCAGTTGTCATGATGGAGACTATCTCTATATATGTAGGTATTACAATCTGTTGGTTACGGTAATTTTTTGTATGGATCTCTCCATTTTTTATATAGATACAAAGGTCTAAAAAGGTTATCTCGATTTTGCTGAGTTGAAACGTCAGATTAATATTACACTCATTTTGATTTAAGGAGTCACAGAAAATGGTAAGATTTTCATGGGAACCATTCCAGATGAACAAGACGTCATCAATGAACCTTTGCCATGATACCAGGCCCGCCACCAGCTCACCGTTCTGCCAAACCGATCCCCCCTCCCAGTAGGACATGAAGAGGTTGGCGTAGCTGGGGGCGAACCTGGTACCCATGGCGGTCCCAATCAGTTGAATATAGTAGTTGCCATCAAAAAGGAAATAGTTATTCTTCAGAATAAACTCTATTCCTTTCAGAATAAATCTCTTGGTTTCTAAATCCAAATCACTTTGATCCAAAAAGAAGGATACAGCTTCCAGACCCTTTGCAGAATCAATGATGGTATATAAAGTACTGACATCAGCACTACCTAAAATGTAATCTTCATCCCACTTTATACTATTAATTTTAGTCAGGACATCAGTCGTATCTTTAAGATATGCTCTGGTATTTTTAACCAGAGGTTGTAGAAATCCATCAATTACAGCAGAAAGATTACTAGTGACACTATTTGTCCAAGAGATTATGGGTCTTCCGGGGGGATGTACGGGGTCTTAATGGATTTTTGGTAGAATATATATGGTGGGAATTGACGGATTTTTTATGTTAATATAATCACATTCATTTTGTGTCAGAACCCCTTCTGTTTTTGTATTTCTGTAAAAGGTTTGGTGGACCTAGAGGTACCTGGGCTGCATTGTTGAGTTTATTGCGCAGTGGTTAAGGTGTTTTCTTTCTTCACTTCCAATATAACAAAGAAAATCGCCTAATAACGAAGATACTAGACAAACATTGGCCTATATTATTAAAAGATCCAATCCTTGGACCCTCACTTCCCTCTAAACCACAAGTAGTTTTTAGAAGGGCTAACAATCTAATAGTATTTTAGCACCAAGTACATTAAAATCCAGAAAATCTACCATTCAGTCTAAAACAAATTTCCTATCAGAAAAAAACATGGGTTGTTTCCCATGTAATCGGTGCATATGCTGCAAACATATGGAGAAATCCACCTTCTCTTGGAAACACGAAAATGGATTTGAACATACTCTAAAAGATAGAGTCAATTGTAACAGCGAATATGTTGTCTATAGAATAACCTGTAGTTGCAGCCTAATGTATGTAGGCAAAACAAAACGCATTGTCAAACTTAGAATTCAGGAGCATCTATGGGGCATAAAAAATAAAGTTACCAACCATAATCTACCACGCCACTTCGCAGAAGTCCATAATTCTAATGTGAAATATCTGAAATTTACTATACTGGAACTGATTAAATTAGGCCCTAGAGGAGGCGATAGAGAACGTCTGCTCTCGAGAAGGGAATCCTTTTGGATTTTCACTCTTAATACTCTTCATCCGAATGGCCTGAATGAGAATATAGACATTGTGTCATTTCTCTGAGTTCACCTTTTTAACACCTGTGGGCTGGACTATATTTAGGTTGTGAAAGTCTAGTACTCATATAATAACAGTAGTGGTTGGATTATATTTAGGTTGTATACGGAATGTATTATCTTTGAAATTGAAGCCTGGAAAAATGAAACAATGAACTAATGGAGAGGTTATCACCCTTGTACTTGATAAGCTTGTCCATTGGAATATGTGAATAATTAACACCACAAGCTTGTCTATAGTAATATGTGAATAATTGATATTACAAATTGTAGGAGATTAGTTTATTACTTTCTATTGTTTGTTGAGAGGATTTGATCCATATGCACTATATGGGATCTTTATACCAGGATAAGAGTATCAATTGAGAAATTATACATATACACGCATATAAACATTCTGATGTATGTGTGTATGTGCGTACACATATGCATACATATGTGTTTATATGAGACTATATTGAGACTATAAATCACCAGCATTCTTCTTTTCTTTAAATAATTATAGGACCATAATGTAGTCCTCACAAAAAAAATTTTTTTTTATAGGAGGTACGAATTTAGAGTACCTCGAATTTAATATTTAATTTACCTCACGTCACTCAATTTATGTACTTAATTCACCAGTTTGGTACTTAGCCAAACAATAGCAGTTCACGACCTTGGGTAAGGGATTTAATATTAATATCTATTCCACATCAGATAGAAAACTTCATTAAAAATTTAGGAAAGGGAAATAAGCAGTTTACGTTCCCCATTATGGTGTGCATTGTAATTTTTGCGTCTTTCTTCCCTTCTTAGAGTAAATTGTGGTAGCTACTAATTTAGTATTATTATTTCATCATTTTTTTTATCAAACTGGAAATACATATATTCCATTAATATCAAAAACACACACACATCTAATTAATTCTAATAACATACTTTATCAAAAAATGCACACTTATTATCAATGAATTCATATTTAATATTTTTTTTTTTTCATTTTTTTCTCAGTCACTGACATATTTACAAAATTCTGGTTTGAATGTAGCTAAATGGTTGCATTATCAATACAGTGAGCACATATTAAGATATGGTCTGTTTATATGGGGGATAAGTTGGTATATATGACAGAAATAATCCCCACTAAAACAAAGTTTATTGTAAATACTTTCAAAACATGTCTCAAATATGTCCGAATGCATCTTGATCAGAATATCTAAAAACGAATGAATTCAAACCCCGGGTGACGACCACCAGAGGTTGCTAGGAGACCATGATGTGCGCTGTATTATAGGCCAATGAATGGTGGGAACGTGGGGGTATGCATCATGGTGCACGTGTTCAGTCACATGCCCGTGATGCACCCTGTACGGAGGCCTAGGCCGATCCGACCCACAGGACCAGTGACGCGGTATGCGTCAGAGCCCCATGACGCGTTGCTCGTCAGAGGGGAGGGGAGGTCTATGAGAAGGAGACTACATGTCCCCTGATGCGCTACGCGTCAGAGAGACGCGTCTGATGCGGTATGCGTCAGAGAGAAGGGATGACCCGTGGGAGGGGTTGCGCCATTAAAACAGCCTGTTTGGTGATGTCACAGTAGGTGGAACGCATATTGGAACGCACACCGGAAATACGGTCTTCCGGTCAGGTGTGAGCAATTTAGCCTTTTTAACATGAATAAAAAGTTTACCAAGTACATTAGCTAAAGGCACAACATATTGGAAGCAGGCAATTTTATTTGTGAATCCTGATAGAAGAGAAGTATGAATCTATAAGTAAAGTTTAACCTTCATTTAGGATGATGTAACTATTAGAAGCCATCTCTAATTAAAGGAAGTGATGTATGCAGGCAAGTAATTTAAATAGCAGCTGCAGCAATCACTGCTTTACTCTGTGACTTCCACATGCAGCTAAAGTTTTCCCAGGGTGAGTGCACACATCATCTCTGTTTGTTTCATTTTTCTGAAGGTTTCAGCTAATAACTGTGAATGTAAATCTCTTGCTGGTTTATTGGAATTGATTATTTGTCTATCATCTTTGTTTGTTTAATTTTTTGAAGGCTCTAATTAATTACTATGAAAATAATTTTCCTGATGGTTTATTGGAATCAATCACTATAAAGGTTAAGGCTGGTACTAACTTTATTAGAACTGTGCCCTTTATAAATAGTGACAATATTTCCTGAAAAGCCCTTTTGTACAAGACACATTGAATATAGGTATTATACTCACCATCAGAATTGTGCCTCTTGCAAATGGTGACAATGTCTCCATCTGCTGAAAGGATTGTTTTTTATGAGACTAATTTGAAGTTGTTGTTGTTGTTGTTAGAACTATGCCTTTTGGAAATAGTGACAATGTTTCCATTTTTCTAAAAAGATCCATTCTGTGAGACCTATTGAGGAAGCCACATCATTTATACCTTTGAGATTGTCAAACCAGCCATTTAATTCTGGGTATGTACACTTATATGTATATCTGTAAGTGATTCTCAATGATTGACACACCTTTCATTAAAAATTAATATAAAACAATAAAAATTAAATTGATCTTTTCAGAGTTTTCTACTGTATGAAGGTCAATATTTGAATTAGAAGTAGTCTCGGTTCTTAAAAGTGGATACCATTTTTTAGGTACTGTATGTCTATAGTAAATTGGATTACCAAATTACCTTAATTATTAAATTATATCAATAGGTATGTTTTTATGAATAACATCATTTTTGTTTTCTATTAGGTAGTTTGCAAAAATGCAGATATTCGGTTGTCAGCACTCCTAGGAGGCTAGAATCAATAATCCCTATAGGCGGTTTGATAAAGATTTTACGCCTAAACTATCTTTAAGGTATGGTATTTCCTATGATCAGCTAACAGAACCAAATAGGCAGCCGACTACCTAAATTGGTCCATATTGGATTCTCCCTTTCTTTCTTTATTAGGCAGTCCATATAAAACATCATCACTTAATTGGTTATACTCTCTAGAAGAAATATCCATTAGGAGTCCGGATATAAGAGCTCCACTTATTAAGTCCCAACAGATTTCGAATAATCCTTTTTTTAGGTATGTCTAGTTGACAACTATAATAATATTAATAATGTTTCATTAGTTCCATCAAATGAACACATGTAAGAATGTGTTGTTTATATCCATTTTAGGATAGGATCATTTTTACAAATCCATCGAGAGCAAATTAGTCCTCTTTCTATACTCGGTAGGTACTGTTTTTATACTACGTATACATAATTTCCCCAATTTTTCAATAGCAGTCTTAAATAGAATTATTTTTATTATCTCCCAAACAAGTTACCCCTGATGAAGTCGATAAGACGAAATGCGTTGGGTTTGTCAGTCAAAGGATCACAATCTAGTTTGTGAAGATACTCCCTGTCGAGCTCGCACCTTGCAAAAGGTGAGGGGTATCTAGGATCCATCTCACAAACGTGTTGGCTGTGTATTCTTTTGGTTGTATTTTATTCATATAATTTTATATTGTGAACTGTGTAAAAACTCATATGTTCAATTACATGTTATTAAAACAACTTTTTACTAATTGGCCGATTGGCCTCTTGTTTGGGTGACTATTTTGGTGAGGGGTGTCGGTTACAGGTCCCCAGTTTTAAATATCCTCCAGTCTACATTCTGACAAAATTATCGCCTGAAGAAGTGTGTAAATACATGCCATCTTAGCGCACTTGGGAATTTGTGTTTTATTCTGTATGTTTTGAGGTCTTTCAACAAAGATCTCTCCCGAAGTGCTGCTCCCAGGTTGGCGCGAGATAAAGATACTATTGTGTTTTATATATATATATATATATATATATATATATAATAAGTTACATACATACTAGCCTCACAATCAAATATTCCTCAACAAAATAGTCAAGCAGCATTCCTAACAATCCCCCCCCCTCCCCCAACCTGAAGCATTACTTTTAGCAATTGCCTGGATGGTGTCCTAGGACTGGGTTGAGCTGGTACAGGAGGACAGAGCGCACATGAGGAGAGACTGGAGAGCGGGTACAGGAAGAGAGCGCACACATGAGGAGAGACTGGAGAGTTGGCACAGGAAGAGAGCGCGCACATGAGGAGAGACTGCGCGTACAGGAGGAGGGCACGCAAGGTGTAGCGTCTTCACATCACATGCAGGCGAGTTCCTATTGGTGCGGAGCGCAGCGCCGGCGGCTGTGAGTATCAGCTGTCGGAGGGGATCACAGTGCTGTGCCGCGCCGCAGATTGTTCATAGAGATATGATCTGTGGCGGGTGGCAGGGGGCCCTCTCAGACAGGGGGGCCCAGGGTACTTAACCCCAATGACCCCCCCTTAATCCGGCTCTGACCGTGGGTGGCTTCGAATAAGGGAATGATATCCCAGAATTCATCTAGGATAGCTCATAATGAGACTGAAACACAGGTTTTGAAAAAATCTGTAGAAGTTTTGTCATATTCTGCTTCCACTGTCTCATCAAAATCCCCTGGTATTTACTAGAGATGAGCGCCTGAAATTTTTCGGGTTTTGTGTTTTGGTTTTGGGTTCGGTTCCGCGGCCGTGTTTTGGGTTCGAACGCGTTTTGGCAAAACCTCACCGAATTATTTTTGTCGGATTCGGGTGTGTTTTGGATTCGGGTGTTTTTTTCAAAAAACCCTAAAAAACAGCTTAAATCATAGAATTTGGGGGTAATTTTGATCCCAAAGTATTATTAACCTCAAAAAACATAATTTACACTCATTTTCAGCCTATTCTGAACACATCACACCTCACAATATTATTTTTAGTCCTAAAATTTGCACCGAGGTCGCTGTGTGAGTAAGATAAGCGACCCTAGTGGCCGACACAAACACCGGGCCCATCTAGGAGTGGCACTGCAGTGTCACGCAGGATGTCCCTTCCAAAAAACCCTCCCCAAACAGCACATGACGCAAAGAAAAAAAGAGGCGCAATGAGGTAGCTGACTGTGTGAGAAAGATAAGCGACCCTAGTGGCCGACACAAACACCGGGCCCATCTAGGAGTGGCACTGCAGTGTCACGCAGGATGTCCCTTCCAAAAAACCCTCCCCAAACAGCACATGACGCAAAGAAAAAAAGAGGCGCAATGAGGTAGCTGTGTGAGAAAGATAAGCGACCCTAGTGGCCGACACAAACACCGGGCCCATCTAGGAGTGGCACTGCAGTGTCACGCAGGATGTCCCTTCCAAAAAACCCTCCCCAAACAGCACATGACGCAAAGAAAAAAAGAGGCGCAATGAGGTAGCTGTGTGAGTAAGATTAGCGACCCTAGTGGCCGACACAAACACCGGGCCCATCTAGGAGTGGCACTGCAGTGTCACGCAGGATGGCCCTTCCAAAAAACCCTCCCCAAACAGCACATGACGCAAAGAAAAAAAGAGGCGCAATGAGGTAGCTGACTGTGTGAGTAAGATTAGCGACCCTAGTGGCCGACACAAACACCGGGCACATCTAGGAGTGGCACTGCAGTGTCACGCAGGATGTCCCTTCCAAAAAACCCTCCCCAAACAGCACATGACGCAAAGAAAAAAAGAGGCGCAATGAGGTAGCTGTGTGAGTAAGATTAGCGACCCTAGTGGCCGACACAAACACCGGGCCCATCTAGGAGTGGCACTGCAGTGTCACGCAGGATGTCCCTTCCAAAAAACCCTCCCCAATCAGCACATGATGCAAAGAAAAAGAAAAGAAAAAAGAGGTGCAAGATGGAATTATCCTTGGGCCCTCCCACCCACCCTTATGTTGTATAAACAAAACAGGACATGCACACTTTAACCAACCCATCATTTCAGTGACAGGGTCTGCCACACAACTGTGACTGATATGACGGGTTGGTTTGGACCCCCCCCAAAAAAGAAGCAATTAATCTCTCCTTGCACAAACTGACTCTACAGAGGCAAGATGTCCACCTCATCTTCACCCTCCGATATATCACCGTGTACATCCCCCTCCTCACAGATTATCAATTCGTCCCCACTGGAATCCACCATCTCAGCTCCCTGTGTACTTTGTGGAGGCAATTGCTGCTGGTCAATGTCTCCGCGGAGGAATTGATTATAATTCATTTTAATGAACATCATCTTCTCCACATTTTCTGGATGTAACCTCGTACGCCGATTGCTGACAAGGTGAGCGGCGGCACTAAACACTCTTTCGGAGTACACACTTGTGGGAGGGCAACTTAGGTAGAATAAAGCCAGTTTGTGCAAGGGCCTCCAAATTGCCTCTTTTTCCTGCCAGTATAAGTACGGACTGTGTGACGTGCCTACTTGGATGCGGTCACTCATATAATCCTCCACCATTCTATCAATGTTGAGAGAATCATATGCAGTGACAGTAGACGACATGTCCGTAATCGTTGTCAGGTCCTTCAGTCCGGACCAGATGTCAGCATCAGCAGTCGCTCCAGACTGCCCTGCATCACCGCCAGCGGGTGGGCTCGGAATTCTGAGCCTTTTCCTCGCACCCCCAGTTGCGGGAGAATGTGAAGGAGGAGATGTTGACAGGTCGCGTTCCGCTTGACTTGACAATTTTGTCACCAGCAGGTCTTTCAACCCCAGCAGACCTGTGTCTGCCGGAAAGAGAGATCCAAGGTAGGCTTTAAATCTAGGATCGAGCACGGTGGCCAAAATGTAGTGCTCTGATTTCAACAGATTGACCACCCGTGAATCCTTGTTAAGCGAATTAAGGGCTGCATCCACAAGTCCCACATGCCTAGCGGAATCGCTCCGTGTTAGCTCCTTCTTCAATGCCTCCAGCTTCTTCTGCAAAAGCCTGATGAGGGGAATGACCTGACTCAGGCTGGCAGTGTCTGAACTGACTTCACGTGTGGCAAGTTCAAAGGGCATCAGAACCTTGCACAACGTTGAAATCATTCTCCACTGCACTTGAGACAGGTGCATTCCATCTCCTATATCGTGCTCAATTGTATAGGCTTGAATGGCCTTTTGCTGCTCCTCCAACCTCTGAAGCATATAGAGGGTTGAATTCCACCTCGTTACCACTTCTTGCTTCAGATGATGGCAGGGCAGGTTCAGTAGTTTTTGGTGGTGCTCCAGTCTTCTGTACGTGGTGCCTGTACGCCGAAAGTGTCCCGCAATTTTTCTGGCCACCGACAGCATCTCTTGCACGCCCCTGTCGTTTTTTAAAAAATTCTGCACCACCAAATTCAAGGTATGTGCAAAACATGGGACGTGCTGGAATTTGCCCATATTTAATGCACACACAATATTGCTGGCGTTGTCCGATGCCACAAATCCACAGGAGAGTCCAATTGGGGTAAGCCATTCCGCGATGATCTTCCTCAGTTGCCGTAAGAGGTTTTCAGCTGTGTGCGTATTCTGGAAAGCGGTGATACAAAGCGTAGCCTGCCTAGGAAAGAGTTGGCGTTTGCGAGATGCTGCTACTGGTGCCGCCGCTGCTGTTCTTGCGGCGGGAGTCCATACATCTACCCAGTGGGCTGTCACAGTCATATAGTCCTGACCCTGCCCTGCTCCACTTGTCCACATGTCCGTGGTTAAGTGGACATTGGGTACAACTGCATTTTTTAGGACACTGGTGAGTCTTTTTCTGACGTCCGTGTACATTCTCGGTATCGCCTGCCTAGAGAAGTGGAACCTAGATGGTATTTGGTAACGGGGGCACACTGCCTCAATAAATTGTCTAGTTCCCTGTGAACTAACGGCGGATACCGGACGCACGTCTAACACCAACATAGTTGTCAAGGACTCAGTTATCCGCTTTGCAGTAGGATGACTGCTGTGATATTTCATCTTCCTCGCAAAGGACTGTTGAACAGTCAATTGCTTACTGGAAGTAGTACAAGTGGGCTTACGACTTCCCCTCTGGGATGACCATCGACTCCCAGCGGCAACAACAGCAGCGCCAGCAGCAGTAGGCGTTACACGCAAGGATGCATCGGAGGAATCCCAGGCAGGAAAGGACTCGTCAGACTTGCCAGTGACATGGCCTGCAGGACTATTGGCATTCCTGGGGAAGGAGGAAATTGACACTGAGGGAGTTGGTGGGGTGGTTTGCGTGAGCTTGGTTACAAGAGGAAGGGATTTACTGGTCAGTGGACTGCTTCCGCTGTCACCCAAAGTTTTTGAACTTGTCACTGACTTATTATGAATGCGCTGCAGGTGACGTATAAGGGAGGATGTTCCGAGGTGGTTAACGTCCTTACCCCTACTTATTACAGCTTGACAAAGGGAACACACGGCTTGACACCTGTTGTCCGCATTTCTGGTGAAATACCTCCACACCGAAGAGCTGATTTTTTTGGTATTTTCACCTGGCATGTCAACGGCCATATTCCTCCCACGGACAACAGGTGTCTCCCCGGGTGCCTGACTTAAACAAACCACCTCACCATCAGAATCCTCCTGGTCAATTTCCTCCCCAGCGCCAGCAACACCCATATCCTCCTCATCCTGGTGTACTTCAACACTGACATCTTCAATCTGACTATCAGGAACTGGACTGCGGGTGCTCCTTCCAGCACTTGCAGGGGGCATGCAAATAGTGGAAGGCGCATGCTCTTCACGTCCAGTGTTGGGAAGGTCAGGCATCGCAAACGACACAATTGGACTCTCCTTGTGGATTTGGGATTTCAAAGAACGCACAGTTCTTTGCGGTGCTTTTGCCAGCTTGAGTCTTTTCAGTTTTCTAGCGAGAGGCTGAGTGCTTCCATCCTCATGTGAAGCTGAACCACTAGCCATGAACATAGGCCAGGGCCTCAGCCGTTCCTTGCCACTCCGTGTGGTAAATGGCATATTGGCAAGTTTACGCTTCTCCTCCGACAATTTTATTTTAGGTTTTGGAGTCCTTTTTTTTCTGATATTTGGTGTTTTGGATTTGACATGCTCTGTACTATGACATTGGGCATCGGCCTTGGCAGACGACGTTGCTGGCATTTCATCGTCTCGGCCATGACTAGTGGCAGCAGCTTCAGCACGAGGTGGAAGTGGATCTTGATCTTTCCCTAATTTTGGAACCTCAACTTTTTTGTTCTCCATATTTTATAGGCAGAACTAAAAGGCACCTCAGGTAAACAATGGAGATGGATGGATTGGATAGTTTACTAGTATACAATTATGGACGGACTGCCACGGTTAGGTGGTATAAAAAAACCACGGTTAGGTGGTATATATTATAATAATAATACAATTATGGATGGACGGACTGCCTGACGACTGCCGACACAGAGGTAGCCACAGCCGTGAACTACCGCACTGTACACTGGTTGATAAAGAGATAGTAGTATACTCGTAACAACTAGTATGACACTATGACGATGGTATAAAGAATGGAAAAAAAACCACGGTTAGGTGGTATATATTATAATAATAATACAATTATGGATGGACGGACTGCCTGCCGACTGCCGACACAGAGGTAGCCACAGCCGTGAACTACCGCACTGTACACTGGTTGATAAAGAGATAGTAGTATACTCGTAACAACTAGTATGACACTATGACGACGGTATAAAGAATGAAAAAAAAACCACGGTTAGGTGGTATATATTATAATAATAATACAATTATGGATGGACGGACTGCCTGCCGACTGCCGACACAGAGGTAGCCACAGCCGTGAACTACCGCACTGTACACTGGTTGATAAAGAGATAGTAGTATACTCGTAACAACTAGTATGACACTATGACGACGGTATAAAGAATGGAAAAAAAACCACGGTTAGGTGGTATATATTATAATAATAATACAATTATGGATGGACGGACTGCCTGCCGACTGCCGACACAGAGGTAGCCACAGCCGTGAACTACCGCACTGTACACTGGTTGATAAAGAGATAGTAGTATACTCGTAACAACTAGTATGACACTATGACGACGGTATAAAGAATGAAAAAAAAACCACGGTTAGGTGGTATATATTATAATAATAATACAATTATGGATGGACGGACTGCCTGCCGACTGCCGACACAGAGGTAGCCACAGCCGTGAACTACCGCACTGTACACTGGTTGATAAAGAGATAGTAGTATACTCGTAACAACTAGTATGACACTATGACGACGGTATAAAGAATGGAAAAAAAACCACGGTTAGGTGGTATATATTATAATAATAATACAATTATGGATGGACGGACTGCCTGCCGACTGCCGACACAGAGGTAGCCACAGCCGTGAACTACCGCACTGTACACTGGTTGATAAAGAGATAGTAGTATACTCGTAACAACTAGTATGACACTATGACGACGGTATAAAGAATGGAAAAAAAACCACGGTTAGGTGGTATATATTATAATAATAATACAATTATGGATGGACGGACTGCCTGCCGACTGCCGACACAGAGGTAGCCACAGCCGTGAACTACCGCACTGTACACTGGTTGATAAAGAGATAGTAGTATACTCGTAACAACTAGTATGACACTATGACGACGGTATAAAGAATGGAAAAAAAACCACGGTTAGGTGGTATATATTATAATAATAATACAATTATGGATGGACGGACTGCCTGCCGACTGCCGACACAGAGGTAGCCACAGCCGTGAACTACCGCACTGTACACTGGTTGATAAAGAGATAGTAGTATACTCGTAACAACTAGTATGACACTATGACGACGGTATAAAGAATTAAAAAAAAACCACGGTTAGGTGGTATATATTATAATAATAATACAATTATGGATGGACGGACTGCCTGCCGACTGCCGACACAGAGGTAGCCACAGCCGTGAACTACCGCACTGTACACTGGTTGATAAAGAGATAGTAGTATACTCGTAACAACTAGTATGACACTATGACGGTATAAAGAATGAAAAAAAAACCACGGTTAGGTGGTATATATTATAATAATAATACAATTATGGATGGACGGACTGCCTGCCGACTGCCGACACAGAGGTAGCCACAGCCGTGAACTACCGCACTGTACACTGGTTGATAAAGAGATAGTAGTATACTCGTAACAACTAGTATGACACTATGACGACGGTATAAAGATTAAAGAATGGAAAAAAAACCACGGTTAGGTGGTATATATTATAATAATAATACAATTATGGATGGACGGACTGCCTGCCGACTGCCGACACAGAGGTAGCCACAGCCGTGAACTACCGCACTGTACACTGGTTGATAAAGAGATAGTAGTATACTCGTAACAACTAGTATGACACTATGACGGTATAAAGAAAGAAAAAAAAATACCACGGTTAGGTGGTATATATTGTAATACAATTATGGATGGACGGACTGCCTGCCGAGTTCCGACTGCCGACACAGAGGTAGCCACAGCCGTGAACTACCGCACTGTACTGTGTCTGCTGCTAATATAGACTGGTTGATAAAGAGATAGTATACAATACATACAACAATATACTACTATACTGGTGGTCAGGCACTGGTCACCACTAGTCACACTGGCAGTGGCACTCCTGCAGCAAAAGTGTGCACTGTTTAATTTTAAATTAATATAATATTATGTACTCCTGGGGGCTCCTGCTATAACAACCTGCAGTGCTCCCCAGTCTCCCCCACAATTATTATAAGCTTTGCCTTTTATACATTGATGTGCAGCACACTGGGCTGAGCTGAGTGCACACAGACTGAGTCACACTGTGTGACTGGCTGCTGCTGTGTATCGTTTTTTTTCAGGCAGAGAACGGATATAGCAGAGAACGGATATATATTAAAATAAATAAAAGTTAACTAACAACAACTGCACTGGTCACTGTGGTAAACTCTGTCTGACTCTGCACAATCTCTCTCTCTCTTCTAATCTAATTTCTAATGGAGAGGACGCCAGCCACGTCCTCTCCCTATCAATCTCAATGCACGTGTGAAAATGGCAGCGACGCGCGGCTCCTTATATAGAATCCGAGTCTCGCGAGAATCCGACAGCGTCATGATGACGTTCGGGCGCGCTCGGGTTAACCGAGCAAGGCGGGAGGATCCGAGTCTGCTCGGACCCGTGAAAAAAACATGAAGTTCGTGCGGGTTCGGATTCAGAGAAACCGAACCCGCTCATCTCTAGTATTTACCCAAAAAAGCGTGCGCTTGCCCAAATAATGCAAGTTGAGACGGATACCGACTCTGACACGGAGGACGGTTATGGGGATATGCTATGGGGGAGGCATCCTTTGCTAAAGGAGTGCAACTCATGATTGAGGCTATTAGGGATGTTTTACACCTTACTGACAAGGTACCTGAGCAGATAGAGGAAGCTTACTTTACAGAAAATAAGAAAGCCTCACTTACCTTCCCTGTGTCTAAGGAATTAAACGCATTATTTGAAAATCATTGGAAAACCCAGAGAAAAAATTCCTGATTCCACAGAGGGTTCTCATTGCTTTTCCTTTCCTTTCCCTGAGGAGAATAGGAAAAAGTGGGAAAACCCCCCTACAGTAGACACTTCTGTATCTAGACTGTCTAAAAAGGTGGTTTTACCTGACCCTGGGTCTACTGCTTTGAAAGAACCGGCAGACCGCAAGATTGAAACTACTCTCAAATCAATATACACTGCTTCAGGCAGGGTGTTAAGGCCCACTATTGCCTGTGCATGGATTTCTAAAGCCATAGTAAAGTGGTCAGGCACATTACTAGAGAAATCAGATTCTCTGGATAGAAGTGACATTGAAATGTTTTTACGTCACATACAGGATTCTGTAGGTGTCATGGTGGACGCCATGAAGGACCTTGGTCATCTGAATGCATAAGGCTGTCTCAGCACGTAGGGGACTCTGGCTACATCAATGGTCTGCGGATGTGGAATCCGAGAAAAGTGTGGAGAACCTACCCTTCACAGGTCAGGCTCTGTTTGGGGAGGCATTGGATGCGTGGATTTCCACGGCAATCGCAGGTAAGTCAACCTTTCTTCCTCAGCCACTCCGCCAACAAGAAAATCTTTTCCCACGTCTACACTGCAGTCCTTTCGGACTGCAAAAGTTAAAAAGTCCAAGCCCCCTTCCACTTTCTTCAGAGGTGGTAAAGGGAAATCCAGAAAACCTGCTCCAACAGGTTCCCAGGAACAGAAGCCTAGTCCAGCTTCCTCAAAATCCTCAGCATGACGGTGGACCTCCCAGCCTGGAGACCGGGAAGGTGGGAGCACGACTAAAAAATTTCAGTCACGTCTGGGCGTCATCAGGCCTGGACCCCTGGGTGCAAGATAGCGTGTCCCAGGGGTACAGACTGAGGTTTCAAGGACTCCCATCTCACAGATTTTTTAAATCAGGCTTTCCAGCTTTGCTGACAGAAATGGTTATCCTACAGGAAGCCATTCAAAAATTGGAAAAGCCAAATGTCATGGTTCCAGCACGGCAGACAGCATTCCCTTTTTACACATTATGGCAGACAGCGTCCTCTTTTTAAGCATTACGGCAGACAGCGTCCCCTTTTTACACAGACAGCATCCCCTTTTCTCTGACGTTCTAGTGGATGCTGGGTACTCCGTAAGGACCATGGGGAATAGACGGGCTCCGCAGGAGACTGGGCACTCTTAAAAGAAAGATTAGGTACTATATCTGGTGTGCACTGGCTCCTCCCTCTATGCCCCTCCTCCAGACCTCAGTTAGAATCTGTGCCCGGCCAGAGCTGGATGCACCTAGTGGGCTCTCCTGAGCTTACTAGAAAAAGTATTTGTTAGGTTTTTCATTTTCAGTGAGATCTGCTGGCAACAGACTCACTGCTACGAGGGACTGAGGGGAGAGAAGCAAACCTACCTGCTTGCAGCTAGCTTGTGCTTCTAAGGCTACTAGACACCATTAGCTCCAGAGGGATCAAACACAGGGCCCGACCTCGATCGTCCGTTCCCGGAGCCGCGCCGCCGTCCCCCTTGCAGAGCCAGAAGACAGAAGAAAAAGACGAAAAACGGCGGCTGAAGACTCCTGTCTTCATTAAGGCAGCTCCCGTAGCACACCACACACTCCGGTCACTGTTGGGTGCAGGGCGCTGGGTGGGGATCGCCCTGGGCAGCAATTAGATTACCTTTTGGCACAATTAGCACATAATACAGTGTATAACACTGTATATGTGCAAAAAACCCCGCCATTAACATTATAAAAAGCGGGAGAAGCCCGCCAATGAAGGGGCGGGGCTATCTTCCTCAGCACACCAGCGCCATTTTCTCTTCACAGCTCCGCTGGAAGGACGCTCCCCAGGCTCTCCCCTGCAGTATCCATACAACAAGGGTAAAAAAGAGAGGGGGAGCACTAAATTTAGGCGCAAAATTGTGTATAATATCAGCTATTGGGAAAATTCACTCAGTACAGTGTAAATCCCTGTGATATATAGCGCTGTGGTGTGTACTGGCATACTCTCTCTCTGTCTCCCCAAAGGACTTGGTGGGGTCCTGTCCTCAGTCAGAGCATTCCCTGTGTGTGTGTGGTGTGTCGGTACAATTGTGTCGACATGTTTGATGAGGAGGCTTACGTGGAGGTGGAGCAGGAGCCGATAAGTGTGATGTCGCCCCCTACGGGGCCGACACCAGAGTGTATGGATATGTGGAAGGTATTAACCGACAGTGTCAACTCCTTACATAAAAGGTTCGATGATGTAACAGCTGTGGGACAGCCGGCATCTCAGCCCGCGCCTGCCCAGGCGTCTCAGAGGCCATCAGGGGCTCAAAAATGCCCGCTACCTCATATGGCTGACACAGATGTCAACACGGAGTCTGACTCC
Source organism: Pseudophryne corroboree (assembly GCF_028390025.1). Lineage (NCBI taxonomy): Eukaryota > Metazoa > Chordata > Amphibia > Anura > Myobatrachidae > Pseudophryne > Pseudophryne corroboree. Next base: position 146,882,271 of record NC_086446.1, on the reverse strand, counting down.
AGTGTCGACGAGGATGAGACAAGTGTACAGTTCACAAGGGCCATCCGATGCATGATTACGGCAATGAAAAATGTGTTGCACATTTCTGACATTAACCCAGTTACCACTAAAAAGGGTATTATGTTTGGGGAGAAAAAGCAGCCAGTGACTCTTCCCCCATCTGATGAGTTAAATGAATTGTGTGAGGAAGCGTGGAGTTCCCCTGATAAGAAACTAGTGATTTCTAAGAGGTTACTGATGGCGTACCCTTTCCCGCCAGCGGACAGGTTACGTTGGGAGACGTCCCCTAGGGTGGACAAAGCGCTCACACGCTTATCTAAAATGGTGGCACTGCCATCTCAGGATACGGCCGCCCTAAAGGAGCCTGCAGATAGAAAACAGGAGGCTATCCTGAAGTCTGTATATACACACTCAGATACTATACTGAGACCTGCAATTGCTTTAGCATGGATGTGTAGTGCTGCAGCAGCGTGGTCTGATACCCTGTCAGAAAACATTGATACTCTCGACAGGGATAATATTTTGCTAACCATAGAGCATATAAAAGACGTCGTCTTATATATGAGGGATGCACAGAGGGATATTTGCCGGCTGGCATCTAGAATTAATGTGATGTCCATTTCTGCCAGGAGAGTATTATGGACTCTGCAGTGGACAGGTGATGCTGATTCTAAAAGGCACATGGAGGTTTTGCCTTATAAGGGTGAGGAATTGTTTGGGGATGGTCTCTCGGACCTCGTATTTACAGCAACAGCTGGGAAGTCGACTTTTTTACCTCAGGTTCCCTCACAGCCTAAGAAAGCACTGTATTATCAAGAACAGTCCTTTCGGCCTCAGAAAGGAAAGCGGGTCAGAGGCGCATCCTTTCTGCCCAGAGGCAAGGGGAGAGGGAAAAAGCTGCACCAGACAGCCAGTTCCCAAGAGCAAAAATCCTCCCCTGCTTCCACTAAGTCCACTGCATGACGCTGGGGCTCCACAGGCGGAGCCAGGTGCGGTGGGGGCGCATCTCCGGAACTTCAGCGACCAGTGGGTTCGCTCACAGGTGGATCTCTGGGTTCTACGAGTGGTATCTCAGGGATACAAGCTGGAGCTCGAGGCGACTCCCCCTCGCCGTTACCTCAAATCAGCCTTGCCAGCTGTTCCCAGGGAAAGGGAGGTAGTACTGGCGGCTATTCACAAGCTGTACCTTCAGCATGTGATAATTAAGGTTCCGCTCCTTCAACAGGGACGGGGTTACTATTCCACAATGTTTGTGGTACCGAAACCAGATGGTTCGGTGAGACCCATTCTAAATTTAAAATCCTTGAACACTTATGTAAGGAAGTTCAAGTTCAAGATGGAATAGCTCAGGGCGGTTATTGCAAGCCTGGAAGAGGGGGATTTTATGGTGTCACTGGACATCAAGGATGCTTACCTGCATGTCCCCATTTACCCACCTCACCAGGAGTACCTCAGGTTTGTGGTACAGGACTGTCATTACCAATTCCAGACGTTGCCGTTTGGTCTGTCCACGGCACCGAGGGTATTTACCAAGGTAATGGCAGAAATGATGATACTCCTCCGAAAGAAGGGAGCTATAATTATCCCGTACTTGGACAATCTCCTTATAAAGGCGAGATCCAAGGAGCAGTTGTTAGTCAGCGTAGCACTATCTCGGGAAGTGCTACAACAGCACGGCTGGATTCTGAATGTCCCAAAGTCGCAGCTGATTTCTGCGATGCGTCTGCTGTTCTTGGGCATGATTCTGGACACAGAACAGAAGAAGGTGTTTCTCCCGAAGGAGAAGGCCCAGGAATTATCATATACAGATACCCAAAAAAATTTTGGAAGGTGTGCCGCCCTGGGCGCTTAAATATAGTGAAATAATACAATATAGTGCAGTCACTTATTCAAAAAAAACTTCAGTGTTGTTCCATGTGTTGATGATTTGCTTGATTTCAATTTCCAGAACGATGCAGTGCATGAAATAAAGAAAAAAATATATATAGTGTAACACAGTTTCAAATGAACAAAGGTTTCTGCGTGATTATATAACGTGATCTGGTATTGTGAGTGATATGATATCCAAAATTTAGCCAAGGCGTACCCCACTCACTATGTGAAAAATGCAGTATAAGCACATCAAGGTATCTTTGATCAAGGAAGAATGGCGTACCCAACTCACAATGTCATAAATGGTTTGAAGCTCATCAAGGTATCTTTCTTGTGGAATTAGGACCTTTGTCTTCTGACCCGAGTTGTTTTAATCCACGTGTACCCAAAACAAGAAACAATTCTCCAATGTGTAGTAATGCTTTCAAAACCATGTAAAGTACATACTAACTGCAACAACCACGTACTTTTTTTAAATTGATATTTTAGAGGAAATAAGCGTACCCCACTCACAAAAATGGAGTAATTTCTGTACACATCAAGGTATCTTTAACTACATCAAGGTATCTTGTGTTCAAGAGTATAGAATGCGTACCCTACTCACAGAATCATGCGAGGTTTGCAAAGCCCATCAAGGTTTCTCGGGAAGTGCTACAACAGCACGGCTGAATTCTGAATGTCCCAAAGTCGCAGCTGATTCCTGCGACGCGTCTGCTGTTCTTGGGCATGATTCTGGACACAGAACAGAAGAAGGTGTTTCTCCCGAAGGAGAAGGCCCAGGAATTATCATCTCTGGTCAGGGACCTCCTGAAACCAAAACAGGTGTCGGTGCATCACTGCACGCGAGTCCTGGGAAAGATGGTAGCTTCTTATGAAGCAATTCCCTTCGGCAGGTTCCATGCAAGGATCTTTCAGTGGGATCTGTTAGACAAGTGGTCCGGATCGCATCTTCAGATGCATCGGTTGATCACCCTGTCCCCGAGGGCCAGGGTGTCTTTGCTGTGGTGGCTGCAGAGTGCTCATCTTCTCGAGGGCCGCAGATTCAAAACCAACCGGTGCTGATTCAGTCAGACAACATCACGGCGGTCGCCCATGTAAACCGCCAGGGCGGCACAAGAAGCAGGATGGCAATGGCAGAAGTCACAAGGATTCTTCGATGGGCGGAGAATCACGTGCTAGCACTGTCAGCAGTGTTCATTCCGGGAGTGGACAACTGGGAAGCAGACTTCCTCAGCAGGCACGACCTCCACCCGGGAGAGTGGGGACTTCATCCAGAAGTCTTCACGCTGATTGTAAATCGTTGGGAATGGCCACAGGTGGATATGATGGCGTCCCGCCTCAACAAAAAGCTAAAAAGATATTGCGCCAGGTCAAGGGACCTACAGGCGATAGCTGTGGACGCCCTAGTGACACCGTGGGTGTACCAGTCGGTTTATGTGTTCCCTCCTCTTCCTCTCATACCCAAGGTACTGAGGATAATAAGAAAGAGAGGAGTAAGAACTATACTCATCGTTCCGGATTGGCAAAGAAGAACTTGGTACCCAGAACTTCAAGAATTGATATCAGAGGACCCATGGCCTCTACCGCTCAGACAGGACCTGCTACAGCAGGGGCCCTGTCTGTTCCAAGACTTACCGCGGCTGCGTTTGACGGCATGGCGGTTGAACGCCGGATCCTAGCGGAAAAGGGCATTCCAGATGAAGTCATTCCTACGCTGATAAAAGCTAGGAAGGATGTGACAGCAAAACATTATCACCGCATATGGCGAAAATATGTTGCTTGGTGTGAGGCCAGGAAGGCCCCAACAGAGGAATTCCAGCTGGGTCGATTTCTGCACTTCCTACAGTCAGGAGTGACTATGGGCCTAAAATTGGGATCCATTAAAGTTCAGATTTCGGCTCTGTCTATTTTCTCTCAGAAAGAACTGGCTTCACTGCCTGAAGTTTAGACGTTTGTTAAGGGAGTGCTGCATATTGAGCCCCCCTTTGTGCCTCCAGTGGCACCTTTGGATCTCAATGTGGTGCTGGATTTCCTGAAATCACATTGGTTTGAGCACTTCAGACCGTGGAGTTGAAGTATCTCACGTGGAAGGTAGTCATGCTGTTGGCCTTGGCCTCAGCTAGGCGTGTGTCAGAATTGGCGGCTTGTCATGTAAAAGCCCATATCTGATTTTCCATATGGACAGGGCGGAATTGAGGACTCGTCCCCAATTTCTCCCAAAGGTGGTATCAGCGTTTCATTTGAACCAACCTATTGTGGTGCCTGCGGCTACTCGGAACTTGGAGGATTCCAAGTTGCTGGACGTAGTCCGGGCCCTGAAAATCTATGTTTCCAGGACAGCTAGAGTCAGAAAAACTGACTCGCTATTTATCCTGCATGCACCCAACAAGCTGGATGCTCCTGCTTCAAAGCAGACTATTGCTCGCTGGATTTGTAGCACGATTCAACTTGCACATTCTGCGGCTGGACTGCCGCATCCTAAAGCGGTAAAAGCCCATTCCACGAGGAAGGTGGGCTCTTCTTGGGCGGCTGCCCGAGGGGTCTCGGCTTTACAACTCTGCCGAGCTGCTACTTGGTCGGGTTCAAACACTTTTGCAAAATTCTACAAGTTTGATACCCTGGCTGAGAAGGACCTTGAGTTTGCTCATTCGGTGCTGCAGAGTCATCCGCACTCTCCCGCCCGTTTGGGAGCTTTGGTATAATCCCAATGGTCCTTACGGAGTTCCCAGCATCCACTAGGACGTCAGAGAAAATAAGAATTTACTCACCGGTAATTCTATTTCTCGTAGTCCGTAGTGGATGCTGGGCGCCCATCCCAAGTGCGGATTGTCTGCAATACTTGTATATAGTTATTGCTTAACTAAAGGGTTATTGTTATGAGCCATCTGTTCGTGAGGCTCAGTTGTTATTCATACTGTTAACTGGATATAGTTATCACAAGTTGTACGGTGTGATTGGTGTGGCTGGTATGAGTCTTACCCTGGATTCCAAATCCTTTCCTAGTAATGTCAGCTCTTCCGGGCACAGTTTCCCTAACTGAGGTCTGGAGGAGGGGCATAGAGGGAGGAGCCAGTGCACACCAGATATACAGTAGTACCTAATCTTTCTTTCAAGAGTGCCCAGTCTCCTGCGGAGCCCGTCTATTCCCCATGGTCCTTACAGAGTACCCAGCATCCACTACGGACTACGAGAAATAGAATTACCGGTGAGTAAATTCTTATTTTTTACACATTATGGCAGACAGCATCCCCTTTTTACACATTACGGCAGACAGCATCCCCTTTTTACACATTACGGCAGACAGCGTCCCCTTTTTACACATTACGGCAGACAGCGTCCCCTTTTTACACATTATGGCAGACAGCGTCCTCTTTTTACACATTATGGCAGACAGCGTCCCCCTTTTTACACTAAACGTCAGACAGTGTCTCCCTTTTTACACATTACGACAGCCAGCGTCCCCCTTTTTACACATTACGGCGGGATAGATAGATAGATAGATAGATAGATAGATAGATAGATAGATAGATAGATAGATAGATAGATAGACAGAATTAGTTGATACTTACCATCTCTCCACTGGCTCAGGCAGTCAGGCTCCTCGGTGCTGGCAACTTGGGAGGCAGGGGAGAAGTAGGAGGAGGGAGGGGGACTCGGGAACCGCAGCAGCGCAGTGTAATTGCTGGCGGTGGCACTGCAGCTGTCCTTCTCCTTCCGCATGGCTAGCCGATGCCGCTGTGAATGCTGGGATGAGGGAAGTGCCCTCAGGGCGACTGCACTGCGTGCCAGGCGCACCTGGCACACACGTAGTTATGGCTCTACGTGTACAGCCCATTCATATTGTTGCCATGGTCATAAAGTTAACACTGACCATGTCACATTTATCACATAGACACTGATGAAATGTTGACATAAATGAAAATTTACATTCCTTTCAGTGGTCACTTACCTAGTCCAGGCGACAGCTGCGTCTCCTGCGGCTGCTTCTGGGTTCCGGCGGTCATATGACCATCAGTTCTAGTGGAGTCATCTGATTCGCAAGCATTCTGGTAAGTACAGCCCCTCTATCCTTAACCCTAATCCCTACCTCTAATCCTACCTCTAGTGCCTAACCCCAAACTCCCCCCAGTACATGACCCTCCCATTCTGCATCCAAACCCTAATGTTCACATTCTGACAGTGTTGACATTTCACATGCTGACATTCTGAGAATGTTGCCTGTTGACATTTTAACAATGTTGACATCATGACTGCAAATACTGTGTCAACAATATAAGTGTGGACATTGTTAGTGTCAACCTAATGACTTAATTGGGCACAACCAAATTACTGCATGCAATAACTAAGCCCACCAGGGTCTCTATCCAGAAGTAAGGTTATAGAGTAAGATGAGGCAAGTTAGACAGCCCAGTTTCCAAGTCTTGTTTCTAGGCTGCGCTATTCTCCTCTATACCTCTCTGTGCTCTTGCTGTGCAGTCCGGAAGCAAGCTGCCTAGAAGGAAGCAGTTTGTCCCAGCGCAGTGATCGGGTCGGAACTAAGCATGTGCCAGTGCCGCAGTGCGCTGGCGCATGACAGCCGTTGTTTCCTGGCGATCGCGTCTGAGATAGAGGCGGTCGCTAGGTGGGAGGGGGCTGGACGGCCGCGTTAAGCCGCAGTTTAGGGGAAGTGGTCCAGCCAATGTAGGCGTGGCCGGACCGTTGTGGGGGGGCACACGCAGCCGCTGAGGGCCGGGGAGCGACGAGTATCTCTCGGCCAGCACGCTAGAGCTGTGCTGGCCGGAAGCTACCCTTGAAGTGCAAAGGCACTGCCGCTGTGCTATGCCTTTGCACTTCTGCGTGGAGGGGGAGCGGTACTGACATGCGGGGTGGACTAGCCCTGTGCTGGGCGTCACACCGTATGTCAGTGTGAATGATCGGATCAACTCGGAATGACCCCCAATAATCTAAAAGAAGGATGCTCCCAAATGTGTGCACAAGTTACCACTGTTTTGGCATACTAAACGCACAACACACATTATTGTGGGGGATATGGAAAACTTGCACTGCTGCTTAGGTTATGTATATTGTATGTAGGCTTACCATACTCTCCCTTTAAAATGCGACACTAATGAATTACACAGGTTCTGTGGCTGGTATTCGTTTGGATGGTCGACCATGTTAAGGTCAACAGTCATTAGGTTGACCACTATTGGTCGACATAGACAAATGGTCGACACATGGAAATGGTCGACACGGAACATGTCAACACTGCTTTAAAAAATTAGATTTTTAACTTTTTCATACTTTACCATCCACGTCGACTACGATTGGCAACGGTAACCTGTGCCGAGCGCAGCAGTAGCAGAGCGAGGCACCTTGCCCACAACGCGAGCCATGCAAGGGGAAGCGGTACACTGATTAGGGTTCCTGGTCATGTTACAGAAAAAATTACACCAAAAACAGTTAAAAAATCCATGTCGACCTTTTCGTGTCGACCTGTCCCGTGCCGACCATTTTCATGTGTTGACTATTAGTTCATGTCGACCATGTCTGTCGACAAATAGTGGTCGACCTAATGAATGTCGACCTTAGCATGGTTGACCATTCATACCAGAACCGCGGGAAGCATATGCAGAGTGAGGGGTAGGGTAGTGTAGTGTAGAGTGGGGAGCATATACGGAGTGAGGGATAGTGAAGTGTAGTACATGCAGGGAACATTTGCAGGGTGAGGGGTAGTGTAGTGCATGCGGGGAGCATATGCAGAGTGAGGGGTAGTGTAGTGTAGAGTGGGGAGCATATACAGGGTGAGGGATAGTGAAGTGTAGTACATGCAGGGAACATTTGCAGGGTGAGGGGTAGTGTAGTGCATGCGGGGAGCATATGCAGGGTGAGGGGTAGTGTAGTGCATGTTGACAGCATATGTATGGTAAGGGAGTAGTGTAGTGCATGCGGGGAGCATAGGGTGATGGGTAGTGCAGGATAGTGTAATGCGTGCCGGGATCATATGCAGGGTGAGGGGTAGTGTAGTGCCAGGGCCGGTTCTACACCTTGTGGCGCCCAGTGCAAAAGTTTCCACTGGCGCCCCCCCCCCCCCCCACTCCCCATGGCACAGCAGTTAGTGCGCACCTGAGGCACGCGGCAAATAATAGGCACGTGGCTCCATAGGGGAGGCGCGTGGCCACAGTTATGCCCCCAGATTTGCCCCAAGTAGTTGTGCCCCCCAGTTGATTTGCCCCAAGTAGATTTTCCCCCTGTAGCTGTGCCGCCTGTAGCTATGCCCCCAGTAGCTATGCCCCCAGTAGTTGTGCCCCCTGTTGCTTTGCCCCCAGAAGTTGTGCCCTCTGTTGCTGTGCCCCCTGTTGCTTTGCCCCCAGTAGATTTGCCCCCCAGTAATTGTGCCCTCTGCTGCTGTGCCCCCAGTAGTTGTGCCCTCTGCTGCTGTGACCCCAGTAATTGTGCCCTCTGCTGCTATGCCCCCAGTAGTTGTGCCCTCTGCTGATGTGCCCAATGTCGCTGTCAAACACACACACACACACACACACACACACACACACACACACACACACACACACACACAATAAATAGGATTTTGGTTACCTACCGGTAAATCCTTTTCTCGTAGTCTGTAGAGGATGCTGGCGTGCGGCTGTGCGAATGGAATCTTCGCTAAATCCATCACCCAGCACCGATCCTCTTTGTACCCGTACGACACACCTGCGCATTGCGGTGCATACGCAGTTTTGCCGTCAGTGAGCAATCAACTCGGAATTACATCCTATATCTCACCCTGTACACACTACACTGCACTACACAACCCCTCACATGATTCCCGCACACACTGCACTACCCCTCACCATGTATATGCTCCTCACACACACACTGCACTCATACCCCTCACCATGCATATGCTCCCCGCAATGCACTACACAGGAGCGGTTCTTGGTGCGGGCAAGCAGTGCCTGCTCCCGGGGTACTGTGGCCTGGGGGCGCGGCGACAGTCACCCCGCAGGCACCACCGCCTACCCGCACCCCGCTCCCCGGCTGCAGCAGACGCCGCGGGCTGTGTGGGCGTCCGCTGCAGCCGGCTCCAGTGACAGACACTAGAGGTCATTATTGACCTCTAGTGTCTGTGCTGCGCTGCTATGGGAGAGACGTCATGACGTCCCTCCCATAGAGAGGAGCCGCAGCGGCCAGACGGAGCAGGAGTAGCAGCAGCAGCGGCGGTCGGGAATCAGGAGCGGGGCAGTGGTAAGTATTTTTTTTTCTCTTACATCCTAGAGGATGCTGGGGTCCATATTAGTACCATGGGGTATAGACAGGTCCACCAGGAGCCATTGGCACTTCAAGAGTTTAATAGTGTGGGCTGGCTCCTCCCTCTATGCCCCTCCTACCAGACTCAGTCTAGAAAACTGTGCCCGAGGAGACGACATACTTCGAGAGAAGGAATTACACAGATAGTGGCGAGATTCATACCAGCTCACACAAATAAGAGAATCCGGCCAACATGCCGGAGCAACTTCAGCAACAGCTGAAACAGTAAATAACGCAGAACTTACCTATGAAGCAGGTAACACTGAACCATAAAAGCAATGCAGGAAAACAAAGCGCTGGGCGGGCGCCCAGCATCCTCTACGGACAACGAGAAAAGGATTTACCGGTAGGTAACCAAAATCCTATATTCTCTCACGTCCTAGAGGATGCTGGGGTCCATATTAGTACCATGGGGATGTACCAAAGCTCCCAGTACGGGAGGTAGAGCGCGGAGGCTCCTGCAACACTGATTGACCAAACTTGAGGTCATCAGCGGCCAAAGTATCGAACTTGTAAAACTTGGCAAACGTGTTCGACCCAGACCAAGTAGCTGCTCAGCAGAGTTGTACCGCAGAGACACCCACCGGGCAGCCGCCCAGGATGAGCCCACTTTACGAGTAGAGTGGGCCTTTACCGATTTCAGACATGGCAGTCCTGCCATGGAATAAGCATGCTGGATAGTGAACCTGATCCAGTGTGAAAACCATCCGGTTTCGGTACCACGAAAAGGTTTGAATATTAACCCTTTTTCCACTGTTGAGGTGGAACCGGAACAATTACCTCCGACAACACCAATTTCCTGATGGCATTCAGAAGAACTGTTCTGTCTGCCAGGAGCTCCGGCAAGCCTGACTTGAAGAAACGGTGAGGCGGGGGATCTTGAAACTCCAGTCTGTACCCCCTGAACACTATATCCAAGACCCAGGGATCCAGACCAGACGACGCCCAGACGTGGCTGAACTGTCGGAGTCTCGCCCCCACCTGACCTTTGTCCAAGCCTAGCTGTTCACCGTCATGCGGAGGACTTGGTGGTATCAGAAGTGGGCTTCTGGGCTTGGGAACCTGCGGGAGCAGGTTTCTTTCCTTTGGCTCGACCACCTCTGAAGAAGGTATTTGAAGGCTTGCAAGGACTGTGACGTGGCAGGCTTCTTTGTAGTTGGTGCAGCCGAGGGGAGAAAAGAGCTTTATACGGCAGGCCCTCCACACTTTTCCTGGATTCCGCGTCTGCAGACCAGTTGCGCAGCCAGAGACCCCTGCGAGCCGAGACAGACATGGAGGAGATCCCAGCCGCGATGGAACCCAGGTCCTTCATGGAATCCACCAGGAACCCTGCAGAATCCTGAATATTACGTAAAAATAAATCAACGTCACCTTTATCCAGCGTAGTTGATTCCTCCTGTAAAGTGATTGACCACCAGGCAATAGCTTTTGCAATCCAAGCACAGGCTATCGTAGGCCGCAATATAGCCCCAGAAGCCGTGTAAATGGATTTTAGCGTAGCATCCACCTTGCGATCTGCCAGGTCCTTCAACGCAGTGGACCCCGGGACTGGTAAAACCACCTGTTTTGACAGCCTGGAGACAGAGGCGTCGACTATCGGTGGGGACTCCCATCTCGTTCTATCTTCCTCAGGGAAAGGAAAAGCAACCAAGACTCTCTTAGGAATCTGGAATTTCTTTTCCGGAGTTTCTCAGGCTTTTTCAAAGATAGCATTAAATTCTTTGGATGCCGGGAAGGTGAGGGGGAGCTTCTTATTATGCGTAAAGAAAGCCTCCTCCACCTGTTCCGGAGCTGTGTCCGAAATGTGTAAAACATCTCTTACAGCCTCAATCATCAACTGCACCCCCTTGGCAAGTCATGCTGTCCCCCTCAATACATCCCCATCACCGTCAGCTGTGTCAGAGTCGGTGTCCGTGTCATCCTGCAGAATTGAAAGTGCACGTTTGTGAGAATGTACCGCAGGGGACCACGAGGAGGCAGTATCAGACCATACAACCATCGAGGACTGAAGGACCTGAGTGGCATGCTCAGTCCTAGGAACCCTACCAGAAATCTGAGAAATAGTCCCCCTCAGAGAGACCAACCATTCTGGCTCACTAAGCGGGATCTGTGCTAAAACAGTGCAATCCTGATTGCATGGTATGGAGTCTTCCTGGGAAGACAAATCCTCTACAGCATATGAAACAGTGTCCCTAGAGTCGCCTCCCCCCCACCCTCATCCCCCCCCCCCAATAATTGCAGAGAGAAACAGAGATTGGAGCCAACACACACATTTGAGTATAGGGAGACCCTAAACCCGTGCTGACTGTGTCCCTTAATAGGCGACACAGTCTTAACACCGTCTCCCCCCCCCCCCCCTTCTACAACCCCCGGTACCGTACAGATAGGGACCTGGCATCCACTGGCAGTGAGCTGCAGGCTGGAAAATGGCGCTGAATGCTGCTGGGTCCGCTCTGAGAAGCTCCACCCCCTCAATGGCGCTGTCTTCCCGCTCTGTGCAGATTATACTGTACCGCACCGCAGTACCGCTGAGCCTTCCCAGAGCGCGGATAAGACCGTGCTCCTACCCATAGCCGCCTTCTTCACACTGTCCCCCCGCTTGCAAGGGGGGACAGTGACCACTCGCCTATTTTCAGCTCTCTGAGGGGGTGGCGGCTGGCTGCCGGGGCGAGCGTTCCTGTGCGGCGGGGTGCGATCAGACCCCTCTGGAGCTTCACGTGCAGTCAGCGGGAGCAGTGGCTCAAGACCCTGCGGGGCGGACACTGCTCTCCCCCCCCCCCCCCACCCCCCCCTTAGTCCCATGCTTCAGGGAGGCTGTCGCCAGCAGCCTCCCTGTAAAAAAATAAACTCTGAAAAAAAGAAATTAAACTTTTTCCAAGAGAACTCTGTAGAGCTCCCCAAGCTGCCTCCTCCGGGCACATTTTGTAAACTGAGTCTGGTAGGAGGGGCATAGAGGGAGGAGCCAGCCCACACTATTAAACTCTTAAAGTGCCAATGGCTCCTGGTGGACCTGTCTATACCCCATGGTACTAATATGGACCCCAGCATCCTCTAGGATGTAAGAGAAAAAAAAATACTTATCACTGCCCCGCTCCTAGGTGGTCATTCCGAGTTGTTCGCTCGTTATTTTTTTCTCGCAACGGCGCGATAAGTCGTTAATGCGCATGCGCAATGTCCGCACTGTGACTGCGCCAAGTAAATTTGCTATACAGTTAGGAATTTTACTCACGGCATTACAAGGTTTTTTCTTCGTTCTGGTGATCGTAATGTGATTGACAGGAAGTGGGTGTTTCTGGGCGGAAACTGGCCGTTTTATGGGTGTGTGCGAAAAAACGCTACCGTTTCTGGGGAAAACGCGGGAGTGGCTGGAGAAACGGAGGAGTGTCTGGACGAACGCTGGGTGTGTTTGTGACGTCAAACCAGGAACGACAAGCACTGAACTGATCGCAGATGCCGAGTAAGTGTGGAGCTACTCAGAAACTGCTAAGAAGTGTCTATTCGCACTTCTGCTAATCTTTCGTTCGCAATTTTGATAAGCTAAGATTCACTCCCAGTAGGCGGCGGCTTAGCGTGTGCAAAGCTGCTAAAAGCAGCTTGCGAGCGAACAACTCGGAATGACCACCCTAATTCCTGACCGCCGCTGCTGCTGCTGCTCCTGCTCCATCTGGCCGCTGCGGCTCCTCTCTATGGGAAAGACGTCATGACGTCTCTCCCATAGCAGCGCAGCACAGACACTAGAGGTCAATAATGACCTCTAGTGTCTGTCACTGGAGCCAGCGGACGCCCACACAGCCCACTGCGTCTGCTGCAGCCGGGGAGCGGGGTGCGGGTAGGTGGTGGTGCCTGCGGTCGCGACCCCAGGCCGCAGCACCCCGGGAGCAGCATTTCTTGCCCGCACCAAGAACCGCTCCTGTGTAGTGCGTTGCGGGGAGCATATGCAGGGTGAGGGGTAGGAGTGCAGTGTGTGTGAGGAGCATATGCAGGGTGAGGGGTAGGAGTGCAGTGTGTGTGAGGAGCATATGCAGGGTGAGGGGTAGTGCAGTGCAGTGTACTGTGTGCGGGGAGCATATACATGGTGAGGGGTAGTGCAGTGTGTGCGGGAATCATGTGAGGGGTTGTGTAGCGCAGTGTGGTGTGTACAGGGTGAGATATAGGATGTAATTCCGAGTTGATTGCTCATTGACGGCAAAACTGCGTATGAACCGCAATGCGCAGGTGCGTCGTACAGGTACAAAGAGGATCAGTGCTGGGCGATGGATTTAGCGAAGATTCCATTCGCACAGCCGAACACAAGGTGGTTGACAGAAAGAGGGCGTTCATGGGTGTCAACTGACCGTTTTCTGGGAGTGTTTGGGAAAACGCAGGCGTGTCCAGGCATTTGCAGGGCGGGTGTCTGACGTCAATTCCGCCACCAAAAAGACTGAAATGATCGCAAGGGCTGAGTAAGTCCAGCGCTACTCTGAAACTGCACAAAATTATTTTGCTGCGCTCGGCTGCAAAGGCGTTCGCACACTTGCAAAGCGAAAATATACTCCCCCGTGGGCGGCGACTATGCGTTTGCATGGCTGCTAAAAGTTGCTAGCGAGCGATCAACTCGGAATGACCCCCATAGTGTAGTGAACTCTAGTGTGTGAGGGGAGCAGGTGCACGGTGAGGGGTTTTGCAGTGTAGTGTGTGTGCAGAGCAAGTGCAGGGTGACGGGCAGTGCATGTGGGAAGCATATTCAGGGTGAGGGTAGTGTAGTACAGTTTAGTGTGTGTGAAGAATGGGTGCGGAGTGAGGTCGTGCAGGATAGTGTAGTTGTGCTGGGAGCATATGCAGGGTGAAGGGTAGTGTACTGCAATACAGTGTAGTGTGTGCGGGGAGTGAAAGCAGGGTGAGCGGTGGTGTGTAGTGTGTGACTGTGTGGGCAGTGGGTGCAGGGTGAGGGGCAGTACTGTACCTGTGCAGTGTGAGCGCGGAGCAGGTACAGGGTGAGGGGTAGTGTAGTGTATGCGGGGAGCGGGTGCATGGTAAGGAGTAGTGCAGGTTAGTGTAGTGCGTGTGGGGAACATATGCAGGGTGAGGCGTAGTGCAGTGTAATGCATGCGGGGAGCATGTGCAGGGTGAGGGGTAGTGCAGTGTAGTATATGTGGGGAGCGGGTGCAGGGCGAGGGGCAGTGTAGTATATGCAGGGAACAGGTGCAGGGTGAGGGTTAGTGCAGTGTAGTGTGGGTAGCATATGCAGGTAGATGGGTAGTGCAGTGTAGTGCGTGCAGGTAGCAGATGCATGGTGAGGGGTAGTGTAATGCAGTGTAGTGTGTGGGGAGCGGGTGCATGGAGAGGGGTAATGCAGTGTGTGTGGGGAGCGGGTGTAGGGTGAGGTGTAGTCTAGTGCAGTGTAGTGTGTGGGCGGAACGGTTGCAGGGTGAGAGGTAGTGCAGTGTAGTGTGTGCGGGGAGTGTAAGCAGGGTGAGCGGTGGTGTGTAGTGTGTGCGGGCAGTGGGTGCAGGGTGAGGGGCAGTACTGTACCTATGCCTGGTACTTGGAAGCTGATGTCTGTGATGCTGAGAAGAAACAAGATGTGGAGGAGGAGGACCGCTATTTGGAAACTTCAAATTGCTTAATTAGTCATTAGTGGGATATCCAAAGGGTTCCAAAGCAAGTCCCATCAATTTTTCCTCAAAATATGGAATTTTCGGAAAATTTGGACTTGCTCAGAAAAAAAACTGAGCATCACACCCAATTTAATACCAAAAACCCCCTGCAGTATGAGTGTATTTTAGCATAGCAGGGCTGCGATCGCTTGTGCAGCCCTGCTATGCTAAAAAAGTTTCACTCAAAACAAGACCAGCCCTGGACATACTTACACTGTGAGACGGATCCAGCGATGATGGGGCCGGCTTTGATGTCAGACATCCGTCCTCCGTTCTCCTGGACACGCCTGCATTTTCCTTACCGCTCCCCGAAAATGGCCGCCAACGGACAGGTGACACCTCGAAACGCCTTTCTTTTGTCATTCTTCTTGCGGTCGCCGCTGCGACCGCTTTCTTCGTAACCAGTGTCGTTGCCTGGTGACCCCTGTCAACGGGCAACGACGCACATGTGCATTCCAGACCCATTCGCACCACAGCAAAGAACCGCTGCGTGCGAATGGGTGAGAATGACCCCCTTAGTCCAAATTGCATAGCACAGATTGTATAGGCTCAAATCTCACTAAGCACAAATAGCACAGTGTGTGGGCCGCAAAAGTTATTTTCCTTATTTCTTTTTTTATTAATTCTGAAAACATAAATAACTTACGAATAGGTGTCAACATCACAGCGCAAAAGACCAAAAAATATATATAGTACAAACTACAAACAAGACAGCAGAGGTTCAGTGGGGGCAAAAGACAACAATAGGACATAACATGCTGGTAACAACAAGTCTACAATAATAACTATACAACAATAATGGGAAAATACGGGTGGTCTTCACTTTGCTGCCAGTCGTGCTCCCAGCGACCAGCATATCGGCGCCGGAATCCCGACCGCCGGCATACCAACAGTTTTTCTCCCTCTTGGGGGTCCACGACCCCCCTGAAGGGAGAATAGATAGTGCGGTGCGCGTAGCATGCCACCGTGCCCGCAGCGAACCCGCAAGGGGCTCATTTGTGCTCACCCAGCTGTCGGTATGCTGGTGGTCGGGATTCTGGCGCCGGTACGCTGGTCGCCGGGAGCCTGACCGCCGGCAATACATACTACACCCGGAAAATACATTAACTAAATGAAAGCAATGTTTCCGACACCACATCTACCTAATTTTCCCTTCAAACAAACTAACAGCCCCCAGGATTATATTGGTGCACCATGGCATCCTTATAGCCACAAAGAATAAGCCATGTAGTAGTTTCCATGGTAATGTACAAACTAAAAAGAGGGGGGCAGGAGGGGGAGCAGCCAACTAGGCATCAAATGAAGGAAAAACTCATTCCGCTTCTGCCTATCAATGTATGCGGTATACAGTGTCAGCATCCCATCTGTTACGCAAATGGCTAAAAGGCTTATACTAATCTAAGTAGGACCCACCATTCTCCACATGGGTGAACAGTCAGTTTGTCCACCTGCAATGTCGCCAACCCATACTATAGGTCCAGAGTCTCGGAATGAGGAAATCTAGGATAGTCCAAAAAGACCACCCTGGCAGATAACTGGGGCCCTCCAAAATCCGAAAGGATCAGGATGGGGGCAAGGTGATGGGACAGAAATAGAGATGTCAGCCTTATTTATCAGTACAATCTGGCACACGGGTAGCAGGCATAAATACTGAAATAGGGAGGAGTAGAACACAAAGCCCAGAATGGGTGAGCCCCTGCAGGTGGAAAGGCTAGCTATCTGAGCAGGGTCAGGCACGGACAGCAGGGCAGCAGCAGATTCAGAACCTCTACCGACACCTGAGTGTTGAACACAGTAGTGTGTCCCGCTGATAAAAAAAGGAGATCGGGGGGGGGGGGGGGGGGGGGGGTTGGGAGGGGGGGGGGGGGGTTGGGGGGGGGGGGGCGGTGGATGCAGTGTTCAAATTGGGTCAGATGTGTGAGAAAACATAGTACAAAATGTAACATATCCTGTGTTGCACTGTGACTATGAGAAAGGTCCTGTAAAATAGAGATACAGAAAACTTTAAGGAGAAATGAAAAGCAGTCTATCCTAACAGTGAATAGCAATGAAGATAGGGTTAAACAGCCAAAATGTAGGGGTAAAAAAAAATTCTATGGCCTTACAGTAGATATGCAGAAGATCCAATGGTTATTCACAATATATAACATAAAGCATGTAATTGGCGCATGTACAGTAAGCAGTACAGGTGAAACTAAGAAAATGAGAATATCGTTCAAAAGTTCATTTATTTCAGTAATTCAACTTAATGTGAAACTAATATATTATATAGACTCATTAACTGCAAAGTGAGATATTTCAAGCCTTTACTTGTTACTTTTGATGATTGTTGCTTACAGTTTACGATAACCCCAAATCTCCAAAAATTTAAATTTGGATTTGGGGTTTCCTTAAGCTGTAAATCACAATCATCAAAATTATAACAAATAATGGCTTGAAATATCTCACTTTGCATGTAATGAGTCTATATAATATATTAGTTTCACCATTTAAGTTGAATTACTGAAAGAAATTAACTTTTGCACGATATACTAATTTTCTGAGTTTCACCTGTAGATGCCAGTATTGCTATGCAGCAGCATAAACATGTAATTGCAGCAGTGAATGTCAGTTTTGTAATACAGTAACATAACAGATGTCATTGCTCCTGGTGTGCACTAGATATCAGCGTTGCTATGCAGTAACATAACAGCAGTAATTTCTGCCAGGGAGCATATTACAAAATGCTAAGGGGCCTATTCATCAAACCAACCACCGGTTCGTGAGCCAATCAGAGCTCACGCACCGGCAGCCAATCAGTAGCCATCACTGCCGGTCCACGAGCTCTGATTGGCTCACGAACCGGCGGCTGGTTTGAGGTCCTACACGCCACCAACACCGCCCGACATAGCTGCACACTCCGCCCTGCCTGGTCCCTGACAGCTGACACACGCAGCAGCCGCTGCCGGACTGAGCACTAAGGGGCAGGAGAGGTGCACACCACGCTCTCCTCCCCTGACACACAGCAGCAGCGGTGAGCAGCACAGTGGGGTGGCATGTGTGGAGCAATGTGTATCTGGCACTGTGGGGCAATGTCTATCTGGCAATGTGGGGCATTTGTGTAACTGGCACTGTGGGGCATATGTGTATCTGCCACTGCACTGGCATGTGTGTATCTGCACTACCCTTTTGGGGGCATATGTGTATCACGTCCCATTTTAATTGGCCACACTCACTGTTTGGTACGCGCACTCAGTGCCACTAAGGGCATACTGTCCTACTCTCCCGGAATGGCCGGAAGGCTCCCGAAAATCGGGTGACCCTCCCGGCCCCCCGGAAGAGCAGGCAAGTCTCCCGATTTGCGGGGTCCCCCCTGCCCGTCCGCCCACTTAGGGGTATATTTACTAAGGTCCCGATTTTGACCGAGATGGTGTTTTTTCTTCAAAGTGTCATCTCGGGAATTTACTAAACTCAAATCACGGCAGTGATGAGGCCATTCGTATTTTTTTGGAAGTTCATGTTTAAAAATACGAATGAATACACCATCGGTCAAACGCGGCTGTTTAGGTATGAATCACGGTCATTTACTAACCATTCGTATTTGTAATGTGTACTGTGAAAATGCCTTTGCGGTTGTGAAAAAATACAAATCGTAAAAAAGTGCTAAAAAAAAGTAGACCTGCTTTTGATAAGCGTGTTTACATGTGTATTCAATTATCCATTAGTCACACCTGAATGTTTGGCCCTATAAAAGAGTCCTAGGCACATTTTGAATAACTCTCACTCTGAAATGGCGGCTGTTGTGTGTGCTACTGATTTTCTGGTTGCTGGGGGATACCTGAGACTGCTCCATGACTCTTCAATAAATCAGGGCCAGGTAAGTGAACATGGTCAGCAGGTTGTACAGGTGCCGCGGAGGCTGCGCCAGCCTCGTTTTTTTAGGGGGCGTTTAAACTTAAACGCATTGTCTGATGATAGGGTCATACAGATGTTTAGGCTAAATAGAAACAACATTTTCCGTCTGTATGAATTTGTCAAACTGGGCCTAGACCCTGAGACAGCACGCTCTCGCTCTGTCTCAGGCCTGCACAAACTCCTGGCTGTGTTGCACTTTATGGCTACTGGGAGCTTCCAGGCTGTGACAGGCGACGTCATTGGTATCTCCCAGCCCACCTTTTCAAAATATTTGAATCAGGTGAGTTGAAATATACATACACGTCTATGTCTAAGTGTTGCTTCTGTTAGGTCTTAGAACATAGTATTGTATTGATTACAGATCATGACACTCACCTTATATTTATTAATGTCCACTCAGGTTTTGGATGTCTTGGAACCCCATATAGATGCCTCTATCTGCTTCCCTACCCAGGAGTCGCAGTGGCAAGCAGTCAGGGTAGCTTTCTATGAGCTTGCTGGCATGCCCAATGTGCTGGGTGCCATAGATTGCACACACGTTGAGCGGAGACCACCTAGGCGCAGGCAATATATTTATACCAATAGACATCTGGGCCAATCCACTAATGTCCAGGTGGTTTGTGAAGCAAATCTAAAAATTATGAGTGTGGTTGCAGGTTACCCTGGCGGCTGCCATGACTCCTTCATCCTCAGTCAGTCATCTCTCTTCGATAAATTTGAGGACGGACAAATGCCTGATGGCTGGCTGCTGGGTATGTTCCAAGTGTGTTGTGTGTATGTGTGTTACCTTCAAACTCCTTTTTTTTTTTTTTTTACATAATACACATGTCCTAATGTTCGATATATCTGTATTTCAGGTGATGGTGGTTATGGCTGCTACTCTTGGCTACTTACTCCATTGTCCCAACCTGATTCTCCTGCTGAACACAGTTACAATCATGCACATAAGTCTACGCGGAACGTGATAGAAAGATGTTTTGGTGTGCTGAAATCTAGGTTTCGGTGTCTGGATAAATCTGCTGGGCTTTTGTTGTATAGTCCCTGAAAGGTGACTAGGATTGTGTTCTGCTGCTGTTTTCTTCATAATCTGTGTTTGAAACAACATCTGACACATGATGATGAAGAAAACAGTCAGCAAGCAGAGGAGTTAGAAACATCTGGTGACAGTGTGAGTACAGATGTAGGGAGGCAGGTAAGGCAAGAAGTTATTCAGCGTTATTTTACCCGTAAGTATTATTAAGTTTTAAATCACCTTGACTAACCACTTTTATTAAATGTATTGTAGGTGTGAATGTGTGTTTTGTTCGTTAGTGTTTGTTCTTTATGCTGGTCTGTACATGTTTTTTATAAAAAAAAAAAAAACATTGTTACTCATTACCCCGTTAAACCATACACACATAGCGTGTTTTAAAATGATTGGCACGGACACAGGAATTTTTGGAAATACAATAGACAAAAATTTATTGTCAAAACACAAATTTCAAGCATTCATCTTTTTTTTTTTTTTGTGTGTGCTGGGTGCAGAGGTTTGACCAGGGTCGTTGGCCCGTGTTCTGCTTGAGCTTGGAACAGGGGAGGTAACTGGGGTCTGGCTTGGGGTAGTCGTTCCGGAGCTGGAGCTGACTTGTTGGGCTGCCATCACAGTTATGCTTTGGCTGAGGTTGTGTATGCTGGTATTAAGTTGATTATTTGTGGCAGTGTGGCTGGCAATAATTCTAGACAAAGTTTCTTTCACTACTTGGTTGTGCTGGATTACTTGGATTAGGGCTTGTTGCTGCCGCTGTTGCTCATCGATTATTCTAGTTAAATTGGCAAGCATTTGAGTGTTGTCCGCCCTGATTTGCTCCATTAAAGTAGCTATTCTGCCTACCTGAACAATCAGTTTGCCCGAGTTCCGACTAATGCGCGGAAGATGATGGGGCAGACTGGCAAGGTGTTGTGTGTGCGTGTTCAGGTAGGCAGTGTTTTGGACCTGTTGTGTGGCCCAACTGTTCCAAAAGTCAGGGGACATTTGTTGCTGGGGTGGAGTTGGAATCAATTGTGGGTTTACGGATGCTTGTGGCATATCCTGCTGCTGGGTTGGCTGGGTAGGATCAACAGGCTGCAGGTGTAGTATTATGGTAGGCTGTTGGTCAGGTTCCTGCTGGTCGTCCTCGACCATGATGGGTGGTTCTGTATGGGGTTGACAACAGCCACTATTTACTAAAAATTATATTTCTTTGCTTGTCATAAACATGGCTTACTTAATAATACTCATGAAAATGTTGCAGATTTTGTGTGCTCAAATTAACTAGGAATCTTTCCTTTAGAAACACAAATGTGCCTTCACAGGCGTGCGCAGAGACTGACTGGCGGGTTCCGCTCTGAACTCCCTCCCCCCCCCTCCAAAGCATTATAGTGTTCTCTCACATCCCCTGTCCTGGATATAGACTGCTCACCTGGACGGCCCAGAGGAGTGGACTGGGGAGGTGTGAGAACACTATAATGCCGCGGAGGGGGGGGGGGGGGGGAGTCCGGTGCGAAACCCGCAATTCAGTTTCTGCGCACGCCTGTATGTGCCTTCTAATTTACAAAACACAATTTGTTCTAAAAATTGGTTTGTTCACAGACTCTAATCCATAATGATATGGGAAACACAAAGATCTTTCGACATTTTACATTAATGCATTTAAAGATTGTGTATGCCCCTTCCTTTCGAGAAACACACACAAGGCAGTAAATGTGGTTTGTAACACACTCATTAATTGCTAAAGCCAGTCAGTGTTTTTAAAAAAATATTAGTAAACTATATTTTAATTTCTTAATCTTCAAGAACCATGCAAATGTCTTAAGGTGGCCTATGTTTCTAAATGGTGATGTTGCCCATGCCAAACATTTGTATTAAACATTACATTTTGTATTTTTATTGTGGTTTTATTTTTTAAAGTTTAAAATGGTTGCTATGGCCAACATCACATCTGAAAATGGTTGTAGAAAATTTTATAACAAAACACATGTGCTTGTTGTTTGACATTATGGCCATGAATAACAAATTACAAAAATATAATTGTATTGACACTACACAAACAGTGGTGCAGCTGAAATAACCATGAGAAGACCTAAGGATTTGAAAAGACAATCATATGTGCAAGGTGATAAAGGCACAAGCCAAACAGAGACGTTTTACATTTCTACAGATTAATATTACACTTTTTCTGCATATAACACCTTGCACATATCAGTGGTTTTTAAAATCATTATGCCTTATCCAGGTTCATTCAAAGACCACACTGTGTTAAACTTTTTTGACATTTTTTTTTATTTTTTACTCACCAGACAGCTGAGGTGATTGTGGCTCATCACTTTGTGGACTTGCCAAAATTGCCTGTGGTGGCTGGAGCAACACTGCGGAGATGCGCCGCCGGGGTGGTGATGATGGAGCCGCAGACTCAGACTCAACACGACGTGTCTTGCTTGGCCTCCTAGGCAAACTCACAGAGCCCTGTGATGGGCGCCTTAGAGGAGGGCGGCTTGCAGAAGAAGAACCTATGTGAAAAGAGAAACATTAATATTTTGTACTTCTATGTGTTTGATGAATATGTGATTACAGTGAATTCTTACCTGCATTACCACCATCTGCATCACTTGGCAGTGTTAGCTGTGGCCTGTCTGTGGTGCTTCTCTGGCGTACTGTTGAAAAATTTGACAAGACCTTATGACCATTCTTTGAATACTCATTGTTATCAGAAATTCCTTAATGTTATGTAAACATCTTGAACATAATGATAAGTAAACTATTTTATGTTTAAGCTATTCTGGATTACTTAATTGGGTGTGTATTCTTCAAATAAGATAGTATTGCACTAAATAATCCATATCCAAAGCTAAATTCAGCACAATATTTGCCATTTAATTTGTCACAACAAAATTGCCACAAACTAAATAAAAACAAGAACAACACACAATAAACAACAATAACAAAAAAAGAACAATATTTAATAAATGTTTTTAAAATAAACAGTTATGGACAAGCAGGATCTCTGATTATGTATTATAACTACACATACCAGCATGCACTGCAACAGATGTACCATTCACTAATAACAAAACTCAGGCAATGCATGATGGGACTTGTAGTTTGGAAACACCTTTACAGCTACAGGTTGCACAGGCCTGCACGACATCACCAACACAATGTAAAAATTAAAAAAATGACAATCACAATTAGCAGCAGTAAAATTAAAAAAAAATAAAAAATATTTTAAACAAACTCACCATCCTGCCTTGGCCGGTCCGAATCCCAGACATGAGTCGCACCAACCACTTCAGAAGGAATAAGGGACCGCACAGGCTCCTCCCAATCCCGATAAGTAGCACGGAAGGGGTGTCCACCCCCGGTTTGGCGGGCTGATTTGGCCTCCTTGGCCATCTTGGCCTTGACACGGCGCTTGATGTCATAAAAACGCTTGCGACACGTGTCCTCAGTCCGCCTCACCACACCCTCACTATTCACTGCCGCAATCACTTTTCCCCACAGGACAGACTTCCTACGTGAGGATACCTTGGCAGCATCCTGGCCAAACAATTGCAGATGATGCCTCATCAGCTCCCGCACCAAAGCCATGTTTTCAGCATAGCTGAATTTCACATTGCGCCCAGTCCTGGTAGTGGTGCGTGGCTGCGGAGCCACAACACCATCACTATCACTGGAAAACGCAGCAACAGGAACCCCCTCCTCCTCCTCACTAACCTCCTCCCTCTCACTAACCCCCTCCACCTCACTCACCTCCTCCCTCTCACTGACCTCCTCCACCTCACTCACCTCCTCCCTCTCACTAACCTCCTCCACCACACTGACCTCTGACTGAGACATAATCCCCACAAACTACAAAAAACACAGAGGAAAAAAAACAGAAAACACACTCCTCCACTACCACTACACACTACACACCCAACACACACACACACACACACACACACACACACACACACACACTCACAAACAATGACAATAGAAAGGAAAAAAAAACAAGGACAAAAAAGTAGACAAACTTTGAAAAAACTACACAACAAGTATGACAATACTACTTACACACACAGTACAGCACTCAACAATCGCAAAACGCCGCTCAAAATCCACCAAAAACTCCAACAAACTCACCAACTCCTATTACACCTTCCTCTCTCCTCTCCACTAGCTAAACCCATGAGGTGCGGACAGTTTGGGGCGTTTTATAGTAATGTGCACAGACACTCCTCCATCACGAATCAAACCAATCACGGACGAGTGACAAAAACGAAACTTAGAAAAAAAACGGCGGCCGTGAACGGACAAACACTGCCGTAACCGACATGTGACGCAGTCGTAAAAAAAAACTAATAACACGGCCGACAAACCACAAAATCGGCCGCATTATAACGAAAAAAACACGAATGACATCGACATCGGAAAAGACTAAAAATACAAATACGACAGCTTAGTAAATGAGGCGTAACAAATTCAAAAAGTTGCACAAATACACTGTCGATGTCATTCGTGATGAATCTCACTCAAAATCGGTACTAATACGAATGTTAGTAAATATACCCCCTAGTGTGTAAAGTGGGCGGTCCGGGCAGTCGATGACGCGATTCTTGCTGAATCGCGTCATCATAGCTATGCCCCCTGCAGTGTAATGCCGGTGATCGTGGCATTACAGAGCAGGGGGCGTGGCTTAAAGGAGGTGTCAATGTGACCCCACCCTTGCTCCTCCCCTGTCCCGCCCCTGTCCCGCCTCCGGACACCCCCTCCTTTACAGCACAGCCTCCCCTGCCCGCCCGCTGAGCCGACCTGGCTGCTCTCTCCCGCAGAGAGCAGCCAGAATATCGGTAAGTATGACTAAGGGACATAACTACTGAGGGAATAACTACTGGGGGGCAGGCTAATTTTGGTTGATTATTTTTGTATGGCCCCTGAAGGATTTTATAAATATCTAAATGGCCCATGGTAGAAAAAAGGTTCCCCACCCCTGCTTTAAGGCTATCATAACAGGCAGAGGCAGAACTCTGGGATGCAACGGAGTCATCTGCCGCAGGGCTCCTGCTCTGAAGGGGGGCACCTTTCCTCCCATTCTATGACACCTTTGAATTAAATTAATTGATAGCTGTCGCTGTCTTTTCAGTGGCCGACTTCCTCACTGTTCCCTGCACCTTACAAGTCACACCCTCTTTATTATACTGAATATACACATTTTACAAGTATCACACCCAGGATTAGAAACCACGACATATTACACTGGAAGCAGACACCTTACTGATGAAGCGGTTTGCTCCTGTATAGGAAATATGAGAATTTTAACTATGGGGGTCATTCCGAGTTGTTCGCTCGTTATTTTTCTTTCGCAACGGAGCGATTAGTCGCTAAGGCGCATGCGCAATGTCCGCAGTGCGACTGCACCAAGTAAAATTGCTATGCAGTTAGGTATTTTACTCACGGCATTACAAGGTTTTTTCTTCGTTCTGGTGATCGTAATGTGATTGACAGGAAGTGGGTGTTTCTGGGCGGAAACTGGCCGTTTTATGGGAGTGTGTGAAAAAACGCTACAGTTTCTGGGAAAAACGCGGGAGTGGCTGGAGAAACGGAGGAGTGTCTGGGCGACCGCTGGGTGTGTTTGTGACATCAAACCAGGAACGACAAGCACTGAACTGATCGCAGATGCCGAGTAAGTGTGGAGCTACTCAGAAACTGCTAAGAAGTGTCTATTCGCAATTTTGCTAATCTTTCGTTCGCAATTTTGATAAGCTAAGATTCACTCCCAGTAGGCGGCTGCTTAGCGTGTGCAAAGCTGCTAAAAGCAGCTTGCGAGCGAACAACTCGGAATGAGGGTCAATATGAAGATACTTCTCTGACAATTACACGTAACTTCATATAGGGGGTAATTCCAAGTTGATCGCAGCAGGAAATTTTTTAGCAGTTGGGCAAAACCATGTGCAATGCAGGGGAGGCAGATATAACATGTGCAGAGAGAGTTAGATTTGGGTGGGTTATTTTATTTCTGTGCAGGGTAAATACTAGATTTTTTTTAAACAAAAAGTTTTAACAGGAGGCGCTGTCCAGTCATGATTAATAGTTAAAATATATTTATTTTACAAATAACACATATCTGGCCATTTAGAATAATAAAAAATAAAATAAACAGTATAATAAAAATGTGATCCAATGATCACCAGTGTATAGCATCCGATGTTAGTGCATCAATAAAGGCATGCAATCTCTCTTACTGCCGGCATTAGTCACTCATAATTATTAGTATGTTGGTATATTAATACAACTGTCCACTTGAACTTGGATCCAATGCAGTCAATACATTGCCTCAGATGTTGCTATTGGTTTCACTCCTACCTCCCTTATATGGCAAAATTATGGGGGGCTTTTACAAGTTGGAGTCCATAGGTAACTGACGCAATGAAGGATCCAAATGAAGATTTTGTAAGAGCTAAAAGGGAGCTCTCCCTGAGTATACTTGCTTTCAGCAGCTGTTGATCCAGCAAGACAGTGTCCACAGATAAGGTTAAAGTGCGAGTGTGCGATATCCAGCAGCGGTTGCAGCCTAACCACGTGACGCGTTTCCCCGCCTCTCCACTTCCGGGTATTCAGCGGCTTCCTCTCCGGGCAACTGTGATGAACTTACGCCACTGATAACAGGCTATGCTAACAGGGAATAGCAATAAAGATAGAGAAAATACAGGCAACAGTTATGGGTTCAAATAAAATCTATGGGTTTACAGTAGATGAGCTGAAGATGGCATATGAGGTCATGAGTACAATGATAATTCACAAAATATAACATAAAAAGTTGCTGACGGTGAGCACAATATGGGAGGGCTATCAGGGCCGGACTAGGACTAATAATAGGTCCTGGCATTTAAAGCACACAGAAAAGTCCTTTCTATTAAAGCAGGCATTCCCAACTGCGGTCCTCAAGGCACACCAACAGTGCAGGTTTTAGTGAGATCCAGGCTTCAGCACAGATGGTTAAATCAACATAACTGAGGTACCAATTAAGTCCCCTGTGTTCCAGCCTGGATATCACTAATACCAGGACTGTAATACCGCTTTCACATCGCTAATGCCGGATCCCACCCGGTAAAAGAAACGTGTCCTTACCGGGTGGGATCAGGCATTTGCTCCCCTCTGCTGGCTTTCCGACCCGGCAATATACCGGGTCGGTTGCCGTAGCAGCGGGGGGGGGGCGCAGGGGCGGGGGTGGAGGCGGAGCTGGGAGATGAGCTCATCTCCTGCGCTGCCTCTCCCTATGCTGTGAATGGGAACCGTGTCGCATCGACACGGCTCCCATTCACACTGCACCTGACCCGGTATTCAACCCGGGTATAATCCTTCTTTTATACCGGGTTGAATTACCGGGTCAGGCGACCCGCTAATTCTCAGAGAGTGCTTTCACATCGCACACTGACCCGTGTCGACACGGCAATATGCCGTGTTGATACCGGGTTATTTGTGCGATGTGAAAGGGGTATTAGTGTGCCTTGAGGACCGAGGTTGGGAATGCCTGTATTAGAGAAATGTTGGGAGGTATGCACACAGGCCCAACCCGGCCTTAGCATCTGTCTCCTGGCATAGACTCCTCCACTTACTATTCCTGACTCCTCCTACTTCTTAGTCTATGCTCTTACAAATATATTAATATTACAACAACATACAAGTGTACACCATTCTCTATTAAAATACACATTGCAGAGCTCATCCTGCAGGGGATACAGACGTGCCATAGTCAGACATTTGGTATTTGGTTGGTTCTGCTAGGTAAAGTTGGCACCTGGTGACAGTGGCGTAGGTCACACACAAAGAAAGGGAGGGCATTTTCCCAGTTGATGTAAGCCCAGGTTTAGCAGTCATATAGGATTGGATAGTGGGGGTGATTCCGAGTTGTTCGCTCGCTAGCAGATTTTAGCAGCATTGCACACGCTAGGCCACCGCCCTCTGGGAGTGTATCTTAGTTTAGCAGAATAGCGAACGAAAGATTAGCAGAATTGCGAATAGAAAATTCTTTGCAGTTTCTGAGTAGCTCCAGACCTACTCACAGATTGCGATCAGCTCAGGCCGTTTCGTTCCTGGTTTGACGTCACAAACACGCCCTACGTTCGGCCAGCCACTCCCCCGTTTCTCCAGACACTCCCACGTTTTTTCCTGGCACGCCTGCATTTTTCCGCACACTCCCAGAAAACGGTCAGTTTCCGCCCAGAAACATCCACTTCCTCTCAATCATTCACCGATCACTTCAACGATGAAAAATCTTCGTTCAGACGTGAGTAAATCTACTAAGTTTTGTGCTAAAATACTTACCGCATGCGCACTGCGAACCATGCGCATGCGTATTTTTGCCTTAATCGCTCAGTTGCGAAAATCGGCAAACGAGCGAACAACTCGGATTGACCCCCAGTGTTCACTGTAGGAATTATTTAGGGCAGGCGTGCTGACCATAGAGGAGGACACCTCTGTGGATACCAAAGCAGAGCTGTAAGTACACATTTTGGTCCCCTGTGCACATAAACAGCATTGGTTCCATCTCCCCCCCTCCCCCTGCCCATACACCATGTAGGGAGCCCTCTCAGGAAAAACACAGAAAGAAACTCCTAGGCTTCTATATAGGAACACAATCTGATGATGGCATTGCCCACCGCTTCCAAGATTAAACAGTAATACCAAAACCACTTTCCTAATATTGTTTAAGGTCAGAGCTGGCCCTAAACAATATGATGCCCTAGGCAAGATTTTGGCTGGTGCCCCCTAGCACTGCCGCTAGTTCAGCCTCTGACCCTGCACCAGAGCCGGCCATAGGCATAGGCAAAATAGGCAATTGCCTAGGGCATTTGATATGCCTAGGGGCATCAGCAGCTTCTGCTGATTAAAATGATATGCGGCATGCCTATATTCTGTGTGTAGCATGTCATATGCAGATACAACCACAGTCTCACACAGTATATATGCATGTTGCATATCATTTTAATCAGCAGAAACTGATTGTGCATCCTAGCGACATAGCAATGCAAATAAGATGCATTTTCATTAAAACAAGTGTTCCCAGACTTTAGCATTGAGGCAAGATTTATGAGGACACATCTGTATTCAAGCAGAGGCAGAGGTCATAGTGTTAGTGTGAGTGTTGTGTGCACATGAGTCGGTTGGTTGTGCTGTAGTGTTCGGAATATGTGTAAGCAGCATTATGTGTGTCATGTAAAAATGCATTAATAATGTGCAACATATGTGTAAGGGGCACTATGTGTGTCATTATGTGTATAGGGGCACTTATAATGTGCAAATAATGTGGGCACTAATAATGTGTAGGAGGCACTGTGTGTGTCATTATGTGTATAAGGGCATTAATAATGTGTGGCATATGTGTAAGGGACATTACGTGTAAAAGGACATTAATAAAGGTTGTCATAATGTGTAAGGTGCATTATGTTTATAAGGACATTAAAAATGTGTCTCATATGTGTAAGGGGCATTACTGTGTGGCATTATGTGTATAAGGTGCTCTACTATGTAGCGTTGCGTATAGAAAGGGCACTACTGTGTCATCGAATGTGAATAAAGAGCAATAGGGTGTGGTGTAATGTGAATAAGGAGCAATTCAGTGTGATGTAATGTGAATAAGGGGCTCTACTGTAAGGAGTAACGTTTATAAGGTAAAGTGATACTACTGTGGGATGTAATATGAATTATGGACACTATCGCATGATCAAATGTGAATAAAGTTGCACTACTGAGTGGTGTAATTGGAATTGGGGTTACTATTGTGTGGCCATGCCCCTTGCTAGCAAAAACACACCACTTTTTGGGCTGTGCGCCAAATGTGCGAACTGTTCCTATTTAAAATATAGGGGGTACAAACTAGAGATGAGCGGGTTCGGTTTCTCTGAATCCGAACCCGCACGAACTTCATGTTTTTTTTCACGGGTCCGAGCGACTCGGATCTTCCCGCCTTGCTCGGTTAACCCGAGCGCGCCCGAACGTCATCATGACGCTGTCGGATTCTCGCGAGACTCGGATTCTATATAAGGAGCCGCGCGTCGCCGCCATTTTCACACGTGCATTGAGATTGATAGGGAGAGGACGTGGCTGGCGTCCTCTCCATTTAGATTAGAAGAGAGAGAGAGAGAGATTGACCTGATTTACTGGAGCTTAGGAGTACTGTAGAACTGTAGAGAGTGCAGAGTTTACTAGTGACTGACCACAGTGACCACCAGACAGTGCAGTTTTATTTAATATATCCGTTCTCTGCCTGAAAAAAACGATACACAGTGACTCAGTCACATACCATATCTGTGTGCACTGCTCAGCCCAGTGTGCTGCATCATCTATGTATATATCTGACTGTGCTCAGCTCACACATCTTATAATTGTGGGGGAGACTGGGGAGCACTGCAGTGCCAGTTATAGGTTATAGCAGGAGCCAGGAGTACATATTATTATTAAAATTAAACAGTGCACACTTTTGCTGCAGGAGTGCCACTGCCAGTGTGACTGACCAGTGACCTGACCACACTGACCACCAGTATAGTTAGTAGTATAGTATACTATATTGTGATTGCCTGAAAAAGTTAAACACTCGTATCTGACTGTGCTCAGCTCACACATCTTATAATTGTGGGGGAGACTGGGGAGCACTGCAGTGCCAGTTATAGGTTATAGCAGGAGCCAGGAGTACATATTATTATTAAAATTAAACAGTGCACACTTTTGCTGCAGGAGTGCCACTGCCAGTGTGACTGACCAGTGACCTGACCACACTGACCACCAGTATAGTTAGTAGTATAGTATACTATATTGTGATTGCCTGAAAAAGTTAAACACTCGTCGTGTGACTTCACTTGTGTTTTTTTTTTTATTCTATAAAAAACTCATTCTGCTGACAGACAGTGTCCAGCAGGTCCGTCATTATATAATATATACCTGTCCGGCTGCAGTAGTGATATATATATATTTTTTATATCATTATTTATCATCCAGTCGCAGCAGACACAGTACGGTAGTTCACGGCTGTAGCTACCTCTGTGTCGGCACTCGGCAGTCCGTCCATAATTGTATACCACCTACCCGTGGTTTTTTTTTCTTTCTTCTTTATACATACATACTACTACTACATCTCTTTATCAACCAGTCTATATTAGCAGCAGACACAGTACAGTACGGTAGTCCACGGCTGTAGCTACCTCTGTGTCGGCACTCCGTCCATAATTGTATACCACCTACCCGTGGTTTTTTTTTCTTTCTTCTTTATACATACATACTACTACTACATCTCTTTATCAACCAGTCTATATTAGCAGCAGACACAGTACAGTACGGTAGTCCACGGCTGTAGCTACCTCTGTGTCGGCACTGGGCAGTCCGTCCATAATTGTATACCACCTACCCGTGGTTTTTTTTCTTTCTTCTTTATACATACATACTACTACTACATCTCTTTATCAACCAGTCTATATTAGCAGCAGACACAGTACAGTACGGTAGTCCACGGCTGTAGCTACCTCTGTGTCGGCACTGGGCAGTCCGTCCATAATTGTATACCACCTACCCGTGGTTTTTTTTTCTTTCTTCTTTATACATACATACTACTACTACTACATCTCTTTATCAACCAGTCTATATTAGCAGCAGACACAGTACAGTACGGTAGTCCACGGCTGTAGCTACCTCTGTGTCGGCACTCGGCAGTCCGTCCATATTTGTATACCACCTACCCGTGGTTTTTTTTCTTTCTTCTTTATACATACATACTACTACTACTACATCTCTTTATCAACCAGTCTATATTAGCAGCAGACACAGTAAAGTACGGTAGTCCACGGCTGTAGCTACCTCTGTGTCGGCACTGGGCAGTCCGTCCATAATTGTATACCACCTACCCGTGGTTTTTTTTTCTTTCTTCTTTATACATACATACTACTACTACATCTCTTTATCAACCAGTCTATATTAGCAGCAGACACAGTACAGTACGGTAGTCCACGGCTGTAGCTACCTCTGTGTCGGCACTGGGCAGTCCGTCCATAATTGTATACCACCTACCCGTGGTTTTTTTTTCTTTCTTCTTTATACATACATACTACTACTACTACTACATCTCTTTATCAACCAGTCTATATTAGCAGCAGACACAGTACAGTACGGTAGTCCACGGCTGTAGCTACCTCTGTGTCGGCACTGGGCAGTCCGTCCATAATTGTATACCACCTACCCGTGGTTTTTTTTTCTTTCTTCTTTATACATACATACTACTACTACATCTCTTTATCAACCAGTCTATATTAGCAGCAGACACAGTACAGTACGGTAGTCCACGGCTGTAGCTACCTCTGTGTCGGCACTGGGCAGTCCGTCCATAATTGTATACCACCTACCCGTGGTTTTTTTTTCTTTCTTCTTTATACATACATACTACTACTACATCTCTTTATCAACCAGTCTATATTAGCAGCAGACACAGTACAGTACGGTAGTCCACGGCTGTAGCTACCTCTGTGTCGGCACTCGGCAGTCCGTCCATAATTGTATACCACCTACCCGTGTTTTTTTTTTCTTTCTTCTTTATACATACATACTACTACTACATCTCTTTATCAACCAGTCTATATTAGCAGCAGACACAGTACAGTACGGTAGTCCACGGCTGTAGCTACCTCTGTGTCGGCACTGGGCAGTCCATCCATAATTGTATACCACCTACCCGTGGTTTTTTTTTCTTTCTTCTTTATACATACATACTACTACTACATCTCTTTATCAACCAGTCTATATTAGCAGCAGACACAGTACAGTACGGTAGTCCACGGCTGTAGCTACCTCTGTGTCGGCACTCGGCAGTCCGTCCATAATTGTATACCACCTACCCGTGGTTTTTTTTTCTTTCTTCTTTATACATACATACTACTACTACATCTCTTTATCAACCAGTCTATATTAGCCGCAGACACAGTACAGTACGGTAGTCCACGGCTGTAGCTACCTCTGTGTCGGCACTCGGCAGTCCATCCATAATTGTATACTAGTATCCATCCATCTCCATTGTTTACCTGAGGTGCCTTTTAGTTGTGCCTATTAAAATATGGAGAACAAAAATGTTGAGGTTCCAAAATTAGGGAAAGATCAAGATCCACTTCCACCTCGTGCTGAAGCTGCTGCCACTAGTCATGGCCGAGACGATGAAATGCCAGCAACGTCGTCTGCCAAGGCCGATGCCCAATGTCATAGTACAGAGCATGTCAAATCCAAAACACCAAATATCAGTAAAAAAAGGACTCCAAAACCTAAAATAAAATTGTCGGAGGAGAAGCGTAAACTTGCCAATATGCCATTTACCACACGGAGTGGCAAGGAACGGCTGAGGCCCTGGCCTATGTTCATGGCTAGTGGTTCAGCTTCACATGAGGATGGAGGCACTCAGCCTCTCGCTAGAAAAATGAAAAGACTCAAGCTGGCAAAAGCAGTAGCACCGCAAAGAACTGTGCGTTCTTCGAAATCCCAAATCCACAAGGAGAGTCCAATTGTGTCGGTTGCGATGCCTGACCTTCCCAACACTGGACGTGAAGAGCATGCGCCTTCCACCATTTGCACGCCCCCTGCAAGTGCTGGAAGGAGCACCCGCAGTCCAGTTCCTGATAGTCAGATTGAAGATGTCAGTGTTGAAGTACACCAGGATGAGGAGGGTGTTGCTGGCGCTGGGGAGGAAATTGACCAGGAGGATTCTGATGGTGAGGTGGTTTGTTTAAGTCAGGCACCCGGGGAGACACCTGTTGTCCGTGGGAGGAATAGGGCCGTTGACATGCCTGGTGAAAATACCAAAAAAATCAGCTCTTCGGTGTGGAAGTATTTCACCAGAAATGCGGACAACAGGTGTCAAGCCGTGTGTTCCCTTTGTCAAGCTGTAATAAGTAGGGGTAAGGACGTTAACCACCTCGGAACATCCTCCCTTATACGTCACCTGCAACGCATTCATAATAAGTCAGTGACAAGTTCAAAAACTTGGGCCGACAGCGGAAGCAGTCCACTGACCAGTAAATCCCTTCCTCTTGTAACCAAGCTCACGCAAACCACCCCACCAACTCCCTCAGTGTCAATTTCCTCCTTCCCCAGGTATGCCAATAGTCCTGCAGGCCATGTCACTGGCAATTCTGACGAGTCCTCTCCTGCCTGGGATTCCTCCGATGCATCCTTGCGTGTAACGCCTACTGCTGCTGGCGCTGCTGTTGTTGCTGCTGGGAGTCGATGGTCATCCCAGAGGGGAAGTCGTAAGCCCACTTGTACTACTTCCAGTAAGCAATTGACTGTCCAACAGTCCTTTGCGAGGAAGATGAAATATCACAGCAGTCATCCTGTTGCAAAGCGGATAACTGAGTCCTTGACAACTATGTTGGTGTTAGACGTGCGTCCGGTATCCGCCGTTAGTTCACAGGGAACTAGACAATTTATTGAGGCAGTGTGCCCCCGTTACCAAATACCATCTAGGTTCCACTTCTGTAGGCAGGCGATACCGAGAATGTACACGGACGTCAGAAAAAGACTCACCAGTGTCCTAAAAAATGCAGTTGTACCCAATGTCCACTTAACCACGGACATGTGGACAAGTGGAGCAGGGCAGGGTCAGGACTATATGACTGTGACAGCCCACTGGGTAGATGTATGGACTCCCGCCGCAAGAACAGCAGCGGCGGCACCAGTAGCAGCATCTCGCAAACGCCAACTCTTTCCTAGGCAGGCTACGCTTTGTATCACCGCTTTCGAGAATACGCACACAGCTAAAAACCTCTTACGGCAACTGAGGAAGATCATCGCAGAATGGCTTACCCCAATTGGACTCTCCTGTGGATTTGTGGCATCGGACAACGCCAGCAATATTGTGTGTGCATTAAATATGGGCAAATTCCAGCACGTCCCATGTTTTGCACATACCTTGAATTTGGTGGTGCAGAATTTTTTAAAAAACGACAGGGGCGTGCAAGAGATGCTGTCGGTGGCCAGAAGAATTGCGGGACACTTTCGGCGTACAGGCACCACGTACAGAAGACTGGAGCACCACCAAAAACTACTGAACCTGCCCTGCCATCATCTGAAGCAAGAAGTGGTAACGAGGTGGAATTCAACCCTCTATATGCTTCAGAGGTTGGAGGAGCAGCAAAAGGCCATTCAAGCCTATACAATTGAGCACGATATAGGAGGTGGAATGCACCTGTCTCAAGTGCAGTGGAGAATGATTTCAACGTTGTGCAAGGTTCTGATGCCCTTTGAACTTGCCACACGTGAAGTCAGTTCAGACACTGCCAGCCTGAGTCAGGTCATTCCCCTCATCAGGCTTTTGCAGAAGAAGCTGGAGGCATTGAAGAAGGAGCTAAAAGCGAGCGATTCCGCTAGGCATGTGGGACTTGTGGATGCAGCCCTTAATTCGCTTAACAAGGATTCACGGGTGGTCAATCTGTTGAAATCAGAGCACTACATTTTGGCCACCGTGCTCGATCCTAGATTTAAAACCTACCTTGGATCTCTCTTTCCGGCAGACACAAGTCTGCTGGGGTGCAAAGACCTGCTGGTGACAAAATTGTCAAGTCAAGCGGAACGCGACCTGTCAACATCTCCTCCTTCACATTCTCCCACAACTGGGGGTGCGAGGAAAAGGCTCAGAATTCCGAGCCCACCCGCTGGCGGTGATGCAGGGCAGTCTGGAGCGACTGCTGATGCTGACATCTGGTCCGGACTGAAGGACCTGACAACGATTACGGACATGTCGTCTACTGTCACTGCATATGATTCTCTCAACATTGAAAGAATGGTGGAGGATTATATGAGTGACCGCATCCAAGTAGGCACGTCAGACAGTCCGTACTTATACTGGCAGGAAAAAGAGGCAATTTGGAGGCCCTTGCACAAACTGGCTTTATTCTACCTAAGTTGCCCTCCCACAAGTGTGTACTCCGAAAGAGTGTTTAGTGCCGCCGCTCACCTTGTCAGCAATCGGCGTACGAGGTTACATCCAGAAAATGTGGAGAAGATGATGTTCATTAAAATGAATTATAATCAATTCCTCCGCGGAGACATTGACCAGCAGCAATTGCCTCCACAAAGTACACAGGGAGCTGAGATGGTGGATTCCAGTGGGGACGAATTGATAATCTGTGAGGAGGGGGATGTACACGGTGATGATGATGAGGTGGACATCTTGCCTCTGTAGAGCCAGTTTGTGCAAGGAGAGATTAATTGCTTCTTTTTTGGTGGGGGTCCAAACCAACCCGTCATATCAGTCACAGTCGTGTGGCAGACCCTGTCACTGAAATGATGGGTTGGTTAAAGTGTGCATGTCCTGTTTATACAACATAAGGGTGGGTGGGAGGGCCCAAGGACAATTCCATCTTGCACCTCTTTTTTCTTTTCTTTTTCTTTGCGTCATGTGCTGTTTGGGGAGGGTTTTTTGGAAGGGACATCCTGCGTGACACTGCAGTGCCACTCCTAGATGGGCCCGGTGTTTGTGTCGGCCACTAGGGTCGCTAATCTTACTCACACAGCTACCTCATTGCGCCTCTTTTTTTCTTTGCGTCATGTGCTGTTTGGGGAGGGTTTTTTGGAAGGGACATCCTGCGTGACACTGCAGTGCCACTCCTAGATGGGCCAGGTGTTTGTGTCGGACACTTGGGTCGCTGAGCTTAGTCACACAGCTACCTCATTGCACCTCTTTTTTTCTTTGCGTCATGTGCTGTTTGGGGAGTGTTTTTTGGAAGGGCCATCCTGCGTGACACTGCAGTGCCACTCCTAGATGGGCCAGGTGTTTGTGTCGGCCACTAGGGTCGCTTAGCTTAGTCATCCAGCGACCTCGGTGCAAATTTTAGGACTAAAAATAATATTGTGAGGTGTGAGGTATTCAGAATAGACTGAAAATGAGTGGAAATTATGGTTTTTGAGGTTAATAATAATATGGGATCAAAATGACCCCCAAATTCTATGATTTAAGCTGTTTTTTAGGGTTTTTTGAAAAAAACACCCGAATCCAAAACACACCCGAATCCGACAAAAAAAATTCGGTGAGGTTTTGCCAAAACGCGGTCGAACCCAAAACACGGCCGCGGAACCGAACCCAAAACCAAAACACAAAACCCGAAAAATTTCAGGCGCTCATCTCTAGTACAAACCCCCAAATAAGGACTGCTATGGATGAGGGGTAATGGTGCTGGGAAAGAGGTGCAAGGTCAGAGGCGGAACCAGCGGTGGTGCTAGGGGGCACCAGCCAAAATCTTGCCTAGGGCATCATATTGGCTAGGGTCGGCTCTGCCCTGCACCCCTTTCCCAGCACCATCACCCCTCACCCATAGCAGTCCTCATTTTGGTGCTCCTACCCCTATATTTTAAATAGAAACAGAGTGCACATTCGTCACGCAGCCCAAAAAGGGGCGTGTTCTTGCTGGGACGGAGCATGGCCACACAATATTACCCCCAATTTAAATTACACCACACAGTACTGCAACTTTATTCACATTATATGCATTTCATTTGCATTGCCATGTGACTAGGATGCACAAGCAGCTTTTGCTGATTACAATGATATGTACAGTGTCGGACTGGGGCATGTAGGGCCCACCGGGGAAATGCAGTGGTAGGGGCCCATGTTTAGGGGTGTGGCTAGTCCACAGAGGGGGTGTGGTCTGCCACCTCATTGGTATTACTAAGCATTAGAGCAGGCATTCCCAACCGCGGTCCTCAAGGCACACCAACAGTGCAGGTTTTAGTGATATCCAGCCTTCAGCACAGGTGACTTAATTAGTAGCTGAGCTGTTTTGATTTAACCATCTGTTCTGCAGCCTAGATATCACTAAAATCTGCACTGTTGGTGTGCCTTGAGGACCGTGGTTGGGAATGCCTGCATTAGAGGGTGCAACATCTGGGTCCCTTCATAAATATATACCATAAATTCAGCTGCTGCATGCATGCTAATGTACCAGATTAATAACAGCAATGCACTGTAGAAAACACACCATAGTCCAGTATAAGGTAACATATGTATGATGTATAATTCAAGTGCACAGTCTGGAACCTGATAATTAGATCAGAGGGGGGCCCCCCGGCAGTGGGGCCCACCAGTGGTTTCCCCTGTACCCCAGTCCAAGCCTGGATATGTAGCATGCTTATGGGCCTAATTCAGATCTGATTGCTGTGAAGCAAATTACACTGTCTTGCGATCAGATAGTCAGCGCCCAGGAGGAGTCAAAATTTATCCCGTTCAAGTGTGCGATTGCATGTGTACGCTGTGGGAAAATTCCCCGCAGTCAGCAGACAGCTGCAAAACTAATCGCATCACACTCACCATCGAATGTTTGTATTTCCCATTCTGTGCAGTCTGTGCGTAACTTTATACTTACTCCTCCAGTGCAAAGGAATTAAGCTGATCGGGTCCGGAGCTGACGTCACATACCTGCCCTGAAAACGCTTGAGAACGCCTGCGTTTTTTCAGACACTCCCAGAAAACGGTCAGTTACCACCCACAAACGTCTTCTTCCTGTCAATCACCTTACGAACAGCCATGCAATCAAAATTTTCGCACCATCCTGTCACTGTTTGGTGACGCGCCTGCACATTGTGGTTCATATGCAGTAGTTCAAAAATCACCCGCAGTGTGAAAATGCACAGCAGCGATCAGGTCTGAATTGGGCACTATGGGCGTAATTCCAAGTTGATCGCAGCAGGATATTTTTTAGCAGTTGGGCAAAACCATGTGCACTGCAGGGGAGGCAGATATAACATGTGCAGAGAGAGTTAGATTTGGGTGGGTTATTTTGTTTCTGTGCAGGGTAAATACTGGCTGCTTTATTTTTACACTGCAATTTAGATTTCAGTTTTAACACACCACACCCAAATCTAAAGGCCCATACACACTTGACGATGCACACGTCGTTAACGACTTCCCTTGAACTTCCCTTGAACAGCTGAGCAAACGACATGAGCATACACACTACCAACGACGAAAGACCAAAGACGAAAGACCAAAGACCATAGACCATTCATCGTTGAAGCATCCAAGCTGAACAGTTTATTAAAATAATGAGCTGGGAACAGGGCTGGTGAACAGTGGCTTGGTCGTTGGTCGTTGGTCTTTCACACCATACACATTCAACGACGTCTCTGGTCGGTAACGACCATAGTGGAAATTGAGCATACATGCTCCACAGATAAGCGAGGGTCGTTAACGTCCCGCGGGGCCGCGCATCGGTGGTCGTCGGATGCATACACACTTGACGATATAATGAGCAACGTTGTTGATGAGGGCTGAAATGAACGACGTCGTTCATTTTATCGTCAAGTGTGTATGGGCCTTAACTCTCTCTGCTCATGTTATATCTGCCTCCCCTGCAGTGCACATGGTTTTGCCCAACGGATAAAAAATTTCCTGCTGCGATCAACTTGGAATTACCCCCTATATTCTGTGTGTGGCTGTAACTGCATATGAAATGCTGTTACAGTGATTTCCAGAAATACACTGTAGCATAGCATTTCGTATGCATATACAGCTGCAGTCACACACAGAATATAGGGGGTAATTCAGAGTTGATTGCAGCAGCAAGTTTGTTAGCAGTTGGGCAAAACCATGTGCACTGCAGGGGAGGCAGATATAACATTTTCAGAGAGAGTTAGATTTGGGTGGGTTATATTGTTTCTGTGCAGGGTAAATACTGGCTGTTTTATTTTTACACTGCAATTTAGATTTCACTTTGAACACACCCCACCCAAATCTAACTCTCTCTGCACATGTTATGTCTGCCACGCCTGCAGTGCACATGGGCCCTCATTCCGAGTTGTTCGCTCGCTAGCTGCTTTTAGCAGCATTGCACACGCTAAGCCGCCGCCTACTGGGAGTGTATGTTAGCATAGCAGAATTGCGAATGAAAGATTAGCAGAATTGCGAATAGAAATTTCTTAGCAGTTTCTGAGTAGCTCGAGACTTAATCCTACACTGCGATCAGTTTAGTCAGTTTCGTTCCTGGTTTGACGTCACAAACACACCCAGCGTTCGCCCAGACACTCCCCCGTTTCTTTAGACACTCCCGCGTTTTTCCCAGAAACGCCAGCGTTTTTTCGCACACACCCATAAAACGGCCAGTTTTTGCCCAGAAACACCCACTTCCTGTCAATCACACTACGATCACCAGAACGATGAAAAATCTTTGTTACGCTGTGAGTAAAATACCAAACTTTTGTGCTAATTTACTTGGCAAAGGCGCACTGCGAACATTGCGCATGCGCATTTTGCTAATAATCGCTCCGTTGCAAAAAAAAGTAACGAGCGAACAACTCCGAATGACCCCCATGGTTTTGCCCAACTGCTAACAAATTTGCTGCTGCGATCAACTCTGAATTAGGCCCATAGGCGTGCTGAATGTAATTTTAATCAGCAGACGCTGCTTGTGTCCCCAGGCACAAACATACTTCAATATTTGTGCGCCTCATATTACTTATTTATTGCAGGGGTAGACACTGTGTGTGTGTGTGTGTGTGTGTGTGTGTGTGTGTGTGTGTGTGTGTGTATATATATATATATACACAGCAAAGTGCATATATATTTCTGGGTATATTGAATGAATGAACAGGAAATTAGTCGATACATCACTTCCTGTGACATTATTGGTAAGAAAAATAATTGTGTATCAAACTATACTGCAGGCAGTATGACATATTTCAAACAAGAATTATACAACCAATATAATTATATAACTAATATAAAAGTCCATAATTCACAGATAATAATATTATTATTAAAAACTGCCGTGTATAACCACTAAAAGCACAGGGTAATATTGCTGGAACGCATGTTGGTTATAAACTTCTGGTTTCCGCATAGGTGGAACACAGGTGGAATGCATGACGTGTTTATGAGTTTGGTCTCATAAGTTTCATTAAAACTGAACGGAGTTGTAGTTTTTAATTAAAACATCTAGAACATTTCACGTCTTGAAAGGAGATTAGCAAGGTCTTCCCCTCTCTCCTAGTGAAACATTCTCAATGGCTTTAAAAGTTAAAACTTCTGGGTCTGAATTTGAAACTTTGTGGATGTATGATTTATAAACAACAGCTCTATTTGGTTTTAATGAAAGCTATGAGATAGCGCCTCTTCTTTAGCTTATTTTTTTTTTCAAAACAATTTTGTATTGAGACATTATAGATTGTACATAGCAAGATAATGTAAAAACAATAAAATTTACAATGAAGAGAAGTCACAATTGTGCATTTCACAGTAAATTCACATATATATCATAATAAAGAATTATACATGGTGTATAGTCATTCATTTGGGTCACTCGTGTTATTTTGAATGATACAGATAACCCAGAGGGGAGCCGCCATAGTTGCCTGTCCTCAGACCAAAGATACAGGTTGGTCTTGTGCTGCTAATCTAGTTAGGTACCACGTAGTATTCTTTAAACTATTATGAATTTGCAGCCGCGTGGTGAGGGGTTGAGTCGAAATATAAGATTCCCAGAGATTGAAGAAACGATCCACCTGTTTACCTCAATCCAGAATGGCTTCCACCCAGTCCATCCTGAATATGTGGTGCAGTTTATTCAAAAATAAAGGTATCTGTGGAGGCGTGCTGTCTATCCACCCCTGTAGTATCGTTTTTTTCCTCGCTGCACTGAGGGCTATCAATAATTTTTTGCATTCCGATGGCATTCGGAGAGTGGGATCAATTTAGAGATGTGCACCGGACATTTTTCGGGTTTTGTATTTTGGTTTTGGATTCGGTTCCGCGGCCGTGTTATGGATTCGGACACGTTTTGGCAAAACCTCACCGAAAATTTTTTGTCGGATTCGGGTGTGTTTTGGATTCGGGTGTTTTTTACAAAAAACCCTAAAAAACAGCTTAAATCATAGAATTTGGGGGTCATTTTGATCCCATAGTTTTATTAACCTCAATAACCATAATTTCCACTAATTTTCAGTCTATTCTGAACGCCTCACACCTCACAATATTATTTCTCTAACGTCCTAGTGGATGCTGGGGACTCCGTAAGGACCATGGGGAATAGACGGGCTCCGCAGGAGACTGGGCACTCTATAAGAAAGATTTGGTACTATCTGGTGTGCACTGGCTCCTCCCTCTATGCCCCTCCTCCAGACCTCAGTTAGATTTATGTGCCCGGCCCGAGCTGGTTGCACACTAGGAGCTCTCCTGAGCTTCTAGAAAGAAAGTTTAAATTAGGTTTTTTATTTTACAGTGAGACCTGCTGGCAACAGGCTCACTGCATCGAGGGACTAAGGGGAGAAGAAGCGAACCTACCTGCTTGCAGCTAGCTTGGGCTTCTTAGGCTACTGGACACCATTAGCTCCAGAGGGATCGACCGCAGGACCCGTCCTTGGTGTTCGTTCCCGGAGCCGCGCCGCCGTCCCCCTTACAGAGCCAGAAGCATGAAGATGGTCCGGAAAATCGGCGGCAGAAGACATCAGTCTTCACCAAGGTAGCGCACAGCACTGCAGCTGTGCGCCATTGCTCCTCATACACACTTCACACTCCGGTCACTGAGGGTGCAGGGCGCTGGGGGGGGGGCGCCCTGAGCAGCAATAATATCACCTTGGCTGGCAAAATAACCACAATATATAGCCCCAGAGGCTATATATGTGGTAATTACCCCTGCCAGATTACAGAAAAAAGCGGGAGAAAGGCCGCCGAAAAGGGGGCGGAGCCT
Source organism: Pseudophryne corroboree (assembly GCF_028390025.1). Taxonomy (NCBI): domain Eukaryota; kingdom Metazoa; phylum Chordata; class Amphibia; order Anura; family Myobatrachidae; genus Pseudophryne; species Pseudophryne corroboree. The sequence goes on along the minus strand of NC_086446.1, from coordinate 146,839,879 downwards.
TCTCCCTCAGCACACTGGCGCCATTATTCCCTCACAGTTCCGCTGGATGGAAGCTCCCTGACTCTCCCCTGCAGTCTACACTACGGAAAGGGTAAAAAAGAGAGGGGGGCACTAAATTTGGGCGCAGTTTACGATAATAAGCAGCTATAAAGGGTCATAATTCAGTTAGTCCCTGTATTATTATAGCGCTCTGGTGTGTGCTGGCATACTTTCTCTCTGTCTCCCCAAAGGGCTTTTGTGGGGTCCTGTCTCCTTGTAAGAGCATTCCCTGTGTGTGTGTGTGGTGTGTCGGTACGGCTGTGTCGATATGTTTGATGAGGAGACTTATGTGGAGGCGGAGCAGATGCCTATTAATGTGATGTCACCCCCTGCGGGACAGACACCTGAGTGGATGGATTTATGGAAGGAATTACGTGCAAGTGTCGACTCCTTACATAAAAAATTTGACGACATGCCAAATGCGGGACAGCCGGCTTCTCAGCTCGTGCCTGCCCAGACGATTCAAAGGCCGTCAGGGGCCCTGAAACGACCACTACCTCAGATGGCAGACACAGATGTCGACACGGATACTGATGCAAGTGTCGACGACGATGAGTCAAATTTAATGTCCACTAGGGCCATTTGTGGCATGATTGAGGCAATGAAAGAGGTATTGCACCTTACTGATATAAACCCAGGTACCTCAAAAAAGGGTATTATGTTTGGGGAGAAAAAACTACCTATAGTTTTCCCCCCATCTGAGGAGTTGAATGAGGTGTGTGAAGAAGCGTGGGCTTTCCCCGATAAAAAATTGGTGATTTCAAAAAAATTACTAATGGCGTTCCCTTTCTCACCAGAGGATAGGTCACGTTGGGAAACTCCCCCTAGGGTGGATAAAGCGCTCACACGTTTGTCTAAAAAGGTGGCACTACCGTCTCCGGATACGGCCGCCCTAAAGGAACCTGCTGATAGAAAGCAGGAGGCTATCCTAAAATCTATTTACACACACACTGGTGTTATACTGAGACCAGCTATTGCTTCAGCCTGGATGTGCAGTGCTGCTGCTGCTTGGTCAGATTCCCTGTCGGAAAATATTGACACCCTAGACAGAGACACTATATTGCTAACCATAGAGCATATAAAAGACTCGGTCTTATACATGAGAGATGCACAGAGGGAGATCTGCCGGCTGGCATCTAGAATAAGTGCTTTGTCCATTTCGGCTAGAAGAGGCTTATGGACTCGGCAGTGGACAGGAGATGCAGATTCTAAAAGGCACATGGAAGTTTTGCCTTATAAGGGTGAGGAGTTATTCGGGGACGGTCTCTCAGACCTTGTTTCCACAGCAACGGCTGGGAAGTCTGCATTTTTGCCCCATGTCCCCTCACAGCCTAAGAAAGCACCGTATTACCAAGTACAGTCCTTTCGACCCTAGAAAAACAGGCGGGGAAAAGGCGGGTCCTTTCTGTCTAGAGGCAGAGGAAGGGGGAAAAAGCTGCAACACACAGCAGGTTCCCAGGACCAAAAGTCCTCCCCCGCTTCTTCCAAATCCACTGCATGACGGTGGGGCTCCACAGGCGGAGCCAGGTACGGTGGGGGGCCGCCTCAAGAATTTCAGCGATCAGTGGGCTTGCTCACGGGTGGATCCCTGGATCCTTCAAGTAGTATCTCAGGGGTACAAGCTGGAATTCGAGGCGCCTCCCCCCCGCCGTTTCCTCAAATCAGCCTTACTGACGACTCCATCGGGCAGGGAGGCTGGGCTAGAGGCCACTCACAAGCTGTATTCTCAGCAGGTGATAGTCAAGGTACCCCTACTTCAACAAGGCCGGGGCTACTATTCCACACTGTTTGTGGTACCGAAACCAGACGGTTCGGTGAGACCCATTTTAAATTTGAAATCCTTGAACACTTACATAACAAAATTCAAGTTCAAGATGGAATCGCTCAGGGCGGTTATTGCAAGCCTGGACGAGGGGGATTACATGGTATCCCTGGACATCAAGGATGCTTACCTGCATGTCCCTATTTACCTTCCTCACCAGGAGTACCTCAGATTTGTGGTACAGGATTGCCATTACAAATTCCAGACACTACCGTTTGGACTGTCCACGGCACCGAGGGTGTTTACCAAGGTAATGGCAGAAATGATGATACTCCTTCGAAAAAAGGGAGTTTTAATTATCCCGTACTTGGACGATCTCCTTATAAAGGCGAGGTCCAGGGAGCAGTTACTGGTCAGATTAGTAGCACTATCTCGGGAAGTGCTACAACAGCATGGCTGGATTCTAAACATTCCAAAGTCACAACTGGTTCCTTCCACTCGCTTACTGTTCCTGGGGATGATTTTGGACACAGAACTGAAAAAAGTGTTTCTCCCGCAGGAGAAAGCCAAGGAGCGGTCATCTCTAGTCAGAGACCTCCTAAAACCAAAACGGGTATCGGTGCATCGCTGCACACGAGTACTGGGAAAAATGGTGGCTTCATACGAAGCAATTCCATTCAGCAGGTTCCATGCGAGGACCTTCCAGTGGGACCTCTTGGACAAGTGGTCGGGATCGCATCTTCAGATGCATCAAATGATAACCCTGTCTCCAAGGACCAGGGTGTCTCTACTGTGGTGGCTGCAGAGTGCTCATCTTCTAGAGGGCCGCAGATTCGGCATAGAGGACTGGGTCCTGGTAACCACGGATGCCAGCCTTCGAGGCTGGGGAGCAGTCACACAGGGAAGAAACTTCCAAGGACTATGGTCAAGTCAGGAGACTTCCCTACACATAAATATTCTGGAACTAAGGGCCATTTACAATGCCCTAAGTCAGGCAAGACCCCTGCTTCAAAACCAGCCGGTATTGATCCAGTCAGACAACATCACGGCAGTCGCCCATGTGAACCGACAGGGCGGCACAAGAAGCAGGATGGCAATGGCGGAAGCCACAAGGATTCTCCGGTGGGCGGAAAATCACGTACTAGCACTGTCAGCAGTGTTCATTCCGGGAGTGGACAACTGGGAAGCAGACTTCCTCAGCAGACACGACCTACACCCGGGAGAGTGGGGACATCATCCAGAAGTCTTCCTACTGTTGGTAAACCGTTGGGAAAGGCCACAGGTGGACATGATGGCGTCCCGCCTCAACAAAAAGCTAAAGAGATATTGCGCCAGGTCAAGGGACCCTAAGGCGATAGCTGTGGATGCTCTAGTGACACCGTGGGTGTACCAGTCGGTTTATGTGTTCCCTCCTCTGCATCTCATACCAAAGGTACTGAGAATAATAAGAAGGCGAGGAGTAAGAACGATACTCGTGGTTCTGGATTGGCCAAGAAGGGCTTGGTACCCGGAACTTCAAGAAATGATATCAGAGGACCCATGGCCTCTACCGCTCAGACAGGATCTGCTGCAGCAGGGGCCCTGTCTGTTCCAAGACTTACCGCGGCTGCGTTTGACGGCATGGCGGTTGAATTCCGGATCCTAAAGGAAAAGGGCATTCCGGAGGAAGTCATTCCTACGCTAATAAAAGCCAGGAAAGAAGTAACCGCGAACCATTATCACCGTATTTGGCGAAAATATGTTGCGTGGTGTGAGGCCAGGAAGGCCCCAATAGAGGAATTTCAGCTGGGTCGCTTTCTACACTTCCTACAGTCGGGAGTGACTATGGGCCTAAAATTGGGTTCCATTAAAGTCCAGATTTCGGCCCTGTCGATTTTCTTCCAGAAAGAACTGGCTTCACTGCCTGAAGTTCAGACTTTTGTAAAGGGAGTGCTTCATATTCAGCCCCCCTTTGTGCCTCCCGTGGCGCCTTGGGATCTCAATGTGGTGTTGAGTTTCCTAAAATCACATTGGTTTGAACCACTTAAAACTGTGGATCTGAAATATCTCACGTGGAAAGTGGTCATGTTATTGGCCTTGGCTTCGGCCAGGCGTGTGTCAGAATTGGCGGCTTTGTCTTGTAAAAGCCCTTATCTGATTTTTCATATGGATAGGGCAGAATTGAGGACTCGTCCCCAGTTTCTCCCTAAGGTGGTATCTGCTTTTCACTTGAACCAACCTATTGTGGTGCCTGCGGCTACTGGAGACTTGGAGGATTCCAAGTTACTGGATGTAGTCAGGGCCTTGAAACTTTATGTTTCCAGGACGGCTGGGGTCAGAAAGACTGACTCGCTTTTTGTCCTGTATGCCCCAACAAGATAGGTGCTCCTGCTTCTAAGCAGTCTATTGCGCGCTGGATTTGTAGCACTATTCAGCTGGCGCATTCTGCGGTAGGCTTACCGCAGCCTAAATCTGTAAAAGCCCATTCCACACGGAAGGTGGGCTCATCTTGGCCGGCTGCCCGAGGGGTCTCGGCTTTACAACTTTGCCGAGCTGCTACTTGGTCAAGGGCAAACACGTTTGCAAAATTCTACAAATTTGATACCCTGGCTGAGGAGGACCTGGAGTTCTCTCATTCGGTGCTGCAGAGTCATCCGCACTCTCCCGCCCGTTTGGGAGCTTTGGTATAATCCCCATGGTCCTTACGGAGTCCCCAGCATCCACTAGGACGTTAGAGAAAATAAGATTTTACTCACCGGTAAATCTATTTCTCGTAGTCCGTAGTGGATGCTGGGCGCCCATCCCAAGTGCGGATTGTCTGCAATACTTGTATATAGTTATTGCCTAACTAAAGGGTTATTGTTGAGCCATCTGTTGAGAGGCTCTGTTATATTTCATACTGTTAACTGGGTATAGTATCACGAGTTATACGGTGTGATTGGTGTGGCTGGTATGAGTCTTACCCGGGATTCAAAAATCCTTCCTTATTGTGTCAGCTCTTCCGGGCACAGTATCCTAACTGAGGTCTGGAGGAGGGGCATAGAGGGAGGAGCCAGTGCACACCAGATAGTACCAAATCTTTCTTATAGAGTGCCCAGTCTCCTGCGGAGCCTGTCTATTCCCCATGGTCCTTACGGAGTCCCCAGCATCCACTACGGACTACGAGAAATAGATTTACCGGTGAGTAAAATCTTATTTTTTAGTCCTAAAATTTGCACCGAGGTCGCTGGATGGCTAAGCTAAGCGACACAAGTGGCCGACACAAACACCTGGCCCATCTAGGAGTGGCGCTGCAGTGTCAGGCAGGATGGCCCTTCAAAAAAATACTCCCCAAACAGCACATGATGCAAAGAAAAAAAGAGGCGCACCAAGGTCGCTGGATGACTAAGCTAAGCGACACAAGTGGCCGACATAAACACCTGGCCCATCTAGGAGTGGCACTGCAGTGTCAGACAGGATGGCACTTCAAAAAAATAGTCCCCAAACAGCACATGATGCAAAGAAAAAAAGAGGCGCAATGAGGTAGCTGTGTGACTAAGCTAAGCGACCCAAGTGGCCGACACAAACACCTGGCCCATCTAGGAGTGGCACTGCAGTGTCAGGCAGGATGGCACTTCAAAAAAAATAGTCCCCAAACAGCACATGATGCAAAGAAAAAAAAGAGGCGCACCAAGGTCGCTGTGTGACTAAGCTAAGCGACACAAGTGGCCGACACAAACACCTGGCCCATCTAGGAGTGGCACTGCAGTGTCAGGCAGGATGGCACTTCAAAAAAATTGTCACCAAAGAGCACATGATGCAAAGAAAAAAAGAGGCGCACCAAGGTCGCTGTGTGACCAAGCTAAGCGACACAAGTGGTCGACACAAACACCTGGCCCATCTAGGAGTGGCAATGCAGTGTCATGCATGATATCACTTCAACAAAATAGTCCCCAAACAGCACATGATGCAAAGAAAAAAAGAGGCGCACCAAGGTCGCTGTGTGACTAAGCTAAGCGACACAAGTGGCCGACACAAACACCTGGCCCATCTAGGAGTGGCACTGCAGTGTTAGGCAGGATGGCACTTCAAAAAAATAGTCCCGAAACAGCACATGATGCAAAGAAAAAAAGAGGCGCACCAAGGTCGCTTTGTGACTAAGCTAAGCGACACAAGTGGCCGACACAAACACCTGGCCCATCTAGGAGTGGCACTGCAGTTTCAGGCAGGATGGCACTTCAAAAAAATAGTCCCCAAACAGCACATGATGCAAAGAAAAAAAGAGGCGCACCAAGGTCGCTGTTTGACTAAGCTAAGCGACACATGTGGCCAACACAAACACCTGGCCCATCTAGGAGTGGCACTGCAGTGTCAGGCAGGATGGCACTTCAAAAAAATAGTCCCCAAACAGCACATGAGTTGCTGTGTGACTAAGCTAAGCGACACAAGTGGCCGACACAAACACCTGGCCCATCTAGGAGTGGCACTGCAATTTTCTAGCGAGAGGATGAGTACTTCCATCCTCATGTGAATCTGAACCACTAGCCATGAACATAGGCCAGGGCCTCAGCCATTCCTTGCCACTCCGTGCCGTAAATGGCATATTGGCAAGTTTACGCTTCTCATCAGACGCTTTTAATTTTGATTTTTGGGTCATTTTACTGAACTTTTGTTTTTTGGATTTTATATGCTCTCTAATATGACATTGAGCATCGGCCTTGGCAGACGACGTTGATGGCATTTCATCGTCTCGGCCATGACTAGTGGCAACAGCTTCAGCACGAGGTGGAAGTGGATTTCGATCTTTCCCTTTTTTAACCTCCACATTTTTGTTCTCCATTTTTTAATGTGTGGATTTATATGCCAGTATCAATAGCAATGGCCTACTACTATATATACTGCGCACAACTGAAATGCACCAGAGGTATGGATGGATAGTATACTTGATGACACAGAGGTAGATAGAGCAGTGGCCTTCCGTACCGTACTGCTATATATACTGGTGGTCACTGTCAGCAAACTGCAAAACTAAAATGCACCACAGGTATAAAATCTAGATGGATAGTATACTTGACGACACAGAGGTAGGTAGAGCAGTGGCCTTCCGTACCGTACTGCTATATATACTGGTGGTCACTGTCAGCAAACTGCAAAACTAAAATGTACCACAGGTATAGAATCTAGATGGATAGTATACTTAACGACACAGAGGTAGGTAGATCAGTGGCCTTCCATACCGTACTGCTATATATACTGGTGGTCACTGTCAGCAAACTGCAAAACTAAAATGCACCACAGGTATAAAATCTAGATGGATAGTATACTTGACGACACAGATTTAGGTAGAGCAGTGGCCTTCCGTACCGTACTGATATATTTACTGGTGGTCACTGTCAGCAAACTGCAAAACTAAATGCACCACAGGTATAGAATCTAGATGGATAGTATACTTGACGTCACAGAGGTAGGTAGAGCAGTGGCCTTCCGTACCGTACTGCTATGTATACTGGTGGTCACTGTCAGCAAAACTCTGCACTGTACTCCTCCTATATAATACTGCTGGTCCCCAGTCCCCACAATAAAGCAGTGTGAGCACAGATATATGCAGCACACTGAGCACAGATATGGAGCGTTTTTCAGGCAGACAACGTATAATACTGGTGGTCACTGGTCAGCAAAACTCTGCACTGTACTCCTCCTATATAATACTGCTGGTCCCCAGTCCCCACAATAAAGCAGTGTGAGCACAGATATATGCAGCACACTGAGCACAGATATGGAGTGTTTTTCAGGCAGACAATGTATAATACTGGTGGTCACTGGACAGCAAAACTCTGCACTATGGCCCTCATTCCGAGTTGTTCGCTTGCAAGCTGCTTTTAGCAGCTTTGCACACGCTAAGCCGCCGCCTACTGGGAGTGAATCTTAGCTTTTTAAAATTGCGAACGAAAAAATTCTCAAAATTGCGATTACACACCTCTTAGCAGTTTCTGAGTAGCTCCAGACTTACTCGGCATCTGCGATCAGTTCAGTGCTTGTCGTTCCTGGTTTGACGTCACAAACACACCCAGCGTTCGTCCAGACACTCCTCCGTTTCTCCAGCCACTCCCGCGTTTTTCCCAGAAACTGTAGCGTTTTTCCGCACACACCCATAAACCGGCCAGTTTCCGCCCAGAAACACCCACTTCCTGTCAATCACACTACGATCGCCTGAACGAAGAAGAAGCCGTGAGTAAAATACCTAACTGCATAGCAAATTTACTTGGCGCAGTCGCAGTGCGAACATTGCGCATGCGCACTAAGCGGATAATCGCTGCGATGCGAAAAAATTTAACAAGCGAACAACTCGGAATGACCACCTATACTCCTCCTATATAATACTGCTGGTCCCCAGTCCCCACAATAAAGCAGTGTGAGCACAGATATATGCAGCACACTGAGCACAGATATGGAGCGTTTTTCAGGCAGAGAACGGATAAAACTGGTGGTCCCTGATCAGCAAAACTCTGCACTGTACTAATCCTATATAATACAGCTGCTCCCCAGTCCCCACAATTAAGCAATAAGCACAAATATTTGCATCAACATCAATAAACGGAAAGGACGCCAGCCACGTCCTCTCCCTAACATTTCCAATGCACGAGTGAAAATGGCGGCAACGCGCAGCTGCTTATATAGAATCTCGCGAGAATCCAACAGCGGGATGATGACGTTCGGGCGCACTCGGGTTAACCGAGCCATACAGCAGAATCCGAGTATGCCTCGGACCCGGGTAAAATGGGTGAAGTTTGGGGGGGGTTCGGTTTCCGAGGAACCGAACACGCTCATCACTAGTTTGTATATCAGTATCTATCTGTGCAGAACTAAACAAGGACTGAAAGTAGGTTTGGAATTGTGCCACTATTTCCTGAGATTTGGTAATAATACGACCTAACACGGGGTAGTGTATAGCAGTTATGGTATGTTTGTTAGTAGGCCAGGAAATGACTGCCAGCAACCTACCAGCCTTATTACCCCATCTATAGAATTTATTTTTGGTAAAATCTAACGAGTGTTTTGCCTGGGTCGCTAAGTAAGTTTCGAGCAGGCGTCTGGCTTGTTTGTACTCGGTGAGAGCGGCATCCGTGGGTGCGGAAGTATAGGTTTGAGAAGCCATAGACATTGATGCTTTTAGTGCAGCATATTCCATTTTGGATTCCCTTTTTCTCTTACGTCCTAGAGGATGCTGGGGACTCCAAAAAGACCATGGGGTATAGATGGATCCGCAGGAGCTTGGGCACACTATAAAGACTTAAACTGGGTGTGAACTGGCTCCTCCCTCTATGCCCCTCCTCCAGACCTCAGACTTTGTGCCCAGGAGTGAATGGACACACACTAGGGGAGCTCTATTGAGTTTCTCAAAAAGACTTTATGGTTAGGTTTTTTATTTTTAGGGAGACCTGCTGGCTACAGGCTCCCTGCATCGTGGGAGTGATGGGAGAGAAGCAGGACCTACTTCTTAGTTTAAGGGCTCTGCTTCTCAGGCTACTGGACACCATTAGCTTCAGAGGGTTCGATCACTTGGTGCGCCTAGCTGCTTGTTTCCGGAGCCGCGCCGTCTCCCCCCTCACGGAAGCCAGAAGACAGAAGCCGGGTGAGTATTAGAAGAACAGAAGACTTCAGTGACGGCAGAAGACTTCAGTAACGGAGGTAACATGCGGCGGTCGTGCTACGCTCCATGCGCCCACACACCAACGCACTCACAGGGTGCAGGGCGCTGGGGGGGGGAGCACCCTGGGCAGCAATGTTACTGAGGCTCTTTTACACAAAATAGGCTGGCTTGACTTGATATTCGGTGCGGGGGGCGCCCTGGGCAGTATGTTTTACATTGGTTTTACACTCCCAGAGAACATATACAGTGGGTAGCCACTGTATATGGTCCCCTGCCTGCATAAAACATTTTTAATATAGTGGGCTACCACGCGCCGATAAGGGGCGGGGCTTAGCCCTCACAGCAAGAGACAGCGCCATTTTTATTCAATGTCCCCGCCAAAATGTGTGTATAGCACAAACAAGGGGGGGCACATTTTGTTGGTGTTATGTAGGAATGTATAACACTATTTAATTGGAAATGGGCATGTACTCATAGTTGTGTTTACTCTCTGTGTCCTCACTGTCAGATATTCACTTGTGTCGACATGTGTGAATGTTCTGTCACTAATGCCTCTGGGGTTCATTGTTGGCATCGCCGACGCCTGTTTGGTACTTGATACAGAGTCAACAGATAGGTTGTGTTATACTTGTTCATAGTAAACACGGTATGGGAGACACAGTAGTAGGTGGGTGACCCTGTTGGCACCAACTGTTATTACCGGGTGTAAATTGACATGCTGTAACTGACTTATACCTGTATATATATTTATATGGTTCGGTCAGGGAGTCTGGGGCTCGAGCACAGACATGATTATATTTGTGGGGGAATGTTATTAAAATTATTTATGTATAATTCCCTCGGACCCCTCTGGGTCGCAAGTATGTTATTTTGCCTGGTTACTACTCCCTGCTGTCGACGATTACTAAGTTTTCTGTCGACTATAATGTTTCCTGGTAGAGCCACAACTGCGGATTCAGTACATGATCAGACACATTCAGAACACATTAATGTCACTTGGGTCCCGAAGGTTCCGGACAATCCGCTTATATGTATGTTATATGTATATATAGGTAGGATATGTGTGTTTATGTGTATTGCAATATGTATATTCATTTTAAGGTTAAATAAGCTGAAGGCTGCATAAGCCTGAGGCAATATAAGAGCTCAACTTTTTGTGATTGGTTGTTTAATGACTAAGCAGTTGCTAGGCAGATCAGTTTTTCCTGTGGTTTTCCCTATTGGATTAGAAGGTTGTCCATCAAGCTTAATAGGTTGGTCTTAGGATAGTATATAGGGCAGAGCATTTGCCTCAGACTTCCTCTTGCCATTCATTGTATGGCCCAGGAAGGATAAGTATATCCAATACTCATATATTTGTTCCCTTGTGGATTTATTACGTTTTATCTGTCCTCCCTGTCATACTGTGGTTTCCAGTGTTTATATTGCTGCTCCTCTCCCCCTGATGCCGCTTCCACGCCGTTCCGCTCCCCCCTCCCGCCGCCTAGTAGAGGCCGTGGACACCCCCCTCGCCCGCTCCCGTAGTGCGGCACCCCGTGGGTTGCTGTCGGCGGCGGCGGGGCCGGGCCGTGACGGCCCGCTCCCCCGGCAGCGTGAAGCGTGCGGCCGGCGGCCGCTCTGCTTGTGCCGCCAGGCCGCGGTCACCGGCGTCCCCGGCTGCTTCTGTACCCCCAATGGTTTCCTCGTCCGGCGCGCTGGTCGGCGCCGGGCCTCCCCTTCCCTCCCCGCCGGCGGCTCTGAGCGGCGGCTCGGGCGCCCACGTGGTGCCGGGCAGCCGCGGCGGGGCTGCGGGGGGAGGGGGAGGGCTCCATTTACGCACCAGGACTTTCACTCTGGGGCAGCAGGGTGAGGTGCCCTCTGCCCCCGGACCCGCAGCTGAGGCGGAGGTACCCCTCCCTACGGGGGGTCCGTGGCGCCCGTCCATGGGGTGGAGGATGGTGTGCTGAGGTCGGGCCCTGTGGTCTTCGGGGCGGAGGGCGTGGCTGGGACTGCAGCGGCGCCCACCCCTCCTAATGTGACAGGGCGAGGGTTTCCAGACGGGAATCCCGCATCGGGAGCCTTTTGGCTGGGCTCCCAGTCGCCCGTTGCGCGGGGTCCCGTGGCGTCGTCCCCGGGTGTCGGGCTCCTGGCTCCTCCCCCTGGCCCGCCGGGAGCGTTGCAGCTGGTGGCGACGCAGTCGTCCATCGCAGCTGCGTTCCACCTACCCGGCCCTGCTCTCTCGTTTGGCGCGCCTCAAGGGTTCGCTGGGGATCAATCTTTCCCCGGTGGCCTTCCCTGGCCTCTTGCGCCGGCGGTCCCTACGGCCGTCGGAGCGTCGCCCATAGGAATACCAGTTACGTCCGCCCCACAATTTTTCCCGTACGTTTCCGGCTCGGGCGTCGGCGTCCAGCCCACGTGGGCGGTCCGCGGCAAACGGGTTGCGGTTTCCCCCCCCTGCATTTTCGGGCTCATATTCCGGGCCGTACCTGGCTGGGGCTAATCCGTTAGCGCACTGTTTGCCGCCCCCCCCCCCCCCCCCCGGCGCCTCCCCAGTTCCTTCCGGTCTCGTCTGGATTTTCAGGGGCAGTCAGTTACCTGCCGCATCATTCATGGCGGCCTGCTTACACCATAGGCGGCGTTCCCGGGGCTGGGGCTGCCTTCCCCCGGGCCTCTGCGTACCCCCCAGTTGGGGGTCCTGCCCCGCCGCTTCCCGCTGGCCCCCCGCCGGCAGCATCGCACCGTGTACCTTTCCCGCGAAATCAGGGATGATTTGCGGATTTGGTCTCTTTCCTGGTGTCCTTCAACAGGGAGGTTTTGTGGCCTTCGCCTCGTTGTTCCAGCAAGCGGCTACAATGGTTCACGGATGCCTCGGGCAGTCAAGGTTTTGGGGTGTTTTTTGCTGGGGCATGGTGCGCTGCTGCCTGGCCGGCCCCTTGGGTAACGCGAGGTTTTACCAAGAACCTCCTTTTGCTGGAATTGTTCCCGATCATAGTGGCTCTTGAATTATGGGCCTGCCAGTGCGCGGATAGGGACATCTTGTTTCATTGCGTCAATTTGGGGGTGGTACATGTGATTAATAATCAGCGTTCCTCCTCTTCTGCAGGCTCTGAGGCTGCTACGGCATCTAGTGTTAGTTTGCTTGCGGCGCAGTATTAATTTCAGGGCCCGTTACGTTCCTGGAATCGACAACGGAATTGCGGATGCGTTGTCTCGATTCCATTTTGACAAGTTCTGGACGTTGGTTCCGGGAGAGGCGGCGGAGGGTTTACTGTGCCCGCCTTCTGTCTGGCAGATTGTCGAATCGGGTTAGCTGCTCTAGCCAGGTGTGCTCTGGCTCCCTCCACTATCAGGGCGTATGATGCAGCCTGGCGCGATTGGTCGGTCTTTCAAAGTAGGTACAGGGTAGCGGGTGAGTCCTCGGCTGACGCCTTGATGGTCTTTGTTGCGGGCATTGCTTTTCACTCGCGGCTCCACGGGATGATGGACCCCACGGGGTCTTTTGTCCTTTCCAGAGCGCTGAAATGTTGGGCTAGGTTGCGTCCGGCGCCCGCGGACTCCTGTAGACCCGTGACGTTGCAACTTCTGACAGAGTTGCTGTGTGTGCTGCCTCTAATTGCGACCTCGGAATTCGAGGTGGCTTTGTTTAGTGTGCGTATTCCCTGGCCTTTTTTTGGGGCTTTCCGAGTAGGCGAGTTAGTGGCATGCAGCAAGGCATCTCGGGTCGGGTCTGCTCTACGAAAATGTGCGCATGCAGGATGGCCTGTTACTCTGTAGGATTGTGCGGTCCAAGACAGATCAAACAGGTCGGGGTCGCGGGGTGCCCTTGGAGGCCCAGGAGGAAACGGGCGCTTGCCCGCTGCGGTTGACGCAGGAGTATATACGGTTGAGGCCTCCGGGGGGCGACCAGTTGCTGGTGCACGCGCAGGTTGGCCCGCTGACAAAGTTTCAATTTGCTGCTGTGTTTAAAAAATGTTTGGCGGCTTGCGGGGGGCGGACTTCGGTACCCATTCCTTTCGGATTGGGGCGGCTACCCATGCAGCAGCTATGGGTTCATCCCCTTCGGCTATTCGGGAGCTGGGCCGTTGGAAGTCTGCCTCCTATAGGTCTTATGTCTGTTTGGATAAGTTGTAGGTGCGCCTGTTGCGCTAACCCAAAAACGTGTTTACTCGTCGGTTTTTGAACGCTTACCGTTCAGGAATCGAGGGTGTGAAGTGAATTTAAAAATTTTTCCTCCGAGGGGGCCTAATTTCAATTGGCTGTTCTATCAAGGTCCACGGGAGGTTTTTTGATTTTTCTCCTTCACTTGGGTTTTTTGTTACGTTATGCATTCTATGTATTGTGTTCACAATTCTGATGTTAGGATGTTTTCTTTTTCAGCTATCGTCAATTTTGGGGAGCATATATGGCTGGTTGGCCATTCCTATATTTTTTGGGCGGCGAGGCATCCCAGGGCACTTATGGCAGCTGATGTTTTTGGGTCTAGGGAATTTCGATGGTTAGGTGTCAGAGGTATGTTGTGGGGTGACTTGTTGCGGCTCCTTTTTTCCAGTGAGCGCCACTGGGGTCACCCTAGTTGTATTGTCCTTCATTTAGGTGGTAATGATCTAGGTCGAGTTAAGGGCATAGATTTGATTTTGTCCGTTAAGGCGGATTTGGTGGCGATTCGTTGTCACTGGCCAGGAGTGCGCATTGTTTGGTCGGAGATAGTGCCGCATTTTCATTGGCGTGGTGCGGTGCGTTTCTCGGCGCTGGAGAAGGCCCGCAAGAAGGTGAATTCGGCAGTGTCTCTCTTTGTTAGGGCCATAGATGGAGTAGCGATCAGTAGAGATGAGCGGGTTCGGTTTCTCTGAATCCGAACCCGCCCGAACTTCATGTTTTTTTACACGGGTCCGAGCGACTCGGATCTTCCCGCCTTGCTCGGTTAACCCGAGCGCGCCCGAACATCATCATCACGCTGTCGGATTCTCGCGAGACTCGGATTCTATATAAGGAGCCGCGCGTCGCGGCCATTTTCACACGTGCATTGAGATTGATAGGGAGAGGACGTGGCTGGCGTCCTCTCCGTTTAGAAATTAAAATAGATAGGAGAGTGAGAGTGAGACACTTCATTTACTTACTGGAGCTTAGGAGGAGTTATATGACCAGTGACCTGACCACCAGTGCAGTTTTATAATTTATTATTATTTAATAATCCGTTCTGTTCTTGTTCTCTGCCTGAAAAAAACGATACACAGTGACTCAGTCACACTCACATACCATATCTGTGCTCAGCCCAGTGTGCTGCATCATCTATGTATAATATCTGACTGTGCTCACACAGCTTAATTGTGGGGGAGACTGGGGAGCAGTTATAGGTTATAGCAGGAGCCAGGAGTACATATTAAACAGTGCACACTTTTGCTGCCAGAGTGCCACTGCCAGTGTGACTGACCACTGACCACTGTGACCAGTGACCTGACCACACTGACCACCAGTATAGTATATTGTGATTGAATGTCTGCCTGAAAAAGTACACTCGTCGTGTGACTTGTGTGGTGTCCACTCCAGCAGGTCCGTCATTATATAATATATACCTGTCCGGCTGCAGTAGTGATATATATATATTTTTTATATCATTATTTATCATCCAGTCTACTAGCAGCAGACACAGTACGGTAGTTCACGGCTGTAGCTACCTCTGTGTCGGCACTCGGCAGTCCATCCATAATTGTATACCACCTACCCGTGGTTTTTTTTTTCTTTCTTCTTTATACATACTACATCTCATTATCATCCAGTCTATATTAGCAGCAGACACAGTACAGTACGGTAGTCCACGGCTGTAGCTACCTCTGTGTCGGCACTCGGCAGTCCATCCATAATTGTATACCACCTACCCGTGGTTTTTTTTTTCTTTCTTCTTTATACATACTACATCTCATTATCAACCAGTCTATATTAGCAGCAGACACAGTACGGTAGTTCACGGCTGTAGCTACCTCTGTGTCGGCACTCGGCAGTCCATCCATAATTGTATACCACCTACCCGTGGTTTTTTTTTTCTTTCTTCTTTATACATACATACTACATCTCATTATCATCCAGTCTATATTAGCAGCAGACACAGTACAGTACGGTAGTCCACGGCTGTAGCTACCTCTGTGTCGGCACTCGGCAGTCCATCCATAATTGTATACCACCTACCCGTGGTTTTTTTTTTCTTTCTTCTTTATACATACTACATCTCATTATCATCCAGTCTATATTAGCAGCAGACACAGTACAGTACGGTAGTCCACGGCTGTAGCTACCTCTGTGTCAGCACTCGGCAGTCCATCCATAATTGTATACCACCTACCCGTGGTTTTTTTTTTCTTTCTTCTTTATACATACTACATCTCATTATCAACCAGTCTATATTAGCAGCAGACACAGTACAGTACGGTAGTCCACGGCTGTAGCTACCTCTGTGTCGGCACTCGGCAGTCCATCCATAATTGTATACCACCTACCCGTGTTTTTTTTTTCTTTCTTCTTTATACATACTACATCTCATTATCAACCAGTCTATATAGCAGCAGACACAGTACGGTAGTTCACGGCTGTAGCTACCTCTGTGTCGGCACTCGGCAGTCCATCCATAATTGTATACCACCTACCCGTGGTTTTTTTTTTCTTCCTTCTTTATACATACTACATCTCATTATCATCCAGTCTATATTAGCAGCAGACACAGTACAGTACGGTAGTCCACGGCTGTAGCTACCTCTGTGTCGGCACTCGGCAGTCCATCCATAATTGTATACCACCTACCCGTGGTTTTTTTTTTCTTTCTTCTTTATACATACTACATCTCATTATCAACCAGTCTATATTAGCAGCAGACACAGTACAGTACGGTAGTCCACGGCTGTAGCTACCTCTGTGTCGGCACTCGGCAGTCCATCCATAATTGTATACCACCTACCCGTGTTTTTTTTTTCTTTCTTCTTTATACATACTACATCTCATTATCATCCAGTCTATATTAGCAGCAGACACAGTACAGTACGGTAGTCCACGGCTGTAGCTACCTCTGTGTCGGCACT
Organism: Pseudophryne corroboree; assembly: GCF_028390025.1. Classification (NCBI taxonomy): domain Eukaryota; kingdom Metazoa; phylum Chordata; class Amphibia; order Anura; family Myobatrachidae; genus Pseudophryne; species Pseudophryne corroboree. Next base: position 146,823,423 of record NC_086446.1, on the reverse strand, counting down.
CGGCAGTCCATCCATAAGTATACTAGTATCCATCCATCTCCATTGTTTACCTGAGGTGCCTTTTAGTTGTGCCTATTAAAATATGGAGAACAAAAATGTTGAGGTTCCAAAATTAGGGAAAGATCAAGATCCACTTCCACCTAGTGCTGAAGCTGCTGCCACTAGTCATGGCCGAGACGATGAAATGCCAGCAACGTCGTCTGCCAAGGCCGATGCCCAATGTCATAGTACAGAGCATGTCAAATCCAAAACACCAAATATCAGTAAAAAAAGGACTCCAAAACCTAAAATAAAATTGTCGGAGGAGAAGCGTAAACTTGCCAATATGCCATTTACCACACGGAGTGGCAAGGAACGGCTGAGGCCCTGGCCTATGTTCATGGCTAGTGGTTCAGCTTCACATGAGGATGGAAGCACTCAGCCTCTCGCTAGAAAACTGAAAAGACTCAAGCTGGCAAAAGCACCGCAAAGAACTGTGCGTTCTTCGAAATCCCAAATCCACAAGGAGAGTCCAATTGTGTCGGTTGCGATGCCTGACCTTCCCAACACTGGACGTGAAGAGCATGCGCCTTCCACCATTTGCACGCCCCCTGCAAGTGCTGGAAGGAGCACCCGCAGTCCAGTTCCTGATAGTCAGATTGAAGATGTCAGTGTTGAAGTACACCAGGATGAGGAGGATATGGGTGTTGCTGGCGCTGGGGAGGAAATTGACCAGGAGGATTCTGATGGTGAGGTGGTTTGTTTAAGTCAGGCACCCGGGGAGACACCTGTTGTCCGTGGGAGGAATATGGCCGTTGACATGCCTGGTGAAAATACCAAAAAAATCAGCTCTTCAGTGTGGAGGTATTTCAACAGAAAAGCGGACAACAGGTGTCAAGCCGTGTGTTGCCTTTGTCAAGCTGTAATAAGTAGGGGTAAGGACGTTAACCACCTCGGAACATCCTCCCTTATACGTCACCTGCAGCGCATTCATAATAAGTCAGTGACAAGTTCAAAAACTTTGGGCGACAGCGGAAGCAGTCCACTGACCAGTAAATCCCTTCCTCTTGTAACCAAGCTCACGCAAACCACCCCACCAACTCCCTCAGTGTCAATTTCCTCCTTCCCCAGGAATGCCAATAGTCCTGCAGGCCATGTCACTGGCAATTCTGACGAGTCCTCTCCTGCCTGGGATTCCTCCGATGCATCCTTGCGTGTAACGCCTACTGCTGCTGGCGCTGCTGTTGTTGCTGCTGGGAGTCGATGGTCATCCCAGAGGGGAAGTCGTAAGCCCACTTGTACTACTTCCAGTAAGCAATTGACTGTCCAACAGTCCTTTGCGAGGAAGATGAAATATCACAGCAGTCATCCTGCTGCAAAGCGGATAACTGAGGCCTTGACAACTATGTTGGTGTTAGACGTGCGTCCGGTATCCGCCGTTAGTTCACAGGGAACTAGACAATTTATTGAGGCAGTGTGCCCCCGTTACCAAATACCATCTAGGTTCCACTTCTCTAGGCAGGCGATACCGAGAATGTACACGGACGTCAGAAAAAGACTCACCAGTGTCCTAAAAAATGCAGTTGTACCCAATGTCCACTTAACCACGGACATGTGGACAAGTGGAGCAGGGCAGGGTCAGGACTATATGACTGTGACAGCCCACTGGGTAGATGTATGGACTCCCGCCGCAAGAACAGCAGCGGCGGCACCAGTAGCAGCATCTCGCAAACGCCAACTCTTTCCTAGGCAGGCTACGCTTTGTATCACCGCTTTCCAGAATACGCACACAGCTGAAAACCTCTTACGGCAACTGAGGAAGATCATCGCGGAATGGCTTACCCCAATTGGACTCTCCTGTGGATTTGTGGCATCGGACAACGCCAGCAATATTGTGTGTGCATTAAATATGGGCAAATTCCAGCACGTCCCATGTTTTGCACATACCTTGAATTTGGTGGTGCAGAATTTTTTAAAAAACGACAGGGGCGTGCAAGAGATGCTGTCGGTGGCCAGAAGAATTGCGGGACACTTTCGGCGTACAGGCACCACGTACAGAAGACTGGAGCACCACCAAAAACTACTGAACCTGCCCTGCCATCATCTGAAGCAAGAAGTGGTAACGAGGTGGAATTCAACCCTCTATATGCTTCAGAGGTTGGAGGAGCAGCAAAAGGCCATTCAAGCCTATACAATTGAGCACGATATAGGAGGTGGAATGCACCTGTCTCAAGTGCAGTGGAGAATGATTTCAACGTTGTGCAAGGTTCTGATGCCCTTTGAACTTGCCACACGTGAAGTCAGTTCAGACACTGCCAGCCTGAGTCAGGTCATTCCCCTCATCAGGCTTTTGCAGAAGAAGCTGGAGACATTGAAGGAGGAGCTAACACGGAGCGATTCCGCTAGGCATGTGGGACTTGTGGATGGAGCCCTTAATTCGCTTAACAAGGATTCACGGGTGGTCAATCTGTTGAAATCAGAGCACTACATTTTGGCCACCGTGCTCGATCCTAGATTTAAAGCCTACCTTGGATCTCTCTTTCCGGCAGACACAAGTCTGCAGGGGTTCAAAGAACTGCTGGTGAGAAAATTGTCAAGTCAAGCGGAACGCGACCTGTCAACATCTCCTCCTTCACATTCTCCCGCAACTGGGGGTGCGAGGAAAAGGCTCAGAATTCCGAGCCCACCCGCTGGCGGTGATGCAGGGCAGTCTGGAGCGACTGCTGATGCTGACATCTGGTCCGGACTGAAGGACCTGACAACGATTACGGACATGTCGTCTACTGTCACTGCATATGATTCTCTCACCATTGAAGGAATGGTGGAGGATTATATGAGTGACCGCATCCAAGTAGGCACGTCACACAGTCCGTACTTATACTGGCAGGAAAAAGAGGCAATTTGGAGGCCCTTGCACAAACTGGCTTTATTCTACCTAAGTTGCCCTCCCACAAGTGTGTACTCCGAAAGAGTGTTTAGTGCCGCCGCTCACCTTGTCAGCAATCGGCGTACGAGGTTACATCCAGAAAATGAGGAGAAGATGATGTTCATTAAAATGAATTATAATCAATTCCTCCGCGGAGACATTGACCAGCAGCAATTGCCTCCACAAAGTACACAGGGAGCTGAGATGGTGGATTCCAGTGGGGACGAATTGATAATCTGTGAGGAGGGGGATGTACACGGTGATATATCGGAGGATGATGATGAGGTGGACATCTTGCCTCTGTAGAGCCAGTTTGTGCAAGGAGAGATTAATTGCTTCTTTTTTGGTGGGGGTCCAAACCAACCCGTCATTTCAGTCACAGTCGTGTGGCAGACCCTGTCACTGAAATGATGGGTTGGTTAAAGTGTGCATGTCCTGTTTATACAACATAAGGGTGGGTGGGAGGGCCCAAGGACAATTCCATCTTGCACCTCTTTTTTCTTTCATTTTTCTTTGCGTCATGTGCTGTTTGGGGAGGGTTTTTTGGAAGGGACATCCTGCGTGACACTGCAGTGCCACTCCTAGATGGGCCCGGTGTTTGTGTCGGCCACTAGGGTCGCTTATCTTACTCACACAGCTACCTCATTGCGCCTCTTTTTTTCTTTGCGTCATGTGCTGTTTGGGGAGGGTTTTTTGGAAGGGACATCCTGCGTGACACTGCAGTGACACTCCTAGATGGGCCCGGTGTTTGTGTCGGCCACTAGGGTCGCTTATCTTACTCACACAGCTACCTCATTGCGCCTCTTTTTTTCTTTGCGTCATGTGCTGTTTGGGGAGGGTTTTTTGGAAGGGACATCCTGCGTGACACTGCAGTGCCACTCCTAGATGGGCCCGGTGTTTGTGTCGGCCACTAGGGTCGCTTAGCTTAGTCATCCAGCGACCTAGGTGCAAATTTTAGGACTAAAAATAATATTGTGAGGTGTGAGGTATTCAGAATAGACTGAAAATGAGTGTAAATTATGGTTTTTGAGGTTAATAATACTTTGGGATCAAAATGACCCCCAAATTCTATGATTTAAGCTGTTTTTTAGTGTTTTTTAAAAAAAACACCCGAATCCGACAAAAAAAATTCGGTGAGGTTTTGCCAAAACGCGGTCGAACCCAAAACACGGCCGCGGAACCGAACCCAAAACCAAAACACAAAACCCGAAAAATTTCCGGCGCTCATCTCTAGCGATCAGGCATCCTTTACTTGTGCTGCGTAATAGGCAGTTATACAAGGAGGATGGGGTTCATCTTTCTGCGGAAGGAGTGCAGATTTTCCTGGAGGATATTTTTGGTCCTTTTCGGTAGGGCTATTTAGTTTGTTCTTAGTTGGTTTTGGTTGCTGGTTGCGGATGGCGGTGGTGGTTGTAAACCTTTGTGGCGGGAAGTCGCTACCAACCAGCTGTCACACAGGCATAAGTGGTCTTTGTGGGGCTCCCTTTTTAGAAGGACGGCAGGTGTGTCCTTCTCTTGCGGTTGGACATTTAGACGTTCCCCTGCGGGAACCGAACGTTTGCCAGAGAAAAGAGTTGTGAGGCCAGCACAATGCGGGTTATGCGGGAAGGAGGCGGGGTCTGGGTACTCCCCTCCTTGGTTTGGTGGTTTTCATCTAGGTGACTGGTGCTGGTGTCTGGTAGCGACTTTCTGTTTGCCATCCTCCAAGCTAAATTGAAATCTATAATCTAAATTAATTCTAATTCAATCACAATTATAGTTTAAAGAGTTGGTCAGCGATCAATAAACATCGTCTGACCTTTAACTCCAGCTACCGTGTCCGTGTCTTTATTTCAGTGTGTTGTGTCGTGTTATTTAGTGATAAGCTAGCTTAAGAAAAAGGTATATGTAATCACAATAAAGTTATGGGCGCCTTAAATAAGCTGAAGGCTGCATAAGCCTGAGGCAATATAAGAGCTCAACTTTTTGTGATTGGTTGCTTAATGACTAAGCAGTTGCTAGGCAGATCAGTTTTTCCTGTGGTTTCCCTATTGGATTAGAAGGTTGTCCATCAAGCTTAATAGGTTGGTCTTAGGATAGTATATAGGGCAGAGCATTTGCCTCAGACTTCCTCTTGCCATTCATTGTATGCCCGCCCGCCCTCCCGGATTGTATTGATTGTTTTATTTCCTTCAAGTAGGCTATTGAAACCCAGATTGGCGGGAAGTCGCTACCAACCAGCTGTCACACAGGCATAAGTGGTCATTGTGGGACTCCCTCTTTAGAAGGACGGCAGGTGTGTCCTTCTCTTGCGGTTGGACATTTAGACGTTCCCCTGCGGGAACCGAACGTTTGCCAAAGAAAAGAGGGGTGAGGCCAGCACAATGCGGGTTATGCGGGAAGGAGGCGGGGTCTGGGTACTCCCCTCCTTGGTCAGCGATCAATAAACATCATCTGACCTTTAACTCCAGCTACCGTGTCCGTGTCTTTATTTCAGTGTGTTGTGTCGTGTTATTTAGTGATAAACTAGCTTAAGAAAAAGGTTTATGTAATCACAATAAAGTTATGGGCGCCTTATAATGAATGCTAAAGTAATAGTATTCTTTCTCATGTGCTGGTCGCTCTGTTGATAAGGCTCTAGGTCGGCCGTGACGAGTGGGTCTCCCGTCCTATCAAGGAGTCCGAATGTTTATTCTTTTCATGCGGCGGAGAAGTGAAAGTCAACTCCTGGTCGGCACGGCGTCCTGTCACAAAGGATCGGATACAGGAAGCTAAGTGATATTTTATTTCTATTCTTTGGATTTATTTGCATTACATGTTTAAATTATCCTGCAGAGATAGGGGATTTTCCTTATGTTGGGTTTTCTCTATATATTGCGGCAGGCTACAGTGCGTATACAGGAGGTAGCCGGGGAAATACCGTGGCTGACTCCGAGTGATACTGGAGTTTTTTTCCCTGAGTCGGTGTACCGCTGTTTGGGGATGCCTCACTTCAGTCAATCTCAGTGAATGCTGCTGATAAATCTAACTTGGTGGGTTAGATTCCCTCACAACGGTTGGTGACGCATTCTTTTGTGGGATGCAGTCGATTTAACTAGTTTGATGCCGTTCTTTTTTCCTTTTCTGTGCAGATGGAGTGTGAAAAGGTAAGTATTCTGCAGCCTTGTTAGGTTCGCAGAAGCGGAGGTCGTTCTCTGTTTCTCACACATCACCATATGGTGCTGAGTCTACCTCCCTGGACCTCACTCCGGTGGGGACTCGTCAGCTACCTTTCAGTTGGTCCGGAAATATACCAGGACCCGTGAGTTAATGGTAGAATCCAGAGGGGGAATGTCTGGAGTTACAGATGTTTCCCCTCACGGTTTCCTAATAGATCTTACCGTTTCCCCTCTGGAAGGGGTGGTAATGCGCGACGCCATATCAGAGGTGCGTCAGGTTCAGGGCCTTGTTCTCCTGTCCCGGTTATATAAAAAACAAACAAAACAAAAAAACAGATTACCTGGAGGGATAGCCAGGATGGTCTTTGCCATTTCACTGGAGTGATAGTAGTATGATGGTTTTCTTTCAATAGTAAGAGCCATTGTTATTCTGTAATGAGAGGTTCACCTGATTGAGGCGAGGTCAAGAAACAAGTGGTACAGATCGTTGTTTCTTTCTCTGACTGTTCTTCAACACAGGGAAGGGCTGTTGTTCCCAACGACGCAGATGTCGGAGGTGGTATCAGGGTAGATACTGAATGGTTGAGGTTCTGTGTTTTCCAGTGGAAAGAGGTCTGAGGATCCTGAGTCGGATCAGATTTGCAGTGTCAATCCATCTATATGTTCCGTTGAGGAAGAAGTTGGTTGCGGCCTAAGAAGCCTTTTCGGTGCGCAGGTCAAATGCCAGAGTGGTTTTCACGGGACCTGTTGGGAATGTGGTCCGGGTCTCACCGGCATATAATTCGAATGGCCAGGATATCGCTCCTGTGGCGTCTGCTCAGTTCTCACCTCTTGGAGGGATGAAGGTTCGGGATCCAGGATTAGATCCTGGTGTCCATGTATGCGGATCTCCGAGGCTGGGGGGCAGTCCTTGCATGGGAAGTATTTCCAGAAGAAAAGGTCAAGCTGCGAAGCTGGTCTACAATGAGCTTTCTTGATGTAAGAGCTATTTTCACCGAACATACTCTTCGTGATCTGCCCGTGTTCATTCTGTCGGACGACTTGACAGCGGTGGCGTAAGTAAGCCGCTAGGGCAGAACTAGGAGCAAAGCGGCAATGGCAGAAGCTGAAATAGTTTTCCGCTAGGTGTAAAGACTGGTAAACGTTATATTAGCAGTCTTAGTTCCGGACGTAAACGACGGAGAAATAGATTTCCTCTGCAGACGTGCTCTCCATCCGGGAGAAATACTGTCGTCATCGAGAAGTTTTACAGAAGTGACAAGTCTTGAGGAGTGCCTCAATTGGGCAGGTTGGCGTCTCGCCTCAACGAGAAACCTCAGGAATATGGTTCCAGGTCAAGGGACACTCAAACTATAGCAGGGGACGCCCTCGTGACACCTTGGGGGTTTCAGTCGGTCTATGTGTCCCCTCCCCTTTCATTATGCTGAAGGTGATAAATGTAAGGAGAACAGAGGTTCTGGCGATCCTCATTGTTCCGGTCTAACCAAGAAGGGCTTGGTATCAAGTTCTTCAAGATTTATTCATAGAAGATCCCTGGCCTCTTCCTCTACGGGAGGAACTGTTACAGCAAGATCCGGGTGTGTATCAGGACTTACTGCGGCTGCGTTTGACGGCGTGGTGGTTGAACGCCATATCCTAGTCCGATCGGGTATTCCCAGTGTCAAAGTCGAAAAATATCATGATTCACATGCCTTGTACTAACCCCATGCACATACCCGCTGCGCGTGCACATGCTCTGCGGTGCGTGCGCATATTAGCACTTAACGTAATGAAGCTTCTTTGGCCGTGCGCTTTGGCGCATGGTATGCGCATTTATGGTAGAGTTTGTGAGCTTGTAGCGGGCGACATGTTTATATCATATTTAACCTATATAGTGTGTTTTGTAGATAACATTTCCCTTAACAATGTCAGTAAAAATGCTTAGTTTAAATGGTTTGTGGACATGGGGATTCCTCTTTGCATGATATGAAGTGTCAGACAAAGGTTGAAAGGTGGTGTTTAGTATCCAGCTGTAGAGTATTTTATTAGTAACATTTCGGTGTTGGTTAGGAAGAGATTGTTCGCTCCTGCGTATAGTTATGTAAAAAAGTAGTTTATAGACATTTACTGGATTTGCTGTTTATTACACATGCGGGGGGGGGGGGAATCCAGAGGATACCACCCACAACAGCAGTTGCGGAGAGACACAGCCCACCTGCTCGAACCCGCTTATGACCTTTTGTTATAATGCAGAGACACATTCCTGTGTCCAACGAACAATGAGATTGTAGGGACCATTGCATTGTACTGTATGCTGTGTATATAAAGACCACCATTGCTGGACCAGCACTCACTCTCTCATCAACATTTATCTACCTGATAATTGGAGGACTGGATCGGGGTTGCGCCTGCGAGTATTCCCACGTATGGTATGTTCTCTGTAGTCACTTTGTTTCCCTTTGTGTATGCCATTCATTCTCTCTCTGTGTGCTTGTATTTGCGATCGCATTGCTAATGTTTATATCTTATTTCTTGTTTTTCTGTTTAGATATTGATGTTAGGTTTGTAGTGTATAAGCTGTAATTGTTTTCCCCTTTTATATATATATATATATATATATATATATGTGTGTAAAAAGAAAATGACACAGCGCCACTTGCGAGATGGGTTCTCAGTAATTATAAAAAAGGTAAAATTGCTAAAAAACACACGCACCCTTGTTAAAAGGGTGTCTGCCAACCCTTAAGAGCGCGATACTGGTACAGTATTGCTGGGGGCAGTATAAGAGTGGGGGAATAAGGGTACCGGCGACTGGTGTTGTTTAAAATGCAAAGGTTAAAAACAGATTTAGAGGCCAAAAAAATATATAATAAGATAAACAAGCTTTAATAACACATAAAAGCAGATCATAAAATGTACTTCAAAAATAAAATCATATAAACATAAAACGTTTTGGTAAAAGATAAGGATTTCTAACTTAGCTTTTAAAATAGGCAAGGGAGTCACCACAGGGAGGCCAACGCGTTTCGTCACAGCTGACTTCTTCAAAGGGTGAGGACAGAATGAAATGCTATGCCTATTTGTACCCCTGGTGGACTGACTCTGGGTTGGTGATGTCATAATTAGTCATGTGATGTGATTAAACTAAGTACCGTATAGAACATCAAGGACACTTGTTTGGGACACAGCCTAAGGCTGGAGGTGGTAACATAGTGGTGTAAACATAAAGAACGAGTGATTCCAGGACTGTAGTAACATTAAAATCGTCTAAAACTGTAAAAATGTGTTGATTTGCGGCACTTCCGCCACACTTCCGGTGACGGAGGGGACGCATCACGTGTCTCCGGTACTTCCGCCCCACTTCCGGTTTCTTAAGTGCGCATGCGCCGGCGGCGCTAGCTGTTTGTTGCGCAAGTGCCAGCATACTTCTCAGTGGATGTTGGTTAGGGGCCAGGTTTTTCATGCTGCTGTTATGCACACCAGTGCCTGCAGGAATGTACTGGTGTTTGAACTGTTATGCAAAACAAATGGACTCACAGACAAACTGGGGAATATGACATAACGTACACAGAAGGTGATAGGGTAACAAAATACACACACAGTGAACAGAGAAGCCCAGAGGCTAAGGAACTGGGTATCTCCCTTGTATTAGAACTGCTCAGATGTAAAAAGCAAGATGTTGTGTTTTAATACGTAGAGAACCCGAAATGCTGTTGCTAAGGGCAACAGCAAAACCCTAAAGGGTTACCAACGGGTGTGGCAGTAAACTCCTTGGTCAGAGATGGAATGATAGACACAAGGAGAGCCTCCACAATCCTGATTCTCACTTGCAGTGCACAGGTTTAAGCTTACTGCCACTAAACTGACCCCTGACACCTAGCACAGTGAGACAGGATTAGACAGGCAAGTGTTAGAATACAGCCGCAAACTTGCTAAGTTCACAGAGTAATAACAGAACCCCAGCAAGCTAAACGACTGACTCCAGTCTTACTGCTAGGTCTGGATTGGCAGAGTGTAATACCAAATCCCCAGGCCTATTTGCAGTAAGCAACAAACAAATACAAAGCTACACAGTACTGGCTAACTTTCATGAACTGACTAACCAACAGAGATTCAGCAGCATCTGCTTACCCTGAAAAGAGGCCTTATAAAGCAGGTGCTGTCCACGCCCCACTCAGACCTCACAGACTGTGAGCACAAAAACCAGCACCGGATCCCCTGCCGTGCACAGAGCCTATAACCACTGCACAGCAAAAGACCCGAACCGGAGTATCAGCTGCGCTCAGGTTACTCCACTAGCACTTGTCTCCCGGTTGCCATGATGACGTGGCAGCACAGGGCAGGAGACCCTAACAGTACCCCCCCTCTGACGAGGGGTCAAAGAACCCCTACCACCGGGTTTATCGGGGAACTGCGAGAAGAAAGAGCGTATCAGTCTGGGGGCATGAAGATCACAACTGCGCACCCACGACCGCTCCTCCGGGCCATACCCCTTCCAGTGCACCAAAAATGACAGCCGACCCCGAACCACCTTGGAGTCAAGAATCCTTTCAACAACAAACTCCCTCTGGCCACGTATCAGAAGAGGGGAAGGTCTTCCACTGGAAGAAGGATTACTAATCGCCCGTTTTAAAAGGGAACAATGAAATGTTTTATTGATACCCAAAGAACGGGCCAGATCTAACTGAAATGCCACCGGATTGATAACCCTGGTGATCTTATAAGGGCCGATGAACCGGGGCCCTAACTTATGAGATGGCTGTCTCAACTTCAAATTCTTGGTAGACAACCAGACGAAGTCTCCTAATTTGAAGCTGCAGGGTCTTTTCCGCTTATCAAAAACCCTTTTGGTCACTAATGACACAGACACAAGGGCTTTCTTCACTTTCCGCCAAATACCTCTAAGGACCGAAACCACAGAGGAACCACCAGGCGTGGAGTCCAGGGGGTCAAAAGAATTGGCCTTAGGATGATGCCCATACACACAAAGGAAGGGAGAGATCCCTGTAGCAGAGTGAGCCGCGTTGTTATAGGCAAACTCCGCCATGGACAGATGAGCAACCCAGTCAGTCTGACACTTGGAGACATAACACCTGAGGAACTGCTCCAAGGACTGGTTCACCCTTTCAGTCTGCCCATTAGACTGCGGATGGTAGCCTGACGACAAGCTGACAGAAATCTGGAGATCGGAACAAAATGCCCTCCAGAATTTGGCCACAAACTGGGATCCGCGGTCAGAGACCACATCAAGTGGCAACCCGTGGAGACGCACAACATGCAGCATAAATAATTCAGACAGGCGTCTGGCTGATGGCAGCCCAACCAGTGGAACGAAGTGCGCCATCTTCGAAAACCTGTCAACGACAACCCAGATGGCTGTCATCCCCGAGGATTTGGGCAAGTCCACCACAAAATCCATTGAAATGTGGGTCCATGGCTTAGATGGGATAGAGAGTGGATGTAATGGGCCAACAGGAACCCCTCTAGGAGTCTTATTTCGGGCACAGATGTCACATGCCCGAACCCACTGATCCACATCCTTAGCCACCGAGGGCCACCACACCGCCCTAGATAGCAACTCCCGAGTTCTGGCAATACCCGGGTGACCTGCCGACTTCTTGGCATGGAATTCCAGGAACACTCGCTGTCTTAACCTAGGAGGCACAAACAAAAGACCTACCGGAAGGTCTGGAGGAGCCTGCTCCTGTGCTCTAAGGACTAATGATAAGAGGTCCTGGGTAATGCCCACTTTAATACATGATGGGGAAACAATGGGCAACGGCTCCTCGGTGGTCTCCTGGATTGGAGCAAAACTCCGCGAGAGCGCATCAGCCTTGATGTTTTTTGACCCAGGGCGATATGTTATCAAAAAATTAAAGCGAGCAAAAAACAAAGCCCATCGTGCCTGCCTGGCATTGAGACGCTTCGCTGACTCTAAATATGCCAGATTCTTATGGTCAGTGAGAATTGAGACCACAAACTTAGCCCCCTCAAGCCAGTGTCTCCACTCCTCGAGTGCATCCTTAATAGCCAACAATTCCCGGTTACCCACGTCATAATTCATCTCGGCAGGCGAAAATTTACGGGAAAAGTAAGCACAGGGATGAAGGCGATTATCAGACACTCCCATCTGAGAAAGCACTGCCCCAATACCCATCTCAGAGGCATCCACCTCCACCACAAAAGGACGCTCTGGATCTGGGTGTCGCAGCACCTTGGCCGAAACAAATGCCCTTTTGAGACGGGCAAAAGCCGCTTTAGCCTCACAAGACCAGTGAGCAACATCCGCCCCTTTCTTAGTGAGTGCCACCAAGGGCGCCACTATAGACGAAAATCCAGCGATAAATCGTCTATAAAAATTCGCAAAGCCCAGGAAACGCTGAAGCGCCTTCAAACTAGTGGGCTGCACCCAATCCAGGACTGCCTGTACCTTGGAACCCTCCATTTGGAAACCTTCTGGGGAGATAATATATCCTAGAAATGCGATTTGCTGAACTTCAAATTCGCACTTCTCCAGCTTCGCCCCAAGCCGGTGGTCTCTGAGTTTCTGGAGGACTAAGCGTACATGCTTCCGATGTTCCTCCAGGGAATGGGAGAAGATTAGGATGTCATCTAAGTATACAACTAAGAATCTATCCAAATATTCCCTGAGCACATCATTCATGAAATCCTGGAAGACTGCCGGGGCATTACAGAGCCCAAAAGGCATCACCAAATATTCATAATGCCCTGAGTGGGTATTAAAGGCAGTCTTCCATTCATCCCCCTCTCTTATTCGGATTAGATTGTACGCACCGCGTAGGTCAATCTTAGAAAAAATGGTGGCAGTACGAAGCTGGTCAAACAAGACCGAAATGAGAGGCAGTGGGTATGAGTTTTTAATCGTGATACGGTTCAATTCCCTGAAGTCGATGCAGGGTCGCAACGAACCGTCCTTTTTACCCACGAAGAAGAACCCCGACCCAACTGGAGACTGTGAAGGTCTGATAAATCCCTTAGCCAAGTTCTCCTGAATGTACTCTGCCATAGCCTGAGTCTCAGGACGTGACAGGGAGTACAACCTGCTCTTGGGAAGCTTAGCATTTGGCAACAAATCAATGGCACAGTCATAGGGGCGATGGGGAGGTAGTACCTCTGCAACTTTTTTGGAGAACACGTCCGCAAAATCTGCATAACACCCTGGCAATCCTGGCAAACTTAGCTGCGAGAGCCTGACTGGAAGGCTCAAGCAACTCCTGAAACAATCAGTACCCCAACTAAGAATCTCCCCAGAGACCCAGTCAAATTGAGGATTGTGGGCCCTTAACCAGGGTAACCCCAACACCAATGGGGCAAAAGTACAGACAGTCACATAAAAGGACAACTCCTCAGAGTGTGTGGCTCCAATAAACAAAGAAATCTGGCTAGTGCAAGAGGTAATTTTACCTTGGGATAATGGTTCCCCGTTTAACCCACAAATCTCAATTTCCGATGCCAAGGGTACTAAGGGAACAGAGTGTTTTAGGGCGAATTGGCGGTCCATAAAAACCCCGTCGGCCCCACTGTCCACAAAGGCCTCAGTCTTGACAGTTTGACCGAGGATCTTCAAGGTCACCGGAATGATAAAAGTCTTCTTGGGAAATTCTGACTTCTGGCCTGACAGGATATTTCCCATCACCCTCAGGCCCTGAAGTTTTCCGGCTTTTCTGGGCATGATACTACCACATGACCTTTATTCCCACAGTACAAACACAACCCCTGCTGTCTCCTCCGCGTCTTCTCACGCGAGGAGAGGCGGGTAGCCCCAATCTGCATAGGCTCCTCAGAAAATTCCTCAGAGTCTGAGGTTCCCTTGGGAAGGAAGGAAATCTCAGTCTCCCTTTCAAGCCTACGCTCTCTCAGCCGTCTATCCACCCGGATGGATAACTGCATGAGCTGATCCAAGCTATCAGGCAAGGGATATTGTACCAGTTGGTCCTTTATCTGATTAGAAAGACCTCTTCGGTACTGGTGTCTCAGGGCTGGGTCATTCCACTGGGTATCATGGGCCAACCTCCGAAACTCCGTACAGTAAACCTCAACTGGCCTTCGCCCTTGCTTAAGGATCGAAATCTGAGCCTCGGCTGAGGCCGTCTTGTCAGGGTCATCATACAACATGCCCAGTGCCGTAAAAAAAGCATCAACACTTTTAAGCGACGGACAGTCAGGCTGCAACCCATATGCCCAGACCTGTGGGTCTCCTTGTAGCAAGGAAATCACTATGCCCACCCGCTGAATCTCCGACCCAGAAGACTGAGGCCTAAGCCGGAAGTATAGCTTGCAGCTCTCCTTGAAACAAAAGAACTGCGAGCGATCTCCAGAAAAACGATCCGGGAGATTTACTTTTGGCTCCTTAACCCCTGCAGGTGCTGCTGCTGCGGGAGCTCCGCCAGCAGCCTGGGAGGTGTGCATTTTAATGGACAAATCATTAAATTGCCGAGTCAGGACCTGCACCTGATCGACCACCTGTTGCAACGTATTTTGAGGGGTATGCTCCATATTCCCACAAAATTTCAACAGGAGTATTAGGCTGCTGAATATGTTATGCACACCAGTGCCTGCAGGAATGTACTGGTGTTTGAACTGTTATGCAAAACAAATGGACTCACAGACAAACTGGGGAATATGACATAACGTACACAGAAGGTGATAGGGTAACAAAATACACACACAGTGAACAGAGAAGCCCAGAGGCTAAGGAACTGGGTATCTCCCTTGTATTAGAACTGCTCAGATGTAAAAAGCAAGATGTTGTGTTTTAATACGTAGAGAACCCGAAATGCTGTTGCTAAGGGCAACAGCAAAACCCTAAAGGGTTACCAACGGGTGTGGCAGTAAACTCCTTGGTCAGAGATGGAATGATAGACACAAGGAGAGCCTCCACAATCCTGATTCTCACTTGCAGTGCACAGGTTTAAGCTTACTGCCACTAAACTGACCCCTGACACCTAGCACAGTGAGACAGGATTAGACAGGCAAGTGTTAGAATACAGCCGCAAACTTGCTAAGTTCACAGAGTAATAACAGAACCCCAGCAAGCTAAACGACTGACTCCAGTCTTACTGCTAGGTCTGGATTGGCAGAGTGTAATACCAAATCCCCAGGCCTATTTGCAGTAAGCAACAAAAAAATACAAAGCTACACAGTACTGGCTAACTTTCATGAACTGACTAACCAACAGAGATTCAGCAGCATCTGCTTACCCTGAAAAGAGGCCTTATAAAGCAGGTGCTGTCCACGCCCCACTCAGACCTCACAGACTGTGAGCACAAAAACCAGCACCGGATCCCCTGCCGTGCACAGAGCCTATAACCACTGCACAGCAAAAGACCCGAACCGGAGTATCAGCTGCGCTCAGGTTACTCCACTAGCACTTGTCTCCCGGTTGCCATGACGACGTGGCAGCACAGGGCAGGAGACCCTAACAGCTGCAAATGTCCATTGGTATTAGGTGCTGCGGCGGCCATGTTGTTGATGACGTTCTTCATAGGAAATGCAGGAGTGGACGGTGGCCATCTTTAAGGAGTCCTTGGAGACCAAAGTTCATATTGCATCGGTATCCATGCCAACGGGACTATGTAAAGAGCAAAAGAAGGGGAATATGGTGAAAGTTATGCACTAGATTTAAATAAACCAAGGTGGGATGCAGTCATATGTGAGGGAATATGACCAGCCCAGAATAAATACCATTATATATAAGAAAGAAGAATAAACATATTTGTGTAAAAGAGACCTATAAATAAATTAAATATATAAGGTGAAGCACATATATTCGTGTGTGACTGTTGTAGGAACGTGACATAAAAATTATAGCCAGACATAGGTAATGTCAAGAATGACACTAGGTGAGAACAAGGGAACAGAGATAGTTGCAGACATTTGCAGCTAAGTGGTGACAATGGGGTGGGATTATAACAGATCCGTATGGAAGACGAACGAAATTAATAAATTGACAGATTAATACGCAGGAAGTTTTAGACTGTTAGGACCCAAAAATGGGTCTCAAGAATGTGGAAAGTGGCAAATGCAGGATTTGCATGGGGGGGTTTCCAGAACTGGGCGGAGCCAATCACGGGGGTGGGACTGAGGTGACCCAGTATATGCTGGGTCCGTAAAACTAGTGTGTCTGTGTGTGTATATATATATATATATATATATATATATATACATATATCTAAACACACACATATATATATATATATATATCCATGCAGAGGATCCGGCACTCCAACCATAAATATTGTAGATGCTCTGGTGCCTTCTTTGAGGGGTCTGCGCCCCAGCACATGCAGCAAATAAACAGGAAGCGGCACTCAGAGACGTGGTAAGTAGTGCAAAAATAAAGCAACCAAGCTTTAATATATCATCACATCATCATCATCATCATAATATATCATCATGATGTGATGATATATTAAAGCTTGGTTGCTTTATTTTTGCACTACTTACCACGTCTCTGAGTGCCGCTTCCTGTTTATTTGCTATATATATATATATATATATATACATATATACATACACACACACACACACACACACACACAGCATATTAAACATGCATACATATATATATATACACACACACATACAGTACATATATATATATATATACACATGTATATATATATCATGTGTGTGTGTTTATATGTATGTATGTATATACATGTGTATATATGTATGCACATGGATATATATGTACTATAATTAAAATAAAGTAAACTTTTATTGCACTTACAAGTGCCACCAGGAAGACAGCAGGCTGCAGAGGACGCTAGATAGGCATTAATAATACTCATGCAGCTAAAAAAAAAATGTAGTGAAGGGGGGGGGGGGGGTTTCTGGGTGCTTGGAAACCCCCCCTGGGTGCGCCACTGATATACTAAAAAATCTTCTATGAAGGTGTTGGAACCTTACCAGGTCTTGTGTATTTCACCATTTATTACTAAGGGTTTCTGAGCATCTCAATCGCTCAAACAGCTTGCTTAATAACAAGGTTAACCAGTGTTACATCATTGCAGTATCTCAGTACTAAGGTTTACAGTAAAAGCATATTCTGTGTTTAAGGTTTAAAAGGTTATTGACTGTGTGTGCGCTCGCTGTGTGTATTCCGTACACCCAGCGCAGCGTGTGTACGTTACTTGCGTACCACGTGCGAAGTCTTTGTACGCAAATAGCGTACAAAGTGCGTAGCACGTGCACGTGGTTTAGCGGCCATAGCGGCTTCACGGTATTAGTACATAGCTTATGTTCAAAGGTAAATATTTGACTTTATCAATTGGGGGCGATCGTCCAGGCCTCCTCATATCCACAGCCTAGTAGGACAAAGCATACTTTTATCTATCAGCAAAGGTCGGGAAGGTAGTATCCCCTGTTATCCGTTTGGTGGTTGGGGATACAGTAGTGCTGATTAGATAAAGCGTCTGCTCCGCTTAGTTTGTGGGGATGCTGGTGGGATCCGGAACCGAAAGGTAAGAATTTTGTCTTTTAAATCTGTTTAATTTCTGTGTGGTGCCAACTGCGCACGCAACACATGTAACACACGCACACACCTGTACTCTGCATATCTGACCATATTGTTGCAAAATAAGTTTCAAATGAGTCATATTGTGTTTGATTCAGATTGGAT
Organism: Pseudophryne corroboree; assembly: GCF_028390025.1. NCBI lineage: Eukaryota > Metazoa > Chordata > Amphibia > Anura > Myobatrachidae > Pseudophryne > Pseudophryne corroboree. The sequence continues at coordinate 146,805,758 of NC_086446.1, read as the reverse complement.
TGCTTATCTGTTTAAGTAGGTTTAAAAGTATTTTTAAAAGTTTGCTTAGCTTGATTTATTTTTTTAGCCCAGGCCTAAAATAACTTAAGGGGCTTGCATGGTGATTTTTTTTGTGACAAAAGAAGCCGCATGGTCTGTCCTCCATTTTGTGTAACCCTCATGGATGTGTAAGGGGGAGGAGCAGCGGCCATTTTGGGAAGGTAAAATATTTTTTTCGAAATGGCTGATTTTCAGTTGACTCAGGAATAATCAGCCTTCCTTTGTCAAAAAGAAATCACCATTTACGAGTTTCCAATGCATTTATTTAACCCATGTCATAATCAATTATAAATAGTTCAGATGGGGCTTAATGAAAGTTAATAGTAAAATGAATATTTGATATAAGAACGACACACAGAGATAAAACAAAGTTGTTGTTTTTTTTTTTTTTTCTCTTCTTTACCTCCAAGATTCTGTTGAATTCTGCCTGTTGTGAGATGGGCCATTGAAATGCAAATTAACCTGTGTAACTGGTTTTTTTCCTAGCAGTGAAAAAAATCACCTTCACAGACAGTCAAAAGCATATTCATATGCAAATTAGAAGCACTGAATAAGTAAATGAGTCTCAGGAAACCAGTGGATGGTACATAGATATAATATTATAATTATGTGGGTGTTTACATCAATGTATGTTCTGCAAGATGGCTATACAATATGAATCATACTATTGGAAGCATTGATTATTAGATTAACTTAGAATTTTCATTTGTGTATTTTCACATATCTACCTTCCTGTTTGCCATTTGCATTGATAACGTGCTGAGAAAATTTGCTGCTATTTTAAAAAGTAAGGAGTAATACTTAAGGGAGTAATTGTAAAAACACGCACGCAGCATAGAAGATACTGTGTGGTGTTTGGTAAGCGATTATAGTTAATTATCACTTACATTTATAGAAGCGTGTTATTTGTGTTACTGCGGATGTATCCGGCCTGTGTACACGTGTCTCTCACCGAGTGCGAGTCAAGCGTACGCGACGCAAAGGCCTACACACGTAGCGTATATTACGCAACGTGCGTACAGATACGCCCACTAGATACAAATCACGCGATAGCATTGGTTTAGTAAGGCGATACAGAAACCACGAGATAATAGCACAATTTCTTTCAGTTTCCTAAAACTAGTTTAAAAAAGATCCTTCTCTTGCTGCATCTCCTCTAGGATTAACCTGTGTTACCTGAATGAAAGTAATTTTCTGTACAGAAATATCAAAGTATATTTGAAGTGAAAGAAGCGTTTGTATGCTAGTGATTTTTTCTTTGGGTGAACCTTGAGAAAATTCGGGATCTCGTAGAAGTACACCCGTGAAGTGAAGCACGTGGTGGCGTGGGAGGCATCTCACGTTAACAGTGAAATAAGGTATAAGGAGCAAGTAGTGTTACAGCAGACCAGAAGGTCGCTAAAGTCAGAAATCCATTAAAAGTACCTATACGAAGCTCTGAAGACCCTGACTTAAGAAAGGTCAGAGGTAGTGAGCGCAACCCAGGGAGTTGGCGCAAAACCCATATAGGCCCGTGTTGAGAATACGCTCCGGCTGAAGGTTTCGCAGCCTAAACAACCGATTCCGCTGGTCGTAAGGCGGATAAGTAATAGTTACTTATACGAAGTGCGACTGTACCGCACGTAATTGTGTGCATTAGTTGGTTACCTTGATACCCATTCAGTTTTGTGGGATCATAAATGCTATTTGTACATTCTAACATGATTTGTGTAGGGTTTTTTTTATTTTAAGGGAGGTTCGCTGATCACTCAGGAATTCTCCAGCAACTGATACTTACTGGGGAGGGTAGCATACTCCCACACGCCCCAGTAAATAGAGGTTCAGGTTGCAGGGGCCCTGGGTTGAGTACGCTAGCGCTAAGGCATTGTGTGGGCGTATTGGTCGACGTGGGCGAGAGCGGGTGAAGGCACTCGTTGAGCTTTCACCGTCGCCTTACCTCAGGCAACTTGGTTTTTTGTAGGAATTCGCTAAGAAGGCAATACCTGCAAATAATGGGGGCCAGTTGCTCAAGTAAGGGACGATCAACCAAGGTTCAGGTTGATTTTGTACCACGACCAGTCGGGTCGGCCAGGTATCATGTGTGAGAAATATGGTCCACATGCCGAGGTTTTATGCAATGAGTGGGAACGTATGACTGTAAACGATGGAGAACAGTTCTCCAGGGTGGGCAGTTTTGATCCTGAGGTGTTGCAAAATTTAAGGAGAAGGATAGGTCTCATAAAATCCGGAAAGCAACGGAATAGACATTATAATTGTTTACATTTATGGCAACAGGAAAGTGAGATACAAAGGAAAGTAGCTTACACAGCTTGTTCTCACTTTAGCAGGAAACATATGGCAACTGGAGAAGCAATGGCTACAGAGAATGGCATACTGGGATATGATGATAATTGTGCACTTAGTAACTGTATTAATAATGATAAGAGTAAATGTAATAAATGTAATAATGATAGAAGGAAAACTGATAAATGTACAAATTCTAACCCGTGCAAGATGCACCCCATGTTAAACTTCCCTCACGATTACAAGCAAGAAAGTGTGCCCAGCACGATGTCGGCACCTCTTCCAGCAGCCATCATACGAGACACCCAGGTGGGCACGACCCAATCGGTAAAGGCAGTAGTCAAACCCCCTTACGGAGGGTCAGGTGAGGTCGTGTACACAGGTAAGTATGATATTGTATATTATACACAGACAAATGCACCTCATATTGTAGAGTCAACACAATAGGATGTAGTTGAACTTAATCCTGTCAGGGTGATTGCAGTCCCAAATGGACAGACTGACGCTCTGGGAATCACTCCCGCCAGGGACAGTGCAATGCACTGCCCCTGGTCCCGGACAGAATTGAGGACAATTATGTCTGAATTTCCCGATCCCAGGAAAGATCTAGCTGCATGCCAAAGTTTCATTAGAAAACTAGGTAACGCCACTGAACCCACTAACAAAGGTTGGCGAACAGTACTGCGGGCATGTTTGCCCTCCACTATTGACCCTTTGAAATTCATTTCTGATTGTAAGTTAGATGAAGAGAGACCTCTCACCGATGCATACAATCAGGAAAATGTTAAACAGGTCAACATTCAATTAGGAGTATATTTCCCAGCTGTTGTTAAGTGGAACAAAATCTTCTCCATAAGACAAAAAGAGGGTGAAATAGCTTATGATTATTTCAATCGAGCACTGCAAGTAATGGCTAGATACACTGGGATCGCGGACATTGAGGAAGATGTACATCATAGAGAAGTAGCGGTTTATGTATTAATGGAAGGTTTAACAAAAGTGTTGAGAACAAGGGTACAGACCACTCAACCTAACTGGAGAAGTATCTCGGTGGCTGCATTATGAAAGTCCGCTGTAGGGCACGATCGGAACATCAGCAAACACAGTCACAAGGGGGTAAGCTGGGGACAATAAGTAAACTGCCTCAGTCTAAGCCCCAGAACCCTGTGGGTAAGTCGAATGTGATAAGATGTTATAGTTGCAAGAGGAAAGGTCATTATGCACGAGATTGTAGGTTTAAAGACACATACCAGGTATATCAACCCCTTAGACAACAACATGACCGTAATATCCGAAGAACCAGGGAAGCACAGGGAGAGCGGTTGATGGTGATGAGCATCCAAGCACTAGAGGAGGCATCAAATCGGCCAAAACCCCAGGCCCCTGGCACATGGAGGAAGCCGAGGGTTTGTTATCTTTGTAAAAGGGAAGGGCATTATGCCAGCAACTGTAACAGCCCACATAAAGTCAGACCCCCTAGACAAGAACACGAGCAAAGATATGACACACGTAATTGTAATCAGGGATCACATAGGAAGAATTTTGGGCCGCACCTGTAATGTGCAGCCAGTAAAGTTGATCATTAGCCTTGATAGTAAGCCTGAGGTTACAGTCGATGTAATTGGGAGGTCAGTTCCTTGTAGACACAGGGATGGCCGGGTAAACTTAGTAATTGATCTTTAAATGTTTTCTTCTCATCTCTGACGTTCACCAGCAGAACTCCAACGTCACATGACCACTTGGTCTTTTCAGAGGTCTACCCAACCCCAGTATGTCTTACCAGCATCGTTGTGTTTGGCCAGGCACAAAGGGTGGAGAGTGGAAATACTGGTGGGGGAGACTATGCAAAGATACCGGTGGACATGTTGATGCGACAGCCTGTTGATGAATCTGACAATGTTTTTCTTTTCTAATTGTTCTCTCTCTTTTTGTTCTTTCAATGTTTTACGGATAGTATGTCACACCTCAGTTAGACAAATGGTAATGCAAGATTTATGCTCCTTACAGAAAGATCGCTGATTTGGAAAGAATATTGTATAACCGGAGTGTTCGTTGTGGGAAGACTGAGAGACAGCACCTTTGAGATGACAACTGAGCAAGAAGAACAACAAGACTAGAGGACAAATTATCGTAACAAGTTTTTTTTCCCCTTCAATTATTTTCTGTACCCCCATTACAACTTTCCCTTTTCTCCTCCTGTAAGATGGACTCGCCTCAAGAGACTGCAGTCCGTGTTTTCCTGTTGATCCTGTTGTTGACCAGAGCAGTCTGTTTCGGTGAGAGTACCAGTGAGGTCGAGAAAGGATCTGGAATGGGTTCTGATGACCAGGATGGAGTCGTAGAATTCCAAGAGCAACACAATCACCGAGCAAAGGCGAGTATCAGAAAATGATCTTGTAGCCATGACATTAATAGACATTGTGAAGGATTGTTAGCTGAGGAGAACTGCATCTGTAGGAATTGTAAAAATATAGTTGAGGACGGTTGCATCAAGAAATGTCAGTCCAGTCTTAATATCAACATGGACCGGCATCCATTGAGTGACTATCACTCACTAGTGGGTAAAGTGTTAAATCAGACAGACTGCTGGGTGTGCTCACAAGTACCTCAAGGTCATAGAAAGTCAGGACTAGTGCCATACTCTTTAACGATAGATGAGGTACTTGAATTAAGGGGTGGGAGACCGGTGGACAAGAAATTTAATATTTCTAGTCCTCCTAGTTTGAAGCTCCACCAATACCATGTAGATAGGTCCCTAATATGTTTTAACATTTCCAATTCCCGAAAGCCAGGAAATTGGGAGGTGACATGGAACAACCAAACCATGACATTCTCACACAGAGCCGATAGAATGCCCGTAGATTCAGAACTTATACGCCAAATAGCCGACGGTGGAAAATATTTCCAGTATAAGTACACTCTAGGAAGTAGGATCATGCGAGTTGGAGAAGTATCACCAGGATACTGTGCACATATCATACAGACTGATACGTGTACTAAGCAGATGAGAGAGCTAGGGATAGGACTTTTTACATGGAAGGTTTGTAATATGGTTATGTCATATACTGTCCCATATGTTCTCCCCGATGACGCATATTTCATATGCAGGAGAAAGGCATATAAGTGGCTTGCCCCAAACTCAGAGGGATTGTGTTACATTGGAAGTGTTGCCTGAAGTAATGACCATTACCCATAACAAAATGAAAGACATTCACAGCAATGCTCAAGCTCCTTACACTCACACTCATTACGAACACATCGTTAAAAGACACCTTGTAGATAGGACAGAGCATGCGGCCTCTGATTTGATTCACGAATCCACCGGGATTCAATTCCTTCTCGCGGTAGATGTCACCCGTACCGCCAGAGGAGTTATAAATTTTAGGTATATTACTGCGCTAGCGAACCTGATAGACAATATCACAGAGATGTATGATGACACCTTCAGGTATACTGGGAGAGAGCTGCAAGCCTACAAAACAGAGCTGGTCCAGCATAGAATGGTTCTCAATTACCTCACAGCAGTAACAAGCGGGTATTGTGTCACCCTAGCAACTCAGTATGGTGTGAAGTGCTGTACATATATTACTCACAGCACTGAGGATCCAATCGAGATCATAGATCGAAAGATGGACAATATCTTGCAATTAAAGTGGGAGTTTCGAAGGAGGCACAATCTTACACTCACTGCTGTGGGTTATGAATTGACTGGCTGGGTGTCATGGTTGAACCCACGAAATTGGTTTTCAGGTTTAGGAGAATGGGCTCAAGGAGTTATCATGGATGTAGGAAAATTCCTCTTGTGTATCCTGGGAGTTATCATACTGATTGGTCTGGTATTCAGATGTGTTCGGATTTTAATGAATTGCAAGCGTAGTACCAAAGTGATGAGTCTGAGGAGTGAGGGCATTGTAACAACAACTAGTTTAATTTATGACCCGTCAATCGAGACAATGTTGTGATAAAATGTGATTCCACGGTCCGTTTCTTTCACCCGTTTCTCCTTTGATTTTCTCCAAGGTACCAAGACATCCACCTGGAAGAAGAATTTGATGACCTTTTATACAGACCACTGATGAACTGTGTAACAGACACCTAATGAGCTTTTAGAGACTGTAATTTTTATAGACACTTGAAGAGCTTTGCTCGCCAATTACCGCAAAGCTACAGTAAAGATACGACAATCCGGACAAGACATCAGACAAGACATCAACAAGACTCCAATCGGCGACCACATACATAATCACACGAATGCATTTATAGCGCATGTTTCTTATCTTCATCTCTACTATCTTCAGGTAGTGACACACATAGTCGACAGGAAATATAGACACATATATTAGCACTCACATATTCTCCCCTTTCATGTATCATCAACTAATGTGCACCCCATTTGTTGGAACTAAAGCCGAAAAGAGCTCGGTAAAGTTTGTTAGCCCATTTACAAACCCTTAATACGGGATGAGAAGGATTCAATATATACTTCGCAATACCTCGAAGCTTGATTTAGAACATGTACGGCACGATGATACATGACCCCTCAGACATGGATCTCATACACACATGCTTTTAATATCTCACTAGGTCATACATTTCCCACCTCCTCCTCTCCTCCCTACTCCCAATCATAATGAGGTATTTACATGATAACATATATATTTTTCTGTTTGATTATTTAGATAGTGGCAGTTATTGTTGACTGCCAAAGGGTGGACTGTCAAAGTCGAAAAATATCATGATTCACATGCCTTGTACTAACTCCATGCACATGCCCGCTGCGCGTGCACACGCTCTGCGGTGTGTGCGCATATTCGCACTTAGCGTAATAAAGCTTCTACGGCCGTGCGCTTTGGCGCGTGGTATGCGCATTTACGGTAGAGTTTGTGAGCTTGTAGCGGGCGACTCGTTTATATCATATTTAACCTATATAGTGTGTTTTGTAGATAATATTTCCCTTAACAATGTCAGTAAAAATGCTTAGTTTAAATGGTTTGTGGACATAGGGATTCCTCTTTGCATGATATGAAGTGTCAGACAAAGGTTGAAAGGTGGTGTTTAGTATCCAGCTGTAGAGTATTTTATTAGTAACATTTCGGTGTTGGTTAGAAAGAGATTGTTCGCTCCTGCGTATAGTTATGTAAAAAAGTATTTTATAGACATTTACTGGATTTGCTGTTTATTACACATGCGGGGGGGGGGGGGGGAATCCAGAGGATACCACCCACAACAGCAGTTGCGGAGAGACACAGCCCACCTGCTCGAACCCACCTATGACCTTTTGTTATAATGCAGAGACACATTCCTGTGTCCAATGAACAATGAGATTGTAGGGACCATTGCATTGTACTGTATGCTGTGTATATAAAGACCACCATTGCTGGAGCAGCACTCACTCTCTCATCAACATTTATCTACCTGATAATTGGAGGACTGGATCCGAGTTGCGCATGCGAGTATTCCCACGTATGGTATGTTCTTTGTAGTCACTTTGTTTCCCTTTGTGTATGCCATTCATTCTCTCTCTGTGTGCTTGTATTTGCGATCGCATTGCTAATGTTTATATCTTATTTCTTGTTATTCTGTTTAGATATTGATGTTAGGTTTGTAGTGTATAAGCTGTAATTGTTTTCCCCTTATATATATATATATATATATATATATATATACTAAAGAATCTTCTATGAAGGTGTTGGAACCTTACCAGGTCTTGTGTATTTCACCATTTATTACTAAGGGTTTCTGAGCATCTCAATTGCTCAAACAGCTTGCTTAATAACAAGGTTAACCAGTGTTACATCATTGCAGTATCTCAGTACTAAGGTTTACAGTATAAGCATATTCTGTGTTTAAGGTTTAAAAGGTTATTGACTGTGTGTGCACTCGCTGTGTGTATTCCGTACACCCAGCGCAGCGTGTGTACGTTACTTGCGTACCACGTGCGAAGTCTTTGTACGCAAATAGCGTACAAAGTGCGTAGCACGTGCACGTGGTTTAGCGGCCATAGCGGCTTCACGGTATTAGTACATAGCTTATGTTCAAAGGTAAATATTTGACTTTATCACCAGTGAGCTCATTTCCGCACTTCTTCAGGCTAAAAATCGAAGTAACGGCGAAGCCTTTACACCGTATTTGTTGTAAATATGTGTCTTGGTGTAAATCTAAGAAGCTTCCTACGGCGGATTTTCAGCTGAGTTGCTCTTCTCCATTCTTTGCAAGCAGGAGTGGATACAGGCCTACAGTTGGGCTCCGTTTCAGGGCAGTTTTGGCCTTGTAAATTTCTAAAAAAAAAAAAAAGAGTTGCCCACCTTTCCGGAAGTTCAGGCTTTCGTGAAAGGAGTACTGCACATCCAACCTCCATTTGTGCCCCATTGGCACAGTGGGCTCTTGACGCGGTGTTGCGTTTTTTGTGTTTCACTGATTGGGACCTTTATTAAAGGTTGGGTTAAAATTTCTCTCTTGGAGAGTGGTCATGCTTTTGCTTTTTGGGCAACCGCAGGGCGGTTGTCGGAAGTAGCAGCTTTGTTTCACAAGAGCCCGTGTTTGATCTTCCAAGTGGATAGAATTGAGAACTCGGTTAGTAGTTCTACCGAAACGGGGTTTCGGGGTTAATCAAAAACCTGCCTGGTTTAATGCCTGTGGTAACTTCAGCATTGGCTGATTCAATGTCTCTCGATGTAGTCAGGGCTTTGAAGATTTATGTCGCCAATTGGGCTCGGTTTGGGAAAACAGAGGCTCTGTTTGTCCAGTATGCTCTCAGCGTGCTTGGGGCGCCTGTGTCTCTGCAGTCTGTTACACGCTGGATCTGTGGTACAATTCGGTGTGCTAGTTCTATGGCTGGATTGCAGTTGCCGGAGTAGGGGGAAACCCATTCTGATAGGAAGATGAGCTCCTCTTGGGCGGATGCCCGAGGTGTCTCGGCAGGTTAACTTTGCCGAACGGCTACTTGGTTGGGTTTCCAACACCTTTGCTAAGCTTTACAAGTTTGACACTCTGGATGATGGGGACCTCATGTTTGATCAATCGGTGCTGCAGAGTCGTCCGCACTCTCCCGCCCGTGTTGGAGCTTTGGTATAGACCCCATGGTCCTTTTGGAGTCCCCAGCATCCTCTAGGACGTAAGAGAAAATAGGATTTTAGTACCTACCGGTAAATCCTTTTCTCCTAGTCCATAGAGGATGCTGGGCGCCCGTCCCAGTGCGTACTGTGTCTGCAGTTATTGATTTTGGTTGCACTTTGTGGTTTTCTTCTCTGTCAGGCTATCGCTGACGTTGTTCATGCCATGGCATGTGGTTTTTTATTGTTGGTAGGCTGACACACTGGTTGTGTTACATATTCTCTCAGCATATGGCTATATGGTTTTCATACCGTGGGCTGGTATACTGCCATGTCTTGCGGTATGTTCGTGGTTTGAGCTGGTATAACACTCACTGTGTTTAAATTATAAATTCTTTCCTCGAAATGTCCGTCTCTCCTGGGCACAGTTTTCTAACTGAGGTCTGGAGGAGGGGCATAGAGGTAGGAGCCAGTTCACACCCAGTTTAAGTCTTTATAGTGTGCCCAAGCTCCTGCGGATCCGTCTATACCCCATGGTCCTTTTGGGGTCCCCAACATCCTCTATGGACTAGGAGAAAAGGTTTACAGGTTTACAGGTAGGTACTAAAATCCTATTTTTTCCGGGTGACATAGCTAATAATATAACCCCTCATCACTGCCTTAGAGGCATTCCAGAAAATGTCAGGTCTATCCCAATAATCTATATTTTCATCAACATAGTTAGTCCAATGATATGTAAGATATAATTTAAAGTATTCCGAGTCAGCCAGGTATCTGTTGAATGCATATGATGGGTTAAAGCTAACATGACAGGGGCATGATCAGAAATTAATATATTGAGTATATCCACCCCAGCGACTTGGGAAATCAAGTCATCCGCAATTAGGAAATTGTCAATACGAGACAATGTCCCGTGGGCCAGTGACAGATGGGTATGTGTTTTGTCGGTAGGGTGTAGCAATCTCCATGGATCAGAAAGGTCTAATGAGTCTCAAAATGCCAACAAGTGTTTACTATGAGGGTCAGTAGTTCTCGGTATAATTGGTGATCTATCAACTGTGGGATCATCTACCATGTTATAATCCCCACCCACTATCAAGGAATAGTTAGTTCTACCTTGGAGAATGTGACTGAGGTCCTGAATAAATACGTGCATGTTAACGTTCGGGGCATACAGGCTGACAAGGGTAAATTTAGAGTGAAAAAGCTCTATATCCAATATTATGTATCTGCCTTCAGGATCAATAACTTCTGCCAAAACAGTAACAGGAAGATATTTTCGAAAAAGTATGGCTACCCCTCTGGCTTTCGTGCGAAAAGGAGCAGAGATACAGGAGCCAAGCCAGGGAGCCTTTAATATATTTTCTTCGCCTATCAGCCAATGAGTTTCCTGTAAAAAAAATAATCACATCTGGGTGGGAACATTTGAGGTGCGTGGCCACACGGCGTCGTTTGACTGGGGAGTTAAGACCTCCAACATTCCAAGAAATAAATTGTATAGGTTTCGGGGGAGATGAGGAAGAAACTACAGACAGCATGGCTACCCAACCCCCATGGGGCAGTGAAATGTCTGACAGATAATCAGTAAATTCAAGTACACAATGGCGGTTCCCCCCTAACCCAAGGTCTCCATCTCAGCATAGAGTTTAACAGCTTGAACACCAACACTGTATAAAATACAGTGCACAATTGTATTGTTTGAAATGTTAATAGTAAACCATAATGACTCATAACTCCATTTTCTAAAGTTTTTCTAACAACCATGACCATGATGGGCACCAAACTAGGTCTAGTGGTGCGCACACAGAACACTAACAAAAATAACTACAGAAATATTAAGAAGGGATGCTATATTTAAAGAGAATAATAACAAAAATAAAAGGAATAAGAAATATAAGGTAGATTAACACATATCTGCCCGGGGCGAGGGTACGTGGACTGCTTAACCCATGGCGGTCCTATGACCGATACCCTAGCTAATGGGCGATCTCGATGGGGATATCTGAGTCAGAAAGTGTGATCTCGCTATCTCCGGGTCTGTATAGAATACCTGATTTCCATTCTCTAAGACCCGCAATTTAGCTGGGTATAGCAGGGCAAATCGGATATTTTTATTATGCAAGTAGGAACAAAAGTCAGAAAATTATTTTCTCTTCTGAGCCACGGCTACTGAGAAATCCTGAAATATCAAGATTTTGTGGCCCTTGACTAACAATTCCCTGGTTTTACGGTACGCAGCCAGAATTTGTTCCTTAGCCCTATAATCTACATAGTGGGCAAAGACTGGTCGGGAATGCTTCTGTGTTCCGTCCCACACCACTCCCAACCTATGAGCTCTTTCGATGTGTTGGACCTCAATGTCATCTATGATTCCCACGAGGTGAGGAGGTCCATGCTGAGATAGGAGGAAAGGGCTGGGCCTGTCAAGGACTCTGGTATACCAATAACCCTAAGGTTGTTCCTTATGGGATCTATTTTCCAGGTCCTCTACTTTGTCCTGCAGTTGTTGTATATATTTACCCAGAATTGATACCTCCTCCTGATAAGACTGGATCAGTATCACACATTCTTGTTTCTAATGTGGAGATACGCATCGCATGAGAGTCTATGCGAGCCAATCCCGCATCTAAGCGGGCTTGTAGATCATCAAAACGTTTGTCGAGCAAGGGCATAACAAAATCTGAAATTTCTTTAGCTGTCAAGGGGGAAGTTTTATCACTAGATAAGCTAGATGATCCCACCTCAGGACCAGATAGGGAGGACGGACCCGACATAGGGGGAGCACCCTTCCCCGCTTTATAGGAGGTGCTTGATTGTTTTGGAGGCATGTTTTTGTCGAGGTATTTGTCCATACCCTAGGCAATGAAGCATAGAGCAATTAGTAGAAAATAAAATTATATAGTCCCTGTGCGCACAATTGGGCAGCTCTAATAAGCCCTGAGTTAGGGGATCACACTCTAGATCACAAACAATAGCCACAAACACAAGATATCTCTTGCCAATATGTGTGCCCAAACAAATAAAAATAACAATTGAAAGAAATAAATGTACTCCCCCGATCAGTGTGACTCTGGAAATATTCCACTTGTTCCTTAAGATGGTCTAGAGCATAAGGGAAATAGAAAACACAAAAATATCCTTGTGTAATACTGTTGGGTAGAATTGCACTTTTGTAAAGTAATAAATTAGTACTTCAATGATGGTAATATATCACGGGGTCTCATAACCCTACATCAAATCACTCACAATCATGAATAGAAAATCAAGCTTCTCATATATATTAGTAGAAAACCGCCACCATATAGGATCAGGGGATGCCCCCTTTAGTGAAGACTCACAAATAAAAAGCTTGTGTTCAGGCTCATAAAATGCTCAATCACGTGGATCCAACACCAGGTATGAAAACCAGGGGATAACCCCTGTTACCAAAACACTCACAGACTAAAACTTGTAAAGATGCATGGTAAGTGGGTCCTTTTTCCTTTTCCTTTTTAATCCACATTCATCTCCCAGATATGAATCCTCAGGAAATAGTATTTAAGTGAACCAAATCTTTTCAGTCATAAAAACACTTTATTAAAAAGACAACTTCTTAAAAAAAACTGTAAGGAGCATACCCGGATTGGAGATAGTACAGGGATAAGATGGTGACGTTAAAACAAACGGGGCCCCGTTTATTTCAATCCCGGAGTTTTCTCCTCACCAGATAGCATCCTCACCGTAGCACAGGTACCCCACCTACGCGTTTCGATCCTCTGGGGATCTTTGTCAAGGTGTAAGGGGTGACCTGTGATATGTGCAATATATATACCCATTGTAATTAACAATAATGTTCAGGTGTGAACAATTACAAACATAGCCCCCTCCTCTGTATATTAAAAAACTATTTCCCTTTAGTGCAATGTTCATCTAATTGGTAATACATGGTTTCGGCCATAGAACAGTCTTTTGCCTCTCCCAATATGGCGGGCAGCTTACTTCCGTGCAAAACAAGATGGCGTCCATCTCACTTCCGTCTAGGCTCCGTCCTGACCAACTTCAATGCTGCCGCTGGATTCTACCCGTCGTGGATGCTCTGTTTACCCCACTTCGTCCGGAAGTCCCCGTCATGACCTTCTCTCCCCGAGCTTAATAACATCGTTCATACGGCCACCGGAAGTGTGCACCGCAAAATCGCTCCCCCTGAATCACGCTCTTCTAATGACAGTTCCATCCGGAAAAGAAGTCCTAAGACGATTTTATATGATGAGGACTTCTAATATTCGTAACCATGGAGATCCGAAAAGTTGATCAGTATCTTAAAGGAAAGAAAATATATGTAACCTCTATGGTATCCTTATTCACATTCAGAAAAACCACAAATACAAATAAAAAAACTATATTCCATTTAAAAAATATTAAAAATGAAATGGTTTAAACAGAAAATGAACTTTATTAAAGTACCCATTGCAACTCAAAATCACTGTTAAGACCAGATGGAAGTAAAGTTTTATACTTGTATATATACGTCATTTCCATTTTAGCAAGAATGCCTAAAATATCTTTCGATCTTTCAGTGGTCTTAACTAATTTCATGCCATAAAAGTTTTTAACTTCATGTAAAGAACACTTATGTTTTTCTTTAAAATGGCTTGATAGTGCATGACTGTCCAGGCCTTTTTTTTTATATTTCTACAGTGTTCAGCTATTCGAACCTTTAACGGCCTTGTAGTACGGACCAATGTAAAATTTATTGCATCTACATTCCACCGCATAGATAACATTGGCCGTGTTGCAAGTTATGAACTCGTCCACTTTATGTTCAAACCCATTTATAACAATTTTATCTACTTTAGAAGTAGTTAATCCATTAATGTTCCTGCAACCAATACAGGAACTACACCTGTAGAAACCTTTGGATCTGTTATAACTAAAACGTTCTTCTTTTTTTGGGTAAATGCTCCTCACTAATTGGTTTTTAATATTTTTAGCCTTTCTAAATATATGTACTGGCTTCTCAGGTAATAATTTTCCTATTACAGGGTCTCTTTGTAAAATACACCAATTCTTCCTGAAGACTTTCTCTATGTCCTTATGCTGTGAATTGAAACTTGTCATCATTCCCCTGATTTGATTTACTCTGTAATAAATCTTTCCGATCAATCTGTTGTGCACTTAGAAGACCACTATCAACCTTATCCTGATTATATCCACAGGCTATGAATGAATCTTTCATTTTTTGTGCTTGTTCTTCAAAAACAGATTCTGCAGTACAATTACGTCTAAGACGCTTAAACTGCCCCCCCGGAACTGAGTCAAGCCAATTCCGATGATGGCAACTATTTGTATGGATGTAGGTTACAGAGTCAGTAGGTTTTTGGTAGGTTTTGGTTTCCATTCTCCCTTCTTTGATATATATAGTGATATCTAAAAAATGTAAACAAGATTCACTGATCTCAAAAGAAAGCTTTATATTTTGAGTGTTATTATTCAAATGGGAGCAGAAGTTCTCAAGACTCTCCCTGTTCCCCTTCCATATAAACAAGATATTATCTATGTACCCTGGTACCCAGGTTCGCCGCTAGTTATGCCAACATATTTATGGGACTCTGGGAGGAGTTATATGTGTGGCAAAATATGAATCTGGGGCGAACCTGGTAACATGGTCACGGTACATAGATGATATCTTGTTTATAAAGAAAGTCTTCAGGAAGAATTGGTGTATTTTACAAAGAGACCCTGTAATAGGAATATTATTACCTGAGAAGCCAGTACATATATATAGAAAAGCTAAAAATATTAAAAACCAATTAGTGAGGAGCATTTACCCAAAAAAAGAAGAACGTTTTAGTTATAACAGATCCAAAGGTTTCTACATGTGTAGTTCCTGTATTGGTTGCAGGAACATTAATGGATTAACTACTTCTAAAGTAGATAAAATTGTTATAAATGGGTTTGAACATAAAGTGGACGAGTTCATAACTTGCAACACGGCCAATGTTATCTATGTGGTGGAATGTAGATGCAATAAATTTTACATTGGTCGTACTACAAGGCCCTTTAAGGTTCGAATAGCCGAACACTGTAGAAATATCAAAAAAGGCCTGGACAGTCATGCACTATCAAGCCATTTTAAAGAAAAACATAAGTGTTCTTTACATGAAGTTAAAAACTTTTATGGCCTGAAATTAGTTAAGATCACTGAAAGATTGAAAGATATTTTAGGCATTCTTGCTAAAAGGAGAGAGAATTGACAGCATAGGAAAGGAATGAGTTAAACATCTTGTGAGGGGTGGACCTAGCTGGAAGGAAAGTACAGCCCTTTGGGAAAAGGGGAGGGTTAGTATATATAGGGAAGGATAGACATCTTGTCTCTCTCTTGTTGGTGAAATTGCCTTGAGTGGGTGAGTGCTGCATAGCAGGCTTACCAACTTCTACTGTGTTTCCCCTGGGGCTCATTAACTTTGGTCCCCTCCTCTGCATTCCCCCCCCCCTCCCTTTTTTGAATCTACAGTTCGGCTGGCCTCCACGGGCTCGAGCGGGGCCGAGGTGCGTTAGCCCGGGTCAGCTTGTTGCTGAGTTCCAGGCCGGCTTTGCCGGAGGAGCTTGGGCAGCGGGGTGGGCCAGCGGTGCGTCTCGGCCGCCCAGAGGTGGAAGGGCGGCTGCCCCCACCACCGAGCGCGGCGGGTGATTAGTGGCGGGCGACCGCGGGCGCGCGCATGCGCGCCGCTGTGGGCGCCCATCCGTGGAGCCGCACGGGGCTCCTGTGCAGCTCCCTGGGCACTGTACAGGATGGCGGGCTCAGGACGGAGTCGGCTACTAGCCGCGCGAGGTCTGTCACTGGGCCTCGCGCGGCGGATCTGCAGGGGGATGTGGCCGGCCGGGAAGCAGTGGGACGCGCGCACGAGGTGCGCGCGCACCCACGCTCGCTTCCGGCGCGTCGCCAGCCTCACGGTCTCCCCAGCTTGCTCCCCTGCAGCCGGAGTCCGGCGGGGGCAGGGGGGGGGGGAGGAGAGGTACGAGGGTGGTTCCCTCAGAAGAGTATAAGCAGGGCTCAGGGCTCTGCAGGGAGGGACGACCTGGAGGAACACGGGGGGTTAGAGGCACCAGGAGTAGGGGCGCGCGCACGAGGTGCGCGCGAGCCCGTACTCACGGCTTGCGGCGCCGTTTGCACGCGTGCGCGCGCAGCGGCGCCGCACGTCTCTCTGTCTCCCCAACTCGCTCCCCTGGAGCCAGATGCCAGTGGCTTGCGGGGGAGGGGGGGGCAGGGAAGGGGTGGGGGGGCCACAGGGCTGCTGCGGGCGCTAACCGGCCTCGCCGCTGGTCCCTCCTAGCGGGCGGAGTTGGCTCCGATCTGCGGGGGGTTCGGAGAGCGACAGCAGCGATGGCGCCGACGGCCAGTCCCTCGGTAGAGACGGGCGCCCCCTCCCCCTTTTTTCCCGCCAAGGCAGACGGGTCGGCAGACGTCGGCCCCCGGGTGACGCCGTCGGGCGTCATGCGGGTAGGCGCGCGGGGGCCCCGGCTGGGGGCACCGGGGAGCCGGCGCCGTGGTTCGGGCCAGTAAGGGCCCCTCCGGAACTCTGGCGTTGGCTCTGGCCAAGGTGGGTGCGGCATTACGGCCGCTGGCTGCGGCTGCATCACCGGGGGTAGCGACAAGCTCCGACGCGGCCGCGATGGAAGGCGGGTCAGGAAGACGGTCAGCTTCAGCGGCGCGGCGAATTGCCACGCCTGCAGGGAGCTCGGAGAGGCCGCCGCAGACCTGGAACACTGTCCGTAACAGGGCGGGCAGGGACGCGCTGCGGGGACAACCCCCTCACCAGTGGCTCGGCAGGCGCCGCAGTTCTTTTCCTGTGTCTTTCGCCCCCCTTTTTCTCTCCTGCAGGGGATCGCGGCGAAGTGGAGATGGTGGAGTACGGGTAAGAAGACGTCGGTTCTGCCACGCCGGAGGATTCCGTGTCGGTGCAGTCGACGGGTTCAGGTGAGGTGTTACAGTCGGTAGCGGGCTCATCCACGAGTCCCAGTTCTTGCAACTTTTCCTCTTCCTCCTTTTCCTCTGCTCTGTCGTCGCAGGCGTCCGAAGTCAGTAGCGCGACTAGGGCGAAGAATCAGGTGACTAAATTCGCCAAAAGGGCGGCGGGGCAGCTGGGAGCTCGAAGAGGCGTAAGCGGATTAGGGAGGATGCTCGCAGGGCCAAGAAACGCAGCGATTTGCACGGGTGGGTGCGCTGCGACTACACTGCAGTGATGCGGGGCCTGCGGGATGGCGGCCGTAGGAAGATTCGTAGTGGGACTTCATACATGTGTTCGTCTGTACGAAGGAAGCGAAGAAGGAGTATAGATCGGCGGCTGCAAAGAGGGACATCGGGGCCGAGGCCTTCCGTACCTTCGATAACTGGCTGGCCGGTTTTGGGTCTTCGCGGCGTGCTACCTGGAAGATAGGCCGGTCGAGCACAGGTACGTGATTCGGTACATGCTTCTCATACATGACTTGCAGCGCACTTCTTCGGGATCGGAATGGCGTAGGTAGAAGCAGGATGGTTAGCGGGTCATGGACTTTGGGTTCAAGGACGTCTAGGTCTGGCTCAAAGTCACTCGGGCTTCGCAGCAGACGGAGGAGCCCCGGAAGCCAGGGGCGGACGGGCACCACCGCGCAGGGTCGTCCGCCCAAGGGTAAGGCGCGGACGGCGGATCAGCCAAATCCAGCCTCCTCCTGCTTCAAAGGCAGTCGTCAAGGTACCCGGGGTAAGCAAACTTATCCCAGGCAGGCCGCGGGCGGGAGCGCTCCACAGAGCTTCAACGCCAATTGCTTTAGAAACGATGGGCAAGGGGTTAAATTGGTATCCAAAGAGGGCGGATGCAAAATTTCTGTTTTCCGGTTTTAGTTTTGTTTTCGCGTGCCTGTTGCGAGCGAGGTGTCGGTTCGGGCCCAGTGGATACGGAGGTCATCTCTCCAGTGGGGGCGGTTCCGAAGAAGACTCCGGGCGCTTTTCGGCTTATTCATCATCTTTCTTACCCATCGGGGACTGCGGTCAATGACGTGAGGCCGCCGGATCATGGTTCGGTGGTTTATCAGTCGTTTGACGAGGCATTGGCGCTGGTCCGCAGTTACGGGACTGGAGCACTCATGGCTAAGATTGAGGTTGAGTCCGCTTTTCGGTTGCTGCCGTTACATCCGGACTCATTCCGTTTTTATGGGGTTTCGGATCGGAGCGGGGTATTTCATCGGCAACAGTTTGCCGAGGGGGTGTTCCGTTTCAAGCTCGTTTTTCGAACGGTTTAGCACGTTTCTACACTGGTTCGTGAAGTCTTCGCAAAGGGGTCATGGGGTCGCCCATTACCTCAATGACTTCCTGTGTGCGGGGCGGCACATTCAGCACGGTGCGGCGACTTGCTGGTCAGCATCCGAGCCCTGTTTTTCTACACTTCGGCATTTCAGTGGATGAGGAGAAAACTGAGGGACCGTCCTCCTGTTTGTCCTTTTGAGGATCGATTTCGACACAGCGGCAGGATCGGGTCGGCTGCATCGGGACAAGGTGGTGAAGCTCCTCGAAGCTATGGGCCGGTTCGAAGGGTCGCGTAAGATCACACTGCCGGAAGCTGGAAAGGGCGACTGCGGGGTGTGCCAGACCACATCATTTCGTGCGATGATCCTCCGAGATTTAAGGGGATGGAGCAATATGGGCCTCATTCCTGGAGGATCTCAACGGGGGTGTATATGGCAGGCTCCAACGGTGGTCAGCGTTAGGATGCAGTTGTTCACCGACGCGGCTGGGGCCTCTGTATACGGATGTTATCGGGAGGGATCTTGGTGCGCGGCTTCGTGGACGACATCGCGAAGGCGTAACCAGGGACCTTTGGCTTCTGGGGTTTTTCCCCATTATGGGGGCACTGGAGGTTTGGGGCGAACGGCTGGCTCCTCGCAGCATCTTGTTTAGATGTGACAATCTGGGCGTTGGCGCATGCGATAAATAACAAGGGGGCGAAGTCGCTGTCATGCTGCGGGTGCTGGGACAGTTGCTGTAGACATGCCTACGTCGGAGCGTGTGGTTCCGCGCGCAACAGGTGCCGGGGCTGGAGAACGGAATTGCCGACGCTCTGTCACGAGGGCAGTGGGAAAGTTTTTTTTGTTTGTTGGCTCCGGAGGCCGACGAACATGGTGTTTCAGTTTCCCGGTTATGTTGGGAGGTGATCGGGACGGATTGGAGGGTCTTGCGTTGCGGTCAGTCGCGCCAGCCACGCTTAAGCCGCAAGCTTGGAGCGAGTAGGAGGAGTTTGTTTAAGGACGAATTCAGCAAGGTATGAGCGGGCATCGGAGGATGCTTTCTTTTATTTGGCAGCTGTAGGTTTCGGGTAGGTCCAGAGCGGTGGTATCCCGGTACTTGGCCAGGATTTCGTTTTTCAGCGGAATAAAGGGCGTCCCCGACGTGGCTAAGGGCGGGATTCTGTTGAAGGCGATGAAAGGAGGGGCGCGAGTCGCGCCGACGCCGCCTGACAGGAGGAGGCCCATTAATGCGGCTTTGTTGCTGGAGGCCATCAGGGCGGTTAGAGGTGTCGCGTCGTCCATGTTTTGAATTGCGGTTGTTCTTCAGGTTGGCGTGCTCAATGGCTTGCCACGGGGCTTTTAGGGTTTCGGAACTGGTAGCGCCTTCTAAGCGAGCAGATTCGCGCATGCTGGTCGGGGACGTGGTGGTGGGTGAGAAGTCCCTGCTTTGCAGATTGCGATGCTCTAAGACGGACCAAGTGGGGAGAGGTCAATGGGTCACCTTGGTTCCGGCTCTTGAGGAGAGCATGTGCCCAGTGAGGTTGGCGGTGCAATATGAGGCAGTACGGCCAGACGGTTGGGGGTCATGGCCGCTGCACTATGACGGTGACGAAGTATCTATTTCATGGGATGCTGGGCTGCTGTCTTGCGAGCTTGGGCCTTCCACCCGCTGCGTTCGGGACGCATTCCTTCCGCATAGGGGCTGCGACGTCGGCTGCGGCGACGGGATTTTACATGGCTGAGATCCAGGCGGTGGGGCGATGGAAGTCGTCAAGTTACAGACGGTATATGCGCCCCGTTACATGAGATGTTAGCTCGCGCGTACTTGTGTGTCAATTCCAGTCGTTTAATCATGTTATTACAGTTCAGTACGTTATGGTGTTGTGCGTTTGTTTGTCTTCCCCCTTTTTTTATCCTACTCAGGGATTAGCTACTCGCCGTTGCTGGCATGAGCCGGCAGCGGGGGTCTGGAGTTATTTTGCAATTTTTTGCCTGACTTGACGGACTGAATTCTAATCCACAATTCGGCTAATCTGTTTTAATCAGAGTCCCTCAGCAGGTCTTTATGCTTTCACCTCCAGCTGAGTTATTACATGTTTTACCCCTTCTCCCCCGCCCCCCCCCTTTGTTATTTTCATCTTTCCCATTTGTGTGTTCATATTAGGCTTCAAAATGACTGATTGCTCGTGCAGATCGGCTAGGCCGAGACTGCTGCAATATACGACAGCAAAAATTTTTCTTTTTGGCAGATCCTTCAGGTTAATGCAGTAAATTAAACAATGGTATAGATGATTAGTAACCACTTTTACCCCCTTTTCCTCCTCTTCAGGTTGGTTGGAAGATGATTTGCCTATTTTGGTGGTTGGCCACTCTTATGGGTATTGGGCCGCCCAGTGTTGGCCTCGCAGGGGGCACAGATGTTTCCTAGGGCTCGAGAAGTTCGTTGGCTTGGTTGGCAAGGGATGATGTGGACGGAGTGGAGAAGTAGACTAGTGAGTCAGGCCAGCAAGCATGTTAGCCCTAGGGTGTTGGTTGTCCATTTAGGTGGCAACGACCTGGGGAAGAGGACTTATTTGGAGATGCGGTGGGCCATGATACAGGATCTGGCAAGTTTGGCCGCAGCAGTGGACCAATAGTATATTGGTGTTCTCCTTGATGGTGCCAAGGTTGAGTTGGCAAGGTGTGGCGGACGGTCGCGAAATTGAGGAGGCCACGCAGAAGGGGAATGGACCACTTGTATATTGGTGTTTCTTCTTGATGGTGCCAAGGTTGAGTTGGCAAGGTGGCGGACGGTCGCGAAATTGAGGAGGCCACGCAGAAGGGGAATGGACCACTTGTATATTGGTGTTCTCCTTGATGTGCCAAGGTTGAGTTGGCAAGGCGTAACGGACGGTCGCGAAATTGAGGAGGCCAGGCAGAAGGTGAATGGGGCGGTGGCGAAGTGGGTTGTCCCACGGAGGCCAAGTGGTTCGCCACCCTAGGACTCAGTCAGAGACAAAGTCACCTTCTTCGGCCTGATGGTGTGCATCTATCCAATGAGGGGATGATGTTTTTTCCTGGAGGATCTGTTCCTAGGGTTGCTGGAGTTAGGGTGAGGTTATGGTGGCGGTGCGAAGACTCTGGGAAGGAGTCTTTCGCTGTTGGCGGAAAAGAACGGCAGTTGGTGGTTGTATGGTAAGCTGTAGTGATTTACAGTTTGATTTGGTTTAGGTGCACTCACCTCCATCGACTTATTGGCCGCTTGACCACCCGTCCGGGAAGGCAGCGGCAGGGCACCCAGGAGCTGTGGGTAGTCACTGTGGGGGTGGAGTTGTCACCTATTACCGGTTTTTGATAGTTGTAGTAAAATTAGGATGGTTTCGAATTTTTAGTATTTTACGGTTAATTTAGGTTAGTAGAGCCGTTCTTTTTGCTGCCACCATATGCCGGCTGTATCGGCATCTTAACAAAGTTTTCATTTACAGGTTTGCTATGGTTAGGGTCAAATAAATAGCTAGCAATTTTTCTGCCAAATTCAAGTCTCCGTGTCTTTATTTATTGGGTTTAGAGGTAACGAATGCTTTACTTGGAATGAACGGGTCCACCAAATGTCACTAGGATGTTTAGGAGAGAGAATTGACAGCATAGGAAAGGAATGAGTTAAACATCTTGTGAGGGGTGAACCTAGCTGGAAGGAAAGTACAGCCCTTTGGGAAAAGGGGAGGGTTAGTATATATAGGGAAGGATAGACATCTTGTCTCTCTCTTGTTGGTGAAATTGCCTTCCCGCCCTCCCGCCCTGTTGGTAAAGGTTTTTGGCACGGAGTGCCTTGGCATTGAATTGTTGGCTGGTTTTATCGTTGGCTATTTATTGGCGGAAAAGAACGGCAGTTGGTGGTTGTATGGTAAGCTGTAGTGATTTACAGTTTGATTTGGTTTAGGTGCACTCACCTCCATCGACTTATTGGCCGCTTGACCACCCGTCCGGGAAGGCAGCGGCAGGGCACCCAGGAGCGGTGGGTAGTCACTGTGGGGGTGGAGTTGTCACCTATTACCGGTTTTTGATAGTTGTAGTAAAATTAGGATGGTTTCGAATTTTTAGTATTTTACGGTTAATTTAGGTTAGTAGAGCCGTTCTTTTTGCTGCCACCATATGCCGGCTGTATCGGCATCTTAACAAAGTTTTCATTTACAGGTTTGCTATGGTTAGGGTCAAATAAATAGCTAGCAATTTTTCTGCCAAATTCAAGTCTCTGTGTCTTTATTTATTGGGTTTAGAGGTAACGAATGCTTTACTTGGAATGAACGGGTCCACCAAATGTCACTAGGATGTTTATGGAAATGACGTATATATACAAGTATAAAACTTTATTTCCATCTGGTCTTAACAGTGATTTTGAGTTGCAATGGTTTCTTTAATAAAGTTCATTTTCTGTTTAAACCATTTCATTTTTAATATTTTTTAAATGGAATATAGTTTTTTTATTTGTATTTGTGGTTTTTCTGAATGTGAATAAGGATACCATAGAAGTTACATATATTTTCTTTCCTCTAAGATACTGATCAACTTTTCGGATCTCCAATCCGGGTATGCTCCTTACAGTTTTTTTAAGAAGTTGTCTTTTTAATAAAGTGTTTATATGAGTGAAAAGATTTGGTTCACTTATATACTTTTTCCTGAGGATTCATATCTGGGAGATGAATGTGGATTAAAAAGGAAAAGGAAAAAGGACCCACTTACCATGCATCTTTACAAGTTTTAGTCTGTGAGTGTTTTGGTAACAGGGGTTATCCCCTGGTTTTCATACCTGGTGTTGGATCCACGTGATTGAGCATTTTGTGAGCCTGAACACAAGCTTTTTATGTGTGAGTCTTCACTAAAGGGGGCATCCCCTGATCCTATATGGTGGCGGTTTTCTACTAATATATATGAGAAGCTTGATTTTCTATTCATGATTGTGAGTGATTTGATGTAGGGGTATGAGCAGAGGCGTATCTAGGGCAGGGCGAGTGGGGCACGTGCCCTGGGCGCCCTGGCAGGCCCAGGAGAGGGGGCGCCGCCGGCGTCCAGGGCATCATGCCCCACTCACCCCGTTAACCCTAAATGTGAGGGGAGGAGAGAGCGCAGCGTCTCTCCCTCCCCTCACCGCCGCTGGGAGCACTAGCAGCGCTGCCAGCAGCGCTGCCGTGTCCGGTCTCCGGCGCTAGCCAATCAGGGCTTGTGGACCGGCTCCTGATTGGCTGCCGGTCCGCGGGCTCTGATTGGCTAGCGAACCGGCGCCAGACAGCCGCCGGCGTCCGGAGACCTGGAGCGGCGAGGGGAAGGAGAGGCGCTGCGCTGCGCTCTCCTCCCCTCACAAGAGGTGAGTGACGGGGGTCCGGCGGCGGCACGGGGGGGCCTGGCATGGGGGGCCTGGCACTGTGGGGCATGTAACAGGCACTGTGGGGCATTGTATCCAGCACTGTGGGGCACTGTAACTGGCACTGTGGGGCATGTAACTGACACTGTGGGGCATTGTATCCAGCACTGTGGGGCACTGTAACTGGCACTGTGGGGCACTGTATCCGGCACTGTGGGGCAATGTAACTGGCACTGTGGGGCATTGTATCCAGCACTGCAACTGGCACTGTGGGGCACTGTAACTGGCACTGTGGGGCACTGTATCCGGCACTGTGGGGCATGTAACTGGCACTGTGGGGCATTGTATCCAGCACTGTGGGGCACTGTAACTGGCACTGTGGGGCACTGTAACTGGCACTGTGGGGCATGTAACTGGCACTGTGGGGCATTGTATCCAGCACTGCAACTGGCACTGTGGGGCACTGTAACTGGCAATGTGGGGCACTGTATCCGGCACTGTGGGGCAATGTAACTGGCACTGTGGGGCATGTATCTGGCACTGTGGGGCATGTATCTGGCACTGTGGGGCATGTAACTGGCACTGTGGGGCAATGTAACTGGCACTGAGTGGGGCAATGTAACTGGCACTGAGTGTGGCAATGTATCCGGCACTGTGGGGCAATGTATCTGGCACTGTGGGGCAATGTAACTGGCACTGTGGGGCATTGTATCCAGCACTGCAACTGGCACTGTGGGGCACTGTATCTGGCACTGTGGGGCACTGTATCCGGCACTGTGGGGCATGTAACTGGCACTGTGGGGCATTGTATCCAGCACTGTGGGGCACTGTAACTGGCACTGTGGGGCACTGTAACTGGCACTGTGGGGCATGTAACTGGCACTGTGGGGCATTGTATCCAGCACTGCAACTGGCACTGTGGGGCACTGTAACTGGCACTGTGGGGCACTGTATCCGGCACTGTGGGGCAATGTAACTGGCACCGTGGGGCATGTATCTGGCACTGTGGGGCATGTATCTGGCACTGTGGGGCATGTAACTGGCACTGTGGGGCATGTAACTGGCACTGTGGGGCAATGTAACTGGCACTGAGTGGGGCAATGTAACTGGCACTGAGTGGGGCAATGTAACTGGCACTGAGTGGGGCAATGTAACTGGCACTGAGTGGGGCAATGTATCCGGCACTGTGGGGCAATGTATCCGGCACTGTGGGGCAATGTAACTGGCACTGTGGGGCATGTATCTGGCACTGTGGGGCATGTAACTGGCACTGTGGGGCATTGTATCCAGCACTGCAACTGGCACTGTGGGGCACTGTAACTGGCACTGTGGGGCACTGTATCCGGCACTGTGGGGCAATGTAACTGGCACTGTGGGGCATGTATCTGGCACTGTGGGGCATGTATCTGGCACTGTGGGGCATGTAACTGGCACTGTGGGGCATGTAACTGGCACTGTGGGGCAATGTAACTGGCACTGAGTGGGGCAATGTAACTGGCACTGAGTGGGGCAATGTAACTGGCACTGAGTGGGGCAATGTATCCGGCACTGTGGGGCAATGTAACTGGCACTGTGGGGCATTGTATCCAGCACTGCAACTGGCACTGTGGGGCACTGTAACTGGCACTGTGGGGCACTGTATCCGGCACTGTGGGGCATGTAACTGGCACTGTGGGGCATTGTAACCAGCACTGTGGGGCACTGTAACTGGCACTGTGGGGCACTGTAACTGGCACTGTGGGGCATGTAACTGGCACTGTGGGGCATTGTATACAGCACTGCAACTGGCACTGTGGGGCACTGTAACTGGCACTGTGGGGCACTGTATCTGGCACTGTGGGGCAATGTAACTGGCACTGTGGGGCATGTATCTGGCACTGTGGGGCATGTAACTGGCACTGTGGGGCATGTAACTGGCACTGTGGGGCAATGTAACTGGCACTGAGTGGGGCAATGTAACTGGCACTGAGTGGGGCAATGTAACTGGCACTGAGTGGGGCAATGTAACTGGCACTGAGTGGGGCAATGTATCCGGCACTGTGGGGCAATGTATCCGGCACTGTGGGGCAATGTAACTGGCACTGTGGGGCATGTATCTGGCACTGTGGGGCATGTATCTGGCACCGTGGGTCATGCATCTGGCACCGTGGGGCATGTATCCGGCACCATGGGGCATGTATCCGGCACCGTGGGGCATGTATCCGGCACCGTGGGGCAATGTAACCGGCACTGTGGGGCAATGTAACTGGCACTGTGGGGCAATGTAACTGGCACTGAGTGGGGCAATGTAACTGGCACTGAGTTGGCGCATGCGATAAATAACAAGGGGGCGAAGTCACTGTCATGCTGCGGGTGCTGGGACAGTTGCTGTAGACATGCCTACGTCGGAGCGTGTGGTTCCGCGCGCAACAGGTGCCGGGGCTGGAGAACGGAATTGCCGACGCTCTGTCACGAGGGCAGTGGGGAAGTTTTTTTTGTTTGTTGGCTCCGGAGGCCGACGAACATGGTGTTTTAGTTTCCCGGTTATGTTGGGAGGTGATCGGGACGGATTGGAGGGTCTTGCGTTGCGGTCAGTCGCGCCAGCCACGCTTAAGCCGCAAGCTTGGAGCGAGTAGGAGGAGTTTGTTTAAGGACGAATTCAGCAAGGTAAGAGCGGGCATCGGAGGATGCTTTCTTTTATTTGGCAGCTGTAGGTTTCGGGTAGGTCCAGAGCGGTGGTATCCCGGTACTTGGCCAGGATTTCGTTTTTCAGCGGAATAAAGGGCGTCCCCGACGTGGCTAAGGGCGGGATTCTGTTGAAGGCGATGAAAGGAGGGGCGCGAGTCGCGCCGACGCCGCCTGACAGGAGGAGGCCCATTAATGCGGCTTTGTTGCTGGAGGCCATCAGGGCGGTTAGAGGTGTCGCGTCGTCCATGTTTTGAATTGCGGTTGTTCTTCAGGTTGGCGTGCTCAATGGCTTGCCACGGGGCTTTTAGGGTTTCGGAACTGGTCGCGCCTTCTAAGCGAGCAGATTCGCGCATGCTGGTCGGGGACGTGGTGGTGGGTGAGAAGTCCCTGCTTTGCAGATTGCGATGCTCTAAGACGGACCAAGTGGGGAGAGGTCAATGGGTCACCTTGGTTCCGGCTCTTGAGGAGAGCATGTGCCCAGTGAGGTTGGCGGTGCAATATGAGGCAGTACGGCCAGACGGTCGGGGGTCATGGCCGCTGCACTATGACGGTGACGAAGTATCTATTTCATGGGATGCTGGGCTGCTGTCTTGCGAGCTTGGGCCTTCCACCCGCTGCGTTCGGGACGCATTCCTTCCGCATAGGGGCTGCGACGTCGGCTGCGGCGACGGGATTTTACATGGCTGAGATCCAGGCGGTGGGGCGATGGAAGTCGTCAAGTTACAGACGGTATATGCGCCCCGTTACATGAGATGTTAGCTCGCGCGTACTTGTGTGTCAATTCCAGTCGTTTAATCATGTTATTACAGTTCAGTACGTTATGGTGTTGTGCGTTTGTTTGTCTTCCCCCTTTTTTTATCCTACTCAGGGATTAGCTACTCGCCGTTGCTGGCATGAGCCGGCAGCGGGGGTCTGGAGTTATTTTGCAATTTTTTGCCTGACTTGACGGACTGAATTCTAATCCACAATTCGGCTAATCTGTTTTAATCAGAGTCCCTCAGCAGGTCTTTATGCTTTCACCTCCAGCTGAGTTATTACATGTTTTACCCCTTCTCCCCCGCCCCCCCCCCCTTTGTTATTTTCATCTTTCCCATTTGTGTGTTCATATTAGGCTTCAAAATGGCTGATTGCTCGTGCAGATCGGCTAGGCCGAGACCGCTGCAATATACGACAGCAAAAATTTTTCTTTTTGGCAGATCCTTCAGGTTAATGCAGTAAATTAAACAATGGTATAGATGATTAGTAACCACTTTTACCCCCTTTTCCTCCTCTTCAGGTTGGTTGGAAGATGATTTGCCTATTTTGGTGGTTGGCCACTCTTATGGGTATTGGGCCGCCCAATGTTGGCCTCGCAGGGGGCACAGATGTTTCCTAGGGCTCGAGAAGTTCGTTGGCTTGGTTGGCAAGGGATGATGTGGACGGAGTGGAGAAGTAGACTAGTGAGTCAGGCCAGCAAGCATGTTAGCCCTAGGGTGTTGGTTGTCCATTTAGGTGGCAACGACCTGGGGAAGAGGACTTATTTGGAGATGCGGTGGGCCATGATACAGGATCTGGCAAGTTTGGCCGCAGCAGTGGACCAATAGTATATTGGTGTTCTCCTTGATGGTGCCAAGGTTGAGTTGGCAAGGTGTGGCGGACGGTCGCGAAATTGAGGAGGCCACGCAGAAGGGGAATGGACCACTTGTATATTGGTGTTTCTTCTTGATGGTGCCAAGGTTGAGTTGGCAAGGTGGCGGACGGTCGCGAAATTGAGGAGGCCACGCAGAAGGGGAATGGACCACTTGTATATTGGTGTTCTCCTTGATGTGCCAAGGTTGAGTTGGCAAGGCGTAACGGACGGTCGCGAAATTGAGGAGGCCAGGCAGAAGGTGAATGGGGCGGTGGCGAAGTGGGTTGTCCCACGGAGGCCAAGTGGTTCGCCACCCTAGGACTTAGTCAGAGACAAAGTCACCTTCTTCGGCCTGATGGTGTGCATCTATCCAATGAGGGGATGATGTTTTTTCCTGGAGGATCTGTTCCTAGGGTTGCTGGAGTTAGGGTGAGGTTATGGTGGCGGTGCGAAGACTCTGGGAAGGAGTCTTTCGCTGTTGGCGGAAAAGAACGGCAGTTGGTGGTTGTATGGTAAGCTGTAGTGATTTACAGTTTGATTTGGTTTAGGTGCACTCACCTCCATCGACTTATTGGCCGCTTGACCACCCGTCCGGGAAGGCAGCGGCAGGGCACCCAGGAGCGGTGGGTAGTCACTGTGGGGGTGGAGTTGTCACCTATTACCGGTTTTTGATAGTTGTAGTAAAATTAGGATGGTTTCGAATTTTTAGTATTTTACGGTTAATTTAGGTTAGTAGAGCCGTTCTTTTTGCTGCCACCATATGCCGGCTGTATCGGCATCTTAACAAAGTTTTCATTTACAGGTTTGCTATGGTTAGGGTCAAATAAATAGCTAGCAATTTTTCTGCCAAATTCAAGTCTCCGTGTCTTTATTTATTGGGTTTAGAGGTAACGAATGCTTTACTTGGAATGAACGGGTCCACCAAATGTCACTAGGATGTTTAGGAGAGAGAATTGACAGCATAGGAAAGGAATGAGTTAAACATCTTGTGAGGGGTGGACCTAGCTGGAAGGAAAGTACAGCCCTTTGGGAAAAGGGGAGGGTTAGTATATATAGGGAAGGATAGACATCTTGTCTCTCTCTTGTTGGTGAAATTGCCTTCCCGCCCTCCCGCCCTGTTGGTAAAGGTTTTTGGCACGGAGTGCCTTGGCATTGAATTGTTGGCTGGTTTTATCGTTGGCTATTTATTGGCGGAAAAGAACGGCAGTTGGTGGTTGTATGGTAAGCTGTAGTGATTTACAGTTTGATTTGGTTTAGGTGCACTCACCTCCATCGACTTATTGGCCGCTTGACCACCCGTCCGGGAAGGCAGCGGCAGGGCACCCAGGAGCGGTGGGTAGTCACTGTGGGGGTGGAGTTGTCACCTATTACCGGTTTTTGATAGTTGTAGTAAAATTAGGATGGTTTCGAATTTTTAGTATTTTACGGTTAATTTAGGTTAGTAGAGCCGTTCTTTTTGCTGCCACCATATGCCGGCTGTATCGGCATCTTAACAAAGTTTTCATTTACAGGTTTGCTATGGTTAGGGTCAAATAAATAGCTAGCAATTTTTCTGCTAAATTCAAGTCTCCGTGTCTTTATTTATTGGGTTTAGAGGTAACGAATGCTTTACTTGGAATGAACGGGTCCACCAAATGTCACTAGGATGTTTATGGAAATGACGTATATATACAAGTATAAAACTTTATTTCCATCTGGTCTTAACAGTGATTTTGAGTTGCAATGGTTTCTTTAATAAAGTTCATTTTCTGTTTAAACCATTTCATTTTTAATATTTTTTAAATGGAATATAGTTTTTTTATTTGTATTTGTGGTTTTTCTGAATGTGAATAAGGATACCATAGATACCATGCCCCACTCACCCCGTTAACCCTAAATGTGAGGGGAGGAGAGAGCGCAGCGTCTCTCCCTCCCCTCACCGCCGCTGGGAGCACTAGCAGCGCTGCCAGCAGCGCTGCCGTGTCCGGTCTCCGGCGCTAGCCAATCAGGGCTTGCGGACCGGCTCCTGATTGGCTGCCGGTCCGCGGGCTCTGATTGGCTAGCGAACCGGCGCCAGACAGCCGCCGGCGTCCGGAGACCAGGAGCGGCGAGGGGAAGGAGAGGCGCTGCGCTGCGCTCTCCTCCCCTCACAAGAGGTGAGTGACGGGGGTCCGGCGGCGGCACGGGGGGGGCCTGGCATGGGGGGCCTGGCACTGTGCTGCATGTAACAGGCACTGTGGGGCATTGTATCCAGCACTGTGGGGCACTGTAACTGGCACTGTGGGGCATGTAACTGACACTGTGGGGCATTGTATCCAGCACTGTGGGGCACTGTAACTGGCACTGTGGGGCACTGTATCCGGCACTGTGGGGCAATGTAACTGGCACTGTGGGGCATTGTATCCAGCACTGCAACTGGCACTGTGGGGCACTGTAACTGGCACTGTGGGGCACTGTATCCGGCACTGTGGGGCATGTAACTGGCACTGTGGGGCATTGTATCCAGCACTGTGGGGCACTGTAACTGGCACTGTGGGGCACTGTAACTGGCACTGTGGGGCATGTAACTGGCACTGTGGGGCATTGTATCCAGCACTGCAACTGGCACTGTGGGGCACTGTAACTGGCAATGTGGGGCACTGTATCCGGCACTGTGGGGCAATGTAACTGGCACTGTGGGGCATGTATCTGGCACTGTGGGGCATGTATCTGGCACTGTGGGGCATGTAACTGGCACTGTGGGGCATGTAATTGGCACTGTGGGGCAATGTAACTGGCACTGAGTGGGGCAATGTAACTGGCACTGAGTGTGGCAATGTATCCGGCACTGTGGGGCAATGTATCTGGCACTGTGGGGCAATGTAACTGGCACTGTGGGGCATTGTATCCAGCACTGCAACTGGCACTGTGGGGCACTGTAACTGGCACTGTGGGGCACTGTATCCGGCACTGTGGGGCATGTAACTGGCACTGTGGGGCATTGTATCCAGCACTGTGGGGCACTGTAACTGGCACTGTGGGGCACTGTAACTGGCACTGTGGGGCATGTAACTGGCACTGTGGGGCATTGTATCCAGCACTGCAACTGGCACTGTGGGGCACTGTAACTGGCACTGTGGGGCACTGTATCCGGCACTGTGGGGCAATGTAACTGGCACCGTGGGGCATGTATCTGGCACTGTGGGGCATGTATCTGGCACTGTGGGGCATGTAACTGGCACTGTGGGGCATGTAACTGGCACTGTGGGGCAATGTAACTGGCACTGAGTGGGGCAATGTAACTGGCACTGAGTGGGGCAATGTAACTGGCACTGAGTGGGGCAATGTATCTGGCACTGTGGGGCAATGTATCCGGCACTGTGGGGCAATGTAACTGGCACTGTGGGGCATGTATCTGGCACTGTGGGGCATGTAACTGGCACTGTGGGGCATTGTATCCAGCACTGCAACTGGCACTGTGGGGCACTGTAACTGGCACTGTGGGGCACAGTATCCGGCACTGTGGGGCAATGTAACTGGCACTGTGGGGCATGTATCTGGCACTGTGGGGCATGTAACTGGCACTGTGGGGCATGTAACTGGCACTGTGGGGCAATGTAACTGGCACTGAGTGGGGCAATGTAACTGGCACTGAGTGGGGCAATGTAACTGGCACTGAGTGGGGCAATGTATCCGGCACTGTGGGGCAATGTAACTGGCACTGTGGGGCATTGTATCCAGCACTGCAACTGGCACTGTGGGGCACTGTAACTGGCACTGTGGGGCACTGTATCCGGCACTGTGGGGCATGTAACTGGCACTGTGGGGCATTGTATCCAGCACTGTGGGGCACTGTAACTGGCACTGTGGGGCACTGTAACTGGCACTGTGGGGCATGTAACTGGCACTGTGGGGCATTGTATACAGCACTGCAACTGGCACTGTGGGGCACTGTAACTGGCACTGTGCGGCACTGTATCTGGCACTGTGGGGCAATGTAACTGGCACTGTGGGGCATGTATCTGGCACTGTGGGGCATGTAACTGGCACTGTGGGGCATGTAACTGGCACTGTGGGGCAATGTAACTGGCACTGAGTGGGGCAATGTAACTGGCACTGAGTGGGGCAATGTAACTGGCACTGAGTGGGGCAATGTAACTGGCACTGAGTGGGGCAATGTATCCGGCACTGTGGGGCAATGTATCCGGCACTGTGGGGCAATGTAACTGGCACTGTGGGGCATGTATCTGGCACTGTGGGGCATGTATCTGGCACCGTGGGTCATGCATCTGGCACCGTGGGGCATGTATCCGGCACCATGGGGCATGTATCCGGCACCGTGGGGCATGTATCCGGCACCGTGGGGCAATGTAACCGGCACTGTGGGGCAATGTAACTGGCACTGTGGGGCAATGTAACTGGCACTGAGTGGGGCAATGTAACTGGCACTGAGTGGGGCAATGTATCCGGCACTGTGGGGCAATGTATCCGGCACTGTGGGGCAATGTATCCGGCACTGTGGGGCATTGTATCCGGCACTGTGGGGCATTGTATCCGGCACTGAGTGGGGCAATGTAACTGGCACTGAGTGGGGCAATGTAACTGGCACTGAGTTGGGCAATGTAACTGGCACTGAGTGGGGCAATGTAACTGGCACTGAGTGGGGAAATGTATCCGGCACTGTGGGGCAATGTATCCGCACGCAGAATGATCCTAAATGCACATTATAGCATGCAGAATGATCCTAAATGCACATTATAGCACACTGAATGATCCTAAATGCACATTATAGCACGCAGAATGATCCTAAATGCACATTATAGCACGCTGAATGATCCTAAATGCACATTATAGCACGCAGAATGATCCTAAATGCACATAATAGCACGCAGAATGATCCTAAATGCACATTATAGCACAATGTATGAGGCGAAATTCACACACACACACACACACACACACACACACACACACACACACACACACGCACACACACACCTGACAGACACACACTCACACACACACCTGACAGTGAATGGAGGCCGGGTCCCGCCGCGGTATTGGGAACGGGGTGGAGAGCGGTGCAGCGCGGTGGGGGATGAGGAGAGAGAGAGTGTCCTGGCGCGCGTACAGGAAGGAGGGGGCGTGGTAAAAACAGAGGCCGCTGTACGCGTGTCAGGACGCTCTCTCTCTCCCCGTCCCCCGCCGCGCTGCACCGCTCTCTACCCCGTTCCCACCACCGCAGCGGGACCCGGTCTCCATCCCGGTGCCGGTACATGTAGGCCCTAATCGCCCCCCCGCTAAATCCGCCACTGCTTCGGTGTAAAAGAGGTGCTCCCAGACAATAGTGGTCTCAAAATGTTACTTGCAGAGAGATCTCTGCATAATAACAAAAGGTTCTTATTTTTCAGCAAGGTTGAGCTGGATGGATGCTGATATAAGAGCCACTGCCAGGAGCTCAGTTAAAATGCGGCCTTGCTGGATGCCCCGCCCACCGGAAGTCTCTTTTTAGCTTATTTTAATACACATTTTCACCTTTTTAAACTTTTTTTGACTTATCTGCACATTATAAATATAATAAGGTTACCATATTATAGCTTGTTTTTTTTTCTTTCTTTTTCTATTTAATTACATCATCCTCATTAGGCACCTATATATACTGTCCTTAATCCTATCTTCGCACAGGAGTTTCTGATATTCACAGTTGCAAATATAAATGAGTATCAAAAATTTGGTAAATCTATGGAGATGTAAATTTGAGACGTGTTAATGTAAGTCAATATTAATCCATGGTTCTTGGCGTTACCCGAGGAGTACCCGCAGCAGATACGGTAAAAAGTGACAGGACCATTTTTGTAGTTTATTAAATAGGGGAGGTTTATTTGAAATTCTAATTATGTAGTTTTCCTACTTCCCACCTGAAGAATACCTATGTTACATTTCATCATCCTAACGTATCAGGTAGTAAGAGAACTAGTGATAAGTCAGTTAGTGAGTGAGTGAGTGAGTGAGTGAGTGAGTGAGTGAGTGAGGGCTTTTTTACATTATATGTAACTAATAAATAAGGACATTTAGAAATTTGTGTTTTACATTCCAGCACATCCATCGCACAAGTCATGGACCATTGTAATATCACATTCATCCTCACCGCAAAGAACAACGTATAGATGCATTTATTTATCTTTATTTAATAATATGAACTGTCTCCTGATTATCTTTCCATAGGGCCTAATGCACTATGGATGGCTATTGAGGCTGATATAGTGATATGCTCAAATTTACTCTTGCTAAAAATCGCAGGTGAAGAGCCGCCCTAAAAGGTTAAAAATCTGCGTAGGCTTTAGCAGAATAACAATGCATACGCAAAATATGAGCTCCATCGACAGTTTGGGCTCATCCCAGCATACTCAAATCAATGAGAATGTAGTCACACCGGTTGCCATGTTTCTGAACGCAGCATTCGCAGAATATGTCACATACATACCCTAAAAATGGCCATGACACGCCTGCGTTTTCTCTACCCCTCCCCACACATGCCATGTTAACGCCCAGAAATGGTCACTTCCTGTCAATCAAAATGAGTTCACTTTACAATTAGGCTGCATACACAGTGCGATCGCATTTTACACTTTGTGCATGCGAAATGAGTTAGCAGAGCATGTGCAGTCTGTCGATAATCGCAGACTGCATGCAAACGGTAGTGAATCAGGCCCCTGATAGCTCAACTTGCACTTTTTGATGTTTGGAAATATGCATGGAAGTAGAAGCACGTTCTGCATTCTATTAGATTCCTGGTGCTCAGAACAAGGGAGATGTTGTATAGTGAGTCCAGAGCACCAGAACGTGACGCTGAAATAAGGTGTGGTTTGGAAATAGCCCCTAGCACCCTACCTCCATTGTTCCACCCGTATGGTCAGTTCACGCCTGAGTGACTATGGTATCTTGGGCCCATGGCAGCCGCATTTGAAGGGCGGATTAGGTCTGCCCAACTCCGATGCCCCCAGGTCTTAGAGTGAGACAAGGCGTGAACCGAGACAGGATAATAACAAGGGGACCTCTAACTAAAGCAAACAGAAGGCTAGGGGCTACTAACAACCCTAAAACTAAATATATGTGCGGCACGCTGCCAAAGGAAAAGAACAACAAAGGAAATGCTGTCCACTCGCCGACACAATACTGTTGTGTACCGGCGCTGACAGCATAAGCAGAACCCTCTGCAAAACACCAGTAACAAAATATAACCAAAGAATACTGAGGCCTAGGCCGACGGACGCGGCAAAGCCGCTACTCACGGAACCGGTACAAATACTGGCAAACGGACAGGAATCCCCAATGTAGCCGACACAGACTCTCAGAACCGGAGGACAGGCAGAATCCCAAACGACAGACCGGTGGACACCAAGAAGCCAGAAACTCGACCAGGCACAGACAAAGCCACAGGACTTCTGGACAGGAACGCTTCACGGCAGGACACGGGACCAGACACAGGAACCGACACAGGAACCGACACTGGAAGCAGCTAGACAGACACTGCTAGACAGGAGCTCAGGAACTGGCAGGGACTAGCTCAGAACTCAAGAACTCTGGAACCCTGGAAATCTGGAAATATCACCAGCGTCTGTGAATTGCACTGAGCCAGAATATAACAGAGAGTCTTAATTAATTATGTCGTGCAGCTGCCCTGCTGCACAACTGAGAGGTGCAATCAACAGACAGGTGAGGCTGAACATATGGGAACAAGCTGCAATCACACAGACTCACCACCGGCAGCAAACAAGAGTCTTCTCAAACCAGAGCAACGGGAAATCCTGGCCTGCAAGACAACTATAAACATAGAATAGGAATGAACCACTACATGTGGTTCATAACAGTACCCTCTACTTAAGGGTGAGCTCCGAACACCCCATGACACCCACGGGGAACATAAACGGAAGTATTAACATAAAATACATAACCAAAATGCAAAACAGGAATGAGCCACAGCCGTAGCTCATAACAGTACCCCCCCTTGAGGAGGGGTCAAAGGACCCCAAAATTCAGACTTTCCAAAACAAAGGATACAAAAAAAAACCTGACACACTGGTCTAACAGAAAGAAGCTGTGGCAACAGCTTGTAACGGTGTCCCCCCCTTGACGGTGGCCACTGGACACAAGACAAGGAAAAAAAAAATCTTTTTTTTTTTTTAACAAGGCAAGAGACAATAATCATTTCTTTTTCTTCTTATTATTATTTTTACAAAGTTCTTGAGGTCTGACCAAGGTAATTCCCCAAACATTGTCTGAACTGATAGTACCTCCCAGCAAGGCTGGGTTCAAATCAGAGATTGGTTTCTTAACCTTGGGAGCTGAACTTCCAGGCAAAGTACTACTATTAGAAGAAGACAGAAAAGCACATCCTGCAGTCAAAACAACGGGCTGAGACTCTTGTGCCGAGTTTACAGTATACGGTGAACTCTCAGCAGATAAGACGGGTGACCTAGAGGAACCTGAACCAATTTCTTTGGAACCATATCTTTTAATAACTGCATCACTGAATGCTGGGGATCCTGAAGAATGGGATCTTCAGCTTTCATTAGGCTGGTCACCCACTCAAAAGGCTCTCCTCTAAAGGAATATATCAGATAGAGCACAAGGTTCTCTGAAGTGATGCCCAGAAATGGTCTAGACAACAAAATGGTGTAATAGTGTTTGTAAAGCGCCAGAAATTGGACCAAGTCCCCATCAAAGATTATGTTGAGATATCAACAGAGTAAGGATCTGCTCCCTTCCTATCTGATTGACTAGAGTGCTTTGCTAGGACCTGGTCACTATTGACCTTACTCGAGGCTGAGACTTTCTGAACCCCACCTGGGGCAGTGACTTTCTGAACCCCACCTGGGGCAGTGGCCCTCGGAACCCCGCCCGGGGCAGTGACTTTCTGAACCCCACCCGGGGCAGTGACTTTCCGAACACCACCCGGGGCAGTGACTTTTTGAACCCCACCCAGGGCAGTGACTTTCTGAACCCCACCCGGGGCAGTGGCCTTCGGGAACCCCGCTGGGGCAGTGGCCTTCGGGAACCCCGCTGGGGCAGTGGCCTTCAGGAACCCCACTGGGGCAGTGGCCTTCGGGAACACTGAATGATCCGGAATTCACATCATAGCACACTGAATGATCCGAAATGCACATCATAGCACACTGAATGATCCGAAATGCACATAGCACACAGAATGATCCTAAATGCACATCATAGCACGCAGAATGATCCGAAATGCACATCATAGCACGCAGAATGATCCGAAATGCACATCATAGCACACAGAATGATCCGAAATTCACATCATAGCACGCAGAATGATCCGAAATGCACATTATAGCACGCAGAATGATCCTAAATGCACATCATAGCACGCAGAATGATCCTAAATGCACATTATAGCACACTGAATGATCCTAAATGCATATTATAGCACTCTGAATGATCCTAAATGCACATTATAGCACGCAGAATGATCCTAACTGCACATTATAGCACGCAGAATGATCCTAAATGCACATTATAGCACGCTGAATGATCCTAAATGCACATTATAGCACGCAGAATGATCCTAAATGCACATCATAGCACGCAGAATGATCCTAAATGCACATTAAAGCACACTGAATGATCCTAAATGCACATTATAGCACACTGAATGATCCTAAATGCACATTATAGCACACAGAATGATCCTAAATGCACATTATTGCACACTGAATGATCCTAAATGCACATTATAGCACGCAGAATGATCCTAAATGCACATTATAGCACGCAGAATGATCCTAAATGCACATTATATCACACTGAATGATCCTAAATGCACATCATAGCACGCAGAATGATCCTAAATGCACATTATAGCACACTTAATGATCCTAAATGCACATTATAGCACACTGAATGATCCTAAATGCACATTATAGCACACTGAATGATCCTAAATGCACATTATAGCATGCAGAATGATCCTAAATGCACATTATAGCACAATGTATGAGGCGAAATTCACACACACACACACACACACACACACACACACACACACACACCTGACAGACACACACTCACACACACACCTGACAGACACACACACACACACACACACACACACACACACACCTGACAGTGAATGGAGGCCGGGTCCCGCCGCGGTATTGGGAAAGGGGTGGAGAGCGGTGCAGCGCGGCAGGGGACGAGGAGAGAGAGAGAGCGTCCTGACGTGCGTACAGGGAGGAGGGGGCGTGGTAAAAACAGAGGCCGCTGTACGCGTGTCAGGACGCTCTCTCTCTCTCCCCGTCCCCCGCCGCGCTGCACCGCTCTCCACCCCGTTCCCACCACCGCAGCGGGACCCGGTCTCCATCCCGGTACATGTAGGCCCTAATCGCCCCCCGCTAAATCCGCCACTGCTTCGGTGTAAAAGAGGTGCTCCCAGACAATAGTGGTCTCAAAATGTTACTTGCAGAGAGATCTCTGCATAATAACAAAAAGTTCTTATTTTTCAGCAAGGTTGAGCTGGATGGATGCTAATATAGGAGCCACTGCCAGGAGCTCAGTTAAAATGCGGCCTTGCTGGATGCCCCGCCCACCGGAAGTCTCTTTTTAGCTTATTTTAATACACATTTTCACCTTTTTAAACTTTTTTTACTTTTCTGCACATTATAAATATAATAAGGTTACCATATTATAGCTTGTTTTTTTTCTTTCTTTTTCTATTTAATTACATCATCCTCATTAGGCACCTATAGTTATATCATGTTAATATTAAGCTAATTTTTAACTTTTAGATGTGTTTGCTTCTTATTTTGAGATACCTTTACCAATGGGATAAAAAAAGCTTGGCAATATATACTGTCCTTAATCCTATCTTCGCACAGGAGTTTCTGATATTCACAGTTGCAAATATAAATGAGTATCAAAAATTTGGTAAATCTATGGAGATGTAAATTTGAGACGTGTTAATGTAAGTAAATATTAATCCATGGTTCTTGGCGTTACCCGAGGAGTACCCGCAGCAGATACGGTAAAAAGTGACAGAACCATTTTTGTAGTTTATTAAATTCTACACCCTGGAGGTGCAATCCCAATTTTGATGCGATTGTCCGTTTGGTCGTTATTGTCCACGCAACGCAAGCCACGCATCGGTAATGATGTCATTATGTGTCCCCCCCCCCCCCCCCCCCCCCCATTTCATCCCCTTAGGGGAGGTTTATTTAAAATTCTAATTATGTAGTTTTCCTACTTCCCACCTGAAGAATACCTATGTTACATTTCATCATCCTAACGTATCGGGGAGTAAGAGAACTAGTGATAAGTCAGTTAGTGAGTGAGTGAGGAAGTGAGTGAGTGAGTGAGGGCTTTTTTACATTATATGTAACTAATAAATAAGGACATTTAGAAATTTGTGTTTTACATTCCAGCACATCCATCGCACAAGTCATGGACCATTGTAATATCACATTCATCCTCACCGCAAAGAACAACGTATAGATGCATTTATTTATCTTTATTTAATAATATGAACTGTTAATATGAACTGTCTCCTGATTATCTTTCCATAGGGCCTAATGCACTATGGATGGCTATTGAGGCTGAGATAGTGATATGCTCAAATTTGCTCTTGCTAAAAATCGCAGGTGAAGAGCCGCCCTAAAAGGTTAAAAATCTGCGTAGGCTTTAGCAGAATAACAATGCATACGCAAAATATGAGCTCCATCGACAGTTTGGGCTCATCCCAACATACTCAAATCAATGAGAATGTAGTCACACCGGTTGCCATGTTTCTGAACGCAGCATTCGCAGAATATGTCACATACATACCCTAAAAATGGCCATGACATGCCTGCATTTTCTCTACCCCTCCCCACACATGCCATGTTAACGCCCAGAAATGGTCACTTCCTGTCAATCAAAATGAGTTCACTTTACAATAAGGCTGCATACACAGTTCAATCGCATTTTACCCTTTGTGCATGCGAAATGAGTTAGCAGAGCATGTGCAGTCTGTCGATACTCGCAGACTGCATGCAAACGATAGTGAATCAGGCCCCTGATAGCTCAACTTGCACTTTTTGATGTTTGGAAATAAGCAAGGAAGTAGGAGCACGTTCTGCATTCTATTAGGTTCCTGGTGCTCAGAACAAGGGAGATGTTCTATAGTGAGTCCAGAGCACCAGAACGTGACGCTGAAATAAGGTGTGGTTTGGAAATAGCCCCTAGCACCCTACCTCCATTGTTCCACCCGTATAGTCAGTTCACGCCTGAGTGACTATGGTTTCTTGGGCCCACGGCAGCCGCGTTTGAAGGGCGGATTAGGTCTGCCCAACTCCGATGCCCCCAGGTCTTAGAGTGAGACAAGGCGTGAACCGAGACAGGATAATAACAAGGGGACCTCTAACTAAAGCAAACAGAAGGCTAGGGGCTACTAACAACCCTAAAACTAAATATATGTGCGGCACGCCGCCAAAGGAAAAGAACAACAAAGGAAATGCTGTCCACTCGCCGACACAATACTGTTGTGTACCGGCGCTGACAGCATAAGCAGAACCCTCTGCAAAACACCAGTAACAAAATATAACCAAAGAATACTGCGGCCTAGGCCGACGGACGCGGCAAAGCCGCTACTCACGGAACCGGTACAAATACTGGCAAACGGACAGGAATCCCCAATGTAGCCGACACAGACTCTCAGAACCGGAGGACAGGCAGAATCCCAAACGACAGACCGGTGGACACCAAGATGCCAGAAACTCGACCAGGCACAGACAAAGCCACAGGACTTCTGGACAGGAACGCTTCACGGCAGGACACGGGACCAGACACAGGAACCGACACAGGAACCGAGACAGGAACCGACACTGGAAGCAGCTAGACAGACACTGCTAGACAGGAGCTCAGGGACTGGCAGGGACTAGCTCAGAACTCAAGAACTCTGGAACCCTGGAAATCTGGAAATATCACGAGCGTCTGTGAATTGCACTGAGCCAGAATATAACAGAGAGTCTTAATTAATTATGTCGTGCAGCTGCCCTGCTGCACAACTGAGAGGTGCAATCAACAGACAGGTGAGGCTGAACATATGGGAACAAGCTGCAATCACACAGACTCACCACCGGCAG
This sequence comes from Pseudophryne corroboree, assembly GCF_028390025.1. Classification (NCBI taxonomy): domain Eukaryota; kingdom Metazoa; phylum Chordata; class Amphibia; order Anura; family Myobatrachidae; genus Pseudophryne; species Pseudophryne corroboree. Next base: position 146,764,436 of record NC_086446.1, on the reverse strand, counting down.
CAAACAAGAGTCTTCTCAAACCAGAGCAACGGGAAATCCTGGCCTGCAAGACAACTATAAACATAGAATAGGAATGAACCACTACATGTGGTTCATAACAGTACCCTCTCCTTAAGGGTGAGCTCCGAACACCCCATGACACCCACGGGGAACATAAACAGAAGTATTAACATAAAATACATAACCAAAATGCAAAACAGGAATGAGCCACAGCCGTGGCTCATAACAGCACCCCCCCCCCCCTTGAGGAGGGGTCAAAGGACCCCAAAATTCAGACTTTCCAAAACAAAGGATACAAAAAAAACCTGACACACTGGTCTAACAGAAACAAGCTGTGGCAACAGCTTGTAACGGTGTCCCTCCCTTGACGGTGGCCACTGGACACAAGACAAGGGAAAAAAAATCTTTTTTTTTTTTTTAACAAGGCAAGAGTCAATAATCATTTCTTTTTCTTCTTATTATTTTTACAAAGTTCTTGAGGTCTGACCAAGGTAATTCCCCAAACATTGTCTGAACTGATAGTACCTCCCAGCAAGGCTGGGTTCAAATCAGAGATTGGTTTCTTAACCTTGGGAGCTGAACTTCCAGGCAAAGTACTACTATTAGAAGAAGACAGAAAAGCACATCCTGCAGTCAAAACAACGGGCTGAGACTCTTGTGCCGAGTTTACAGTATACGGTGAACTCTCAGCAGATAAGACGGGTTACCTAGAGGAACCTGAACCAATTTCTTTGGAACCATATCTTTTAATAACTGCATCACTGAATGCTGGGGATCCTGAAGAATGGGATCTTCAGCTTTCATTAGGCTGGTCGCCCACTCAAAAGGCTCTCCTCTAAAAGAATAAATCAGATAGAGCACAAGGTTCTCTGAAGTGATGCCCAGAAATGGTCTAGACAACAAAATGGTGTAATAGTGTTTGTAAAGCGCAAGAAATTGGACCAAGTCCCCATCAAAGATTATGTTGAGATATCAACAGAGTCAGGATCTGCTCCCTTCCCATCTGACTGACTAGAGTGCTTTGCTAGGACCTGGTCACTATTGACCTTACTCGAGGCTGAGACTTTCTGAACCCCACCTGGGGCAGTGACTTTCTGAACCCCACCTGGGGCAGTGGCCCTCGGAACCCCACCCGGGGCAGTGACTTTCTGAACCCCACCCGGGGCAGTGACTTTCCGAACCCCACCTGGGGCAGTGACTTTCTGAACCCCACCCAGGGCAGTGACTTTCTGAACCCCACCCGGGGCAGTGGCCTTCGGGAACCCCGCTGGGGCAGTGGTCTTCGGGAACCCCGCTGGGGCAGTGGCCTTCGGGAACCCCGCTGAGGCAGTGGCCTTTGGGAACCCTGCTGGGGCAGTGGCCTTCGGGAACCCCGCTGGGGTCAGCACCTCGGATTCTTTTACTGGGACCGGGCCGTTGGCCTCCCTCACTGGGACCGGGCCGTCGGCCTCCCTCTCTGAGTCGATAATTATATAAACTTCTCCTGGCACTATGACTTCCGGGACTTTTGCTGAAGCTATAACCTTCAGAACCTCCACTAACGCTATGCCTCTTAAGTTCTTTCCTGGGGAAGCGACCTCTAGACCCTTCTTTGGGGCTGCATCTCTAGAGACCCCACTTGGGGATATTACTTCAAAGATCCCTCCTGGGGTTTTGCTTCTCGAGTTCCCTTCTAGAACTATGGTTTTAGACACCTTCTCTGGAGTTGCGCTTTTCAAGTCTCTACCTGGGGTAACAGCTTCTGAGACCCCTTCTGGTATTGACACCTGAGCTATAATATTCGATGTCCCTCTATAAACTAGAGCATCGGGTACCGCTCCAGGACTCTGGGCATCGGGTACCGCTCCAGGACTCTGTGCATCGGGTACCGCTCCAGGACTCTGGGCATCGGGTAGCGCTCCAGGACTCTGGGCATCAGGTACTGCTCCAGGACTCTGGGCATCGGGTACCGCTCCAGGACTCTGGGCATCAGGTACCGATCCAGGACTCTGGGCATCAGGTACCGATCCAGGACTCTGGGCATCAGGTACCGATCCAGGACTCTGGGCATCGGGCACTGCTCCAGGACCCTGGGCATCGGGCACTGCTCCAGGACCCTGGGCATCGGGCACCACTCCAGGACCCTGGGCATCGGGCACCTCACCAGGACCCTGGGCATCGGGCAACACTCCAGGACCCTGGGCATCGGGCACCACTCCAGGACCCTGGGCATCGGGCACCACTCCAGGACCCTGGGCATCGGGCACCACTCCAGGACCCCGGGTATCGGGCACCACTCCAGAACCCCGGGCATCGGGCACCGCTCCAGGGGATTGCAACTCTGCTTCAACAGGAAAATCAAGAGAGGAGAGAAACATTCTCCTTTGATTCCTGAATCTATAATGGGGCTCCCTAGCCCAAGGACCCCAATTATAGGACAGAGTGCTTTTTAGTGTGGGTTGTGTGACAAGTACCTCTGCCACAGTAGAGACAGGAGTAGGTCTTGTATCCTGACTAAACTTGGCCAGGAGGCAGGACTTGTCGCCACACATTGGCTTGCGCAACTCACAGGTCTGCAGATAGTGTCCTAAACCCCCACAATATAGGCATAAATCTAAGTTTCTGTGATGCAGACACTCCTCTTCTGAGAGCCTGGGCCGCAGAAAACTTTCAAACTTTTTCTCTCTAATTAAACCTGAGGATTCACTTGTCACCATACTGTGAACAAGAGTCTCCTTAGAGAATTAACTCTCAACTACTTCTGGCAAAATAAGCAAAATTTTGGTCAGAAGGTTTTGCCGTTGCTTTAAGGATTGCTGCAAAACTTCCAGCCGCTCAGGTTTCAAAGCACTGAAAGCAGAGTTCAGGGCTGAGAGAGACGCCTGCAGGGCTTGCATAGTAGGCATAGGAGGATTTCGAATTAGACAAGACAAGACACGATTATAGACACGATTCTAAGACAAGATTTTAGACAAGACTCTTAGACAAGATTCTAGACATGATTCCAGACATGATTCTAAGACAAGATTCTAGACAAGATTCTTAGACAAGATTCTAGACAAGACAAGACTAGACTGGATTTTTAAACTAGACAATACAAGACTGGACAAGATTTTTAAACACCGGACTGGATTCTGCACACTGAATTCTAGACAGGACTGGATTCTAAACACTGGACTAGATTCTGCACACTGAGTTCTAGACAGGACTGGATTCTTGACAGGACTGGATTCTGCACACTGAGTTCTAGACAGGACTGGATTCTTGACAGGACTGAATTTTGCACACTGAATTCTAGACAGGACTGGATTCTAAACACCGGATTAGATTCTGCACACTGAATTCTAGACAGGACTGGAATCGAAACACCGGACTGGATTCTGCACACTGAATTCTAGACAGGACTGGATTCTAAACACCGGACTGGATTCTAGACAAGACACTGGACCAAAAAATAAAAAACTACTATTTAGCTTTGTTTCTTTTTTGTTGTATGGCTGGTGATAATGTTAGGTTCTGTCAAAGTCAGAAAAATATCACGCTACACATTGCCATATTTGCACCTCATGCGTGTCCCCGCTGTGCGTGCATGAGCTCTCCCGTGCGTGCGCATACTCGCTGTTGCGTGCACCCGTGGGCGCACGGTATGCGCATTTACGGTAGAGTTTGTATACGTCTAGCGTGCGACTCAATCGTAACATATTTTAACCATATAATGTATTTTGTAGATTATGGTCCCTTTGATAGAATCTGAAAGTTTAGTTAATGTAGCATGTTCATAGACAAAGAGATCCCTCTTTGTTTGATACGAAGGGTCAGACAGGGGTTATACAGTGGTGTTTAGTATCCATCGGAAGAGTATTTAATTAGCAATATTCCGGTGTTGGTTTGAAGCGGATTAATCGCTCGTGCGAATAGTTATGGACATAAGAAGTTTATGAACATTTACTGTATTTGCACTTTATTACCCATGCGGCGGGAAACCCAGTTTCCCACCCACCTGAGCAGTTAGGAATAGTCACAGCCCACCTGTATGAATCAACCTATGACCTTTTGTTATAATGCGAAGACGAATTCCTGTGTCCAATGAACAATAAGAATATAGGGACCATTGTACTGTATTGTGTGTAGTGTATAAAAGGACAAGCCGATCTGGGCCAGCTCTCTATTCTCTTCAACGGTTCTCATCACTGATAATCGGGAGCTGGACATCCAGAAGGCGCATGCGATTGTTTCCCTTTGTGTGTAAGTTTCTCTGCAACCATATTGTCTCTTATTTAATGTTATAAGCCATTCTCTCTCTCTCCTTCCCCCCTTTAAATGTAATTGTAACTGTATTGTATTTTATGTGTAGTGATTCGGTTAGGTATTTTATGTTATCTTGGTAGTGTATAACTTGTATTGTATTATTCTTTTGCGATTGAACGTTCATTCATTTCCTTAAAAGGCGTTAGACCCTTAGACCGGTATTGTGTGTTCATTATATTGCAGAGGGTAATAGGAGCGTCTCTATCGCTCAAACAGCTTTAGTGTAAACAAGGTTAAGCAGCGTTATATCGCTACAGTGTTTCAGTACAAGGTCTACAGTATAAGAATATCCTTTCTGTGTGTTACATTCAAGGTCTACTGATTGTTATCTTTTGAGCGTCTGCGCCGCTCGTGATCTCCTCGTGGTCTCGAGCGTCCGCTACGCTGATAGCGTAGCATTACGGTAGTCGCTCACCTATAGTGTGCCCGATACCAACAGCGTATTCTCGCGAGCGTTTGTGTCGCTCGAGCGGCTCGCTTCCGATACAGCGTCCGCTACGCTAAGGGCGTACCCCTACGGTACCTCGTGCGCCAATTGCGTACTGTGTTCTTTAACCTTTTAGAGTGTTTTATACAAGGTATAGAATAGGCATTGTCAATTGGGGACTCGCCCGCTCTTCACATATCTGCACTAGGTAATTTCAGCAGACATTATCGGTCAGCAAAGGGCGGGAGGTAATATTCCTCATAGTGCTGACCAGATAAGCGTCTGCTTCGCTTAGTAAGGAGTGCTGAAGGAATCCGGAACCGGAAGGTAGGAACAGTACGTTATTGTCTTTTAAAACCTGTTTAGTTTCTGTTTTGCACGCATAAGCACACACACCTGTATTTCTTGCTTAGTAATATTTGTCCATATCTCATTCTCCTGGTTGCCATTTCATAATTGATAACGTGCTGAGAAAGATTTGTTGCTATTGGTAGTTAAAGAAAAAAAAATAATAATACATTAAGGGGTAATTTGAAAAACACACACACAGCTTTGCCTAAAATACAAGGAGAGACCTGTGTGGTGCTCGGTAGATGATTACAGTTAAAGATCATCTACATTGATAAACGTGCTAATTGTATTTCTGTGAACATATCTGGCCAGCGCACACGTGTCTCTAACAAAAGGGTGAGACTAGCGTGCGCGACGCAAGGGTCGACGCACTGAGCGTATATTATGCAACGGAGCGTCTGGGTACGCCCACCGAAACTCAAATCGCACAATAGCATTGTTTTAGTGGGGGCGGTATAGTATAGCCACGCGATAATAGCACAAATTGATTTCAGTTTCCAAAACTTAGTTTAAATACCTTACTTTACTGTAATGCCTCTGGGAGAGCTATCAGATTACGGGAAATGATTTTTCTGATCAGAAAACTATAGAATGATAGTGGGTTGAAAACGATATGAGTGTATTGAACTCCTCTTGGTGAAGTCTTGGTGAAATCTTGGTGAAGAAAATCTTGGTGAAGTCTTGGTGAATCACGGTCAAGGTGAATACGTGATGAGCACGGTCTAAGTGAAAACGTGCAACGGAGTGTGATAAAGTTTTCGTTGTATTACGCTCTGGCTGTTTTGGAGCACAGTAGGGAGACTCCAATGATCCTACCATTTATGGGCAACAAGTGTCTATAAGTGGTACGATTGGACCGCACGGTTGTATGTGTGACCAATAACGCAACGTGATATGAGGTCATATATTAAATTGCCCCCATGCGTGTTGTAGGGAGCACATGCAAGTGTGATTTGTGTAAAAATAAGGAATTTTCGCTGGTAGGGCCTGCAACGATTACGTGTGTCTGCTAAAAGGGGCGGATCCGTGTACTCGGAGCAGAAGAAGCTGGTGGTAGAGCTTGGAGAACTTCCACCGTAGACTTCTGTGTTTGGTGCATTTTAGGAAGTTTTTCTGTGTTAAAAAGGTCCACAATGGCAGCCAAGTGCACAACACAGGGACGTTCAGCAGTCAGGCTTCAGACTGAAGAGGCTTGCAGACCCCGAGGGTCTGCTCGGTTAGTAATGTGGGGGAGGTATGGTCCCCACACTGAGACCTTTTGTGACGAATGGACACGAATGACTGTGGGGGATAAAGCACCATTTCCCGGGATAGGTAGTTTTGACTCAGAGGTATTGCATAATTTCAGGCGAAGGATCTGTCTCATAAAATCCTGGAAACAACGAAATAGACATTATGATTGTTTACAGTTATGGCAACAGGAAAGTGAAATGCGAAGAAATTTAACTTTCATATCTGACTCTCATCTTGGGAGGAGAGACATGGCAATGGAGAGGATTATGGCTGCAGAGAATGGCACGATGGGGTATGATAAACAGGCACTTAGCAACTGTATTATAGAGGATAAGACTAATTGTAATAAACGTAACGATGATAATTGTAATACTGTTAAATGTACAACTATTAACCCATGCAAGTTGCACCCCATGTTAAACTTCCCTCAGGATTACAAACAAGAAAGTGAGCCCAGCACGATGTCGGTACCTCTTCCAGAAGCCATCCTACAAGACATCCAGGTGGACGCGACCAAATCGGTAAAGGCAGTAATCAAACCCCCTAACGGAGGGTCAGGTGAGGTCGTGTCCACAGGTACGTATGGTGTTATACATCACGCACAAACAAATGTACCTCATATTGCAGAACCAACTCAGAATGACGTTATTGGACTTAATCCTGTCAGGGTAATTGCAGTACCAAATGGGAAAACTGACACTTCAGGAGTCACTCCTGTCAGGAACATCGCCATGCACTGCCCCTTTTCCCGAACAGAATTAAGAACAATTTTGTCTGAATTTCCTGACCCTAGGAAAGACTTAGTTGCATGTCAAAAGTATATTAGAGAGCTAGGAAATTCTGCAGAGCCAAATAACAAAGATTGGAGGACAGTTTTGAGGGCATGTTTACCCCCCGATGTCGACTCAGTGAAATTTATCGCTGACTGTAAACTAGATGAAGAAATGCCACTAACAGACGAGTATAATCAGGATAATGTAAAGAGAATCAACTTACAGTTAGGAGTATATTTCCCTGCAGTGGTAAAGTGGAATAAAATTTTTACAATAGGACAAAAAGAAGGTGAATCCACACCAGAGTATTTTCACCGGGCTCTGCAGGATATGGCTAGGTACACTGGTATAGATGACATTAAAACTAATGTACACCACAGACAGGTAGCTGTGTCCGTATTAATGGACGGCTTAAAAGACACACTAAGAATCAGGGTACAAACCTCTCTACCTCACTGGAGAGGTATCTCGGTGGCTGCACTAAGAGAGTCCGCTATCGAGCATGACCGTAATATCCAAAGAACCAGGGAAGCACAGGGAGAGCGGTTGATGGTAATGAGCATCCAAGCACTAGAGGAGGCATCAAGTCGACCGAAACCCCAGGCCACTAGCACATGGAAGCCAAGGATTTGTTATCTCTGTAAAAGAGAAGGGCATTATGCCAGCAATTGTAATAGCCCACATAAAGTCAGACCCCCTAGACAAAGAAATGAGCAAAGTTATGACACACCAAATTATAATCAGGGATCATATAGGAAGAATTTTGGGCCACACCCATGATATGTAGTCAGGAAAGGTGATCATTAGGACTGATGGTAAGCCTGAGGTTATTGTTAACGAATTGGGAGGTCACTCCTTGAGGACACAGGAATGACCGGGTAAAATTTGTAATGTATCTGTGAAATGTTTTCCTTTTTCCCCATCTCTGACAGTCATCGACAGGACTCAAACATTGCATAGCTACTTGGTCTTTGCAGAAGTCTACCAAACCCCAGCATGACCTACCCGCATCAATGTATCCTGGCCAGATACAAAGGGTGGAGTATGGAGGTGCTGGTGGGAGGGACTGCGCAAGGATACCATTGGACATGTAGATATGACAGCCTGAGGATGAACGGCAGATCTGAAAATGTTTGAAAAATGTTTTTTTCCTGTTGTTGTTTATTGTTGGTTTATGTAATATATGTATATGAATTGTTCTCTCTCTTTTGTTTTTTTTGTTTTCTCTCTTCTCACTCATGTTTTCATGTTTTAAAGATGGTATGTCACACATCAGTTAGACAAATGGTAATGCAAGATTTTTGCTCCTTACAGAGAGATCGCTGATTTGGAAGAAATATTGTATCATCGGAGTGTTCGGTTGGAAGACTGAGAGACAGCACCTTTGAGATGACAGCAGAACAAGAAGAACAACAAGACTAGAGAACTAATTATCGTAACAAGTTTCTCTCCCCCCCAAACTGTTTTTTTTTTTTTTTTGTACCCCCATTACAAATTTCACCTTTTCTCCTCCTGTAAGATGGACTTGCCCCAAGAGACTGTGATATGGATTTTCCTGTTGACCATGATGTTGACCAGAGCAGTCTGTTTCGGTGAGAGTACCAGTGAGGTCGAGAAAGGATCCAGAAGGGTTTCTGATGACTAAGACGGAGGTGTAAATTTCCAATAGCAACACAATCACCGAGCAAAGGCGAGTACCAGAAACGATCCAGCAGCCATGTTATTTATAGACATTGTGAAGGATTGTTAGCTAAAGAGAAATGTATCTGTAGACTCTGTGACAGTGTAGTTGAGGATGGGTGTATCAAGAAATGCCAATCCAGTTTTAATATCCACATGGACCGGCATCCATTGAGTGACTATCACTCCTTAGTGGGTAAAGTGTTAAATCAGACAGAGTGTTGGGTATGCTCTCAAGTACCTCAAGGCCATAGCAAATCAGGATTAGTGCCCTTCCCTTTAACTATAGGGGAGGTACTTGAGCTAAGTAGTGGGAGGCCGGTGGACAGGAGGTTTAATATCTCCAGTCCTCCTAGTTTGAAGCTCCACCAATATCATGTGGATAGATCCCTAGTATGTTTTAACATTTCCAATCCCCGAAAGCCGGGAAATTGGGAAGTGTCATGGAATAACAAAACCATGACATTCTCACATAGAGCCGACGGATTGCCTACAGATACAGAACTTATACGCCACTTAGCCGGTAGTGGAAGATATTTCCGATATAGGTATACCCTAGGAAGTAGAACCATGAGAGTTGGAGAGGTATCACCAGGATACTGTGCACATATCGTACAAACCGATACGTGTACTAAACAGATGGGAGAATTAGGGTTAGGAAATTTCATATGGAAAATGTGTAATATGGTTATGTCCTACTCCGTCCCATATGTTCTCCCCGATGATGCATATTTCATATGCGGGAGGAAGGCGTATAAGTGGCTTGCCCCAAACTTAGAAGGGTTATGTTATATTGGAAAAGTACTGCCTGAGGTAATGACCGTATCCCACACTAAAATGAAAGATATTCACCGCAGTGCCCAAGCTCCTTATACTCACACTCATTACGAACACATCGTTAAATGGCACCTAATAGAAAGAACAGAGCATCCGGCCTCTGACCTGATCAATGAATCCACCGGGATTCAATTCCTAATCGCGTTAGATATCACTCGCACCGCCAGAGGAGTGATAAATTATAAATATATATCTGCGCTTGCAAATTTATTAGACAACATCACTGAAATGTATGATGACACATTCAGGTATACCGGAAGGGAGCTCCAAGCTTATAAAACAGAACTGGTTCAGCATAGGATGATTCTCAATTATCTCACAGCTGTGACAGGTGGATATTGTGTTACCCTAGCGACTCAGTATGGAATAAAGTGCTGCACATATATTGCAAACAGCACCGAGGACCCGGTCGAGGTCATAGACAAAAAGATGGACGACATTCTCCAATTAAAATGGGAGTTCCGAAGGAAACACAATCTCACCCTTGCCGCTGTGGGTAATGAGCTGACCAGTTGGGTGTCATGGTTGAACCCACGAAATTGGTTCTCTGGTTTAGGAGAATGGACTCAAGGAATTATCATGGATATAGGGACATTTCTTTTATGTATTCTGGGTGTCATCATATTGGTCGGTCTGATATTTAGATGCGTTTGGGTTTTAACAAAGTGTAAACGTAGCGCCCGAGTGATGAGTTTAAGAAGTGAAGATACTGTAATAACAACGACTGATTTGGTTTATGACCCAACGATAGAGACAATGTTGTGATGAAAATGTGATTCCACGGTCCGTTTCTTTCACCTGTTTCTCCTTTGTTTTCCTCCAAGGTAAAAAGACATCCGCTTGGAAGAAGAATTTGACAACCTTTTACACAGACAACTGATGGACTATGCCATAGACCCCCCATATCCCTAGTACCTTTAATTTTACGCTAGCCCAACACTTTTTGTAAGTCTATGGACATTGATAAAGCTTTGCTTGCGTTTATTGGCAAAAGCACAAAGAGACTACAGTCAACATGTACATCGAGACAAGACAAGACAAGACACAAGACAAGACCTCAATCGGCAAATGTATATTAAACTCACATAGTTTATCACTGCATTTACCATGATTGTTCTTTATCTTCATCTCTACAACCTTCAGGTAATAACACACATAGTCGATAGGGAATATAGGCACAGATATCAGCACCCACATATCCCCCCTACTCATGTATCATCAACTAAAATGTGCTCCCCCATTTTGTTGCAACCAAAAGCCGAAGAGAGCTCGGTAAAGTTTGACAGCCCATCCACAGACCCGTACCACGGGGTAAGAAGGAATTCAAATGTATACTTCGCAATACCTCGAAGCTTGATTTAAAACACGTACTGCACGATGATACATGACCCCCCCAAACATGGATTCATACACACATGCTTCGGCTATCTCACTAGGTCATACCCTTTTCCTACCTTCTCCTCTCCTCCCCTACCCAATCATAGAAATGTATTATACATGACATATATTTTTCTCTTTTTGAAATGTTTTAGAAAGTGGCAGTTATTGGTGACTGCCAAAGGGTGGACTGTCAAAGTCAGAAAAATATCACGCTACACATTGCCATATTTGCACCTCATGCGTGTCCCGCTGCGCGTGCATGAGCTCTCTCGTGCGTGCGCATACTCGCTGTTGCGTGCACCCGCGGGCGCACGGTATGCGCATTTACGGTAGAGTTTGTATACGTCTAGCGTGCGACTCAATCGTAACATATTTTAACCATATAATGTATTTTGTAGATTATGGTCCCTTTGATAGAATCTGAAAGTTTAGTTAATGTAGCATGTTCATAGACAAAGAGATCCCTCTTTGTTTGATACGAAGGGTCAGACAGGGGTTATACAGTGGTGTTTAGTATCCATCGGAAGAGTATTTAATTAGCAATATTCCGGTGTTGGTTTGAAGCGGATTAATCGCTCGTGCGAATAGCTATGGACATAAGAAGTTTATGAACATTTACTGTATTTGCACTTTATTACCCATGCGGCGGGAAACCCAGTTTCCCACCCACCTGAGCCGTTAGGAATAGTCACAGCCCACCTGTATGAATCAACCTATGACCTTTTGTTATAATGAGAAGACGAGTTCCTGTGTCCAATGAACAATAAGAATATAGGGACCATTGTACTGTATTGTGTGTAGTGTATAAAAGGACAAGCCGATCTGGGCCAGCTCTCTATTCTCTTCAACGGTTCTCATCACTGATAATCGGGAGCTGGACATCCAGAAGGCGCATGCGATTGTTTCCCTTTGTGCGTAAGTTTCTCTGCAACCATATTGTCTCTTATTTAATGTTATAAGCCATTCTCTCTCTCTCCTTCCCCCCTTTAAATGTAATTGTAACTGTATTGTATTTTATGTGTAGTGATTCGGTTAGGTATTTTATGTTATCTTGGTAGTGTATAACTTGTATTGTATTATTCTTTTGCGATTGAACGTTCATTCATTTCCTTAAAAGGCGTTAGACCCTTAGACCGGTATTGTGTGTTCATTATATTGCAGAGGGTAATAGGAGCGTCTCTATCGCTCAAACAGCTTTAGTGTAAACAAGGTTAAGCAGCGTTATATCGCTACAGTGTTTCAGTACAAGGTCTACAGTATAAGAATATCCTTTCTGTGTGTTACATTCAAGGTCTACTGATTGTTATCTTTTGAGCGTCTGCGCCGCTCGTGATCTCCTCGTGGTCTCGAGCATCCGCTACGCTGATAGCGTAGCATTACGGTAGTCGCTCACCTATAGTGTGCCCGATACCAACAGCGTATTCTCGCGAGCGTTTGTGTCGCTCGAGCGGCTCGCTTCCGATACAGCGTCCGCTACGCTAAGGGCGTACCCCTACGGTACCTCGTGCGCCAATTGCGTACTGTGTTCTTTAACCTTTTAGAGTGTTTTATACAAGGTATAGAATAGGCATTGTCAGTTCCTGGTGCTCAGAGCAAGGGAGATGTTGTATAGTGAGTCCAGAGCACCAGAACGCGACGCTGAAATAAGGTGTGGTTTGGAAATAGCCCCTAGCACCCTACCTCCATTGTTCCACCCGTATGGTCAGTTCACGCCTGAGTGACTATGGTTTCTTGGGCCCACGGCAGCCGCGTTTGAAGGGCGGATAAGGTCTGCCCAACTCCGATGCCCCCAGGTCTTAGAGTGAGACAAGGCGTGAACCGAGACAGGATAATAACAAGGGGACCTCTAACTAAAGCAAACAGAAGGCTAGGGGCTACTAACAACCCTAAAACTAAATATATGTGCGGCACGCCGACAAAGGAAAAGAACAACAAAGGAAATGCTGTCCACTCGCCGACACAATACTGTTGTGTACCGGCGGTGACAGCATAAGCAGAACCCTCTGCAAAACACCAGTAACAAAATATAACCAAAGAATACTGAGGCCTAGGCCGACGGACGCGGCAAAGCCGCTACTCATGGAACCGGTACAAATACTGGCAAACGGACAGGAACCCCCAATGTAGCCGACACAGACTCTCAGAACCGGAGGACAGGCAGAATCCCAAACGACAGACCGATGGACACCAAGAATCCAGAAACTCGACCAGGCACAGACAAAGCCACAGGACTTCTGGACAGGAAAGCTTCACGGCAGGACACGGGACCAGACACAGGAACCGACAGAGGAAGCAGCTAGACAGACACTGCTAGACAGGAGCGCAGGAACTGGCAGGGGACTAGCTTAGAACTCAAGAACTCTGGAACCCTGGAAATCTGGAAATATCACCAGTGTCTGTGAATTGCACTGAGCCAGAATATAACAGAGAGTCTTAATTAATTATGTCGTGCAGCTGCCCTGCTGCACAACTGAGAGGTGCAATCAACAGACAGGTGAGGCTGAACATATGGAAACAAGCTGCAATCACACAGACTCACCACTGTCAGCAAACAAGAGTCTTCTCAAACAAGAGCAACAGGAAATCCTGGCCTGCAAGACAACTATAAACATAGAATAGGAATGAACCACTACCTGTGGTTCATAACAGTACCCTCTCCTTAAGGGTGAGCTCCGAACACCCCATGACACCCACGGGGAACATAAATAGAAGTATTAACATAAAATACATAACCAAAATGCAAAACAGGAATGAGCCACAGCCGTGGCTCATAACAGCATTCCACAGTAGTTAAAACTGGAAGTGGTAGTGACGCGGATGTCCGGATAGCACTATCATACCAAAAAACACCCGAGGTGGAAATGCGTCATGCGTTCCACCAATGTCCATGGACGCTGAAATAGCGATATTGGACCAAACTCGGAAATAGAAATGCGTCATGCGTTCCACCTGCGTTCCTTATTCCCAGAAATAGGATATTTCTGACTAACATGCGTTCCAGCAATATTAACATGTGTTTTAGTGGCCCTCATCCGTTCCTTCCCCCCCCCCCCACAACCTCCCCGCTCGACACTATCCCCTCCCACCTCCTCCGCTACCTCTCTCCTTCTGCCTGTTCCCATCTTGCCCACCTTCTCAATCTCTACCTCTCATCAGGCACTGTCCCCTCTGCCTTCAAGCATGCTCTTGTCTCCCCTATTCTTAAAAACCCTACCCTTGATCCTAACACTCTCTCCAACTATCGCCCCATCTCTCTCCTCCCCTTTGCCTCCAAACTTCTTGAGCGTATTGTCTATAATGTCCTCACTGCGTTTCTTTCCTCTCACTCACTGCTTGACCCATTCCAGTCTGGTTTCCGTTCTCTCCACTCCACTGAAACTGCCCTCACAAAAGTCTGCAATGACCTCCATGCAGCCAAATCTAAGGCCCACTACTCTCTGCTTATTCTTCTTGACCTCTCTGCTGCTTTTGACACTGTGGACAGCCCTCTCCTTCTGCAAATCCTTCACTCTCTTGGTCTGCGTGATTCTGCCCTCTCCTGGCTGTCCTCCTATCTCTCTGATCGTTCCTTCTCTGTCTCCTCTCATGATGCCACCTTCCCCCCACTTCCACTAACTGTTGGTGTCCCCAAGGCTCTGTTATTGGTCCTCTCCTTTTCTCTCTCTATACGTCCTCTTTAGGTGAACTCATTAGTTCTTTTAACTTCCAATAGCACCTCTATGCTGATGACACTCAAATCTACCTCTCCTTCCCTGAACACTCCATGGCTCTCCTCACTTGTACCTCAAACTGTCTTTTTTCTAGCTCTTCCTGGATGTCCCAGCACTTTCTTAAACTCACCATGTCTAAGACTGAGCTGATCATCTTCCCACCCTCCCACACAGCCTCACCTCCCACAATCTCATTATCCATTGATGGCATGACTATCTCCCCTAGCCCCCAAGTACGCTGTCTTGGCATAATCCTTGACTCCTCTCTCTCCTTCAAATCACACATTCAGCACCTCTCACAAACCTGCCATTTTCATCTCAAAAACATTTCCAGAATCGGACCTTTTCTCACCCAGGATGCCATGAAGATCATTATTCACTCACTGATTATTTCCAGACTGGACTACTGTAATCTCCTCCTAACTGGCCTCCCTGACAATTACCTCTCTTCACTCCAATCTATCCTCAATGCTGCTGCCCGGCTCATCTTCCTCACCAAACGCACTACATCCACCTCTCCTCTCCTAGAAGCCCTTCACTGGCTTCCCTTTCTTTTCAGAATCCAATTCAAACTTCTCACACTCACTTACAAAGCACTCACCCACTCCTCTCCCATTTACATCTCTGACCTTATCTCCCTTTACTATCCCACCCGTCCTCTTCGCTCTGCTAATGCACGCCGACTCTCCTGTCTTCTGATTACTTCCTCCCACTCCTATCTCCAAGATTTTTCATGTGCTGCTCCCTCTCTCTGGAATTCTTTACCTCTCCCCCTCAGACTCTCCACCTCTCTACAAAACTTCAAATAGGCTCTTAAAACCCATTTCTTTACCAAACCCAGCCAAATTTCATCCTAACCTTCTGTTCCACACTCTCTATGTACCCCATCTGTGTCACCCCTGTCTGTCTACCCCTCCCCTTAGAATGTAAGCTCTCACGAGTAGGGCCCTCTTCCCTCATGTGCTTATACTTTTCTTACTTTAATAATCCTCAACTGCCCAGATCCCGCAGTTTTTTGGCCACCTGGAACTTATCTCTCTGTTGTTTACTGGTGTAGATATGCTTAGTTACCCTGTACTTGTCCTATATTGTCTTCAACTGTAAGTCACTGTTTTCCTGTTTTGATTATGTGCATATGTACTCTGTAATTGGGCGCTGCGGGACCCTTGTGGCGCCATATAAATAAAGGATAATAATAATAATTATAATAGTGGCTGTAAATGGTGGTTTTTCATAATATTATTATGATCAGTGAATCTCGGTTGTATTATTAGTTGTATAATTCTTGTTTGAAAGATGTCATACTGCCTGCAGTATAGTGTGATACACAATAATTTTTCTTAGCAATGATGTCACAGGAAGTAATGTATCGACTAATTTCCTGTTCATTCAAGTAATATTCCTATAATTATCTGTCAAGGGCCATTGCCAAACATCCCCTTGAAGTATGAAGCACAAGTGAAACGCGTCCGGAAGCTACTTCTGCCCTAACCCAATGACAATGAACAGATAAGTTCTAATAATTTTTTGGATTGTTTATTTGCTACCTACTATATGTAGGTAGTGGTGGCTGAGGTTGGAATGGATTGGGGGGGAGGTGTCACAGAATGAGAAGCTGCAGCATTGCAGGGGATGGAGCAGCGTAAAGATAGAAAGCTGGAGGCAGGGCTGAACAGTTAAAACATAAAACCAGATGCTGAAGGTGCCAGTGAAAAATATGTGACAGTTAACAATCAGCAGTAGGATATATATAAATACAATAAATCCACAAGGTATAAATACATACCCAAACCTTCCCAAAAGTTAATCAACATTTTAACTAATATCAATATTTAATACAGGTTGAGTATCACTTATCCAAAATTCTAAATCACACATTTTTGGTTCCCCTACTGAGATAATGACACATTTATATAAATATTATTTTATATAGCTATGTAATATTTCTATATATACACATAATATATAATATATATGTCATTATCTCAGTAGGGGACCCAAAAATGTGACATTTTAAATTTTGGATAAGAGATACTCAACCTGTATTATCAAAAATCAATTATATCAACAAGACATGTATGTTATGGATGCCAGCTGAAATGGAATATAGGCTACACTTTACAGCAGTATGAACAATGGGCCTAATTCAGCATGGATCGTTATTCTGAGAAATTGCAGTTATCTGCGAGTAGTAAGGTGCCACTCTGACAGGAAGAAAAACACCCGTGCAAGTGTGTGAATGCATCGCAGGTCGCTATCCATTCGCAGGTGCATACACAATTTCCGGAACATGCTGTCTGAGCAAATGTAAGTAGGTATCGGGCTGCAACTAATCTGCAACTGAGACGGCTTGGAAGTGGTCTGCGCTGTCGCCAGAGACCCTCCCCAAAAATGCCTGGGCCTTGCGTTTTTTTTACATACCCAGAAAACAGCCGGTTTCCACCCAGAGACGCTGTCTTCCTGTCAAACAGCGGTTACATTGCGATTATGATCTGTAAGTATCTTCTGCTGATATTGGGGGTATTGTTAGCAGTTGAGCAAAACCATGTGCACTGCAGGTGTGGCAGATATAACATTATTTTGTTTCTGTGCAGGGTAAATACTGGCTGCTTTATTTTTACACTGTGATTTAGATTTCAGTTTGAACACACCCCACCCAAGTCTAACTCTCTCTGCACGTGTTATATCTGCCCCCCTGCAGTGCACATGGTTTTGCCCAACTGCTAACATATTTGCTGCTGCGATCAGCTCTGAATTAGGCCCATTCCACCCTTGCACATGCACAGTCATTCAATTATCCATGCTGAATTAGGCCCAATGTCAAATAAAACGAGATTTATGGTAAGAATTTACCATTGTTAAATCTGTTTCTGCAAGGGACACTGGGCTCCACAAGGATTAACATCGGGGTGTAGAGTAGGATCCTGATCCGAGGCACCAACAGGCTCAAAGCTTTTGACTGTTCCCAAGATGCACAGCGTCGCCTCCTCTATAACCCCGCCCTCATCCACAGGAGCTCAGTTTCGTTAACCAGCCCTATGTAGTAGCAGGTACCAGAGACAACAATCGCCCGTAGCCAATTACACCACACACTCACCACAGGAGAGGGTGTCAGCGGCTATGCCAATACCAACCCAAAGAAGCTAAGTGCGTCAGGGTGGGCACCTTGTGGAGCCCAGTGTACCTCGCAGAAAGAGATTTAACAAGGTAAGTTCTTACCACAAATCTCGTTTTCTGCTGCGGGTACACTGGGCTCCACAAGGATTAACCCATCGTCCAAAGGAAGCATCCTGGGAAGCGGAAGTATCGAAGGCACAGAACCTTATAAACGTGTTCCCCGAAGACCACGTCACCGCCTTGCACAATTGTTCAAGGGTCGCACCACGGTGGGCCGCCCAATTAGGTCCAAACGACCGTGTAGAATGGGCTTTAATGGTAGCAGGAACCGGACGACCAGCCTGTACATAAGCATGTGTAATCACCATTCTAATCCATCTGGCCAAAGTATTGTTTGGTTTGTGAAAACCAAACAATACAAAAAGAGAATCAGATTTCCTAATGGAGGAAGTTCTCTTCACATAGATACGGAGAGCCAGTACCACATCCAAAGACCGCTCTTTGGAAGACAACTCAGGAGAATTAAAGGCCAGAACCACAATCTCCTGGTTAAGGTGGAAGGAAGACACCACCTTAGGAAAATAACATGGCCACGTTCTAAGAACCACCCGCTCACGGTGAAAAATCAAATAGGGAGACTTACAGGATAAGGCACCCAAGTCCGAGACCCTTCTATCTGAAGCAAGCGCCAGCAAGAAAAGAACCTTAAGGGAAAGCCACGTAAGGTCAGTAGAGCCAAGAGGCTCAAACAGAGACTCTTGCAAGGCCTCCAAAACCACAGTCAAGTCCCAAGGGCCACAGGTGGCATATAAGGAGGCTGAATCCGCAACACACCCTGAGTGAATGTATGGACATCAGGTAGGGAAGCAATTTTTTCTCTGAAACCAAACCGACAAGGCAGAGATGTGAACCTTGAGGAAGGCCAGACGCAGGCCTATGTCCAGGCCCTGTTGTAGAAAGGCCAATAGTTTGGCCGTACTAAACTTGAAAACGTCATGATTGTGAGACGCACACCAAGTAAAGTAAGCATTCCAGACCCTATGGTAGATCCGAGCAGAAGCCGGATTACGGGTCTTCAACATAGTTTGAACGACTGCTTCAGAAAAACCCTTGGCCCTCAGGACGGAAGCCTCAAGAGCCATGCCGTCAAAGCCAGATGGGCCAAATCCTGGTAGACACAAGGGCCTTGAACGAGGAGGTCTGGGCATTGTGGAAGTAGAAGGGGACGATCCCACGAGAGACCCAGTAGATCGGAGTACCATTGCCCTCTGGGCCATGCTGGAGCGACCAGAAGCAGGTTTCCTCCTTCTTGCTTGAACTTCCGTATTACTCTGGGCAGGAGTGACACCGGAGGGAACCCATACGGTAGCTGAAAGTTCCATGGAATTGCCAGAGCGTCCACGAACGCAGCTTAAGGATCACTTGTTCTTGCTCCGAAGACCGGAACCTTGTGATTGAGTTGAGACGCCATCAGATCCACATCTGGAAGGCCCCACAAGTCCACGAGAATTTGAAACACCTCCGGATGGAGGTTCCACTCTTCTGCGTCTACGTCCTGACAACTGAGATAGTCCGCTTCCCAGTTCAGGACGCCCGGAATGAACACTGCGGATATCGCCGGCAGATGGCGCTCCACCCACTGCAGAATCTGTGATACTTCCCTCATTGCCATGCGGCTTCGAGTGCCGCCTTGATGATTGATTGTGCCGCCTTGATGATTGATGTACACCACTGTGGTGGCGTTGTCCGACTGTACTTGAACAGGTCTGTTCTGAATTAGATGCCGGGCCATTGTCAACGCATTGAACACTGCCCGCAGTTCCAGAATATTGATCGGGAGTAGAGACTCCTCCTTGGTCCACCAACCCTGAAGAGTGTGTTGTTCCAACACAGCGCCCCACCCTCTCAGACTGGCATCCATAGTCAGAAGGACCCAGTTGGAGATCCAGAAAGGACGGCCCCTGCTCAATTGTTGGTCCTGAAGCCACCAGCTCAGTGACAGGCGGACCTCCGGAGACAATGAGATCATGTGAGATCTGATCCGGTGAGGCAGGCCATCCCACTTGGTCAGAATTAACTTCTGCAGTGGGCGAGAGCGGAACTGAGCATACTCCACCATGTCGAAAGCCGACACCATGAGACCCAGCACTTGCATTGCCGAATGTATCGACACTTGCGGACGAGATAGGAAGCATCGAATCCTGTCCTGAAGCTTCAGGACTTTCTCCTGAGACAGGAACAACCGTTGGTTGTGAGTGTCCAATAATGCTCCCAGATGTAACATGCTCCGAGCAGGAACCAGGGAGGATTTCTTCCAGTTGATCAGCCACCTGTGGGATTTCATACACTGGACCGTCAGATCGAGATGACACAGGAGAAGTTCTGGGGAATTTGCCAGGATCAACAAATCGTCCAAGTACGGTAGGATCCTGACCCCTTGACGTCATGACCGCCATAACTTAAACCAAAGCATAATGCCCAAAATTGGTAATGAAGGTTGCCCACCGCAAACCTCAGGTACTGCTGATGAGATACCATAATAGGAATATGTAGGTAGGCATCCTGTATGTTCAGGGAGACCATATAGTCCCCAGGCTCCATGGCCAGAACAATAGAGCGCAGCATTTCCATATGAAACTTGGAGATCCGCACATGCTTGCTCAAGGACTTCAGACTGAGAATGGGCCGTGAGGACCAGTGCGGTTTCGGGACTAGAAACAGCGGTGAATAGTTCCCCTTGCTTCTCTGAGCCAGAGGCACCTGTACTACCACTCCTGTGGTCAGGAGGGAATGTACCACAGAGTCCAACGTGTTTGCTTTTGCCGGATCCAGAGGCACATCTGTCAGGCAAAATCATTACGGGGGACGATTCTTGAAGGGTATGGCGTAACCTCGAGCGACGACTTCCCTCACCCAGGTATCTGAAATGGTCTTCAACCATTCCTGGGCAAAACCTAGAAGTCAGCCCCCCACCCTGGGACCCCCCCAGAGGGAGGCCTGCCCCGTCATGCGGCAGGCTTGTCAGTTTTGGAAGCTGGCTGACGGGTGGCCCAGGCACAGTTCGGTCTGGGCTTGGCAGGTCTGGAAGCACAAGCTTGCTTTGGTTATGCCTGACCTTTTGCTTTTCCTGGAGGACAAAAGGGCTGAGGGAAAGTACTTTTAGCCTTCTGTGCTGAAGGAGCCATACTAGGTAGGCAAGCTCTTTTAGCAGTAGCCAGATCAGCCACAATCTTATTGAGGTCTTCTCCAAAGAGAATGTATCCCTTGAAAGGAAGCACCTCCAGGGTTTTCTTGGAATCCATATCCACTGACCAGGATCTCAACCAAAGGATACATCTGGCCAAGACGGACGTAGTAGCAGCCTTGGCCGTGAGCACCCCGGCATTGGAGGCCGCCTCCTTAAGGTACAGAGAAGCCGTGGCAATATACGAGAGACATTGTTGAGCATGCTCAGATGCATTGGAAGGCAGTTCCGCCTCAAGCTCCTGAGCCCATGCCTAAACAGATTCAGCAGCCCAAGTTGCTGCAATGGTTGGCCTATGCACAGCCCCCGTTAGGGTATAAATTGCTTTTAAATAGCCCTCCACACGTCTATCCGTCGGTCCCTTCAGAGAGGTGACGGTAGTTACTGGCAGAGCAGAGGAAACAACCATACGCGCCACATGAGAATCTACAGTCGGAAGGGTTTCCCAATTCTTACATATCTCCGCAGAGAGAGGATAGCAAGCCAACAGTCTCTTATTTGGTGTGAATTTTGTCCCCGGATTTTCCCAGGATTCCTGACGTATGTCAACCAGGTGTTCAGAATGAGGTAAAACTTGTTCAACCACCTTCTTACGTTTAAACGTATCCGGTTTCTTAGAGACAGTATCAGGCTCAGGATCATCAGACACCTGAAGAATGAGCCTGCTTGCTTCAATCAAATCTGGGACATATACCAATGACTTCCCTTCCCCATCAGAAACATCTGTGTCAGTGTCTGTGGGATCAGTATATGCACCTTCCTCATCAGAGGACGTGTCTGAAATAGCAGTGGTTTGGGAGGAGGTAATGGTCCGTTTAGAAGACGACTTAGTCTTAGGCGGACGAGAGTGACAGATTTAGTCATAGACCGGTTCAAATGCTGTAACTGAGTGGAAAGTTGATCCGCCCATGGCGGGTTAATAGCAGGGACCATAAACTGCTGCACTGGCACAGGTGGGCTGACAGGGGGCGTCAATTTAGTTACAAGCGTGTTTAACAACGTGGAGAATGTAGCCCAAGGTGGGTCCTGTGAAGCCCCAGGTGCTACCGGCCCCCTGGGGAATAAGGAACCCCCTGAACCGGAACTCTCAGCTGCCATGTGTAGCAGACATAACGATGTGCACAAAGTGTAGCAGCAATATACCTAGTAAGAACACTCAGTGAAGTGTGCCTATGATAGCACAGACCGGGAGTTCAAGAGGTATAAACGAATATGGTGACTATAAATCACAAGTAAAAATACACAGCAGGTATATCTTGTGATACAATGCTATATTAAACAAAAAGACACCTGATACACTGCCCCTCAGGTATATAGCAATATAGGAGCAGCACGCGGAGTGAAATACCCTTAAATGAGGCAACCACGCAGCAGCTACATGTACACACACATATATAGTCACAAGCATACCATGCAGAAATTATGTACCATAAAACTGCACTGGACTAACAATACAAAGTAATACTCAGTATGGCTATATGTGTCAACAATAGTGTCAAAGTCAGAAAAATATCACGATGCACACTGCCATATTTGCACCTCATGTGTCCTCGCTGCGCATGCGTGCGCTCTCCCGTGCGTGCGCATACTCGCTGTTGCGGGCACCCGCAGGCGCACGGTATGCGCATTTACCGTAGAGATTGTATGCGTCTAGCGGGCGACTCGTTCGTTACATATTTTCACCATATAATGTATTTTGTAGATTATGGTCCCTTTGATAGAATCTGAAAGTTTAGTTAATGTAGCATGTTCATGGACAAAGAGATCCCTCTTTGTTTGATACGAAGGGTCAGACAGGAGTAATACAGTGGTGTTTAGTATCCATCGGAAGAGTATTTAATTAGCAATATTCCGGTGTTGGTTTGAAGCGGATTAATCGCTCGTGCGAATAGTTATGGACATAAGAAGTTTATGTACTTTTACTATTATTTGCACTTACTTATCCATGCGGCGGGAAACCTAGTTTCCCACCCACCTGAGCAGTTGGAAATAGTCACAGCCCACCTGTATGAATCAACCTATGACCTTTTGTTATAATGCGAAGACGAATTCCTGTGTCCAATGAACAATGAGATTGTAGGGACCATTGAATTGTATTGTGTGTGGGGCATAAATAGACAAGCCGATCATATCCAGCTCACTCTTCAACGGTTCTCATTGCTGATAATCGGGAGCTGGATATTCAGAGGCGCATGCGATCGTTCCCCTTGTGCGTAAGTTTTCTCCGCAATCATATTGTCTTTATTGGTATTGTGGGCCATATCTTTCTCTCTCTCTCTCTTCTCTTTCTCTCTCGTTTCTCTTATATAGTTATTGTACTGCTATTGTATTTTATGTGTAGTTATCTGGTTAGGAAGTCTATGTTATATTGGTAGTGTATGACTTGTATTGTATTATTCTTTTTGAACGTTCATTCATTTCCTTAAAAGGCGTTAGACCCTTAGACCGGTATTGTGTGTTCATTATATTGCAGTAGGTAATAGGAGCGTCTCTATCGCTCAAACAGCTTTAGTGTAAACCCGCTTACACAGTGTTGCATTCTCATCTTATCACTACACAAAGGTTTTTCTGTATAATACATTGTTCATGGTTTATATGTAAAGGTTTAACATTGTGAGCGTCTGCGCCGCTGGTGATCTCTTCGTGGTCCTGAGCGTCCGCTACGCTATAGCGAACCATAACGTTCGTCGGCAGCCAATAGCGTGCCTGCCTGTGATCTCTTGGCCGTGAGCGAACGTAACGCTCGAGCGTCTCGACTACGGCTAAGCGATTGTTACGCAACGTGCGTACCCTTACGGTACTCCAAACGTCAATAGCGTACAGTGTTCTTAGGCCTCTTAAAGGGTTTTAAGTAAGATAAATATTTAGCTTTATCAATTGGCGGCTCGTCCGTCCTTCACATATCTGCACTAGGTAATTTCAGCAGACATTATCCATCAGCAAAGGGCGGGAGATCATATTCCTCGTAGTGCTGTCTGGATAAGCGTCTGCTTCGCTTAGTAAAGGGTGCTGAAGGAATCCGGAACCGGAGGTAAGAACAACACACTAGTGTCTTTTAAAACTGTTTATTTCTGTCTTGCGTACGCACGCACGCATATATCTGCATTTCTTTTCATTCGTGTATTTCCATATATCACTCTCCTGTTTGCCATTTTATAATTGATAAACGTGCTAAGAGAGATTTGTCGCTATTTCATAGTTAAAATATAAAAATAATACATTAAGGGATAAATTGCAAAGCACGCACACAGCTTTGCCTAAGATACAAGGAGAGACTTGTGTGGTGCTCGGTAGATGATCGAGGATCATCTACATTGATAAACGTGGAAAATTGTGTTACGGTGGATATTTGCTTTGTGTACACGTGTCTCTAACAAAGGGTGAGACTCGCGTACGCAACTCAAAGGCCGACGCACGCAGCGTATATTACGCAACGGAGCGTCCGGGTACGCCCACGTAACTCAAATCACACGCTAGTGTTATTGTAACAGGCAAAAAGGTGGCAACGCGATAAATAGCGCAAATCTATTTTAGTGTCCGAAATTTAGACTAACAGATCCTTCTCCAAATTTACAACACATCTGGTCTAAAGAAAAGAAAATTTCTGCGCAGAAATAGAAATAGAAACAAAAGTGTACATGTGGTGAGTGAGTGTTTTGCATATATAAGAGTATACAATTTTTAAGGTTGAACCACAAAGAAGTCGAGTTCTCGTGAGGTACATGCATGTAAGTGACGTACATGGTGGCTAGGGAGGCATCCCTTGTTAAACATAAAATTTGAGCAGTAGAGTATAGCAGACCAGGAGGTCATACTGTAGCACAGACCAGGAGGTCCAGAACAGACCAGGAGGTCCAGGTACAGCAGACAAGGAAGTCCGCTATAAATAGAGACAAGTAGCACAACCCAGGGGGTTTGTGCAGAACCCATATAGGCCATTTAAAGCTCTGGCTGAAGGAATTCGCAGCCGAAATTTTCGATTCCACTGGTCGCTCTGCACATAAGATTAGTTGCTTATGTGCTGAACGATTGTACCGCACGTAATTGTGTGCATTAGTTAATCTGACCAGTACCATTTGTGTACGAAACGGGTCATAAACACTATTTGTACATTCTGACGTGATTTGTGTAATTTTTTATTTTCTAAAGGGAAGTTCGCTGGTCACTCAGGAATTATCCAACAACCAACAGTTACTGGAAAGGGTTAATGCTCTGCGGATCACACTCACATGTTCCAGTAAACGAAGGTTCATAGGGGCCCTGGGTCGAGTACGCCAGCACTAGGGCAGTGTGTAGGTTGTATTGGTCGGCGTGGGCGAGTGAGTGGGGTACTCGCTAAACCGCCACCGTCAGCCTATCTTGAACATTTTGGTTTTTGTAAGGGTTCGCTGAAGACCCTGATTGAAGGTCAGAGGTGGTGAAAGCAACGCCTACAAGTTATGGGGGCCAATTGTTCAGGTAGGGGGCGATCAACCTCGGTTCGGGTTGATTCAGTAAACCGACCAATCGGGTCGGCAAGGTACGTAATGTGTGAAAAATACGGTTCACACACAGAGGTTTTATGTGATGAATGGGAGAGAATGACTGTACATGACGGGGAGAAATTCCCAAGAGTAGGCAGCTTTAGCCCAGAAGTGTTACAAAATCTAAGGAGGAGGATATGTCTCATTAAATCAACAAAGAGACGAATCAAACATGATTATTTGCAGTTATGGCAACAGGATGGTGAAATACAGAGAGGATTGGCTCAGGCGGCGGGATCTAACCCTATCAAGAAACTGATAGCCACGGCACCGCCGCCACCATACATATCAGGAGAGAAATTGGTTGCGGAGAATGACGCATTAGGGTGTAACAAACAAACACTTAGCAACTGTGTAAATGTTAATAAGTTAACCAATGCAAGTATTAACCCGTGCAAGTTGTACCCTGTTTTGAACTTTCCCCAGGAGTGTGATCAAGAGGACGAATCGGCAACAATATCGGCGCTCTCTCTAGCAGCCACCATGTCAGAAACAACAGTAGGCACGGCCCAACCCTTCAGATTAGTAACAAAGGCCCCTAGCGGAGGGACAGGTGAGGTCGTATCTACAGGTAAGTACGGCACCACACACTATGCTGAAACCATTTCACCACAGGCTGTAGAATCTACACAGAATGATGTTGCTATACTAAATCCTGTTAGGGTAATAGCAGTGCCAAATGGGAAAACTGACACGTCAGGAGTCACTCCTGTTAGGAACATTGCCATGTACAGCCCATTTTCCCGAATGGAATTAAGAACCATAGTGTCTGAATTCCCTGACCCTAGGAAAGACTTAGTTGCTAGCCAGAAATACATCAGAGACCTAGGGAACACTTTAGAGCCCAATAACAAAGACTGGCAGGTATTGCTGAGGGCATGCTTACCCTCCAATGTCGACTCAGCTCAATTTTTAGCTGACTGTGGATTGGATCAGGATGTACCTCTTACAGATGTGTACAACAAAGACAATGTAAAAAGGATAAGTTTACAGTTAAAGGAGTATTTTCCAGCTGTAGTTAAATAGAACAAGATTTTCTCCATTAAACAAAAAGAGTCAGAAACTGCTGCAGAATATTTTCACAGGGCATTACTAGATATGGCAAAATACACAGGCATAGAGGACATTAAAACAAACATAAACCATCGGGAAGTAGCAGTATCTGTACTAATGGATGGTTTAAAAGAGGCATTAAAGACAAGGGTACAGACCACGCAACCATGTTGGCGAGGTCTGTCGGTGGCTACTTTGAGAGAGGCAGCTGTGGATCACGATCGGAATATCACCAGACACAGGGAATTACAAGGTGATAAATTAATGGCCGTAAGTATACAGGCCCTGACCACAAGGCAGCCTTTGTATAAATCACCAAACCCTGTGGGTAAGTCAAATGTGGTAACTTGTTATTCTTGTCATAGACAGGGACACATGGCACGAGACTGTAGAGTGAAAAATTCACAAAACTCATATCAACCCCCTAGACAACGACACGACACACGACATTGGGATCAGGGTCCACAGAAACGGAGTTATGAGCCACATGCAGGGGAAACAAAAAGATACCCCCCGAACAGAGATTGGCAAGCCTCTGGTAGTTCCCATTTAACCCCTTCACAAGTAGTTGCTGCCAGCGGGATTCAGGGAGGTCACCATACCCAATAGGGGTGTGGCCATACCTGTAATCTGCAGCCAGTAAAATTGATTGCAAGTCTTGGGAGTGAACCCGAAATTGCAATTAAGGTAGCTGGTAAATCATTAAACTTCCTTGTAGATACGGGGGCGGCCAAATCAGTGATAAATTCGACAGTGGGCATGAGAACCACTGGTAAGACAATTCCAGCCATGGGAGTAACGGGAGTAGTCCAGCATTACCCTGTTAGCAAACCAGCCGAGATTACAGTAGGGCCTTTACATACCAAGCATTCCTTTTTGCTGGCTGCATCGGCACGGACAAATCTCCTGGGAAGAGACTTATTGTGTAAAATGGGGTGCGTCATTTATTGTACTCCTGAAGGTGTATTCTTGGACATACCTGAGAATCACCCTCAGGAAGTACGAGACATGTTAGACTCCCCATCAAAATTAATGTCACATACCATAATGACAAATAGGACTCCATCCCAAGTAGAAGAAATGACATCCCAGATACCAGAGTCACTGTGGACTAAAGACGGACAAGACACTGGATTGATGGCAAACGTAGCTCCAGTAGTTGTGCAAGTAAAAGATGGTAGGATAGCTCCAAAAATCCCACAGTACCCTCTGAAGCCAGAGGTGGAGTTAGGAGTTTACCCAGTAATAGAGCGCTTGCTACAACAGGGCATTCTGGTAAGAACATCCAGCACAGCCAATAGTCCCATCTTCCCTGTTAAAAAGAGTGGGGGGAGGGGTTACAGGCTAGTGCAGGATCTAAGGGGGATTAACAAAATAGTTGAGAGTCAGTTCCCCGTAGTGCCAAATCCAGCTGTCATCCTTATGCAAATCCCTCCCACTGCGAAATTTTTCACTGTTATTGACCTCTGCTCCGCTTTCTTTTCGGTACCTCTGCATCCTGACAGCCAATATTTGTTTGTATTCACATACAGATGAGTCCAATACACATGGACTCGATTACCACAAGGTTTCATAGACAGTCCAAGTATATTTTCCCAGGCTTTGCATGATTGTTTACAGTCTTTTCAACCAGAGAGTGGATCAGTATTGATACAGTATGTGGATGATTTACTACTGTGTTCAGATTCATTGGAAGCATCCCTGAAGGATACGAAACAGCTCCTGTTTCATCTTTCAGACACAGGACACAAGGTTTCCAAAGACAAGTTGCAATTATGCCAAACTAAAGTAAAATATTTGGGACACTGTCTAACACAAGGACTGAGACACCTGACCGCTGATAGAATTCAAGCAATTAGAGACATGACTCTGCCACAAACCCAGCAACAGATCAGAACGTTTTTAGGAATGTGTGGGTATTGCCGTAACTGGATCCCAGGATTTTCCATTCTAGCATTACCTTTGCAGGAGATGGTTTCCTCAAACAAACCTGATCGGATTTCGCATACAGACGAGTCCGAAATGGCATTTGAGAGACTTAAACAGTGCCTAACGCAGGCACCAGCATTAGGTATGCCAGACTATGGGAAACCCTTTGAGCTGTACGGAACAGAAAGTGCTGGTTGCGCAGCAGGCGTCCTAACCCAAAAGCATGGTGATGCCAGCAGGCCGGTAGCATACTACAGCGCTCAGCTAGATATGGTAGCGCGATCCCTCCCCACATGCTTGCGAAGCGTTGCTGCGATAGCATTGCTAGTAATGAAAAGCGAAGATGTAGTGCTAGGTCACAACCTCACAATTCATACACCACATGCAGTGTCAGCCTTGCTAAATTCTGCCCAAACCAGACACGTCTCATCAGCGCGGTGTACAAGATGGGAATTGGCACTAATGGCCCCCGTAAACATCACCATGAGGAGATGCAGTGCATTAAATCCTGCAACATATCTCCCAGGTGTGCCTGGACAGGCACAAAGGGTGGAGGATGAGAGTGGTGGGGAAGGAGAATTTAAAACAAAGGAGGACACACATGATTGTATGGAATATTTGACCCAAAATTTTACCGCAAGGCCTGACATCAGTGACAACCCACTGGAAGATGTAGATCTAACTTTCTACACGGATGGTAGTTGTCACAGACAGTCGGACTCGGGAGACTTGTGTACTGGATACGCAGTCGTAGATGACCAAGGCACCATAGAAGCAGAACCGCTAGGCCCACCTCACTCAGCCCAGGTTGCTGAACTGGTCGCCCTAACCAGAGCATGTGAATTGGCTAAGAGCAAATCAGCCAATATCTACACCGACTCTAGATACGCATTCGGGGTAGTCCATGATTTCGGAGCCCTATGGCGCCTCAGAAATTTCATGACGGCAGCTGGTACACCGGTAGCGCATGCAGCTCACATCAAAAGGCTTCTAACAGCGATACAGGAACCCGACAGAGTGGCTGTTATCAAGTGTAAAGCACACACATATAGCCAGGACCCAGTATCACTTGGTAACAGCCGAGCAGACGAAGCTGCTAAGTTAGCAGCTGGTACCCCCAGACTGACAGACACTACACAATTGATGGTATTCAATACCATCAACACACAGAAGCTGTGTGAAATGCAAAATTTGTGTTCCACACAGGAAAAGGCAGTCTGGAAGGCAAAAGGATATGGCCAGGAGTCCTCAGGACTCTGGACGGATGGACAAGGTAAACCAGTGGCCCCCAGAGCATATCTTCCATGTTTAGCTGAGGCAGCTCACGGGCTGACTCATCTGGGCAGGGAGGGAATGTGTAAGTTGGTAAGAGCATATTGGTGCGCCCCAGGATTTTCATCTCATGCAGGTAAGAGAGCAATGTCATGCCTTACCTGCTTGAGAAAGAATATCGGAAAGGCAATACCAACAGAACCATCTCATATCCCACCTACAGGCGGCCCTTTTCAGGTAATACAGATTGACTTTATTCAATTACCCCCTTGTCGAAATTTGAAAATGTACTTGTTTGTATAGATGTATTCTCAAATTGGGTCGAAGCATTTCCTGCGGCCACAAATACCGCTATGTTCACTGCTAAGAAAATTGTGCAGGAATTTGTATGTAGATATGGTATCCCTAGAATAATCGAAAGTGATAGGGGTACCCATTTTACAGGTGATGTCTTTCAAGGAATGTGTAAGTTGATGGGAATTGATAGCAAGCTGCACACTCCATACCGTCCACAGGCGAGTGCTAAGGTGGAAAGAGTGAACAGCACTATTAAAAATAAACTGAGCAAAGTCATGGCAGAGACAGCATTGACATGGCCAGAAGCTTTACCCATTGTACTATACAGCATCAGAACCACTCCCAGGTCCCCCCTTAATCTGTCTCCCTTTGAAATCTTGTTTGGTCGACAACCGCATGTTATGATTAACCCTCAGGATGATTTGAAGTGTAACAATGAAGTGACTGTAAAGTACCTGGTTAACATGAGTAAACAGCTAAGGAATCAAAATGACAATCTGAAGTTAGTGATTCCTGATTTGCCAGATAGTAATTGTCATGACATTGAACCTGGGGATTATGTAATGATACGGAATTTTCTACGCTCAGGTTGCCTTATTGACAGATGGGAAGGACCATACCAAGTCTTATTGACTAGCACTACAGCATTGAAGGTTGCCGAGAGAGAGACTTGGGTTCATTCGTCCCATTGTAAGAAGGTTGCTGATCCAGAGAGGTCCCGTGATAAGGAACAGACAGTAGAGGAAGTTGTATCACTGGAGTGTCTGTTCCAGGAGGACTGAGGCGGCACCTGAGCATTGAAAATCACAAGATCAAAAGCAGTTGTCGATTCCCTGTTCCCTTTTATTGTTTTTCTCCACTTCCCATCCCCTCTCCCTCAAATTATTTTTTCCCCCTTCTCATTCTTCTTCGTTTCCTCCTATAAGATGGACTTGCCCCAAGAGACTGTGATCCGGATTTTCCTGTTGACCATGATGTTGACCAGAGCAGTCTGTTCCGGCGAGAGTACCATGGAGGTCGAGAGGGGTTCTGGAATGGGTTCTGATGACAAAGATGGAGGCGTAGTTTTCCAAGAGCAACTTAACCAACAAGTAAAGGCGAGTATCAGAAAACGATCCGATAGCATTGACAATAGAAGGAATTGTGAAGGATTGTTAGCTGAAGAAAACTGTATCTGTAGGCTCTGTGACAATGTAGTTGAGGATGGGTGCATCAAGAAATGCCAATCCAGTTTTAATATCCACATGGACCGGCATCCCTTGAGTGACTATCACTCCTTAGTGGGTAGTGTGTTAAATCAAACAGAGTGTTGGGTATGCTCTCA
This sequence comes from Pseudophryne corroboree, assembly GCF_028390025.1. Lineage (NCBI taxonomy): Eukaryota > Metazoa > Chordata > Amphibia > Anura > Myobatrachidae > Pseudophryne > Pseudophryne corroboree. The sequence continues at coordinate 146,732,999 of NC_086446.1, read as the reverse complement.
AGTACCTCAAGGTCATAGCAAATCAGGACTAGTACCATTTCCTTTAACGGTAGGGGAGGTACTTGAGTTAAAGGGTGGGAGACCGGTGGACAGGAGGTTTAATATCTCCAGTCCTCCTAGTTTGAAGCTCCACCAATATCATGTGGATAGATCCCTAGTATGTTTCAACATTTCCAATCCCCGAAAGCCGGGAAATTGGGAAGTGTCATGGAGTAACCAAACCATGACCTTTTCATATAGAGCAGATAGAATGCCGACAGATACAGAGCTTATACGCCACATAGCCAGTAGAGAAAAATCTTTCCGATATAGGTATACCCTAGGAAGTAGGATTACGAGAGTTGGAGAGGTATCACCAGGATACTGTGCACATATCGTACAAACTGATACGTGTACCAGACAGATGGGAGAATTAGGATAGGAGATTTCACATGGAAGATGTGTAATATGGTTATGTCCTACTCCGTCCCATATGTTCTCCCCGATGATGCATATTTCATATGCGGGAGGAAGGCGTATAAGTGGCTTGCCCCAAACTCTGAAGGATTGTGTTACATTGGAAAAGTACTGCCTGAAGTAATGACTGTATCACATGCCAAAATGAAAGATATACACCGTGGGGCCCAAGCTCCTTATACTCACACTTACTACGAGCACGTAGTTAAAAGGCAACTGACAGAAAGGACAGAGCACACGGCCTCTGACATGATCCATGAATCCACCGGGATTCAGGTCCTACTTGCGTTAGATTTCACCCGCACCGCTAGAGGAGTGCTGAACTATAGATATATCTCTGCGCTTGCAAATTTGTTAGACAATATCACAGAAATGTATGATGACACGTTTAGGTATACTGGAAGAGAACTTCAAGCTTATAAAACAGAACTGGTTCAGCATAGAATGGTTCTTAATTATCTCACAGCAGTGACAGGCGGATATTGTGTCACACTGGCAACGCAGTACGGCGTGAAATGCTGCACATATATAACGAATAGTACCGAGGATCCGGTCGAGGTCATAGACCAAAAGATGGACGATATTCTCTAATTAAAGTGGGAATTTCGCAGGAGACACAATCTCACCCTTGCTGCTGTGGGTAATGAGCTGACTGGTTGGGTGTCATGGTTGAACCCGCGAAATTGGTTCTCTGGTTTAGGAGAATGGGCTCAAGGAGTCATAATGGATGTAGGGAAGTTCCTCCTATGTATCTTAGGTGTTGTCATATCGATTGGCTTGATATTTAGATGCGGTCAGGCTTTAATGAAGTGCAAACGTAGTACCAGGGTAATGAGTCTAAGGAGTGAGGAAATTGTAATTCCAATGGATTTGATTTATGACCCAACTGTAGAAACAATGATGTGATGAAAATGCGATTATACGGTCCGTTTCTTTCACCTGTTTTTCCGGTTTTTCCAAGGTAAAAAGACCCACTTTTGACGAGGAATTTGATGATCCTGTATACAGACAACTGATGGATTAAAGAAGAAGTTTTGACAACCTTATACACAGATATTTGATGAACTATGCCATAGACCCCCAGTTTCCCTAGAAATTTTAAAATTACGCTAGCCCAACACTTTTGTAAGTCTATAGACATTGACAAAGCTTTTTGCCCACACCTTTTGGCAAAAGCCCAAAGAAGACTGCATTCAACAGACACCGAACAAGACTTCAACCGACAAATGTTCATTAACCTGACATAGAATACCACTGCATTTTCCATAATTGTGTCTTATCTTCATCTCTACAACCTCCAGGTAATTACACACATAGTCGATAGGGAATACCAGCACAGATATCAACAATCACATATTCCCCCATTCATGTATCATCAACTAAAATGTGCTCCCCCATTTTGTTGCAACCAAAAGCCGAAAAGAGCTCGGTAAAGTTTGACAGCCCATCCACAGACCCGTACCACGGGATAAGAAGGAATTCGAATGTATACTTCGCAATACCTCGAAGCTTGATTTAAAACACGTACGGCACGATGATACATGACCCCCCAAACATGGATTCATACACACATGCTTCTGCTACCTCACTAGGTCATACCCTTTTCCTACCTTCTCCTCTCCTCCACTACCCAATCATAGAAATGTATTTACACTTGACATATATTTTTCTCTTTTAGAAATGTTTTAGCAAGTGGCAGTTATTGGTGACTGCCAAAGGGTGGACTGTCAAAGTCAGAAAAATATCACGATGCACACTGCCATATTTGCACCTCATGTGTCCTCGCTGCGCATGCGTGCGCTCTCCCGTGCGTGCGCATACTCGCTGTTGCGGGCACCCGCAGGCGCGCGGTATGCGCATTTACGGTAGAGATTGTATGCGTCTAGCGGGCGACTCGTTCGTTACATATTTTCACCATATAATGTATTTTGTAGATTATGGTCCCTTTGATAGAATCTGAAAGTTTAGTTAATGTAGCATGTTCATGGACAAAGAGATCCCTCTTTGTTTGATACGAAGGGTCAGACAGGAGTAATACAGTGGTGTTTAGTATCCATCGGAAGAGTATTTAATTAGGAATATTCCGGTGTTGGTTTGAAGCGGATTAATCGCTCGTGCGAATAGTTATGGACATAAGAAGTTTATGTACTTTTACTATTATTTGCACTTACTTATCCATGCGGCGGGAAACCTAGTTTCCCACCCACCTGAGCAGTTGGAAATAGTCACAGCCCACCTGTATGAATCAACCTATGACCTTTTGTTATAATGCGAAGACGAATTCCTGTGTCCAATGAACAATGAGATTGTAGGGACCATTGAATTGTATTGTGTGTGGGGCATAAATAGACAAGCCGATCATATCCAGCTCACTCTTCAACGGTTCCCATTGCTGATAATCGGGAGCTGGATATTCAGAGGCGCATGCGATCGTTCCCCTTGTGCGTAAGTTTTCTCCGCAATCATATTGTCTTTATTGGTATTGTGGGCCATATCTTTCTCTCTCTCTCTTCTCTTTCTCTCTCGTTTCTCTTATATAGTTATTGTACTGCTATTGTATTTTATGTGTAGTTATCTGGTTAGGAAGTCTATGTTATATTGGTAGTGTATGACTTGTATTGTATTATTCTTTTTGAACGTTCATTCATTTCCTTAAAAGGTGTTAGACCCTTAGACCGGTATTGTGTGTTCATTATATTGCAGTAGGTAATAGGAGCGTCTCTATCGCTCAAACAGCTTTAGTGTAAACCCGCTTACACAGTGTTGCATTCTCATCTTATCACTACACAAAGGTTTTTCTGTATAATACATTGTTCATGGTTTATATGTAAAGGTTTAACATTGTGAGCATCTGCGCCGCTGGTGATCTCCTCGTGGTCCCGAGCGTCCGCTACGCTATAGCGAACCATAACGTTAGTCGGCAGCCAATAGCGTGCCTGCCTGTGATCTCTTGGCCGTGAGCGAACGTAACGCTCGAGCGTCTCGACTACGGCTAAGCGATTGTTACGCAACGTGCGTACCCTTACGGTACTCCAAACGTCAATAGCGTACAGTGTTCTTAGGCCTCTTAAAGGGTTTTAAGTAAGATAAATATTTAGCTTTATCAATAGATATTACAAACACAGTAAAGACTGGATGTATATCACAGGGTGTTTGTACCAAACAACCCTGAAGTATGCACTCTTTCTTAACTAACACTGTCCCAGTGACAGGTAGAATACTTAAGTGTCCTGTAGAAAACACAGCACTGGCAGTCAGGTGGTTCTACAGAGGAGGATTTGCCCCAGCAGTCCCATAAACAGCAAAGCTCTATCAGTGATGGCCGCTGGTCAGGAGTGAGGGAGACATATGCAGCTCCAGGGTGGGAACATTCATAGAAATGGCGCCCTGGGGCCACAGGTCCAACCTGCTCCCCCTGCTGGCATCCCCACCGTGTGCTGCGGGCAGTGTAAAAACGGAGGATGTATAATAAAATACCCCCTGACCTGTGCCCATAAGATGACCCTGGTGGCTAGTGGAGTGGCTGCCCGGTAATCAGTGTCCACGCCAGCGCGCGTGTGGTGCACCTCCAACGGCCGCACTGGATCGCTGTAAAAAGCGGGCACAGAAGTCCCTTACCACCCCCTTATCTGCGGCCCCACGATCCAGGAGAATGGCGGCGTGTGTGTGACTCACGTTGAGGAAGAAACCGCAGCCTCCGCTGCAGTGACCTGGCAAACCAGGGTGCGGGAGTATACAGCGCCGCTGGGGGTGAGGAAGCAGCACACAGACAAGTCAGAAAGACTGTGCCTGCAGCAGCCCTTGAAGTCTTGTAGAAAAAAATCTTCTTTTTTCTGTCATTTAAGCTATCAATAGACTGCCTGTGGCAGCCCTCCTGTTAAGTGCCTGCTTACTGCATGGCACCAACTTACAAACTGAGCTCCTGCGCTTGAGGGCGGGGTTATAAAGGAGGCGGCGCTGTGCATCTTGGGAACAGTCAAAAGCTTTGAGCCTGTTGGTGCCTCGGATCAAGATCCTACTCTAAACCCCAATGTTAATCCTTGTGGAGCCCAGTGTATATAGGGCCTTATTCAGGTTTGTTAGCAAACAAAAAAATTAGCAATTCGGCAAAACCATGTGCATTGCAGGTGGGGTAGATGTATCTTGTGCAGATAGAGTAAGATTTGGGTGGGGTGTGTTCAAACTGAAATCTAAATCTGCAGTGTAAAAATAAAGCAGCCAGTATGGATTCCGAATGGGATCCTGACGGTCGGGATCGCATACCCTCCAACATTGTACCCTCGAAAACCGGTCCACATAAGGTACAGGGGCATGGCCACGGGTAAAGGGGGTATGGCCATACCCCCTTTCCTATACTTTCTATGGAGATTTAGTGAGTAAATAAATCAGTACAAAGCCCTTTTTGGCCAGTACAGACCATAAAAAAATGGTACTGTACTGGCCAAAAAGGTACAGTTGGAGGGTATGGGATCGTGGAGGTCATAAGACCGACGCTGGAATACCGACAGGTGGGATCCCGATGGTGAGTGCGTGTCCCCTCATGGGCTCTCTGTGCTCACCACACTTCACTCACCACACTCATTTATTACCCCTCAGGGGGTGGCGTAGACCACTCCCTGATTGGGGATTCCTGGCTACGGTCGGGATTCCGACTGTCGATTTTCCCTTGGCTGTTAGGATTTTGGCATCAGTATCCTGACTGTCACGCTCGGCGTAAGTTGGGGTTCCGACAACCGAGTTTTGGTTGAAGGGCCAGCTACCTGTGAGGAGAGTAAACGAGGTGGCTGAATGTAATTCCTCCTCATGGGGTGGAAGCCTAACTAAGTGTTAACGTTGCCCGGAGGGCGTAAAGAAAAGGAGGACTTCATAGGAAGATAACTGTAGTTTTAATAAATAATCAGGCTGTACACGAATATTGGAGCAATTGAAGAAACTGGAAGAATTATTGTATATGGTTAAATGACTTGAAGAGTGAAGCTGAAGAACTCCGGTAAAGAACTGAAGACTGTGTTTTATGATTAAAAGACGAGGCTGAAGAACTTGGACTTTGAAGAGATGAAGACTGTGGTTTGTAATTGAAAGACGAGGCTGAAGAACTTGGACTTTGAAGAAATGAGGACTGTGGTTTGTGATTGAAAGACGAGGCTAAAGAACTTGGACTTTGAAGAAATAAGGACTGTGGTTTGTGATTGAAAGACGATGTCGAGGACTTCCGGTGGGCGGGCCATCCAGCATGGCTGCTTTTTAGCTGAGCTCCAGCCTGTAGGTGGATAATCCACCAACATCTCCTGCTATCCGGCACCTATCCCTTTGATGAAACCCTCAACAAGAACCCCTATAATAGTGGGAGCCTGAAAAGACCCTGCAGGAGCAAGAGCGTGACTGTATGCCCCCGAAGTTTGGCTCTCAAGGAGACGGCCTATATGACCGCCGGTGTGACGACTGGCGCGAAAACTGGAGGCCTGGTAACACTCATCCCCACTCGCTCACACGGGGTTCACACATTACCTTTAGCCTTATGGGGATGTCCCATCCGCTGGGAGAAAGTGCGGAGGTTCTGTGACCTGCTGACGGAGCTGTGGCCTTGGCTCCCTGCTGCTTGCTGCCCCAGGACGTGAGTGAAGGCCCCCACGACAAGCCGCTGTGTGACGTCGCCCCGGCGGTGGTCTCGGGTGCGGTTGACTCGACCCGACTCCCCCCCGCTTGGGATCCCGCGATTGTGGACGGGAATTGAGAACAAGACTGGCTCCGGCTGACGGCGGTGCGGCGCTGACACGGAGAAGGCCCCGGGAGCGGAAGACACTGACCCGGCTCCCCCCCCCCCTTTCTGCTTCCGAGGCTGTACGGCGGTGCGGGGAGACGTGAAGGAGCGGCGGGTCAAGATTGAACAGGAGGCGCTGATCCAAGGACGGCCCCTAGCGCGGAAGACACTAACCGGGCTCCCTCTCTGCGGTGAGATCGGCGCTGAGGTGTCCGTGGACGGAGCTGGGTGACACGGCGCAGGACGCGGCTGCTGTCGGGCGCTGACGGAGGATCCCGGGAGGCACCTGTCAGAAGGGGCTGAGAGAGGGCCTGCTGCACGATGGTCGATTGGGCTCCCTATCCTGCCCTCTGGTCCTGACACACTGAAGTGGGGACCACCATCCTGAGAGGGTGAGGCTGCTTGGGGTCTTGCTGGTCGCTGGACTCAGGCTGCGGGGTCATACTACCAGGCTGCATTGTTACAAGACAGGTATATACAGCCCCCCTTTACAAAGAGTGACATATGCCAAATATCCACCCCTTTCTAGTCTCTCCTGTGCCTATCTTCAGTGGATTACGCAATCTCTCCCTCCCTCATAGGCTCGCTTGTCTGGGGATGCGGGAGTCCAGACCTCTCTTTTATTCTTCCTTCTGTTCCCTGCTAAATTCTCCTCTTTATTTCTCTCCTTTTTTCTTTCCCTATCTACCTACCATCAGCACTGTACGTATTAAGTAGATCAGTAACTGCCTCAAGTGACACCGGTAAAACAGATTGGTGAAGCCTCTACTATCCCTGTGCAAGTACTCTTGAGGTTAGATCGCCACCTGGTGGCTACCTCAGGTTAGGGCGCCTTCCTGGTATATTAATCTACTGTTATCCTTTACAAAACCCCTTATTTGGGGAAATTTTAAATATTTCTCATAATATTTGTTTTGCTACTGTTTTTACCTGTCATCTGCCTTAATCTAGGGGTTTCAGGGAGTACCACCTCGGTAAGGCTTTTGTTTATATAGCTTATCGAGTTGATGTCCATTACCTACATCTGTACTATGTGTATAAGAATGTTTACTTAAATTTTGTAGTTATTTTTATTTTTTTTGCTGAGTAGCTCTGACAGCATCTGACTCGAACCTCTACGTGAGGTGTCTTATTATCATATATTGTAGGGTGTTGATATAGGAGTCGCTAGCTTACTACAGTTAACGGTCTACGGACCGGGGGATGGACAAATTCGTCCATAAAACTCCAGCGGTTAGATCTTCCCAGCCCTCAGTCACTACAAGAATGAGTAAATCCAAAAACACGGCGGTGAAACCTAACCCCCCTTCGCCCCCGGAGACGGGGAACTCCCGAGACCTAATCCTGGAAGTGGAGACGCCTCCTGATCAACCCTCGTTGATGCATATGGCTCAGGAGCTCTCTAGGCTCCTTATGCCCCAAATTGACAAGAAACTTGAGAATATCCCTTTAATTGACAAAAGGCTTGAACAGATACAGACGCTGCTCGATTCGACACTTGCGAAAATTGACCATAACACCACACGGATCACCTCACTAGAACAGCGGGTTAGCGATGGGGAGGATCAGATGCACACACTCCAGCGCTCAACTGACAATCATGATTCCTCTCTTAAAACCTTACAGGCGAAAATAGATGAGCTTGAGAACAGGGACAGAAGATCGAATCTACGACTTTTGGGCATCCCCGAATCAGTTAGGGACAGACAGTTGTCGGATTTTGTAACGACTGATATATTTCAGGCCTTGGGAATCACAGATGCCCCATTTTTACCACACATTGAAAGGGTGCATAGAATTGGTCCTGTCCGACCTGATGTTGAAAATAAGCCTAGGCCCGTCATTGCGAAATTCATGGACTTTTGAATGAAGGAACATGTGCTGCGCTCTTATCGCAAGCTCCCGCAAATGGTAGTGCAGGGAAAAAGTATTTTAATTTTTCAAGATTTCTCGGCCTCGGTTGCACAGAAGAGAAGGGAGTTCTCGGATGTTTGTAAAATACTACATGAGAATAATACCAGATTCGCATTGATGTGTCCCGCCAAATTACGCATCCATGACAATGGTCGCACACTGATTTTTGTTGATCCCGCCACTGCACACTCCCACGTTACACACATGTTGAACCCAGTGAATCCACCACAACAAGACTAAATATTAGGTGGTTAAGTACTTTGTGTCAGAGTCGGTATAAATTCTATTTGAGAGAGACATTGGGTCTCTTCACATGCTACTCAGCTTAAATTCTAATGCTATATAAATTTCTGATAGGCTTCTCGCCAGTGCTACCGGAGGGTTTAGAACTTGCGTGGTCTTTAGTTTGGTTTGGAAAAAATGGAAAATGTTATGTGAAGCAATGTGTGTTTTTTTGTGTGTTTTTTTTATTTTATATTTTTTTGTTTTTGTTGTTCTGCTTGTGCCGTGCCTTCCTCGCCCGATCTGCTCCTAGGCTCAAAGACAATGTGTGGTCTCGTTCGTTCCTCTCCGCTCGCTGGTAAGGAGGGGGACGGCGACATGACATGATATCCCCGTTGGAATGTCACCCTAGGGTGGGGGTGGGTTGATGATCAATGACGGATCCTAGGATAGGGACCTTTAACGCAGATTCTTGTTTTAAAATTCTATCCTGGAACGTGGGCGGCCTTAACTCCCCGATAAAACGTAAGCGGGTTGTCACACACCTGAAGCGGTTTAGAACCCAAATTATATTTCTCCAAGAAACCCACTGGATGGTGGGCGCCTCCTCTGCTCTTCGGGCACCGTGGTTGGATAGCTGTGTTTCTGCAGATAACACGAGGAAGACTAGGGGGGTGGCGATTCTATTTAGCAAACACCTACACTATACAGGTTTTAAACTCTGTAGCTGACCCGGGGGGACGTTACTTAATCTTGGACGTAGAAATTTGGGGTAATAAATACACACTGGTTAACGTATATGCACCGAACGGCGAAACAGCTGCTTTCTTCCAAGAAATTAGCTCTCAGCTGCTTCAACGAGATAATTCTCAGCTTATCCTGGCAGGTGACTGGAACACAGTTGACGATCCCACTATTGACAAACGCCCTGTCCCGCGCACTTCCGGTTCCCCTTCTTGGACACATCTCCAAACACTGAAAACCTCCCTTCAACTTACTGATATTTGGCGTCTCCTCAATCCCTCTGACAGATCATTTACTTTCTTTTCTGGGGTTCATAGCTCCTGGTCCAGAATTGACTCCATATTGGTTGCAGATTCCCTAGTGACGCGAGTCATGAAAGCTGATATACACAACATTCTGATATCAGACCATGCTCCTGTGACGTTGACGCTGCAGAGAACTCTTCAATCAGGGGGCTCTAGGATTTGGAGATTTCCAAGCTATCTCTATAACTGTGATGATTTTAGAAAATTTCTGATAACAAATTGGGCCAATTATTTAGACGATAATTTAGAGCATTGGGACCGCCCAAACATTCTTTGGGGAGCGGCAAAAGCAGTCTTAAGGGGTCAAATTATTGAGTATGTTCATAGATTGAAAAAGAAAAACTTAGCGATCTATACCACCTTACACTCGGAATTAATTGATGTAATGCAACGCCATCAGACCCTACAGACTGATGAGTCCTTGCGGCTTTATTTACAGGCTAAACAGCTCTTAAACGATCACTTACTAGCGCAAGCAAAACGAGATGTGGTATTCTCCTCCCACAAATACTACAGATGGGGTAATAAATCCGGTAGACTACTGGCAACCATGGCTAGGAGAAAAACGACACGCAAATTCATAACAGCTGTTAGACATCGCGCCTCGGGACAACTCCTTACCAATTCCCCAGACATATTAGATCATTTTGAATCTTACTTTGCGGACCTATACTCTGATCTCCCCTTCAACGAATCCACCCACGCCACACTCCTACCAGACACTCTATTACCACCAATTACGACCGCACAGTCGGATCTACTAGTGAGAGCTATTACAGAAGAAGAATTGATCTCGGCAATGTCCAAACTCAAATTACACAAATCTCCAGGCCCTGACGGCCTCTCTAATGAATTTTACAAAATCCTCCAGCCCCATGTGGTTCCGACTCTGCTGGAAGTGTTCAATAGTCTTTTACAGCATCGTTCCCCCTTTCACCATTTCACGACAGCACATACTATTTTAATCCCTAAACCTGCGCATGACCCACAATTGGTGACCTCTTATAGGCCTATTACGTTGCTAAACACCGACATAAAACTATTTACTAAGATTCTAGCAGACCGGCTGCAAGTTATTCTCCCCCACACTTTAACTAACCACCAACTTGGCTTTGTTCGCAATTCTCATTCGGTTAAAGGAATTAGGGCGGCGATTGCGGCGGTTGTAGCTTCTGCTCAATCGCCCCATTCCAGAAATATACTCCTCAGTTTAGACACCACCAAGGCCTTCGACACAGTACTCTGGCCCCATCTATTTAAAGTCCTGGAACGTAGAATGTTTCATCAAGACTTTATTGAAACTATTCGATACCTATACGACTCTCCCTCGACTTCCCTTTTGCTTAATGGCTATATGAGCAACCCGGTGGTGATGCATCGTGGCACGCGGCAGGGTTGCCCCTTATCTCCCCTGCTGTTCAACCTGGCCATAGATCCCTTACATCGCTTGTTGTTAAATGATAATCAGTTTCAAGGAATCCAGATTGGTCGCAGAAATCTAAAACTTACTGCTTTTGCCAATGATCTTCTGCTATATATCTCTGATCCGGAGGCTTCATTGACACATATATTTAATCTACTACAGGCTTATGGTCAAGTTTCAGGCTTTAACGTTAACTGGGCAAAATCGGTGGCACTCAGACTGGGGAATGGTTCATTTTTGAGGCAGGGGGCGATGAATCTACCATTACAATGGAGTTCGGATCACATAACATATTTAGGGATTCGAATATCGAGAAAGCCTGAGCGACTATACGCCCTAAATTTTACCTCGGCCATTCGAACAATTGAAACAGAACTTGAGACTTGGAAAGCTATGCCTTTATCATACTTGGGGAGGGCTAGCTTGATCAAGATGATATCATTCCCCCGTCTGATGTACTTCATTCAAGCCATGCCACACACACTTCTACCTAAAGACGTTCAACGTCTCAACTTTCTCTTTAGGAGATTCATCTGGCAGGGAGGGAGACCGCGTATAGCGCTAATCAAACTACAGCAGACTGTAGGGAATGGGGGAATTAACTTCCCTAATATCTTCTGGTACTCCCAGGCGGCCCAACTACGTTACCTACATGACTGGATGCAAAACGATAACACATACACAAATACAGACATAGATAGAGAATTTATACAGGAGGGGGATCTCATTACATTTCTACATCTGCATGATCGGGAGGTGTCCGAGGAGCTGAGGGGAAACCCCTTACTGTGGAACGTAAAAAAACTATGGAAGGAAATGCGACATAAACTAAATCTAAATGCCTACAAATCATTACACCTCCCGTTCGTGGCTAATCCTGACTTCCAAGAGGGTCAGGCACACTACCTGTTTACTATATGGAGGCTGGGGGGGTGTCCAGGATCGGTAATTTAGTGGACATGCCGGGCTCGAGGCCGCTCACGTTCCAGGAGGCCACTACTAAATACCCAACTCTGAGGGCCTTTCCTGTAGCCTTTCTTCTGGCTCAACACTATATTTCATCCACTATCAGATGTTTTTCACCTGGGGATTGGGATAATCCGATGGATAGAATGTTGAAACAAACCCCTAGGGTTAAGAAAGCAATCTCGAATGCGTATGGGTACTTTCGGAACATCCTAGACTACTCAAGGGGTCCGGGAGGGGTTATGTCTTGGAGAGAATGTCTTCCGAACGTTGAAATTACTGACCTACTGGCGGCACATGTTAAAACCTGCAAATCTTTCCCTCTTCTAGATATAAAGAAATGTCTCTCAATATTCTGCATAGGACTTATCTATCGCCCCATAGACGACACTTGATAGGACTTGCTGACACACATACTTGTTGGAAATGTGGCACTCCTCAGGCAGATATGTTTCACTGTCTGAGGACATGTCCCTTAATCAGACAATTTTGGATTCAGATACGAAATTACTTGACGGCCAATCTGGTAAATTATTGGAGGTTGTCTCCGGAGTGGGCGCTCTTTGGTATTATACCACCGAATCAGCGCCTCTCTTTGGGCAGTAAAAAACTGTTGCTGGCAGTTAGTTTGGCGGCTAGAAAAGCCATTCTGCAGGTGTGGATAGCGAAGGATCCACCAACTCTATCTATATTATTTAAAGCCAAATTATTCTACCTTTTTAGGATGGAATAGATAAGTGTCCTGCTGGAAAAAGACACCAAGATACACAATTTCTTTGAGTTTTGGGAGAGTTATATAATGACCCTGTCAACAGCGGTTAGGAAACAGCTCCACGATTCGTTGTCCAACACAGAATGGTTTCTCACAAGAATGGCTGCGGGAGATCCGCCGATTGTACTTTAAAAGTTAATTGACGAACAGGGCACTGTGGGCGGGTTGGGGGGGGAATCGGGTACGGCACGGGTATTGCACATACGTGTATATATATGTATGTGTATATTTGCTTTATTTTTTCTTATTGTAATTTCCTTTTTTTTATTATATTCGAAAGTACAAATATGGGTCAGTCGACTGAGTTGAATTTCAGATCAGTAAGACAGATGATCTTCAGAGATCTTGTTACTTACAATTGTGATGCTGTTGATTGCTTATAACAGATTTATCTTTTGACTAAAAACTGAAATGTATTCTTCTTGTTCTGTTTTCTTATAATACCCTTCTATCAAAGATTTGAAACATATTGAACATCTATGTATGTATAACATGTATTGCTTCAATAAAAAAAAATTATGTTAAAAAAAAGAAAGACGAGGTTGAAGAACTTGGACTTTGAAGAAATGCAGACGTCTGCGGGAACCGCCATTAGCACCTGGAGCTCCTCTACGACCTGGGACCCTGTGAGCGCTTTCACAAATGGCAACGGACTTAGACAGCAGGACTGCAGCAGCGTTTAGGTAACCGATGGGTGAGAGCAACCAGGACCAGGGAACCAGAAGTAACCTGGGAGCACAGAGCCGGACAACCTTTCACAAGGAGGTAACATGAAGCACTGGCACTCTCCCTCTGAGCCAGCCCCCTTTTGTAAGGGGAGAACACGCAGGATTGGCTGGACACAGATTGGGAACTTCATTGGTAATACTCTGGTCTCCAACATGGCTGTCCCCAGCACAGGAGACATATTTAGCTGTTAGCACACAGCTTTAGCCAGCTTCTGTCTCTGATACACTATACAGTGTCACCACTAGAGGACCTTACCGCAGCGATCCCCGCCGCAGCGCCCGGCTCTCCAGACCCTTGCCCCTTGGCAGCCGCAAATCCGTCCAGAAGGACCTGCCGCCAGCAGCTCCCTGCCGCCGCAGCCGCGGGATGGTAACCCGCGGGAGCACCCGCCGGAGGTAACGCTCCGGAGCCTGAAACTGACCACTGGAATCCTGACAGCTGGAAAACTGCTTCCCACTGGTATAACAATATAACCCACCCAAATCTAACTCTCTCTATACATGTTACATCTGCCTCACCTACAGTGCAACATGGTTTTTCCCAATTGCCAACTTTTTTGGTTTGCTAACAACTCTATTGTCCAACTTTATTGGTTAGGCCAGTGGTTCCCAAACTGTGGGCCGTGGCTCCCTGGGGTGCCTCGGGACACTTGCAGGGGTGCCTTGGATTGGTGGTCAAGGACCAATTAAAATTATTTATGGTCAATAGGCAAAACTAGTGCTGGTGGCTGACAGTCATACAATATGGGGACAAACAGAAGCAAATCTTGTCCCTCACCACACAATTGAGCCTAAGGATGACATATAAATACAATTTACCTAAATAAATATTTCTTTCTAAATTTCTCAATAAGAAATTTTTGGCCATGGGGTGCCGTTAAAAAAAATTCTGATACTCTAGGGCGCCGTGATTCCAAAAAGTTTGGAAACCACTGGGTTAGGCCCTTTGGAATTAAAGGGCCTAATTCAGCCCTGCATTTTCGTACAGCCTGCGATCAGGTCTGAACTGCGCATGCGTATGCACCGCAATGCGCAGGCGCATCAGTCCGCAGCACCGGGGAGCGCCGGGATCGTGCGAGAAAGCGATCGCACAGGCGATTGCAAGGTGATTGACAGGAAGAGGCCGTTTGTGGGTGGCAACTGATCGTTTTTAAGGAGTGTCCAGAGAAACGCAGGAGAGAACAGGCGTTTGAAGGGCGGGTTTCTGAAGTCAGCTCCGGCCCCGATCATTGCACTGGAAGAGTAAATCCTGGTCTGTGCAGAGACTGCACAAACTTGTTTGTGCAGCTCTCCTGCACATGCGATCGCACCCCTGCACAGTGATTTCCCCCTCCCCCTGTAAGCAGCGACTACCTGATCGCAGGGATGCAATAAACACACCCTAGTGATTAGGTCTGAATTAGGCCCAAAGTACTATAAATCCATCTAGATTAACATTTTAGCAACCTCAGTGATCTATCCCCACCCCTCAACAAGGTAGGATGGGGGTAAGATCAATTATTACATATCTCAATGTGACCAAGCTATGACTGGTGCTGATGCAGCGGTGCAAGTGGGGGGGTACGCATGGGTATGGTGTACCCTTAAGAATTTAGCTGTGGATACGCTGTATCCACGGCCGCCGGGCCACCGCTCATTGCACTCACCAACTAGACCAGTGGGGGCCAACCCGCGGCTCTCGAGCCGCATGCAGCTCGATCGCCTCCTGGCCACCGCTCCCTCCCTCCGCTGCTACTGTGAGGCCTCTCCTGCCCCTCAGTGTCTACCTTCAATTCTGCGCCAGCTCGTGAGCCAATCAGAGTTTGCAGACCGGCAGCCAAAGCTTCTGATTGTCTGCCGGACTGCGAGCTTTGATTGGCTCACGGATTGGCGCCTAATTGAAGGTAGACACCTGCACTGCCTCCTGAGACTGAGGGGCAGGAGAGGCGCATGCTGCACGCTCCTCCCCTCACACTGGACAGCAGCAGGGCGGTAAGAAGCAGGGTAAGGGGGGCACTGTGAGGACATGTGTACCTGGCACTGGGGGCATATCTGGCACTGCGGGGACATGTGTATCTGGCACTGGGGGCAACTCTGTATGTGGCACTGGGGGCATTTCTGTATCTGGCACTGGGGGCATATCTGGCACTGTGGGGACATGTGTATCTGGCACTGGAGGCATAGCTGGCACTGGGGGCATATATGTATCTGGCACTGGGGGCATATCTGGCACTGTGGGGGCATTTCTGTATCTGGCACTGTGAGGTAATGTATATCTGGCACTCTGGGGGTATTTGTGTATCTGGCACTTTGGGGCAATGTATATCTGGCACTCTGGGGGCATTTGTGTATCAGGCACTGTGGGGCAATGTGTATCTGGCACTGTGGGGCAATGTATATCTGGCACTATTGGGGTCATATGTGTATCTGCCCCCCTTTTAATTGGCCACGCCCCATGTGTTATTTGGCCACACCCATTTTTTTGGCACACACAGTAACTATAATACATTTTTTCTATTTGCACCACTGGTGCCATGCCACAGGTTGGTCACTGTGACCAGAACTGATTGCAGCTCTAATAGCAGAGCAGTGAGTTAGTGAGCTGCCATTCATTCTTTTAGAGCTCTGTCAGTCTTCCCAACATAGCTGGGCCTGCATGGACATCTAATCAAATACACAATGTACCAGGTAGTACATACAAATAGGTATGTATAATAGAATCTATTTTAAATAACTGCTGCAATTATATAGAAAAGCAATTTCCACCATGCTTATCTTCCACTCCTTCGTACAACTTTGCAACTAGGATGCCACCTGTCTGGGATTATTCCGGACAGTCCAGAAATCTGGGCTGATGAAATCGGTTGCAGTTAAAATGCCGGTTGTCGGGATCCTGGGGTTCAAGATACCGACGCCCAAATTCTGACAGCCGACAGACGGAATCCCAGTGCACCGGGGCTATTCCCACTTTTGGGTGTCCACGACACCTATAGAGTGGGAATAGAACCTGTGGCGAGCACAACGAGCCACCGAGCCCTCAGCATGGCGAGCGCAGTGAGCCCACAGGGGACTCTTAGCGCTCACCCCGCTGCTGGCATTAGGGCGGGTGGGATGACGCTGTCAGGATATTGACGGCCAGCATCCTGCCCGCTAGTAAAACATATGTAACCTAATGGAATATAATGGGAATGTGTAGGGTTATTATGATGGCATTTTAATGGGCATGTGGAGGGGTCTGATGGCATATAAAGAGGAATATGAAGCAAACCGCATATAACAGGGCACATGTGGCGCTGATGGCATATAAAGGGATATCTGGAGGGGTCTATGGAGCAGATTGCATATAAAAGGGCATGTGGTGCTTTGATGGCAAATACAAGAGCATGGGTGAGCACTGATGGCATGCAGAGGGGCCTCATTATATAAAATGTCATTTAATGAAAATGGCCTGAAGCATGGGAAATAAAATGGTTACAGTTCGACTGTAGTTTTGGTCATGCCCATGGCCGCTTTAAAAAAATGGGCAGATTCACCGGAATTCCCAAACAACCTACACCTTGCAGGCCATTACATACTGCCCCAGATCTAGCTTGTATCACAGAGACCATAGGGGTCATTCCGAGTTGATCGTTTGCTAGCTACTTTTTGCAGCACTGCGATCAGATAGGCGCCGCCTATGGGGGAGTGTATTTTCACTTTGCAAGTGTGCAAACGCCTGTGCAGCTGAGCTCTGCAAAAACAATTTGTGCAGTTTCTGAGTAGGTCTGAACTTACTCAGCCGCTGCGATCACTTCAGCCTGTCTGGTCCCGGAATTGACGTCAAGACACCCGCCCTGTAAACACTTGGACACGCCTGCGTTTTCCCAAACACTCCAGAAAACGGTCAGTTGACACCCATAAACACCTTCTTCCTGTTAATCATCTTGCGATCGGCTGTGCGAACGGATTCTTCATTAAATTCATCGCTCAGCAACAATACGCTTTGTACCCGTACAAAGCGCCTGCGCATTGCCGTGCATACGCATGCGCAGTAGTGACCTGATCACTGTGAAAAACGGCAGCGTGCGATCAGGTTGCAATGACTCCCCATGTGCTGAGAGAGTTAGATGTGGGTAGGGTGTGTTCAAACTGAACTCTAAATTGCAGTGTAAAATAAAGCTAACATTAGTGGGCATGCAAAAGCATACAGTATTTACCCAGCACAGAAAAAATTAGTGATGTGCACCGGACATTTTTCGGGTTTTGTGTTTTGGTTTTGGATTCGGTTTCGCGGCCGTGTTTTGGATTCGGATGCGTTTTGGCAAAACCTCCCTGAAATGTTTTTGTCGGATTCGGGTGTGTTTTGGATTTGGGTGTTTTTTACAAAACCCCCTCAAAAACAGCTTAAATCATAGAATTTGGGGGTCATTTTGATCCCATAGTATTATTAACCTCAATAGGTCGCTGGATGACTAAGCTAAGCGACCCAAGTGGCCGACACAAACACCTGGCCCATCTAGGAGTGGCACTGCAGTGTCAGGCAGGATGGCACTTCAAAAAAATAGTCCACAAACAGCACATGATGCAAAGAAAAAAAGAAGTGCACCAAGGTCGCTGGATGACTAAGCTAAGCGACACAAGTGGCCGACACAAACACCTGGCCCATCTAGGAGTGGCACTGCAGTGTCAGGCAGGATGGCACTTCAAAAAAATAGTCCCCAAACAGCATATGATGCACAGAAAAATGAAAGAAAAAAGAGGTGCAAGATGGAATTGTCCTTGGGCCCTCCCACCCACCCTTATGTTGTATAAACAGGACATGCACACTTTAACAAACCCATCATTTCAGCGACAGGGTCTGCCACACAACTGTGACTGAAATGACTGGTTGGTTTGGGCCCCAAACAAAAAAGAAGCAATCAATCTCTCCTTGCACAAACTGGCTCTACAGAGGCAAGATGCCCACCTCCTCCTCATCGTCCGATTACTCACCCCTTTCACTGTGTACATCCCCCTCCTCACAGATTATTAATTTGTCCCCACTGGAATCCACCATCTCAGGTCCCTGTGTACTTTCTGGAGGCAATTGCTGGTGAATCTCTCCACGGAGGAATTGATTCTAATTCATTTTGATGAACATCATCTTCTCCACATTTTCTGGAAGTAACCTCGTACGCCGATTGCTGACACTGGCTTTATTTTACCTAAGTTGCCCACCCTCCAGTGTGTACTCCGAAAGAGTGTTTAGTGCAGCCGCTCAGGCTGCACTAAACACTCTTTCGGAGTACACACTGGAGGGTGGGCAACTTAGGTAAAATAAAGCCAGTTTCTGCAAGGGCCTCCAAATTGCCTCTTTTTCCTGCCAGTATACGTACGGACTGTCTGACGTGCCTACTTGGATGCGGTCACTCATATAATCCTCCACCATTCTTTCAATGGTGAGAGAATCATATGCAATGACAGTAGACGACATGTCAGTAATCGTTGGCAGGTCCTTCAGTCCGGACCAGATGTCAGCACTCGCTCCAGACTGCCCTGCATCACCGCCAGCGAGTGGGCTCGGAATACTTAGCCTTTTCCTCGCACCCCCAGTTGCGGGAGAATGTGAAGGAGGAGCTGTTGACGGGTCAGGTTTCCGCTTGACTTGACAATTTTCTTACCAGCAGGTCTTTGAACCTCTGCAGACTTGTGTCTGCCGGAAAGAGAGATACAAAGTAGGTTTTAAATCTAGGATCGAGCACGGTGGCCAAAATGTAGTGCTCTGATTTCAACAGATTGACCACCCGTGACTCCTGGTTAAGCGAATTAAGGGCTCCATCCACAAGTCCCACATGCCTAGCGGAATCGCTCTGTTTTAGCTCCTCCTTCAATGTCTTCAGCTTCTTCTGCAAAAGCCTGATGAGGGGAATGACCTGACTCAGGCTGGCAGTGTCTGAACTGACTTCACGTGTGGCAAGTTCAAAGGGTTGCAGAACCTTGCACAATGTTGAAATCATTCTCCACTGCGCTTGAGTCAGGTGCATTCCCCCTCCTTTGCCTATATCGTAGGCAGATGTATAGGCTTGAATGGCCTTTTGCTGCTGCTCCATCCTCTGAAGCATATAGAGGGTTGAATTCCACCTCGTTACCACCTCTTGCTTCAGATGATGGCAGGGCAGGTTCAGGAATGTTTGGTGGTGCTCCAGTCTTCGGCACGCGGTAGCTGAATGACGAAAGTGGCCCGCAATTCTTCGGGCCACCGACAGCATCTCTTGCACGCCCCTGTAGTTTTTTAAATAATTCTGCACCACCAAATTCAATGTATGTGCAATACATAGGACGTGCTGGAATTTGCCCAGATGTAATGCACGCACAATATTGCTGGCGTTGTCCGATGTCACAAATCCCCAGGAGAGCCCATTTGGGGTAAGCTATTCTGCGATGATGTTCCTCAGTTTCCATAAGAGGTTGTCAGCTGTGTGCCTCTTCTGGAAAGCGGTGACACAAAGCGTAGCCTGCCTAGGAACGAGTTGGCGTTTGCGAGATGCTGCTACTGGTGCCGCCGCTGCTGTTCTTGGGAGGCAATACATCTACCCCGTGGGCTGTCACAGTCATATAGTCCTAAGTCTGCCCTGCTCCACTTGTCCACATGTCCGTGGTTAAGTGGACATTGGGTACAACTGCATTTTTTAGGACACTGGTGACTCTTTTTCTGAGGTCTGTGTACATTTTCGGTATCGCCTGCCTAGAGAAATGGAACCTAGATGGTATTTGGTACCGGGGACACAGTATCTCAGTCAAGTCTGTAGTTGCCTGTGAATTAACGGTGGATACCGGAAACACATTTCTCACCGCCCAGGCTGCCAAGGCCTGAGTTATCCGCTTTGCAGCAGGATGACTGCTGTGATATTTCATCTTCCTCGCAAAGGACTGTTGGACAGTCAATTGCTTACTGGAAGTAGTACAAGTGGTCTTCCGACTTCCCCTCTGGGATGACGATCGACTCCCAGCAGCAACAACAGCAGCGCCAGCAGCAGTAGGCATTACACTCAAGGATGCATCGGAGGAATCCAAGGCAGGAGAGGACTCGTCAGACTTGCCAGTGACATGGCCTGCAGGACTATTGGCTTTCCTGTGTAAGGAGGAAATTGACACTGAGGGAGTTGGTGGTGTGGTTTGCAGGAGCTTGGTTACAAGAGGAAGGGATTTAGTGGTCAGTGGACTGCTTCCTCTGTCTTCCAAAGTTTTTGAACTTGTCACTGACTTATAATGAATGCGCTGCAGATGACGTATAAGGGAGAATGTTCCAAGGTGGTTAACATCCTTACCCCTACTTATTACAGCTTGACAAAGGCAACACACGGCTTGACACCTGTTGTCCGCATTTGTGTTAAAATAATTCCACACTGAAGAGGTGATTTTTATTGTAATTTGACCAGGCATGTCAATGGCCATATTCGTCCCACGGACAACAGGTGTCTCCCCGGGTGCCTGACTTAAACAAAACACCTCACCATCAGAATCCTCCTTGTCAATTTCCTCCTCAGAGCCAGCAATGCCCATATCCTCATCCTGGTGTACTTCAACAGTGACATCTTCAATTTGACTATCAGGAACTGGACTGCGGGTGCTCCTTCCAGCACTTGCAGGGGGCGTGCAAATGGTGGAAAGCATTGCAGTCGACACAATTGGACTCTCCTTGGGGATTTGTGATTTAGAAGAACGCAGTTCTTTGCTGTGCTTTTGCCAGCTTAAGTCTTTTCATTTTTCTAGCGAGAGGATGAGTGCTTCTATCCTCATGTAAAGCTGAACCACTAGCCATGAACATAGGCCAGGGCCTCAGCCGTTCCTTGCCACTCCGTGTCGTAAATGGCATATTGGCAAGTTTACGCTTCTCCTCAGACGCTTTTAATTTTGATTTTTGGGTCATTTTACTGAACTTTTGTGTTTTGGATTTTACATGCTCTCTACTATGACATTGGGCATCGGCCTTGGCAGACGACGTTGATGGCATTTTATCGTCTCAGCCATGACTAGTGGCAGCAGCTTCAGCACGAGGTGGAAGTGGATCTTGAGCTTTCCCTATTTTACCCTCCACATTTTTGTTCTCCTTTTTTTAATGTGTGGAATTATATGCCAGTATCAATAGCAATGGCCTACTACTATATATACTGCGCACAACTGAAATGCACCATAGGTATGGATGGATAGTATACTTGATGACACAGAGGTAGGTAGAGCAGTGGCCTACTGAACCGTACTGCTATATATTATATACTGGTGGTCAGCAAACTGTGCAAAACTGAAATGCACCACAGGTATGGATGGATAGTATACTTGACGACACAGAGGTAGGTAGAGCAGTGGCCTTCTGTACCGTACTCCTATATATTATATACTGGTGGTCAGCAAAACTATGCACTGTACTCCTACTATATACTACAATGCAGCACAGATATGGAGCGTTTTTCAGGCAGAGAACGTATAATACTGGTGGCCACTGGTCAGCAAAACTCTGCACTGTACTCCTCCTATATAATACTGCTGGTCCCCAGTCCCCACAATAAAGCAGTGTGAGCACAGATATATGCAGCACACTGAGCACAGAAATGGAGCGTTTTTCAGGCAGACAACGTACTGGTGGTCACTGGTCAGCAAAACTCTGCACTGTACTCCTCCTATATAATACTGCTGGTCCCCAGTCCCCACAATAAAGCAGTGTGAGCACAGATATATGCAGCACACTGAGCACAGATATGGAGCATTTTTTAGGCAGACAACGTATACTGGTGGTCACTGGTCAGCAAAACTCTGCACTGTACTCCTCCTATAATACTGCTGGTCCCCAGAATAAAGATATGCCGCTCCCTGAAACAAAGCGAGAGGACGCCAGCCACGTCCTCTCACTATCATTTCCAATGCACGAGTGAAAAATGGCGGCGACGCGCGGCTCCTTATATAGAATCCGAATCTCACGAGAATCCGACAGCGGGATGATGACGTTCGGGCGCGCTCGGGTAAATTGAGCCATACGGGAGAATCCGAGTATGCCTCTGACCCGTGTAAAATGGGTGAAGTTCGGGGGGGTTCGGTTTCCGTGGAACCGAACACGCTCATCTCTAGAAAAAATATAAATCTATTTGCTCCCCTTGCATGGCAACATGGTTTGTTCCAGACAACTACAGGTGCAAAAGTTAATTATTTCAGTAGTTCAACTTAAAAGGTGAAACTAATATATTATATAGACTCATTACATGCAATGTGAGATATTTCAAGCCTTTATTTGTTAGAATTTTTATGATTGTGGCTTACAGTTTAAGATAACCCTAAATCCCAAATCTCAGAAAATTAGAATATTACATAAAATCAATAAAAAAAGTATTTTAAATACAGAAATGTCGGCCCTCTGAAAAGTATAATCATGCATATGTACTCAGTACTTGGTTTGGGCCCCTTTTGCATGAATTACTGCCTCAATGCGACGTGTCATGGATTCTATCAGCCTGTGGCACTGCTGAGGTGTTATGCATACCTCCCAACTGTCCCGATTTCAGTGGGACAGTCCCGCTATTCGGACACTGTCCCTCCCGCGGGTCGCAGTGTCCCCCGGGCTGGGATGCAGTTGGGGGAGGCTTTGATCATCCACTGCTTTGCTCTGTAAAGCAGCGAGTGATCACTGAATAGATGCCATGCATCTATTCAATGCTGGGAGGGGTGCGGGGGCTGCCCAGCTGTTCGGGGAGCGATGGGCATGCCCCCAAAATGCCGAAAACGGGTCCGTGGTGCTCGACCATGCCCACTCGGTCAAGACCACGTCCATTCACAGAAAGCCTCGCCCCCTCTTCCTGTCCCCTTAAAGTTGGGAGGTATGTGTTATGGAAGACCAGGATGCTTTAATAATGGCCTTCAGCTCTTCTGCATTGTTCGGTCTCATGTCTCTGTGCATGATTATACTTTTCAGAGGGCCGACATTTCTCTTGAATTACTTAAACAAATGTAACTTTTGCACGATAGTCTAATTTTCTGAGTTTCACCTGTAGTTACTTCTCTTTTTTTTTTTTTTTTTCTTCACATGAATGAGGCCCCTTGTTGGAAGAAAATGGCAGCCTTTTTTTTTAGAAGCTGCTGTCTCAAGCAAACATTCAGGGGTACATGCACAAGTGCGCAAAAAAAGTGAGAAGAAAAAAGATCTGTTTTAGGTGCACTGAAAGTTTAAAATTTAGCGATTAATCCATTAAAAATAGTAACAATTTATATTGTCACATATATTGTGAACAAACTATGCAAAATATTTTTAAGAAAGTATATAAAAAATGTGAAAGAACGCAGCTGAATAATTATATTGGTGTATACAGCCCTGTTTCTAGCCAATCTGGCTTCCAGTGCGAGATTTAAAAAATGCGCACCCCTCCCCATTTATATATAAAAATGTGCCCCCCCATAGAGACAAAAATAACAAAGGGGGCATGGCCTTGTTAAAGTGGGTGTGGCCTCATCTGTTTTTGACCCTGCACCAACAGATCATGGCCACCACAGGAAAAAAAAAAAGGATTTTATTACCTACCGGTATATCCTTTTCTCCTAGTCCGTACAGGATGCTGGGGTCCACTTCAGTACCACGGGGTATAGATGGTTCCGCAGGAGCCATGGGCACTCTAAGACTTTTCAATGGGTGTGAACTGGCTCCTCCCTCTATGCCCCTCCTCCAGACCTCAGTTATAGGAACTGTGCCCAGGGAGACGGACATTTCGAGGAAAGGATTTACTTTTATACTAATGGTGAGATTCATACCAGCTCACACCTCAACCATGCCGCACAACATGGCATTCAACATAACACATGCCAACAGGCATGAACCATTTGCAGCAACATGCTGAAAACAAATGCAACACAACTTGTGTAACTATAATGAACAAACTGCAGGTAAAGTACGCACTGGGTCAGGTGCCCAGCATCCTCTACAGACTAGGAGAAAAGGATTTACCGGAAGGTATTAAAATCTTGTTTTCTCATACATCCTAGAGGATGCTGGGGTCCACTTCAGTAACATGGGGTTATACCAAAGCTCCAGTACGTGCAGGAGAGTGCGGATGAGCCTGCAGCACCGATTGACCAAACGTGAGGTCTTCATCGGCCAAAGTATCAAACGTATAAAATTTAGCATATGTGTTTGACCCTGACCAAGTAGCCGCTTGGCAAAGATGTAAAGCAGAGACGCCCCGGGCAGCCGCCCAGGATAAGCCCACTTTCCTAGTGGAATGGGCCTTCACCGACCTGCCGTAGAATGAGCGTGCTGATTTGTCCCTCTGATCCAGTGTGCAATAGTCTGCTTAGAAGCAGGACACCCAATCTTGCTGGAAGCATACAGGACAAACAGAGCCTCTGATTTCCGTAACCGAGCTGTTCTTGCAACATAAATCTTCAAAGCTCTAACCACATCTAGAGACTTTGACTCAGTGAAAGTGTCAGTAGCTACTGGCACCACAATAGGTTGGTTTATGTGGAAGGACGAAACCACCTTTGGAAGAAATTGTTGACGAGTTCTTAACTCTGCCCTATCTTCATGGAAGATCAGGTAAGGGCTCTTGTGAGACAAGGCCCCAACTCAGACACCCGCCTTGCGGATGCCAAGGCCAAAAGCATCACCACTTTCCAAGTGAGAAACTTCAATTCTATGCAGAATCTACCTGCAGAGGTTCAAACCAATCTGATTGAAGGAACTGCAACACCACATTAAGGTCCCATGGTGCCACTGGAGGCACAAATGGAGGCTGGATGTGCAGAACCCCTTTCATGAACGTCTGAACTTCTGGAAAGGAGGCCAATTGTTTTTGAAAGAAAACCGCTAAGGCTGAGGAAGATAGATGTATATAGCTTAAGCATGTCAGCCATTTTGTTAAGTAGCAGCCATGATGTAGTGAAGTAGAAGTATGCTTTGCTGAGTTAATCATAATAATGCTGACATTTCATAATTAGTACATTCTGAGCGAAGCAAGGTCGTAGCTATAAGTCTTGAAAACATGTTATTAGACAGTCTCTGTGTGTTTAGACTACTGTGAAGGACACATAGGAGGGTGACAGCCTGAGAAGAGTTATGAGAAGAGATGCATTATTGTTTTTAAAATGTGACATGTATCAAGTGTTCATGCAAGTAGCTTTTTTCTCTCTATAATGCCCTGCTGAATAAAGTAGAGCTAGTCTTATTTTAACGGACATAACTACGTGTGGTGTCAGTTTCCTGGGATTCCCAATCGATTGGTAAACAAAGGGTAACAACAGACAATTGAAGGAGATTGATAAGAGGAGGCTTATCTCCAACAATGCTGAAATCTGGACTTTGATTGACCCGAATCTAAGGCCCGCATCCACAGCAGCCTGCAGAAAATGGAGAAAACGTCCCAACTCAAACGCTTCCATAGGAGCCTTCTTGGATTCACACCAAGACACATATTTTCTCCAAATATGGTGGTAATGTTTAGATGTTACTCCTTTCCTGGCCTGAATAAGAGTGGGGATGACTTCCTTGGGAATACCCTTTTGGGTTAGGATCCGGCGCTCAACAGCCATGCCGACAAACGTAGCCGCAGTAAGTCTTGATACACACACGGCCCCTGCTGTAGTAGGTCCTCTCGAGGAGGAAGAGGCAAGGATCTTCTTTGAGCAACTCCTGAAGATCTGGATACCAAGCTCTCCTTGGCCAATCTGGGGCAATGAAGATTGCTCGAACTCTTGTTCTTATTATTTTTAGATCTTTTGGAATCAGTGGAAGTGGAGGGAAATCATATACCGAACGAAACACCCACTGGGTCACCAGTGCATCCACTGCTATTACTTGAGGGTCTCTCGACCTGGAACAATATCTCTGAAGCTTCTTGTTTAGACGAGATGCTGTCATGTCTACTTGAGGAACTCCCCAAAGACTTGTCACCTCTGCGAAGACTTCTTGGTGGAGGTCCCACTCTCCTGGATGGAGATCTTGTCTGCTGAGGAAGTCTGCTTCCCAGTTGTCCAGTCCCAGAATGAAAATTGCTGACAGAGCTCTTACATGTTTTTCTGCCCAGAGGAGAATCCTTGTCACCTCTGCCATTGCCGCTCTGCTTTTCGTTCCGCCTTGCCTGTTTATGTACGCGACTGCTGTTACATTGTCCGACTGGATCTGCACGGGATAATCTTGAAGAAGAAGTACCGCTTGTAGAAGGCCATTGTAAATGGCTCTCAATTCCAGAACGTTTATGTGAAGGCAGGCTTCCTGACTTGACCATTTTCCTTGGAAGCTTTCCCCCTGTGTGACAGCTCCCCAGCCTTGGAGACTTGCATCCGTGGTTATAAGGACCCGGTCGTGAATCCCAAACATGCGTCCCTCTAGTAGGTGAGAGCTGTGTAGCCACCACAGCAGCGAAATCCTGGCTTTGTGGGACAGGATTATTTTCCGGTGCATGTGTAGGTGGGATCCGGACTACTTGTCCAACAGGTCCCACTGGAATACTCTGGCATGAAATCAGCCAAACTGTATGGCCTCGTAGGTCACTACCATTTTCCCCAACAACCGAATGCATTGATCGACACGCTTGCTGGTTTCAATATTTGTTTGACCATTTTCTGGGTTTCCAGAGCCTTTTCCACTGGAAGAAATACTCTCCGTACTTCTGTGTCCAGAATCATCCCTAAAAAGGACAATCTTGACGTCGGTTCCAACTGCGACTTTGGAAAATTCATGACCCAACCGTGTTGTTGGAGTACTGACAGGCAGAGTGCGATGTTCTGCACCAACAATTCCATGGATCTCGCTTTTATCAGGAGATCGTCCAGATAAGGAATTATATTGACTCCTTTTTGACGAAGGAGGACCATCATCTCTGCCATCACCTTGGTGAATACCCTCGGTGCCGTGGAGAAAGTCTGAACGGCAACATCTGGAACTGGTAATGGCAATCCTGTACTGCAAATCTCAGATAAGCTTGGTGAGGAGGATAAATGGGAACATGCAAGTAAGCATCCTTTATGTCTACTGACACCATGAAGTCCCCCTCCTCCAGACTGGAAATCACTGCCCTCAGGGATTCCATCTTGAACTTGAACCTTTTCAGGTAGAGATTGAGATTTTTCAGGTTTAAAATCGGTCTGACCGAGCCGTCTGGCTTCGGAACTACGAAGAGGCTTGAATAAAAACGTTCTCCTTGCTTTGACAAGGGTACCATGACAATGACCTGATCCTGACATAATTTTTGAATTGCCGTTGTTACTGCTTCTCTTTCTGGAAGAGAAGCTGGCAAGGATCAATTTGAAAAATCGGCATGGGGGGACGTCTTGAAACTCTAGTTTGTACCCATGGGACACTATTTGTAAGACCCATGGGTCCAGGCTAGATGGAATCCAGATTTGACTGAAAAGTTTCAGACGTGCTCCCACCCGAGCGGACTCCCGCAAGGGAGCCCAAGCGTCATGCTGCAGATTTGGCAGAAGCATGGGTGGGCTTCTGCTCCTGCGATCCGGGAGACGCTGCTGATTTCTTTCCTTTTCCCCTTCCCCTACTTGCAAAAAAGGGGGAACCTTTGGCCTTTTTGTATATGTTGGGCTGAAAAGACTGCATGAGAGAGTGATGTGTCCTTTTCGCCGGTGTAGGAGCATAAGGCAAGAATGTCGACTTACCTGCGGTAGCCGCCGAGACTAACGCATCCAACCCATCACCAAACAAGGCCTCACCTTTATACGGGAGAGCCTCCATATTTCTTTTGGAATCTGCATCAGCATTCCACTGGCAAATCCACAATGCCCTCTGAGCCGATACTGCCATGGTAGCGGCTTTTGAACCCAAGACTCCAATATTCTTCATAGCTTTCAGCATGTATGCGGCAGCGTCTTTGACATGACCTATCGTTAGGAGTATCTCGTCTCTATCAACCGTGTCAATTTCTGATGACAAGTTATCTGACCATTTTTCGATAGCATGACTCACCCACACGCAAGCAATGGTGGGTCTGAGTAGCATACCATTGGCCACATAGATTTTAACGTAGTCTTCATTATGCGGTCTGCCGGCTCCTTTAGTGAAGCTGTCGCAGGTGCAGGGAGAATCACCTTTTTTTGTTAACCTTGACAGTGCACTGTCTAACACTGGGGGTGACTCCCATCTTTTCCTGTCCTCTAATGGGAAAGGGTCCTTTTGGTAATATGACATTTCTTTTCAGGATTCACCCAAACTTCCTCAAAAAGAGTATTTAGCTTGTGGGAAGGAGGGAAAGTTACCTTACATAAGCCTTCTCCTGAGGTACAGTAGGGGCTTTCGTAACTTCTAAGACCTCCTTTATAGCAACAATCATATATTGTACACTTTTTGCCAATTTGGGATCTATCCCCCTGGAATCACTATCGTCGACACAGGAATCAGAGTCCGTGTCGGTATCAGTATGTACAATGTTTGCAAACGGTCTCTTATGTGACCCAGAGGGGTCGCCTGTGGATGAGAAAGCAGAACCCTGAAAAATCACATCTTCCACTGATTTTCTCCAGCATTCTGCATGATACTCAGACTTATCTAATCTCCTACTGATATGATTCACACTATCACGTATTTCTTTCACCCATTCAGGCTCGTGGTGTGCAGGTAGCGCCACCACATTACAACTCTGTGTCCCTAAAATGGCTCCCTCAGGGGAAGAACTCCCTGCTTCAGACATGTCACACACGTGCACAAACACCACAGACACTCCGGGACAGAGGGGACAGACCCACAGTAAAATCTGTCAGAAGGACACAGATAGGAGCAGCCAGTTCACAAACCCAGCGCCAGTAACACAATGCCTGTGAAACATAAAATGACCACTGACATGCAGCGCTTTTTTATAATGTAACTACACAATATAAAGCACCAATTTCACTGTTCTCCCCCCCCCATCCCTATTTTGCACCCGGATACTTGTATTCAGTAGTGGAGGAGGACCAGCGTTGTCTCTGCAGCCTGAGGAGAGAGAGAAAATGGCGCTGAGCAGTGTGCTGGCTGCAGGGGTGTATTTAGGGGTCCGAGCGCCCCTGGCAAAGTAAAGGACTGGTGCTCCACCCCCATATTTGAAATAGGGAAGGCACGTGTACCAAAAAAGGGGCGTGGCCACTCAATAGTACCCCAATTTAAATGACACCACAATAGTGTGCCTTACTCACATTACACAGCACAGTAATGTACATTATTCACGTTATGCTACACAGTAGTATCAGGGGCGTCTCTAGAGAGGAGGGGACCCATGTGCAGACTCCATGTTTGGGCCCCCTCCTCTCTCGTAGCCATCACCGCTGCTGCTAGCGCTCTGAGCACTAGAGACTCTGGCACAGCGCAGGACTCCGCACCATTTTTTTTAAGTCCTACCCATGCGCTGTAGACTCTGGCACTGTTCCAGAATCTCTAGTGCTCAGTTCGCTAGTAGCTGTGCTGGCAGATACTGGAGAGGAGGGGCCCACACACAGTCAGCGATGGACTCTGGAAAGGTTAGTATAGGAGAAATGGGTGCAGTGTGTGTGGTGTGGGCCCCCGTGGACTCAGGGGCCCATGTACACTGCACCCATTATAGATACGCCACTGAATACTAGCCCTTATACACATTATGCCACACAGTAGTGCCCATATGTATGGGAAGGCGTGCACGCTCCTGGGAAAGTGGGCGTGATCTTATAATGTTATATTATGATATCAAACTATAAATATATAATCACGCCCCCTACACATGCACACACACAATTAGCAGCCTTACACACAATACCCACAGTAGTTCTCCTTACACATAATGTCCCGAGTATAGTGTCAGATGCACATAATGTCCCCCAGTATAGTGCCAGATACACATAATGCCTCCGAGTATAGTGCCAGATACACATAATGCCTCAGAGTATAGTGCCAGATACACATAATGTCCCCCACAGTGCCAGATGCACATACAGTATGCTCCCACAGTGCCAGATACACGTATGCCCCCACAGTGCTGGACACTCAAATGCCCCCACAGTGCCAGATACATGTATGCCCCACAGTGCCAGATACACGTATGCCCCCTCACTGCCAGATACACGTATGCCTCCACAGTGCCAGATACATATATACCCCCACAGTGCCAAATACATGTATGCCTCCACAGTGCCAGATACACATATACCCCCACAGTGCCAAATACACGTATGCCCCCACAGTGCTGGACACTCAAATGCCCCCACAGTGCCAGATACATGTATGCCCCACAGTGCCAGATACACGTATGCTCCCTCAGTGCCAGATACACGTATGCCCCCACAGTGCCAGATACATGTATGCCTCCACAGTGCCAGATACACATATACCCCCACAGTGCCAAATACACGTATGCCCGCACAGTGCCAGATACACATATGCCCCCACAGTGCCAGATACATGTATGCCCCCACAGTGCCAGATACACATATGCCTACAAAGTGCCAGATACACATATGCCCCCACAGTGCCAGATACACATATGCCTACAAAGTGCCAGATACACATATGCCCCCACAGTGCCAGATACACGTATGCCCCCACAGTGCCAGATACACATATGCACCCACAGTACCAGATACACGTATGCCCCCACAGTGCCAGATACACATATGCCCCCACAGTGCCAGATACACATATGCCCCCACAGTGCCAGATACATGTATGCCCCCACAGTGCCAGATACACATATGCCTACAAAGTGCCAGATACACATATGCCCCCACAGTGCCAGATACACATATGCCCCCACAGTGCCAGATACACATATGCCCCCACAGTACCAGATACACGTATGCCCCCACAGAGCCAGATACACATATGCCCCCTCAGTGCCAGACACACATATTCCCCCATGTTGATTTTACTATTAAAGGCAGAACTTTTAAGTAGATTCACTTTTAGAGGTGGCAGCTCCCCCCCCCCCCCCTACCCCCATGTAGTTCCTTACCAGCAGGTATCAAAGAATGCCGCAACAGCCACTGTAATTGGCGCCGGGGTCCAGCACCACACCACAATACAGACAAGAAACTCTACATACTGTAAACTACACCTCCCAGCAGCCTCTGCTGCATGCTGTGATCGTTACTGATCATCCATGCTGGTGAGGAACTACACATGGGTGGGGGGATAGCTGCTGCCTCTAAAAGTGATCCACAGTACCAACTGCCCGAGGGGGAGCACCTCTGGATGGCGCCCCTCCTCTACTGGCACCCCTGGCGAGTGCCATCCTGGCCAATAGGAAGATACACCCCTGGCTGGCTGACTGAGGAGGAAGCTCCGCCTCCGCAATGGCGCGTTTCTCCTCAGAGATTCTGATAACTATATTTATACTGGCGGGGGTAGGGCTGTGCCTTGGCATCTTATGCCCCTTTTCTACCAGTTTTATAAGGTTTCATGCTGCCCAAGGCTCCCCCCCACGCGCCCTGCACCCTACAGTGCCTGTGTTGTGTGGGCAGTATGGCACGCTGCGCTCCCGACAGCCGCACGGTACCTTTAGCCGTCACCTTGATTGAAGATCTCTCTTCTAACACTCACCTGACTTCTGGCTCTGTAAAGGGGGTGAAGGCATGCTGTGGGAGTGAGCATCTAGGCACAGCTAGCGTTCAGTACCCTTCAGGAGCTAATGGTGTCCTGTCAGCCAGAAGCAGAGCCATGAAACTATTGATGAAGTTGGTTCCTACTTCTGCCCCCTCAGTCCCACGAAGCAGGGAGACTGTTGCCAGCAGTCCTCCCTGAAAATAAAAAAACCTAACAAAAGTCTTTTCAGAGAAACTCAGTAGAGCTCCCCTGGAGTGCATCCAGTCTGCCTGGGAACATTTCTAAAAACTGAGTTCTGGAGGAGGGGCATAGAGGGAGGAGCCAGTTCACACCCTTTGAAAAGTCTTAGCGTGCCCATGGCTCCTGCGGAACCGTCTATACCCCATGGTACTGAAGTGGACGCCAGCATCCTCTAGGACGTATGAGAAAAATAATTCCACCATATGAAGCCCTACACAGTAATGCCCCCTTCATCATATTATGCCACACACCGCAATACCTTTGATACATTATACCCTACAACAGGGGTGTCCAACCAGTCAGAGGCAAAGAGCCTAAAAATATCTGAAGTCAAGCCAAAGAGCCGGTATCATGCGCACACCCAAAAATGGGGTGTGGCCTAACTGGTACAAGGCCATGCCCCATTTTTGTGTGACCACCTTCAGTTTGACGTTCGTAAGAGCAAGACCATGTGTCACCCCCCCATTGGGGGCGAGAAACACTGAAATATTTTACACATTACGGCAGGCAGAGTCCCCATTTTACACATTACGGCAGGCAAGAGTCCCCATTTTACACATTACGACAGGCAAGAGTCCCCATTTTACAAATTACGGCAGGCAAGAGTCCCCATTTTACACATTACGACAGGCAAGAGTCCCCATTTTACACATTACGGCAGGCAATTGTCCCCATTTTACACATTATAGCAGGCAGAGCCCCCTTCTACAAAGAGAGACAGAAAGAGTGTGTTATACTTACGTTTGCAGCGGCATCCGCCGGCCAGAGGTCCTCTTCCATTCCGTTTCCCACTCTTCGGCCCGCTTCTCCCTCCTCCTATCTTGCCCGCCGTATCCCGGCTCCCCCTCCTCCCCATCATCAGTACTCCACTCGGGGGGCGGAGTTTCATGTAATGACACGTTTGCATCATGACGTCACGATGCAAACGCGTCATTGGACAAACTCCACCCCTGAGCGGAGTAGTAATGACGGGGAGGAGGGGGAGCACAAACTGAGCCGCCAAGAGCCGTTTTCGCACAGCAGCCGATCAGGTCTGAACTGAGCATGCGCTGGCGTCTCAGCCTTGCGATCGCCTCTGCCTGATTGACAGGCAGAGGTCGTCGCTGGGTGGAAGGGGGTGGGCCGGTGGTGTTTGGCCACCGTTTTAGGGGCGCCGTCCAGGCAACGCAGGTGTGCCAGGACGATGCGGGCAACGGCGGCTGCATGACATCATACGCAGTTGCTGAACCCCGGACAGCGACGAGTAGCTCCTTGCCAGCGCGCAGAAGCTGCGCTGGTAGGGAGCTACTCTTCATGTAGAAAAGCTGTGCAATACTTTTGTACTTGTGCGTCGGTGTAGGGCCTGACATGCGGGGCGGGCTAGCCCTGTGCTGGGCGTCCCCCCGCATGTCAGGGAAGCTGATCGTAGATGTGCTAAATTTAGCACATCTACAATCAGGTCTGAATTAAGCCCATAGTTTCTTTTGAAATCTAGCAGAATTGTTACTAATATATCAATCCAAAAGTCTTGGCATATTGCCTAGATGGCCGTTGCTATTTCAATACATATAAACAATCAAATAATGAAACAATATTGAAACAGCTACAAGCCTACAGGTTTCAAGATGTGTTTCAACTGACTACAGTGTGGTGTGTTGAGAAGACATATTGTCATCTATTGATCTTTTTGATCTAGCAACTAGAGAGCCAAATATTGACAATTATATTTGGAATTTCTATATGGCTTCTATCTTAAAGGTCTTACTTATAATATCAGGTATTATTCTCGTGTATTATATATTTAACAATATGAGCCTATGTAGGATGTTAAATCTCATAGGGGGAGGATTAATTCATAACCTCAAAATTACCTTTTACGTAAAACATATACCTCCCAACATGACCTTCTCCAGGAGGAACACAATGCTCTGCTCCTGGACTTTCCACTTAATTTGTGATTGCAGACACCTGTTTTGAACAGGTTAATGGATAATTTTGTTAGAAACGTTTTCAAACCAGCGCTCCAACACAGCAGTGCTGCAATCTCCGCTGAAGTGGTCACCCCCACTTCCAAAGGAACTTTTAGACAATGTACAAAATGCAGATATGCGCACCCTGGGGTATTGTGGGATAAGTATATATTTTGTGGAGAACGTTCGATGTTGAGATGTTCAAATCCTTCCCTTTTAGAGTAAGAACAGAATTCCTCCTTTTTCCCTCAAAAAAGCAGAATTAAGGGAATATATAGTGAAGTACAGTTTTATTTATAGTGTAAATAACATGAACAAAAACAAAAGTAATAATTCCACCAACTTATAGTGGGGCAAATGTGCGTACCAGAATATGTGGGGTTCCCACCAAAGGTTACCCTATAACGCTTGTGAGGTGTTAAACAGATACCTCCCGGGATCTCAGTACTGTTCCTCCTCTAGCCGTGGTATTCCTGGGTATTCCCCCAGGCTCCCAGAGAGCAGAAACGCGTTGGTGCTGTGGGACAGACTGCGATTGATCCAGTAAGAGGGGGAATACCCAGGAATACCACGGCTAGAGGAGGAACAGTACTGAGATCCCGGGAGGTATCTGTTTAACACCTCACAAGCGTTATAGGGTAACCTTTGGTGGGAACCCCACATATTCTGGTACGCACATTTGCCCCACTATAAGTTGGTGGAATTATTACTTTTGTTTTTGTTCATGTTATTTACACTATAAATAAAACTGTACTTCACTATATATTCCCTTAATTCTGCTTTTTTGAGGGAAAAAGGAGGAATTCTGTTCTTACTCTAAAAGGGAAGGATTTGAACATCTCAACATCGAACGTTCTCCACAAAATATATACTTATCCCACAATACCCCAGGGTGCGCATATCTGCATTTTGCACATTGTCTAAAAGGTTAATGGATAAGAAAGGTGTTTCAGCACAGGTGATGGCAATCATACATTGAGAGGGAAGTCCAGGAACAAAGCATTCTGTCCCTCCTGGAGAGGGTCGTGTTGGGAGGTATGTTAAAGTGTCAGTTGTGTTGGTAATCTACCTCTCACATATTCAGGGGATAATTCAGAGTTGATCGCAGCAGCAAATTTGTTAGCAGTTGAGCAAAACCATGGCCCTCATTCAGAGTTGTTCGCTCGCTAGCTGCAGACCCTCCAACATGACCCGCCCCACTAGGTACAAAATACTCTGTTTCTGGCTTCCCCCTTAATTTATGATTTCCATCACCTGTGTTGAACTAGTTAAATGATAAGAAAGCTGTTTCTTCACAGGTGATGGCAATAATGCATTAAGAGGGAAGTCCAGAAACAGAGCATTTTGTACCTAGTGGGGCGGGTCATGTTGGAGGGTATGTAGCTGCTTTTAGCAGCATTGCACACGCTAGGCCGCCGCCCTCTGGGAGTGTATCTTAGCTTAGCAGAATTGCGAACGAAAGATTAGCAGAACTGCTACTAAATCATTCTTTGCAGTTTCTGAGTAGCTCCAGACCTACTCACAGATTGCGATCAGCTCAGTCCGTTTAGTTCCTGGTTTGATGTCACAAACACGCCCTGCGTTCGGGCAGCCACTCCCCTGTTTCTCCAGACACTCCCGCGTTTTTCCCTGGCATGCCTGCGTTTTTTAGCACACTCCCGGAAAACACTCAGTTACCTCCCAGAAACGCCCCGTTGCTGTCAATCATTCATCGATCAGCAGTGCGACTGAAAAGCGCCGCAGGATCCACAGCAAAACTGATAAGTTTTTAGTTAAATAACTAAGCGCATTCGCCCTGCGTGCCTTGTGCATGCGCAAATACCAACAAATCGCAGCATAGCGAAAATCGGCAACGAGCGAACAACTCGGAATGACCCCCCATGTGCACTGCAGAGGGGGGCAGATAAAACATTTGCAGAGAGAATTAGATTTGGGTGGGTTATATTGTTTCTGTGCAGGGTAAATACTGGCTGCTTTATTTCTACACTGCAATTTAGATTTCATTTTGAACACACCCCACCCAAATCTAACTCTCTCTGCACATGTTACATCTGCCCCACCTGCAGTGCAACATGGTTTTGCCCAACTGCAAATTTGCTGCTGCGATCAATTCTGAATTAGGCCCGTAGTTTGTTAACATTTGGGCATATAACCCCAGAATCTCCTACTATATTTGGAGTTCTAATCAATAAAGTCTCTCACTTGTTAGTGTCAGCCTCATAGAATAATTTGCTGCCTGAGGTGTCTCTCACCTATTAGTGCCAGAACCAGGAAAAATAAATCTCCGAAGAGGTTATCTTCTACTCCCATTTCAATGTTTTGTTCTGTATTTAATTTAATTCACACACCACGTTGGTCAGTTTAAAGTAATCTGTCTGTGATTCACTATATCCTTTATACGTGTATCGAATTATACAGTCACTACTGATCTCCTCAGGTCTTGTGTCTTTTATCAACAGTCACACTTTTTGCTGCATATATCTCATATATCCACAAAAAATAAAGATAAAATGTGTAACATTCAATCACTAAAATAAGATTTTACTCACCGGTAAATCTATTTCTCGTAGTCCGTAGTGGATGCTGGGACTCCGTAAGGACCATGGGGAATAGCGGCTCCGCAGGAGACTGGGCACAACTAAAGAAAGCTTTAGGACTACCTGGTGTGCACTGGCTCCTCCCTCTATGACCCTCCTCCAGACCTCAGTTAGGATACTGTGCCCGGAAGAGCTGACACAATAAGGAAGGATTTTGAATCCCGGGCAGTGGTGCAAGTAGAAAAAATGTCTTACGGGTACTGTGTGCGCGCGCCTTAGGCGCGCGCGCAAAAAAATGGGTGTGGCCAAATGCAACATGGGGCGTGGCCAATGAAAATGGGGGCGTGATACACATATGGGGGAGGGGCAGATACACGTATGACCCCAATAGTGTCAGATACACGTTGCACCACAGTGCTAGATATACATTGCCCCACAGTGCCAGATACATATAACCCCACAGTGCCAGATACACATTGCCCCACAGTGCCAGATACACAAATGTCCCCAGAGTGCCAGATACACAAATGTCCCCAGAGTGTCAGATACACATTGCCTCACAGTGCCAGATACACATTGCCCCACAGTGCCAGATGCACATTGCCCCACAGTGCCAGATACACAAATGTCCCCAGAGTGCCAGATACACATTGCCCCACAGTGCCAGATACACATTGCCCCACAGTGCCAGATACACAAATGTCCCGAGTGCCAGATACACATTGCCCCACAGTGCCAGATGCACATTGCCCCACAGTGCCAGATGCACATTGCCCCACAGTGCCAGATACACATTGCCCCACAGTGCCAGATACAGAAATGCCCCCAGAGTGCCATACATTGCCTCACAGTGTCAGATACACATTGCCCCACAGTGCTAGATACACAAATGCCCCCACTGTGTCAGATATACATTGCCCCCCGTGCCAGATACAGAAATGCCCCTACAGTGCCAGATATGCCCCCAGTGCCAGATATCCTCCAGTGCCAGGTATACATGCCCCCCTGTGCCAGATATCCCCCAGTGCCAGGTATATATGCCCCCCTGTGCTAGATATGCCCCCAGTGCCAGATATCCCCCAGTGCCAGGTATACATGCCCCCCCCAGTGCCAGATATCCCCCAGTGCCAGGTATACATGCCCCCCCCAGTGCCAGATATCCCCCAGTGCCAGGTATACATGCCCCCCCAGTGCCAGATATCCCCCAGTGCCAGGTATAACATGCCCCCCCAGTGCCAGATATCCCCCAGTGCCAGGTATAACATGCCCCCCCAGTGCCAGATATCCCCCAGTGCCAGGTATACATGCCCCCCTGTGCCAGATATCCCCCAGTGCCAGGTATATATGCCTCCCTGTGCCAGATATGCCCCCAGTGCCAGGTATACATGCCCCCCTGTGCCAGATATCCCCCAGTGCCAGGTATATATGCCCCCCTGTGCCAGATATGCCCCCAGTGCCAGGTATATATGCCCCCCTGTGCCAGATATGCCCCCAGTGCCAGGTATACATGCCCCCCTGTGCCAGATATCCCCCAGTGCCAGGTATATATGCCCCCCTGTGCCAGATATGCCCCCAGTGCCAGGTATATATGCCCCCCTGTGCCAGATATGCCCCCAGTGCCAGGTATACATGCCCCCCCAGTGCCAGGTATAACATGCCCCCCTCCCCTACTCACCGCTGCCGTCGCTGTCCTCCTGTCTGTCATGTGAGGGAAGGAGAGTGCAGCCTGCGTCTCTCGTTCCCCTCAGTCTTCGGCGGGTGTCTCAGTTTAATTCAGCGCCGATCCGTGAGCCAATCAGAGCTCGCGGGTGCGAGCTCTGATTGGCTCACGGATCGGCGCTGAAGTAAACTGAAACACCCACCGGAGACTGAGGGGAACGAGAGGCGCAGGCTGCACTCTCCTGCCCTCACATCAGAGGCGTGTGCGGCGGTGCGGCGTGGGGGAGGGAGGGAAGGAAGAGGAGCGGCGGCCCGTCGGTGTGGGTACGGCGTACCCACGGCTAAATTCTTACGGGTACGCCGTACCCACCCGTACCCGCCCACTTGCACCACTGATCCCGGGTAAGACTCATACCAGCCACACCAATCACACCGAATAACTCGTTAAACTATACCCAGTTAACAGTATGAAATATAACTGAGCCTCTCAACAGATGGCTCAACAATAACCCTTTAGTTTAACAATAACTATATACAAGCATTGCAGACAATCCGCACTTGGGATGGGCGCCCAGCATCCACTACGGACTACGAGAAATAGATTTACCGGTGAGTAAAATCTTATTTTCTCTGACGTCCTAAGTGGATGCTGGGACTCCGTAAGGACCATGGGGATTATACCAAAGCTCCCAAACGGGCGGGAGAGTGCGGATGACTCTGCAGCACCGAATGAGCAAACTCAAGGTCCTCCTCAGCTAGGGTATCAAATTTGTAGAATTTTGCAAAAGTGTTAGACCCTGACCAAGTAGCCGCTCGGCAAAGTTGTAAAGCCGAGACCCCTCGGGCAGCCGCCCAAGAAGAGCCCACCTTCCTCGTGGAATGGGCTTTTACAGATTTAGGATGCGGCAGTCCAGCCGCAGAATGCGCAAGCTGAATTGTGCTACAGATCCAGCGAGCAGTGCCGTTTCTAGCGGCGGGCTAGGGGCGCCCGCCGCGGCACTTTGTGACTCCTTATCTCCTCTCCCAGAGCGCTCCTGCTCGGGGGGCGGAGTTTCGCGGAATGATGCGTTTGCGTCGTGACGTCACGACGCAAACGTGTCATTCCGCGAAAACTCCGCCCCCCCGAGCAGGAGCGCTCGGGGAGAGGAGATAAGGAGATACGCATGGAAGGAGGAGGAGGCCGGCGCGAGGGACGTGAGGCGGCGGGACCGAAGAGCGGGAAGATGTAAGTATCCTCTCTCTCTTTCTCCCTCTTCCTTCCCCCCCACTTGAAACCTGCCTGCCGCACTGTGTAAAATGGGGACACCTGCCTATGGGGATACCTGCCTGCCACACTGTATAACATGGGGACACCTGCATATGGGGTTGCTTGCTGCACTGTATAAAATGGGGACACCTGCATATGGGGTTGCCTGCTGCACTGTATAAAATGGGGACACCTGCCTATGGGGTTGCCTTCCGCACTGTATAAAATGGGGACACCTGCATATGGGGTTGCCTGCTGCACTGTAAAAATGGGGACACCTGCATATGGGGTTGCCTGCGGCACTGTATAAAATGGGGACACCAGCCTATGGGGTTGCCTGCCGCACTGTATAAAATGGGGACACCTGCCTATGGGGTTGCCTGCCGCACTGTATAAAATGGGGACACCAGCCTATGGGGTTGCCTGCCGCACTGTATAAAATGGGGACACCAGCCTATGGGGTTGCCTGCCGCACTGTATAAAATGGGGACACCTGCCTATGGGGTTGCCTGCCGCACTGTGTAAAATGGGGACACCTGCCTGCCGCACTGTGTAAAATGGGAACACCTGCCTGCCGCACTGTGTAAAATGGGGACACCTGCCTGCCGGACTGTGTAAAATGGGGACACCTGCCTGCCGGACTGTGTAAAATGGGGACACCTGCCTGCCGCACTGTGTAAAATGGGGATACCTGCTGCCGCACTGTGTAAAATGGGGGCACCTGCCTGCGTACTGTGTAAAATGGTGATATCTGCCTGCCGCACTGTGTAAAAAGGGGATACCTGCCTACCGTACTGTGTAAAATGGGGATACCTGCCTACCGCACTTTGTAAAATGGGGACACCTGCCTGCCGCGCTGTGTAAAATGGGGACACCTGCCTGTCGCGCTGTGTAATATGGGGACACTTGCCTGCTGTAATGTGTAAAAAGGGGACTTTTTTTTTTTTTTCCCCCCTGTGGTGGGTGTGATGATATCAGACGAGGCTGCGCCCACTTTAATGAGACCACACCCATTTTAATCAGGCCACACACCCTTGTCGGGAGCGAACGCGCCTTCGGCGCGCGCATGCTTTTTCTTTTTACGGCTATATGGGGGGAGGGGGGGGGTGCATTTTGAAATCTCGCACTGGGAGCCAAATTGTCTAGAAACGGCCCTGCCAGCGAGCGATAGTCTGCTTCGAAGCAGGAGCACCCATCTTGTTGGGTGCATACAGGATAAATAGCGAGTCAGTTTTCCTGACTCCAGCCGTCCTGGAAACATATATTTTCAAGGCCCTGACTACGTCCAGTAACTTTGAATCCTCCAAGTTCCTAGTAGCCGCAGGCACCACAATAGGTTGGTTCAAGTGAAAAGCTGATACCACCTTAGGGAGAAACTGGGGACGAGTCCTCAATTCTGCCCTATCCATATGGAAAATCAGATAAGGGCTTTTACATGACAAAGCCGCCAATTCTGACACACGCCTGGCCGAAGCCAAGGCCAACAGCATGACCACTTTCCACGTGAGATATTTCAAATCCACGGTTTTAAGTGGCTCAAACCAATGTGACTTTAGGAAATCCAACACCACGTTGAGATCCCAAGGTGCCACTGGAGGCACAAAAGGGGGCTGAATATGCAGCACTCCCTTAACAAATGTCTGAACTTCAGGTAGTGAAGCCAATTCTTTCTGGAAGAAAATCGATAGAGCCGAAATCTAGACCTTAATGGAACCCAATTTTAGGCCCATAGTCACCCCTGACTGTAAGAAGTGCAGAAACGACCCAGCTGAAATTCCTCCGCTGGGGCCTTCCTGGCCTCACACCACGCAACATATTTTCGCCATATGCGGTGATAATGATTTGCAGTTACATCTTTCCTGGCTTTAATCAGCGTAGGAATGACTTCCTCCGGAATGCCCTTTTCCTTTAGGATCCGGTGTTCAACCGCCATGCCGTCAAACGCACCCGTGGTAAGTCTTGGAACAGACAGGGCCCCTGCTGCAGCAGGTCCTGTCTGAGCGGCAGAGGCCATGGGTCCTCTGTGATCATTTCTTGAAGTTCTGGGTACCAAGCTCTTCTTGGCCAATCCGGAACCACGAGTATAGTTCTTACTCCTCTCCTTCGTATTATTCTCAGTACCTTGGGTATGAGAGGCAGAGGAGGGAACACATAAACCGACTGGTACACCCACGGTGTCACTAGCGCGTCCACAGCTATCGCCTGAGGGTCCCTTGACCTGGCGCAATATCTTTTTAGCTTTTTGTTGAGGCGGGATGCCATCATGTCCACCTGTGGCTTTTCCTAACGGTTTACAATCATTTGGAAAACTTCTGGATGAAGTCCCCACTCTCCCGGGTGGAGGTCGTGCCTGCTGAGGAAGTCTGCTTCCCAGTTGTTCACTCCCGGAATGAACACTGCTGACAGTGCTAATACGTGATTTTCCGCCCATCGGAGAATCCTTGTGGCTTCTGCCATCGCCATCCTGCTTCTTGTGCCGCCCTGTCGGTTTACATGGGCGACCGCCGTGATGTTGTCTGACTGAATCAGCACCGGTTGGTTTTGAAGCAGGGGTCTTGCTTGACTTAGGGCATTGTAAATGGCCCTTAGTTCCAGAATATTTATGTGTAGTGACATTTCCTGGATTGACCATAGTCCCTGGAAGTTTCTTCCCTGTGTGACTGCCCCCCAGCCTCGAAGGCTGGCATCCGTGGTCACCAGGACCCAGTCCTGTATGCCGAATCTGCGGCCCTCTTGAAGATGAGCACTCTACAGCCACCACAGCAGAGACACCCTGGTCCTTGGAGACAGGGTTATCAGCCGATACATCTGAAGATGCGATCCGGACCATTTGTCCAACAGGTCCCACTGAAAAGTTCTTGCATGGAACCTGCCGAATGGAATTGCTTTGTAGGACTCGCGTGCAGTGATGCACCGACACCTGTCTTGGTTTCAGGAGGCCTCTGACTAGAGATGACAGCTCCTTGGCTTTCTCCTCCGGGAGAAATACTTTTTTCTGGTCTGTGTCCAGAACCATCCCCAGTAACAAAAGACGTGTCGTAGGTGTTATGATTCCAGTACTCCTGACCGGAGGAGATCTTATGACAATAGCCAGAGTACTGGAAGGGAATGCTGGTTACGGGAGCAGGAAAGACTAGTTGCCCCTGGCGCCCTAACTCTATTGTCTCACCCGTGCTATCGGAAATCCCTTGCGAGACTATGGTTTCTTGAGCCCCTGGCAGCCACGTTTGAAAGGCGGATTATGTCTGCCCAACTCCGGTGCCCCCCGGTCTTAGTGAGAGACAAAGGGAAATCCGAGGCAGGATGATGACAAGAGGACCTCTGACTAACAACAGGCCAAGGGCAACAAGCTAACTAACCAAACCTGAAGTATGTGCGGAAAAACCGCCAGGTAAAAGGACAACCAAAATCCACTAGTCCATAACTCCTACCCAGCACCGCTGGATACCAGAGTGGATCTGTGGGAGCGGAATCCTCCGCAAAATGCTCCGAAACACAATTAATAAGTAATAAATAATAAAGCGGCCAAGC
Source organism: Pseudophryne corroboree (assembly GCF_028390025.1). NCBI lineage: Eukaryota > Metazoa > Chordata > Amphibia > Anura > Myobatrachidae > Pseudophryne > Pseudophryne corroboree. The sequence continues at coordinate 146,690,077 of NC_086446.1, read as the reverse complement.
CGCAACACACGGCAACGCCGCGACTCACGAACACCACTGGATGTTTAAACGGTGCTCAGTCAGGACTCCAGGAACAAGATGACGACTTCCGAGTGCAGGACAACTGAGGACTGGAACGACCGGATACAGCAAGACTGGAAACACTCTCAGCAAACAGAGACAGCATGCAGGAAGCTATTACCGGCGTCTGTGTGAGGCACTGCAAGAGCATATAAACTGAAGCCCTCCAATCAACTGCTGACAGGGCTAATTGCGTGGATGCCGTGCAGCTGCCTTGCTGCACGTCCAGGAAACAGGTGCCCTACTTAATTTAAATGGACCCAGCAACGGGGAACGCGGTCCGCCAGTGGCGTCCCCGTTGCTAGGGTCCGTGCGGCTCCGTGCGCCCGGCGTCTAGCGTTGCCAGGGAGCCGGCGGCTGTACGCGTATGGCGTCCCTGGTTGCTAGGCGCCGGGCCGCACCGACGAGCGGACCCCGGCGCCTAACAGTACCCCCCCCTTGAGGAGGGGTCAAGGAACCCCTAAAGCCAGGTTTCTGAGGAAATTCCCGAAAAAATGCCCTCTTGAGCCTCGGGGCATGGAGATCCTTATCCAGGACCCAAGACCTTTCCTCTGGACCATAGCCTCTCCAGTGCACCAGAAAATAAAGCCGACCCCGGGACAATTTGGAATCGAGAACCTTCTCCACCAAGAACTCCTGTTGTCCCTGTACATCTACTTGAGATTTCCCCTGAGAGATCTTCCGAGGAAATCTACTGGAAGAAACGTATGGTTTCAACAGGGAACAATGGAACGTATTTCCGATCCGGAGAGCTCTTGGTAAACGTAACCGGAAAGCAACTGGGTTGATTTTTTTAATAATATGAAATGGTCCAATAAATTTGGGGCCCAATCTAGCTGAGGATTGTCGAAGTCTAATGTTACGAGTCGACAACCATACCCTATCTCCCACCTTAAAAGTGCAAGGACGTCGGAGCCTGTCAGAAAATTTTTTCTCTCGAAAGGCCGCTTTTCTGAGAGCAAGGTGCACTTTTTTCCAAATGACTCTGAGATGAGAGGTTAAGGTTAGCGAGGAAACTGAAGAATGTTGAAAAAAAGAATTAGCTCTGGGGTGAAAACCAAAAACTGAAAAGAATGGAGACACATTAGTGGAGGAATGACAAGAATTATTGTAAGCAAACTCCGCCAAAGGAAGAAACTCGGACCAATCATTCTGGAGTTTGGCTGAGTACAAACGCAAATACTGTTTCAATGATTGGTTAACTCGCTCGGTTTGCCCGTTGGACTGGGGATGGTAGCCGGATGTTAAAGACAATTTCATCTTTAATGAAGCACAAAAAGACCTCCAGAATTGTGCAATGAATTGTGGACCCCGATCAGAAACAATATCAGTGGGCAACCCATGAAGTCTGAAAACATGGCGGAGAAACAAAACAGCCAATCCCTGGGCAGATGGCAGTCGGGGAAGAGCAATGAAATGAGCCATCTTGCTAAAACGGTCCACTACCACCCATATGACTCGGAATCCGGCTGACAGAGGGAGGTCTACCACAAAATCCATGGAAATATGAGACCATGGCCTGAGAGGAACATTTAAGGGCATAAGTTGCCCGATAGGCAAGGAACGGGGAACCTTATGCTGTGCACAGACCTGACAAGAAAAAACAAACTCCTTAATGTCTTTAGAAAGACCAGGCCACCATACTGAGCGGGAGACTAATTCCAAAGTCTTAGAGATCCCTGGATGCCCGGCAACTTTGCTATCATGAAACTCAGTCAAAACAGTAGCTCTCAAAAACTCAGGGACGTAAAGACGACCAGCAGGAGTATTTCCAGGAGCTTGATGTTGAAGCTGCTTTAACTGGGTAAATAAATCTTGTGTGAGGCCTGCCCGAATGACTGAAGACGGAAGTATGGGAGTAACAGGACTGTTATTATGAACTGGAAGAAAACTGCGTGACAGGGCATCCGCCTTGGTATTCTTGGAACCTGGCCTGAAAGTGATAATAAACTTGAAACGAGTAAAAAATAAAGCCCAACGAGCCTGCCGGGCATTCAGCCGCTTAGCTGATTCGATGTACTGAAGATTTTTGTGGTCAGTCAATACTGAAATGGTATGTGTTGCTCCCTCAAGCCAATGCCTCCACTCCTCGAAAGCCCATTTAATAGCCAGTAACTCCCGGTTACCAACGTCGTAGTTGGATTCAGCGGATGAGAATTTCCTGGACATAAAGGCACAAGGATGTAGTTCCAGAGACTCCGGATCCTTTTGAGATAGGATAGCCCCCACTCCAACCTCCGAGGCATCAACCTCAACAACGAAGGGCAATTCTGGGTTGGGATGTCTGAGGACTGGAGCTGAGACAAAAGCTTGTTTCAAGGCCTGAAAGGATAACTCAGCTTCACGTGACCAGTTGGTAGGATCCGCTCCCTTCTTAGTCAGTGCCACAAGGGGAGCAACCAGGTCGGAAAAAGAATGAATAAATCTTCTATAATAATTCGCAAACCCTAAAAAGCGCTGAATTGCTTTTAAATTGGTGGGTTGCGCCCAACTAAGGATGGCTTGGAGCTTCTTAGGTTCCATGCAGAATCCCCGAGGGGAAATAATGTACCCTAAAAAGGATTCCTCCGTGACATGAAACTCACACTTCTCCAGCTTGGCATATAGATGATTTTCACGTAATTTTTGAAGAACCTGACGCACCTGGGTAACATGTTGTTCAATTGAGTCAGAATAAATCAGGATGTCGTCTAAGTAAACGACCACGAATCTTCCTAGGAAGTCACGGAGCACATCGTTAATGAGATCCTGGAAAACTGCTGGAGCGTTAGACAAGCCGAACGGCATCACCAGATACTCGTAGTGACCCGACTGAGTACTGAATGCAGTCTTCCACTCATCTCCAGACTTGATTCGGATGAGGTTATACGCTCCCCTTAGGTCAATTTTAGAAAAAATCACAGCCGAACGCAGCTGATCAAAGAGGACAGAAATCAGCGGCAGAGGATAAGTATTTTTAACTGAGATCTTATTCAGGGCTCTAAAGTCAATGCAAGATCTGAGTGATCCATCTTTTTTTTCCACAAAGAAGAAGCCTGCACTTAAAGGGGATTTAGATGGCCTAATAAATCCTTTCCCTAGGCTCTCCTTAACATACTCATTCATGTCCGCAGTTTCTGGCCCGGATAAAGCATATAACCTTCCCTTTGGCAATGTGGCACCAGGAATTAGCTCAATAGCACAATCATAAGGCCGATGGGGAGGCAGAATGTCCGCATTGCCCTTGGAAAACACATCAACAAAGTCCTGGTATTCCACGGGAATGAGTTCAGGAATGGCAGTTGCTATTCTGACGGGAAACATAATACATTCCTTATTACAGATGGTACCCCATTGTGAAATCTCCCCCGACCGCCAATCAATGGTGGGATTATGAAAGGCCAGCCAAGGGTGACCCAGAACCACTGGAACTGCTGGGCAATGGGTAAGGAAGAACTCGATCTTTTCGGAATGAAGAGCTCCTACCGTAAGTAGTACAGGGGGTGTACAGAGGGAAATAACCCCATTGGACAAATGACTCCCATCTAAACCATGCATGGTGACACACCTACCCAAGGCTAACTGAGGAATGCCTAAGGCCTTGGCCCAAGTTAAGTCCATAAAGTTCCCTGCAGCTCCACTGTCAACAAAAGCCGACACCGAAGAACTGGGGCTGCCAAAGGAAACTTTAGCTGGGACTAAAAGGGAGTTATTCGAGGAGATAAGCTGCAGACCGAAGTGAACCCCCTCACAATTCACTTGGTCGAGGCGTTTCCCGACTTGTTCGGACAATTACGGGCAAAATGTCCCTTACCCCCACAGTACAAACAAAGACCAGAGTTTTGCCTTCTGGCTCTTTCTTCTGGAGACAGCCGGGAGAGACCCATCTGCATGGGCTCCTCTACGTCCTCAGGAATGGAATATACACATGGAGTAGACCTGACAGGTGCTCCTTTTCAGCCCTCCGCTCTCTGAGACGACGATCAATCTTAATAGAAAGCTCCATGAGTTTATCGAGAGTCTCAGGAGCGGGATACTGAAGGAGACTGTCTTTTATAGACTCTGATAAGCCGAGGCGAAACTGACTGCGCAGGGCTGGGTCATTCCAGCCACAGTCGTTCGACCAACGGCGAAACTCCGTACAATAAACCTCTGCAGGATTTCTACCCTGTCTGAGAGCGCGCAACTGACTCTCAGCGGATGCCTCTCTATCAGGGTCATCATACAAAAGCCCTAAAGACCCAAAAAAAGCGTCTACTGACAACAACACCGGATCCTCTGCTTTTAAACCAAATGCCAAGGTCTGAGGATCCCCCTGGAGCAAAGAAATAATAATCCCGACCCGCTGAGATTCAGTACCTGAGGAGATCGGTCTTAAACGAAAATAAAGTTTACAGGATTCTTTAAAATTAAAAAACTCTTTCCTATCACCAGAAAAACGGTCAGGCAAGTGCATTTTTGGTTCAGGGACTACCCTCGGGGAAGTTCGTAAAAGATCTTCCTGCGACTTCACCCGAAGGGAAAGATCCTGAACCATCTGAGTAAGTTCTTGAATCTGGCTGACTAGGAGCTGACCAGGATTTGGCCCTAAACCTGTGGGATTCATGAGGCCGATAACTCTTACAAAACTGAATAAGGAAAAAATTAAACCCTGTTTTAATTTTAAGTTTTGGTATTGGGCCGGTAATAATGTTATGATTCCAGTACTCCTGACCGGAGGAGATCTTATGACAATGGCCAGAGTACTGGAAGGGAATGCTGGTTACGGGAGCAGGAAAGACTAGTTGCCCCTGGCGCCCTAACTCTATTGTCTCACCCGTGCTATCGGAAATCCCTTGCGAGACTATGGTTTCTTGAGCCCCTGGCAGCCACGTTTGAAAGGCGGATTATGTCTGCCCAACTCCGGTGCCCCCCGGTCTTAGTAAGAGACAAAGGGAAATCCGAGGCAGGATGATGACAAGAGGACCTCTAACAACAGGCCAAGGGCAACAAGCTAACTAACCAAACCTGAAGTATGTGCGGAAAAACCGCCAGGTAAAAGGACAACCAAAATCCACTAGTCCATAACTCCTACCCAGCACCGCTGGATACCAGAGTGGATCTGTGGGAGCGGAATCCTCCGCAAAATGCTCCGAAACACAAATAATAAGTAATAAATAATAAAGCGGCCAAGCCGCAACACACGGCAACGCCGCGACTCACGATCACCACTGGATGTTTAAACGGTGCTCAGTCAGGACTCCAGGAACAAGATGACGACTTCCGAGTGCAGGACAACTGAGGACTGGAACGACCGGATACAGCAAGACTGGAAACACTCTCAGCAAACAGAGACAGCATGCAGGAAGCTATTACCGGCGTCTGTGTGAGGCACTGCAAGAGCATATAAACTGAAGCCCTCCAATCAACTGCTGACAGGATGCCGTGGATGCCGTGCAGCTGCCTTGCTGCACGGCCAGGAAACAGGTGCCCTACTTAATTTAAATGGACCCAGCAACGGGGAACGCGGTCTGCCAGTGGCGTCCCCGTTGCTAGGGTCCGTGCGGCTCCGTGCGCCCGGCGTCTAGCGTTGCCAGGGAGCCGGCGGCTGTACGCGTACGGCGTCCCTGGTTGCTAGGCGCCGGGCCGCACCGACGAGCAGACCCCGGCGCCTAACAGTAGGGACCAGCTGTGACTTTGGAATATTTAGAATCCAACCGTGCTGTTGTTGCACCTCCTAAGATAGTGCTACCCCGACCAACAACTGCTCCCTGGACCTCGCCTTTATCAGGAGATCGTCCAAGTACGGGATAATTAAAACTCCCTTTTTTCGAAGGAGTATCATCATTTCGGCCATTACCTTTGTAAATACCCTCGGTGCCGTGGACAGACCGAACGGCAACGTCTGGAATTGGTAATGACAATCCTGTACCACAAATCTGAGGTACTCCTGGTGAGGATGGTAAATGGGGACATGCAGGTAAGCATCCTTGATGTCCAGAGATACCATGTAATCCCCCTCATCCAGGCTTGCAATAACCGCCCTGAGCGATTCCATCTTGAACTTGAATTTTTTTATATATGTGTTCAAGGATTTCAAATTTAAAATGGGTCTCACCGAACCGTCCGGTTTCGGTACCACAAACATTGTGGAAAAGTAACCCCGTCCTTGTTGAAGGAGGGGCACCTTGACTATCACCTGCTGGGAATACAGCTTGTGTATTGCCTCTAACACAGCCTCCCTGCCCGAGGGAGTTGTTGGCAAGGCAGATTTGAGGAAACGGCAGGGGGGAGACGTCTCGAATTCCAGCTTGTACCCCTGAGATACTACTTGAAGGATCCAGGGATCAACCTGTGAGCGAGCCCACTGATTGCTGACGTTTTTGAGACGGGCCCCCACCATACCTGGCTCCGCCTGTGGAGCCCCAGCGTCATGCGGTGGACTTAGAGGAAGCGGGGGAGGGCTTTTGCTCCTGGGAACTGGCTGTCTGCTGCAGCTTTTTCCCTCTACCTCTGCCTCTGGGCAGAAAGGACGCGCCTTTAACCCGCTTGCCCTTATGGGGCCGAAAGGACTGTACCTGATAATACGGTGCTTTCTTTGGCTGTGAGGGAACATGGGGTAAAAATGCTGACTTCCCAGCTGTCGCTGTGGAAACGAGGTCCGAGAGACCATCCCTGAACAACTCCTCACCTTTATAAGGCAAAACTTCCATGTGCCTTTTAGAATCTGCATCCCCTGTCTACTGCCGGGTCCATAACCCTCTCCTGGCAGAAATGGACATTGCGCTTATTTTAGATGCCAGCCGGCAAATATCCCTCTGTGCATCTCTCATGTATAAGACTGCGTCTTTTATATGCTCTATGGTTAGCAATATAGTGTCCCTGTCTAGGGTATCAATATTTTCCGACAGGGAATCTGACCACGCAGCTGCAGCACTGCACATCCATGCTGAAGCAATAGCTGGTCTCAGTATAATACCTGTGTGTGTATATGTAGACTTCAGGATAGCCTCCTGTTTCCTATCAGCAGGCTCCTTTAGGGCGGCCGTATCCGGAGATGGTAGTGCCACCTTCTTTGACAAGCGTGTGAGCGCTTTATCCACCCTAGGGGATGTCTCCCAACGTGACCTATCCGCTGTCGGGAATGGGTACGTCATTAGTAACCTTTTAGAAATTACCAGTTTCTTATCGGGGGAAGCCCACGCTTCTTCACACACTTCATTTAACTCATCAGATGGGGGAAAAACCACTGGTAGTTTTTTCTCCCCAAACATAATACCCTTTTTTGTGGTAGCTGGGGTAATATCAGAAATGTGCAACACATTTTTCATAGCCTCAATCATGTAACGTGTGGCCCTATTGGAAGTTACATTAGTCTCATCGTCGTCGACACTGGAGTCGGTATCCGTGTCGACATCTGTGTCTGCCATCTGAGGTAGCGGGCATTTTAGAGCCCCTGATGGCTTTTGAGACGCCTGGGCAGGCACGGGCTGAGAAGCCAGCTGTCCCATATTTGGTATGTCGTCAAACCTTTTATGTAAGGAGTTGACACTTTCACGTAATTCCTTCCATAAGTCCATCCACTCAGGTGTCGGCCCCGCAGGGGGTGACATTACATTTATTGGCATCTGCTCCGCCTCCACATAAGCCTCCTCATCAAACATGTCGACACAGCCGTACCGACACACCACACACACACAGGGAATGCTCTGACAGAGGACAGGACCCCACAAAGCCCTTTGGGGAGACAGAGAGAGAGTATGCCAGCACACACCAGAGCGCTATATAACACAGGGATAAACACTATAACCGAGTGATTTTCCCTTATAGCTGCTTATATATCTACTACTGCGCCTAAATTTAGTGCCCCCCCTCTCTTTTTTACCCTTCTGTAGCTTGAAACTGCAGGGGAGAGCCTGGGAGCGATCCTTCCAGCGGAGCAGTGAGGGAAAAATGGCGCCAGTGTGCTGAGGGAGATAGCCGCGCCCCTTTTTCGGCGGACTTCTCCCGCTTTTTCCTGGATCTCTGGCAGGGGTATTTTTCACATATATAGCCTCTAGGTCTATATATTGTGATTTTTTATGCCAGCCAAGGTGTTAATATTGCTGCTCAGGGCGCCCCCCCCCCCCCCCCAGCGCCCTGCACCCATCAGTGACCGGAGTGTGAGGTGTGCATGAGGAGCAATGGCACACATCTGCAGTGCTGTGCGCTACCTTGTTGAAGACCGAAGTCTTCTGCCGCCGATTTTCAGGACCATCTTCTTGCTTCTGGCTCTGTAAGGGGGACGGCGGCGCGGCTCCGGACGATCGAGGTCGGGCCTGTATTCGATCCCTCTGGAGCTAATGGTGTCCAGTAGCCTAAGATGCCCAAGCTAGCTGCAAGCAGGTAGGTTCGCTTCTTCTCCCCTTAGTCCCTCGTAGCAGTGAGTCTGTTGCCAGCAGATCTCACTGAAAATAAAAAACCTAAAATTATACTTTCTTTTCTAGGAACTCAGGAGAGCCCCTAGTGTGCATCCAGCTCAGCCGGGCACAAGATTCTAACTGAGGTCTGGAGGAGGGTCATAGAGGGAGGAGCCAGTGCACACCAGGTAGTCCTAAAGCTTTCTTTAGTTGTGCCCAGTCTCCTGCGGAGCCACTATTCCCCATGGTCCTTACGGAGTCCCAGCATCCACTTAGGACGTCAGAGAAATAATATGTAGAATAGTGCAGTGACACAATCCCACTTATGTCCGTGTATTAAATATATGCAATATGAACCTTATGCGGTGTAGATAAATACTGGTACTAGATGTTAGTACCAATCATCTGCCTATTACCAGAGACAGACACTGCCCCACAACTTATTAATTATAAAATATAGCAGGTTCAGCGACACAGTATACCGTGCAGAAGATAGGTGCACAGGTAATCTAGTGGAGTGATGCCGCACAAAAAATAAGCATAAGCAGTTTAATGAGCCGATGGAGTTCTATGATAAAGGCCAGCAATATGTTGGTAGCTGTAATAGCAGTGATAATTGTGATGCTGCTTTATTGTTCTAAAGTACAACATGTACAGCGGCATAATCCACCGCACAAGGGATAAATACACAGGCGTTCTGGTGGACTAATGGAGTTCTGTAGTAAAGGTATACAGTGTGTTGACAGCTATAATAGTAATGGCAATCGCTATCCCCTATACGTGTGTCGATTTATACATTCACTACTGACACTTTCATGCACAAGACAGTAATGTAGGGGAGTAGCATTGGCTTTACAATAATGTACAACCTTAGGGAGTTTGCACTGGGAATATCTCCTTCATGCAGTGGTGCAAGTAAAAAAATTGTCTTATAGGCACTGTGTGCGCCAAATAAATGGGTGTGGCCAAATGCCACATGGGGCGTGGCCAATAAAAATGGGGGCATGATACACTTTTGGGTGGAGGGGCAGATACATACTTGACCCCAATAGTGCCAGATACACGGTGCACCACAGTGCCACATATACATTGCTCCACAGTGCCAGATACACATTGCCTCACTGTGCCAGATACACAAATGAACCCAGAGTGCCAGATATACATTGCTGCACAGTGCCAGATACACAAATGCCCCCGTGTCAGATATACATTGCCCCCCAGTGCCAGATACAGAAATGCCCCCACAGTGCCAGATAAACATGTCCCCCCCAGTGCCAGATATGCCCACAGTGACAGATACAGAAATGCCCCCACAGTGCCAGATATGCTCCCAGTGCCAGATACACGTCCCCGCAGTGCCAGATATGTCCCCAGTGCCAGATACACATGTTCCCCAACCGCCAGATACACATGTCCTCCCAGTGCTAGGTAAACATGCCCTCCCCCTCCCCTGCTGCTGGTCTGTGTGTGAGGGGAGAGCGCAGCCTGCGCCACTCCTGCCCCTCAGTCTCCAGCTGCGGATGACTACCTTCAATTCAGCGCCGATCCGTGAGCCAATCAAAGCTCGCGGTCCGGCAGCCAATCAGGAGCCTTGGCTGCCGGTCCGCAAGCTCTGATTGGCTCACGGGCCGGCGCTGAATTGAAGGGAGACGCTGAGGGGCAGGAGAGGCGCACGCTGCGCTCTCCTCCACTCAAGCAGCAGCGGCGGTGAGCAGCAGCAGCAGAGGTAGGGAGGGAGTGGCGGCCCGTCGGCGGTGGGTACGGCATACCCATGGCTAAATTCTTAAGGGTACGCCGTACCCACCCATACCCGCCCACTTGCACAGCTGCCTTCATGTGAATATATTGCTGCCCAGAGAGCTACATTTATGGGTTTGGGAGAACTTCTCATCTATCACCACTCTGGAGATGGGAAAAAATATCTACAAGAGATTATATACTTTGTTGCTGATCTTATCCCAGAGACTGGATTACTACAATGCTTGGGTTGATCATAAATTCAGACGCGTTGGCCAAGAACTTTTTGTTATATGTTTGTATGCTCTAGGTGTCACACACTGGAGATGTTTCCAGACCAGGTTAGAAAACTCTGCCCTAACAATGGTGGTCATTCCGAGTTGTTCGCTCGGTAAATTTCTTCACATCGCAGCGATTTTCCGCTTAGTGCGCATGCGCAATGTCCGCACTGCGATTGCGCCAAGTAAATTTGCTATGCAGTTAGGAATTTTACTCACGGCATTGCAAGGTTTTTTCTTAGTTCTGGTGATCGGAGTGAGATTGACAGGAAGTGGGTGTTTCTGGGCGGAAACTGGTCGTTTTATGGGCGTGTGAGAAAAAATGCTACCGTTTCTGGGAAAAACGCGGGAGTGGCTGGAGAAACGGAGGAGTGTCTGGGCGAACACTGGGTGTGTTTGTGACGTCAAACCAGGAACGACAAGCACTGAACTGATCGCACTGGCAGAGTAAGTCTCCAGCTACTCAGAAACTGCAGAGATGTCTTTTCGAAATATTGCGAATCTTTCGTTCGCAATTTTAAGATGCTAAGATTCACTCCCAGTAGGCGGCGGCTTAGCGTGTGCAAAGCTGCTAAAAGCAGCTTGCGAGCGAACAACTCGGAATGAGGGCCAATAAGGGGTACATTTACTAAAGTGCAGGCTTTTAGAAGTGGAGATGTTGCCCATAGCAAACAATTAGATTGTAGCTATTATCTTCTAGTAGGTGCTAGATACACAAACCGAATCTGATTGGTTGCTATAGGCAACATCTCCACTTCTAAAAACCCACACTTTAGTGAACATTCCCCCAAGTCCAAGCAACTTTTCCAATTTCTCTCTCTCTAAGGGCCCCATCTAACAACGGCACTTATTACCAGCTGAATATTTTGTAAGTATCTCTGTGATACTAATGAATGTGCCATTGTTATTTCGCATTACTTACCCCTAGGGTGTAGTCCCCCTGCCTGGCGGCATCCTCAACTCTGTTGCTGGAAGTCTACTGCTGCCAGTGATGGGTTGCTGTGTCATGCAGCCATTCTGTACACTGACACTTTCATCCGGTGGGGACCCGGCAGTGCTATCGCCATCTATGAATGGCGTAAGCAGTACAGTGATGGTGTTAAATACTGAAAGGAGTGCTAAAGGGCTTATGTCTCGTTGTTAAATGGGGCCCTATGGTTTAATACCTTTCCCATGAGTCTTGAGAAGACCAATAATTACTGAGTCACCCAACAGGTTTTAAGCTGAGGTACTTAGTTACCTTCTTGGTGTTGTTCAAGATTGTGGTCGGTCACATAAGCATCAGGTGTTGACGTTCAGCAAATCTTGCAGGGGAGCGTGAGGGAATACCTTATTCCTTATCAGAGGGGCAGCGGAATGGCAGGGTCACAGAGGAACAATTCATGGTCCATTGGAGCAAATTCAAATTATGGAGCTAATTATGAATAACTTTGCCTTTACAACAGATAGGGACTGATTCAGAGGGGCACACAATTCACTTGCAGTGCGTAGGTCCACATAGTTGGGCAAATAATTACAACTGCGCATGTGCGAGCAATTAAAACAACTCCTTTGGCACATGAGTGACACTCAGTGTGCGCACAAAGGTGCTGTTGCGTTTGGGATATAGTAACATAGTAACTAAGGTTGAAAAAATAAGATTTTAAACCTACCGGTAAATCTTTTTCTCCTAGTCCGTAGAGGATGCTGGGGACTCCGTAAGGACCATGGGGTATAGACGGGCTCCGCAGGAGACATGGGCACTATAAAAAACTTTTAGTATGGGTGTGCACTGGCTCCTCCCTCTATGCTCCTCCTCCAGACCTCAGTTAGAGAACTGTGCCCAGAGGAGATGGACAATATGAGGAAAGGATTTTGTTAATCTAAGGGCAAGATTCATACCAGCCCACACCAAGCATACCATATTACCTGGAAACATGCAACCAGTTAACAGTATGAACAAAATACAGCATCAGTCAAAGGCCCTCATTCCGAGTTGTTCGCTCGCAAGCTGCTTTTAGCAGCTTTGCACACGCTAAGCCGCCGCCTACTGGGAGTGAATCTTAGCTTATTAAAATTGCGAACGAAAGATTAGCAGAATTGCGAATAGACACTTCTTAGCAGTTTCTGAGTAGTTCCAGACTTACTCGGCATCTGCGATCAGTTCAGTGCTTGTCGTTCCTGGTTTGACGTCACAAACACACCCAGCGTTCGCCCAGACACTCCTCCGTTTCTTCAGCCACTCCCGCGTTTTTCCCAGAAACGGTAGCGTTTTTTCGCACACACCCATAAAACGGCCAGTTTTCGCCCAGAAACACCCACTTCCTGTCAATCACATTACGATCACCAGAACGAAGAAAAAACCTTGTAATGCCGTGAGTAAAATACCTAACTGCATAGCAAATTTACGTGGCGCAGTCGCACTGCGGACATTGCGCATGCGCATTAGCGACTAATCGCTTCGCTGCGAGAAAAAAATAACGAGCGAACAACTCGGAATGACCCCCAAAGACCGATTCCCACTGTAACATAACCCTTATGTAAACAACAACTTTATACAAGTCTTGAGAAGTAAGTCCGCACTGGGACGGGCGACCAGCATCCTCTACGGACTAGGAAAAAAAGATTTACCGTTAGGTTTAAAATCTTATTTTCTCTTACGTCCTAGAGGATGCTGGGGACTCCGTAAGGACGATGGGGTTTATACCAAAGCTCCAAACCGGGCGGGAGAGTGCGGATGACTCTGTAGCACCAATTGAGCAAACGCGAGGTCCTCATCAGCCAGGGTATCAAACTTATAGAATTTTGCAAAAGTGTTTGAACCCGACCAAGTAGCCGCTCGGCATAACTGCAAAGCCGAGACGCCGCGGGCAGCCGCCCAAGAAGAGCCCACCTTCCTAGTGGAATGGGCCTTTACCGAATTCGGTAACGGCAATCCAGCCGTAGAATGAGCCTGCTGAATCGTGTTACAGATCCAGCGAGCAATAGTCTGCTTCGACGCAGGCGCGCCAATCTTGTTGGCTGCATACAGGACAAACAGAGCCTCTGTTTTCCTAACCCTGACTACATAAATCTTTAAAGCCCTGACTACATCCAGGGACTTGGAGTCCTCCAAGTCACTCGTAGCTGCAGGCACCACGATAGGTTGGTTCATATGAAATGAAGACACCACCTTAAGTCCTCAATTCTGCTCTATCCACATGAAAAATCAAGAAGGGGCTCTTGTGAGACAAGGCCGCCAAGTCTGACACTCGCCTTGCCAAAGCTAAGGCCAACAACATGACCACCTTCCAGGTGAGAAATTTCAACTCAACCGTTTGAAGGGGCTCAAACCAGTGTGATTTAAGGAACTGTAACACCACGTTCAGGTCCCATGGTGCCACTGGGGGCACAAAAGGAGGCTGGATGTGCAGCACTCCCTTCACAAACGTTTGGACTTCTGGGAGAGAAGGCAATTCCTTCTGAAAGAATATTGACAGGGCCGAAATCTGTACCTTAATGGAGCCTAACTTCAGGCCCATATCCACTCCTGTCTGTAGGAAGTGGAGAAAACGGCCCAGATGGAAATCTTCCGTCTGGTTTCATTCTTGGTTTCACACCAAGAGACATACTTCCGGCAGATACGGTGATAATGTTTCGCCGTCACCTCCTTCCTAGCCTTTATTAGAGTAGGTATGACCTCCGGAGGAATACCTACCTTTTCCAGCTAGGATCAGGCGTTAAACCGCCATGCCGTCAAACGCAACCGCGGTAAATCTTGGAACACGCAGGGCCCCTGCTGTAACAGGTCCTCACTGAGAGGAAGAGGCCAAGGATCTTCTGTGAGCATTTCCCGAAGATCTGAATACCAGGCCCTTCGAGGCCAATCTGGAACAATGAGTATTATCTGTACTCTTTTTCGTCTTATGATCCTCAACATTTTTGCGATGAGAGGAAGAGGAGGAAACACATAGACCGACTGAAACACCCATGGTGTTACCAGGGCGTCTACTGCTATTGCCTGAGGGTCCCGGGACCTGGCACAATACCTCCGAAGCTTCTTGTTGAGGCGTGACTCCATCATGTCTATTTGAGGAATACCCCAGAGACCCGTTATCTCTGCAAAGACTTCTTGATGAAGTCCCCACTCTCCTGGATGGAGATCATGCCTGCTGAGGAAGTCCGCTTCCCAGTTGTCCACTCCCTGAATGAAGACAGCTGACAGAGCGCTTACGTAATTTTCCGCCCAGCGAAGAATCCTGGTGGCTTCCGCCATCGCGACTCTGCTCCTTGTCCCGCCTTGGCGGTTCACATGAGCCATGGCTGTGACATTGTCTGATTGAATCAGAACCGGTAGGTTGCGAAGAAGACTCTCCGCTTGTCGAAGGCCGTTGTATATGGCCCTTAATTTTAGCACGTTGATGTGCAGACAAGACTTCTGGCTTGACCATAGTCCCTGAAAATTTCTTCCTTGGGTGACTGCTCCCCATCCTCGGAGGCTCGCGTCCGTGGTCACCAGAACCCAGTCCTGAATGCCGAACCTGCGACCCACTAGAAGGTGAGCACTTTGCAGCCATCATAGAAGAGACACCCTGGCCCTGTGGGACAGTGTTATTTTCTGATGTATTTGTAGGTGGGACCCGGACCACTTGTCCAGGAGGTCCCACTGAAACGTCCTCGCATGAAACCTGCCGAAGGGAATGGCCTCGTAGGAGGCCACCATTTTTCCCAGAACTCGAGTGCATTTATGAACTGACACTCTTTTTGGCTTTAGCAGGTCTCTGACCATGTTCTGGAGGTTCTGGGCTTTTTCCAATGGTAGAAAAACCTTCTTTCGTTCCGTGTCCAGTATCATGCCTAGGAACGATAGTCGATTTGTTGGAACCAATTGCTACTTTGGCAGATTGAGAATTCAACCGTGCTGTTGGAGCACTCTCAGGGAGAGCGATTCGTTCTGCAGCAATTGATCCCTTGATCTCGCCTTTAACAGGAGATCGTCCAAGTATGGGATAATTGTGACTCCCTGCCTGCGCAGGATCACCATCATGTCCGCCATTACCTTGGTGAAAATCCTCGGGGCCGTGGAAAGCCCAAACGGCAACATCTGAAACTGGTAATGACAATCCTGTACAGTGAATCTCAGGTATTCCTGATGAGAGGGATATATGGGGACATGAAGGTAAGCATCCTTTATGTCTAGCAACACCATAAAATCCCCCCCTTCCAGGCTGGATATTACAGCTCGGAGCGATTCCATCTTGAATTTCAATCTTTTCAAGTACAGGTTTAGGGATTTTAGATTTAAAACGGGTCTGACCGAACCATCCGGCTTCGGGACCACAAACAGGGTCGAATAATATCCTTTTCCCTGTTGGACTAGGGGAACCCTGAGAATCACTTGCTGTTGACACAGCGTTTGAATTGCAGATAACACTACTTCCCTCTCTGGGGAAGAAGCTTGTAAGGCCGACTTGAAAAACCGGCACGGGGGCACCTCCTCGAATTCCAGCTTGTAGCCCTGGGAAACAATTTCCATTGCCCAAGGATCCACGTCTGACCGAACCCAGACGTGGCTGAAGAGTCAAATGCGTGCCCCCACCGGTGCGGACTCCTGTAGGGGAGCCCAAGCATCATGCGGTGGACTTAGTCGAAGCCGGGGAGGACTTCTGCTCCTGGGCACCAGCCGAAGCAGTTGTTCTTTTCCCTCTACCCTTACCTCTGGCAAGGAAGGAGGAGCCCCGACCTCTTCTGGACTTATGCGACCGAAAGGACTGCATCTGATACTGTGGAGTTTTCTTTTAATGTTGGGGAAAAAAAGGTAAAAAGGTAGATTTACACGCTGTAGCTGTGGAAACCAGGTCCGCGAGACCGTCCCCAAACAACACGTCACCCTTGTAAGGTAAAACCTCCATATGCTTTTTTGAGTCTGCATCACCCATCCATTGGCGGGTCCATAAAGATCTTCTCGCAGAAATAGCCATGGCATTGGCTCTGGAACCCAGCAAACCAATGTCTCTTTGAGCGTCTCTCATATATAAGACTGCGTCCTTAATATGGGCTAAAGTTAACAAAATGGTATCCCTATCTAGGGTATCAAGGTCAGCTGACAGGGTATCTGTCCAAGCTGCAACTGCGCTACATACCCATGCCGACGCAATTGCCGGTCTGAGCAAAGTACCAGTATGTGTATAAATAGACTTTAACATAGTCTCCTGCCTGCGGTGCGCAGGATCCTTGAGGGCCGCCGTGTCAGGAGACGGCAGCGCCACCTTCTTGGACAGGCGTGTTAAAGCCTTGTCCACGCTGGGAGAGGATTCCCAACGTACCCTGTCCTGCGTAGGGAAAGGGTATGCCATAAGAACCCTTTTGGGAATCTGCAGTTTCTTATCTGGAGATTCCAAAGCTTTTTCAAATAACTCGTTAAGTTCATGAGATGGGGGAAAGTTTACTACCTGCTTCTTTCCCTTAAACATGTGTACCCTCGTGTCGGGAACAGAGGGTTCATCAGTGATATGCAAAACATCCTTTATTGCAATAATCTTACACTGAATACTTTTTGTCACCCTAGGGTGCAATCTTGCTTTCTCATAGTCGGCACTGGAGTCAGAATCCGTGTTGGTTTCCGTGTCTACTATTTGTGACAAGGAACGTTTCTGAGACCCCGAAGGGCCCTGTGAGTCGGTCCAATCCGTGGATTGACCCCCTGTTGTCTCCCTGGACTCTGCTTTGTCCAGTCTCTTATGTAAGGATGCTACACTTGCATTTAACATATGCCACATATCCATCCATTCCTGAGTCGGCACTACCGACGGGGACTCAGCACTCAATTGCTTCACCCCCTCCTTGGACGAGCCTTCCGCTTCAAACATGTCGACACGCACGTACCGACACCCCACACACACCGGGATATAACTATAAGGGGACAATTCCCCAACCAGAGAGAGAGTATGCCAGCACAACCCAGCGCCAAACTGACACTGGAATAACCCAGATAGCGCTTTTATATTATAACAATAATTTTCCCACTCACTGCGCCAATATTGTGCCCCCCTCCTCTTTTTCCAGCCCTCTGATCCGTGTTCAGCAGGGGAGAGTCCGGGGAGCCAGCGTCTCTGCAGCTTCTGTGGAGAAAATGGCGCTGTTTAGTGTTGAGGGATCAAGCTCCGCATCCTCCAGCGGCGGGCTTCGGTCCCGCTCTGATTTTCAAAATATGGCAGGGGTTACTCTATTTACTGCCTCCGCAGCCTTACAGACCCTATTATGCCAGCCTTGAGGTTTATTGCTGCCCAGGGTGCCCCCCCCTGCGCCCTGCACCCATCTGTGCCTGCTCTGTGTGTGTGATGTGCGGGAGCAATGGCGCGCAGCGTTACCACTGCGCGCTTACCTCAGTGAAGATCTGAAGTCTTCTGCTGCCTTGAAGTCTCCTTTTCTTCTCATACTCACCCGGCTTCTATCTTTCGGCTCTGCGAGGAGGATGGCGGCGCGGCTCCGGTACGAACTGCAGGGTTAGACCTGCGTTCCGACTCCCTCTGGAGCTAATGGTGTCCAGTAGCCTAAGAAGCAGAGCCTATCATTTAAGTAGGTCTGCTTCTCTCTCCTCAGTCCCACGATGCAGGGAGCCTGTTGCCAGCAGTGCTCCTTGAAAATAAAAAACCTAACAAAATTCTTTAATCAGAGAAACTCAGGAGAGCTTCCCTGTAATGCACCCAGTCTCCTCTGGGCACAAGATCTAACTGAGGTCTGGAGGAGGGGCATAGAGGGAGGAGCCAGTGCACACCCATACTAAAAGTTCTTTATAGTGCCCATGTCTCCTGCGGAGCCCGTCTATACCCCATGGTACTTACGGAGTCCCCAGCGTCCTCTAGGACGAAAGAGAAAAAGACACAAATTAATGTTCATATATTCCTGTGTCTCCCAACACAACCTTAATTGTCAGATCTCAATCTTATTCACTCTCAACTCGTAGTTATTCCAACTTGAATTCCATGTGCAGAGATTAATGAATGGAGTTTTAGTACAACATGCAGTTATTTCCACAACGGTTAGTAGTTCAGACACACATGAAAAGCAGCATAGGATCATTAATTGTATACCATGCAATATACTTGCTTAAAATACCTCTCCCCCGTTGCTGTGAGGGTACTGAGGACTGGCAACTTTTCTCCAGAGTCCCAAGCAGGGAAAGCACTCCTCTTTATTCTCCCCTTAGCACTGGGGTAAGGCTATGAAGCAGCCGGCCGGCTCAAAGTGATGTGTCACCTGCAGGTAAATACAGCAGACTGCAGCAATAATGTCCCATACTTACACAGACTGCAGCAATAATGTCCCGTCCTTACAAACGCGTTTCTCCGCCTGTGGACCCTTATCGGCGGCTTCCTCAGTGTAATAAATGCCTCCCTGTACAGATAGGCATTTAAATACCGCATCCCGCGGTTTGCGCATGCGCACTCCCCATGCGGTTCAAGCCTCGTTCTCCGCAATACTCACTGGGCATGTGCAACTTAGATTCTCATACCTCAAGCCTCCCTTTCATTATACTCTATCAGGAAGTATTCTCTCCGCTAAGTAATTTCGCAGCTCACTAGATAATCTTATTATTGTCACCACAAAAACAGCCCAATGACTGCATTATAATATAATACATACTATAAACGAAAATTAAAATTAAAAGACACACACTTTTAATGTATATACACACATACTGGTATAGCTCAGCACAAGTTCTAATTATAGCGCCATCTGGCGTTTCTGATATATATATATATATATATATCTATCATTTTCCGTCAGACTCATTCTATATACCTATATATATACACACACAAGGCTTAGGCTTCAAGCCCTTTACCTATTTCTAGACATAACCCCATATATTTCTCTCAAAGGAGACAGCAACCCCCTTATATGAGACGCAGGCTACTGCACCAGGGGAAGGCTGACACCAACATTTGCACATTATCACAGATGTGACTCCAGCAACAGATGCAAGAGCAGAAGCAGTAGAAGCCATCTTTCAATCAGACCCATAATGTCCAATATTAAGCCAAGACAAAGGTTTTCAATGCATAGATAATCAATAGGTCGACATCATATGGTCGACATACATTAGGTCAACAGGTAAAAGGTAGACATCGCATAAGGTTAACAGGTTCAAAAGGTTGAGATGACAGTGGTCAGCACAAAACTGTATTATTTCCCCCCGCATATTTTTCAACCTTTACTTTATTTATCAACCATGTGGACTATGGGGTATATTCAATTCAAGTCGGATCCTTTCCGACAAGTGGCAGCCGGGCATCCTCATCCTCCCTGCGCTGCTGCTGCTCACCCCGGCCAGCTCCCCCTGCCCGGACCCAGAGCAGCTGCCCCTCATCCTGGGCTTCAAGCTGGTGAGCAGCGACCAGGAGAAATGGCTGTCAGAGAGCGGGGAGCTGCAGGTGACCGAGGGCAGCCACATCCAGCTGAGCTTCTACAGCATCACCCCCGTCTCATCTTCTCAATCTTACTTTCTTTAAAGTCGGATTGAGTGTTGAAAACTAGGCCAAAAACTGTTGCATTGGGCCACGTTTCTGACAAAAGCACTTGGATCCGCGGCTAGTCCACCGATCCACGTATTTTCCGACAAGTCAGGAATTCCCAAATTGTCGGAAAAAAACAACCCCTATTGAATAGGTCGAAACCCCTTCCGACCTAAATCGGTCAAAAACTGCGGTCCTTCGACAGCAATTGAATAAACCACTATGGGTCTAATTCAGACCTGATCGCTCCTCTGCAGAGGTCTGCAATCAGATAGCCACTGCCAAATAGAGAGTAAAAACCCACCCCGTTCAAGTGTTCGAATGCATGCGTACGCCGTACAAAAACTTAGCCAGACAGTGTACATCTGCAAAGCCACTCGCAACTCACTCACCATCGAATGATTTTTCCAGTGCGATACAAACAGGCTGATAGAAACCAGAGCTGACGTCACACACCCGCCCTGAAAAAGCTTCGGAACGCCTGCGTTTTTCCTGACACTCCAGAAAATGGCAAGTTACCACCCACAAATGACCGCTTCCTGTCAACCACCTTGCGTACGTCTAGCAATTGAAATTTTTGCGCCATTCTGACGCTGTTTGGGCTCACGCCGGCGCATTGCGGTGCATTTGGGAAGTATGGATGGTGCAGTGGTTAGCATTACTTCCTCACAGCACTGAGGTCATGGGTTTGATTCCGACCATGACCCTAACTGTGTGGAGTCTGTATATTCTTCCTGTACTTGCGTGGGTTTCTTCTGGGTACTCTGTTTTCCTACCACAATCCAAAAATATACTGGAAGGTTAATTGGGTCCCAACAAAATTAACCCTAGCGTGAATGCATATATGTGATAGGGAATATAGATTGTTATCTTCACTGGGGCAGGGACTGATGTGAATGTGCAAATATTCTCTGTAAAGTGCTGCGGAATATGTGCGCTATATAAATAACTGATAATAAATAAAATAAATAATAAGCATACGCAGTCATTCGATTATGGGGCCTAATTCTGAGTTGATCGCAGCAGCAATTTTGTTAGCAATTGGGCAAAACCAGGTGCACTGCAGGAGGGGCAGATATAACATGTACAGAGAGAGCTAAATTTGTGTGGGGTGTATTCAAACTGAAATCTAAATTGCAGTGTAAAAATAAAGCAGCCAGTACTTACCCTGCACAGAAACAAAATAATCCACCCAAATCTAACTCTCTCTGCAAATGTTATATCTGCCCCCCCTGCAGTGCACATGGTTTTGCCAAATTGCTAACAAACTTGCTGCTGCGATCAACTCAGAATTACCCCCATTGTCCGCTATGAAACATAGAAATGGATACAAAAAACCCTTTTAAAAACTGCGTCAACCTTTTTTGTGTCAACCGTTCCCTTGTCGACTTTTTGATCCTAGCAGTGGCAGTTGCTCGGTCATTCCTGGAAATAATTATATATCAGGTGTCACGATCCGGGTATCTGGACGCCAATACTTGCCTTTCAGATGTCTCCTGAGGCTGGCTCAGCGTTCCAAAGCCGGATTCCATCTGTCTCTACATACTGCACATCCCTCCTGTTACACTGAGACGCTGTCACAGAGCCGCCATGTTTGAAGTCTGCATGGCGTCTCCTGTCCTCCGCGGCCTCCGCCGCCACTCCTGTGTTATAAGTGCAGGTTGTCAGTGTGGTGTTCCATGCCTGCCGCGGCCTCCGCTGTCATCCATGAGTCTCAGCATGCAATTGTCAGTCTGGCGTCTCCTGTCCTCTGCAGCCGGCGCTGCCATTACAGTTATGTTTCCACATGGATTCCCAAACCAGTTTTCCCTCCAAGTTCTAACATGGGCGCAGCAATGTTGGATTCAATCACATGCTTCAGTTCCTCCAATCCACTGCCTGGAAATCTGCATAATTGCCCAGCCAATACCTGCATTGCTGCAGGTATAAGTATCCTGTGCCTGGGCTGGCAAATCGTCAGTGCTTTGTTTGTCATACCTTGTTCCAGTCTCTCTGCTCTGTGGTTGTTTCTCCAGGTTCCAGTTCCTGTCTCCAGCATCCACCAAGAGACCTGCACCTGCCTACCATCCTGCGGTGCAGCCTGACTCTGCGGTCTTCCGTGGCTGTTCTAGTTTCCAGCTTCCAGCTATTTCATCTGCTTCCAGCAGTATCCACTACCACTGGTAACCATCCTTCTACTCCTCTGTTTCCACGCTCCCTAGCATCTTACAGTTTCCACTCCGTGTATCATCACCTGGCTGGTTCCACCCAGCATTCATTCAGTGACTTTATCACCTGGCTGATCCCACTCAGCATTTACTCCGTGTCTTACCTCCTGGCTGGTTCTATCCAGCAAACACAACAGCTGATTCAAGTTACCAGCTTTATCTATTCCTTCTAATAAAGCTGGTAACTTGAATCAGCTGTTGTGTTTGCTGGATAGAACCAGCCAGGAGGTAAGACACGGCATGTTCCTTGGTTATCTGCACTACTGCAGCCAGGCCTGGTAAGGTTTTTCCATCAAGGACTTTAACAGCTGTTCTTAACCTACCAGTGCTCTGTTACAGCTTCCATGGTCAAAGTGTTCCAGGAATATTATTTATTGCCACTGTCATCATTTGCTGTCTGTTGTTACACGGAGTTTGTCAATAAACTTTTAATTTACTTTTACCTGGTTGTCATGGTCACACCTTCGGGTTTCCTTTTAACACTTACATGTCCAGGGGTCTGATTAAACCTCCCCGGTTTAAGTTCCTCTCAGCCCCTACAACTGAGGCTTCCTCCTGTCAGCTAAAACCCTCAGTTGTGACAGTAAGCACTGACCATATGAATCCAGCCGGAGACCAGGATCAAGCGGCCAGGCCGATGCAAGAACTGGCAGCCCGACTTGAACATCAACATCAGGAGGCTGCACAAGGCCACATTATCCGCTGTCTCCAGGATCTCTCTACGCGGCTGGACGGGATTCAAATGACCCTCTGTGGACCTGGCACGTCCGGTGCGTCCACAACAGTGATACCAGCTGTAACCCCACCCACCTTACCTATTTCCATTCCACGTCTTCATCTTCCAACGCCAGCAAAATTTGACGGATCTCCAAGGTTCTGCAGGGGATTTCTTAACCAATGCGAAATCCACCTTGAGCTTCAACCTGGCAATTTCCCCAGTGACCGTACTAAGATTGCCTATATCATTTCCCTTCTCAGCGGCTCAGCCCTTGACTGGGCATCACCTTTATGGGAGAAGTCTGATCCCCTGCTGTCCTCCTATACGGACTTTGTGGCAACATTCATGCGCATCTTCGACGAGCCAGGCCGGGTAACCTCTGCTTCATCTGAGATTCTCCGTTTACGCCAGGGAACACGTACTGTGGGACAGTATCTCATACAGTTCAAAATCCTGGCATCCGAACTGGGATGGAACGACGAGGCCCTGTATGCTGCATTCTGGCATGACTTATCAGAACGCATTAAGGATGAGTTAGCTACCAGAGACTTGCCCTCTAAGTTGGATGAGCTATTTTCACTATGCATGAAGGTTGATCTACGGTTTAGAGAGAGAGCAACTGAACGAGGAAGATCATCTACTCCTAAACCTTCTGCTCCTCCTCCTCCTCGTCAACCATCTCCATCCAAGGATGAGCCCATGCAAATTGGCTGTTCCCGTCTATCTCCTGCTGAGCGCTGAAGACGTCTCTCTGAGTCTCTCTTTCTCTATTGTGCAGCTCCGTCTCACATTATCACTGCCTGTCCCAAATGTCCGGGAAACTCCAAATCCTAGCTCGCCAAGGAGAGGGCCGGCTAGGAGTAATGATCTCCTCTCCATCTCCTCATGATTGTAATCTCCCAGTCTCGCTTCAAATTGCTCAATGTTACAGGAACGTCATTGCCGTACTTGATTCCGGAGCAGCTGGGAATTTTGTAACCGAGGCTTATGTTAAGCGGTGGTCCCTACCCACCGAGAGACTTTCCTCGTCCATCTCCTTGACTGCCGTGGATGGCAGCAAGATTTTTGACACAGTTATTTCTCTAAGGACTCTACCAGTTCGTCTGAGAGTGGGAGTTCTTCATTCAGAATTTATTTCCTTTTTAGTGATTCCAAGAGCCACACATCCAGTGGTTTTGGGCCTTCCATGGCTCCGTCTTCATAATCCATCGATTGACTGGATGACTACGCAGATACTAGCATGGGGTCCCTCCTGTGCTGAGACCTGTTTGTCCAAAGTGCTTCCTGTTTGTTCTTCTTTCCCCAGGTCGTCTGATGTTCCACTTCCTCCATATCAAGACTACACGGACATGTTCAGTAAGGCTTCCGCTGATATCTTTCCTCCTCATAGAGAATGGGACTGCCCAATTGATCTCATTCCAGGGAAGGTTCCACCTCGAGGCCGAACTTATCCGTTGTCTCTGCCTGAGACGCACTCCATGGAGGAGTACATCAAAGAGAACCTGGCGAAGGGTTTTATCCGACCTTCTTCTTCTCCAGCTGGCGCAGGCTTCTTCTTCGTTAAGAAGAAAGACGGTGGTCTGCGGCCGTGCATCGACTACAGAGGTCTGAACGACATTACCATCAAGAACCGATATCCTTTACCCTTGATTACAGAGCTCTTCGATAGAGTCAGCGGAGCAACCACCTTTACAAAGTTGGATTTGAGGGGTGCCTACAATCTCATCCGGATCCGTGAGGGTGACGAGTGGAAGACCGCCTTTAACACCCGTGATGGACATTATGAGTACCTCGTCATGCCCCTTGGATTGAGCAATGCTCCAGCTGTCTTCCAGCATTTCGTGAATGAGATTTTCAGAGACATCTTATACCGCCATGTCGTGGTTTATCTAGATGATATCCTCATCTTTGCCAATCATCTAGAGGAATATCGTTACTGGGTAAAGGAGGTTCTGTCCCGTCTCCGTGTCAATCATCTCTATTGCAAATTGGAGAAATGTGTGTTTGAAGTTAAATCCATTCAGTTCCGGACTAGAGATGTATCCTGAGAAACTAAAAGCAATCCAGAATTGCCCGATACCCTTAACCATCAAAGGGGTCCAGAGGTTCTTAGGGTTCGCCAATTATTACAGAAAGTTTATACAAGACTTTTCCACCATTGTGGCGCTTATCACTGCATTAACCAAGACGGGTGCTAACCCGTCCAAGTGGTCTGAAGAAGCTACGCAAGCTTTTTATCTTTTAAAGCAACGTTTCATCTCTGCACCAGTTCTGAAACAGCCCGACATCGACTCTCCTTTCATCTTAGAGGTAGATGCCTCCTCCGTTGGAGTAGGAGCGGTGTTATCCCAGAGGGCTAAAGATGGCCATCTACATCCTTGCAGTTTCTTCTCCCGGAAGTTCTCCCCAGCTGAGCGCAACTATGCCATTGGCGACCAGGAGTTGCTAGCCATCAAGCTCGCTCTAGAGGAGTGGAGGTATCTGTTGGAGGGAGCTTCTCATTCAATCACTATACTTACCGACCACAAGAATCTTCTATACCTGAAAGGCACACAATGTCTTAACCCTCGTCAGGCCAGATGGGCACTTTTATTTTCCAGGTTTGACTTTAAACTCCAGTTCTGTCCGGGCTCTCAGAATCGCAAGGCCGATGCCCTTTCCCGCTCTTGGGAGCAAGAAAACGAGTCAGAGTCTTCAGACAAGCATCCTATTATTAATCCGTTGGCATTCTCCACGGTAGGGATGGACTCTACGCCCCCACCAGGGAAAAGTTTTGTGAAGCCGGTGTTGAGAAAGAAGCTCATGCATTGGGCCCATGCTTCCCGTTTTGCCGGACATACAGGCATTCAGAAAACCCTCGAGTTTATCTCTAGGTCCTACTGGTGGCCAACTCTGAAGAAGGACGTCAAGGAGTTTATTGTCTCTTGCCCAAAGTGTGCCCAACACAAAGTCCCCCGCTAGTCGCCTGCGGGGCAACTGGTTCCATTATCTGTTCCCAGTCGACCGTGGACCCATTTGTCGATGGACTTTGTTACAGATCTGCCTATATGCAACAAGTTTAATACCATCTGGGTGGAAGTTGACCGGTTCACCAAGATGGCACATTTCATACCCCTCACCGGTCTTCCGTCAGCTTCCAAGTTGGCTCAAGTGTTTATCCAAGAGATCTTCCGACTTCACGGTCTTCCTGAAGAGATCATCTCGGATCGTGGAGTACAATTTGTAGCCAAATTTTGGCGAAGTTTGTGTCAATCCCTCCAAGTCAAGATAAAGTTTTCTACAGCTTACCATCCTCAGACCAATGGTCAAACCGAGAGGGTGAATCAGGACTTGGAGGCCTTCCTCCGCATTTACATGTCTTCCTCCCAAGATAACTGGGTTCAACTCCTTCCGTGGGCCGAGTTTAGCCACAACAATCAATACCATTCCTCATCCTCCTCAACACCATTCTTCATCAACTATGGATTTCACCCTAAGGTTCCAGAATTCCAACCGCTTCCAGCAACTTCTGTTCCAGCAGTGGATGTCACCTTGCGTCAGTTTTCAAAAAACTGGAAGAATGTCCGCGCAGCCCTGCTTAAAGCCTCATTTAGATACAAGAAGTTTGCAGATAGGAAGCGTAGAGCGGTTCCTGCTCTCAAGGTGGGTGATCGAGTATGGTTATCCACGAAGAATTTGAGGTTGAGAGTTCCCAGCATGAAATTTGCTCCTCGTTACATCGGTCCTTTTAAAATTGAACAAGTCATCAATCCTGTTGCTTACAGACTCCAGTTACCTCCCTTCTTGAAAATACCCAGGACATTCCATGTTTCCCTGTTGAAACCGCTGATCCTGAATCGTTTTCATTCTGCACTTCCTCCAGCTCCTAAAGTTCAGACTCAACGGGGAGTCGAGTATGAGGTGGCCAAGATTCTGGACTCACGTTTCCGTTACGGTCAGTTGCAGTATCTTATTGACTGGAAGGGCTATGGTCCTGAAGAACGCTCTTGGACCAATGCGTCGGATGTCCATGCTCCTGCCTTGGTCCGGAATTTCCACTCGACGTTTCCTCTAAAGCCTAAGAAGTGTATTGGGCCACTCCTAAAGGGGGGGTGCTGTCACGATCCGGGCATCTGGACGCCATTACTTGCCTTTCAGATGTCTCCTGAGGGTGCTCAGCGTTCCAAAGCCGGATTCCATCTGTCTCTACATACTGCACATCCCTCCTGTTACGCTGTCACAGCGCCGCCATGTTTGAAGTCTGCATGGCGTCTCCTGTCCTCCGCGGCCTCCGCTCCTGTGTTATAAGTGCAGGTTGTCAGTGTGGTGTTCCATGCCTTCCGCGGCCTCCGCTGTCATCCATGAGTCTCAGCATGCAATTGTCAGTCTGGCGTCTCCTGTCCTCTGCGGCCGGCGCCGCCATTACAGTTATGTTTCCACATGGATTCCCAAACCAGTTTTCACTCCAAGTTCTAACATGGGCGCAGCCATGTTGGATTCAATCACATGCTTCAGTTCCTCCAATCCACTGCCTGGAAATCTGCATAATTGCCCAGCCAATACCTGCATTGCTGCAGGTACAAGTATCCTGTGCCTGGGCTGGCAATTCGTCAGTGCTTTGTTTGTCATACCTTGTTCCAGTCTCTCTGCTCTGTGGTTGTTTCTCCAGGTTCCAGTTCCTGTCTCCAGCATCCACCAAGAGACCCGCACCTGCCTACCATCCTGCGGTGCAGTCTGACTCTGCAGTCTTCCGTGGCTGTTCCAGTTTCCAGCTATTTCATCTGCTTCCAGCAGTATCCACTACCACCGGTAACCATCCTTCTACTCCTCTGTTTCCACGCTCCCTAGCATCTTACAGTTTCCACTCCGTGTATCATCACCTGGCTGGTTCCATCCAGCATTCACTCAGTGACTTTATCACCTGGCTGATCCCACTCAGCATCCACTCCGTGTCTTACCTCCTGGCTGGTTCTATCCAGCAAACACAACAGCTGATTCAAGTTACCAGCTTCATCTATTCCATCTACTGGCATGTTCCTTGGTTATCTGCACTACTACAGCCAGTCCTGGTAAGGTTTTTCCATCAAGGACTTTAACAGCTGTTCTTAACCTACCAGTGCTCTGTTACACCTTCCATGGTCAAAGTGTTCCAGGAATATTATTTATTGCCACTGTCATCATTTGCTGTCTGTTGTTACACGGAGTTTGTCAATAAACTTTGAATTTACTTTTACCTGGTTGTCATGGTCACACCTTCGGGTTTCCTTTTAACACTTACATGTCCAGGGGTCTGATTACACCTCCCCGGTTTAAGTTCCTCTCAGCCCCTACAACTGAGGCTTCCTCCTGTCAGCTAAAACCCTCAGTTGTGACATCAGGTGCTAGAAAGGGGGAGGGGTCACAGACAAACAGCGAACGGGTGGTCCCCCTCCCCAGTATTCCCCTAGCACACTAAAAAATTACCTGTACCATACCTGAACCTATCTGGTAATAGAAATTCAGAGAATTGGTCACACATGTTTGCAAATGCATGTTTAGCTGCTGAGTCACTTCACGGCTTCTCTGGTATCAGCAGTCCTAACACTACATAATAGCAGGGCCCACATAGGACCATGTGATTTGTCTA
This sequence comes from Pseudophryne corroboree, assembly GCF_028390025.1. Lineage (NCBI taxonomy): Eukaryota > Metazoa > Chordata > Amphibia > Anura > Myobatrachidae > Pseudophryne > Pseudophryne corroboree. Next base: position 146,661,639 of record NC_086446.1, on the reverse strand, counting down.
CAGTAAGGCCTCATGATAAAGGCTACTACTAAAATACATCCAGACAGAGAGCTAACTTACCCGGGAGCCACCCCCAGGATCTCCCATTAGCACTACAATGAACAGCATGCCTTCCAAATACTGCTCCCATTCAATGCCTTTCTCACACAAGCAGACAAACAGTAGCAGTTGCTTGGTCATTCCTGGAAATTAAGTGGCTCAGCAGCTAAACATGCGTTTGCAAACATGTGTGACAAAATCTCTGAATTTCTATTACCAGACAGGTTCAGGTATGGTACAGGTCATTTTTTAGTGTGCTGGAGGAATACCAAGGGGGAATGGGGGGGGGGGGGGGTGAGCATGCCCCCTTCTCTGTCTGCTGTTTGACTTTTTGATCCTGTCAACCTTTTCTTTTGTCTAAATCTCCCATGCCGACCTTTTGGCCCTGTCAACCATATAGGGTCAACCTAATGACTTTCTAATTACTGTAGATCTTCTAAACCACGCCCAAGACAAAAGCCACATGTCAATAGTGTACTAATTAAATATAATACTTCATTAGCAAACACAAAACTGAGCTTTTATTATATTATTTTCCACATTAAAATTATTTTACAAGTAAGGTAGAGAATTTCCTTTAATCTTATTACATTGATCCTATAATAGTTTCCTCAGTTCTACTTTTTATTTTCAGTTGTGTAACGTCACATTAGCAATCTTCATTCAGGTAACAGGATTTCCTAAACAAAGTGGTTATTTTGTCCTGTAAATCTGGATACAGACATCTCTATCCTGCTGACAGAAGGGGAGATGTGTAAAGCCTCCTGAAGAGTGGAGAAGTTGGCCACAGCACCCAGTCAGATTCTAGCTAGCATGTGTCAAGTACATTTGTTAAAATTATATATTGACGGTGATTGGCTGCTATGGGCAACCACTTTATTTCTCCACTTTTTAGGAGGTTTGATGCATCTCCCCCCGAATCACATAGTGCAAAAGTAGATTGTGTAGACTAAAGGGCCCATTTACAGTATCAACGAGTGATAAAACTCGTTGTGAATGATAGAACTTGTTGCGTTTGATAAATGGTGCTCCGGCCAATCAGCTCCTAATACGTTAGAAAAATGTCAGTTGGTAGCTGATTGGCTGGAGCACTATCTATCATATACAACAATTTCTAGTATTCGCAACAAGTTTTATCACTCGTTCATAAATGGGCCCCTTAATAAAACACTGGCTATTGGTACATTTCTCAGATTTATGCCCACATTTTGTCAAGCCTTGGAGAGTGATAAATAGCACGATGATAAAGTACCAACCAATCACCTCCTAGCTGTCATGTTACAGGCTGTGTTTGAAAAATGATAGGAGCTGGTGGGTTGATACTTTATCACCGTGCTATTTATCACTCTCTAAGGCTTGATAAATCTGGGCATTAGTGACAACATTGCTGGAGGCTTTCATTATAATTCATTTCAATTTACTTTGCTCATTTACGTAGGGTTACCAGTTCATCCCTTTAATAAGAGACATATGAATTACAGAGATTATGCGGCTGGCTGGCAGTCTCCATTTTATATCGGCTACAGAACCTGTGTAATTCATGTGTCCCTTATTGTAGGGATGATCTGGCAACCCTAATGTACATGTACTTGATCTCCCGGATGTTGCTCCATTAAACGAACTCAGTGGTTCTCAAACTCCACCCTCAAGTTTTCCTGAAAGGTCATGTTTTCAGGATTTCGGTCTGTGGAAGCAGGTGGTGTAGTTAGTGGCCCAGCAAAATAGATAAACTCACCTCTGCATGATTAAAGGAATCCACGGAACATGATCTGTTGGGAAAGGACTAGAGTTCATAAAACCCAGATCTTTTGCTCTAAACTACTGTATGTAACACGGGTGTGGATCAATGGGTCGACAGTAACTAGGTCGACAGTCATTAGGTCGACAGTGACTAGGTTGACATGGAAAAAAGTTGACTTTAGTTCTTTTATATTTTTTTGCTGTCGTTTTCTATGTAAAGTGACCGGGAACCCCAATAAGTGCACCGCGTCCCCTCGCATAGTTCGCTTTGCTCGCCATGCTTCGGGCAAGGTGCATCGCTCAGCGCAGGTTACTATTCCCAATCGTAGTCCACGTGGATCGTAAAGTATCAAAAAGTAAAAAAAATGAAAAGAAATTTGAAAAAGTCACCTCGACCTTTGCCATATCGACCTAGTGACCATGTCGACCAATAGTGGTCGACCTAAAGACCGGATACCATGCAACACACAGTAAAAAAAACACTGTTCAAATAAAGCAAACATTCCACTAATGATCCATACTCTGAAGTTAATGGAAAGCAGTGTTTTTTTCAGCGACCAATAAACAGGAAATGCATAAATTAAATATTACACATATGGATTACAGAATCTATGGATTTATATAAGGACAACTGTACAGCATGTATTTGATATACACGCATTCTGCATACACTTAATATCTTTTGTGAATTTTCTGATGACGAAACGCTTGTGACTTCTGGGCGAAACATTTCCCACATTCAGTACAGGAAAACGGTTTCTCTCCCGTGTGAATCCGCTGATGCCTGTTGAGATCTGAGCTGCTGATGAAACGCTTCTTGCACTCTGCGCAGGAATACGGTTTGTTCCCGGAGTGAATTTTCTGATGCGAGACGAGACAGGATCTGACGGTAAAACATTTCCCGCAATCGGGGCAGGCGAACGGTTTATCTCCTGTGTGATTCTTCTGGTGGATCACTAGCTTGGAGTTACTGATAAAACATTTCCCACATTCAGCACAACAATGGGGTCTCTCTCCCGTGTGGATTTTCTGATGTGTAACCAGATTTGATTTTGTGTTAAAACATTTCCCACACTCTGAGCAGGAATAGGGCTTTTCCCCGGTGTGAGTCCTGTTGTGTATTATAAGGTCTTTGTTGCTGGTAAAACATTTCCCGCACTCAATGCAGGAATGGGGTCTCTCTCCCGTGTGGATTTTCTGATGAGTAGCAAGATTGGATTTCACGACGAAACTCTTCCCGCACTCAGCACAGGAGTAGGGCTTATCCCCGGAGTGGATTTTCTCATGGTTAGCAAGATGCGACTTAATGCTGAAGCGCTTCCCGCACTGGGAGCAGGAGTATATTCTCTCCCCTGTATGAGTCTTCTGATGTCTAACAAAATTTGACTTACTGTTAAAGCACTTCCCACACATAGAGCACATAAATGGTTTCTCTCCTACCTGAAGTCTCTGGTTGTTTCTGCTGTTCATCCCAGGAGGAGGCACTGTGTATTGCGTGTGGCCGGGGCGTGTGTAACTGTCAGCATCTGGGAGATTTCCTTCTTCACACCAGTCAGATTCCTCTTTAATATGTACCGTGGTATACTGTATTGGGCTATGATCTGTGTACTGTATCGGGCTATGATCAGTGGGTGTACAGCTGTCAGAATCTAGGGGAATCTCCTCTTCAGATGATTCAGATACCTCCTTAATGTGACCATCAGTAGAGCGCGGCTGTGTATACTCGGTTGGTGTGTATATGTCCTCGCCTGTCAAAGCCTTGTCTTTAGATGCAGTGGCTTCCTCCTTAATGTGACTGGATAGATGCTGTGCCTGTGTGTGACCTGGGGGTGTATGAGTGTCAGGATCTTGGACAGTCCCTGCCTGGCAAGAGTCAGACTCTGCTTTGACAGAAGTAGATGACTGCTGTACATGTGTGCGATCAGCGTCCCGGTGGTGTATCTCTATGCCGGGATCCTCACTTATACAACCTGGGGAAGGAAAAGAACCGTGTAATCCTGCGGAGGCCGTTTTAGTCTGAGTGAAACCTGATGGAGAGAAATGCATTGTGATTAGACTGTAACCTATGAATACCACGGTTTCCAGCCTGCAGTTTCACTGACGACTAAAGCTACAAAGCTCAACAGCTACTTCCAATTTGATCATCTTTACACAGTTACCTGCTGCAGTAGTGTCTTATACGGTATGTAAGAGTGAGATGCTTCTACAGTAGGAAGTGTATAGTAAGATTACCAGCCAAACGAACAACAGGGTTCAGTATGAATTACCGGTGTACGGGATGCCTACAGTCAGTATACCGACAGCGGCATCCCGGCCACTAGTATGCCGGTAGCAAGGCGCACTCTAAAAAACTGCGCTCGCCGCACCGCGGGCACGGTGGCCCACTGTGCTCATCACAGGTTATATTCTCCCTCTATGGGTGTCGTGGACACCCACAGAGGCAGAATAGTCTGTGGCGCCGGTATTCCGGCGGTGGCATTTCACCGATAGTTGGGAATCCGGCGTCAGCATTGTGACCGCCGGGATCCCGACTAGCTGTATTTTTACCGCTTCCCAAACAGCTTTTCACTTTTACATACATAAAACACTTTACAGTAACTCAGTAGTCTTGTTTGTATCAGATTAAATGAATACAATAATAAGAATTTACTCACCGGTAATTCTATTTCTCGTAGTCCGTAGTGGATGCTGGGAACTCCGTAAGGACCATGGGGAATAGCGGGCTCCGAAAGAGACTGGGCACTCTAAGAAAGAATTAGGACAACCTGGTGTGCACTGGCTCCTCCCTCTATGCCCCTCCTCCAGACCTCAGTTAGGGAAACTGTGCCCGGAAGAGCTGACACAATAAGGAAGGGATTTGGAATCCCGGGTAAGACTCATACCAGCCACACCAATCACACCATACAACTCGTGATACTATATCCAGTTAACAGTATGAATAACAACTGAGCCTCACGAACAGATGGCTCATAACAATAACCCTTTAGTTAAGCAATAACTATATACAAGTATTGCAGACAATCCGCACTTGGGATGGGCGCCCAGCATCCACTACGGACTACGAGAAATAGAATTACCGGTGAGTAAATTCTTATTTTCTCTGACGTCCTAGTGGATGCTGGGAACTCCGTAAGGACCATGGGGATTATACCAAAGCTCCCAAACGGGCGGGAGAGTGTGGATGACTCTGCAGCACCGAATGAGCAAACTCAAGGTCCTCCTCAGCCAGGGTATCAAACTTGTAGAATTTTGCAAATGTGTTTGAACCCGACCAAGTAGCAGCTCGGCAAAGTTGTAAAGCCGAGACCCCTCGGGCAGCCGCCCAAGAAGAGCCCACTTTCCTCGTGGAATGGGCTTTTACAGATTTAGGATGCGGCAGTCCAGCCACAGAATGTGCAAGTTGAATCGTGCTACAGATCCAGCGAGCAATAGTCTGCTTAGAAGCAGGAGCACCCAGCTTGTTGGGTGCATACAGGATAAATAGCGAGTCAGTTTTCCTGACTCCAGCCGTCCTGGAAACATATATTTTCAGGGCCCTGACTACGTCCAGTAACTTGGAATCCTCTAAGTCCCGAGTAGCCGCAGGCACCACAATAGGTTGGTTCACATGAAAAGCTGATACCACCTTAGGAAGGAATTGGGAACGAGTCCTCAATTCCGTCCTATCCAAATGAAAAATCAGATAAGGGCTTTTACATGACAAAGCCGCCAATTCTGATACACGCCTGGCCGACGCCAAGGCCAACAGCATGACCACTTTCCACGTGAGGTATTTTAGCTCCACGGTTTTAAGTGGCTCAAACCAATGCGACTTTAGGAAATCCAACACCACTTTGAGATCCCACGGTGCCACTGGAGGCACAAAAGGGGGCTGAATATGCAGCACTCCTTTAACAAAAGTCTGAACTTCAGGCAGTGAAGCCAGTTCTTTTTGGAAGAAAATCGACAGAGCCGAAATCTGGACCTTAATGGAACCCAATTTTAGGCCCATAGTCACTCCTGACTGTAGGAAGTGCAGAAATCGACCGAGCTGAAATTCCTCCGTTGGGGCCTTCCTGGCCTCACACCAAGCAACATATTTCCGCCAAATGCGGTGATAATGTTTTGCTGTCACATCTTTCCTAGCTTTAATCAGCGTAGGAATGACTTCCTCCGAATGCCCTTTTCTTTTAGGATCCGGAGTTCAACCGCCATGCCGTCAAACGCAGCCGCGGTAAGTCTTGGAACAGACAGGGCCCCTGCTGCAGCAGGTCCTGTCTGAGCGGCAGAGGCCATGGGTCCTCTGAGATCATTTCTTGAAGTTCTGGGTACCAAGCACTTCTTGGCCAATCCGGAACCACGAGTATAGTTCTTACTCCTCTCCTTCTTATTATTCTCAGTACCTTGGGTATGAGAGGCAGAGGAGGGAACACATAAACCGACTGGTACACCCACGGTGTCACCAGAGCGTCCACAGCTATCGCCTGAGGGGCCCTTGACCTGGCGCAATATCTTTTTAGCTTTTTGTTGAGGCGGGACGCCATCATGTACACCTGTGGCCTTTCCCAACGGTGTACAATCATTTGGAAGACTTCTGGATGAAGTCCCCACTCTCCCGGGTGGAGGTCGTGTCTGCTGAGGAAGTCTGCTTCCCAGTTGTCCACTCCCGGAATGAACACTGCTGACAGTGCTAACACATGATTTTCCGCCCATCGGAGAATCCTTGTGGCTTCTGCCATCGCCATCCTGCTTCTTGTGCCGCCCTGTCGGTTTACATGGGCGACCGCCGTGATGTTGTCTGACTGGATCAGCACCGGCTGGTGTTGAAGCAGGGGTCTTGCCTGACTTAGGGCATTGTAAATGGCCCTTAGTTCCAGAATATTTATGTGTAGGGAAGTCTCCTGACTCGACCATAGTCCTTGGAAGTTTCTTCCCTGTGTGACTGCCCCCCAACCTCGAAGGCTGGCATCCGTGGTCACCAGGACCCAGTCCTGTATGCCGAATCTGCGGCCCTCTAGAAGATGAGCACTCTGCATCCACCACAACAGCGACACCCTGGCCCTTGGAGACAGGGTTATCAGCCGATGCATCTGAAGATGCGATCCGGACCAGTTGTCCAACAGATCCCACTGAAAGATCCTTGCATGGAACCTTCCGAATGGAATTGCTTCGTAAGAAGCTACCATCTTTCCCAGGACTCGCGTGCAGTGGTGCACCAGCACCTGTTTTGGTTTTAGGAGGTCTCTGACTAGAGATGACAACTCCTTGGCCTTCTCCTCTGGGAGAACACCTTCTTCTGTTCTGTGTCCAGAACCATCCCCAGGAACAGTAGACGCGTTGTAGGAGCCAGCTGCGACTTTGGAATATTCAGGATCCAGCCGTGCTGTTGTAGCACTTCCCGAGCTAGTGCTACTCCGATCAACAACTGTTCCCTGGACCTCGCCTTTATAAGGAGATCGTCCAAGTACGGGATAATTATAACTCCCTTTTTTCGAAGGGGTATCATCATTTCGGCCATTACCTTGGTAAATACCCTCGGTGCCGTGGACAGACCAAACGGCAACGTCTGGAATTGGTAATGACAGTCCTGTACCACAAATCTGAGGTACTCCTGGTGAGGAGGGTAAATGGGGACATGCAGGTAAGCATCCTTGATGTCCAGTGATACCATGTAATCCCCTTCGTCCAGGCTTGCAATAACCGCCCTGAGCGATTCCATTTTGAACTTGAACCTTCTTATATAAGTGTTCAAGGATTTTAAATTTAAAATGGGTCTCACCGAACCGTCCGGTTTCGGTACCACAAACATTGTGGAATAGTAACCCCGTCCTTGTTGAAGGAGGGGTACCTTGGTTATCACCTGCTGGGAGTACAGCTTGTGAATCGCCTCCAGCACCGCCTCCCTGTCTGCGGGAGTAGTTGGCAAGGCTGAGTTGAGGAAACGGCGAGGGGGAGACGTCTCGAATTCCAGCTTGTACCCGAGATACCACTTGTAGAATCCAGGGATCCAACCGTGAGCGAACCCACTGGTCGCTGAAGTTCCGGAGACGGGCCCCCACCGCACCTGGCTCCACCTGTGGAGCCCCAGCGTCATGCGGTGGACTTAGAGGAAGCGGGAGAGGACTTTTGTTCCTGGGAACTGGCTGTATGGTGCAGCTTTTTCCCTCTACCTCTGCCTCTGGGCAGAAAGGACGCTCCTTTAACCCGCTTGCCTTTCTGGGGCCGAAAGGACTGTACCTGATAATACGGTGCTTTCTTCGGCTGTGAGGGAACCTGGGGTAAAAATGTCGACTTCCCAGCCGTCGCTGTGGAAACGAGGTCCGAGACACCATCCCCAAACAATTCCTCACCCTTGTAAGGCAAAACCTCCATGTGCCTTTTAGAATCCGCATCACCTGTCCACTGCCGAGTCCATAATACTCTCCTGGCAGAAATGGACATTGCATTTATTCTAGATGCCAGCTGGCAAATATCCCTCTGTGCATCTCTCATGTATAAGACTACGTCTTTAATATGCTCTACAGTTAGCAATAATAAGAATTTACTTACCGATAATTCTATTTCTCGTAGTCCGTAGTGGATGCTGGGGACTCCGTCAGGACCATGGGGAATAGCGGCTCCGCAGGAGACAGGGCACAAAAATAAAGCTTTAGGATCAGGTGGTGTGTACTGGCTCCTCCCCCTATGACCCTCCTCCAAGCCTCAGTTAGGATACTGTGCCCGGACGAGCGTACACAATAAGGAAGGATATTGAACCCCGGGTAAGACTCATACCAGCCACACCAATCACACCGTATAACTTGTGATCTGAACCCAGTTAACAGTATGACAAACGTAGGAGCCTCTGAACAGACGGCTCACAACAAATAACAACCCGATTTTTTTGTAACAATAACTATGTACAAGTATTGCAGACAATCCGCACTTGGGATGGGCGCCCAGCATCCACTACGGACTACGAGAAATAGAATTATCGGTAAGTAAATTCTTATTTTCTCTAACGTCCTAAGTGGATGCTGGGGACTCCGTCAGGACCATGGGGATTATACCAAAGCTCCCAAACGGGCGGGAGAGTGCGGATGACTCTGCAGCACCGAATGAGAGAACTCAAGGTCCTCCTCAGCCAGGGTATCAAATTTGTAGAATTTTGCAAACGTATTTGCCCCTGACCAAGTAGCAGCTCGGCAGAGTTGTAATGCCGAGACTCCCCGGGCAGCCGCCCAGGATGAGCCCACTTTCCTTGTGGAATGGGCCTTGACAGATTTAGGTTGTGGCAAGCCTGCCACAGAATGTGCAAGTTGAATTGTGCTACAAATCCAACGAGCAATCGTCTGCTTAGAAGCAGGAGCACCCATCTTGTTGGGTGCATACAATATAAGCAGTGAGTCAGACTTTCTGACTCCCGCCGTTCTTGAAATATATATTTTCAATGCCCGGACCACGTCCAACAACTTGGAATCCTCCAACTCGTTAGTAGCCGCAGGCACCACAATAGGCTGGTTCAGGTGAAACGCTGACACCACCTTAGGCAGAAAATGAGGACGCGTCCGCAGTTCTGCCCTGTCCGTATGGAAAATCAGATATGGGCTCTTATATGATAAAGCCGCCAATTCTGATACTCTCCTGGCTGAAGCCAGGGCCAGTAGCATGGTTACTTTCCATGTGAGATACTTCAGCTCCACCGATTTGAGCGGCTCAAACCAATGGGATTTGAGAAAATCCAAGACTACATTAAGATCCCACGGTGCCACTGGGGGCACAACCGGGGGCTGTATATGTAGTACTCCTTTTACAAAGGTCTGGACTTCAGGAACTGAAGCCAATTCTTTCTGGAAGAAAATCGACAGGGCCGAAATTTGAACCTTAATGGACCCCAATTTGAGGCCCATAGACAATCCTGTTTGCAGGAAATGTAGGAATCGACCCAGTTGAAATTCCTCCGTGGGGGCTTTCCTGGCCTCACACCACGCAACATATTTTCTCCAAATGCGGTGATAATGTTGTGCAGTCACCTCCTTCCTGGCTTTTACCAGTGTAGGAATGACCTCTTCCAGAATGCCTTTTTCCTTTAGAATTCGGCGTTCAACCGCCATGCCGTCAAACGCAGCCGCGGTAAGTCTTGGAATAGACACGGTCCCTGCTGAAGCAGGTCCCGTCTTAGAGGTAGAGGCCACGGATCCTCCGTGAGCATCTCTTGAAGTTCCGGGTACCAAGTTCTTCTTGGCCAATCCGGAGCCACTAGTATCGTTCTTACTCCCTTCTGCCGTATAATTCTCAGTACTTTTGGTATGAGAGGCAGAGGAGGGAACACATACACTGACTGGAACACCCACGGTGTTACCAGAGCGTCCACAGCTATTGCCTGAGGATCTCTTGACCTGGCGCAATACCTGTCCAGTTTTTTGTTGAGGCGGGACGCCATCATATCCACCATTGGTTTTTCCCAACGGTTCACAATCATGTGGAAGACTTCTGGATGAAGTCCCCACTCTCCCGGGTGTAGATCGTGTCTGCTGAGGAAGTCTGCTTCCCAGTTGTTCACTCCCGGAATGAATACTGCTGACAGTGCTATCACATGATCTTCCGCCCAGCGAAGAATCCTTGCAGCTTCTGCCATTGCTGTCCTGCTTCTTGTGCCGCCCTGTCTGTTTACGTGGGCGACTGCCGTGATGTTGTCCGACTGGATCAACACCGGCTGACCCTGAAGCAGGGGTTTTGCCAGACTTAGAGCATTGTAAATCGCTCTTAGCTCCAGTATATTTATGTGAAGAGACATCTCCAGGCTTGACCATACTCCCTGGAAGTTTCTTCCTTGTGTGACCGCTCCCCAGCCTCTCAGACTGGCATCCGTGGTCACCAGGACCCAGTCCTGTATGCCGAATCTGCGGCCCTCTAACAGATGAGCACTCTGCAACCACCACAGAAGAGACACCCTTGTCCGTGGCGATAAGGTTATCCGCTGATGCATCTGCAGATGCGATCCGGACCATTTGTCCAGCAGATCCCACTGAAAAGTTCGTGCGTGGAATCTGCCGAATGGAATCGCTTCGTAAGAAGCCACCATCTTTCCCAGGACTCTTGTGCATTGATGTACAGACACTGTCCCTGGTTTTAGGAGGTTCCTGACAAGTTCGGATAACTCCCTGGCTTTCTCCTCCGGAAGAAACACCTTTTTCTGAACCGTGTCCAGAATCATTCCCAGGAACAGCAGACGTGTTGTCGGGGTCAACTGAGATTTTGGAAAATTCAGAATCCACCCGTGTTGTTGCAGCACTACTTGGGTTAGTGCTACTCCGTCCTCCAGCTGTTCTCTGGACCTTGCCCTTATCAGGAGATCGTCCAAGTAAGGGATAATTAATACGCCTCTTCTTCGCAGAAGAATCATCATTTCGGCCATTACCTTGGTAAAGACCCGAGGTGCCGTGGACAATCCAAACGGCAGCGTCTGAAACTGATAATGACAGTTTTGCACCACGAACCTGAGGTACCCTTGATGTGAAGGGCAAATTGGGACATGCAGGTAAGCATCCTTTATGTCCAGGGACACCATAAAGTCCCCTTCTTCCAGATTCGCTATCACTGCTCTGAGTGACTCCATCTTGAACTTGAATTTTTGTATGTACAGGTTCAAAGATTTCAGATTTAGAATAGGTCTTACCGAGCCGTCCGGCTTCGGTACCACAAATAGCGTGGAGTAATACCCCTTTCCCTGTTGTAGGAGGGGTACCTTGACTATCACCTGCTGAGCAAACAGCTTGTGAATGGCTTCCAATACCGTCGCCCTGTCTGAGGGAGACGTTGGCAAAGCAGACTTTAGGAACCGGCGAGGGGGAGACTTCTCGAATTCCAACCTGTAACCCTGAGATACTACCTGCAGAATCCAGGGGTCCACCTGTGAGCAAGCCCACTGTGCGCTGAAATTCTTGAGTCGAACCCCCACCGTTCCTGAGTCCGCTTGTAAGGCCCCAGCGTCATGCTGAGGGCTTTGCAGAACCCTGGGAGGGCTTCTGTTCCTGGGCAGGGGCTGCTTGCTGCCCTCTCTTACCCCTTCCTCTGCCCCTAGGCAGATATGACTGTCCTTTTGTCCGCTTGTTCTTATAGGACCGAAAGGACTGCGGCTGAAAAGACGGTGTCTTTTTCTGTTGGGAGGGGGTCTGAGGTAAAAAGGTGGATTTTCCGGCAGTTGCCTTGGCCACCAGATCCGATAGACCGACGCCAAATAATTCCTCCCCTTTATACGGCAATACTTCCATATGTCGTTTGGAATCCGCATCACCTGACCACTGTCGCGTCCATAAACTCCTTCTGGCAGATATGGACATCGCATTTACTCTCGATGCCAGAGTGCAAATATCTCTCTGCGCATCTCGCATATAAAGGAAAGCATCCTTTAATTGCTCTATAGTCAATAAAATACTGTCCCTATCCAGGGTATCAATATTTTCAGTCAGGGAATCCAACCAGACGACCCCAGCACTGCACATCCAGGCTGAGGCGATGGCCGGTCGCAGTATAACACCAGTATGTGTGTATATACTTTTTAGGGTAGTTTCCAGTCTCCTATCTGCTGGATCCTTGAGGGCGGCCGTATCCGGAGACGGTAACGCCACTTGTTTTGATAAGCGTGTGAGCGCCTTATCCACCCTAGGGGGTGTTTCCCAGCGCGCCCTAACCTCTGGCGGGAAAGGGTATAATGCTAATAACTTTTTTGAAATTAGCATTTTTCTATCTGGGTTAAACCACGCTTCATCACATACATCATTTAATTCCTCTGATTCAGGAAAAACTACAGGTAGTTTTTTCACCCCCCACATAATACCCCTTTTTGTGGTACTTGCAGCATCAGAGATATGCAAAGCCTCCTTCATTGCCGTGATCATATAACGTGTGGCCCTACTTGAAAAAACGTTTGTTTCATCACCGTCGACACTAGATTCAGTGTCTGTGTCTGGGTCTGTGTCGACCGACTGAGGTAAAGGGCGCTTTACAGCCCCTGACGGTGTCTGAGACGCCTGGGCAGGTACTAACTGGTTTGCCGGCCGTCTCATGTCGTCAACTGATTTTTGTAATGTGCTGACATTATCACGTAATTCCATAAACAAAGCCATCCATTCCGGTGTCGACTCCCTGGGGGGTGACATCACCATTATCGGCAATTGCTCTGCCTCCACGCCAACATCGTCCTCATACATGTCGACACACACGTACCGACACACAGCAGACACACAGGGAATGCTCTTATCGAAGACAGGACCCCACTAGCCCTTTGGGGAGACAGAGGGAGAGTTTGCCAGCACACACCCAAGCGCTATAATATATATGGGAACAACCTTATATAAGTGTTGTTCCTTATAGCAGCTTAAATATATCCAGTATATCGCCAAAAAATGCCCCCCCCTCTCTGTTTTACCCTGTTTCTGTAGTGCAGTGCAGGGGAGAGTCCTGGGAGCCTTCCTCACAGCGGAGCTGAGCAGGAAAATGGCGCTGTGTGCTGAGGAGAATAAGCCCCGCCCCCTATTTCGGCGGGCTTTCCTCCCGTGGATTTAGATAATTGGCATGGGTTAAATACATACATATAGCCTTAATGGCTATATGTGATGTATTCTTTTGCCTTAAGGTAATAAAATATTGCTGCCCAGGGCGCCCCCAGCAGCGCCCTGCACCCTCCGTGACCGCTTGGTGTGAAGTGTGTGACAACAATGGCGCACAGCTGCAGTGCTGTGCGCTACCTTCATGAAGACTGAAGAGCCTTCTGCCGCCTGTTTCCGGACCTTCAATCTTCAGCATCTGTAAGGGGGGTCGGCGGCGCGGCTCCGGGACGAACCCCAGGGTGAGACCTGTGTTCCGACTCCCTCTGGAGCTAATGGTGTCCAGTAGCCTAAGAATCCAATCCATCCTGCACGCAGGTGAGTTGAAATTCTCTCCCCTAAGTCCCTCGATGCAGTGAGCCTGTTGCCAGCAGGACTCACTGAAAATAAAAAACCTAAAAAACTTTTTCTAAGCAGCTCTTTAAGAGAGCCACCTAGATTGCACCCTGCTCGGACGGGCACAAAAACCTAACTGAGGCTTGGAGGAGGGTCATAGGGGGAGGAGCCAGTACACACCACCTGATCCTAAAGCTTTATTTTTGTGCCCTGTCTCCTGCGGAGCCGCTATTCCCCATGGTCCTGACGGAGTCCCCAGCATCCACTTAGGACGTTAGAGAAATAGTGTCTCTGTCAAGGGTATCAATGTTATCAGACAGGGAATCTGACTACGCAGCTGCAGCACTGCACATCCATGCTGAAGCAATAACCGGTCTCAGTATAATACCTGAGTGTGTATATACAGACTTCAGGATAGCCTCCTGCTTTCTATCCGCAGGCTTCTTTAGGGCGGCCGTATCCGGAGACGGTAGTGCCACCTTCTTTGACAAGTGTGTGAGCGCTTTATCCACCCTAGGGGATGTCTCCCAACGTATCCTGTCCTCTGGCGGGAAAGGGTACGCCCTTAGTAACTTTTTAGAAATTACCGGTCTCTTATCGGGGGAGCCCACGCTTCTTCACACACTTCATTCAACTCATCAGATGGGGGAAAAACCACAGGTTGCTTTTTCTCCCCAAACATAATACCCTTTTTTGTGGTACCAGGGTTAATGTCAGAAATGTGCAACACATTTTTCATTGCCGTAATCATGTAACGGATGGCCCTATTGGAATGTACACTAGTCTCATCGTCGTCGACACTGGAGTCAGTATCCGTGTCGACATCTGTATCTGCCACTGAGGTAGCGAGCGTTTTTGAGCCCCTGATGGCTTTTGAGACGCCTGGGCAGGCACGGGCTGAGAAGCCGGCTGTCCCACATCTGCTATGTCATCAAACCTTTTATGTAAGGAGTTGACACTGTCGCGTAATTCCTTCCACATATCCATCCACTCAGGTGTCGACCCCGCAGGGGGGTGACATCACATTTATCGGCACCTGCTCCGCCTCCACATAAGCCTCCTCATCAAACATGTCGACACAGCCGTACCGACACACCGCACACACACAGGGAATGCTCTGACTGAGGACAGGACCCCACAAAGTCCTTTGGGGAGACAGAGAGAGAGTATGCCAGCACACACCACAGCGCTATATAATGCAGGGAGTTACACTACACAAAGTGATTTACCCTATAGCAGCTATAATACACAGTATTTGCGCCTAAATTTAGTGCCCCTCCTCTCTTTTTTACCCTATTGAGCCTGGAAACTGCAGGGGAGAGCCTGGGGAGCGTCCTTCCAGCGGAGCTGTGAGAGGAAATGGCGCCAGTGTGCTGAGGGAGATAGCCCCGCCCCCTTCACGGCAGACTTCTCCCGCTTTTTTATGGATATAATGGCAGGGGATTTTTCACATATATAGTCTTAATGACTATATTATGTGTGTTTTTTGCCAATATAAGGTAATCTAATTGCAGCCCAGGGCGCCCCCCCCCCCCCCCCCCCAGCGCCCTGCACCCATCAGTGACCGGAGTGTGTGGTGTGCATGGGGAGCAATGGCGCACAGCTGCAGTGCTGTGCGCTACCTTAATGAAGACCGGAGTCTTCAGCCGCCGATTTCCTGGACGTTCTTCTTGCTTCTGGCTCTGCAAGGGGGACGGCGGCGCAGCTCCGGGACCGGACGACCAAGGCTGGGCCTGTGTTCGATCCCTCTGGAGCTAATGGTGTCCAGCAGCCTAGAAGCCCAAGCTAGCTGCAAGCAGGTAGGTTCGCTTCTCTCCCCTAAGTCCCTCGTAGCAGTGAGTCTGTTGCCAGCAGATCTCACTGAAAATAAAAAACCTAAATATACTTTCTTTTCTAGAAGCTCAGGAGAGCCCCTAGTGTGCATCCAGCTCGAGCCGGGCACAGATTCTAACTGAGGTCTGGAGGAGGGGCATAGAGGGAGGAGCCAGTGCACACCAGGTTGTCCTAATTCTTTCTTAGAATGCCCAGTCTCCTTCTGAGCCCGCTATTCCCCATGGTCCTTACGGAGTTCCCAGCATCCACTAGGACGTCAGAGAAAATGTAAGTTCCCCTCTATATAGCCATAGGGGTGGATGCAGAGCTGGTCTATTTGGGAGGCATGCATCTGTTCCGCACGTGACCCAAAGCACCTTAAAACACAAAATGCCTGCCCAAATATTATTGATCTATACAGGTCCTGATACCTGTGTGATTCTCGTTGGTTTGTCTGGAGGATAGGGGCTTTAAATTCCCTATCAGTGCCCATTGGTTTTGAAGTGACAGTAAAAACCAATGCTTTGTAAATACTTTTGCTACAGACACTAAACTGCCGTCGATGCCAGTCGGTCTTACATGGTCAGCAAAACATATTAGCTTCTGCAACTAAATAAACGAATATGTTTATTGCAACCATCATCTATTACTTGGATACTATGTGTGTATCTATATATATATATATATATATATATATACACTGCTCAAAAAAATAAAGGGAACACTAAAATAACACATCCTAGATCTGAATGAATGAAATATTCTTATTAAATACTTTGTTCTTTACATAGTTGAATGTACTGACAACAAAATCACACAAAAATTATCAATGGAAATCAAATTTATTAACCCATGGAGGTCTGGATTTGGAGTCACACTCAAAATTAAAGTGGAAAAACACACTACAGGCTGATCCAAATTTGATGTAATGTCCTTAAAACAAGTCAAAATGAGGCTCAGTAGTGTGTGTGGCCTCCACGTACCTGTATGACCTCCCTACAATGCCTGGGCATGCTCCTGATGAGGTGGCAGATGGTCTCCTGAGGGATTTCCTCCCAGACCTGGACTAAAGCATCCGCCAACTCCTGGACAGTCTGTGGTGCAACGTGGCGTTGGTGTATGGAGTGAGACATGATGTCCCAGATGTGCTCAATTGGATTCAGGTCTGCGGAACGGGCGGGCCAGTCCATAGCATCAATGCCTTCATCTTGCAGGACACACTCCAGCCACATGAGGTCTAGCATTGTCTTGCATTAGGAGCATTACTTTATATACAAAGATCCAGCCCAACTGCAGGGGAGATTAAATTAGGAGTGGTGTTTACCCTACAGCCCAATTCAATTTTCTGCAGGAATCCCGCAAATTAATCCCCAGAGGCCGGATGTTACTTCACCGCCTCAGGTGTCGCGAGGAAAATGTGTGTTAAATGCATCCTCCTGCTTTTAACACGTGGGGAAATAATGGGATTTTAATTACCCACCGGTAAATCCTTTTCTCGTAGTCCGTAGAGGATACTGGGGTCCATTTAGTATCATGTGGTATAGACATAAACAGACATACTTTGAGAGAAGGATAGAAAAGGATAATGGTGAGATTCCGAACCAGCACACACAACAAGAGGAAAGCCAAGCTAACCAAACTTTAAACCAGGAACAGCAACCGCTGAACCAACATTACTTAACCAAATAACATTGCAGGAAGAACGAAGCACTGGGCGAGCGCCGAGTATCCTCTACGGGCTACGAGAAAAGGATTTACCGGAAAGTAATTAAAATCCTATTTTCTCTTACGTCCTAGAGGATGCTGGGGTCCACATTAGTACCATGGGGTATAGACGGGTCCCTAATATTACTACATAATAATAGTCAGATAATACGGAGATCTTAGTTGCGTATATCTGCAGATATAGGGTTAAGCCCCCAGGCCGATCGACAAGGCTTCTCCGTCACTAGTGACGGAGAAGCCTTGTCGATCGGCCTGGGGGCTTAACCCTATATCTGCAGATATACGCAACTAAGATCTCCGTATTATCTGACTATTATTATGTAGTAATATTATTCACTCGGTGTGCATTAGGGAACACAGTTTTTTTCCTACACAGAATTACCCCTCCCCTTTTAGCACCTGAGTGACATTACAATCTGATTAAGCAGCTTTCCACTTTGTGTATTGGGTATAGACGGGTCCACCAGGAGCCATTGGCACTTTAAGAGTTTGAGAGTGTGGGCTGGCTCCTCCCTCTATGCCCCTCCTACCAGACTCAGTTTAGAAAATGTGCCCGGAGGAGCCGGTCACAGCTAGGGGAGCTCTCCAGGGTTTCTCTAGTAAAGTTTATTTTTAGAGTTTATTATTTTACAGGGAGGCTGCTGGCAACAGCCTCCCTGCAGCGAGGGACTAAGGGGGGGAGCAGTGTCCGCCCTGTGGGGTCTGAGCCACTTACTCCGCTGACAGGACACTGAGCTCCTGAGGAGTCAGACCGCTACCCACCGCAGGGGATCGCTCACCCCAGCAGCATGCCGCCACCTCCTTACAGAGCTGAAGAATCGGTGGCGAGTGAGACACCGACCCCCTTAGCAAGCGCGGGGTCGGTGTGAAGATTGCGGCAGCAAGGTAGTAGCGCAGTAACTGCGCTCCGGGAGGCTCAGCGGTACATGGCGCAGCGATGTGAGGGGTGCCCTGAGCCAGTGTTACACCCTACACTGGTTCCAAAGCCTGTCGGGGTCCTCAGATCTCAGCCAGCACTCAATCCTCAGGCCAGTATAATCAGTGGAAGAGCGGGAAGATAGCGCCATTTTGGGGCAGAGCTTCTCCCCAGCTGCGTTCAGCTCCATTTTCTTGCCTGCACAGCGCTGATCAGGAGAAACAGGTCCCTCCACAGCAACTCCAGCTATCTGTAAACGGTACCAGGGGGTTTGGGGAGGCTGCAATATGACTTTGTATCCTATTAAGGTGCACAGTCAGCGCCGACAAGGGGTCTCCGTTTGGTTAGAAGCGCTGCGTGTGGGTTGGCTCCAATCTCTGTGTCTCTCTTGCCATTCTTTGGGGGGAACTTCTGTCTGCCCTCCCGTGTGTGTGTGTGTGTGTGTGTGTGTGGAGTGTTTGGTGGTCTCCTTTGGCTATTTCCAGGGACACTGTGTCATATGTTGCAGAGGATCCCATTCCATGTAATCAGGATAGCACTGGTTTAGCACAGATTCCAGCAAGGGAACCAGAGTGGTTTTCCTCTATCAAATCTTGGATTTCTCAGATTTCAGACAGGGTTGCAAGTAATGAATCTGCAACTCAGGTATTACAGAACTCTATGGCAGTATGGCCCGATTCTGGTACCTCAGGACGCTCCACTATATACCCCCACAAACGTGCACTTGTTCATGTCATGCAAGATGACACGGATACCGATTCTGACACCACAGACGGTAATGGGGATGTGTTGCGGGGGTCTGCCTCTCTTACAAAGGGGGTGCAATTGATGACAGAGGCTATCAGGGATGTGTTGAATAATAGGATTTTAATACCTACCGGTAAATCCTTTTCTCTTAGTCCGTAGAGGATGCTGGGGATGCTTCAAGAACCATGGGGTATAGATGGGATCCGCAGGAGACATGGGCACTTTAAGACTTTAAATGGGTGTGAACTGGCTCCTCCCTCTATGCCCCTCCTCCAGACTCCATTTATAGGAACTGTGCCCAGGGAGACGGACATTTTGAGGAAAAGGATTTACTGTTAAACTAAGGGTGAGATACACACCAGCTCACACCACAAACACGCCGTACAACATGGCATTAGCAAAAAGTCCAGTCAACGGCATGAACAAAATCAGCAACAGGCTGACCATAACCGAAACACAACCTTTGTGTAACACAAGCAATAACTATGAAACAAGTACTGCAGATAGTGTCCGCACAGGGACGGGCGCCCAGCATCCTCTACGGACTAGGAGAAAAGGATTTACCGGTAGGTATTAAAATCCTATTTTCTCATACGTCCTAGAGGATGCTGGGGATGCTTCAAGAACCATGGGGTTTATACCAAAGCTCCAGAACGGGCGGGAGAGTGCAGATGACTCTGCAGCACCGATTGACCAAACAAGAGGTCCTCCTCAGCCAGGTTATCAAACTTGTAAAACTTCGCAAAGGTGTTTGATCCCGACCAAGTAGCAGCTCGGCAAAGCTGTAATTCCGAGACCCCTCGGGCAGCCGCCCAGGATGAGCTCACCTTTCTGGTAGAATGGGCCTTCACCGATTTCGGTAACGGCAATCCCGCCGTAGAATGAGCCTGCTGAATCGTATTACAGATCCAGCGTGCAATAGTCTGCTTGGGAGCCCACAGGACAAACAGAGCCTCTGTTTTCCTAATCTGAGCCGTTCTGGCGACATAGATTTTCAAAGCTCTGACCACATTAAAAGACTTCGATTCCGCCAAGGCGTCAGTAGCCACTGTCACCACAATAGGCTGGTTTACGTGAAACGATGAAACCACTTTTGCCAGAAATTGCTGACGAGTTCTCAACTCTGCTCTATCTGCATGGAAGATTAAATAGGGGCTTTTGTGAGACAAAGCCGCCAATTCAGACACCCGCCTTGCGGATGCCAAGGCCAACAGCATGACTACTTTCCAAGTAAGGAATTTCAACTCAGCCTTACGTAAAGGTTCAAACCAATGAGATTACAGGAACTGTAACACCACATTAAGATCCCACTGTCAGATTGTGTTTAGGTTGTGTCCCCGGAGGGGGCGCTAGTGGGTCAGTGGAGGTAGATGGGAGAAAACGAGGAGGCTGGATAACGTTCCTGCGCATGAGCGCAATGATATTTATTAACAGATGATAATAACAGAGTGGTAGCAGAAATAATAATAACAACGGAAATGTCAATCACTCAGCATGATAGCAGAAAGTCTATGGCACTGGATGACAGATGACTTGAAGAAATAATAACCGGTAATATAATAAACAGAAGAACAGGTGCTTGTGAAATGGTTCTGGTTTGGAAACCAGTGCAGGTTTTAAAACAGGAAACTTTAGGCAGCAAGGTGTAGAATGGCAAACCTGAGCAGAAGCAGGAGTCTGACTTCACAGTGCAGGTGATGAGGCACTGGCAGCAGCAAGCTGTATTCACAGGTGGAGGAATGGAACACACCTGGAGTCAGTCTCAACTGCAGGCTGAAGCACACAAGGTGGTGATGAGTGTGAAGCCTGGTTGGAAGTTGCAGGTATTGCTGGGCCTTGAAGTTCCACGAAGCTGTGCAGATAACCAGGAGTACAAGTCTTTAGCCAGAGAGCCAGGAACACGGGAGCAACAGGAACAGATCCTTTCACATGGGTCGCAGGAGTGACACAAAGTCCAGGATGCCTGCAGACTGGACCTGCAGCTACATATATACCCCTTGGTTCACAGGGATTGGATGAGTGAGGGAAAGTGGGTGCGGCCAAGCACCGGATTGGCCGCTGTATACTGGCTGTTTGCAAACTGTCATGGCGGCGCCCACGCCGCGGCCCAGCGGGAACGCGGCGCGCTACACGCCCGCTGTTACAGGAGCGCTCCTAGGCCCGCGATGATGTCCCATGACAGGGACACAGATGACAGGTGACCGCAGGGAGCCAGGACGGAGTCCGCAGCGGCGGACAGATGTCAGCCTGGTAAGTCGATTCCTGACAGTACCCCCTCCTTTAGGGGTGGACACCGAACACCCACGTGGCTTGGAGGGATGAGTGCTGTGGAAGACACGGACCAACCTTGGAGCATGGACATCGGACGAATTCACCCAACTTCTCTCCTCTGGGCCATAACCGGACCAATCGACCAGGTACTGGAGACGTCCATACCGGCAACGGGAGTCCAGAATCTTGTTGATCTCGAATTCCACGCCCCGCTGAGTTCGAACTTTGGGGCCAACTGGAAGAGCATTCTGAAAACGGTTTAGGACTAAAGGTCTGAGGAGAGAAACATGAAAAGCGTTAGGTATTCGAAGGGAAGGTGGTAACTTCAATTTGTAGGCCACTGGGTTGATGACTCTTTCTATAGGGAAAGGACCAATGAAGCGTGGTGCAAACTTCATGGACGGGACCCTGAGACGGAGGTTACGGGTTGACAGCCAAACCTTGTCCCCAGGTTTCAGATCAGGAACCGCACGTCTCTTGCGGTCGGCAAAGAATTTGTACCGGCTGGAGGCCTTTTTGAGAGAAACGTGAATTTTTCTCCAAATGGATGAGAACTGAGACAGAGCAGTAGTGGCAGCAGGAACATCCATATGAGGGAGTTCTTGGAAATCCGGGACACGGGGATGTTGCCCATATACTGCAAAGAATGGTGTTGTTTCAGTAGCAGTATGGTATCGGAAGTTGTGGGCAAACTCAGCCCATGGGAGCAGATCGAACCAATCATCCTGGGAAGACGAAACATATAATCTCAAAAACGTCTCAAGTTCTTGATTAACCCTCTCTGTCTGCCCATTCGTCTGAGGATGGTATGATGACGAAAACTTCAGTTTGACCTGCATGGCAGAACAGAGGGCCCTCCAAAACCTCGCTACAAACTGTACCCCCCGGTCAGATATTATTTCTGAGGGTAAACCATGTAAGCGAAAAATCTCCCGTAGGAAGATTTGGGCAAGTTTCGGGGCAGAAGGGAGACCCTGGAGAGGAACAAAATGAGCCATCTTGGTGAATCTGTCCACTACAACCCAAATGGTATTGTGTCCTTGAGAAGGAGGAAGGTCGGTGATAAAATCCATGGACAGGTGTGACCAGGGACGACTAGGGACAGACAATGGTTGTAACTGACCTGCTGGAGACTGACGAGGAGTCTTGTGCTGCACACACTTAGGACAGGATGCCACGAAATCCTTGATGTCCATTTTCATCTTTGGCCACCAGTATGTCGCAGAAAGGAACTTGAAGGTCTTCAGGACACCAGGATGACCGGTGAACTTGGATTGATGAGCCCAAGATAGCAACTTGGGACGGAGTTCTGGGGAAACAAAAGTCTTACCAGGAGGAGGAGCTGGGGAGACTTGAGATGCCGCGAATACCACTGGACTCAGGATGGAATGTGGCACCGAGTCAGGCGTTTCCTCTTCAGATTCCATGGATCGGGATAAAGCGTCGGCTTTCACATTCTGCGAACCTGGGCGGAAATGAAGCTTGAAATTAAAACGTGAGAAAAACATAGCCCACCTGGACTGGCGAGGGTTAAGGCACTGAGCTGCCTTTAAATATAGCAGGTTTTTATGATCCGTGTAGATGTTAAACGGATGTTTGGCCCCTTCTAGGAGATATCTCCATTCCTCGAGGGCCAGCTTGATCGCCAGTAGTTCTTGATCTCCCACGGAGTAGTTAGCTTCTGCAGGAAGAAACTTGCGGGAATAAAATCCACAAGGGTGGACTTTCCCATCGGGTCCCTTCTGGGAGAGGACAGCTCCAACCCCAACTGTAGAGGCATCTACCTCCAACTCGAACGGTCTGTTGACATCTGGCTGAGACAGAACTGGAGCAGACATAAAGGCCAGCTTGATCTTCTGGAAGGCTGCTAAGGCTTCTTCTGGCCAGTTGGAATGGTTTGCCCCTTTCCGAGTCAGGTTGGTAATAGGAGCGATGAGAGTGGAGAATCCCCGAATAAATTTTCTATAGTAGTTGGCGAAACCCAGGAACCGCTGGATAGACTTGAGAGAATTTGGAATGGACCAATTGGCAATAGCTTCCAATTTTGTCGGGTCCATCTGAAGATCCGATCCGGAAATTACATAACCCAGGAAGGGTATAGAGGGAACTTCAAAGGTGCATTTAGATAGTTTCCCGTAGAGCCGGTTCTCACGAAGACGTCGGAGGACTTCACGGACTTGTAGACGATGAGATGGAAGGTCTTGGGAGAAGATGAGGATATCATCCAAGTAAACAACGAGGTACTTATACAGGACATCACGAAAGATTTCGTTCACAAAGTGTTGGAACACTGCTGGAGCATTACTCAACCCAAATGGCATTACCAGGTATTCATAATGGCCATCTCGAGTGTTAAAAGCTGTTTTCCACTCGTCACCACTCCGAATTCTGATGAGATTGTAGGCACCGCGAAGATCTAACTTGGTGAAGATGCGGGCTCCTTTAACTCTGTCAAATAATTCAGTAATGAGTGGTAATGGATAACTATTTTTGACGGTAATGTCATTGAGACCTCGGTAGTCAATGCATGGACGCAGACCTCCATCCTTCTTTTTAACAAAGAAGAAACCTGCACCAGCGGGTGATGATGAAGGACGGATGAATCCTTTCTGTAAATTCTCCCTGATGTAATCGCTCATCGCCTCAGTTTCAGGAACAGACAACGGGTAGGTGCGCCCCCTAGGTGGCTTCTTGCCAGGGAGGAGATCGATGGGACAATCCCATTCCCTATGGGGCGGTAGGACATCAGCAGCCTTCTCACTGAAGACATCTGAAAAGTCTTGATAAGCTGCTGGAAGACTCGACTGTGTCTTTACTTCGGTAGACTTTATGGGACATACTTGGGCTAAACAGGACTGATGACAATGTGAACCCCATGAAGTAAGCTGCAACGTTGACCAGTCAAACTGTGGATTATGAAGCTGGAGCCAGGGCATGCCCAAGACGATCTCCTGGGTGGCTTGAGGGATGACCAGGAACTTGATCAGTTCAGAGTGTAGAAATCCAACTCCCAGGACCACTGGGGCAGTTTGATGAGAAATGTTCCCCTTGGAGATTCGACTACCATCCACAGCAGTAATATAAACTGGACAGGAAAGTTCACATGTAGGTAGGCAAAATTTATTTACTGCAGCTTGGGTGATAAAGTTTCCTGCAGCACCGCAGTCCACTAATGCTGACGCAGACTGGAGCCCAACTGAAGTCTCTAACGTCACTGGAAGGATGAGGTCTTGATTGGAAGGAGCTTGACTGAAAGATCCTAACTTGACTCCTCCTTTACAAGTCAGGATCTGGCGTTTCCCGAACGCACTGTGCAGGAGTTAATTTGGTGGCCCGCAGCCGCACAGTACAGGCAGAGTCTCTCACGCATTCTTCTTGCCCGCTCTTCAGGAGTTAGGCGGGACCTATTTATCTGCATAGGCTCGTCAGAAGAGGGAGACTGGAACTGTACAGAAGGTATTAACCTTGGTCTGCGTGGCTCACTCCGAGCGCGTTCATTATTGCGTTCGCGGATACGAGAGTCCAGCTTAATGCACAGGGAGATCAAATCAGACAATAGAACAGGAAGGTCACGGGTCGCCAGTTCATCCTTGATCCGATCCGAGAGTCCATGCCAGAAAGCTGCTACTAGAGCTTGGTTGTTCCACTGAATCTCTGCAGCCAACGTCTGGAACTGGATGACATATTGTCCCATGCTTCGGGTACCTTGACGAAGTTGGATCAGGTCTGCCGAAGCTGATGTTGCACGACCAGGCTCGTCAAAGATCCGTCTGAAGGTTGACACGAAGTCTGTGTAGTTGTTAATCAGAGGGTCAGCACGTTCCCACAGAGGAGACACCCAGCTCAGAGCAGATCCAGAGAGTAAGGAGATGATGTAGGCAACCTTGGATCTTGGCGTGGGGAAATTATATGGCAACAACTCAAACTGAATTTCACATTGGTTGAGAAACCCGCGACATAACTTTGGACTGCCATCATACTTGCTCGGCACGGGCAGGTGCAGACGTGACACTGGAGCTGATGCAGCCGGCACAGAGGAACTCACAGCACTGGCAGGTGCTGGAGTAACAGGAACAGTAGAAGTGAGTACACTAGGCAGGGATTGCTGTAGTGTATCTAACCGGGAGGACATCCCTTGCAGGAATTGAAACATCTGCTGCTGCGCAGCCTCTTGACCATCCAGACGGGAGACCAGGTTTTGCAAGGCCTCTGACCCCACACTCCGTCCACCATCCGAGTCCATCGATCCTGGACTTACTGTCAGATTGTGTTTAGGTTGTGTCCCCGGAGGGGGCGCTAGTGGGTCAGTGGAGGTAGATGGGAGAAAACGAGGAGGCTGGATAACGTTCCTGCGCATGAGCGCAATGATATTTATTAACAGATGATAATAACAGAGTGGTAGCAGAAATAATAATAACAACGGAAATGTCAATCACTCAGCATGATAGCAGAAAGTCTATGGCACTGGATGACAGATGACTTGAAGAAATAATAACCGGTAATATAATAAACAGAAGAACAGGTGCTTGTGAAATGGTTCTGGTTTGGAAACCAGTGCAGGTTTTAAAACAGGAAACTTTAGGCAGCAAGGTGTAGAATGGCAAACCTGAGCAGAAGCAGGAGTCTGACTTCACAGTGCAGGTGATGAGGCACTGGCAGCAGCAAGCTGTATTCACAGGTGGAGGAATGGAACACACCTGGAGTCAGTCTCAACTGCAGGCTGAAGCACACAAGGTGGTGATGAGTGTGAAGCCTGGTTGGAAGTTGCAGGTATTGCTGGGCCTTGAAGTTCCACGAAGCTGTGCAGATAACCAGGAGTACAAGTCTTTAGCCAGAGAGCCAGGAACACGGGAGCAACAGGAACAGATCCTTTCACATGGGTCGCAGGAGTGACACAAAGTCCAGGATGCCTGCAGACTGGACCTGCAGCTACATATATACCCCTTGGTTCACAGGGATTGGATGAGTGAGGGAAAGTGGGTGCGGCCAAGCACCGGATTGGCCGCTGTATACTGGCTGTTTGCAAACTGTCATGGCGGCGCCCACGCCGCGGCCCAGCGGGAACGCGGCGCGCTACACGCCCGCTGTTACAGGAGCGCTCCTAGGCCCGCGATGATGTCCCATGACAGGGACACAGATGACAGGTGACCGCAGGGAGCCAGGACGGAGTCCGCAGCGGCGGACAGATGTCAGCCTGGTAAGTCGATTCCTGACACCCATGGTGCCACTGGCGGCACAAAGGGAGGTTGGATGTGCAGCACGCTTTTCACGAAGGTCTGAACTTCTGGAAGGGAGGCCAATTCTTTCTGAAAGAAAATTGATAAGGCCGAAATTTGTACTTTAATGGAGCCTAACTTTAGGCCCGCATCCACACCTGCTTGCAAAAAATGGAGCAAACGCCCCAGCTGAAATTCTTTCGTAGGAGGCTTCTTGGATTCACACGAAGACACATATTTCCTCCAAATACGGTGGTAATGCTTCGCCGTTACTGCTTTTCTAGCCTGTAGTAGTGTGGGAATGACTTCACTGGGAATACCCTTTCGGGCTAGGATTTGGCGTTCAACTATCATGCCGTCAAACGCAGCCGCGGTAAGTCTTGTTACACGCACGGTCCTTGCTGTAACAGGTCCTCTCGTAGAGGAAAAGGCCAGGGATCTTCTATGAGTAAGTCCTGAAGATCCGGATACCAGGCCCTCCTTGGCCAGTCCGGAACAATGTGTATCGCCTGAACCCTTGTTCTTCTTATGATCTTTATCACCTTTGAAATGAGTGGAAGCGGAGGGAACACATAGACCGACTGAAACACCCACGGTGTCACCAGGGCGTCCACCGCTATTGCTTGAGGGTCCCTCGACCTGGAACAATATCTCTGAAGTTTCTTGTTGAGGCGAGACGCCATGATGTCTATTTGAGGAATTCCCCAAAGACTTGTCACTTCTGCAAAGACCTCTTGATGAAGACCCCACTCTCCTGGATGGAGATCGTGTCTGCTGAGGAAGTTTGCTTCCCAGTTGTCCACTCCTGGAATAAAAACTGCTAACAGAGCGCTTGCATTTTTCTCTGCCCAGCGAAGAACTTTTGCGGCCTCCGCCATCGCCGCTCTGCTCTTTGTTCCGACCCTGGCGGTTTATGTACGCCACTGCTGTTATGTTGTCTGACTGAACCAAGACGGGCAGACCGCGAAGAAGATGTTCCGCTTGTAGAACGCCGTTGTAAATGGTCCTTAATTCCAGAATGTTTATGGGCAGACAAGCTTCCTGGCTTGACCATTTTCCCTGGAAATTTCCCCCCTGTGTGACTGCTCCCCAGCCTCGGAGACTTGCATCTGTGGTCACCAGGATCCAATCCTGAATCCCGAACCTGGGTTCCTCTAGGAGGTGAGAACTGTGCAGCCACCACAGGAGAGAGATTCTGTTCCTGGAAGATAGGATTATTTTCCGTTGCATGTGCAGGTGAGACCCGCACCACTTGTCCATCAGGTCCCACTGAAATACCCTGGCATGGAACCTGCCAAACGGAATGGCCTCGTAGGCCGCCAGCATCTTCCCCAGCAACCGAGTGCATTGAAGAATCGACACTCTTGCCGGTTTCAGAATCTGTTTTACCATGTTCTGTATTTTTAGAGCCTTTTCCACTGGAAGAAAAACTCTCTGTAATTCTGTATCCAGAATCATACCCAAGAATGACAGCCGTGTTGTCGGACCAACTGTGATTTTGGCAAGTTTAGGAGCCAACCATCTTGTTGCAGAATTGCCAGGGAGAGCGTAACGTTTTTCAGTAATTGCTCCTTGGATCTCGCCTTTATCAGGAGATCGTCCAAGTACGGGATAATTGTGATTCCCTGCTTGCGCAGGAGAACCATCATTTCCGCCATAACCTTGGTGAAAATCCTCGGAGCCGTGGACAGACCAAACGGCAACTTCTGAAATTGGTAATGACAATCCTGAACAGTAAACCACAGATAAGCCTGATGTGGAGGATATATTATGGGGACGTGTAAGTAGGCAACTTTTATGTCGACCGACACCATAAAATCCCCCTCCTCCAGACTGGAGATCACTGCTTGGAGAGATTCCATAATGAATTAGAATTTTTTTACATAGAAATTGAGGGATTTTAGGTTCAGAATCGGTGTGACTGAGCCATCCGGCTTCAGGACCATGAACAGGCTCGAATAAAAGCCTTCCCCCTGTTGTGACGGGGGTACTGTGACAATGACTTGATCCTGACACAGCTTTAGTATTGCAGCGCATACTACCTCCCTTTCTAGAAGAGGAGCTGGCAAGGCTGATTGGAAAAATCGGTGAAGGGGCACATCTTGAAACTCCAATTTGTACCCTTGGGCTACTATTTCCAATACCCAAGGATCCAGGGCCGAGCAAACCCAGACCTGACTGAAGAGTCGGAGACATGCCCCCACCGGTGCGGACTCCCGCAGAGGAGCCCCAGCATCATGCGGTGGATTTGGTAGAAGCCGGAGAGGACTTCTGCTCTTGGGAACCTGCCACAGCCTGTGACCTTTTTCCCCTTCCTCTTCCTCTCGCAGCAAGGAAGGAAGACCCTAGTCCTTTTTTGTATTTATTGGGCCGAAAGGACTGCATCTGATAGTGTGGCGTTTTCTTTTGTTGTGCAGGGACATAAGGTAGAAACGATGACTTACCCACGGTAGCCGTAGATACCAGGTCAGCGAGGCCGTCACCAAACAAGACACCACCTTTATACGGCAGAGACTCCATAGCCTTCTTAGAGTCAGCATCAGCATTCCATTGATTAATCCACAATGCCCTCCTAGCCGAGACTGCCATGGCATTGGCCCTTGATCCCAACAGGCCAATATCCCTCGCAGCTTCCTTTAGATAGGCTGCAGCGTCCCTGATATGACCCAGTGTCAAAAGAACGCTATCCCTGTCCAGGGAATCTATATCAGATGACAAGTTATCTGCCCACTTTTCAATAGCGCTACTCACCCATGCCGATGCAACGGCAGGCCTGAGCAGCGCACCTGTAGCGATATAAATGGATTTAGTGTATTTTCCTGCTTACGATCCACAGGATCCTTTAGGGCTGCCGTGTCAGGAGACGGAAGCGCCACCTTTTTGGACAGACGCGATAGAGCTTTGTCCACCGTGGGGGTTGACTCCCACTTTTCCCTGTCCCCAGAGGGGAACGGATGTGCCACCGGAATTCTCCTTGGAATCTGTAACTTCTTGTCAGGTTTTTCCCAAGCCTTTTCAAAAAGAGCGTTCAGTTCATGAGAGGGAGAAAACGTCACCTCAGGTTTCTTTCCCTTTAACATACAGACCCTAGTAACAGGAACAGCAGGGTCTTCTGTGATATGTAACACGTCTTTTATCGCCACAATCATGTACTGAATGCTCTTAGCCAGTTTAGGATTCAATCTGGCATCACTATAGTCGACCCTGGAATCAGAGTCCGTGTCGGTATCTGTATCCGCTATCTAGGTAAATGAACGCTTCTGTGACCCCGAGGGGGTCTGACCTTGTGATAATGCATCCTCCATGGATTTTCTCCATGTCTGGTTCTGAGACTCAGATTTATCTAATCTATTATTTAATCGAGCCACATTTGCATTCAAAACACTCAAAAGATTTACCCAATCAGCTGTCGGTGGTGCCGACACGGTCACTCCCATAGTCTTTTCTGTCCCCACTCCAGCCTCCTTCTGGGAAGAGCACTCAGCCTCAGACATGCCGACACACACGCACCGACACCCGCGACCACACTGGGCTATAGGGGACAGTCCCACAGTAAAGCCTGTCAGAGAAACACAGAGGGAGTTTGGCAGCTCACAACCAAGCGCCTATCCCGGTACCGAAACTTACACACAATGCCTCAGACCTGTTAGCGCTTTTATAATTATTAAAATAGCACCAAATTCACTGTACCCCCCCCCCCCCCCCCCGTTTTGCACCCTGTTACTTGGACAGTAGTGTAGGAGGCCAGGACCAGCATTTCTGCAGCTCTGTGAAGAGAAAATGGCGCTGATTAGAGCTGTGAGGGCTAAGCAACGCCCCCTTAATGGCGCGCTTCAGTCCCGCTAATTTTCATATTCTTTATACTGGCTGGATATAGTGCCAAAGCACTGTATTCCTCTTTTGCCAGGTATTTATGAGGTATTATGTTGTTCAGGAGCCCCCCCCCTGCGCCCTGCACCCTGTAGTGCCGCTGTGTGTGTGGGAGCATGGCACGCTGCGCGGTACCTCAAAGACACTGAAGTCTTCTGCTGTCACTGAAGTCTTCTGATCTTCTTTTACTCACCCGTCTTCTGACTTCTGGCTCTGCAAGGGGGGTGACAGCGCGGCTCCGGGAACGAGCATCTAGGCGTACCTAGCAATCTGGAGCTAATGGTGTCCAGTAGCCTAAGAAGCAGAGCCTTGAAACTCACTGAAGTAGGTCTGCTTCTCTCCCCTCAGTCCCTCGATGCAGGGAGCCTGTTGCCAGCAGGTCTCCCTGAAAATAATAAACCTGACATAAAGTCTTTTTTAGAGAAACTCAGTAGAGATCCCCTGTGTGTGACCAGTCTCCCTGGGCACAGAATCTAACTGGAGTCTGGAGGAGGGGCATAGAGGCAGGAGCCAGTTCACACCCATTTAAAGTCTTAAAGTGGCCATGTCTCCTGCGGATCCCGTCTATACCCCATGGTTCTTGAAGCATCCCCAGCATCCTCTAGGACGTATGAGAAATGAATGATACCACACCTGAGCAAGTTGAGGAGACTTTTTTCCACTGAAAATAAGAAAGCCTCGCTAATCTTCCCTGCGTCAAAGGAATTAAATGCTGTATGGCATGTAATCAGGATAGCACTGGTTTAGCACAGATACCTGCAAGGGAACCAAAGTGGTTTTCCTCTATCAAATCGTGGATTTCTCAGATTTCTGACAGGGTGACAAGTAATGAATCTGCAACCCAGGTATTACAGAGCTCTATGGCAGTATGGCCGGTTTCTGGTACCTCAGGACGCCCCGCTATGTACCCCCACAAACGTGTGCTTGTGCATGTCACACAAGACGACAGGGATACCGATTCTGACACCACTTACAGTGATGGGGATGTGTTGCGAGGGTCCGCATCTCTTGCAAAGGGGGTGCAATTGTTGATAGAGGCTATCAGGGATGTTTTGAATGTTAATGAAACCACACCTGAGCAGGTTCAGGAGGCTTTTTTCACTGAAAATAAAAAAGCCTCGCTAACCTTCCCTGCGTCAAAGGAATTGAATGCTATGTAAGTAAAAGGTTCCAGGTCCCTTAAAGGGTCCAGGTGGCGTTTCCTTTCCCTATGGAGGATAGAAAAAAATGGGAAACCCACCAATTGTTGACGCGTCTGTGTCCAGACTCTCAAAGAAGTTGGTCTTGCTTATTCCAGGATCTACCGCCTTAAAAGAGCCGGTTGATAGAAAAATTGATAACAGCTTAAATCAATGTACACTGCTTCAGGGGCCATATTACGTCCCACTATTGCTAGTGCATGGATTGCAAAGGCAATATTAAAGTGGTCGGCTACCTTACTTGAGGATTTGGATATGATGAAAGGGATGATGTTGCATTATATTTACGCAATATACATGATCCAGCAGGTTTTGTGGTAGAATCCATGAAAGACCTGGGTTACATGGCTGCGGGAATATCTTCCATGTTTGTTTCAGCTCGTCGGGGACTGTGGCTGCGCCTGTGGTCGACCGACGCAGAATCCAGGAAAAGTGTGGAGGCCCTACCCTATACAGGTCAGGCTCTCTTTGGGGGAAGCTCTAGATGCGTGGATATCCACGGCTACAGCGGGTAAGTCTCTGTTTCTTCCCTCAGCTGCACCAGCTCCGAAGAAATCCTTCTCTTCATCTGCAAAGCAGTCCTTTCGGCCTAACAGGCCTAGAAAGGCCAGAGCGTCCAATACCTTATTTAGGGGAGGTCGAGTTAAATCCAAGAAACCTGCAGCTTCCCAGAAACAAAAGCCTGCTTCAGGTACGCCAAAGTCCTCCGCATGATGGTGGACAACGCGGCCTGGAGATGGGGCCAATGGGAACCAGACTCAGCAGACATTTCAGTCACGTCTGGGTATCGTCCGGCCTGGATCCCTGGGTGATACATTTTGTATCCCAGGGAAACAGGCTAACATTTCACAGTCTCCCTCCTCACCGCTTTTTCAAATCAGGCTAACCAACTCTGTTGGCAGACAGCACTGTACTACAGGATGCTGTCCAAAAACTGGTGGAGGCACAGGTCATTGTGCCAGTGCCACCTCACATGCTGAAAAAAGGTTACTATTCGAACCTTTTCATGGTACCGAAACCAGATGGTTCGGTCAGGCCCATTCTGAATCTAAAATCATTGAACCCTTTCTACAGGAGTTCAAGTTTAAGATGGAGTCTCTCAGGGCGGTGATATCAGGTCTGGAAGAGGGGTAATTCCTGGTATCCCTGGATATCAAGGATGCGTACCTCAACATTCCGATACGGCTGCCGCATCAGGCTTACCTCCGTTTCGCATTGCTGGACTGTCATTTCCAGTTTTAGGCCCTTTCATCGGCCTCTCCACAGCACCAAGGTGATGGCAGAGATGATGATTCTCCTCTGCAAACAAGGGGTGGACATCATTCCATATCTGGACGATCTGCTGATAAAAGCTTCGTCCAAGGAGAAGCTGCTACAATCCGTGGTTCTCACAACACGTCTCCTCAGGAGTCATGGTTGGATTCTGAACCTTACAAAGTCACATTTGGAACCAAGCCAGAGGTTGTCCTTTCTGGGAATGATCCTGAATACGGAAGTGCAAATGGTGTTTCTTCCGTAGAAAAAGGCGTTGGTGATACAAGCTATGGTCCGAGTTGTCCTGCAGCCAGCCCGGGTGTCGGTTCATCAATGCATTCGTCTGTTGGGAAAGATGGTGGCCTCTTACAAGGCTCTCCAGTATGGAAGGTTCCACGTTCGGAGCTTCCAGCAGGATCTCATGGACAAGTGGTCGGGATCTCATCTCCATATGCACCAGATAATTTGTCTGTCGCCACAGGCCAGGATCTCACTCCTCTGGTGGCTCCAATTGCCTCATCTTCTGGAGGGCCACAGGTTCGGGATTCGGGACTGGGTCCTTCTAACCACGGACGCGAGCCTTCGGGGCTGGGGAGCAGTCACTCAAGGAGTAACTTCCCAAGGAAGGTGGTCAAGTCTGGAAGCCGGCCTGCCCATCAACATCCTGGAACTAAGAGCCGTCTACAACGATCTTCTTCAGGTGGCCCCTCTTCTAAGAAATCGGGCCATTCAAGTGCAGTCGGACAACGTAACAACAGTGGCTTACATAAATCGACAAGGCGGAATGAAGAGCAGAGTGGCAATGTCAGAGGTCACAAGAATACTCCTCTGGACAGAAAAGCACACGTTGGCGCTGCCAGCCATCTTCATTCCCGGGAGTAGACAACTGGGAAGTAGACTTCCTAAGCAGACACTATCTCTATCCAGGGGAGTGGGGTCTCCATCAGGAGGTGTTCATGGAAATAACAGACCTTTGGGGTTTACCCCAAATAGGCATGATGGCCTCTCTTCTCAACAAGAAGCTTCGGCGTTATTGTTCCAGGTCGAGGGACCAACAGGCAGTGGCAGTGGACGCCCTGGTGTCTCCGTACATGTTTCCACCACTCCCACTCATACCGAGAATCCTAAAGCTCATAGGGAGGACAAGGGTTCAAGCGATCCTCATTGCCCCAGACTGGTTAAGAAGGACTTGGTACACAAATCTTCTGAATCTACTGCAAGAAGAACGAGGCCTTTTCCTTTTCGGGAAGACCTGCTGCAGCAGGGGCCGTTCGCCTATCAAGACTTACCGTGGCAACGTTTGACGGCATGGAAGTTGAGCACCTGATACTTGCTTGAAAGGGCATTCTGTTGAAGGTCATTCCTACCCTGATACAGGCTAGGAAAGGCGTAACATCTAAACATTACCATCGTAGCTGGAAAAGATATGTCTCTTGGTGTGAGTCCAAGAATTTTCCTATGGTGGGGTTTCAACTTGGACGTTTCTCCTCTTGCTGCATGCAGGAGTGGATATCAGTGACGTGTGGTGGGATGAGGCAGGTGAGGCA
Source organism: Pseudophryne corroboree (assembly GCF_028390025.1). Classification (NCBI taxonomy): domain Eukaryota; kingdom Metazoa; phylum Chordata; class Amphibia; order Anura; family Myobatrachidae; genus Pseudophryne; species Pseudophryne corroboree. The sequence goes on along the minus strand of NC_086446.1, from coordinate 146,627,400 downwards.
CAGCCTTTCCTGCCATACTAATGTTTGTGCCAACGTTTTGACTGTATAAAGTATATGAAAAATACAAAGAATATGTTTGAAATATCTTCTTTGTATTATTCTAATCATTTTTATAGCCAAATCTCTGTAGTGAAAAGTCAATGGCAGGTGAGGCAGTGCCTCACCTGCTTATCTACTCCACACATCTCTGATTAACACTAACCAAATTTCCAGGAGTTTATACTGCTGCACCTGTGTATAATGCCCCCATGTACCCTTTGGCTCATATATTGTGTGTAAATCTGGCTCTGGTGCTAGCCAGTGGTTCCTGAGCCATTTAGCTCACCGCACGTCCCTGGTGGACATGGGCCTGTGGTTAGGATCTATGATGGTCCAGATTTCGACCCTATCTATTTTCTTTCAGAAATATTTGGCTGCCAGGAGGTTGAGGTCAAATTTCTTACATGGAAGGCGGTCACGTTGTTGGCCTTAGCTTCTGCTAGACATGTGTCCGAGCTGGGGGCTTTATCCTGTAAAAGCCTTACTTGATCTTCCACGAAGATAAAGCTGAGCTCCGGACACGTCGGCAGTTTCTTCCGAAGGTTGTCGGCATTTCATATCAGCCAACCTATTGTGGTGCCAGTGCCTACTGACTCCTCAATTCCATAAAAGTCCTTGGATGTTGTAAGGGCTCTGAAGATGTATGTGATGAGAACTTCTCGTCACAGAGTAGGACTCTCTGTTTGTCCTATGTGGTCCCAAGAAAATTGGGTGTCCTGCTTCTCAGCAGACTATTTCTCGCTGGATAAGGTTCACTATCCAGCACGCTTATTCTACGGCAGGACTGCCGTGTCCAAAATCTGTTAAGGCCCACTCTTCTCGTAAGGTGGGGTCTTCCTGGGCGGCTGCCTGGGGTATCTCGGCAGTGCAACTTTGCCGAGCTGCAACTTGGTCTGGGTTGAACACGTTTGCAAAGTTTTACAAGTTAGATACTTTGGCCTCTGATGATCTGAAGTTCAGTCAATCAGTTCTGCAGGAGCCTCCGCACTCCCCCTCCCGTTCTGGGAGCTCTGGTACATTCCCATTGTACTAATGTGGACCCCAGCATCCTCTACGACTGCGAGAAAATGATTTACCGGTAGGTAACCAAAATCCTACTTTCAACCACTTTGTATGCAATGTAACACTCAACACCAAATTGGTGAATTAACAAAGTAAAGATGCTAAAATAACAAGTCCTTTGACTCAATTCAGGAAATAGCCACACTACAGGTCTCTCATAACACTACAGGTTTAGCCATAACTAGAGGCTGCAAATGAGAAAAGCGCTGGGAGGTGTTTGTAGCATCTTTTTATATTCTGAACATATTGGGGGAGGGGGCCTGGACTGCACACCCTAGCTCCTTATAATGGGATGTGCTACCTTACTAGAACGCAGTACTACAACATAGGAACAAGAGAGCAGGTGCACCATATAACCATGTAAGCATACATTGGCCAATATATAAGCCTATTCATATAATGTTAGGTACTTGTCCGATTGAGGTCACTGTGATGATTGGTGGGCATTCTCATATATTGGCCAATGTATGCCAAGAACCTCAGATATGTACAATGAAATTTATTATAATTCTAATGGTTGTATGGTGCACCTGTTCTCTTGTTCTTTTTCTATTCTCAAAGGCACTTGCTGTGACCAAAATGCAGGACTCATATAGCCTGCTAGGCCCCCAAGTGTCTCCATGCTATTTCCTGACAGGAAGTGTCCTCCTAATACAGGTTGAGTATCCCTTATCGAAAATACTTGGGACCAGAAGTATTTTGGATATCGGATTTTTCCGTATTTTGGAATAATTGCATACCGTGATGATATATCATGGCAATGGAACCCTAGTCTAAGCACAGAATGTATTTATGTTTCATATACACCTTACACACACAGCCTGAAGGTCATTTATTACAATATTTTTAATAACTTTGTGTATTAAACAAAGTTTGTGTACACTGAGCCATCAGAAAACAAAGGTTTCACTATCTCACTCTCACTCAAAAAATTCCATATTTCGTAATACTGTATTCCGTATGTCGGAATACTTGGATATGGGATACTCAACCTGTACAACATTCCTTTGTCTGTGAATCTCAGTTCGTCCAAACTCAAACTACTGAATTTTTTACAGCGGGGTTAAGCTGTTCCACAGATAAAGCGAAGGCTACACTTCCTCTTACCCACCCAGGGGTCCATCAGGATTTCGATTCCTCATTACTCCATCCATGTACAGGTCTCCGTGTCCTTCTACATACTCCCACTCCTATAAAGAGAAATAGTTATTGCCATCCTCCCATCCACACACACAGTGACGCAGGTATCATCCCCATTTCGCCCTCTGCATTACTGCATAACTAGGGACTAGTGCACAGGAAACTGCATTATTTCTGTAGTATAGCCTGTACACTAACAGCCCCCCTAAGTTCCATTCCCAGCATTGCCCGGTGCTCACCTCTCTAGTCAGCAGCTGAATGATCCGGTTTATGACTTCTAGAATCTTCTGGTCACTGTCTCTCTCCTTTATCGGAGGATCCAGGATGGGCCTTTGGGTCATGCAGACTCCTCCTGTCACGCGTGGACAGATGGGGACACACTCACCAGATGTTTTTTTCACAACGGTGTAATCCTGTACATTGGGAGAGGAGTGCAAAGAGATATTTTACATGAACAATATCATTTGTTGAAAACTACACCTATTACCCACCCAGAAACAAACACATTGTGGCCTCTATTCAGATTCTTTGGAGGAAGAGAAAGGGCAGGGATGTTTAGTTCCATGATTCAAATTCAACAACTCAATATTACACTGCTGGCAATTGACAACACTAATCAGCACATAAAATTCTAAACACAATTGTGTAAATTTCCTTACAAAGCTTGAGAATTGTGAGACACGACCCCCCCCCCCCCCCCCCCTCACCACACACACACTTTTTAAACAATACCAGAGACATAAATTGAAATGAATGATACAGTCTCTATGTTGTTATTTTTTAATAGAGTAAATTTTATTCAAAGATATAGGGGTATATGCAATTGCGGTCGAATTGCCGCAAATGTCGAAAAATGAGGCATTTTTCGACACAATTTTTTTTTCAACAATGCAATTCAGTACTTTTCGTCAAAAAAACGGACGTTTCTGATTCGACTTTTTGAAATTCGACAGTTGTTAAATTCGACATGTCTGCAATGGTAAAAATGCGGCTTTTCGACAAAAGTATATTCAGTTGAAGAATGTCGGTTCGACAACAGTGCTTTTCGACAGTAATTTCGTCAATTTAATTCCGCCTCACTTTGCTGGCAGAATCTAATAAAAAATTTTAAAAACATGTTTTTTTGTGTGTTTTTTTTTTATTGCTAATAGCATATCTATTTATATTAGAAGGGATTATGTACTTGGTTTGTCTATTAGGAGACACAAGTATTATTTATATATTTTTTAAAAGAATATTTTTTTTTTAACTGACTAAAATAATATGGAGGGATCAAAGTATGGTTTTTCAGTTGGAAGGGTGGGAATGGGTTAAAATTAGTGATATGCACCGGACATTTTTCGGGTTTTGTGTTTTGGTTCTGCTGCCGTGTTTTGGCTTTGGACGAGTTTTGGCAAAACCTAACTGAAATTTTTTTGGCGGATTCGGGTGTGTTCTGGATTCGGGTGTTTTTTTTACAAAAACCCCTCAAAAACAGCTTAAATCATAGAATTTGGGGGTCATTTTGATCCCATAGTATTATTAACCTCAATAACCATAATTTCCATCCCCTTCCAGTCTACTCTGAACACCTCACACCTCACAATATTATTTTTAGTCCTAAAATTTGCACCGAGGTCGCTGGATGGCTAAGCTAAGCGACCCAAGTGGCCGACACAAACACCTGGCCCATCTAGGAGTGGCACTGCAGTGTCAGACAGGATGGCACTTCAAAAAATAGTCCCCAAACAGCACATGATGCAAAGAAAAAAAGAGGTGCACCAAGGTCGCTGGATGGCTCAGCTAAGCGACCCAAGTGGCCGACACAAACACCTGGCCCATCTAGGAGTGGCACTGCAGTGTCAGACAGGATGGCAGATTTAAAAAATAGTCCCCAAACAGCACATGATGCAAAGAAAAAAGAGGTGCACCAAGGTCGCTGGATGGCTAAGCTAAGCGACCTAAGTGGCCGACACAAACACCTGGCCCATCGAGGAGTGGCACTGCAGTGTCAGACAGGATGGCACTTCAAAAAATAGTCCCCAAACAGCACATGATGCAAAGAAAAAAAGAGGTGCACCAAGGTCGCTGGATGGCTAAGCTAAGCGACCCAAGTGGCCGACACAAACACCTGGCCCATCTAGGAGTGGCACTGCAGTGTCAGTCAGGATGGCAGATTTAAAAAATAGTCCCCAAACAGCACATGATGCAAAGAAAAATGAAAGAAAAAAGAGGTGCAAGATGGAATTGTCCTTGGGCCCTCCCACCCACCCTTATGTTGTATAAACAGGACATGCACACTTTAACAAACCCATTATTTCAGCGACAGGATCTGCCACACGACTGTGACTGAAATGACTGGTTGGTTTGGGCCTCCACCAAAAAAGAAGCAATCAATCTCTCCTTGCACAAACTGGCTCTAAAGAGGCAAGATGTCCACCTCCTCCTCATCCTCCTATTCCTCACCCCTTTCACTGTGTACAGCCCCCTCCGCACAGATTATTAATTCGTCCCCACTGGAATCCACCATAATGGAGCAGCTGAGCAAAGCGCCGTCTGACAGCTCAGACGCGCACAGCCCATCAGGAGAGTGCCACGACGTGGCGCTCCCTGATTGGCTGAAGGGACCCTCTGTGACAGGAGTCACGGGGGGTCCCGGCATTCGGTGAATGGTACCCATTTCAGTGCGTGGTCCGGGTAAATGCGTTTTTTTTTTTTTGCCAAGTACGTGGATTACAAAAAAGAAGAGGATACAAGCTACACTGGATTTTGGTGAGTATAATTTTATTTTCAGGTACACCGTGGATTCTGCTTGGAGAAGTGGACAGAGTCGGCGTGTGAACATAGGTAAGTATGTGTGTGTCGGCATGTATGTAATAAAGTTTTACTTTCACGGTGTGCGTGTACTGCTTTTATTTGGGTATTTTTTTTGCAGTAGAACTACAGGTAACAGCGGGTCCGTTCCCCCCCGCATGCTGGTACTTGTGGTTCTTCAGTACCAGCTTGCGGGGGAGGCTTGCTGGGACTTGTAGTTCTGCTACAAAAAACAATACTCTTTATTTTGTCACTTGGCTATCAGCCCCCCATCCGCAGCCCATGGATGGGGGGGAACAGCCTTGGGCTTCACCCATGGCCCTTGGGTGGCTGGAGGGGAGGACCCCTTGATTTAAGGGGTCCCCACTCCCCCCAGGGTACCCCGGCCAGGGGTGACTAGTTAGTGATTTAATGCCACGGCCGCAGGGACCAATATAAAAGTGTCTCCCGGCTGTGGCATTATCTCTCTTACTACTTAAAAATACGGGGGACCCCTACGTTTTTTGTCCCCTTTTTTTTGCACCAGGACCGGACGCAGAGCCCGGTACTGGTTGTAAAAATATGGGGGATCCCCTGTCAATTTCCCCCCCGTATTTTTACAACCAGGACCGGCTCAAAGAGCCCGGGCTGGTTATGCTTAGGAGGGGGGACCCCACACAATTTTTTTCTGGGTTTTTTAAACATTTTTGTGCCGTCAAAAAAGTCGAATCCAGGACGCACACTATCCGTCAATTGGTCCGTTTTTTGACAGCGGGACTGTCGAATCTGTTTTTTATTGAACATGTCGAATTCGGGTCCCGGCTGCCGGGATTCGACTGTCGAATTGTGTCGAATTTAAAAATGTTCGAATTTTAGCCGGAATTTGACTGCAATTGCATATACCCCATATTATCAGTTACAGATAAGGCATAACATTGATGTATCGTGTACTTTAAACCAAGGTATCTCACATGAATAAAACATCCACTCATAGTACTGTACATCATATTTAGGGGTATGCAAGACGTGGTATACATCAATAATCCTTGTTGGTAAAGAAAAGTACATGTACACATATTTGTTCATACCGAATAAACTTGCAAAATCCGTAAACAGTATATTAGTCTTCATTAGATTTTATATTGGTTTGCTTGTACACAAAGAGAAAAAAAGAAAAGAGAACTACCTAACCTATAACTATAGTGTTCATTACTCAAAACCAGGCATCCAACCAAGGCGCATTTTAGAAAAAACAAAAATCAAACCACATATCGAATCAAACCAAATCAGGGACATAGCATCAGCCCATTACCCATTATAGCAAGGGGTCAGGAGAAGAATAGGGAGATTCAAGCCAAGTAGACCAGATTCTGTCAAACTTAATGGAAGCATTATGTTTCATATATATAGCGTTCCTTGAAAATAGTGTCATTTACTAGGGCCCTGAATGCAGAGATGGAGGGACTATTAAGAGCCAACCATAGTCTCGCAAGACACACCTTAGCCAAGGCGCATATACTGCGAGCATAGAGGCCCTCCGGACTGGACACAAAAGCAGAACATCCCATCCCCAATATACAGAACCGTGGGGTGAGCAAGTCTTCATCTATCCCCTTATTCTCCAGAATCGACCTGATCCCCGACCAAAACACTCGCAGCATCAGGCAGTCCCACACCAGATGCCAAAAGTACCCACAGCTACCCCACATTTAGGGCAGACATCCGATCGACCAGCCCAAAATTTGGCCAGTCTAACCGGAGTCATATATGTTCTATGTAAAATAAAGAACTGTCGGGCAGATGTATTAACCTGGAGAAAGCATAAGGAAGTTATAAACCAGTGAAATGTGCAAGGTGATAAAGGCACCAGCCAATAAGCTCCAATATGTAAATTAACAGTTAGGATCTGATTGGCTGGTGCCTTTATCACCTTGCACATATCACTGGTTTATCACTTCCTTATGCCCTCTCCAGGTTAATACATCTGCCCCTGTATGTGTTGATACCTAAGGGACTTGGTGACCATACCCGGATTCTCCAGAGCAAGGGCCCAATTCCCTTCATCTATAGGACCCAAGTCTCCCTCCCATTTTTCACGGTGATGAGTAAGAGGGCCAGTGTGAAATTTAGTGAGGAGATATCCATAAGCAAGGGAAATCTTCTTTACTCGACCCAGTGTACTTATAAAGGTCTTATTGGGAAATGGGAGGATAGTAGGGGGTGATCTCGCAAATTGGGTCTGTAAAAAATGGCGAAGTTGAATGTATCTATAAAAGTATGAGTTAGACAAATCAAACTCATCTTTCAATTGCTGAAATGATTTAAATACCTGTATACTGTCTTTATATATGTGGGAAATAGAAACAATAGATCTGGGAGCCCAGACCTCTCGTCCCTCAAGCGTATGTAATTCGGGAAGCCAGTTAGAGTACCAGAGGGGGGTGTCTGATCCAGGCCGTCAAATCTAAGAAGAACCCTCAGGGCCTGCCAGATCTTCAAAGCCTGGAAAACAATTGCGGGAAGAAACCGAGTCATGCTCCCACTCAGCAATACCTGCATAGGAGAGAGGTCAGGAAAATAGCATCGAATGAACACCCAGTGTAGAGAATTGACGCTAGTATCCTGAGCCCAAGTACAATTGTGAGTCAACTGGGCAGCTTACTAATATATCTGAAAATTAGGTAGTGCCAGGCCGCCATCACATCGCTGTCTGGTAAGAGTGTTCAATCGTATCCTGGGTCTCTTATTAGCCCAACTTAGAGATGATAATACGCTATTTAGTTTCCTAAAAAATAATGGGTAAATATAAACAGGAAATTGGAGGATAATATATAGAATTGTAGGCAATATAATCATTTTAATGAGACTAACCCTGCCAGACACTGTCAATGGAAGCTTACACCAAGTTTTAGATTTACACGCAATTTATTGCATGAGTGGATCAAGATTCAAGGGAATAAAGTCGGAAGGGTCATTAGTTATTTGAACCCCCGAGGTACTTAAACTGGCACAATGGCAAGGGAATTTTAGGAACATTAGGAGGGGGGCCAATTACTGGCATAATGTAAGATTTAGACCAGTTGCTATGAAGACCTGAATAAGCATCAAACTCCTCAATCACCTGCAACAAACTAGGCATAGACTTGGCGTAATCTTGCAGAAATAATAGCATGTCGTCTGCGTAAAGTGCAATCTTATCTGTTCGAGGGCCCGTGGGGATTCCTACAATATCAGTGTGCGATCTTATCAAACAAGCCAAGGGCTCAATGGCTAGGTGGGGGGCTAGGGGGCAGCCCTGCCTAGTGCCTCAAGATAATTGAAAGGAGGGAGATACATAATCATTTACCGAGATCCTGGCACCCGGATGTTGGTACAACAGTTTAGTCCATTTTATAAAATTAGGCCCAAAGCCCATACAATTCATTCACTTCCCATAGGTAAGCCCATTCAACACTGTCAAATGCTTTAGCCGCATCCAAAGAGACCAAGGAAAAGCATGTGGGATCTGTAGAATGTTATACAATCTACGCAGGTTAATAGAGGTGGACATCCCAGGCATAAAGCCGGTCTTGTCTGGGTGAATGATAAAAGTAATAACTGTGTTGAGCCGTACTGCCAAGATTTTTGCCAGGATCTTAGCAGCGGTGGGAATCAGAGAGATTGGCCTATAGGAATCCGGAAACCTAGGGTCCTTTCCGGGTTTCAGGATCACTATAATAACCGCTTCCGACATAGAAGGGGGGAGTGCATTATTAGTAAATATACCCAAATATAAGGCATGACGTCTGGGACCATAAAAATCAACATGGGTTTTGCACACTTCATAAGGAATTCCATCAACACCCCGGTGCCTTGCCATTAGGTGATAAGTCAATAGCCGCTGTCACCTCATCCAACGTCAAAGGTGCCTCCAATACCTCACAGGCCTCGTAGGAGAGTGTAGGTAGAGGAATATTTCCCAGGTATTGGCAAAGATCCAAAGCAGAGCACACCAGTTGTGAACTGTAAACATCAGCATAATAAGACCGAAACAACTACGCAATGTCTGGGGTGGTGTCAACAATGGAATCATCACTGTTGGACATTTGAGTAACCGTAGTTCCAGGGCGGTCGTGATGGATCAGACGGGCCAGCAAGTTGCCTGGTCTATCACCCTGCATATAAATATTAGTAGCCCGAAACAGCAGGGAACGTGAATTTTTATCTGATAAATGTGCCAACCATGTTGAATGGGCCACCAACCATTGTGCCTTTTGCCCAGGGGTACCATCTGCCAGGTATTGGGATTCCAGGTTCCTGGCATAATTTTCAAGGGTGTTCTCCTTCTCCCTACATAACATTTTATGGGCCGCTATGCGTCTAATAAACGTACCCCTCAAAAAAGCCTTGAATGAGTCCCAGACCACCGTCCCTGGGGCTGAACCTATATTATCATTGAATGGGGTCACTTACAAATGTTTTCCAAGTCACTACAGTCACCCAGTTGAGACAACCAGGAAGGGTGCAATTTCCAGTAGGATTGTCCCCTCTGGCTCTCCACATTAAGAGTCAACAACAAAGGGGAGTGGTCAGAGATACCACAGGCCTCATTATGGATACCTGTGATTTTAGGGAAAAGAGCGGGAGATACCAGGATCAGGTCAATTCTGGAAAAGGAACCATGCGTACTGGAAAAACTTGAAAACCGGCGAGTTGTAGGATGCCGAAGTCTCCAAACATCCATCCACTGTAAACTATTTAAGAAATCAGCAAATTTAGCAGAGCCACCACCCACCGCGGCAGCTTGGGGAGAGTGCCATCTATCAAGAGATACATTTATAACATTATTAAAATCCCCCAAACAAATCACAGGGGTATATGGAGAGGAAGCTATAAAGGAGGCGGCCCTCTGCAAAACATCATATGAAAAGGGGGGGCAGGGGACATAATCCACTAAAATAAAATAGGGCTGGGAGCTCAGCTTGCATTCAAGAAACAGAAATATACCATATGGGTCAGTTTTGGTCGATATTAACTTGTAGTGCACTGTCACACCTCGGGAGAAGGAGGAATGAGAGGCATGGTATGCCCACCCCACCCAGTGCCGACGAAGTGACAGCAATCTATTATCTTCCCAATGGGTCTCGCTAAAACAGGCAATATCGGGGTAATATTTCCTAAGCATATTCAAAACTAGGGAGCATTTTATCTCAGAAATTTCAGATCAGGCATATCCCCAGCAGGAGTCTACATACCGCTGCGGATAAAAGCCATACCAACTATATATGGAGGTTAATATTAAGAGACAAGTAAACATATACCAAACATTGTCCCTGATTTGTGAACCATACTGTCGAAGTCGGAAAATATTAAAGTACACACATCACGTACAAACTCCACACAGATGTCCTCCGTACGCTTACTTGTTCTGCCGTGCGTGCAAATATCCGCAAGTTGCGTATGACCGCTCATACGGTCCTGCATATTAGCACGTTGTATGAGTAATTACGGTAGCATTTGTACTCGCATGGAAAAACCACAAACACATATCACATATTTAATCCACATAGTGCACAATGAACACATAGCCCACATGCACCACACCAGCAATTTATACTTGTTTAAATGGTACAACAACAAAGGGATTCACCTTTACAGGATATGAGGAGACAGCATTAGGTTATGAGGTGGTGTCTGGTATCCAGCTGTAGGGTATTTTAAGGGCAACATTCCGGTAGCAGTTTGTAGATGATAGTATTTACTGTACTCTGATATTCGGCGGGAACCCAGTGTAGACCGACTGCAAGTGCACCTGGAACAGACATCGCCCACCTATTCAAACCAACCCACTACCCCTCCTGTACTGTAAATGACCAGCCCTTTGACCTATGGATGAAGAGGTTACAGTTTCTATTGTATTGTGTTTTGACCAACTGTATAAAAGCCAAAGCTGCCTAGCCGGTCAGTCTCTCTCTCTGAAGGTCAACTTGCTAGATTGACTGAGCACCGGACCATGTGGTGCTGGCGAAACCAAACGTATGTACCATTGTATTGTAGCCTCTTTTCTCTTATTGTAATTGTATATCTGTTGTAACCCCTTTTCAGCAATTATATGTTGGTGGGTCGGATCCCAACATCTTAAATACAATTGGTGTTGTGTCTCTTTGCCTGCTAAGGTTTTAAATAAGGTTTTAAATGTATTTCAGCCACACGTGAAGCTGCATTGTGCTCTCAGCGTGTTGGTGTGTGTGTATGCACTGCGTGTACTTTGTACGTCTGTCACGGCGTGAGTACGCAAAGGGCGTGCATGGTACAGGCCTTTGTAAGCTGAGTAAAAAGTACGTAGGTTAAGGATTGAATACGGCAGCCGCAGCGGCTCGATTTTAAAGTGTATTGAGTGTATTAAAGTATTGCTTTTAGTCCTGTAAGTAAATCAGCATTTACAATACCATCCGATGCACCAAATACACTTCTCACAATTTAAAACAAAAATAATTATTAATTATATGAAAAATAATAAACTGAAGAAAAAAAAAAAAGAGAACAATAGGAACAGTAACTGACAGTTCGCCCAACACCCACCCCGTATACCACCCCCAACACTGGCATACTTATGTCCCAAACAACCAACCTAGCTACCAAGAACTAAATTCCCAGTTAAACCTGTATGCAAAACTGGTCAAAAAAGTCCAGAACCACCAAAGCAAAAGGGGGGCTCCCACGGACAATGAACTAGCTCCTCCGGTAGTCAGAGTTATAGCATAATCAGCACAGGAAATCAGTCTGGAGCCATCTGACGAGCGCCCGATGCGTATCTGTCCAGCCATTGGGATGCCTCTCTAGGGGAATTAAAGAATTTGGTCTCCCCGTACATCACCACCCGGAGTCGAGATGGGAACAGCACAGAGTAGGAGAGATTTAGGTCTCTGAGACGTCGCTTAATAGGCATAAACTGGGCTCGGTCTTTCTAGACATCTGCAGCAAAGTCTGGGAAAGCCGACACCCTGACGCCATTCCTGACAAGGGGGCCGTTCTTGCGGCCTAAGAGGAGGACTGAGTCACAATACTTATAGTGTAGAAATTTGGCTATGAAGGTGCGTGGAGGGGCACCAGGAGGTAGTGGGCGGGATGGTATCCGGTGTGCACGTTCCACCGTAAACTGAGCCGTAAAAGATTCCGCACCGTACAACTCCTTGAGCCACGATTCGAGGAAATCTTCTGGGTGGGAGCCCTCCTCTTTCTCATGCAGGCCCACAAATTGTACATTGTTTCTTCACAGTCGACCCTCCATGTCTAGAAGCTTGTTTTGGAGGGAGGAAACCTGCTGGGTCACTGTGGATACAGACTGTTTTAGGGGACCACACATATCTTCCAGATTTGAGACGTGCGTCTCCACCTCTCCCACTCTCTCTCGGATTCGTTGTACATCCTGCCAGAGTAAAGAAAGATCGCACTGCACTTTCTCCATCTTATCCGATAGACGCTTCTCACTGCCTGCTATAGCCTCCAACACTTGTTGAATAGAAGGTGCAGAGGGTGCTGTAGGGGAGTCGGCAGTCGTCACAGATGGGGAGGAAGGATGTGCTGGAGAAGCACCCTGAGGAGGAACTAGCGAGGCCCAAGAGAAGATTGTCTGACAAACTTCTCCAACTTAGCCGCAGCTGCACGTTGACTATCCTTAACCATGGTGACCAAAAGGTAGTGATAGTTGACTGGCTCACAGTGTAGAAGTGTAGTTAGATGCAGGCAGCAATGAGGTCGCAAGTATTCAGTAACTACAGTATATATGCAACCGTGTATGACCTCCAGGGTAGCAGATTAATAAAGGGATGAGCCCAGGCAGCGTCCCAAAAATAGAAGTGTAGACAGTTGCAGACAGAGGGATGCCCCAAATGTATAAAACAAATGAAGGCAGCCTATAACAGGGTTCCAGGAGATAAAATCAGTGTGCACTGAAGTACATATGCAGCTCAAACAGTCCTCATATGAGTACAGCCTCTGTAGATATAGAGAGCAATGCAGTGCTGTGAGACTGGCTATGTAGCTGCTGCTAAAATGGCCGCCGGGCTCACAGCCCTCTCCCCTCCTCCCCAGGAGTACCTCAGTAGGCCCACGGAGCTCCAAAATGATGCTGGTCGGGAGCTGCAGGAGTGTCAGTGCCTCCCCAGTCACTCAGCTATATCTGGCAGCGCTATAGGTTCGCCGGTTCAGGTTCCGGGATCCGCGCGGCCGAGGGCTCCAAATATTTAGGCCGGGGATCCGGAAGAGGCCCAGGCCACAACACCGGAGAGCAGCCGGACCGCCAGGAGACGCAGCGGACAGGGGCGCCCGCCGCAGCCCAGAGGGGTGGGGAGAAGAGCTGCGCTGGGTAGGTATACCGAAGGGGCTCAGGATTGTAGAAGGGAATTTGTAAGCCGAGGAGCTCCCGGGACCTGCTTCCTACTCCTTTGCCGCCATCGCCACCACAGTCTCTGTGTTTAGACGGAAACACAAAATAGTAAAATTATAGGTATCCTAAAGATGTTTTCAGCATTGAGAGAAGCAATTCAGTCACTTAGAACAGGGTTTCCCATACACCCCCCTGGAACCCTAACAGTGCATGTTTTCCAGATAATCTAGCTGGAGCACAGATGTGTTCATTGGCAAACACAATAGATCTACAAGTGGTACTAATTATTCCTAGGGATACCTTGTAAACATGCATCATCATGGGGACTGAGTTTGAGAAACACTGGCTTAGAGATATGCTTACAAGTTATGAATGGAACAAAACCAAATTATTACACTATTCAGCTTCAAGAGGGTCCAGCTGTTAAGAGAAACACTACATTGCCTTCAGCAATACTGTACAACACACATACATAGCAGGTGGTAACCAATGTACACGTGTCTCTGCCACCATGCAGTACCCTGGCACTCCACAATATCTATGGTAGAGATGAGCGGGTTTGGTTCGAACCCCCCCGAACTTCACCTATTTTACAAGGGTCCGAGGCAGCCTCGGATCTTCCCGCCTTGCTCGGTTAACCCGAACGCGGCCAAACGTCATCATCCCGCTGTCGGATTCTCGCGAGATTCGTATTCTATATAAAGAGCCGCGCGTCGCCGCCATTTTCACTCGTGCATTGGAGATTGAACGGAGAACGTGGCTACGTTCTCTACCTGAAAAGCTCCATATCTGTGCTCTGTGTGCTGCAAATATCTGTGCTCAGTGTGCTGCAAATATCTGTGCTCAGTGTGCTGCAAATATCTACGTTCTCTGCCTGAAAAGCTCCATATCTGTGCTCAGTGTACTGCAAATATCTGTGCTCAGCGTGCTGCATTTTGGTGACCAACAGTATATAGTTGTACAGTACAGTAGTGCCATTGCTGTATCTTGCAGCTCTGTGTCACTGCAAGTATCCATTCCATATCTGTGCTGCATTTTTGTGAGCAGTATATATAGTAGTACAGTGCAGCATTTTGGTGACCAACAGTATATAGTTGTACAGTACAGTAGGCCATTGCTGTATCTTGCAGCTCCGTGTCACTGAAAGTATCCATTCCATATCTGTGCTGCATTTTTGTGAGCAGTATATATAGTAGTTCAGTGCAGCATTTTGGTGACCAACAGTATATAGTTGTACAGTACAGTAGGCCATTGCTGTATCTTGCAGCTGTGTCACTGAAAGTATCCATTCCATATCTGTGCTGCATTTTTGTGAGCAGTATATATAGTAGTACAGTGCAGCATTTTAGTGACCACCAGTATATAGTAGTACAGTACAGTAGGCCATAGCGTTATCTTGCTGCACCGTGTCACTTCTAGTATCCTGATCAGTGCTTAATATCTGTGCTCAGTGTCAGTGCTGCATTGTGGTGACCAGTATACTACAGTACAACAGTCCAGTGCTGTTCTCGCTGCTCAGTGTCAGTTCTCCGTAGTATCATCAGTGCTCAGTAAAATCAGTGCTTAGTATAATCAGTGCTCAGTAAAATCAGTGCTCAGTATAATCAGCGCTCAGTATAATCAGTTCTCAATATAATCAGTGCGCTGTTAGATGTGCGCCCGTTTTCCGCCATTAGTGCATTGGGATTTAGACAATTGATGAAGTTATTGTGTCCCCGGTACAAAATCCCATCTAGAATCTACTTCACTAGGCAGGCGATAGCGAGATTTTAGCAATTAATATCAGTGATTTATAATTATTAATTACAGTGATCTTGCCAAATAGTTCCAGTGATTTTGTCATTTTCTTCCAGTAATTTGGACCAATAATACCATTGATTAGAACAAATAATTCCTGTGATATTGAGGTGTTTGTGTCGCTTAGCTTAGCCATCCAGTGACCACAGTGCACCTCTTTTTCTCTTTTCTTTGCATCATGTGCTGTTTGGGGACTATTTTTTAAGTGCCATCCTGTCTGACACTTCCGTATATGTCCAGTGGTACTGCCATTTCATATAGTTCCCAACATTACTGCCATTTAATTCCAGTGATTTTGTAATTTTCTTCCAGTGATTTGAACCAATAATACTATCGATTAGAACAAATAATTCCTGTGATTTTGTCATTTTCTTCCAGTGATTTGGACCAATAATACCATTGATTAGAATGAATAATTCCTGTGATATTGAGGTGTTTGTGTCGCTTAGCTTAGCCATCCAGCGACCACAGTGAACCTCTTTTTCTCTTTTCTTTGCATCATGTGCTGTTTGGGGACTATTTTTTAAGTGCCATCCTGTCTGACACTTCCGTATATGTCCAGTGGTACTGCCATTTCATATAGTTCCCAACATTACTGCCATTTAATTCCAGTGATTTTGTAATTTTCTTCCAGTGATTTGAACCAATAATACTATCGATTAGAACAAATAATTCCTGTGATTTTGTCATTTTCTTCCAGTGATTTGGACCAATAATACCACTGATTAGAATGAATAATTCCTGTGATATTGAGGTGTTTGTGTCGCTTAGCTTAGCCATCCAGCGACCACAGTGCACCTCTTTTTCTCTTTTCTTTGCATCATGTGCTGTTTGGGGACTATTTTTTTTAAGTGACATCCTGTCTGACACTGCAGTGCCACTCCTAGATGGGCCAGGTGTTTGTGCCACCCACTTGGGTTGCTTAGCTTAGTCATCCAGCGACCTCGGTGCAAATTTTAGGACTAAAAATAATATTGTGAGGTGTTCAGAATAGACTGGAAATGAGTGGAAATTATGGTTTATGAGGTTAATAATGCTATAGGATCAAAATTACCCCCAAATTCTATGATTTAAGCTGTTTTTGAAAAAAAAAAAAAAAAACCACCCGAATCCAAAATACACCCAAATCAGACAAACAAATTTCAGGGAGGTTTTGCCAAAACGCGTCCGAATCCAAAACACGGCCGTGGACCCGAATCCAGAACCAAAACACTAAACCTGAAAAATTTCCGGTGCACATCTCTAATCTATGTACACCTGACAGTGATCATCTGTCTGGCACTAAGAGGAAACATTCCAGAGCATGTTACTATAAGCAGTGATGGGTATCAGGCAGTACTTGCGGTGACACTTCTCCAGTGACCCCAGATTTCAGTCCCCACTCAGACCTAGGGGTCTATTCATGAAGCAGTGATAAGAGTGGAGAAGTGAGCCAGTGGAGAATTTGCCCATGGCAACCAATCAGCATTGAAGTAACATTTGTAATTTGCATACTATAAAGTTATACAGAGCAGCTGATTGGTTGCTGTGGTCCCCTTCTCCACTGGCTCACTTCTCTCTCTTTTCACTTCTACATAAATAGACCCCTTAATTATTCAAATAGTGCACATTGGGCGTCATTCCGAGTTGTTCGCTCATTGCCGATTTTCGCAACGAAGCGATTAAGGCAAAAATGCGCATGGTACGCAGTACGCATGCGCTAAGTATTTTAGCTCAAAACTTAGTAGATTTACTCATGTCTGAACGAAGAATTTTCATCGTTGAAGTGATCGGAGTGTGATTGACAGGAAGTGGGTGTTTCTGGGCGGAAACTGGACGATTTCTGGGAGTGTGTGGAAAAACGCAGGCGTGCCAGGATAAAACGTGGGAGTTTCTGGAGAAACGGGGGAGTGGCTGGCCGAACGCAGGGCGTGTTTGTGACGTCAAACCAGGAACAAAACGGGCTGAGCTGATCGCAGTGTAGGAGTAAGTCTGGAGCTACTCAGAAACTGCTAAGAATTTTCTATTCGCAATTCTGCTAATCTTTTGTTCGCAATTCTGCTCAGCTAAGATACACTCCCAGAGGGCAGCGGCCTAGCGTGTGCAAAGCTGCTGAAATCAGCTAGCGAGCGAACAACTCGGAATGACCCCCATACTGTATATTATGCAGCAATTTACAAAGACTGTTCAGTCATTCATAGAAGTTCCTGCCCCAGTGGAGCTTGCAATCTATAATCCCTCCCACAGATAATTACTCATTCTCTGCTTTTTTATGTCATAGAACAGAGAGTAAGGCAGAGCCCCAAATGTAACAGGCTCCGACCTGCTATTTCCAAATCAATGCTGGACAGATAGCCTCTAGGTTTACCTTCGCTGCTGAGAGTTTCACACCCCTGTGCTGAGGCCATTTTACAACGTTATCGCTCACTACATTCCAACACCAATATCACTGATCTGCTTTATAGGCAGTACCCACACAAAGTATACTTTGCTTTTTTTGGGAGTCGTTGCATCAAATGGCCAATAGTGTTTTTTTTATTGAAATTTCAAGAAAGGAACCAAAAGGAAAATGTTTTTATTGTTCGTATCAGAAACACCACAAATAAATACTTTGCGGCTCTTATTTTTCCAATAATCCCCCTTCCCAAAATAGTAAAAATCAGGATGCTATGTCATTATAACAATAAAATCAGCAGTTGAAATGATTATTTTTTATTTTTTTTTATTTAAACATTTACCTGGCCTGCTTCAGATGCGGAGTGTGAGCATCACAGCTGGTTACTTGGAAGCAGCAGCGATGCACAGATATGTTACTGCAGTAGGAGGCGTGTGGTATACGTAGATGGTTCCTGCATGCATGTGTCATCCACTGCTGCGTCCTAGGACATAGCATCGGCTCACCTGCAAAGCCACTGCCAAGCCGGCCGCCGCAGCACCTCAGTCCGAGAGGCCAGAAAATCCATCGGAAGACAGAGATCCTGGCCTTGGCACTCCCACAAAACAGAGGTGACAAGCCATCCCCACCCCAAATGGATGCAGACTGTAAATCACTTGACATCTGCAGCCTCACTGCGACCAGCGACCCAGGACAAATACTGCACATGCACAGTACTGGTTTGGCGCTTGTCCAACTACCGGTACTTTGTGTTCTTTTTCCTGTTGCATGGGTACCGGAACCAGCACCACTATGCATAGGAAGAATATGGTAGCCCAACAAGGCCTACTATTTTATAAACTAGAAAACTTACAGCAGGGATCACTTTTATATATTTGACACAAGATGGACATATGGGTTTTAGATCCCACCCATCTGTGGAAAATTGTACTGTTTTACTTATTGCATGGTCATCACTAGACAATAACCAGGGGACATATTGGTTGAAAAAGGAGATTTCCCTCTTTTAAGACAGGGTTCCCCCAGGTGTGTGCAGCCAATATGGGGGAGTTAGATCGGGGAAGAACACATTGCGCCCTATGAAAAACTATTTTTTTTTCTGGAACGCTGGGCGACACTGTCTGATCATCACCAGACAAAGGGGGTCATTCTGACCTGATAGAACGCTGCTGTTTTTCGCAGCGATCAGGTCACTACTGCGCATGCGTATGCACCGCAATGCGCAGGCGCGTCATATGGGTACAAAGCAGATCGTTGCTGGGCGATGGATTTAACGAGGAATCCATTAGCACAGGCGATCGCAAGAAGATTGACAGGAAGAAGGTGTTTATGGGTGTCAACTGACCATTTTCAGGGAGTGTTTGGAAAAACGCAGGCGTGACCAAGCGTTTGCAGGGCGGGTGTCTGACGGCTATTCCGGGACCGGACAGGCTGAAATGATAGTAGCAGCGGCTGAGTAAGATCAGATCTACTCAGAAACTGCACAAACTGTTTTTGTACTGCTCGGCTGCACAAGCGTTCGTACACTTGCAAAGCTAAAATACACTCCCCAGTGGGCGGCGACTATGCGTTTGCACGGCTGCAAAAAGTAGCTAGCGAGCGCTCAACTCGGAATGACCCCCAAAAGCCGGTAAGGAAGCCACATTATTTGAGGAGGGGACTGCCCTCTTTCATTTGTGAGTGGCCCCATTTTATAGGTATAATTGAGGGCGTGATAGTGCCCTTCCACACATATGTAGAAAATGTCTATTTCCATAGGGCAGGGTAACATTGTTTTATGATCACAAATGATCACCAGGCAAAAGCTACTAGTGAGCAACATCACTTGAAAGTGCGTACTTCCCTCTTTCACATATGGCTGCTCGCAAAGTTGTCAGCGTCATTACGAGGGTGAGAGGGCCACTTTGATAAACAAAAAAAACAAAAATAATAAATCATGGAAACTCTGCACTCACCATCAACAGGTATCCCTGCTATCTTTCATAAGAAGGCGCGGGCCAATCAGGAAAAAGGGGGTTGGCAAGCAATGTGACAGGGGCCGGGCTATGCACTGTGGGCCAGGAAAAAAAAAATAAGATCAGTGCATCTCTTCCATCGATGGCAGAGAATGATCAGAACTCCGCCGTCGATAGCAAAACCATTAATGATTGCTAACCATTGATGGTCGATGGCAATAACTAAAAAAAGTTTCCATTTATATTTCTGTATTGCTATCACCATTTTTATTCAATAGGTAGATTGATATAATTTTTTAAGGGGATTCTAGTCACTTATTTTTGGCATGCTCATCTGGATTATTATTTGCCCTGTGCTGGGTGCCTCCCCGCATGCTAGTGGAAGGAGTTGTAGTTTTGCGATTTTTCGCACTTTGGAAGGTCTCAGATCAGTGTATATATGAGCGAATTAGTGCTATGTAAGCCATTCTATCCTCAGAAGCAGCAGAGCCTATGTTTGAAACCAAGGCAGCTGTGTTTAAATGTCCCAAAACAACTGATGGAAAGATCAACAGCTTGATGGTTATTGGACATCCAATACTGGACAAAGGAAGGCTTCTTTGTATATCAGATGGCAACTCTGACAATGGATGCCAGCCTGTGGGGCAGGGGTGAAGTGTCAGGAAGGAGTTGATTCCAGGGGCAGTGGACCAAGGAAGAAATGTTGCCTCGGGCCATATATATGGCATTTATTCAGGCAAACAATATCCTTTTGATGAATCCAGATCGAATCTGCCAGGACATGCAATGACAGTGGCGTACCTCAGCCATCAGGGAGGATCTCGCAGCCAAAACATAATGAAGGGAAGTCACACTTTAAGGTGGACAGAACTTCATTATCCAGCCTCGTCCGCAGTACTCATTCGGGCAGTCTTAAACTAGGCAGCAGATTTTCTCAGTCAGCTCGCCATTCAGATAAATGTATGGACTTATACCCCTAGGTCTCAAAAACTCTGGTAGATGATTGTGGTTGCCGAAGATACATCTCATGCTGTCCGGTCAGAACAACAAAGGTTTTGCATACGGGTCAAGAACAAACCCCACAGCGATCTTCTGGAGGACTTGTCAACTTTCGTCTGGTTCATGTGTTTCCACCAATCACCTAGTGCAGTGGTTTCCAAACTTTTTTGAATCACGGCGCCCTAGAATATCAGAATTTTTTTCACGGCACCCCTAGGCCAAAAATTTCTTATTAAGAAATGTAGAAAGAAATATTACATTAAGTAGATTGCATTTATATGTCATCCTTAGGGTCAGTTGTGTGGTGAGGAACAAGATTTGCTTCTGTTTGGCTACATATTTTATGACTGGCAGCCACCAGCACTGGTTTTGCCTATTATATTGACCATGAATAATTTGAATTGGTCCTGGAACACCAACCCAGGGCACCCCTGCAAGTGTCCCGAGGCACCCCAGGGAGCCACGGCACACAGTTTGGGAACCTCTGACCTAGTGATACAGGGTGATACGAAAAGTAAGACAAGGTAAGGGTGCTGTGATACTAACAGCTCCTGCGTGGTCCAGAAGACATTGATACACAGATCTACAGAGGAGGTCAATGGATGCTCCATTCATACTTCTTCAGCCGATCTACTGTCTCAGGGTCATGGTTATCACAAATACCCGGATGGACTGTTTTTGACTCTCAAGACTTCTATCCTAAAGGCAAGAGGACTCTCACAACAGGTAATTTTAAATATTCTCAGAGCAAGGAAAATTCCTTAGTTCGCATTTATCACCAAATATGGCAAGACTATATTCAATGGTTTAGGGATCAAATATTTTACTCTTGGTATTTCAGAATTTCTAGAATCTTAGCATTCTTTCAGGTATGAATGCATAAAGGATAAGACCGACTTCCTTGAGAAGTACAAGTGTCAGCGCTGACTGTATGGTTCCAAAAGAAAATTGTTAACCTACAGGATGTGTGCATTTTTTTCCAAGGAATGCGACACATGAAACCTCCTTTTGTTCTTCCTACAGTGCCTTGGGATTTAAGTTAGTCCTAAAGGCCCTTTAGGCTGTCCTAATTGAACCACTTGAAAGATTAGATCTTAGATGTTTGACAGCTAAAGTTCTTTTTCTACTGACCTTGCTTCAGTTAGAAGAATTTCAGATTTAGGGGCATTGTTATGTCATCCTTCATTTCTTAATTATTTATCAAGATAGAGCAGTTCTTTGAACCAAATCTGGGTATTTTCCGAAGGTGGTTTCTAAAGTCCATCTTAATGAAGAAAATGTTGTCTCGGTCTTAAGGGCCGGACTTTACTGTGGGAGATGCATCGTTGGACGTAGTCCGTGACATGGATCATACCAGTGCCATCAGAAAGACAGATACTCTCTTCATTCTCTATGAATTTCACAAGAGAGGATGGTCTGCGGATAAGCAGACACTGGTAAGGTGGCTTCAGATGACGAGTTCAGAAGCATATTCTCAAGCTGATCTCCCTGTTCCGGCTAATGTCTCTGTTCACTCTACTCGTATGGGAGGTCCATCATGGGCAGAACAACGTGGTGCTTCAGCACAACAGATATGTAAGGCAGCCATTAACACATTCATTCGACATTATGCCATGGACACCTTTGCCTCTCATGATGCTGAATTCGGGCGAAGGATTCTCCTGTCCAATCAGGAGCGTCCCTACCACTAAATTGCTTTCGGAAATCCCAATGTTATCCTGTGGATAACCTGTGGACCCTGCCGTAGAAAAAAGGATTTTAATGACCTACCGTTAAATCCTTTTCTCGTAGTCCGTAGAGGATACTGGGGTCCATTCAGTACCATGGGATATAGATGGATCTACTAGGAGCCATGGGCTATTTAAGAATTTGACAGTGTCGGCTGGCTCCTCTCTCTATGCCCCTCCTACCAGACTCAGTCTAGGAAACTGTGGCCGAGGAGACAGACATACTTTGAGAGAAGGATAGATAAGGATAGTGGTGAGATTCCGAACCAGCACACACAACAAAAGGAAAGCTAAGCTAACCAAACTTGAAACAGGAACAGCAACGGCTGAACCAACATTACTTAACCAAATAACAGTGAAGAAAAAATGAAGCACCGGGCGGGCGCCCAGTATCCTCTACGGACTACGAGAAAAGGATTTACTGGTAGGTAATTAAAAACCTATTTTCTCTTACGTCCTAGAGGAAACTGGGGTCCATTTAGTACCATGGGGATGTAACAAAGCTCCCAAACCGGGTTGGAGAGTGCTGAGGTTTCTGCAGAACTGATTGACCAAACTGAAGGTCCTCAGAGGCCAAAGTATCAAACTTGTAGAACTTAGCAAACGTGTTCGAACCTGACCAAATAGCCGCTCGGCAGAGCTGTAAAGCCGAGACACCCCAGGCTGCCGCCCAGGAAGAACCCACCGACCTAGTAGGGTGGGCCTGTATAGATTTTGGACACAGCAAACCTGCCGTAGAATAAACATGCTGAATAGGAAGCCTGATCCAGCATAAAATGGACTGCTTTGAAGCAGGACACCCAATTTTATTAGGATCATAAAGAACAAGCAGCGAGTCAGATTTTCTGTGACGAGCTGTTCACTTTACATACACCTTCAAGCAGTGGCGGATCCGGGCCCGTGCCCCCCCGTCGTTTGTGGCCTCCGTCCCCCGGTCCGTCCCCCGTCCCTCCGTCGTTGTCGTTCCCCCCGGCGCCGCACAGGGAGATGACGGGCGCCCGCTGAGATTGTGTTACCAGCGGGCGCCCGTCTCCCTGCACAGCGGCAGCCGGTGGCAGGAGCTCAGTACTGAGCTCCGGCTTCCGGCGCTGTCACTGTGCAGCATGCGCTATGGGAGAGACATCAGTCATGACGTCTCTCTCATAGTGCTGAGGAGAGGACGCCAGGAGGAGGAGGACTGCAGAGATCTGGAAGCGGGAACGGGGCTTGGTAAGTATATTGTGTTTTGTCTTCCTCAGTGCAGCGGGGGGCATCTACTGGGGGCAAACTACGGGGGGGGGGGGGGGGCATTACTACTGGGGGCATCAAAAAAGGGACATTACTACTGGGTGGGGGGGGCATTACTACTGGGGGCATTATTACTGGGGGAGCATCTACTGGGGGCATTACTACTGGGGGCATCAAAAAGGGACATTACTACTGGGTGGGGGGCATTACTACTGTGGGCATTATTACTGGGGGAGCATCTACTGGGGGCATCAACAAGGGGCATTACTACTGGGGGCATTATTACTGGGGGAGCATCTACTGGGGGCATTACTACTGGGGGGCATCAACAAGGGACATTACTACTGCGTGGGGGGCATTACTACTGGGGGCATTATTACTGGGGGCGCATCTACTGGGGGCATTACTACTGGGGGGTCATCTATTGGGGGCAACTTCCTAGGGGGCATTACTACTGGGGGCAAACTACTGGAGGACATTATTACTTGGGGAGCATCTACTGGGGGCAAACTACTAGGGGACATTATTACTGGGGTGCATCTACTGGGGGCAAACTATTGGGGGACATTATTGCTGGGGGCCAACTACAAAGGTGCTAACTACTGGGGGCATACTACAGGAGGGCATTACTACTGGCGGCGTAACTACCGGGGCATTACTACTGGCGGCTTAACTACAGGAGCATTACTACTTGGGGGCTAAACTACAGGGGGGCCAAACTACTGGGGGCATAATTACAGGGGCCAAACTACTGGGGGAGAACTACAGGGGCCAAACTACTGGGGGCTAAACTACAAGGGGGGCATAACTACAGGGGCTAAACTACAATGGGGCAAATTACAGGGGGGAATTACTACTGGTGGCTAAACTACAAGCAGGCAAACTACTGGGGGCATTACCACTGGGAGGGGGGGGGGGGTAAACTACTGGGGTCACAACTGCAGGGGCATTACCACTGGGTGCATAGCTACTAGGGCGCCAAATGACTGGGGGCATTACTACTGGCGGCAATACGGGCATTGCATAAGGGGCACCACTCTTATGGGGTCTATATAAGGGGCACTACCAGTACAGTGGACATTGTATAATGAGCGCTACAACTGTGGGCATTGTATAAGAAGCGCCACCTCACAGGCACCGAAGCCGCACGCAAATGTACTTGCCCCTTCCAGGGTGCCCCCCCTATCATTTTCTTCTGGATCCGCCCCTGCCTTCAAGGCCTCACAACATCCAAAGACTTTGAAGTAGCAAAGGTGTCGGTGACAACCGGAACCACAATAGCTTGGTTGATGTGAAATGCGGACACCACTTTAGAAAGAAATTGCTGACGAGTTCTGAGTTCAGCTCTGTACTTATGGAAAATTAAATAAGGACTTTTGTGAGAGGAAGCTCCCAGCTCCGACACAAGGCTAACAGTGTGACGGTCTTCCACGCAAGATATATTACGTCCACCTCCTGTAATGGTTCAAACCAGTCCGATTGGAGAAACTGCAGCACCACATTGAGATCCCAAGGTGCCGTGGGAGGCACAAAGGGAGGTTTGATGTGCAGAACACCTTTCAAGAACGTCTGGACCTCAGGAAGAGAAGCCAATTGTTTCTGGAAGAAAATGGACAAAGCCGAAATCAGGACTTTTATGGAGCCCAGACGCAGACCCACATCCACGCCTGCCTGCAGAAAAAGCAGGAAACATCCCAGATGAAATTTCACCGCAGAATAATTTCTGTTCTCATACCATGAGACGTATTTCTTCCAAATATGATGGTAATGCTTAGACGTTACCCCCTTCCTGGCTTGGATCATAGTCAGTATAACCTAGTGAGTGATCCCTCTTCTGGCTAGATTTAGCCGTTCGACTTCCATGCCATCAAACGTAGCCGCGGTAAGTCCTGATAGACAAATGGGGCCTGTTGCAGAAGATCCTCGCAAAGAGGTAGAGGCCACAGATCTTAGAGGAGCATCTTCAGAAGGTTCGCGTACCAGGCCCTTCTTGGCCAGTCCAGAGCAATGAATAATGCTTGAACCCTTTCCCTTTTTATTCTTTTTAGAATTCTTGGGATCAGAGGAAGAAGAGGAAACACGTACACCATCTGATAGACCCACGGAGTCATCAAGGCGTCTACCGCCAATGCCTGTGGGTCTCTCGACCTGGAACAATAACGCTTGAGTTTCTTGTTGAGACGAGAGGCCATCATGACGATCTGTGGATATCCCCATCGACTTGTCAAGCACCTGAACACTTCCGGGTGAAGGCCCCACTCCCAGGGGTGCAGGTTGTGTCTGCTGAGGAAGTCTGCTTCCCAGTTGTCTATTCCCGGAATGAAGACCGCTGACAATGCCACAGCGTTTCTTTCTGCCCAGAAGAGAATTCTTGACACCTCTGACATTGCTGCTCTGCTTTTCATTCTGCCCTGTCGGTTTATGTACGTTACTGCCGTCACATTGTCCGACTGGATCTGAATGGCCCGATCTTGAAGATGTGAGGCTTGCAGAAGGGCGTTGTATATGGCCCTGAGTTCCAGAATGTTGATTGGAAGGACGACTTCCTGACTTCACCATCTTCCTTGAAACTGCACCCCCTGAGTGACTGCTCCCCAATCTCTGAGGCTTGCGTCTGTAGTTAACAGAATCCAGTTCTGAATTCCGAACCTCGACGAGGTGAGAAGTCTGTAGCCACCACAGAAGGGAGATACTGGCTTTTGGCGACAGACGGATTCTCTGGTGCATATGAAGATGCGATCTGGACCATTAGTCCAACAGATCGATCTGGAAGGGTTGTGCGTGAAACCTTCTGTATTGAAGAGCTTTGTAAGAGGCCACCATTTTCCCCAGAAGGCGAATGCACAGATGCACTGACACCAGGGTTGGCTTCAGGATATCCCGAACCATCGACTGGATTATCAATGCCTTCTCCAACAGAAGGAACACTTTCTGCAACTCCGTGTCCAGTATCATTCCCAGGAATGGGAACCTCCTTGTTGGCTCTAGGTGATACTTTGGAAGGTTCAGAATCCACCCGTGATCCTGGAGGAGTTTGGTTGAGAGATTAATGCTGTCCAGCAACCTTTCCCTGGACGGGGCTTTTATCAGTAGATCGTCCAGGTACAGAATTATGTTCACTCCCTGTATGCGGAGCAGAAACATCATCATCTCTGCCATCACCTGTGTCGTGGAGAGACCAAGTGGCAGGGCCTGGAACTGGTCGTGACAGTCCTGCAATGCAAACCGTAGATAAGCCTGATGAGGCAGCCAGATCGGAATGTGAAGATACAAATTCTTGATATCCAGACACTAGGAATTCCCCCTCCTCCAGAGCTGACATTACCGCTCTCAGAGACTCCATCTTGAATTTGAACACTCGTAAGTATGGGTTCAAAGACTTGAGGATCAGAATCGGTTTTACCGAACCGTCCGGTTTCGGTACTACAAACAAGTTGGAGTAGTACCCCTTGTTGAGCAGATGAGGTGGAACTGGAACAATGACCTGTGTCTGTACCAGTTTTTGGATGGCATGCTGTAAAGTAATACTTGCCTCTTGTGAAACTGGCAAGCCTGATTTGAAGAATCTGTGAGGTGGGAGGTTTTGGAACTCCAGTCTGTAGCCCTTGGAAATAAGATCTATGACCCAGGGATCCTGGCACGAACGTGACCAGTTGTGACTGAAGAATTGTAGGCGGGCTCCCACCTGACAGCCTTCCAGGCATTGCGGTCCACCGTCATGCTGAAGTCTTTGAGGAAGCAGAGCCTGAGCTCTGTACCTGAGCACCTGCAGTTGCTGGTTTGCGTGGTTTACCACTTGCACAGCTGGAGGATGTACAAGCACATCTGGATTTGCCCTTGAACTTCCGAAAGGACTGTAACTTAGAAGCTTAATAAGTCTTCTTGGTTGGGGGGGCTGCGGAAGGACGATACGTAGACTTACCCGCAGTAGCTGTGGAGATACATTTGTCTATTTCATCTCCAAACAAGGCCTCCTGTGAATGGTGGGCCTTCCACGCTTTTCCTGGAGTCTGCGTCTGCAGTCCATTAGCGTAGCCACAAGCCCTTGTGTGCCGACACTGCCATAGCGGTGGTGCGTGCATTAAGCAAGCCTATCTCTTTTATGACTTCCACCATAAAGTTCGCAGAGTCCTGTATATGCTGCAGGAGTAAAACAACATCCCCCCTAGACAAGGAATTTAACCCCTCAATTAGGTTACCTGACCATTTTGCAATGGCTTTTGTGATCCACGCACATGCAATAGTGGGTCTTTGGGCCACCCCAGCAGCTGTGCACAGTGATTTGAGTGTAGTCTCAATTTTACGATCAGCCGTATCTTTTAGGGAGGCTGCACCAGGAACAGGCAATACAATTTTTTTCGTGACAGCCTAGAGATTGATGCATCCATTTTTTCCTATCCTCCAGAGGAAAGGGAAAAGATAAGAGTAACCTTTTGGAGATCTGAAATTTCTTATCAGGATTAACTCACGGTTCTTCAAACAGGGTAATCAATTCCTTTGACACAGGAAAAGTGACTGAGGACTTCTTTTTTACATTAAAATAAGATTCCTCACACTCCTCTGACACCTTATCAGGAATATGCAGAACATCTCTGATAGCCTCTATTCCATGTGACAGAGTTGCATCCCCCCCTCCAAGTTCACTTCACCCTCCTCCAAGTCTGACCCGTCAGAGTCAGATTGCAGGAAATGGGTCAGAGATAGCTTTTGCAGACAAATGGGAGGGGATTGAGACGCTGTTTTGGGGACTAAGTCTCTGTTCATAAACTCATCCACAGTCTGTTTTAAGTATTGCGTCTCTTTCTCAGTGCGGGACAATTTTGTAGAAAGAGTGGAGATCATTCTTTTAAGAGAATTAACCCACTCTGGTTCAGCCCCGCTATTCTGTGAACCCTGAGTGCCCAGTAGTGATCCCCCTGGTGAACAGGAACACTCCGCTGTACAAGAAACACACTCTTTGCCTGACATAATGTAAATGTGACAGCACACACACACACACAGGAAAGGTTAAGCACAAGTAACCCACGAAGAGCCCTTCAGGGAGACACAGGCCCCCACTGCGCATGCCAAGCTTAGCCGGGTCGCAGACTAAGTACCCGGATAGGGGACTTAGTACACTAATAGTCGCTCCCGCCCTGCTATGACCCCCTTTTACCACTGAGGTAATTTGGAGTCACACCGGAGGAGCCACCTGTCCCTGTTAGTCAGCGTCTGTGTCCACTGCAGAGGGAAAATGGCGCTGGTGAGCTGCTGGATCCTCTCATGGTGAAGCCCCGCCCCTTCAATGGCGCGCGGTCTTCCCAATTTTTTTTATACTCGCTGAGGACATTTTTGTGCTTAAAATGGAGCAGAATCGAGACGCAGCTGTGTACTGTCGGAGACGCATTCCGCCCCGTTTAGAAGCCGTGCTTCTCTGTACCCTTGTGCCACCATAATGGCCGGCGCCCCGCTACGCGGGACACTGGCTCAGTACTCACAACTTCTCTGGCTCTGTTAGGGGTGGTGGCGTGCTGCGGGAATGTACGCTCGCCGTGGTGGGGCTTGCGAATAGTTCCCTCAGGAGCTCAGTGTCCTGTCAGCAGGGAACAGGACCATTAATCCTTCAAGAGGTTGCCCCCCCCCCTCCCCTTAAGTCCCACGAAGCAGGCAGGTTGATGCCAACCAGCCCTGCCTGAAAATAACAAACAGAAAATAAATGCAGAAAACTCTTCAGGAGCTTCCTTCAGCGTGACCGGCTCCTCCAGGCACATTTTCTAAACTGAGTCTGGTAGGAGGGGCATAGAGGGAGGAGCCAGCCCACACTATCAAATTCTTAAAGTGCCCATGGCTCCGAGTGGACCCTTCTATACCCCATGGTACTAAATGGACCCCAGTATCCTGTAGGACGTAAGAGAAATATACGTTATGGTAAGAACTTACCGCTGATAATGGTATTTCTCCTAAATCTGCAGGATTTCCCGGGATCCCACCCCGACACACCTGATTTGAGGATCCTTTTACTCACTAACCTCTTCCTTCTTGTACGGAAGGGTGTGCATGTGTGTTCATCTCGCCTGATTAGGGCTATCTACAGTATGATGCACCTGCCTTGAGCTTTGGGAATACAACTGATTTGCCTGAGCCAGGAGGCGGGGATATATGGACGGGTTGCATGCTAGGAGGCCGAACGCTTTGACCAATTGGTGCAAATCCGCTGTCACTTCATCATATCCCAATGTTATCCTGTGGATTTAGGAGAAATACTGTTAGCAACGGTAAATTCTTATTATAACGTATATTTTCTGTGGGTATGTACGGTATTCATTTGTATATGTTATACTACCCAAATGGGCATAAGCATGGGCCATTGTAAGTTTACTATTTTATTATAAAAAGCACCAGGTTGTGGTGTAAAGATAAATGCATTATTTTTAACATTAGATAACACAAAATACAAACTGTCCTGGATTAACAGACTGAATGGCGCGTGCGCACACACACACACACACACACACACACACACACACACACACACACCTGCTGCACTAAAATTAGTTCAAATTCTTCTTATATGCCAACAAAGTAATGGTGGCTTCAGGCCCGGCGCTACACGCGCAGCGAAGGGATGCAGTGCAGGGAGGCGATGGGACGGAGAGGCACTCTCCCTGCTCTGCATCCCCTCCCTGGTGCTGCGCCGTTCTGTCCCCCCTGCTGCTGTCAGCGGCCTGTCCCCCCTGTGCCTGTCAGCGGCGGAACACAGTCTGCATCGGGACACTATGAAGCGGAAGGAGGCGGTCCAGGGCTTCCCCTTCATTCCATTCCCCTCCTCGCCTCTGACACTGCGGCTTCTGCCCGGGATCTGACGTCTGATATCATGACGTCCCCGGCGCAAAAATTAAGGACAGGGCACTGGGCAGAGCCAGGCTGCATCTTACATTGGAAGACTTGTGTCCACTCACCCTGCTGGACAGAACAATCCCCGCTCGCTGGAGAACGGAGACTGCAGTGCGGAGGATAGAACACCCCCCTCCCACCCGCTAGACAGAACAGCCGCCGCCGCTGCTTAAAGAAACCACCCCTCCCCCGACCGCTAGAGTCTTTGGGGTGTACGGGTAGTGGACCATGCTGTTAGCTCTTGGAAGCATAGTGGGGTTCAAGAACACACGGACCCTGCAAACCCATCCGCCCACCGCAAGGTACCAGCTTTTGCAAGTGTAGCAAATAGCAATAGACCAAGAACCAGGCAGTACATACCTGTGCAGTGTGAGATATTAACTTATTTACATGGGGCTGAACTGTGGATCTGAGTCCGCTTACACCAGAATACAGTGTATATTATGCAACTGACTGCACACTCTGACTGCTTTTTACAAAAATGTATTTATTATTATGTTTACTCACACAATACTATAGTAGCATATGCTTTATATGGGATGAAATAGGGATGATGGCGGCCAAAAGACCGACAGCGGCATCCCCCATACACAGAATCCCGATACATGGGAGGCAAGTATCCTAACCCTCTCTGTCTAACCCTCCACCGCCTAACCATCCCACCCACCCCTCCACAACCTAACCCTAACTCTCCCCCCCTTACTGCCTAACCCTAACCTTACCTTATAAGGACGCTACTATTACTGAGGGGGAGGGCATTACGTATAAGGACGCGTCTACTACTGGGGGTGCATTATGTATAAGGATGCTACTACTACTGGGGGGGGGGGACATTATGTATAAGGATGCTACTACTACAGGGGGGGGGCATTATGTATAAGGATGCTACTACTACAGGGGGGGGGCATTATGTATAAGGATGCTACTACTACAGGGGGGGGCATTATGTATAAGGATGCTACTACTACTGGGGGGCATTATGTATAAGGATGCTACTACTACTGGGGTGCATTACATATACGGACTCTACTACTACTGAGGGGGAGGGAGGGTGAGGGCATTACGTATAAGGACGCGTCTACTACTGAGGGTGCATTATGTATAAGGATGCTACTACTACTGGGGGGGGGATTATGTATAAGGATGCTACTACTACTGGGGGTGAGGCATTATGTATAAGGACGCTACTACTACTGAGGGGGAGGGAGGGGGAGGGCATTACGTATAAGGACGCGTCTACTACTGAGGGTGCATTATGTATAAGGATGCTACTACTACTGGGGGGGGCATTATGTATAAGGTTGCTACTACTACTGGGGGGGAGGCATTATGTGTAAGGACGCTACTACTACTGAGGGGGAGGGAGGGGGAGGGCATTACGTATAAGGACGCGTCTACTACTGGGGATGCATTATGTATAAGGATGCTACTACTACTGGGGGGGGGGCATTATGTATAAGGATGCTACTACTACTGGGGGTGAGGCATTATGTATAAGGACGCTACTACTACTGAGGGGGAGGGAGGGGGAGGGCATTACGTATAAGGACGCGTCTACTACTGAGGGTGCATTATGTATAAGGATGCTACTACTACTGGGGGGGGCATTATGTATAAGGTTGCTACTACTACTGGGGGGGAGGCATTATGTGTAAGGACGCTACTACTACTGAGGGGGAGGGAGGGGGAGGGCATTACGTATAAGGACGCGTCTACTACTGGGGATGCATTATGTATAAGGATGCTACTACTACTGGGGGGGGCATTATGTATAAGGATGCTACTACTACTGGGGGGAAGGCACTATGTATAAGGACGCTACTACTACTGAGGGGGAGGGAGGGGGAGGGCATTACGTATAAGGATGCGTCTACTACTGGGGATGCATTATGTATAAGGATGCTACTACTACTGGGGGGGGCATTATGTATAAGGTTGCTACTACTACTGGGGGGGAGGCATTATGTGTAAGGACGCTACTACTACTGAGGGGGAGGGAGGGGGAGGGCATTACGTATAAGGACGCGTCTACTACTGGGGATGCATTATGTATAAGGATGCTACTACTACTGGGGGGGGCATTATGTATAAGGATGCTACTACTACTGGGGGGGAGGCATATGTATAAGGACGCTACTACTACTGAGGGGGAGGGAGGGGGAGGGCATTACGTATAAGGATGCGTCTACTACTGGGGATGCATTATGTATAAGGATGCTACTACTACTGGGGGGGGCATTATGTATAAGGATGCTACTACTACTGGGGGGGAGGCACTATGTATAAGGATGCTACTACTACTGGGGGGGCATTATGTATAAGGATGCTACTACTACTGGGGGGGAGGCATTATGTATAAGGATGCTACTACTACTGGGGGGCATTATGTATAAGGATGCTGCTACTACTACTGGGGTGCATTACATATAAGGACGCTACTACTACGGGTGGGAAATTACGTATAAGATGAATAAGATTGTGCTACATTGTGGCGTAATTTTAAATGGGGGTACTGTTGTGTGGCCATGCCCCTTACTTGTGAGACCACACCTTTTCCCGGCGCGCGCCAAAGGAATATGGGAGGGCGCAAATTTATAGTTTGCAGGGGTGCGCTGAACACCCTAGCACCAGCCCTGGGTGGCCTCCACTAGCTTTATGAATTATATCTCCTTACCTTATTTCTGACCTTTGTTAGAGATATTAATTATATCTTTATTTACTGTTGCCTTTTATATGCTTTGATTGCAGTATTAGGTCTGTATAGATTATGTATGTGTTAGGCGCCGGGGTCCGCTCGTCGGTGCGGCCCGGCGCCTAGCAACCAGGGACGCCGTGCACGTACAGCCGCCGGCTCCCTGGCAACGCTAGACGCCGGGCGCACGGGGCCGCACGGACCCTAGCAACGGGGACGCCACTTACGGACTGCGTTTCCCCGTTGCTGGGTTAAATTTAATTAATAGATATCTGTTTTCCTGGCCATGCAGCTTGGCAGCTGTATGGCATCTAATCCAATCAGCCTCCAAACAGCTGATTGGAGGACTCCCTGTTAAATACACTTCCTGGGCTTCTCACAGACGCCGGTAATAGCTTCTTGCATGCTGAATCTGTTTGCTGTGAGTGTTTCCAGTCCTGCTGTATCCGGTCGTTCCTGTTCTCAGTTGTCCTGTACTCGGAAGTCGTCATCTGTTCCTGGAGTCCTGACTGAGCACCTTCTGAACATCCAGTGGTGTTCGTGCATCACGGCGTAGCCGTGTGTTGCGGCTTGGGCCGCTTTATTATTTGTCATTTATTATTTGTGTTTCGGAGCTTTTGCGGAGGATTCCGCTCCCACAGATCCACTCTGGTATCCAGCGGTGCTGGGTAGGAGTACGGACTAGTGGATTTTGGTTGTCCTTTTCCCTGGCGGGTTACCGCACATACCTCAGGTTTAGTCAGTTAGCTTGTAGCCCCTGGCCTGGTTGTTTAGTCAGAGGGCCCCTTGTTATCACCCTGTCTCGGATTTCCCTTTGTCTCCCATTAAGACCTGAGGGGGCATCGGAGTTGGGCAGACATAATCCGCCCTTCAAACGCGGCTGCCATGGGCTCAAGCAACCATAGTCTCGCAGGGGATTTCTGACAACACGGGCGAGACAACGGAGTTAGGGCGCCAGGGGCTACTTTCTATTCCCGCTCCCTTCCCCAGCATTCCGTTCCAGTGCTCCGGTCCTTGCAATAGGACCACCTCAGACCAGAGTGCTGGAATCATAACATTATTACCGGCCAAACCAAAACTTAAAATTAAACAGGGTTTGATTTTTTCCCTTATTCAGTTTTGTAAGAATTGTCGGCCCCATGAATCCCACTGGTTTAGGGCCAAATCCTGGCCAGCTTCTAGTTAGCCAGATTCAAGAACTTACTCAGATGGTTCAGGATCTTTCCCTTCGGGTGAAGTCGCAGGAAGATCTTTTACGAACTTCCCCGAGGGTAGTCCCTGAACCAAAAATGCACTTGCCTGACCGTTTTTCTGGTGATAGGAAGCAGTTTTTTAATTTTAAAGAGTCCTGTAAACTTTATTTTCGTTTAAGACCAATCTCCTCAGGTACTGAATCTCAGCGGGTCGGAATTATTATTTCTTTGCTCCAGGGGGATCCCCAGACCTGGGCTTTTGGTTTGAAAGCAGAGGATCCGGCATTGTTGTCAGTAGACGCCTTTCTGGGGTCTTTAGGGCTTTTGTATGATGACCCTGATAGGGAGGCATCCGCCGAGAGTCAGTTACGCGCTCTCAGACAAGGTAGAGATCCTGCAGAGGTTTATTGTACAGAGTTTCGCCGTTGGTCGAACGACTGTGGCTGGAATGACTCAGCTCTGCGCAGTCAGTTTCGCCTCGGCTTATCTGAGTCTATAAAAGACAGTCTCCTTCAGTATCCCGCTCCTGAGACGCTCGATAAACTCATGGAGCTTTCTATTAAGATTGATCGTCGTCTCAGAGAGCGGAGGGCTGAAAAAGGAGCACCTGTCAGGTCTACTCCTTGTGTATTTTCCATTCCTGAAGACATAGAGGAACCCATGCAGATGGGTCTCTCCAGGCTGTCTCCAGAAGAAAGAGCCAGAAGGCAAAACTCTGGTCTTTGTTTGTACTGTGGGGGTAAGGGACATTTTGCCCGTAATTGTCCGAACAAGTCGGGAAACGCCTCGACCAAGTGAATTGTGAGGGGGTTCACTTTGGTCTGCAGCTTATCTCCTCGAGTAACTCCCTGTTAGTCCCAGCTAAAGTTTCCTTTGGCAGCCTCAGTTCTTCGGTGTCGGCTTTTGTTGACAGTGGAGCTGCAGGGAACTTTATGGACTTAACGTGGGCCAAGGCCTTAGGTATTCCTCAGTTAACCTTGGGTAGGTGTATCACCATGCATGGTTTAGATGGGAGTCCCTTGTCCAATGGGGTTATTTCCCTCTGTACACCCCCTGTATTACTTACGGTAGGAGCTCTTCATTCCGAAAAGATTGAGTTTTTCCTTACCCATTGCCCAGCAGTTCCAGTGGTTCTGGGTCACCCTTGGCTGGCCTTTCATAATCCCATCATTGATTGGCAGTCGGGGGAGATCTCACAATGGGGTACCATCTGTAATAAGGAATGTATTACGTTTCCCGTCAGAATAGCTGCTGCCATTCCTGAACCCATTCCCGTGGAATACCAGGACTTTGTTGATGTATTTTCCAAGGGCAATGCGGACATTATGCCTCCCCATCGGCCTTATGATTGTGCTATTGAGCTAATTCCTGGTGCCACATTGCCAAAGGGAAGGTTATATGCATTGTCCGGACCAGAAACTGCGGCCATGAATGAGTATGTTAAGGAGAGCCTAGGGAAAGGATTTATCAGGCCATCTAAATCCCCTTTAAGTGCAGGCTTCTTCTTTGTGGAGAAGAAAGATGGATCACTCAGACCTTGCATTGACTTTAGAGCTCTGAATAAGATCTCAATTAAAAATACTTACCCTCTGCCGCTGATTTCTGTCCTCTTTGATCAGCTGCGTTCGGCTGTGATTTTTTCTAAGATTGACTTGAGGGGAGCGTATAACCTCATCCGAATCAAGTCGGGAGATGAGTGGAAAACGGCGTTCAGTACTCAGTCGGGTCACTACGAGTATCTGGTGATGCCGTTCGGCTTGTCTAACGCTCCGGCAGTTTTCCAGGATCTCATTAACGATGTACTCCGTGATTTTCTTGGAAGATTCGTGGTCGTTTACTTAGACGATATCCTGATCTATTCTGACTCTATAGAACAACATGTTACCCAGGTGCGTCAGGTTCTTCAAAAATTACGTGAAAATCACCTTTATGCCAAGCTGGAGAAGTGTGAGTTTCATGTCACGGAGGTATCCTTTTTAGGGTACATTATTTCCCCTCGGGGATTCTGTAAGGAACCAAAGAAGCTCCAAGCTATCCTTAGTTGGGCGCAACCCACCAACTTAAAAGCAATTCAGCGCTTTTTGGGGTTTGCGAATTATTATAGAAGATTTATTCATTCTTTTTCCGACCTGGTTGCTCCCATTGTGGCACTGACTAGGAAGGGAGCGGATCCTACCAACTGGTCACGTGAAGCTGAGTTATCATTTCAGGCCTTGAAACAAGCTTTCGTCTCAGCCCCAGTCCTCAGACATCCCAACCCAGAATTGCCCTTCATTGTTGAGGTTGATGCCTCGGAGGTTGGAGTGGGGGCTATCCTATCTCAGAAGGATCCGGACTCTCTAGAATTACATCCTTGTGCCTTTATGTCCAGGAAATTCTCTTCCGCTGAATCCAACTACGATGTTGGTAACCGGGAGTTACTGGCTATTAAATGGGCTTTCGAGGAGTGGAGGCATTGGCTTGAGGGAGCAACACATACCATTTCAGTATTGACTGACCACAAAAATCTTCAGTACATCGAATCAGCTAAACGGCTGAATGCCCGGCAGGCTCGTTGGGCTTTATTTTTTACTCGTTTCAAGTTTATTATCACCTTCAGGCCAGGTTCCAAGAATACCAAGGCGGATGCCCTGTCACGCAGTTTTCTTCCAGTTCATAATAACAGTCCTGTTACTCCCATACTTCCTTCTTCAGTCATTTGGGCAGGCCTCACACAAGATTTATTTACCCAGTTAAAGCAGCTTCAACATCAAGCTCCTGGAAATACTCCTGCTGGTCGTCTTTATGTCCCTGAGTTTTTGAGAGCTACTGTTTTGACTGAGTTTCATGATAGCAAAGTTGCCGGGCATCCGGGGACCTCTAAGACTTTGGAATTAGTCTCCCGCTCAGTATGGTGGCCTGGTCTTTCTAAAGACATTAAGGAGTTTGTTTTTTCTTGTCAGGTCTGTGCACAGCATAAAGTTCCCCGTTCCTTACCCATCGGGCAACTTATGCCCTTAAATGTTCCTCTCAGGCCATGGTCTCATATTTCCATGGATTTTGTGGTAGACCTCCCTCTGTCAGCCGGATTCCGAGTCATATGGGTGGTAGTGGACCGTTTTAGCAAGATGGCCCATTTCATTGCTCTTCCCCGACTGCCATCTGCCCAGGAATTGGCAGTTTTGTTTCTCCGCCATGTTTTCAGACTTCATGGGTTACCCACTGATATTGTTTCTGATCGGGGTCCACAATTCATTGCACAATTTTGGAAGTCTTTTTGTGCCTCATTAAAGATGAAATTGTCTTTAACGTCCGGCTACCATCCCCAATCCAACGGGCAGACCGAGCGAGTTAATCAATCATTAAAACAGTATTTGCGTTTGTACTCAGCCAAACTCCAGAATGATTGGTCCGAGTTTCTTCCTTTGGCGGAGTTTGCTTACAACAATTCTTGTCATTCCTCCACTAATGTGTCTCCATTCTTTTCAGTTTTTGGTTTTCACCCCAGAGCTAATTCTTTTTTTCAACATTCCTCTGTCTCCTCGCTAACCTTAACTTCTCATCTCAGACTCATTTGGAGAAAAGTGCACCTTGCTCTCAGAAAAGCGGCATTTCGAGAGAAAAAATTTTCTGACAGGCTCCGGCGGCCTTGCACTTTTAAGGTGGGAGATAGGGTATGGTTGTCGACTCGTAACATTAAACTTCGACAAACCTCAGCTAGATTGGGCCCCAAATTTATTGGACCATTTCATATTATTAAAAAAATCAATCCAGTTGCTTTCCGGTTACGTTTACCAAGAGCTCTCCGGATCGGAAATACGTTCCATTGCTCCTTGTTGAAACCATACGTTTCTTCCAGTAGATTTCCTCGGAAGATCTCTCAGGGGAAATCACCAGTAGATGTACAGGGTCATCAGGAGTTCTTGGTGGAGAAGGTTCTCGATTCCAAATTGTCCCGGGGTCGGCTTTATTTTCTGGTGCACTGGAGAGGCTATGGTCCAGAGGAAAGGTCTTGGGTCCTGGATTAGGATCTCCATGCCCCGAGGCTCAAGAGGGCATTTTTTCGGGAATTTCCTCGGAAACCTGGCTTTAGGGGTTCCTTGACCCCTCCTCAAGGGGGGGGGTACTGTTAGGCGTCGGGGTCCGCTCGTCGGTGCGGCCCGGCGCCTAGCAACCAGGGACGCCGTGCACGTACAGCCGCCGGCTCCCTGGCAACGCTAGACGCCGGGCGCATGGAGCCGCACGGACCCTAGCAACGGGGACGCCACTTACGGACTGCGTTTCCCCGTTGCTGGGTTAAATTTAATTAATAGATATCTGTTTTCCTGGCCATGCAGCTTGGCAGCTGTATGGCATCTAATCCAATCAGCCTCCAAACAGCTGATTGGAGGACTCCCTGTTAAATACACTTCCTGGGCTTCTCACAGACGCCGGTAATAGCTTCCTGCATGCTGAATCTGTTTGCTGTGAGTGTTTCCAGTCCTGCTGTATCCGGTCGTTCCTGTTCTCAGTTGTCCTGTACTCGGAAGTCGTCATCTGTTCCTGGAGTCCTGACTGAGCACCTTCTGAACATCCAGTGGTGTTCGTGAGTCACGGCGTAGCCGTGTGTTGCGGCTTGGGCCGCTTTATTATTTGTCATTTATTATTTGTCATTTATTATTTGTGTTTCGGAGCTTTTGCGGAGGATTCCGCTCCCACAGATCCACTCTGGTATCCAGCGGTGCTGGGTAGGAGTACGGACTAGTGGATTTTGGTTGTCCTTTTCCCTGGCGGGTTACCGCACATACCTCAGGTTTAGTCAGTTAGCTTGTAGCCCCTGGCCTGGTTGTTTAGTCAGAGGGCCCCTTGTTATCACCCTGTCTCGGATTTCCCTTTGTCTCCCATTAAGACCTGAGGGGGCATCGGAGTTGGGCAGACATAATCCGCCCTTCAAACGCGGCTGCCATGGGCTCAAGCAACCATAGTCTCGCAGGGGATTTCTGACAACACGGGCGAGACAACGGAGTTAGGGCGCCAGGGGCTACTTTCTATTCCCGCTCCCTTCCCCAGCATTCCGTTCCAGTGCTCCGGTCCTTGCAATAGGACCACCTCAGACCAGAGTGCTGGAATCATAACAGTATGCATTCTTCATGATTAGTTATTTGCTTTATTGATACTGCCTATCTATTTCCATTTATGTTTTTATGATACACTTTTGAATGGTGTAATGATTTCACCCGCAGCGCTGTGTGTGTCCGGCAGGTAATCGTGGAAACGGCGCTGGAGAGCGCACGTCGCTTGATGGTGACGTCATCAGCTCCCGCCCGGGACCCGCTCACGCCGCGAGGTGACTGACTTGTCTGTGTTTGCTTTTGGTATTTAAGGTAAGCACATCTGTTAGTTCTGTTATCTTGTCCTGACGAAATTTAGACATTAAATGAAACGTTGACATCTATGCTGCCCAGACAGCTTTTTTGAATCTGCTTGTTGCATGCTGCATCAAGTCGTGTTCTATTTGTTTGGATATATATATATATATATATATATATGTGTGTGTGTGTGTGTGTGTGTGTGTATATATATACTACTCCAGCAATAACGCGGCACTCCAGGGGACTCTTCTTATACAAAGTTTAATTGCGGTTAAAACATCAACATGTTTCGAAGCCGCAGCTTCTTCTTCAGGACTCACCGACAAACACATAACACATATACAAACACACATTTAAATACCTGCTGGTCACCATGTCCTTCCCCGCCCGTATCGCTCACAGCTGTAGCCGCCGAATGTCCTCACGTACCTCACTTCCGGGTAAACGCAAGCTGATGTTGCCAGGCAACACCTTGCTTGCGCTCCAGCATCAGAGATCCTTCCGGCATCGAACGGCGCTGACAGTGAACGGGGCTAAAAGGATACACACCGATGACACAGTATGACATAACATATTAAAAAACAGCACTTGTTAATCATCACATCATAAGATTAGACTTATTCTCCTCTAGAAGGCTTCTACCCCCACAAAGTTTAATGAAAACCAACACCATTATTACTTAAATACCCTTCATGCACTTCTACCACTATTAAGGTATACCACTAATTAATCCACCCTTCTTCACAGTTGTCCCCTTAAGGCCTAGTTATAGGAGAGTGTTCCAGTTAATTTTATCATTTAATCCTTTTGGAATAATTGTATCGAGGCGAAAAATCCACCTTGCCTCTGTAACAATTAAGGATTTAATACGATCTCCTCCCCTTGGAGAATCCGGTACATGATCAATTAAAAAATATTTCAAATCAGTTAAAGAGTGGCCCATCATTTTAAAATGGCGGGCCACCGGTTGATCATTAGTTTTTCCCCCCAAAGATAGATGGATCGCCGACCTATGTAAGGCCATCCTCTCACGAAATTTGCGTGAGGTCTGACCTACATAATACAAGCCACAAGGGCATGTGATCACAACCACCACAAACGATGACGTACAAGTAAGTACATGTCGGATATCATAACTTTTTTGGGAGTGTGGATGATTGAAAGTTTTGCATGTTATCATAAATCTACAGGTCGTGCAATTATGACAGCTGTAACAACCAGCTGGTTTCACATATACATTGGGCATCCGAGGGATGCCTCTCCCTGTAATGTCTGTGATCATCAATCTATCTTTGAGATTCCGACCTCTCCTAAATGCTGCCAACGGGCGTACATCACTAAAGCATGGCAAATCCCTATCCGTAGCTACAATTGGCCACAAAGCCTTAGTGGCATGTTTAATTACTGGACTAGCTGTGGAAAAACTACTGGCCCAGGGTAAAAATTTGCCTGGCTTACTACTACGGGATTGCATTAATCTTGACTGGGACATGCTCAATACTTGTAATTTATTCTCGTGCAGTGTTTTAGGATCATAACCTCTGGCGATAAATTTAGTGATTAATTTATCAATGGAGACAGAAACTTTTGTTTTATCACTAGTGATTCTCGCCACCCGCATCATTTGAGACAGCGGTAAACCCTGCTTCAGTGGTAACGGGTGGTGGCTGGAGGCCAGAAGAAAAGTATTCCTATCTACATCTTTACTGAATATTTCAGTTTCAATAATCCCCTCCTGGATTGTCACCTGTACATCAAGAAATTGTGTCTGTTCTTCACTACACACATATGTAAATTTAATGGCCGAAGTACTCCCATTTATCTCATCCATGATAGCCACAAACTTATCTCTGCCACCAGACCATAATAAGAAAATATCGTCGATGTATCTGGTGTATAATTGAATACATCCAGATGCCATCGGATGCTTCAAAAGCAACTTATCCTCTTGTTCAAACATGTATACGTTGGCGTACGATGGGGCCACAGGTGACCCCATCGCACACCCCCGTCGCTGCAAGTAATAATGCCCATCATATAGAAAGTAATTTCTCTGCAAAGTTAATTCTAGCAACTTCAAGAATAAACCATGATCAAATACATTTGGGTCAAGGAACTCAGTTAAGAAATTACTCATAGCAGCCAACCCGCCTTCATGGGGTATTGATGTATACAAGCTGCATACATCCAGGCAACACATCAGCGTGCCTTTGGGGACCACAGTAATGTTTTGTAGCAGTTTCAGGAATTCAGTCGTATCCTTCAAGAAAGTATCCTTTAGTAGCAATAAAGGTTGCAGGAGATGGTCCAACAACTGCGACGTCGGGTGATACAGGGATCCGCGAGCTGATATAATTGGACGACCTGGCGGGGTCATACTATCTTTGTGGAGTTTAGGTAGAGTGTACAGTACCGGGACTCTCGGATGATCTACCTCCAGAACTTTACTGATTTTAGCAGTGATCAT
The DNA here is from genome assembly GCF_028390025.1 of Pseudophryne corroboree. Taxonomy (NCBI): domain Eukaryota; kingdom Metazoa; phylum Chordata; class Amphibia; order Anura; family Myobatrachidae; genus Pseudophryne; species Pseudophryne corroboree. Next base: position 146,585,385 of record NC_086446.1, on the reverse strand, counting down.
GCTGTCTTGGACTGCCAACCTCAAAATGTTCCGGAGTTCTATCTGGAATTCCGCTGTCGGATTCCCCGGTAATTGACTGTACACTCCCTCCTCGTTCAGTTGACGATTAATTTCTAAACGATACTCGTGAATGTCCTGCACCACGATGGCCCCGCCCTTATCGGCGGGCCTAATAATAATATAATCATATGTGCTGAGATTTTTTAATGCCATAGATTCCTCTCTTGAAAGATTCTTCCTGATTTTACCTGGCGCCGCAGTGAATTTTGTAACTGATTCCTGTAGTAAACGGTCAAACGTTTTTAATGATGGATTCATGGATACAGGATCAAATTTAGATCTTGATTTGCCTTTAAGGAAGGAATCAAATACTGAGGGTTCTACCAACGGGGGCTGATGTTGGAAATACTCTTTCAGCCTCAGGTCTCTTGAAAATCTATGGTGATCGAGTTTTCACCTAAAATCATCGTGGGAGTTAGTGGGTACAAAGGAAAGACCTTTTTGAAGTACTTGTAATTCCGTTACATTAAGTTCTCTTTTAGACAAATTGAAAATTAGACTTTTTCCGGGAGGGGTTCCTTCGGACTTCCCTTGCCTCTTTGGTTTTGCCCACCCCTACGGGTGGTCTTCCTCCACCCCTTTGGGTGGCCGATCCCCCCTCTAAAGGGGCCATCTCAGATGAAGACGCCTCCTCAATATCGGATACTGCAAATTCGCTGTCGCTGTTATTCTGGGGCACTGTGTTCCGATGCTGATTTTGTGGGCGTCGCTGATGCCACGGTCTGCGACGTCTCTCTAAGGCATTACCACCTGCTCCAGGGCCCCCGCCCGTCAGCCATCTGTATACCCTGTTTTCCTCGTAGTCTGCGTCCACAGTATATTTTTTATTTTTCTTGAATTTAATTAAATTCTTTTTATACTGGTCGCATTGCTGTTGTAGTTTAACCAGCCAACTTGCGTTTGCCACATCCTCCAGAATGTTTTGATGTTCGCTCTCATACCGCTGGATCTTTATGCGGGTGGCCTGCAATTCCCGACCCGCTTCCTCGATCACTAGGACCATCAGGTCCAGTGCACACTTGTTCAGGATTCCGATCCATTTTCGGACCACTTCTGGGTTTTGTCTCCCTATTGTGGGTATATTATTAACCCTGAAACCGCGGGGGATTTTTCTCTCGCGAACATAATCAGATAAGGACGTTCCGTGCATTAAATAGTCAATTTCACGGCGCTTTAATTTAAAAAGCTGGTGCTGTACATCCTCGAGGGTAAGGGTTGGGTCTGGTGTTATTACTGGCTCTTTAAACAATATTCCTTGTATTTCATCTGCAGTGAAGCTAAAAGTCTCACACGGTGGTACTCTGAAATCTTTACAGCCAGGTATTTCTTGTACCTCAGGACCCTCTATAGTAGGCTCCATAATGCCACTGTACGCAAACAATACTTCCCAGTGGTGATAAGTGATGAAAAATCAAGACACTGCTATTTTAAAACCGCTATTACTTAGCAATGGTACTTTTCAATACACACACAGTCCCACTCTAATGCAGGTACTAAAGTCCAATGTACATGTGTTGAAAAACAATGAACAACAGCAGTGGTGCCATGCAACGTTGTTTCCAGTCAAACTAACCAGACCCAGCATACAGCAATCCAATTCAGCCGGCACTCCACGCTTCACTGCAACCGGTCCCGGTGCTCGCATATAGAAATCAATACTCCTCCAGCAATAACGCGGCACTCCAAGGGACTCTTCTTATACAAAGTTTAATTGCGGTTAAAACATCAACATGTTTCGAAGCCGCAGCTTCTTCTTCAGGACTCACCGACAAACACATAACACATATACAAATACACATTTAAATACCTGCTGGTCACCATGTCCTTCCCCGCCCGTATCGCTCACAGCTGTAGCCGCCGAATGTCCTCACGTACCTCACTTCCGGGTAAACGCAAGCTGATGTTGCCAGGCAACACCTTGCTTGCGCTCCAGCATCAGAGATCCTTCCGGCATCGAACGGCGCTGACAGTGAACGGGGCTAAAAGGATACACACCGATGACACAGTATGACATAACATATTAAAAAACAGCACTTGTTAATCATCACATCATAAGATTAGACTTATTCTCCTCCTATAACTAGGCCTTAAGGGGACAACTGTGAAGAAGGGTGGATTAATTAGTGGTATACCTTAATAGTGGTAGAAGTGCATGAAGGGTATTTAAGTAATAATGGTGTTGGTTTTCATTAAACTTTGTGGGGGTAGAAGCCTTCTAGAGGAGAATAAGTCTAATCTTATGATGTGATGATTAACAAGTGCTGTTTTTTAATATGTTATGTCATACTGTGTCATCGGTGTGTATCCTTTTAGCCCCGTTCACTGTCAGCGCCGTTCGATGCCGGAAGGATCTCTGATGCTGGAGCGCAAGCAAGGTGTTGCCTGGCAACATCAGCTTGCGTTTACCCGGAAGTGAGGTACGTGAGGACATTCGGCGGCTACAGCTGTGAGCGATACGGGCGGGGAAGGACATGGTGACCAGCAGGTATTTAAATGTGTGTTTGTATATGTGTTATGTGTTTGTCGGTGAGTCCTGAAGAAGAAGCTGCGGCTTCGAAACATGTTGATGTTTTAACCGCAATTAAACTTTGTATAAGAAGAGTCCCTTGGAGTGCCGCGTTATTGCTGGAGGAGTATTGATTTCTATATGCGAGCACCGGGACCGGTTGCAGTGAAGCGTGGAGTGCCGGCTGAATTGGATTGCTATATATATATATACTGTGACAAGAACACTGGGATAGTGTTTGAGGGCAGGTATATTTGTCCCAGGTTCTTGTCTTACATGTTTTAGAAAATGTTAACTTCTAGGAAAAATGCTTTTTGTTTTGTCTGAACCTTTTCAGTTTGCTGTAAAAGCTGGGAAAAGGCTCTGAGAGAGAGATAAGGCGAGTTCTAGACATTGGGCCCAGTTCGGGTCTTTGGCCTCACAGAGGGCTAATCAGGGTTTCAGCTGTGTAAGAGTGATATAGTGCTTCTAACCTGATTAGTATGGGCAGACTGCCTGGGAAGGCTGCAGGATCTGTGTGTGAGAGACACGCTTTCTGATGCAAGTAAGCTATACAGTATGTACTGAAGAACTCTGTGTTTTGTTTAGTGACAGTTAGGAACATCTTATGTTTAGTTAGTGCCGGACAGGCAAGGTATTTTTATTTTGGGGTTTGTTTTATTTTCTGTTTCAATAAAACTGGCCGGGGTCAGTTGTACCAGAAACTGGACTTGTGTTGTTCCTCAGCTGCTGCGGGCTGCCATATTCCCCAGGAAAAGGCACCTTGCACCCCTACAGTGTTACAACTTGGTGGAGAATGCGAGCAGGCCGTTCTGCGCATAAGTGAAAGCAGCAGCTTTGTGAGGCCTGCAGAAAACGGTGGTTTATGCAGATACAGCCCAGTGTGAAGTTACTGAGACTCACCCCTGAGGGTTTGATATATGTCCTGGGTGAAAGCAGCTGCAAAGCCGCCTGAAAAATCTGTTGACATGGAGGATCTGCTTAAAGCCTTGCTGCAAGCTACAGCGGCTCAGCAGGAGGCCAACCGACAGCAGCAGGTGGCAATGGAGGAAAATTGGAGACTACAGCAGGTGGCAATGGAGGAAAATAAGAGACAACAGCAGGCAGTTGTTGATGAACTTTACAGGCAACAGCGTCAGGATAGAGAGGCCTTAACAGAAGTGGTGCAGAGACTTGCAGCTCGGGTTGGAGATGTGGCCGTCAGTGCTCCAACCAGCTCTAGTTCTATACGAGCCAGTCACTTCCTGCAGAAAATGACAGAGGCTGATGATGTGGAGGCCTATCTGACCACGTTTGAAAGGACTGCCGAGCGTGAGAACTGGCCGAAAGCACAGTGGGCCAGTCTGCTGGCACCTTTCCTGTCAGGTGAGCCCCAAAAAGCTTACTTTGATTTAAGCCCTGCTGAGGCTCGGGACTATGATAAACTAAAGACTGAGATCCTGACCCGCCTGGGAGTCACGCTGTCAGTACGAGCACAACGGGTGCACCGTTGGCTGTACGCCATGGAGAAGCCTCCGCGCTCCCAGATGCACGACCTTATTCAGCTAACAAAAAAATGGCTGCAGCCAGAGACATTAACTGGTCCCCAGATGGTGGAAAGAGTCGTCATGGACCGCTACTTGAGATCTTTGCCCATGGTCCTGCGCAAGTGGGTGAGCCATGGAAACCCGGGTACTGCTGACCAATTAGTGGACATGGTAGAGAGGTATTTGGCAGCAGAGGAACTACTGATGACCACCCAGCAACCCATAGGTCCTCGACAGCGCCCTTCAGTAAAGACTGGTAAGACTGTTCCGTGGGAAAACGTTGCTGGGCGGTTAAGAGAACGCAAGGCTGGAGAGACTGTAAACACTGGCCCTGGAAACAGGCCAATGGGGCTAGAACGGTCTATGCTGCCCAAATGGGTTGATAATCGTGTGGTTAAATGTTTTAGGTGTGGTATGCCAGGTCATGTTATTGCCAATTGCCCAGTCACGCAAGAACCCATGCAATGTGATGCTGCCTTTGAATGTCGCAGAATGTCTTTCTTTGCTAGGTTAGCCTGTACTGTGGTACCTTCACCTGAGCTGGAAAAACAAATGTGTGATGTGTTCTTAGAAGGTAACCGGGTAGAGGCCTTGCTAGATTCAGGAAGTTTAGTTACCCTCGTGAAAGCTGGGTTAGTGAACCCCTTAAAGGTCCAGCAAATACCTATTGGGGTAACTTGCATACATGGGGATACCCAATATTATGCCACTGCTGAGGTGAATATAGAAACTTGTTGTGGGTCAGCAAGGGTTAAAGTGGGACTGGTCCCTACCTTGGTGCATGAGGCCATAATAGGGAGGGATTTTCCTCATTTTTGGAAACTGTGGGAATCACGGTTATCAACAGATGTGAGAAGTAAAAAACCAGTTGATAATACCGGTGATTTTATGGATGTACGTGGGTCTTCGGAACTTTCTGTCCCTTTGCCTTTTGCTAGTTTGGCTGGGGAAGTGACAGATGGGGAGTCCAGTGAGGACCCTCTTGCCGGGAACAGAGACATAGTAGTTAGAACTGAAAGCGTGCCTGACCTGGAGGTAAAGAAGGATCTGTTTGCGTCTGAACAGTTAAAGGATCCTACCTTAATAAAGGCTAGAGAGAATGTTAAGATTGTTAATGGGGAACCTGTGGTACCAGGTGACAGGGTTACGTATCCCCACATGGCCATCTGTAATGAGCTCTTGTACCACATTGTCAAAAGGGGTGAGGATGTGGTGGAACAGCTGGTAGTTCCCCAGCCTTATCGGAGAACGGTACTAGATTTAGCTCATAGTCACGTTACCGCAGGACATTTAGGGGCAGAAAAAACCACTGAAAGAGTTTTACAAAGGTTCTTTTGGCCAGGGGTTTATAAAGAAGTGTCTGAATATTGTTCTTCCTGTCCTGAATGCCAGTATCATGCCCCTAGACCCCATTTCAGGAGCCCACTAGTTCCCATGCCTATTATAGAGGTCCCGTTTGACAGAATAGCCATGGATCTCGTGGGGCCCTTGTTAAAGTCTGCTCGGGGCCATCAGTATATCCTGGTAATTATGGACTATGCCACTCGATATCCTGAGGCTATCCCTTTACGCACTATCACAACCAAGGCGATAGCTAGGGAGCTGGTGCAGGTATTTAGTAGAGTGGGAATACCAAAAGAAATTTTGACTGACCAAGGTACTCCATTTATGTCAAGGATCATGAAAGAATTGTGCAAGTTATTTAAGGTCACTCACCTCAGGACGTCCATCTACCATCCCCAAACTGACGGGTTGGTGGAAAGGTTTAATAAAACATTAAAAAGTATGTTAAAAAAGGTTGTTGAGAGAGATGGGAAAAACTGGGATTGTTTGTTGCCCTACTTGTTAATGGCCATCAGAGAAGTCCCTCAGTCCTCTACGGGGTTTTCTCCATTTGATTTGTTGTATGGTAGACACCCCAGAGGGCTGTTGGATATTGCCAAAGAGACGTGGGAAGGACAGCCCACTCCTTATAGAAGCGTTATTGAGCATGTAACACAAATGCAGGATAGGATTGCAGCCGTGGTACCTGTTGTCAGAGAGCACATGGAACAGGCCCAAAGTGCTCAACAGAGGGTCTATAACCGGAGTGCCAAGATACGGGAATTTGCTCCTGGAGATAGAGTTCTTGTTTTGGTACCCACTGTGGAAAGCAAATTCCTAGCTAAATGGCAGGGTCCATTTGAGATTAGGGAAAAAGTGAATGAGGTTAATTACAAAGTATACCAGCCGGGAAAGAGAAAACCCGAACAGATCTACCATGTTAACTTAATCAAACCCTGGAAAGATAGGTTGTCTCTGTCAGCGGAGCCTTGCCCTTCGGTGTCTTCACCCCGGTTGCTTCCCGCAGTGAAGGTGTCAGAGACATTATCAGCTGATCAGAACAATCAGGTTAAAGAATTTCTCATCCAAAATAGGGAGGTATTTTCAGAGCTGCCTGGCCGAACGACCATAATAAAACATGACATTGTCACAGAACCAGGGGTCAGGGTTCATTTAAAGCCATATAGGATTCCTGAAGCTCAGCGAGAAGCTATTTCTAAGGAAGTTAAAACCATGTTAGAACTTGGAGTCATAGAGGAGTCTAACAGTGAGTGGTCCAGTCCCATAGTGCTCATCCCGAAGCCCGACGGTAGCATACGCTTCTGTAATGACTTTCGTAAGTTAAATGAGGTGTCCAAGTTTGACGCATACCCCATGCCCCGTGTGGATGAGCTTGTAGAAAGGCTGGGAACAGCCAGGTTTCTCACCACATTGGACCTGACCAAAGGTTACTGGCAAATACCTTTATCTGATAGCGCCAAAGAAAAAACAGCCTTTTCGGTTCCGGAGGGGCTGTACCAGTATAAGATGTTACCCTTTGGGTTGCATGGGGCTCCAGCAACCTTTCAACGGGCGATGGATAAAATTTTGAGGCCCCATAGAAAATATGCAGCTGCCTATTTGGATGATGTGGTAATTCACAGTACAGACTGGGGGTCCCATTTGGTTAAAGTACAAGCAGTACTGGACTCAATCAGAGAGGCAGGGTTAACTGCTAACCCAAAGAAGTGCTGCCTCGCAATGGAGGAGGTCAAATACTTGGGCTTCACCATAGGCAGAGGTCTGATTAGGCCCCAATTGAATAAAGTTGATGCTATTCAAAACTGGCCTCGTCCAGTGAATAAAAAACAGGTAAGGGCTTTTTTGGGAATTACTGGGTACTATAGACGGTTTATTCCTAATTTTGCGACCACAGCGGTGCCGTTGTCAGACCTTACCAAAGGGAAGCAGTCAAATGTGGTGAAATGGAACCCTGATGCAGAAAAGGCGTTCCAAGCATTAAAAGTGGCTTTGTGTTCACAACCGGTGTTGATAACACCAGATTTTTCAAAAGAATTTGTGGTACAGACAGATGCCTCAGAGGTAGGGATAGGTGCTGTGCTGTCCCAAACCAGAGATGGGGACGAACACCCTATCATTTATTTGAGTAGGAAACTCAATGAGCATGAAAAAAGGTATGCCATTGTGGAAAAGGAGGCTTTGGCCATTAAGTGGGCACTAGATACCTTGAGATATTACCTCTTGGGTAGACAATTCAGACTAGTGACAGACCATGCCCCTTTAAAATGGATGTATGTAAATAGAGGCAAGAATGCTCGTGTAACTAGATGGTTTCTAGCGTTGCAGGACTTTAAGTTTACTGTCGAACATAGACCGGGAACACAATTGGCCAACGCAGATGCATTGTCTCGCATCTTCTGTTTGGGGGCTACAAGTGTTCCGGCCCCTAGGTCGAAACAGGGGAGGGGGATATGTGACAAGAACACTGGGATAGTGTTTGAGGGCAGGTATATTTGTCCCAGGTTCTTGTCTTACATGTTTTAGAAAATGTTAACTTCTAGGAAAAATGCTTTTTGTTTTGTCTGAACCTTTTCAGTTTGCTGTAAAAGCTGGGAAAAGGCTCTGAGAGAGAGATAAGGCGAGTTCTAGACATTGGGCCCAGTTCGGGTCTTTGGCCTCACAGAGGGCTAATCAGGGTTTCAGCTGTGTAAGAGTGATATAGTGCTTCTAACCTGATTAGTATGGGCAGACTGCCTGGGAAGGCTGCAGGATCTGTGTGTGAGAGACACGCTTTCTGATGCAAGTAAGCTATACAGTATGTACTGAAGAACTCTGTGTTTTGTTTAGTGACAGTTAGGAACATCTTATGTTTAGTTAGTGCCGGACAGGCAAGGTATTTTTATTTTGGGGTTTGTTTTATTTTCTGTTTCAATAAAACTGGCCGGGGTCAGTTGTACCAGAAACTGGACTTGTGTTGTTCCTCAGCTGCTGCGGGCTGCCATATTCCCCAGGAAAAGGCACCTTGCACCCCTACAGTGTTACAATACATATATAATATAAGAATTTACTCACTGGTAATTCTATTTCTCGTAGTCCGTAGTGGATGCTGGGTACTCTGTAAGGACCATGGGGAATAGACGGGCTCCGCAGGAGATTGGGCACTCTTAAAAGAAAGATTAGGTACTATATCTGGTGTGCACTGGCTCCTCCCTCTATGCCCCTCCTCCAGACCTCAGTTAAGGAAACTGTGCCCGGAAGAGCTGACATTACTAGGAAAGGATTTGGAATCCAGGGTAAGACTCATACCAGCCACACCAATCACACCGTACAACTTGTGATAACTATACCCAGTTAACAGTATGAATAACAACTGAGCCTCATGCAACAGATGGCTCAAACAATAACCCTTTAGTTAAGCAATAACTATATACATGTATTGCAGAAAGTTCGCACTTGGGACGGGCTCCCAGCATCCACTACGGACTACGAGAAATAGAATTACCGGTGAGTAAATTCTTATTTTCTCTGACGTCCTAGTGGATGCTGGGTACTCCGTAAGGACCATGGGGATTATACCAAAGCTCCCAAACGGGCGGGAGAGTGCGGATGACTCTGCAGCACCGAATGAGCAAACTCAAGGTCCTCCTCAGCCAAGGTATCAAACTTGTAGAATTTTGCAAACGACCTGACCAAGTAGCAGCTCGGCAAAGTTGTAAAGCCGAGACCCCTTGGGTAGCCGCCCAAGAAGAGCCCACCTTCCTCGTGGAATGGGCTTTTACTGATTTAGGATGCGGCAGGCCAGCCGCAGAATGCGCAAGCTGAATCGTGCTACAGATCCAGCGAGCAATAGTCTGCTTTGAAGCAGGAGCACCCAGCTTGTTGGATGCATGCAGGATAAATAGCGAGTCAGTTTTTCTGACTCTAGCCGTCCTGGAAACATAGATTTTTAGGGCCCGGACTACGTCCAGCAACTTGGAATCCTCCAAGTCCCTAGTAGCCGCAGGCACCACAATAGGTTGGTTCAAATGAAACGCTGATACCACCTTTGGGAGAAATTGGGGACGAGTCCTCAATTCCGCCCTGTTCATATGGAAAATCAGATAAAGGCTTTTACACGATAAAGCCGCCAATTCTGACACACGCCTGGCCGAAGCCAAGGCTAACAGCATGACCACCTTCCAGGTGAGATACTTCAACTCCACGGTTTTAAGTGGCTCAAACCAATGAGATTTAAGGAGATCCAACACAACGTTGAGATCCCAAGGTGCCACTGGAGGCACAAAAGGGGGCTGAATATGCAGCACTACCTTGACAAATGTCTGAACTTTAGGCAATGATGCCAGTTATTTTTGAAAGAAAATAGACAGGGCCAAAATCTGGACTTTTATGGATCCCAATTTGAGGCCCATAGTCACTCCTGACTGGAGGAAGTGCAGAAATCGACCCAGCTAAAATTCCTCTGTAGGGGCCTTCCTGGCCTCACACCAAGCAACATATTTACGCCATATGCGGTGATAATGTTTTGCTGTCACATCCTTCCTAGCTTTTATCAGCGTAGGAATTACTTCATCTGGAATGCCTTTTTCCGTTAGGATCCGGCGTTCAACCGCCATGCCGTCAAACGCAGCCGCGGTAAGTCTTGGAACAGACAGGGCCCCTGTTGTAACAGGTCCTGTCTGAGAGGCAGAGGCCATGGGTCCTCTGAGATAATTTCTTGTAGTTCTGGGTACCAAGTTCTTCTTGGCCAATCCGGAACGATCAGTATTGTTCTTACTCCTCTCCTTCTTACTATTCTCAGTACCTTGGGTATGAGAGGAAGAGGAGGGAACACATAAACCGACTGGTACACCCACGGTGTCACTAGTGCGTCCACAGCTATCGCCTGAGGGTCCCTTGACCTGGCGCAATATCTTTTTAGCTTTTTGTTGAGGCGCAACGCCATCATGTCCACCTGTGGCCGTCCCCAACGATTTACAATCAGTGTGAAGACTTCTGGATGAAGTCCCCACTCTCCCGGGTGGAGATCGTGTCTGCTGAGGAAGTCTGCTTCCCAGTTGTCCACTCCCGGAATAAACACTGCTGACAGTGCCAGTACGAGATTCTCCGCCCATCGAAGAATCCTTGTGGCTTCTGCCATCGCCATCCTGCTTCTTGTGCCGCCTTGGCGGTTTACATGGACGACCGCCGTGATGTTGTCTGACTGAATCAGCACCGGTAGGTTTGAAGCAGGGGTTCCGCTTGACTCAGGGCGTTGTAAATGTCCCTTAGTTCCAGAATATTTATGTGTAGGGAAGTCTCCTGACTTGACCACTGTCCTTGGAAGTTTCTTCCCTGAGTGACTGCCCCCCAACCTCGGAGGCTTGCATCCGTGGTCACCAGGACCCAGACCTGTATGCCAAATCTGCGGCCCTCGAGAAGATGGGCACTCTGCAGCCACCACAGTAGAGACACCCTGGCCCTCGGGGACAGGGTGAGCAACCAATGCATCTGAAGATGCGATCCGGACCATTTGTCTAACAGATCCCACTGAAAGATCCTTGCACGGAACCTGCCAAAGGGAATTGCTTCGTAAGAAGCCACCATCTTTCCCAGGACTCGCGTGCAGTGATGCACCGACACCTGTTTTGGTTTCAGGAGATTCCTGACCAGAGATGACAATTCCTGGGCCTTCTCCGCAGGGAGAAACACCTTCTTTTGTTCTGTATCCAGGATCATGCCCAAGAACAATAGACGTGTCGCAGGAATCAGCTGCGACTTTGATATGTTCAGAATCCAGCCGTGTTGTTGCAGCACTTCCCGAGCTAGTGCTACGCTGGCTGACAACTGTTCCTTGGACCTCGCCTTTATCAGGAGATCGTCCAAGTACGGGCCATTACCTTGGTAAATACCCTTGGTGCCGTTGAGAGACCAAACGGCAACGTCTGGAATTGGTAATGACAGTCCTGTACCACAAACCTGAGGTACTCATGGTGAGGTGGGTAAATGGGGACACACAGGTATGCATCCTTGATGTCCAATGATACCATAAAATCCCCCTCTTCCAGGCTTGCGATAACCGCCATGAGCTATTCCATTTTGAACTTGAACTTCCTCAGATAAGTGTTCAAGGATTTTAAATTTAGAATGGGTCTCACCGAACCGTCCGGTTTCGGTACCACAAACATTGTGGAATAGTAACCCCGTCCCTGTTGAAGGAGGGGAACCTTGATTATCACGTGCTGCAGGTACAGCTTGTGAATAGCCGACAGCACTACCTCCCTTTCCCTGGGAGCAGTTGGCAAAGCCGATTTGAGGTAACGGCGAGGGGTAGTCGCCTCGAACTCCAACATGAATCCCTGAGATACCACTTGTATGGCCCAGGGATCCACCTGTGGGCGAACCCATTGGTTGCTGAAGTTCCGGAGACGCGCCCCCACCGCACCTGGCTCCGCCTGTGGAGCCCCAGCGTCATGCGGTGGACTTAGAGGAAGCGGGGAAGGGCTTTTGTTCCTGGGAACTGGCTGTCTGATGCAGCTTCTTTCCTCTTCCCCTGCCTCTGAGCAGAAAGGAAGCGCCTCTGACACGCTTGCCTTTCTGAGGCCGAAAGGACTGTACCTGATAATACGCTGCTTTCTTTGGTTGTGAGGGAACGTGGGGTAGAAAAGTTGATTTTCCAGCTGTCGCTGAGGATACCAGGTCCGAGAGACCATCCCCAAACAGTTCCTCACCCTTATAAGGCAAAACCTCCATGTGCCTTTTAGAATCAGCATCACCTGTCCACTGCCGAGTCCATAAAACTCTCCTTGCAGAAATGGACATTGCATTAATTCCCGATGCCAGTCGGCAAATATCCCTCTGTGCATCTCTCATATATAAGACTACGTCCTTTATATGGTCTATGGTTAGCAAAATAGCATCCCTGTCGAGTGTATCAATGTTATCTGACAGGGTGTCGGACCAAGCTGCTGCAGCACTACACATCCATGCTGACGCAATAGCAGGTCTCAGTATAGTACCTGAGTGTGTATATACAGACTTCAGGATAGCTTCCTGCTTTCTATCTGCAGGCTACTTTAAGGCGGCCGTATCCTGAGACGGCAGTGCCACCTTTTTTGATAAGCGTGTGAGCGCTTTGTCCACCTTAGGGGATGTTTCCCAACGTAGCCTATCCGTTGGCGGGAAAGGGTACGCCATCAGTAATTTCTTATGAATTACCAGTTTTTTTATCAGGGGAACACCACGCTTCTTCACATAATTCATTTAACTCCTCAGATGGGGGAAAAGTCACTGGAAGCTTTTTCTCCCCAAACATAATACCTTTTTTAACGGTAACGGAGTCAGTGTCAGAAATGTTCAATACATTTTTCATTGCCGTAATCATACATCGGATGGCCCTTGTGGACTGTACATTCGTCTCATCCTCGTCGACACTGGAGTCAGACTCCGTGTCGACATCTGTGTCTGCCATCTGAGGTAGCGGGCGTTTTTGAGCCCCTGGTGGCCTCTTAGACGCCTGGGCAGGCGCGGGCTGAGAAGCCGGCTGTCCCAAGGCTGTCACGTCATCCAACCTTTTATGTATGCAGTTGACACTGTCGGTTAGAACCTTCCACATATCCATCCACTCCGGTGTCGGCCCCGTAGGGGGCGACATCACACTTATCGGCTTTTGCTCCGCCTCCACGTAACCCTCCTCATCAAACATGTCGACACAGCCGTACCGACACACCGCACACACACAGGGAATGCTCTGACTGAGGACAGGACCCCACAAAGTCCTTTGGGGAGACAGAGAGAGAGTATGCCAGCACACACCACAGCGCTATATAACCAGGGATTTACACTTAAGTGAGTGATTTTCCCTATAGCAGCTTATTATACACAGTTTGCACCTAAATTTAGTGCCCCCCCCTCTCTTTTTTACCCTTGAAGCCTGGAAACTGCAGGGGAGAGCCTGGGGAGCTGCCTTCCAGCGGAGCTGTGAAGAGAAAATGGCGTCGGTGTGCTGAGGAAGATAACTCCGCCCCTTTCTCGGCGGACTTCTCCCGCTTTTTTATATACTTTATGGCGGGGGATTATGCACATATACAGTTTATTAGCTGTATTATGTGCTTCTTAGCCATGTAAGGTACTCTAATTGCTGCCCAGGGCGCCCCCCCCCCCCCCCAGCGCCCTGCACCCATCAGTGACCGGAGTGTGTGGTGTGCAGAGGGAGCAATGGCGCACAGCTGCAGTGCTGTGTGCTACCTTAATGAAGACCGGAGTCTTCAGCCGCCGATTTTTCAACTCTCTTCGTTCTTCTGGCTCTGCAAGGTGGACGGCGGCGCGGCTCCGGGACCGGACGACCGAGGACTGGGACTGTGTTCGATCCCTCTGGAGCTAATGGTGTCCAGTAGCCTAAGAAGCCCAAGCTAGCTGCAAGCAGGTAGGTTCGCTTCTCTCCCCTCAGTCCCACGTAGCAGTGAGTCTGTTGCCAGCAGATCTCACTGAAAATAAAAAAACCTAACAAATACTTTCTTTCTAGGAAGCTCAGGAGAGCCCCTAGGGTGCATCCAGCTCTGGCCGGGCACAGATTCTAACTGAGGTCTGGAGGAGGGGCATAGAGGGAGGAGCCAGTGCACACCAGATATAGTACCTAATCTTTCTTTTAAGAGTGCCCAGTCTCCTGCGGAGCCTGTCTATTCCCCATGGTCCTTACGGAGTACCCAGCATCCACTAGGACGTCAGAGAAATATATATGTGTGTGTGTATATATATATATATATATATATGTGTGTGTGTGTGTGTATATATATATATATATATATATATATATAGAACTAGTGAAGAAAAGGGCGCCTATTTTGTGTTTCTTAAAAAAATTGATATAAAGTGAATTAGGGTGATAATGTATGGACATCACTTATCTGATATATATATTTTCTTCGGTCTCATGACCAATGCACATATGTGAAAAGAAGATAAAACAGAAATAACATAGCGCGTACAGTTTTTTTAAAAGAACATTTTTTTGTCTGTACAGTTTCTAAGACATATTTCACCATAAAAATAAAATTAAAAATAGTTGTATCTAAAAAACCTCCTAAGGATAAGCAAATCCTCAATGATAAAAATCCACCAACAGGGATTATTGGGGTTTTTCACAAATTTTAATACAACATAAAACATAGAAGGTATATAATAGTAAAAGTGCAAGCGTACAGAATATAACAAGGTTCGAGCTTATCAATCTGTATGTACAAGCGGATACATCCTGTTTTTCATAAAAATCCAATATCGGTAAAAATGCAAACGTACAGGATATTAAAGTTAAAAAGGCTTATCTGTCCATAAGGAGGTCTCAGGTATAGCAGTCCCAACGCGTTTCGTCAGCAGTATGACTTCATCATGGGGATATCTATCTATATATATATATTTAAAAATGAAAGTGATCAGCGCCTATTTGGGACAGTATCTGAAATGGACTGATATCTGGTTTATGCACCCCAGCGGTTGTGAAGCTTCAGTATGCGAGTGCAACTTCTTTGGATATATATATTGGGACATTCTTTTATGTCTAAGTTGGCACCCATGTGTATTATCATTGATGATCTCAAAAATTGGAATTTTGAATCCAGCAAAATTGTGAGGCTATTTTTTTACAGATATATGCTCAAATATGTATAATTTAAGGACAGAGACATCATTACAGCAAAGACTTTTATAAGGATGGATGGGGATTTGTGAAACGAGCACCGAGAGTCAGGACTTTAAAACACTAACAGCGATGCCGGAAGTGACGCGACGCCAAGGCAGAGAGCAGTCTGGTTGCTAGGGCAACCGAGAAGCCGTAACACAGACGTGTAGTAAGAACACGGCGGCAGCCGGAGAAGAAGTCATGTTATCAGGGCAACCACTACACACGGTAATAGACGCTGGGGCTTAGCGTTACGTCATAGGGAGAGGACTGATTATGCGATTTGCTCCCGCTGTGAAGCGCGGAGTCTAATTGGTGGATGGGTATTTAAATATGGGAACTGGGAGAAAAGATCATTATTCACTTCAACCTTGAAAAAGACTCTAGCAAAGAGTTGAAACGCGTCAGTTTTCCTACTGAGGCGCCAGGGAGGAGCGTGTTGTTATCCAGGATCCAGCAGTAACGATCTGTGTGGTGTATGGGCTGATCCGGAGCACCCATATTGGGACACATGTGCTGTTAGGGACTGTCTAATCGCAGTTCCCTTAGATTCTGGTAATTACCCACTATTTCACATGCCTCTCTAAAGGATTATGTTGAATATTCGATCCTATTTTTGTATTATGCATGTTATGTATGTAATGTAATGTATATGTGTTGTTCCAATTAAAACGGTATTTCACTACACATTATTACTCCTTCACTCTACATGACATCTCTCTTTGGAAAATATGATGGAATGATATGAAACAAGGAAGGAATCACTGAAAGCGCTAGTTAAGTGGAACTCTCAATATTTGTTTTTTTTGCATATTTAGGGGTATATGCAATTCCGGACGAATTGCGCATTTTTTTCGTCCGTTTTAAAAAAAATTGCCTGTACTCGACAGCAGCAGCCCTCCCGCCGGGACCATGAATTCAACATATGCAATACAAAACGGATTCGACACTCCCTGTTGGCGGATAACGGACCAATCGACGAGTAGTGGGCGTCCTGAATTCGACTTCCCGCCGTTTGCAGCCCTTTATTAGGTCTTGTTTGCTGCTTGCTCAGCAGCCATTTTGTGAACCTGCAGAGAGGTGTGAGGAGGTGCAGAGCTAGCAAATTGGTTGTTTGCTGTGGTATCGTTTGGACACCCAGCAGGCTTTATTCCAGGACAGACAGGAGGATACCTGTTACCCCGGAGGAGAGTTGTTTTTGGAGCTATTTCTACATTTTTAGGTAAGTACCACATGTGGGTCTGGTGTTGCATGTATGCGTTTGTGTAGTGGGGGTTGCCATGAGGTGTACATGGGGTGTTTGGGGTATGTGTTTGGTGTATGTATATATATATGTGTGCAGGTATGTGTATAGCTCCTGCTTGTATTGCTGCATTTTTTGGGGGAGTTTTGTGTTTTGGGGTAGTTTTTCACGTTTTTTCTTCTTCTTAAAATTACTTTTTGGGTCATGCTTTTGCATTGGTGTACCTCCAGAGTGTGCAGGGATGCTTTTTGGCTAGTTTGGGCTGATTTTAGTGTGTGTCGGTATCAATGCGGTCGACATGTCGTGTCGTTTGTTTGCTAAAACAGGTTTTTTATCTCCTATTTTAGCACTGGTGTACCTCCAGAGTGTGCAGGGATGCTTTTTGGCTTGTTTGGGGTGACTTGGAGCAAGTTTGTGTCAGACATGCGGTCGACATGTCGTGTCGTTTGTTTGCCAAACATGTTTTTTCCCTCCTATTTTAGCACTGGTGTACCTCCAGAATGTGCAGGGATGCTTTTTGGCTAGTTTGGGGTGATTTTAGTGTGTGTCGGTATCAATGTGGTCGACATGTCATGTCGTTTGTTTGCTAAAACATGTTTTTTCCCTCCTATTTTAGCACTGGTGTACCTCCAGAATGTGCAGGGATGCTTTTTGGCTAGTTTGGGGTGATTTTAGTGTGTGTCGGTATCAATGTGGTCGACATGTCATGTCGTTTGTTTGCTAAAACATGTTTTTTCCCTCCTATTTTAGCACTGGTGTACCTCCAGAATGTGCAGGGATGCTTTTTGGCTAGTTTGGGGTGATTTTAGTGTGTGTCGGTATCAACGTGGTCGACATGTCATGTCGTTTGTTTGCTAAAACAATTTTTTCCCCTCCTATTTTAGCACTGGTGTACCTCCAGAATGTGCAGGGGTGCGTTTTGGCTAGTTTGGGTGACTGTCAGCCATTTTGTTTGTGTCAGCCATTTTGTGTTAGCACTGGTTGACCTCCAGTATGTGCAGGGATGCTTTTTGGCTAGTTTGGGGTGACTGTCAGCCATTTTGTTTGTGTCAGCAATTTTGTTTGTGTCAGCCATTTTGTTTGTGTCAGCCATTTTGTCTTAGCACTGGTTGACCTCCAATATGTGCAGGGATGCTTGTACGGGGGTTTTGGCTTTTTTTTCTTTCTATTTTTCATTTTTTGTGTGTGTTTGGTCCTGCTTGAGAACTGGGGTCCCAGCAGCATGACGTGTGGTTGCATGTAATTATGTAATGTGTGTTAAATTTGTAAAAATATATAATTTTGTTTTTTTTCTTTTTACAACAGAGATGTCCAGGGACAAGCGGGCCTGATCCCCCCCTTCCCCCCACCCCTCAGAACTTTCCCTGCATAGCAACGAGGAGTGGGAGCCGACCCAGGAGGAGGATACGACCGACCAGGCATGCAGTGACCAGCCGCGGTCGTCAAGGGACCAAATGGAGAAGTCGAAAAAGAAAAAGCCTAGAAAGGTACTGACAACACCTGCAGACACAATAGCATCCAACTTGACACACCCTAGTTTGCTCACTGCCATGCACACCTACAGGTATCTTTGCGCACTGCCAGGGATACTGACACTCACAGGTACATACTGATCTTAGTAAATGCATGTTTTTTTTTTAATCCCTAAAGGCAAGAAGCCAGCCAGAGGAGCAGTCGGAGGAGGAAGCCTCTGGTGAAGATGCAGGACCGAAAAAGCCGCATGGACCCAGATACACTGAGGCGGAAAACTGTGCCCTAGTGGATGGTGTCAACAGGTCCTACGACGTTCTGTATGGACCAAGGGCACATACCACAGCAGCTAAGACCAAGCGAAACATCTGGGATGCCATCGCGAGCCAAGTCACTGCAGTATCTGGAAACCGCCGGAGCACCAGAAACTGCATGAAGCGGTACAGTGATTGCCGCAGACAGACCAAAAAGAAGATGGCGATTCAGCGCCGACATGAGACAGCTACGGGAGGTGGTCCGGCTCTCAATCTAAAGTGGCTACCCTGGGAGGAAGTTATTAAAAGGCGCATGAACCCTGCCATGGTTGAAGGAGTTTGCGGAGGTGTGGACTCCAGCCGTCCTGCTGGCTTTCCCGAGGAGGAAGAACCGCCCAGAAGACGGAAGACTGCGGGAGACAAGCAGTCCAAAAGGAGGCCTGATGGTAAGAATACATTCAGATGAGTTATTTTTTTTTGTATTTGCTAATGTGATTTTTTTTGCAGACACGTCTGCCCAGAGGACATCACCTGCGCGCAGGACATCGGCAGCGCGCGGACCATCACCTGCGCAGCAGGCATCGGCAGCAGCGCGCAGACCATCACCTGCGCAGCAAGCATCAGGAGCGCGCAGTAAGTCACCTGTGCGCCAGATGACGTCAGCGCACAGACTATCACCTGCGCGCCAGACATCAGCACGCAGAACGTCACCTGTGCGCCAGACACCGTCGGCGACCACACCACCAGATGGGCGCCAAACTACAGCTCCTGCGCGTAGGCCATCACCAGATCGTCATCTCTCCAGGAGTTTTGGGACTGTGACCGAAGAGCCTCAACAAGACACTACCCTTGTGGACCCATCACCCGAACTGTTTGAGTCTACAGGGTTAACGGATGAGACTATTCTTGGGTTTGAAGACAGCCGTGCAGAAGTATCCAGCCAGACCCTTGAAAAGTCTCCAGAATTGAGGACAAGTGAAGCTCCTGGAGCAGCGGCACCTCAGGATGGAGAAGGTTTGTATTTACTTTTTGGGGGGGTGGTGGAGGGGGTTGCACCAGTTTTGTATAGTTTATTAACTTATTTTTTTTTTCCTTTTGCAAACAGAGGTGCTACGGACTAGCAGCGGACTTGCATCGGGGATTGGTTCATTCTTCAGGCCGGATCTCCTACAGGATTCGTCAGAGGATGACGAGGTGGAAGTGCAGCAGCCTGCTGATTCTACATCCCTGTGTGAGTAAATATCGAATTGTGAGCCTTCAAACAAATGTATGATGAATGTGTATAATAATTTCAAATTTTCTTTTCAGCTGCAAAAATGCAATTGGTGGCAGACGTCCAGGAAGGGCAGGATCCCTCAAATATTCAGAGGGTAAACAACCTGGCAGCAGAGATGAATGTCAGCCAGGATAGTTTTCGGGTTGTCGTTGGAAGCAGACTGGACGCCATTGAGAGGACAATGGATAAGATGGCAAACGGTCTGCTTGAAATGCAGAAGGCTCATGCCGACAGTGCGGCCGAAATTCAAAAGACCAGAAGAGAAGATCACAGGGAGACTATGGACATCCTTCAAATTCTGGCCCAATCCATCAACCGGTGGAGAACACATCATGCCTGGCACACAGCAATGACAACATGTCGGAGAGCCATCGACATTCCGCATCCAGCCAACAGATCATCGCAACCACACTGCAGATGATATACGATAAACTCCCAGAACCAGCTCATCAACACGCTGGTGATCTACCACTTCCGCCATCACAAGCCACATGGACGCCTCCTTCCCTTCCTCCACCAACATCCTGGTATAGACGGTCACAGCTGTACCAAGGATATACAGGGATGTACCCCACCCACCAGATGCCTCCACCACCAACACCGGCCGCAACATCTACAGCTGCACGGGCACCGAGGCCCAGTCAACCCACTATTCAGCCGCCCAGGACATCGACGCTCCATCAGGAGGACGAAGAGGATCCGGAAAGACATCCACCATGAGCCCGGTCGTATTGTTTTATTTACTGTTATGTTTTTCATGTATCCCTTTCTCCCCCTCCCATTAGTTTTTTTTTCTTCCTATTGTTTTATATGTGTTGGGCTCCCCCACCCGTGACCGGGTACTACCAAGGAGCTTTATGTCTAAGCATACATGCGTGGGCATGTATGCGGGCGCGTGTGGTAACGGATGAAAGCTCCTTGTGGCTACATGTATGATGGGCCAAAGAGCTATTCTGATACCACTTTTTTACCCCAAAAAAACTTTTTGTTTGGTGTACAATAGGCTTTCACTGTTGTGTGAATTTACTATTCACTAGTGTTTGTTTTTGGCTTATTCAAAGGATTGGGTGGAAAATTGAAGTGGACGGCATAAGTTCGTGTTGTGCGTACCAAGGTGAGTAGAGCCATGTTTCAATGTATATATTCAAGAAACTTTGGACCGCCTGCCTTTGTGGAACCACACAGCCCAGCAATGGCTCATGCTGGGCTGTGTGGTTCCACAAATGCAAGCATGTCAAAGTGCAGACCACTGACACCACTATTCCACTTTGGACCGCCTGCCTTTGTGGAACCACACAGCCCAGCAATGGGTCATGCTGGGCTGTGTGGTTCCACAAATGCAAGCGTGTCAAAGTGCTGACCACTGACACCACTATTCCACTTTGGACCGCCTGCCTTTGTGGAACCACACAGCCCAGCAATGGGTCAAGCTGGGCTGTGCGGTTCCACAAATGTTATTGGGGAAAGGAATGAACATGACATTAGTGTCTTTACTTAATATGTTCCCCCCCCCCCCCCCACAGATATCTATCTACACAAGAAAAGAATGTAAAAAAGAACAAACTACTTTTTTGTTTAATTACCTTTCATTTTTTTATTTCAAAAATAAAATACAATTTTTCTTCAATACATTTTTAAAATGAGAAGTTTTCTGTGGTTTTTATTTAAATTATTAGTAAATACAATGTTAAATATGAGATGCAGTGGAATTGTGTTAGGTCGCCCATGGTACAGCAGGGGAACTGTTGTGTCCCTCTTCATCCACGAGGATTCAAGCCACTTGAGAAGGATACACCGCAAGACCTGTGGAAGAGAACAGTATGAGGTTCCAGCTATTGGTAATAGTGACACCCTGGTACGGAAAAGAAGAGGTACAATCAACACGACACAAGCAGGTTACAGTGGGCCCAAATGCAACCCTCCGGCACTTGCGTAACTACCCATCCAAACATTCCCTGACACACAGTGTAAGCATCAAGGCATGATTGGATGTGCAGTTTTGCAAATGCAGGAGGGCTGCACTTTGGACATGCCGGGGTGACTTGGACAAGAGGGAGTTTTGGGCAATACATCTCACCTGAGGGGGGTTGTCAGCTACATGGCGGAGGGTCAGGTCCACATCACAAGTAGGTCGCCCATGGTACATCAGGAGAAATGTCGTGTCTCTTCACATCCACGCCACTTGGGAAGGATACTCCGCAAGACCTGTGGAAGAGAATAGTATGAGGTTCCAGCTATTGGTAATAGTGTACCCCTGGTATGGAAAAGGTACAAGCAACACGACACAAGCAGGTTACAGCGGGCCCAAATGCAACCCTCCGGCACTTGCGTAACTACACATCCAAACATTCCCTGACCTAGCGTAAGCATTGCTGTCAAGGCATGATTGGATGTGCAGTTTTGCAAAAGCCGGAGGGCTGCACTTTGGACATGCTGGTCTGACTTGGACAAGAGGGAGTTTTGGGCAATACATCTCACCTGAGGGGGGTTGTCAGCTACATGTCGGAGGGTCAGGTCCACATCACAAGTAGGTCGCCCATGGTAGAGTTGGATAAACGGGTCCAATATTTGCGGCAATCCAACAACAGGAGAAAACAGGGGGTAACGGGTCGTCAACAGGACAAAACTTTAAAAACAGGGCTGGAAAGGTACGTCAACAGGACGTAAAACTCTGAAATACATAAATAAAGATTTTTTTTAGAATATTACAATCTCACTTTACACGATAATACAAATGTTACAAGTATACTCACAGGCAACGGAAAAAAGTTTTGGATCAATGTCCGTCGGGAATCATCTTCTTCGTCCATACCCACCGGTAGAGCAGAAGAACGGTTCCCGCATCGGAAAGCACTGCGACGAAGAGTCACCGGCAAACGGTTTGCGACACATATGTTGTGTAAAATACAACATGCATTTACTATGCCGCAAACCTTCGCCGGTGAGTACAAAAGAGCACCGCCGGAAGTGTCTAAACATCGAAACCGGCTTTTAAGGACACCGCACGTTCAATTATTTGCCTCGATGCTTTGTGTGTCTCTTGGTAATGTTTTTCTGCTCTACCAACAGGATTAGACAATGGGGTCAAGAGCCACGATTTGTTGGGATAACCCGCATCGCCTATAGAAAAGAAAAGAAATGGTAGGTAATCTAAAAAAAATAATTTTTTTTTTAATAAATAATAAAAAAATAAAAACAATTAACAGCCAGCCACCAGGCATGTTTCCTGTTTCGAACTTGTCAAACAGCGATGACTGGCTTAGGATGAAGGAGTCGTGAGACGATCCAGGAAATCCCACAAAAATATTCAAAAATGTCATGTTGACATTCATGGAATGGAAATGTTTTCGGTCCGAAAACATTCTTCCGAATTCCGTGGCGGTCTGATCTGCACGTGGGTACAGTCAATCGCGCCCAGCACATTGGGAAATTTGTATTTGGTAAAAAAGCCTAATTTTATCTCACGACATTCGCTGTCCGTCTCTGGAATTGTGATGAACTGGATCGTCAATTTGCGGAAAGCCCTAATGACCTGGGTTATACAGCGCGACAGTGTCGACTGTGAAAAACCGCATGTTTGAGACAGTGGAGGCTGGAATGTGCCTGACGCCAAAAAATGTAACGTAGCCAGCAGTTTCTGGAAACCGCTGACTGCGCGATTGGTCCGTGCCCGAGGTTCCAGGTCAGCCTCCAACAGAGCATACAGCGAATATATGTCGCAAGTCGATAAGCGATAATTTTGAATCACCTCGAACTCGCTGAGATCCTCCAGTTCACGCCTAGTGCGATACTGGCGTGGACGTGGAAATTAAACCCGCAATACTGGCTCACCCAATGCAGACATTTGCTGACCTTGATCCTGATGTTCAGCAGCCCTTTCTTTCTCCATGCTTGCAGCCAACATGAACATCACAATCTGGTCAGAAAAAGGCTCCATTATTGTAGTCAGTACAAAAATAGGATAAACGTGTTTTAAAACGCAGGGATTGTCCTAAAAAAAAACGATTCCACAAGAGAGCTGACTGTAATGGCTCCTTCTCCCTAGTCTCAAAAAACTGGGAGTGAGGAGATAGGAGGAGCTTTGCAGAAGTGTATCCTGGGTAAAACTGTGGAATCATGGGTACATTTCCCTCAGCAGAGTGAAGAAAAAAATATTCTCTTAAAAAATCAATTAAATAATACTTGTGAGTCAAAAAAAGACAAACCAAGTAGATAATCCCTTCAAATATAAATAGATATGCTATTAGCAATCCAAAAAGCAAAAAAAAAAAATCATTTATTAATTTTTTTTTATTAGAACCCGCCAGCAAAGTGAGGCGGACTGAAAATGACGAATTTGCGGTCGAAAAGCACTGTTGTCGAATCGTAATTCTTCAATTGAATATACTTTTGTCGAAAAGCCGCATTTTGACCATTGCAGACATGTCGAATTTTGAAAAAGTCGATTTGTAAAAAGTCGAGTCTGAAACAGAAGATATTTTGGCGAAAAGTACTGTATTGCATTGACGAATCCAATTCGACATGTTTTTTTTGTCGAAAATGTCCCGTTTTTCGACTTTTGCATCAATTTGACCGCAATTGCATATACCGCTTAGTCTGATGTAAAGCTTTCTCTTTTTTTGCACTGTCTTGTTTTTTATTTTTATTTTTGTATGTTTTTTGCTTTGCATGTGGGTCAGAGGGTGCAAGTTGGATTCTACACCATTTAATACTTCTTTCTACTTTGCATTCTAAATATGACACATGCCCTTGGCATATTAGACTAGCAGTCTCTAAGTGAGGCTGAGAACTTGTTGGTTAGTCTGACTGATGATGAGGTTGAGAGAGTTTTGTTTAACCAAATTGATTTTGATGAATTACCTGTGCAGACTCCTCTTGACTTATATCACAAATTGCACTGTTTGCGGCGGAGAGAGATTGATTTAAATCTGCACGGACAATTCTTGTCTGAGTACTTTAGAAAGAAAAGAATACCTAGAGGGTTCCGCGTCAACAACACACCCACCATTGGGAGAAAGAATCCAGCTTTCTGTGTCAAATGGTGCGTGGTGCTAAACAAGTGCTCTTTAGACTTACTTGTTTTAGTGATTGAAGAGGTTGGTGTGGAACTCAAGAAGGTCAAAGGTGAAATCGAGGTTTTTGAGAAAGCTCAGGGTGCAGTCTTAAGATCTGATAAATCTGAGGACTGGATCAATAAGATCCAGGAACAAGTTGATAAATATTGAAGTGATTTATTATCTTTTAAGATGAAGAAGTGGGGGACGGTTGAGATTGACTACCAAAGACATTCTGTCTATAGGTGGCGGTCAGGAGAGAGCCGTGGGAGACCCCCTTATCAGGGCCGTTCACAAGGCTCCAGAGGTAGAGGAGGTAGATCACATACTCCAAACACTCATCCACCATATTCCTCTTCTGACTCAGATTACATTGATACACTAGCACCCTCAGGAGCCTCCTCTTCATCCTCTTTTTTTAGGTCCAGACACCAGATCAAAAAGAGAGAAAAATACGGGAGGCCCTACCCGCAGAGGGGGAGGGGGGGGGGGGGGCAAAAACTTGCGGAAGAGGCAGGGAAGGCCCGAAAACCTAATCTTTATCTTGTCTACCCATCAATTTACACAGGCAGAGACATCCCTACTGAGCAAAGGATGGTCTTTTGTGTCGACTAGCAGATTTAGACCTTTTCAATGGTCGGTTGAGCATTTTAAGATGGGAAGATAATTAAGATTACGCAAATTTTGGTAGCAAACCCTCTCAACCTACTCTAAAGTCTAGTAATGTTTCTTCCACACTATTTAGGAACCCCAGCACTTCCGATCCCACCTCGAATAATCCCAGTCTACGTACCTTTTTACGTATATTAAATTCTGATGTTAATGGGTATGATGAAGCAAGTACTGGACATTATTCTAATCTTCCTCATGACCAATGGGTGGCCCTTAAGGGTCTGAAGAATGACACATCGCTCGTCATTCGGAATGCCGATAAGGGTGGTGCAGTCGGCTTGCAGAACTTTTCTGATTACGACTCTGAGATAAGGTCACAATTAGCTGATCCCAACACTCACGTATCTGTTGAATTTAATCCTATTCCCAGGATTAAACGGCTCTCAATTCCGCCTTTCAAAATGCATGGATTACTGAGGACGTCTTTGAATATCTGACAGTCAAATTTCCAGTGTGCCCAGTTATATACACACTCCCCAAGGTTCACAAGTCGATGGACAAGCCCCCAGGGTGTCCTATTATATTTGCCCGTGGGTCGCTGTTGCAACCATTGGCTATATTTGTCGATCATCATTTACAACCGTGTGTTCAATCCATGACCAGTTATATAAGGGACACTAGCGATTTTTTGAAGGGAATATCTTCATTATGTGACATTTCCTCTGATTGCTATCTAGCTACACTTGATGTTAGCTCGTTATACACTGTCATACCCTACAAGGAGGGTATAGAGGCAGTTAGGCTTTACTGAATGGCCCCTATCAGGGTCCACCCATTGAGTTTATGTTGGAATTGATTGAATTGGTCCCATCACATAATAATTTTCAATACCAGGATGAATATTACATCCAGCGGATCGGGACCGCGATGGGTTCTAATCTGGCCCCGGGGTTCGGTAATTTGTACATGGCGAAATATGAAATGGAACAGATCTATGACAAGTTTTCACAACACTTGATTTATTATAAAAGATACATAGATGACCTTTTTGTGGTGTGGAAGGGCAGTGTCGAGTCTTTTGAGGCCATGGTCAGTGAGCTCAACCAACTAGACACTCCGATTAGATGTACTGCAGCCATTAATGATGTTTCTATACATTTTTTAAAATTCTCCAGTTTTGGAGTATACTTTATTCCGGAAGCCAACAGACCGCAATACCCTTTTATGGGCAACCAGCCACCATCCAGATAAATTGAAGTCCAACTTGCCTGTTTCACAGTTCCTAAGAGTCTTCCGTAATAATTCAGATGGGAGAGTAGCGGAGCAACAGCTCAAGGAGTGTGCCGACCGGTTTATTGAACTTTGCTATAAGAAAAAGACTGTTTCGAACGGTCTATCCAAAGCACGTAAATTACATAAAGCAGGGGGCACTGCTGTAGACAGCTCTACTGGGTCTGAACGTATCATCTTAAAACTAGTTGCAATATTAGATTATCGACGGTGCAGAAATCGATAAAGATGAACTGGCATATAATTAACAGCGATCCTAAATTCAAGACCATCGGTTCGGCGCCACCCCTACTAAGCATACAGCGAGGAAGTAATTTGAAAGATTTATTATTATTATTATTATTATTATCCTTTATTTATATGGCGCCACAAGGGTTCCGCAGCGCCCAATTACAGAGTACATAAATAATCAAACAGGAAAACAGCAACTTACAGTTGATGACAGTATAGGACAAGTACAGGGTAAACAAACATAGTTACATCAGCAGATGACACTGGAATAAGTATCAGGTGGCAGAAGACTGCTGAAGTTGATGCAGTTGAAGATTATTAAAGTAAGAAAGGATAAGCACATGAGGGAAGAGGGCCCTGCTCGTGAGAGCTTACATTCTAAAGGGGAGGGGTAGACAGACAGGGGTGACACAGATGGGGTACATAGGGAGTGTAGAACAGAGGGTTAGGATGAGATTTGGCTGGGTTTGGTGAAGAAGTGGGTCTTGAGAGCCCGTTTGAAGTTTTGTAGAGAGGTGGAAATATGCTCCTCAGACCAACGATGAAAGATATGAAAGATATGCTCCTCAGACCAACAATGAAACCTGATGCATCTAGCAGGTACCAGTGGTTGAACAAACAACACGGCTGTTACAAGTGCTTGCAATGCACCACATGCAGGTCGATGATTACCGGGCAATTCTTTAGCCATCCGCTGTATGGCACGAAGATAAGATTACGACATAATTTAACGTGCATGATGGATCAAGACAATTAGACCTTTCCTTGAGAGAATGAACCAGCGTTCCTCAATTCATCTAGCATACTATACCGGTAACACCGACAAGCCAGTCGCAGCACACATCCTGCAGCTCCAGCATCAACTCTCAACACTACGGTGTATGATGATTGACTGGATTCCTCCGTTACCCCGGGGAGGAGACAGGGGCAAGCTCCTATTGAAGAGGGAGTCATATTGGATCCATTTCCTTGGGACTATGTCTCCTAAAGGACTCAATGAACAAAACCCGTTGCATATGTTCCTGTAGTTAAACGTCCGATTCTTTTAATTTTTTAATTTTTTTCCCCCCAGCTTTTTGTATTTTTTTAATTTTGATTTTCTTGACGGTGCTGGTGTGCTTTGGTTTGGTTGGGCTCATTGACCATGGCATTAGGGCACCCTCTGACACCATGGTATAGTTTATGTCCTGTGAGGTCCCCATGTGTGTTTGATTCTGCACATGTGGACGCATGTTTTTGATATTCTATATTTTCACTTTCTTTGTTATGTGTTTTAAGATGGCTCTGACACTGTGGAACTATAAAAACCCAGGGCTACATAAATATAAAGTTGACATCATGGACATTGGTCCACTATATGTCACCATATCACCTACAGACTTATGTTATTACATAAGTTTATTAGCATCTTATGTCATTATGTACCCATAACACTCCATTTTAGGCTCTATTATTAAGCTCTCTAGTGATAAGCCTCTAATGATACGCTGCTTTCTGGTGGGTCCCTTGCATTTATAAATGCTGTGCTCCCAGCCATTGGCACCGATGTGTTCCACTGTTCAGCGGAGCGCACTGATCAGGTTGCTAAGAGACGCTACAAGACCCGGTCCGGTTGCTAGGTGATGCGCAACCGGAAGTGCGCGATCGGAACAGGAAGTCTAGTGCGTTCCACAGCGGCGGCGTGCGGTTCACCGCTGTTTATTGCTGGAACACAGGGATTTAAATCATGTTTTCGCTCTCCTATAGTTGGTTTTTGAGTGTTAGCATGATACTGACATGATTGTGAGGGATATGTATGAGATATTTCATTGCTTTAACATACGTTATGGTAGTTTCCAATGATTGTTTGATTGGTGGGATGGCCCATAGGGTATTTATAGTTCCACAGTATGTGACTGTGCAGGGGAGATGGCAACCTAAAATCTTTGGTCTTGACAAAGGTTCCAGAGAGGTCCGAAACGTTGACCCTGACCATGTAAATCATGTTAGCTGAATTAAAAAGGCTTTTACTTTTCAACATTGAAGAAGTCTGGTGAGTGCGTTCCTTGCTATTTTTTCCTTTATTTGGGACAGTATCTGGAATGGACTGATCTCTGGTTTATGCACCCCAGCGGTTGTGAAGCTTCAGTATGCTAGTGCAACTTCTTTGGATATATATATATATATATATATATATATGTGTATATTTAAAAATAAAAGTGATCAGTGCCTATTAATGCCCAGAAAATTAAGGTGGAAACATAAGGTGGGGTTTAGTGAGCTAGTGATGTTAAAAAAATTGGAACAAGCACTTACAAAATCTTCAGTCCTTAGACCAGTAATATCACAGTGATATGAAAAAGAGAAGAGACAACAAAATAGGGTGTACCGTTTTAACCTATATGTGCTTATAGCAATTTACTACTAAGTGGGTGTTAATGGGAATACTCCCAAAGTAACACACTCCACAGTATTGTGGTAGAAAGAAAGTTTCACATTTAATTAGTACATAGTTAAAAATGAGCAGGTATCACACGTACAAGAAACAATTAGTGTCCAGGGTAACCTCCGACGCGTTTCATCTTTAAGGCAAGATTCATCATGGAGATAATGTCCCAGAGGTATTGAGATGAATTTATACCTCTGGCACTTAAGATGGTGGAGACATGTGGGACAAACATCATGACCTCACTTCCTGTCATTATGTGACAGGAAATGATTAAACTACATCAAAACTCTTTATTTATAAAGATAGAGTAGAAGAAAGGGAGTATAATAACTAGGAATAGACCTTATCTTATTAAAAGAACAGGGCAAAACTCGCCCGTCTGAATATAAGCAACAAAAAACCTATTGAAACGCATATGGAAGGCATACTGACGTCACTTCCGGTCCCGGACGCGACAGGAGTATGCAAAGCTACCAGACGAATTTAAAATTAAAACTAAAACATCATGCAGTACAATCACAAGCCATATTTATGAAAATAGCAGTTAAATAACAATTACAAGTGCACCTATGCGCTGGGCGGTGCTGGCACGCAAGACGCGCTTCCTGTCAGCTAGCTGGAACGCATTTCCTGTTCTGAAGTCCTAGTGCAGATCGTGGAACGCGGAAGTAGAGTTGTGGAACGCATGCTTTCTTCCGGCTCCAGAGAACAAATGCTGATCGCAAATCCAGAATACATAATGAATTAATACAGAAAAACATAAGTCTTAGATAGAAGAAGAGTCTATTACAGTATTGATTTTGTACTGGTCCAATCTCAACTCAAAAGTCATTTTAAAAGTGCCAGTCATATAAAAATCCATTCTCAGGCAGTTCATTATAATTGTCCAAGCGCTGCTGGAGTATTGATTCCATATTTAATCCGTGATCTGTGCTAATATAAAGATATCAATCAATATGATTTCATAGATATGCAGAAAGAATAAATATATATTTATATATTCTCTATTTTGGTTTTTCAAAAGAAATAGAAACGATACAAATAGGTCAATATCGTATGAACACATATCACAAAGCATCAATATAACATCAACAATACAAACAGAAAATGAAAAAATAATATATATAATTGATCCGTCTAGGAAGTAACACATTTTTCATTATATATCAGAGGATCGGCAATAGTATATTCAGTGTGTATGGAAAACAAAAATAAATATGACAAAATACATTGAAATCACAACTAATATTACAAAGAAGAAGACAAGACAAAGGGTAGAGGGAGGGAGAGGGTAGAGTCGGGGGGGGGGGGAATGAGTGAGCTAACCAATCACATCTAGTACAAGTGTGTTTATTTATTTAGTGAAGTGGACTACAGAGGTAATCAGTATCATGGTGAGTCTAGCGGGATCTGGTCTTTGTAGGTGGAGGCAGACTTAAAATCCAGCCATGAGGACCACGTAGCAACATAATCAGAGTGTTTTTCCAGTACTGAATGGTAAATATCCTCCATGGTTCTATAACATTCTATCCTCTGGAACTATTCCCATAACTTGGGGGGGCTTGGAGACTTCCAGTGAACCGGTATTACAGCTTTCACTGCGTAATTAAGATGCTTGAGAAGGGGATGTTTATATTTTGTTAGTGGTATTGTAGTATGGAAGAGTAGCCAGAAGTCAAGCTCAGTAGGAGCATGAAACCCCAGGATTTCGGAGGAAATTTGAATAACCCCGTCCCAAAAGGCAGCAATTAGAGGGCAGTCCCACATATATGAATGAGGGTGCCTCGTTCCCTGTCACACCTCCAGCACAGGGGGGACACAGAAGGAAAGAACTTATGCAAAAGGGAGGGACATCGATACCACCTAGTAAGCAGTTTATATTGTGTTTCTATCACCTCCAAACTTGTAGAGCACCGCAGCATAAATTCACAATGTTTGTTCAAATTAATATGTATCCCTCAAGGTATAAGGTCAGTATCCCACTTTGTGTAAAAAGTGGGATCTCCCGTGAAATGACCATGCAATAATATCTTATATATACCTGAGATAACATGAGTGGGTTCGGAAGATTGGGAACACCTTCAAAAGGTGTGATGTCTCCTGTTAATGCAGCAGCTGTCCTTTGTGACAAAATAAAGTGACGGGTGTGGAGATAGAACCAAAAGTCAGTCGCAGGAATGTCAGTGCCCTCCCTGAGTTCATTAAAAGATTTAACCTTTCCCCCTGAGAGCAAATGGGATATCCTAGTCAAGCCTGCCAGTTTCCATCTGGTGGCCGCGCCTCTTCCAGTGCCCGGCACAAATGAAGGGTTGTTAAGAAATGGGAGAAGCAGGGAATTTTGCGAAGGAAGACCCAATTTATAACGTAGCACTCTCCAGAGAGCCAAAGTGGGTCCAACCGTCAAATGAGTGGAGCGGCCAATGGTCCTAAGCCAGGGTGCTGCCTGCAAATATAGACCCGAGGACCATCTCTCCAAGTCTACCCACTGTTTGGAGCTGGTGCCAGGCCGTGACCAGTCTAGGATCCTATGTAACATTGTGGCCTGATAATATGCCGATATCATGGGTATACTGTTGGCCCCCATGGGCTCTCCTATAAAACAAGTACCAATGTTTGAACCTAGGTTTCCTGCCACCCCAAACAAATCGGCTAATTGCCTTATGTGTGTCTACCAGAAACTGATGGGGGAGCTTCAAGGGGATAGTCTGGAAAAGGTATAGCAACCTTGGTAGTATATTCATTTTCACAATACTCATACGGCCTAACCAGGAGAATTTCTGCTTGAGCCACTGGGTCATTTCCCCACGCAGTTTCTGCAATAAAGGGAGATGATTTAAAGTGACTGTAGTAGATAGAGAGGAGGGGATTAGAATGCCTAAATATTTAATGTGAGTGGGATCCTAGGGGAAGGGACGAGACTAATTTAGTAGAAAAGGAGACATTAAGAGCCATTGATTTAGTATAATTAATCTTAAAATTAGATAATGCTCCAAAACGTGAAAATTCTTTCATAAGATTAGGTAATAATACAGCAGGGTTTGTAGCGACCGCCAAGAGGTCATCTGCAAACAATGCAAGTCTATGTTCATTTTCACCCACTTTCAATCCAGTGATATCAGGGTTCCGTCTAATGGCTCTAGCCAGATCCTCCATGCAGACAACAAATATCAATGGTGACAATGGGCATTCCTGTCTGCTCCCATTAAAAATGGTTATTGGGTCAGAAAGTAGTCCGTTTACCCGCACCTGTGCTGAGGGAGCCCGATATAGCGCAAGGATTTTTTGCAAGAACACCTCTCCCAGGCCCAGTCGTCGCAGTGTCGCTTCCATAAAGACCCAGTCTATGCGGTTGAAAGCTTTCTCAGCGTCTATGGAAAGAAGCATCATAGGAGTTTTAGCTGATCTTGCATGGGCTACCAGGTCAATCACCCTTATGGTGTTATCCCTTGCTTCCCTACCCCAAACAAAACCAACCTGGTCAGGGTGAATCAACTCTGGCAGTAATAAACCCAGGCGGTTCGCTATGAGCTTGGCATATAATTTAACATCTACGTTAAGGAGGGAGATTGGCCTGTAACTGGATGGCAATGATGGATCTTTGCCATCTTTAGGTATGACTGTGATGTGTGCTCCTAAGGACTGATTCGAGAAAGGGGCCTGTGGAGAGACTGAGTTGCAAGCATGGAGCAAAAGAGGGAGAAGTTTATCTTGAAACATTTTGTAATAACATATGGGGAAGCCATCAGGGCCCGGACTTTTACCAGTTGGGGAGGACTTCAGGGCGGTCATGAGCTCACTATCTGTAAAGGGGTCTCCAAGGGCTGAAGTCAAATCCGCGGAGAGTGACTGTAATTTGATCTCTTCTAGGAAGTCCTCTACTGCCTTCTCATGTACTGACTGCTCACAATGGGAGCGCAGCGATGTCAAATTATAGAGATCAGTATAATATTCATGAAAGATCTCAGCCATCTTATTATAAGTGGCATGAGGCACACCAGAGGAGTCCTTCATCTCCTTAAGATAAGTTAAGCATCTTTGAGCTCGTAAGGCACGGGCAAGAAGCTTCCCAGGTTTATTACCCCACCTATGGAATTTATGTCGGCAGCAGCAAAACGCTCTGCGGGTGCCCTCATTCACTAAACTATTTAGGAATGACCGTGCCTCTAGTAACTCTGCCAACACATCAGAAGTTAGCGTAGATTTATGTGCGAGTTCCAGTCTTTTAATTTTAGCAAGTAGGGCATCACAGCATTCAGTTTTTTGAGGTGGGAACCCAGTTGAATGCATTTACCTCTAATCACGCATTTATGGGTTTCCCATATCATCACTGGGGAGACCTCGTCAGTCAGATTAAGAGCAATGTAGTCATCAATAGTGTTTTCTATTTGGGCCCGACAGTCTGTGTCTCTGAGAAATTGCTCATGAAAGCGCCATTGCCATGGGGGAGGGTGGTGAAAAGATAGAATAAGAGTAATGGGGGCATGATCAGAGCCAACTATTTGTCCTATTGTGGCATCCACAAGAAAATCTAGAGATTTGTGATCCACACAGAGATAATCTATACGGGTATAGCAATTATGCGGGTAAGAGTAAAATGTGTAGTCTCTATCTTTAGGGTGGAGCAGTCGCCAAGCGTCTATGAGTTGAAAATCATGAAGAATTGATTTAAAGCGTGCGATATACTTTAAAGAAGATCTGGGCGCACCAGTTGAGGTATCTATAGGAGGCTCCAAAGCCCAATTAAGGTCCCCTACTACCACCAACACCCCTTCCAGATTTTGCTCTATCAATTCCAAAGCCTGCCTCATAAAACGGAGTTGACCCTGATTGGGAAGATAAAAGTTAACAAATGTAAAAATTAGGTTGGCAATAGTAGCTTTCACCAGCAGGCACCTCCCATCCCAAATAGGAACCTCCGATACATCACTCAATCTAACATGTTTGGCAAATAAAATTGCAACTCCTTCGGCCTTAGCTCCCGAGAAGTCATTATAATATCCCTGTGGGAAATGACGTGAGTGCAGCTTCGGAGAGGCACCTCTTTTAAAGTGTGTCTCCTGGAGGAACACCACGTCCGCTTTATCAATATGCAGGGCGTGTAGAAGCCGGGATCTCTTCTCAGGGATGTTAAGGCCTTTCACATTAAACGATAATAAGATTTTAAACCTATCAGTAAATCTTTTTCTCCTAGTCCGTAGAGGATGCTGGGGACTCCGTAAGGACCATGGGGTATAGACGGGCTCTGCAGGAGACATGGGCACTCTAAAGACTTTAGATGGGTGTGCACTGGCTCCTCCCTCTATGCCCCTCCTCCAGACCTCAAGAACTGTGCCCAGAGGAGACGGACAGTACGAGGAAAGGATTTTTGTTAATCCAAGGGCAAGATACATACCAGCCCACACCATCCACACCGTGCAACTTGGAACATACGAACCAGTTAACAGTATGAAACAAAAAACAGTATCAGCCCGAGACTAATCAAACTGTAACATAACCCTTATGTAAGCAAGAACTATATACAAGTCATGCAGAATTTAATCCGAACTGGGACGGGCGCCCAGCATCCTCTACGGACTAGGAGAAAAAGATTTACCGGTAGGTTTAAAATCTTATTTTCTCTTACATCCTAGAGGATGCTGGGGACTTTCATGGGGATTATACCAAAGCTCCAGACCGGGCAGGAGAGTGCGGATGACTCTGCAGCACCGATTGAGCAAACATGAGGTCCTCCTCAGCCAAGGTATCAAACTTGTAGAATTTAGCAAAAGTGTTTGAACCCGACCAAGTCGCCACTCGGCAAAGCTGTAATGCTGAGATGCCTCGGGCAGCCGCCCAAGAAGAGCCAACCTTCCTTGTAGAATGGGCCTTTACCGAATTTGGTAACGGCAATCCAGCCATAGAATGAGCCTGCTGAATCGTGTTACAGATCCAGCGAGCAATAGTCTGCTTAGAAGCAGGAGCGCCAAGCTTGTTGGCTGCATACAGGACAAACAGTGCCTCTGTTTTCCTAACCCGAGCTGTCCTGGCTACATACATTTTCAAGGCCC
Organism: Pseudophryne corroboree; assembly: GCF_028390025.1. Classification (NCBI taxonomy): domain Eukaryota; kingdom Metazoa; phylum Chordata; class Amphibia; order Anura; family Myobatrachidae; genus Pseudophryne; species Pseudophryne corroboree. The sequence goes on along the minus strand of NC_086446.1, from coordinate 146,550,413 downwards.
TGACTACATCAAGGCACTTGGAATCCTCTAAGTCACCCGTAGCCACAGGCACCACGATAGGTTGGTTCATATGAAAAGATGAAACCACCTTAGGCAAAAATTGAGGACGAGTCCTTAATTCTGCTCTATTCACATGGAAAATCAGATAGGGGCTCTTGTGAGACAAAGCTGCCAATTCGGACACCCGCCTTGCAGATACCAAGGCCAACAACATGACCACCTTCCAAGTGAGAAATTTTAAATCCACTGTTTGAAGAGGCTCAAACCAGTGAGATTTTAGGAACTGTAACACCACGTTAAGGTCCCATGGTGCCACTGGGGGTACAAAAGGAGGCGGGATGTGCAGCACTCCCTTTACAAAAGTCTGGACTTCTGGGAGAGAAGCCAATTCCTTCTGAAAGAAAATTGATAGGGCCGAAATCTGTACCTTAATGGAGCCTAACGTTAGGCCCATATCCACTCCTGTCTGTAGAAAGTGGAGAAAACGGCCCACATGGAAATCTTCAGTAGGAGCATTCTTGGCTTCACACCAAGATACATAATTCCTCCAGATGCGGTGATAATGTTTCGCCGTCACCTCCTTCCTATCCTTAATCAGAGTAGGGACGACTTCCTCCGGAATACCTTTCCCCGCTAGGATTTGGTGTTCAACCGCCATGCCGTCAAACGTAACTGCGGTAAGTCTTGGAACACGCAGGGCCCCTGCTGCAATAGGTCTTCCCTTAGAGCAGGGGTGGGGAACCTTTTTTCTACCAAGGGCCATTTGGATATTTATAAAATCCTTCGGGGGCCATACAAAAATTATCAACTTAAAAATGAGCCTGCCCCTAGTAGATATGGCCCCAGTAGTTTTGCCACAGTAGATATGCCCCCAGTCAGTAGTTATGCCCTCAGTCAGTAGTTATGCCCCCAGTAGATATACCCCCAGTCAGTTGTTATGCCCCAGTAGATATGCCCCCAGTCACTTGTTATGCCGCATTAGATATGCTCCGTCACTTGTTATGCCCCATTAGATATGCCCTTTAGTAGCAACGCTTACACACACACATTAAAACTAAAACAAAAAAACACAATACTCACCAGCCCCGCTTCTGTTTCCAGATCGCTGCCCTCCGCCTGGCTACTCACTCCTCAGAACTATGGGAGAGAAGTCATGACATCTCTCCCATAACACCGCACAACAGCATATGCACACTGCCAGAGGGAGCTCCTGCCTCCGGCTGTTACTGAGGGTAAGAAGCCAGGCGCCCTCTAGTAACAAAATCTCAGCGGGCACCCGGCTAGATGAGCCTGGCCGGGCCAGATCAAGTGGCTCTGCGGGCCTTATACGGCCCTCGGGCCTGAGGTTCCCCACCCCTGCCTTAGAGGAAGAGGCCACGAATCTTCTGTGATCATTTCCTGAAGATCTGAATACCAGGCCCTTCGAGGCCAATCCGGAACAATGAGTATTGTCTGCACTCTTTTTCGTCTTATGATTCTCAGTATTTTTGAGATGAGCGGAAGAGGAGGGAACACATAGACCGACTGAAACACCCATGGTGTCACCAGGGCGTCCACCGCTACTGCCTGAGGGCCCCTTGACCTGGCACAATACCTCCGAAGCTTCTTGTCTATTTGTGGAAGTCCTCACTGACTTGTTATCTCTGCAAAAACTTCTTGATGAAGTCCCCACTTTTCTGGATGGAGATAGTGTCTGCTGAGGAAGTCTGCTTCCCAGTTGTCCACTCCCGGAATGAATACTGCTGACAGAGCACTTGCGTGATTTTCCGCCCAGCGAAGAATCCTGGTGGCTTCCGCCATTGCCACTCTGCTCCTTGTCCCGCCTTGGCGGTTTACATGAGCCACAGCTGTGACGTTGTCTGATTGAATCAGAACCGGTAGGTCGCGAAGAAGATTCTCCGCTTGTCGTAGGCTGTTGTATGTGGCCCTCAATTCCAGTACGTTGATGTGTAGACAAGCCTCCTGGCTTGACTATAGTCCCTGAAAATTTCTTCCTTGTGTGACTGCTCCCCATCCTCGGAGGCTCGCGTCCGTGGTCACCAGAACCCAGTCTTGAATGCCGAACCTGCGACCTTCGAGAAGGTGAGCACTCTGCAGCCACCACAGGAGAAACACCCTGGCCCTGGAGGACAGGCTTATTTTCTGATGTATTTGTAGATGGGACCCCGACCACTTGTCCAGAAGGTCCCACTGAAATGTCCTCGCATGGAACCTGCCGAAGGGGATGGCCTCGTAGGCCACCACCATTTTTCCCAGTACTCGAGTGCATTTGATGGACTGACACTTTTTTCGGTTTTAACAGGTCTCTGACCATGTTCTGGAGTCCCTGGGCTTTTTCCATCGGGAGAAAAACCCTCTTTTGTTCCGTGTCCAGAATCATGCCTAAGAAAGATAGCCGAGTCGTTGGAATCAACTGTGACTTAGAATCCAGCCATGCTGCTGCAGCACTCTCAGGGAGAGCGACACGCTTTTCTGCAATTTATCTCTCGATCTCGCTTTTATCAGGAGATCGTCCAAGTACGGGATAATTGTGACTCCCTGCCTGCGCAGGAGCACCATCATTTCCGCCATTACCTTGGTGAAAATCCTCGGGGCCGTGGAAAGCCCAAACGGCACTGTCTGAAACTGGTAATGACAGTCCTGTACAGCGAATCTCAGGTATGCCTGATGAGGGGGATATATGGGGACATGAAGGTATGCATCCTTTATGTCTAGTGACACCATAAAATCCCCCCCTTCCAGGCTGGAAATAACTGCCCGGAGCGATTCCATCTTGAATTTGAACTTTTTCAAGTACAGGTTTAGGGATTTTAGATTTAGAATGGGTCTGACCGAGCCATCCAGTTTCGGGACCACAAACAGGGTTGAATAGTACCCCTTCCCCTGTTACACTAGGGGAACCTTGACAATGACTTGTTGTTGACACAGTTTTTGAATTGCAGCTAAAACTATCTCCCTTTCTGGGGGAGAAGTTGGTAAAGCCGATTTGAAAAATCGTCGAGGAGGCACGTCTTCGAATTCCAGCTTGTAGCCTTGGGATACAATTTCCATCGCCCAAGGATCCACGTCTGACTGAACCCAGACATGGCTGAATAGTCGAAGACGTGCCCCCACCGGCGCGGACTCCCTCAGAGGAGCCCCAGCGTCATGCGGTGGATTTAGTAGAAGCCTGGGAGGACTTCTGCTCCTGGGAACTAGCCGTAGCAGGCATTCTCTTCCCTCTACCCTTAGCTCTGGCGAGGAAGGAAGAGCCCCGACCTTTTCTGGACTTATGCGACTGAAAGGACTGCATCTGATAATGTGGTGTTTTCTTTTGCTGTGGGGGAACATAAGGTAAAAAAGTAGATTTACCTGTGGTAGCTGTGGGAACCAGGTCCGCGAGACCTTCCCCAAATAAAACCTCACCCTTGTAAGGCAAAACTTCCATATGTCTCTTTGAGTCGGCATCACCCGTCCATTGGCGGGTCCACAGGGCTCGCCTATCAGAAATCGCCATGGCGTTGGCTCTCGAACCTAACAGCCCAACATCTCTCGAAGCGTCTCTCATATATAAGACTGCGTCTTTAATGTAACCTAAGGTCAATAAAATGCTATCCCTATCTAGGGTATCAATGTCAGATGACAAGGTATCTGCCCAAGCTGCTACAGCGCTACAAACACAATCCAACGCTATTGCCGGTCTGAGCAAGGCACCCGTATGTGCATAAATTGATTTTAAGGTAGGCTCCTGTCTGCGATCAGCAGGATCCATGAGGGCTGCCGTGTCTGGAGACGGTAACGCCACCTTTTTGGACAAGCTCGTTAAAGCCTTGTCAACCCTGGACGAGGATTCCCACCATAACCTATCCTGTGCAGGGAAAGGATAAGCCATAATAATTTTCTTGGGAATCTGCAGCTTCTTGTCTGGAGTTTCCCAAGTCTTTTCAAATAACGCGTTCAGCTCATGAGATGGGGAAAAGGTTACCTCAGGTTTCTTTTCCTTAAACATGTATACCCTCGTGTCAGGGACCAAGGGGTCATCTGTGATATCTGTGATATGCAAAACATCTTTTATTGCAATAATCATATAATGAATACTTTTGGCCACCCTTGGGTGTAACCTCGCATCATCATAGTCGACACTGGAGTCAGAATCCGTGTCGGTATCAGTGTCTGCTACTTGGGACAGGGGACGTTTCTGAGACCCTGGAGGGCCATGTGATACAGCCAAAGCCATGGATTGACTCCCTTTCTTTTCTCTGGACTCTGCTTTGTCCATTCTCCTATGTAATAAAGACACATTTGCATTTAAAACATTCCACATATCCAGCCAATCAGGTGTCGGCGTCGCCGACTGAGACACCACAATCATCTGCTCCCCCTCCTTTTTAGATGAGCCTTCCGCTTCAGACATGCTGACACACACGTACCGACAACCCCACACACTCAGGGATATATATATATATATATATATATATATATATGGAGACAGTCCCCCAATAAGGCCCTTTGAAGAGACAGAGAGAGAGTATGCCAGCACACACTCAGCGCCACCGGACACTGGAATAAATCCCAGTCAATACAGCGCTTTTATAAATATACTTTCTACGCCAATTAAGTGTGCCCCCCTCTTTTTTGCCCTCTGTACTTGTGTTCAGCAGGGGAGAGTCCGGGGAGCCAGCTTCTCTGCAGCGTGCTGTGGAGAAAATGGCGCTGGTTAGTGCTGAGGAATCAAGCTCCGCCCCCTTACCGGCGGGCTTCGATCCCGCTCAAATCTTTATACTGGCGGGGCTTTTTGCAATATACTGCCTCCGCAGTATATATCTATGCCAGTGTCCCCAGAGGGTTAATAATTGCTGCCCAGGGCGCCCCCCCCTGCGCCCTGCACCCATACAGTGCCGCCAGTGTGTGTGTGTATTGGGAGCAATGGCGCGCAGCGTTACCGCTGCGCGTTACCTCATAGAGGATCAGAAGTCTTCTGCCGCCTTTGAAGTCTTCTATCTTCTCATACTAAACCGGCTTCTATCTTCCGGCTCTGTGAGGAGGACGGCGGTGCGGCTCCGGGACGAACGGCAAGGGTGAGACCTGCGTTCCGACCCTCTGGAGCGAACGGTGTCCAGTAGCCTAAGAAGCAGAGCCTATCATTTAAGTAGGTCTGCTTCTCTCCCCTCAGTCCCACGATGCAGGGAGCCTGTTGTCAGCAGTGCTCCCTGAAAATAAAATACCTAACAAAAAGTATTTTTTCAGAGAAACTCAGTAGAGCTCCCCTGCAGTGCACCCAGTCTCCCCTGGGCACAAGATCTAACTGAGGTCTGGAGGAGGGGCATAGAGGGAGGAGCCAGTGCACACCCATCTAAAGTCTTTAGAGTGCCCATGTCTCCTGCGGAGCCCGTCTATACCCCATGGTCCTTACGGAGTCCCCAGCATCCTCTAAGACGTAAGAGAAATGAACTTCAAGTTAGCCATATTGGTAGGTTACCAGGGAATCCCAATGCTGCCACAACCCCGTATCACCTTTTTGACCTCGCTGAGAGGATAACCACCTATTACACCTTATCCAAGTGGGGGAGGGGAGGAAGGAGAGCACAGGAGGAAAGACAGGGGGAAAAGACGTAGACAATGAAAAACAAAAAAAAAATTACTGTTAGTAGAACAGCAGTACTGTGCATCATTAGTCATGGGAAACCATAAACGGCCCATGATCTAAAAATATACTGCAGAGCAAGGGGGGTCAGAGGGGACCCGGGATACATCACCATTATATAGCATGGAAATATAAATAAAAGTATTCAGCAGGTAAGCAAATCGAAGGAAGGGGAAAAAAACTGGATCAAAAAACTACGAGATCAAATAGAGTACTGAAAGCCAAAGGCAAAATGGCTTAACAGGCAATATTAATCTAGTGTATACGTGACACATCTTAAAACCAAAAAACAAGAACAAACAACATGACCTGATAAGAAGTGGCAGTATTCAAGCAGCCACAAGGGGCAATCAATTGGCTAAACAATCACAGTGGACAATTTAACCCTTAGTTGAAGGACACAACAAAAAGAGAAAAAAAAAACATCAAAAACACACTAAATATGTCAAACATTCACGTGTCCATAGACATTTGAACTTGGAGTCCAGTCCGAAATTGTCATCCCGTGTTATCAGCGTCACCTGTGGCAGCCGTGACGGCTTCAGACTCCTCGGATGTGTCAGCTTGTCGTCACCTCCTAGTGTTACAGACTGTCTGCCACTGTTCCGCACGAGGCGGAGGTGACATTGAAAGCTCAAACGGGTCCAGCCAGTTAGGAAGAATTGGGGTAGGGATGTCTAAGGTTGAACAAAAATCCTTAACATTTTCAAATTCCTGTAAGATAAGAAGGGCCCCTTTGGAGGTCACTTGAATGGATAAGGGGAATTCCCAGCAAAATTTGATGTTACGTTTTTTGAGTTCGTCTGTGAGGGGGCGGAGAAGACACCTATGTTGCAGGGTTGACGAGAGGTCCGGAAAAATTTGTATTCTATGGCATTAAAAGCAATGTCCGGAGCACGTCTGGCTGCTTTAAGGATCTCCTCCTTTTCCTGGAAATAGTAGAGTTTGCAGATAACGTCGCGTGGTCTTTCCGTTGGGGCCCCACTAGGACGCAAGGCCCGATGCGCCCTGTCAAACACCATCTGGTAGTCGGAGTCCGCACCCAGGAGTTCATTAAATATTCTAGTCAGAGCAGGTTCAATGTTTTGGGGAGCGACGTCTTCATGCAGTCCCCGTATTCGCAAATTATTCCTGCGTTCCGTTGTCAATATCATCGAGCCTGAGGCCCATGGCTATCAGAGAGCGTGATTGGCGAGAGATGAGATCATGGAGATCAGATACCTTAGAATCTGTCCTCTCTGAACAATCTTCCATTGTCACCACTCTGTCTGCGACGTGGGCGACATCAGACTGAATGGAAGAGATACGGGCTTGGATGGAATCCTGTATCAGTTGTTCCATGGACTGTTGCAGATCGTGGCGGGTGGGGAGAGACCGCAATTTGGAGAGAATGGCAGATAAATCTGAAGATTCCACTGTAGGTGTAGACAGTGGAATGGGAGCAGGGGGTCCCGCAGCTGCATTGTCTTCCATGGCACTGGAGAGGAAAGAGGGCGACAAAGGGGTTGACGAGGTAGAATCGGACACTGGTGGTCTAAATAGTGTACGAAAAGCTGTAGCTTGGGATGAGTTAGCTGAAGTGTTTGTCAATTTCTTGGAGGAACGTCGTCTTGGCATGAGGCACGTGTTTAAGCGTAGTCAGAAATAATTATCTTTGAGCTGAATAGTGACATACAGGCGACATATCATGTGTTCCCCTCAACGTGGCCCGGCTAAGCCATTGTAGGTTAAAGCTCAGACATCACGTCGGAGAGAGGCCGACATGGTTGTCGCAGAAAGCCGCATCTGTCCTTCCGGAGCAAAGAGCTGGGGGCAGCTACGGCACAGGAAGACAGCTGGCCCTGTGTTGTTGAGCCGAGTGATCCCCCTCTTCAGGTGGGAATGAAGAGCAGAGTCGGCAGTGGGAGAGGGCTGCGAAAGAAAGTCACGTCGCCAGGACGGAGTGGTGAAACGTATCCAGGAGAGGAATAGTTCCAATAAACTGAAGTAAGGTACAGCTGAATGCACAATTAATTCCTCATGGAGAGCTGTAGTGCAATCTTGATGAGGCACACAGAAACTAGTAAGGGTCAGTACAGTATACACCACTTATATAGTCTTTCAGGAACCCTGGGACAATATAGGCAATGAGAAAAGTAAAATACAGGTGGCAGCTATAGGAAACCTCTGGCAGCTCGTTTGAGATTAGCATCAGCCAGGGAGTCTAATCAAAATAGCTGCTATATATACATAAAAGGCTGGCATGCAATATTATGATCTGCAGGTGTTTGCCCTTCCACCTCTAAGGGAATCTTCAGCACAGGAGGGAACCAGGTCACTGAGAGCTGCCACAGCTCCAGTGCCTGCAGTGTACCTCCAGAGTTCACACGTAGCAGCAGGAGCGGCACTGATGTCTGCACACCGCTGCACTTCAGCTGACAGGGGCTCCGAGAGCACTTCCTCCAAGCCATGCGCCCGTTCTCCCACCACAGCACCACTCAACGGAGGTGTAAGTGGGGCAGGGTGGCCGGAGATTCCCGCAGGCTGGCGCCGGTAGAAAGGCTGCGCAAGCCGCTGCCAAGATGGCGGGCGGGGTTCGCGGGGGGTCATGGCACAGTCCGGGGACAGGGAGACGTGGAAGCACAGGGGCACGGGTGGTCGCGGGCCGGAACGCCGGACTGTCAGTGAGGAGGGTAGAGATCCGCCGGGCTTGCAGCAGCTGTGTACGCCAAAGGAAGGTCCTGAAATTGAGGCCGCGGCTTCACCTCAGGTAGAGGCCTCAGCGGAAGGGATGTCGGCAGAGCCTCCAAATGTCAGCCAGTGAGGGATAGGGGTGTTGGTAGTTAACCGGGGGGCACTATAAGCAGTTTGGTGGTGGGGTCCCACAAATATATGCCCCTAAAGCGATCACACTGCAGGAGCTGGGAGTATACACTTCTGCTCCCTCAGCTAGCCAGGCCACCTAAATATATATTAAATTTTATATATATATATATATATATATATCAAAAGTGTTTAAATAATTTATAAAGTGACAAAGTGAATAAAGTGCAAGTAGGCAGACGTACAAGGTTCATAAAAATGGTGCAATCTCGAATGATTCATTAAAGCCTAAGGGAGAGGGGGTTCCTAACTCAAAAATCCAAAACATCTCTCTTTGTGATAGTTTCTTAAGGATGTCCCCTCCCCTCTCTCCCATTCTCACTAGCTCTATTGCTTTAAATTAAAAATCGTGAAGACTGCAGTTATGACTTTCAATAAAGTGTCTGTATATAGCATAAGTAGTAATTTTATTTTTAATATTTCGCACATGCTCCTGGATGCGCAGTTTCAGTGTCCTTTTCGTCTTACCTACATATTTCATCCGGCATGAGCACTCAAGTATATATATGACCATATACAATTATAAAGTCTTTTATTTTATATACTTTTGAGTGGTCATGATTATCAAAAACTTTTCTTTTTGCGTGTACAAATTTGCAGATATTACATCCGCCACATTTGAAACATCCTTGGCACTTTATTGTATTATTAGGTTTATTTTTTTCCCTGTGGAGACTAGGTGCTAAGGTTTCCTTCAAGCTTTTAGTCTTCTTATAGACGATCTTAGGTTGAGGTGGGAGGAGATCCTTAAGTACAGGGTCCATTAAAAAGATGTTCCAGTTCTAAATAATAAGAATTTACTCACCGGTAATTCTATTTCTCGTAGTCCGTAGTGGATGCTGGGTACTCCGTAAGGACCATGGGGAATAGACGGGCTCCGCAGGAGACTGGGCACTCTAAAAGAAAGATTAGGTACTATCTGATGTGCACTGGCTCCTCCCTCTATGCCCCTCCTCCAGACCTCAGTTAGGGAAACAGTGCCCGGAAGAGCTGACACAACAAGGAAAGGATTTGGAATCCAGGGTAAGACTCATACCAGCCACACCAATCACACCGTATAACTCGTGATAACTATACCCAGTTAACAGTATGAACAAAAAACTGAGCCTCATTTAAAAGATGGCTCATAACAATAACCCTTAAGTTAAGCAATAACTATATACATGTATTGCAGAGAGTCCGCACTTGGGACGGGCGCCCAGCATCCACTACGGACTACAAGAAATAGAATTACCGGTGAGTAAATTCTTATTTTCTCTGACGTCCTAGTGGATGCTGGGTACTCCGTAAGGACCATGGGGATTATACCAAAGCTCCCAAACGGGCGGGAGAGTGCGGATGACTCTGCAGCACCGAATAAGCAAACTCAAGGTCCTCCTTAGCCAGGGTATCAAACTTGTAGAATTTTGCAAATGTGTTTGAACCTGACCAAGTAGCAGCTCGGCAAAGCTGTAAAGCCGAGACCGCTCGGGCAGCTACTGATTTAGGATGCGGCAGTCCAGCCGCAGAATGTGCCAGCTGAATCGTGCTACAGATCCAGCGAGCAATAGTCTGCTTTGAAGCAGGAGCTCCCATCTTGTTGGGTGCATGCAGGATAAACAGGGAGTCAGTTTTTCTGACTCTAGCCGTCCTGGAAAAGTAAATTTTCAGGGCCCGGACTACGTCCAGCAACTTGGAATCCTCCAAGTCCCGAGTAGCCGCAGGCACCACAATAGGTTGGTTCAAATGAAACGCTGATACCACCTTTGGGAGAAATTGGGGACGAGTCCTCAATTCTGCCCTGTCCATATGGAAAATCAGATATGGGCTTTTACATGACAAAGCCGCCAATTCTGACACACGCCTAGCTGAAGCCAAGGCTAACAGCATGACCACCTTCCACGTGAGATACTTTAACTCCACGGTCTTAAGTGGCTCAAACCAATGGGATTTCAAGAAATCCAACACAACGTTAAGATCCCAAGATGCCACTGGAGGCACAAAAGGGGGCTGAATATGCAGCACTCCCTTAACAAACGTCTGAACTTCAGGCAGTGAAGCCAGGTCTTTTTGAAAGAAACTAGACAGGGCCGAAATCTGGACTTTTATGGATCCCAATTTTAGGCCCATAGTCACTCCTGACTGGAGGAAGTGCAGAAAACGACCCAGCTGAAATTCCTCTGTTGGGGCCTTCCTGGCCTCACACCAAGCAACATATTTACGCCATATGCGGTGATAATGTTTTGCTGTCACATCCTTGCGTCCACAGCTATCGCCTGAGGGTCCCTTGACCTGGCGCAATATCTTTTTAGCTTTTTGTTGAGGCCGGACGCCATCATGTCCACCTGTGGCCGTTCCCAACGATTTACAATCAGTGTGAAGACTTCTGGATGAAGTCCCCACTCTCTCGGGTGGAGGTCGTGCCTGCTGAGGAAGTCTACTTCCCAGTTGTCCACTCCCGGAATGAACACTGCTGACAATGCTAGGACGTGATTCTCCGCCCATCGAAGAATCCTTGTGGCTTCTGCCATCGCCATCCTGCTTCTTGTGCCGCCCTGGCGGTTTACATGAGCGACCGCTGTGATGTTGTCTGACTGAATCAGCACCGGTTGGTTTTGAAGCAGGGGCTCTGCTTGACTCAGGGCGTTGTAAATGGCCCTTAGTTCCAGTATATTTATGTGTAGTGAAGTCTCCTGACTTGACCACTGTCCTTGGAAGTTCCTTCCCTGAGTGACTGCCCCCCATCCTCGGAGGCTTGCATCCGTGGTTACCAGGACCCAGTCCTGTATGCCGAATATGCGGCCCTCGAGAAGATGAGCACTCTGCAGCCACCACAGCAGAGACACCCTGGCCCTCGGGGACAGGGTGATCAACCGATGCATCTGAAGATGCGATCCGGACCATTTGTCTAACAGATCCCACTGAAAGATCCTTGCATGGAATCTGCAGAAGGGAATTGCTTCGTAAGAAGCCACCATCTTTCCCGGGACTCGCGTGCAATGATGCACCGACACCTGTTTTGGTTTCAGGAGGTCCCTGACCAGTGATGACAATTCCTGGGCCTTCTCCCCCGGGAGAAACACCTTCTTCTGTTCTGTGTCCAGAATCATGCCCAAGAACAGCAGATGCGTCGCAGGAATCAGCTGCGACTTTGGGATATTCAGAATCCAGCCGTGCTGTTGCAACACTTCCCGAGATAGTGCTACGCTGACTAACAACTGCTCTTTGGACCTCGCCTTTATAAGGAGATCGTCCAAGTACGGGATAATTATAACTCCCTTCTTCCGAAGGAGTATCATCATTTCTGCCATTACCTTGGTAAATACTCTCGGTGCCGTGGACAGACCAAACGGCAACGTCTGGAATTGGTAATGACAGTCCTGTACCACAAACCTGAGGTACTCCTGGTGAGGTGGGTAAATACGGACATGCAAGTAAGCATCCTTGATGTCCAGCAACACCATAAAATCCCCCTCTTCAAGGCTTGCAATAACCGCCCTGAGCGATTCCATTTTGAACTTGAACTTCCTTATATAAGTGTTCAAGGATTTTAAATTCAGAATGGGTCTCACCGAACCGTCTGGTTTCGGTACCACAAACATTGTGGAATAGTAACCCAGTCCCTGTTGCAGGAGGGGAACCTTGATTATCACCTGCTGGAGGTACAGCTTGTGAATAGCTCCCTTTCCCTGGGAGCAGCTGGCAAGGCTGATTTGAGTTAACAGCGAGGGGGAGTCGCCTCGAACTCCAACTTGTATCCTTGAGATACAACTTGTACAACCCAGATATCCACCTGTGAGCGAACCCACTGGTTGCTGAAGTTCAGGAGACGCGCCCCCACCGCACCTGGCTCCGCCTGTGGAGCCCCACCGTCATGCGGTGGACTTAGAGGAAGCAGGGGAGGATTTTTGTTCCTGGGAACTGGCTGCCTGGTGCAGCTTCTTTCCTCTACCCCTGCATCTGGGCAGAAAGGATGCACCTCTGACCTGCTTGCCTTTCTGAGGCCGAAAGGACTGTACTTGATAATACGGTGCTTTCTTAGGCTGTGAGGGAACCTGAGGTAAAAAAGTAAACTTCCCAGCTGTTGCTGTGGATACGAGGTCCGAGAGACCGTCCCCAAACAATTCCTCACACTTATAAGGCAAAACCTCCATGTGCCTTTTAGAATCAGCATCACCTGTCCACTGCCGAGTCCATAATACTCTCCTGGCAGAAATGGACATTGCATTAATTTTAGATGCCAGCCAGCAAATGTCCCTCTGTGAATCTCTCATATATAAGACAACATCTTTTATATGGTCTATGGTTAGCAAAATAGTATCCCTGTCGAGGGAATCAATGTTGTCTGACAGGGTATCAGACCATGCTGCTGCACCACTACACATCCATGCTGAAGCAATAGCAGGTCTTAGTATAGTACCTGAGTGTGTATTTACAGACTTCAGGATAGCCTCCTGCTTTCTATCCGCAGTCTCCTTTAGGGCGGCCGTATCCTGAGACGGCAGTGCCACCTTTTTTGATAAGCGTGTGAGCGCCTTGTCCACCCTAGGGGATGTTTCCCAACGTGACCTATCCGTTGCCGGGAAAGGGTACGCCATCAGTAACCTCTTAGAAATCACTAGTTTCTTATCAGGGGAGCACCACGCTTCTTCACACAATTTATTTAACTCATCAGATGGGGGAAAAGTCACTGGCTGCTTTTTCTCCCCAAACATAATACCCTTTTTGGTGGTAACCGGGTTAATGTCAGAAATGTGCAATACATTTTTCATTGCCGTAATCATGCATCGGATGGCCCTATTGGACTGTACATTTGTCTCATCCTCATCTACACTGGAGTCAGACTCCGTGTCGACATCTGTGTCTGCCATCTGAGCTAGCGGGCGTTTATGAGCCCCTGATGGCCTCTGAGACGCCTGGGCAGGCGCGGGCTGAGATGCCGGCTGTCCCAAGGCTGCTGCGTCATCGAACCTTTTATGTAAGGAGTTGACACTGTCGTTTAATACCTTCCACATATCCATCCACTCCGGTGTCGGCCCCGTCGGGGGCGACACCACACTTATCGGCTCCTGCTCCGCCTCCACGTAACCCTCCTCATCAAACATGTCGACACAGCCGTACCGACACACCGCACACACACAGGGAATGCTCTGACTGAGGACAGGACCCCACAAAGTCCTTTGGGGAGACAGAGAGAGAGTATGCCAGCACACACTACAGCGCTAAATAACACAGGGATTTACACTAAAAAGTGACTTTTCCCAATAGCTGCTTATTATCACATTTGCGCCTAAATTTATGTGCCCCCCCCTCTCTTTTTTACCCTTGTTGTATTGGATACTGCAGGGGAGAGCCTGGGGAGCGTCCTTCCAGCGGAGCTGTGAAGAGAAAATGGCGCTGGTGTGCTGAGAAAGAAGGCCTCGCCCCCTCAGCGGCGGGCTTCTCCGGCGTTTTGTATAATGTTAATGGCGGGGTTTTTTGCACATATACAGTTTTATAAACTGTATTATGTGCATTTTGTGCCAAAAGGTATAATAATTGCTGCCCAGGGCGCACCCCCCCCCCCCCAGCGCCGTGCACCCAACAGTGACCGGAGTGTGTGGTGTGCTGTGGGAGCAATGGCGCACAGCTGCAGTGCTGTGCGCTACCTTAATGAATACAGGAGTCTTCAGCCGCCGTTTTTCGTCGCTTCTTCTGTCTTCTGGCTCTGCAAGGGGGACGGCGGTGCGGCTCCGGGAACGGACGATCGAGGTCGGGCCCTGTGTTCGAACCCTCTGGAGCTAATGGTGTCCAGTAGCCTTAGAAGCACAAGCTAGCTGCAAGCAGGTAGGTTTGCTTCTCTCCCCTCAGTCCCTCGTAGCAGTGAGTCTGTTGCCAGCAGATCTCACTGAAAATAAAAAACCTAACAAATACTTTCTTTTCTAGCAAGCTCAGGAGGGCCCACTAGGAGCACCCAGCTCTGGCCGGGCACAGATTCTAACTGAGGTCTGGAGGAGGGGCATAGAGGGAGGAGCCAGTGCACACCAGATAGTACCTAATCTTTCTTTTAGAGTGCCCAGTCTCCTGCGGAGCCTGTCTATTCCCCATGGTCCTTACGGAGTACCCAGCATCCACTAGGACGTCAGAGAAAAGGGATTTCCTGATGATTTCCTCCTGACAACTAAAAATAAGAATTTACTTACCGATAATTCTATTTCTCGTAGTCCGTAGTGGATGCTGGGAACTCCGTAAGGACCATGGGGAATAGCGGCTCCGCAGGAGACTGGGCACAAAAGTAAAGCTTTAGGACTACCTGGTGTGCACTGGCTCCTCCCCCTATGACCCTCCTCCAAGCCTCAGTTAGGATACTGTGCCCGGACGAGCGTACACAATAAGGAAGGATTTTGAATCCCGGGTAAGACTCATACCAGCCACACCAATCACACCGTACAACCTGTGATCTGAACCCAGTTAACAGCATGATAACAGAGGAGCCTCTGAAAAGATGGCTCACAACAATAATAACCCGATTTCTGTAACAATAACTATGTACAAGTATTGCAGACAATCCGCATTTGGGATGGGCGCCCAGCATCCACTACGGACTACGAGAAATAGAATTATCGGTAAGTAAATTCTTATTTTCTCTGACGTCCTAGTGGATGCTGGGAACTCCGTAAGGACCATGGGGATTATACCAAAGCTCCCAAACGGGCGGGAGAGTGCGGATGACTCTGCAGCACCGAATGAGAGAACTCCAGGTCCTCCTCAGCCAGGGTATCAAATTTGTAGAATTTAGCAAACGTGTTTGCCCCTGACCAAGTAGCTGCTCGGCAAAGTTGTAAAGCCGAGACCCCTCGGGCAGCCGCCCAAGATGAGCCCACCTTCCTTGTGAAAAGGGCTTTTACAGATTTTGGCTGTGGCAGGCCTGCCACAGAATGTGCAAGCTGAATTGTACTACAAATCCAACGAGCAATAGTCTGCTTAGAAGCAGGAGCACCCAGCTTGTTGGGTGCACACAGGATAAACAGCGAGTCAGATTTTCTGACTCCAGCCGTCCTGGAAACATATATTTTCAGGGCCCTGACTACGTCCAGCAACTTGGAGTCCTCCAAGTCCCTAGTAGCCGCAGGTACCACAATAGGCTGGTTCAAGTGAAACGCTGAAACCACCTTAGGGAGAAATTGAGGACGAGTCCTCAATTCTGCCCTGTCCGTATGAAAAATTAGGTAAGGGCTTTTATAGGATAAAGCCGCCAATTCTGAGACACGCCTGGCTGAAGCCAGGGCCAACAGCATTACCACTTTCCATGTGAGATATTTTAAGTCCACAGTGGTGAGTGGTTCAAACCAATGTGATTTTAGGAACCCCAAAACTACATTGAGATCCCAAGGTGCCACTGGAGGCACAAAAGGAGGCTGTATATGCAGTACCCCCTTGACAAACGTCTGAACTTCAGGAACTGAAGCCAGTTCTTTCTGGAAGAAAATCGACAGGGCCGAAATTTGAACCTTAATGGACCCTAATTTTAGGCCCATAGACAGTCCTGTTTGCAGGAAATGCAGGAAACGACCCAGTTGAAATTCCTCTGTAGGGGCCTTCCTGGCCTCGCACCACGCAACTTATTTACGCCAAATACGGTGATAATGCTGTACGGTTACATCCTTCCTGGCTTTGATCAGGGTAGGGATGACTTCATCCGGAATGCCTTTTTTCCTTCAGGATCCGGCGTTCAACCGCCATGCCGTCAAACGCAGCCGCGGTAAGTCTTGGAACAGACAGGGTCCCTGCTGGAGCAGGTCCCTTCTTAGAGGTAGAGGCCACGGGTCCTCTGTGAGCATCTCTTGAAGTTCCGGGTACCAAGTCCTTCTTGGCCAATCCGGAGCCACGAGTATAGTCCTTACTCCTCTCCTTCTTATGATTCTCAGTACCTAGGAGGGAACACATACACTGACTGGTACACCCACGGTGTTACCAGAGCGTCCACAGCTATTGCCTGAGGGTCCCTTGACCTGGCGCAATACCTGTCTAGTTTTTTGTTGAGGCGGGACGCCATCATGTCCACCTTTGGTTTTTCCCAACGGTTCACAATCATGTGGAAGACTTCTGGGTGAAGTCCCCACTCTCCCGGGTGGAGGTCGTGTCTGCTGAGGAAGTCTGCTTCCCAGTTGTCCACTCCCGGAATGAACACTGCTGACAGTGCTATCACATGATTTTCCGCCCAGCGAAGAATCCTTGCAACTTCTGCCATTGCCCTCCTGCTTCTTGTGCCGCCCTGTCTGTTTACGTGGGCGACTGCCGTGATGTTGTCTGACTGGATCAGCACCGGCTGACCTTGAAGCAGAGGTCTTGCTAGGCTTAGAGCATTGTAGATGGCCCTTAGCTCCAGGATATTTATGTGAAGTGATGTCTCCAGGCTTGACCACAAGCCCTGGAAATTTCTTCCCTGTGTGACTGCTCCCCAGCCTCTCAGGCTGGCATCCGTGGTCACCAGGACCCAGTCCTGAATGCCGAATCTGCGGCCCTCTAGAAGATGAGCACTCTGCAACCACCACAGGAGAGACACCCTTGTCCTTGGTGACAAGATTATCCGCTGATGCATCTGAAGATGCGACCCGGACCATTTGTCTAGCAGATCTCACTGGAAGGTTCTTGCGTAGAATCTGCCGAATGGGATTGCTTCGTAAGAAGCCACCATCTTTCCCAGGACCCTTGTGCATTGATGCACTGAGACTTGGCCTGGTTTTAGGAGATTTCTGACTAGTTCGGATAACTCCCTGGCTTTCTCCTCCGGGAGAAACACCTTTTTCTGGACTGTGTCCAGGATCATCCCTAGGAATAGAAGTCGTGTCGTCGGGATCAGCTGCGATTTTGGAATATTGAGAATCCAACCGTGCTGGCGCAGCACTATCTGAGATAGTGCTACCCCGACTTCCAACTGTTCCCTGGATCTTGCCCTTATCAGGAGATCGTCCAAGTAAGGGATAACTAAAACTCCCTTCCTTCGAAGGAGTATCATCATTTCGGCCATTACCTTGGTAAAGACCCGGGGTGCCGTGGACAATCCAAACGGCAGCGTCTGAAACTGATAGTGACAGTTCTGTACCACAAACCTGAGGTACCCTTGGTGAGAAGGGTAAATTGGGACATGTAGGTAAGCATCTTTGATGTCCAGAGACACCATATAGTCCCCTTCTTCCAGGTTTGTAATCACTGCTCTGAGTGACTCCATCTTGAATTTGAACCTTTGTATGTAAGTGTTCAAGGATTTTAGGTTTAAAATTGGTCTCACCGAGCCGTCCGGCTTCGGTACCACAAATAGTGTGGAATAGTACCCCTTTCCCTGTTGTAGGAGGGGTACCTTGATTATCACCTGCTGGGAATACAGCTTGTGAATGGCTTGCAATACTGCCTCCCTGTCTGAGGGAGACGTCGGTAAAGCAGACTTTAGAAAACGGCGAGGGGGAGACGTCTCGAATTCCAATTTGTACCCCTGAGATACCACCTGAAGGATCCAGGGGTCCACTTGCGAGTGAGCCCACTGCGCACTGAATTTCTTGAGACGGGCCCCCACCGTGCCTGAGTCCGCTTGTAAAGCCCCAGCGTCATGCTGAGGACTTTGCGGAGGCGGGAGAGGGCTTTTGTTCCTGGGAACTGGCTGTTTGTTGCAGCCTTTTTCCTCTGAGGCGCCTTTTGCCCGCTTGCCCTTATGGGGCCGAAAGGACAGCGCCTGATAATACGGCGTCTTCTTAGGTTGAGAAGCTACCTGGGGTAAAAATGTGGATTTTCCAGCAGTTGCCGTCGCTACCAGGTCTGATAGACCTACCCCAAATAACTCCTCCCACTTATAAGGCAATACTTCCATGTGCCTTTTAGAATCCGCATCACCTGACCACTGCCGCGTCCATAAACCTCTTCTTGCAGAAATGGACAGCGCGCTAACTCTTGATGCCAGTCGGCAAATATCCCTCTGTGCATCACGCATATATAGAAATGCATCCTTCAAATGCTCTATAGTCAGTAATATACTGTCCCTATCTAGGGTATCAATATTTTCAGTCAGGGAATCCGACCACGCCAGGCCCGTACTGCACATCCAGGCTGAGGCGATTGCTGGTCGCAGTATAACACCCGTGTGAGTGCATATACATTTTAGGATATTCTCCAGCTTTCTATCGGCAGGTTCCTTTAGGGCGGCCGTATCAGGAGAGGGTAGTGCTACCTGTTTAGACAAGCGTGTGAGCGCTTTATCCACCCTAGGGGGTGTTTCCCAACGTGCCCTATCCTCTGGCGGGAAAGGGTACGATGCCAATAACCTTTTAGGAATTATCAGTTTTTTATCGGGGGAAACCCACGCCTCATCACACACTTCATTTAATTCCTCGGATACAGGAAAAACTACAGGCAGTTTTTTCTCACCAAACATAATACCCATTTTAGTGGTACTTGTATTATCAGAGATATGCAATACATTTTTCATTGCTTCAATCATGTAACGTGTGGCCCTAGTGGAAGTCACGTTTGTCTCCTCATCATCGACACTGGAGTCAGTATCCGTGTCTGTGTCTGCCATTTGAGGTAACGGGCGTTTTAAAGCCCCTGATGGCGTTTGAGACCCCTGGACAGGCACAAGCTGAGTAGCCGGCTGTCTCATGTCGTCAACTGTCTGTCGTAAAGAGCTGACACTGTCACGCAATTCCTTCCATAAGCTCATCCACTCAGGTGTCGACTCCCTAGGGGGTGACAACTCTATAATAGGCAACTGCTCCGCCTCCATCTCATTTTCCTCTTCAAACATGTCGACACAATCGTACCGACACACCGCACACACACAGGGAATGCTCTGATAGAGGACAGGACCCCACTAGCCCCTTGGGGAGACAGAGGGAGAGTATGCCAGCACACACCAGAGCGCTATATATAGACAGGAATACCACTATAAAATGTGCTTTTCCCTTTATAGCTGCTGTTAGTATTAAAACTGCGCCAAATTAGTGCCCCCCTCTCTTTTTTACCCTTTTCTGTAGTGCAGGACTGCAGGGGAGAGTCAGGGAGACATCCTTCCAGCGGAGCTGTGATGGAAAATGGCGCCCGTGTGCTGAGGAGAAAGGCTCCGCCCCCTTCTCGGCGGCCTTTTCTCCCGCTTTTTGGTGAGTTCTGGCAGGGGTTAAAATACATCCATATAGCCCTGGGAGTTATATGTGGTGTATTTATGCCAGCCAAGGTGTTTACATTGCTGTTTAGGGCGCCCCCCCCCCCAGCGCCCTGCACCCTCAGTGACCGAAGTGTGCCTGAGTAACAATGGCGCACAGCTGCAGTGCTGTGCGCTACCTTGTTGAAGACTGATGTCTTCTGCCGCCGATTTTTCCGGACCTCTTCTTGCTTCTGGCTCTGTAAGGGGGCCGGCGGCGCGGCTCTGGGACCGAGCTCCGAGGCTGGGCCTGTGTTCGGTCCCTCTGGAGCTAATGGTGTCCAGTAGCCTAAGAAGCCCAAGCTGGCTGCAAGCAGGCAGGTTCGCTTCTTCTCCCCTTAGTCCCTCGATGCAGTGAGCCTGTTGCCAGCAGGTCTCACTGGAAATAAAAAACCTAAAACTAAACTTTCACTAAGAAGCTCAGGAGAGCCCCTAGTGTGCACCCTTCTCGGCCGGGCACAAAAATCTAACTGAGGCTTGGAGGAGGGTCATAGGGGGAGGAGCCAGTGCACACCAGGTAGTCCTAAAGCTTTACTTTTGTGCCCAGTCTCCTGCGGAGCCGCTATTCCCCATGGTCCTTACGGAGTTCCCAGCATCCACTAGGACGTCAGAGAAAGTTGTAATAAATGGAACAACTTTTCAACTTTTGAGATGGCATTTCTGATAATCTTATCTAGATACTCTCTTTCTCTAAATCTCTCTGCATATCGTTGTATTTGCTGATCACCGTCTTCTTTCTTACTGCAATTCCTTGTGATCCTTGAGAATTGTGCAAAAGGTATATTAATTTTTCCAGTGCTTAGCATGACAGCTATTAAAGTGCAAGTAACTGTTTGTGTCAACTGTCTTAATAAAATTTGAAGTAATTATCTTACTTCCTTCCCCTTTCAGCACCAAGTACAGGTATTCCACTTTCTCATGATCAATATTGAACGTAAATTTTAAGTTAAAACTATTGGTTGAGATCATTTTACAAAATTCTAAAAAAGATGCTTCATCACCCTCCCAGATAATTATAATATCATCTATGTACCTCTTGTACATCTTCAAGTTCTTCCGGAATGGATTGTTGGTTTATACACTTTCCTCTTCCCAACAGTAGGTTCGCAAAAACTTGGGCCAAAGATCGTCCCCATCGCCGTCCCACATGTTTGTAAGAAAAAAAAAAGAGTCTAAAAATGTAAAATAATTGTGACTAAGAATAATTCTGATAAAATCACAAATCCCATTCTTATGTAGAACCGACATCTCATTGTCTCTGTCTAAAAATTTCCGACATGCTGCAATGCCCTTGTCATGTTCAATGCAGGTATATAAGCTCTGGATGTCGATCGTCACCCACAGGTAGGTGTCCTTCCACTCTATTTGTGCCACAAGAGCTATGATACTACTTGTATCCTTTAGATATGAAGGTAGATCTGACACATACTTGCTCAGGAAAATATCAATACACTCGGATAAGTTGGACGTCAGAGACCCAATCCCTGCGATAATGGGTCGGCCTGGTGGTTTTGACAAAGACTTATGTATCTTTGGCAAAAAATAGAAGACAGGAATATGTAGCAAAGAAAATGTACAATCTCACTTTTTGCGCTCCAATTGTCCCTTCACTTGAGTTGTCCTCTCACCGATATCAGGGTTTACATGGAACAAAGAATTAAACATATCATAGTGTAATACTGTATATACACAGAGTCCTTTCCACGGTGTTGACGAGGAAAAAAAGGTGATGGAGAACAGTCCCAGAGGAGATCAGACGTCCACCTTCTTATGGGGTCACCAAAGTGATGTAATGGGGACTTGACAGATTTCTTACATGTATGCTTACTTGTATCAGTGTAGTAGAACACCAATAAAGGTTTCTTTAATGAAGATGAAATTCTTCTTAGACCTCATGACGTGGATGGATACCACTCATGCAGTATTGTGTGGAAATTAAGAAAGAAGGGGGAGGACAATTAGGGCAAACCAAAACCCTTTTTATTTTTTATAAGAAAATTCAAACAAACAAATAGTCGTACCCAAATTGGGAAACAGAGATGGACTTCAG
Source organism: Pseudophryne corroboree (assembly GCF_028390025.1). Lineage (NCBI taxonomy): Eukaryota > Metazoa > Chordata > Amphibia > Anura > Myobatrachidae > Pseudophryne > Pseudophryne corroboree. The sequence continues at coordinate 146,528,729 of NC_086446.1, read as the reverse complement.
CTGACAAGGAAAAATCCGGAATTTACAATGTCATATGTTCCCCTCAGTGGATAGACTGGTTTAAAACATTGATAAAACACTGTATCAACGCGTTTCGACGCACGGAGGCGTCTTTATCAAGATTAAACAGTGTGTTTAACTATAATAAAAAAGACATCAATCAGAAAATTAACCATATTTATAAAATTCCCATAAACATTTCCATAAAAACCTGACATGAAACATACCACTGGCGTGCAGCCTCTCACATGGGGTCAGCTGGATGAAATGAAACCCAAACTGACCTCCCTTAAATAGCAAAGAACTGGTGTGTTTTTAACCAATAGATTAGAATCTCACATGGTGGACATTTAAATGCACCAATTATATACAAACCCTTTGAGGTTTATTTGCATAATTGGCGCCAAACTCCGTGCTTTAATCCTACTGACGATATGAACCAGCGGCCTATCGCCATGGTAACATATACAACCCGCTAATGAGAACAGATGTCCTCCGTCCACTATCCTGACAGCGCATCCCGCTGTCATAGCAATCCGGCCGGAACTTGCCCGAACGATGATCACGTGACGCACGTTAGTCTTGTGTGCGTCTTGACCTACATCCGCGTTACCATTCCCATGACTGCAGGCTGAACAGACAGCCGAATGTAGTCACGTGTCCGCGCTTCCTCCAACCGTAGCCTTTCACGTTTCCATGGGAACCCGTCGTGTCTAATTGTGTGGAATCGCATGACACGCTTCCTTCCCATAGATTCTAACAAATAATGTCCAATATGTTGTGATCAAATATATGGTTTCCAACAAAAATATATATAAATCGGGGATGAATCTTAGAGACGGATACCTTTATATTAACTATGGGATAAATTTTACCCATTTCAAAGATGGCTGCCGGATTTACACAGTATCATACATTAAAGTGAATGAACTTTCTAACAACCATTAATTACGTATGTAAACCGTGGTTTTGATTAAAAAGATGCAGTTATAAATCTTAGACATGTATTATACTGTGATATATCCATTAGCCTCTATCAAAGATGGCCGCCATGATTAGGTCAGCCCTACATAGTGTGGGCAAAGCGATCAATAATATGTACACAAGAACAAATGGATGGTAAACGATACAATATAGGATTTCGAAATCATGATTAAGACCATGGGGTTTAAGACTGTTGAATTCATAGATATTTCTCATTTCTGCTTTTACTAACCTATTATCTCTATCCCTTGTGCGCCAGTTGTTTTTTATCCATTTTATGGCACAAAAGCTCTTTATCCCCTTTACTGACATATCATGTTTCTCTTTAAAATGTAATGAGAAAGGATGGTTTCTATTTCCATTGATAATATTCCTAGCATGTTCGGCCCATCGAATCTTCACCTGACGCTTTGTTTTTCCTATATATAATAGATTGCATTTACATATTATACCATATATCAGGTAATCTGTATGGCATGTGATAAATTCATCAATTTTGATGGTTTTCTTATCCCAACAAAAATTGGTCACTTTCGACTCACGACTTGGGCAGGCTTTGCACATTTTACAATCTCCACATCGATAAAAACCTTTATTTCTGGGAAGAAAATGCTTACCATCCATATATAGGGCACTGGATACAAGATTGCTTTTAATATTTGGTGCCCTCCTGTGGGTGAATTTGGGTTTATCAGGTAAGATTTCCTTTAGGATCTCATCTTTCAATAGAATCTTCCAATTATTCCTGATAATGCCTTCAATCTTTTTATGTTGTTTATTGAACTGTGTATGGAAGGATACTTGAAAATTGGAAGTATTAGTGGCTGTCTTATTCTTACTTTTTAGCAATGTGAGTCTATCTACCCTACCAACTTCCTCTGATGTTTGTAAGAGTTTAGCTGCCTCATAACCCTTATCTGCAAAACTCTTAACCATCACGGAAGCTTGTTCTTTATATTTAACATTATTTAAACAATTCCTGCGTAGTCTGAGCAGTTGGCCTCTCGGTACATTCTCCAGCCAAATAGGTAAGTGATTGCTATCCAGAGGTATATATGTATTGCAGTCAGTTGGTTTCACATAATTACTAGTAGTGAGAACTCCTTCCAATATTTCAATATTTAAATCCAAAAAGTGAACAGACACTCGGCTACTATCAAAAGATAACTGGATATTTAAATTGTTATCATTCAAATATTGACAAAATTCATGAAGGGAAGATTCATCACCCCTCCAAATGAAAATAATATCATCAATGTACCGCCACAACCGCACCAAACTCGCGCCCCAGCCATGACCCATCCAAACATGAGACTCCTCCCACCTAGTCATAAATAGATTGGCATAGCTGGGCGCGAACCTGGTGCCCATGGCGGTACCAACTAGCTGTTTATAAAAAGAACCATCAAAATTAAAATAATTGTTTTTGAGAATGAATGATATGCCATCAAGGATAAAATTGGACAGAGTGTTATCAAAATTAGCTTGATCCAATGTGGCCTTAATGGCTTCTAGACCATCCGTATGAGAGATAATAGTGTATAGGGAAGATACATCAGCAGTTGTAATGATAAAGTCATCTTCCCATTGTAAATCTGAAAGATAATTCAATATATCCCTAGTGTCCTTAAGGTGTGACTTACCCTGTATTACAAGGGGCTGCAGATGATAATCTATATATGCCGATAAATTAGACGTAATGGAATTAGTTTCTGCCACTATTGGCCTTCCAGGGGGATTAGTCGTGCTTTTGTGCACTTTGGGAAGAAGGTACAACACTGGTATCGAAAAATTTTCATTTATCAAATACTGGGCAGCCCCTTCATCAATGGTTCCCAAATTCACGTATTGACTTACCATTTGATCTCATGATTTAAAAATATTATTTGATGGATCACTTTTAAGTTTTACATATGTGACCCCATCCTCAAATTGTCGTAAACCTTCTTTAATATAATTTTCCCTGTCCATAACAACAATCCCTCCCCCCTTATCCACTGGTTTGAGGATAATTTCATGGTTCTCTTGTAAGTTTTTGAGACATTCCCGTTCTTTTTTGTTCAGATTGTTAATTTTATTTGGGACTGCTTTTTTAAGCTGATTAAATTCATCCAAAATACTTTTGTAAAATGTGTCTACGAAACATCCTTTGCTATGGATGGGATAAAAAACAGATTTTCTCTTGAAAGGGGTGACTTGTTTCTCTATCTCTGGTTCTGTGCCATCCTTGAAGAACCTTTTTAATGATAATTTTCGGATGAACTTTTGTAAGTCTACATATAGATTAAAATGATTAATATCATTAGTGGGGCAGAATTTAAGTCCTTTTTTCAGGACATGGGATTCTATCTCATTCAGCACATATTAACTCAGATTAAAAAAATTTATACCCTCAATTTTATCAACTGTATCACTGATAACTCCAGTATCAGTGTCTTGTTCTCCTAATATTACCGGACTAACAACAGATTTCTTATTCTTCCTTTTTAGGATTTTGGAGCGTTTTCCTCCTCTTTTCCCTCTCTTTCTGCCCTTGGGATGTATATTATTGGTGACACTTGATTCAGTTCCCTTTAATGGTATCTCTTTAGGAAGTGTGTCTTCCCCAAAAAATGTTGTTCATCATCATAGTTGGATTGTGTTCTAAATCTCCCCTTGGGTGTATTAGTTACCAATGTATTGTGGCCCACATTTTCAGAATGAAACTTTCTCATGGTAGTTTCATTTTCACGATAACGTGGCCACTGATGTTCTCTTTTTTGTCCATACTCTCTCCCAACTGGTCTACCCCTTTGATTGGTAGCAGAGAATCTATTTGATTCATTTTTTGATTAATTAGAGGAGACCTGTAAGATGTATACTCTGGTTTATAATGGGAGACTTGATCTGATCTTTGGTAACTTCTTTGGAAGCGAGGTCTAATTCTTTGGGGGAGTGGATTGTGATCCCTCCTTATAGGTGGAATGGGGATAACAGTATTTTCTTCTTTTTTCAGAAGACAGGAATAGTTAGGGTGGACACCATCAGATTTTGGAATTAGTCTTTATTTAGCACTTTGTTGTGAAAGTAGTGTAATAATAATGTCCTCAGTTCATCGATAAACAGGTTCGTTGGGTCCTTCGCCAGTTTCTTATAGGAGTCATCACTCAGAAGCCTGTAAGCTTCTTCATACGCGTCTCGTCTAAAATCACTACTCCTCCTCCCTTGTCAGCCTGTTTAAATACCACATCTACATTCTTTTGGAGATTTTTTAAGGCTTCTTTTTCAACATTTTTCAAATTAAATTTTCCCGTGTGTTTTAACTCTTGATCACACAGATCTTGTTTTATGAGGTCATGAAATACATTAATGTGATTGCCTTTTGACTCAAGCGGGAAATAATTAGAATTTTTCTTAAGGCCAGATTTTGATGGCAAGATCTGGTGGACTTCGGTCATCTTTTCTTTATCTTTCTTGTTAAAATGTCTTTTTAACGTCAATGATCTTATGAATTTATTCAAATCGATGAATAACTCAAATTTATTCGTCTGGTTGGAGGGGGCAAATTTAAAACCCTTTCTAGGCAGTGATGCCTCTGCAGCTGTCAGCTGGTGCTTTGATAGATTGAATACAACTCTACTTCCGCGTTCCACGATCTGCACTAGGACTTCAGAACAGGAAATGCGTTCCAGCTAGCTGACAGGAAGCGCGTCTTGCGTGTCAGCACCGCCCAGTGCATAGGAGCGCTTGTAATTGTTATTTAACTGCTATTTTCATAAATATGGCTTGTGATTGTACTGCATGATGTTTTAGTTTTAATTTTAAATTAATCTGGTAGTTTAGCATACTCCGTCACTTCCAGGACTGGAAGTGACGTCAATATGCATTCCATATGCGTTCCAATAGGTTTTTTGTTGTTTATATTCAGACGGGCGAGTTTTGCCCTGTTCTGTTAATAAGATAACGTCTATTCCTAGTTATTATACTCCCTTTCTTCTACTCTATCTTTATAAATAAAGAGTTTTGATGTAATTTTATAATTTCCTGTCACATAATGACAGGAAGTGAGGTCATGATGTTTGTCCCACATGTCTCCACCATCTTAAGTGCCAGAGGTATAAATTCATCTCAATACCTCTGGGACATTATCTCCATGATGAATCTTGCCTTAAAGACGAAACGCGTCGGAGGTTACCCTGGACCCTCTTTTGATGGACAGATAAGCTTTTAATACTAATTGTTTCTTGTACGTGTGATACCTGCTCATTTTCAACCCTGGATATTTCTATGTACTAATTAAATGTGAAAATTTCTTTCTACTACAATACTATTTCCATTAACACCCACTTAGTAGTAAATCGCTATAAGTACATATAGGTTAAAACGGTTGTCTCTTCTCTTTTTCATATCACAGTGAAAGATATTACTGGTCTAAGGACTGAATATTTCCGCTAGAGATAAGTGCTTGTTCCAACTTTTTTAACATCACTAGCTCACTAAACCCCACCTTATGTTTGCACCTTCATTTTCTGGGCATTAATAGGCGCTGATCACTTTCATTTTTAAACACATTTTAACTATTATAACTAGTGACCAGCAGCCACTCATGACAGTGAGGAATGCATGTGAAAATGGTTGTTTTTATCAGAATATTTATTGAATTTTTAAAGATATAATTACAGATCTTATTGGCCTACTTGAGCGCACGCTTATACATTTGACTATATATATATATATATATATATATATATATATATACACACACACACACACACACATTATGGTAAGAACTTACCGTTTATAATGGAATTTCTCATGTGTCCACAGGTATCCATAGGATAACATTGGGATATGCCAGAGCGACAGCGGAAATGGCACCAAATAGTCACAAGCTTTCTGGCCTCCCAGGATGCATCGGGGCTCCTCAATATAATCCCTCCCACCGACTCCGTCAAATCAGTTGTTTTCACAGCAATTTAGGCAGGAGCATCATATAGAACCCTATTCAGGCGATAAGAACACACATGCACACCCTTCCATACAAGAGGGAAGAGGTTTAGTAATTGTAAAGATCCTCAAATCAGGTGCGTCAGGGTGGGATCCCCGTGGATACCTGTGGACATAAGAGAAATTCCGTTATCAACGGTAAATTCTTACCATAACGTATATTTCTCCGGCTGGGTCCACAGGTTATCCACAGGATAACATTGGGATTCCCAAAACCATTTTTAGTGGTGGGAACGCTCCTGATTAGACAGGAGAACCTTTCGCCCGAATTCCGCGTCATGAGAGGCAAAAGTATCCAAGGCATAATGTCTAATGAAAGTGTTAATGGAAGATCTTGTGGCTGCCTTACAAATCTGTTCTGCTGAAGCACCATGTTGTGCTGCCCATGAAGGACCTACCTTACGTGTAGAGTGCGCAGAGACATTAGCCGGAGCAGGGAGATCAGCATGAGAATATGCTTCTGTTTACTAGCAGGCCATCCTCTTTTGTGAAATCCGTAGAGAAAGAAGAGAGAATCTGTGTTTCTGATGGCACTAGTACGATCTACGTAGCTTCTTAATGCACGGACTACGTCCAGCGACGCTTCTCCCGCAGAAAGTCCTGATACCTGAAAAGCCGGGACTACAATCTCGTCATTAAGGTGAAACTTTGAGACCACCTTCGGAGGATACCCAGATCTAGTTCTGAGACCTGCTTTATCTGGATAAAAGATCAGAAAAGGAGACTTACACGACAGCACTCCTAAATCTGACACTCTTCTAGCCAACACCATCGTCAGCAGAAAGAGAACTTTAGCCGTCAACCATTTAAGATCTGCTCTCTTAAGTGGTTCAAACGGAGCCCCCTGAAGGATCTCAAGATCCAGATTCAAATCCCAGGGAACTGCAGAAGGAACAAATGGAGGTTGAATGTGCAACACTCCCTGAAAGAAAGTACGCACATCCTGTAGGTTAGCAATCTTTTTCTGAAACCATAGTTAATGCTGATACCTGAACTCTCAAGGAAGCTACTTTTAACCCCTTATCCAATCCTGCTTGAAGGAAATCTAAAATCCTGGATACTCTAAAAGATCTTGGATCCATACTTCTTTCACTACACCAATGAATATAGACTTGCCATATTCGATGATAAATACGAGCTGAAGAAGGTTTTCTTGCTCTAAGCATAGTTTGAATTACTTGTGAAAATCCTCTTGACTTTAGGATAGAGGTCTCAACAGCAACGCCGTCAAAGACAGATGATCCAGGTGGCTGTGATAACAAGGACCCTGCATTAGTAGATCTAAACGTTGAGGAAGCAGTATTGGAGCTTCCATGGACATCCTTAGTAGGTCTGTGTACCAATGCCTTCTGGGCCAAGCTGGAGCTATTAGAATTATAGCCCCCTTTGCTTGCTTTATTTTCCTCGCCACCCTGGGTAACAGGGAGATTGGAGGAAACAGATATGCAAGATGAAATTCCCATTTCTCTGACAGTGCGTCTACAAGGATCGCCCGGGGATCCTTTGTTCTTGACCCGTATATCGGAACTTTGTTGTTCAGATGGGACGCCATGAGATCTAACTCTGGCAGACCCCATCTGTTTGCTAGAGTCTGAAATACTTCCGGGTGTAACACCCATTCGGTTTCCTGAATGGTGTGTCGACTGAGAAAGTCCGCTTCCCAGTTCAGCACTCCTGGAACAAACACAACGGACAATGCCGGAAGATGGAGTTCTGCCCATCTTAGTATGTGAGTTACTTTGTCCATCAACCTTTTGCTGTGAGTTCCTCCCTGATGATTGAGGTACGCTACTGCTGTTGCATTGTCTGAGCGGATCTGGACTGGTCTTCCTTGCAGAATGTCCTTTGCCTGAACCAGAGCTATATGGCCCCTATTTCCAAGAGATTTATTGGCAGGCAACTTTCCTTTATGGTCCATTTTCCCTGGAACCAGAAACTTTCGAACACCGCTCCCCAGCCCTGGCATCTGTTGTCAGGACTAGCCAATCTGTTATCCAAAAGGGTTTCCCCTTGTCTAGATGGTCCGTCTGTAGCCACCAAGTTAGTGACCTTTTTACGTTTATTGGAAGCTTTATCATCTGTCTTTTTATTGTCTGATGCCTTCCGTTCCATTTGGTCAGAATGAGGTGCTATAGAGGTCTGGAGTGGAATTGTGCATATTCCACCATGTCGAATGTTGACACCATAAGACCCATCAGTCGCATCGCAGCATGGACTGATATTGTCTGACTGTGCAACAACTCTTGAGTCATTACTTGCACCTTGTATATCTTTTTCCAAGGTAAAATTATTCTTTGTAGACTTGAATCCAATATGGCCCCCAAATGAACCATCCGTTGTGATGGACTCAGAGATGACTTTTCCCAATTTATGAGCCACCCGTGTCTTTGCAGACAGACTATTGTCTGTTGGAAATGGCTCAATAGTAATTCCTGGGATTGTGCCAGGATTAAAAGATCGTAGAGGTATGGAAAAATTCTTATCCCCTGCTTGCGGAGATATGCTGCCATAACCACCATAATCTTGGTAAATACCCTGGGGGATGGCAAACCTGAGGTAACACTGATGGGATCGCACTATGGGCACATGCAGGTAAGCATCCTGTATATCTAGAGATACCATGTAATCTCCTGGTTTCATGGCCAAAACTATGGAGCGTAACGTCTCCATGTGGAACTTTGGAACCCAAATGTATTTGTTTAACATTTTGAGATTGAGAATTGGTCGGAATGACCCATTTGGCTTCGGAATCAAAAATAGATTGGAGTAAAAACCCTGTCCCCGTTGTGTGTGGGGAACTGGGATAATTACCCCAGACTGAAGCAATTTCTGAACTGCTTCTTGCAGGGCGTTGGCCTTTGACTCTATACGAGATGGGCTGGTGCAAAAAAACCTTTGAGGAGGCTGCCTCTTGAAAGGGAAACCATAACCGAGAGATACCACCTTCTGCACCCAAGCATCTGTCGTCGACTGCGGCCATATGTGTGCAAAGTGAAGGAGTCGTCCCCCAACCCTGGAATCCTCCAGCCGGAGGCCCGCACCCTCAGACTGATGGCTTCTGTTCCGGATTGGAAGCTGGCTGTCTATTAGCCCATTGCTTCCTACCCCTAGCTGATTTATTGAACTGGGGTTGCTTAGCTTCATCTTTCCCTTTTGCTCTGTCTTGCCATCAAAAAGGCCGAAATTTCAAACCCCTAGGCTTAGGGTTATAACTAGCCGGAAACCTGACCTTCTTGGATTCAGCTTCCGATTCTAGAATATCTGTCAATTGTAAATAATCAGTTTTTACAAAAACTACACTCTCTGTGACTGAAAATCACCTATATAGATATAGAAGTGATATCAATCTGACCACAACCTGAGCACCTGAATTGAGGTTCAGAAACAATACTGAAAAACGTATAAAAGTCAGCAATCACACTAGCAGTCAGTCACATGTTAAATATTAGACATTGTCATATGAGAATATAATCAACCACAAAAATATTTCTCCAGTATGTAGAAGTACAATTACTGCATTTCTGTTTTTAAACAGCAGAAAATAGGATTTTAATACCTACCGGTAAATCCTTTTCTCCTAGTCCGTAGAGGATGCTGGGGACTCCAAAAGGACATGGGGGTATAGACGGGATCCGCAGGAGCTTGGGCACACTAAAAAGACTTTGACTGGGTGTGAACTGGCTCCTCACTCTATGCCCCTCCCCCAGACCTCAGTTATAGGAACTGTGCCCAGGAGAGACGGACATTTCTAGGAAAGGATTTTTGTTAACTAAGGGCGATAAACATACCAGCCCACACCACAAACATACCATACAACCGGAGTAGCATGAAACCAGAGGACAGTATGAACTAACAACAGCAACAAGCTGAACATAACTGATACACAAACCACGTGTAACCATAAGTAACCAGTATCAATACAACTGCAAGGAACAGTCCGCACTGGGATAAGCGCTCAGCATCCTCTACGGACTAGGAGAAAAGGATTTACCGGTAGGTATTAAAATCCTATTTTCTCTTACGTCCTAGAGGATGCTGGGGACTCCAAAAGGATCATGGGGTCTATACCAAAGCTCAAGACAGGGCGGGAGAGTGCGGACGACTCTGCAGCACCGATTGAGCAAACATGAGGTCTTCATCAGCCAGGGTATCAAACTTATAGTACTTAGCAAAAGTGTTTGAACCCGACCATGTAGCTGCTCGGCAAAGTTGAAGTGCCGAGACCCCTCGGGCAACCGCCCAAGATGAGCCCACCTTCCTGGTAAAATGGGCCTTTACTGACTTTGGTACCGGTAGTCCAGCCGAAGAATGAGCTTGCTGAATTGTATTACAAATCCTGCGTGCAATAGTCTGCTTAGAAGCAGGATTTCCAATCTTGTTGGAAGCATACAGGACAAACAGAGCCTCTGTCTTCCTAGTAAGAGCCGTTCTAGCGACATAAATTTTCAAAGCTCTTACAAGAGATTTTGGGAACGCTACAGCATCTGTAGCCACAGGTACCACAATAGGCTGGTTTATGTGAAACGAAGAAACCACCTTCGGCAGAAATTGTTGACGCGTCCTCAATTCTGCTCTATCCGAATGAAATATCAAATATGGGCTAATGTGAGTCTAAGGCGACCAAGTCGGACACTCATCTGGCAGACGCCAGAGCCAAAAGCATGACCAGTTTCCAAGTGAGAAACTTCAACTCAACCTTACGCAAAGGCTCAAACCAGTTAGACATAAGAAACTGCAACACCACTTCAAGATTCCACGGCGCCACGGGTGGCACAAATGGAGGATGGATATGCAGCACTCCCTTCACGAAAGTCTGAACCTCAGGAAGGACGGCCAATTCCTTTTGAAAGACAACAGATAAAGCCAAAATCTGCACTTTGATGGAACCCAATTTCAAGCCCGCATCCACGCCTGCCTGCAAAAAATGGAGGAAGCGACCCAAGTGAAACTCCTCCGCAGGAGCTGCTTTGGTTTCACACCACGACACATATTTTCTCCAAATACGGTGATAATGTTTCACCATGAACTCCTTCCTAGCCTTAAGGAGAGTGGGGATGACTTCCCCGGGAATACCCTTCCGAGCTAAAATCTGGCGTTCAACTTCCACGCCGTCAAACGCAGCTGCGGTAAGTCCGGAAAGAGGCAGGGCCCCTGCAGTAACAGGTCCTCACTTAGAGGAAGCGGCCAGGGATCTTCCACTAGTAATTCCTGAAGATCCGGATACCAGGCCGTCCGCGGCCAATCTGGAACAACGAGTATTGCCTGGACCCTTGTTCATCTTCTGATCCTCAGCACCTTTGGAATGAGAGGAAGCGGAGGGAACACATATACCGACTGAAACACCCACGGAGTTACCAGGGCGTCCACTGCACAGACTTGGGGGTCCCTTGACCTGGAACAATACCTCGGAAGCTTCTTGTTGAGGCGAGACGCCATCATGTTTATCTGAGGAATTCCCCAACGCCTTGCCACTTCTGCAAATACCTCTTGATGAAGAGCCCACTCTCCTGGATGGAGATCGTGTCTGCTGAGGAAATCTGCTAACCAGTTGTCCACGCCCGGGAGGAAAACTGCTGACAGAGCGCTCACATGCTGTTCCGCCCAGCATAGAATTCTTGTGGCTTCCGCCATTGCCACCCTGCTCCTTTTTCCGCCTTGGCGGTTTACGTACGCCACTGCTGTGATGTTGTCCGACTGGATCAGGACAGGGAGACCCTGAAGAATGTTCTTTGCTTGCAGGAGGCCATTGTAAATGGCTCTTAACTCGAGAACATTTATGTGGAGAGAAGATTCCTGGCTTGACCATTTTCCCAGGAAACTTCTTCCCTGCGCGACTGCGCCCCAGCCTCTGAGACTTGCATCTGTGGTCAGCAGGACCCAGTCCTGGATTCCGAAATGGCGTCCCTCTAGGAGGTTAGAGCTTTGCAGCCACCACAGAAGAGAGATCCTGGCCCTGGAAGATAGACTTATTTTCCGGTGCATGTGTAGGTGAGACCCGGACCATTTGTCCAGCAGGTCCCACTGAAACACCCTGGCATGAAACCTGCCAAACGGAATGGCCTCGTAAGCCGCCACCATCTTCCCTAGCACTCAAGTGCATTGATGAATCGACACTCTTGTCGGTCTCAAAAGCTCCTTTACCATGGTCTGAATTTCCAGAGCTTTGTCCTCCGGAAGAAACACTCTCTGAAGCTTCGTGTCCAGGATAATGCCCAGGAAGGGCAGTCGAGTCGTCGGAAGTAACTGAGACTTTGGCAAATTTAAAATCCAACAGTGATGTTGCAGAACTGTCAGGGAGAGTTCCACATTCTTTAACAATTGTTCCTTTGACCTCGCCTTTATCAGGAGATTGTCCAAGTACGGGATAATTGTGACCCCTCGCTTGCGAAGGAGTACCATCATTTCTGCCATAACCTTGGTGAAAACCCTTGGGCCGTGGAAAGCCCAAACGGCAATGTATGAATTTGGTAATGACAATCCTGCACTGCAAATCTCAGGAAGGCCTGATGCGGAGGATAAATCGGGACGTGTAAGTAGGCATCCTTTATGTCGACTGACGCCATAAAATCCCCCCCTTCTAGGCTAGAGATCACAGCTCGAAGAGATTCCATCTTGAACTTGAAAGTTTTCAAGTATGGATTGAGGGATTTTAGGTTCAAAATCGGTCTGACCGAACCGTCCGGCTTCGGTATGACAAAGAGGCTCGAATAGAACCCTTCCACCCGTTGGGACAGGGGAATGGGAACAATGACCCTTTGTTGACACAACTTTTGTATCGCAGCATTTACCACTTCTCTTTCTGGAAGAGAAACTGGCAAGGCCGATATGAAAAAGCGGCGGGGGGGGGGGGGTGGTCTCCTGAAACTCCAACTTGTGCCCTTGGGACACTATGTCTACGACCCAAGGATCCAGGGCTGGTTGAACCCAGACCTGACTGAAGATCCGGAGACGGCCCCCCACCGGCACGGACTCCCGCAGGGGAGCCCCAGCGTCATGCGGTGGACTTGGTAGAGGCGGGGGAGGACTTTTGGTCCTGGGTGCCTGATCCTGCAAGCGACTTCTTTCTCCTTCCTCTACCCTTAGAAGTGAGGAAGGACGAGCCTTTACCTTGTTTATATTTATTAGGTCGAAAGGACTGCATCTGTTGATGGGGTGCCTTTTTCTGTTGTGTGGGAACATAAGGAAGAAAAAATGACTTACCCGCAGTAGCGGGTAGACACCAGGTCAGCCAGACCGTCACCAAACAAGACACTACCTTTGAAGGGGAGAGCTTCCATATTTTTCTTGGAGTCGGCATCAGCATTCCATTGATGGATCCACAGCGCCCTCCTAGCCGAGACCGCCATGGCATTGGCTCTTGATCCCAAGAGGTCAACATCTCTCGCCGCATCCTTTAGGTAATCAGCAGCGTCCTTGATATAACCAAGAGTCAAGAGAATATTATCTTTATCAAGGGTATCCATATCAGAAGCTAAATTATCAGCCCATTTAGCAATAGCACTACTCACCCATACCGACGCCACAGCAGGTCTGAGCAATGCACCAGTATTAACGAAAATGGCCTTCAAAGACGTCTCCAGCTTGCGGTCCGCCGGATCCCTGAGAGCAGCCGTGTCAGGGGACGGAAGCGCCACCCGTTTGGACAAACGGGATAGAGCCTTGTAAACATTCGGAGACGACTCCCATTTTTCCCTGTCATCAGAGGGGAAAGGAAATGCCATAAAAATTCTCTTGGGAATCTGCCACCTCTTGTCTGGCGACTCCCAAGCTTTTTCACAAAAAGCATTCATTTCATGAGAGGGGGGGAAAGTTCACCTCAGGTTTTTTCACTTTAAATAGGCAAATCCTTGTTTCCTGAACAGCAGGTTCATCAGAGATTCGCAAAACATCTTTAATAGCCACAATCATGCACTGAATACTCTTAACTACCCTAGGGTGTAAAATAGCCTCATTAAAATCGACATCGGAATCAGAGTCCGTGTCGGCATCTGTATCTACCATCTGGGTAAATGAACGTTTTTGTGACCCTGAGGGGGTCTGCACTTGAGTCAAAGCATCCTCCATGGATTTTCTCCATATCTGTGTCCGAGAATCAGATATATCCAACCTCTTAGACAAACAAAGCAACATTAGCATTAAGTGTACTCAACATAGCAACCCAATCAGTAGTCGACTGTGTCGACAGAGCCATTCCCAGCTCCTTTTCTGCGCCAGTAACTTCCTCCGGGGAGTAACACTCAGCCTCAGACATGCCGACACACACACTGGCCAATAAAGGTGACAGCTTACAGGGAAGCCTGGAGAGAGAAAAACAGAGGAAGTATGCCAGCTCACACCCCAGCGCTCATATATTACACCACAACAATATATGTCCAGCGCTGTACTAATAATAATAATAAAAGCAACAAAACATTTGTGCCCCCCTCCCCGTTTTGCTCCTTTTAAGTGTGAGGAGCTTGGAGGTCCGGGCCAGCGTTCTCTGCAGCGTCCGCGGAGAGAAGAAAATGGCGCTGGTGAGCTGTGTGGCTAAGCCCCGCCCCTTCCCGGCACGCTTCAGTCCCGCCTGAATTTGAATTTTTTATATTGGCGGGGGTCTGATATACGGTTCCCGGGCACCGAATATGTCATTTACCAGTTCAAAAACACCTCAGTAACTGCTGCCCAGGGCGCCCCCCCCCAGCGCCCTGCACCCTGTGAGTGCCGTTAGAGGTATGTGTGGGAGCATGGAGCGCAGCGCTACCGCTGCGCTGTACCTCGTTACTGAAGTCTTCTGCCATCACTGAAGTCTTCGGATCTTCTAATACTCACCCGGCTTCGGTCTTCTGGCTTCTGTGAGGGGGTGTCGGCGCGGCCCCGGGAACAAGCAGCTAGGGCGAACCAAGTGATCGAACCCTCTGAAGCTAATGGTGTCCAGTAGCCTAAGAAGCAGCGCCCTTAACTAAGCAGAAGTAGGTCTGACTTCTCACCCCTCACTCCCACAAAGCAGGGAGCCTGCTGTAGCCAGCAGGTCTCCCTGAAAATAAAAAACCTAACAAAAGTCTTTCTAGAGAAACTCAGTAGAGATCCCCTAGTGTATGTCCAGTCACTCCTGGGCACAAAGTCTAACTGAGGTCTGGGGGAGGGGCATAGAGGGAGGAGCCAGTTCACACCCAGTCAAAGTCTTTTTAGTGTGCCTAAGCTCCTGCGGATCCCGTCTATACCCCATGGTCCTTTTGGAGTACCCAGCATCCTCTAGGACGTAAGAGAAAACAACAGTACTGTACAGGCCTCATATGCATTGTGTACCAGAATTAACTATTCATACTAACAAGTAGATAGAATCTTAGTACTATATAACACTTACTCAGTAGAGTGGGATACAGGGTCTCACCCCACTTCCAGGATCGATCAATACGCTCGAAAGACGCTGAGTGGATGCAGACGCTACTAGTGTACACTGCCGCTCCGGTAACTGATAAGAGACACAGACGCTCACTAACGGACACAGACGCTCAGTGAACGATGAGTGTATGCAGACACTCCTGTCTGCGACCCGGTCTCGGTGGCAACTCTAGTGTACACAACCGCAGCGGCCTAAGCTGCGACCGAGTACCCTCGTGGTAGCGTCTGAGACGGAAGTGAGGTCATCAGTTCATGGACGGGAGACGCACGGAAAACCAGTATTATGGTAAGAACTTACCTTTGTTAAAACTCTTTCTGCGAGGTACACTGGGCTCCACAAGGCACCTACCCTGACGCACTTAGCTTCTTTGGGTCGATATGGCATTAGCCGCTAACACTTCTCTTGTTGTGAGAGTGTGGTGTATGTGGCTACTAACCGTTGTCGTCTCTTTTCCTGCTACTGCATTGGGCTGGTTAACTAAAAACGGAGCTCCGGTGCAGGGAGGCGGGGTTATAGAGGAGGCGGCGCTATGCATTCTGGGAACAGTCAAAGCTTTTGAGCCTGTTGGTGCCTCGGATCAAGATCCTACTCTACACCCTATGTCTTTCCCTAGTTTCAGCGTCTTTCGAGCGTATTGATCGATCCTGGAAGTGGGGTGAGACCCTGTATCCCACTCTACTGAGTGTTATATAGTGCGTCAGGGTAGGTGCCTTGTGGAGCCCAGTGTACCTCGCAGAAAGAGTTTTGACAAAGGTAAGTTCTTACCATAAAACTCGTTTTCTGCTGCGGGGTACACTGGGCTCCACAAGGAAAGACATAGGGGATGTCCTAAAGCAGTTCCTTATGGGAGGGGACGCACTAGCGGGCACAAGAACCCGGTGTCCAAAGGCAGTATCAAAGGCATAGAACCTTATGAACGTGTTCACAGAGGACCACGTAGCCGCCTTGCACAATTGTTCAAGGGTCGCACCACGGCGGGCCGCCCAAGAAGGTCCAACAGACCGTGTAGAATGGGCCGTAATGTGAGCAGGAGCTGATAGACCAGCCCTCACATAAGCATGTGCAATCACCATTCTAATCCATCTGGCCAAAGTTTGCTTGTGAGCAAGCCAGCCCCGTTTGTAAAATCCAAACAGCACAAAGAGAGAATAAGATTTCGTAATAGAAGCAGTTCTCTTCACATAGATACGGAGAGCCCGTACCACATCCAAAGACCGCTCTTTGGGAGACAAATCATGAGAAACAAGTGCCGGAACCACAATCTACTGGTTAAGGTAGAACGAAGAAACCACTTTAGGTAAATATCCGGGACGAGTCCTAAGAACCGCCCGGTCATGGTGAAATATCATATATATGGGGAACTACAAGACAAGGCACCCAAATCCGACACTCTTCTAGCTGAAGCAATAGCCAGCAGAAACACCACCTTAAGGGAAAGCCACTTAAGATCAGCTGAACCAAGAGGTTCAAACGGAGATTCTTGTAACGCCTCCAAAACCACCGACAAGTCCCAAGGAGCCACAGGTGGGACATAGGGAGGTTAGATACGCAACACACCCTGAGTAAAGGTATGCACATCAGGTAAGGTTGCAATCTTTCTCTGTAACCACACAGACAAGGTAGATATTTGAACCTTGAGGGAGGCCAGACGCAGGCCTAAGTCCAGGCCCTGCTGAAGAAAGGCCCCCGGCTTGGCTATACTAAACTTGGAAGCGTCATAATGGTTAGATGTGCACAAAACAAAGTAAGAATGCCAGACCCTATAGTAAATCTGAGCAGAAGCCGGTTTCCGGGCCCGCAACATAGTTTGAATGATCGCCTCAGAAAACCCTTTAGCCCTCAAGACGGAAGCTTCAAGAGCCACGCCGTCAAAGACAGCCGGGCTAGGTCCTGGTAGACACAGGGGCCCTGAACGAGGAGGTCTGGGCGTTGTGGAAGTAGAAGTGGACGCTCTGACAATAGGCCCTGCAGGTCTGAGAACCAGTGCCGTCTGGGCCACGCTGGAGCTATTAGAAGCAGGATTCCTCTTTCTTGCTTGAACTTCCGAATTACCCTGGGCAGGAGTGACACCGGAGGGAACACATATGGCAGCCGAAACCTCCATGGCACCGCCAGCGCATCCACGAATGCTGCTTGAGGATCCCTTGCTCCGAACCTTGTGATTGTGTCGAGACGCCATCAGATCTACGTCTGGAAGGCCCCACTTTTCCACTAGGAGTTGAAACACTTCTGGATGGAGGCCCCACTCTCCGGCGTGTACGTCCTGACGACTGAGAAAGTCCGCTTCCCAATTCAGGACTCCCGGAATGAATATTGCCGGTAGATGGCGTTCCGCCCAATGTTGAATCCGTGAGACTTCCTTCATTGCCAAACGGCTTCGAGTGCCGCCTTGATGATTTATGTAAGCCACTGTGGTGGCGTTGTCCGACTGTACTTGAACAGGACGGTTCTGAATTAAATGCTGGGCCAGGTTCAACACATTGAAGACCGCCCGCAATTCCAGAATGTTGATCGAGAGGAGAGATTCCTCCTTGGTCCACCGACCCTGAAGGGAGTGTTGCTCCAGCACCATGCCCCAACCTCTTAGACTGGCATCTGTCATCAACAGGACCCAGTCGGATATCCAGAAGGAACGGCCATTGCAATCAATGGTCCTGGAGCCACCAGTGCAGCGACAGACGGACCTCCAGAGTCAATGAGATCATGTGAGACCTGATCCGGTGAGGCAGGCCGTCCCACTTGGCTAGGATCAGCCTCTGGAGGGGGCGAGAATGGAATTGAGCATACTCCACCATGTCGAATGCTGACACCATGAGGCCCAGCACCTGCATCACCGAATGTATCGACACCTGCGAACGAGAAAGGAAGCAACGAATCCTGTCCTGAAGCTTCAGGACTTTCTCCTGAGACAAGAACAACCGCTGGTTGTGAGTGTCCAATATCGCTCCCAGGTGCACCATGCTCTGAGCAGTGTCGAAGTCAAAAATATTACATAAAAATAAGAATTTACTTACCGATAATTCTATTTCTCGTAGTCCGTAGTGGATGCTGGGAACTCCGTAAGGACCATGGGGAATAGCGGCTCCGCAGAGACTGGGCACAAAAGTAAAAGCTTTAGGACTACCCGGTGTGCACTGGCTCCTCCCCCTATGACCCTCCTCCAAGCCTCAGTTAGGATACTGTGCCCGGACGAGCGTACACAATAAGGAAGGATTTTTGAATCCCGGGTAAGACTCATACCAGCCACACCAATCACACCGTACAACTTGTGATCTGAACCCAGTTAACAGTATGATAACAGAGGAGCCTCTAGGAAGATGGCTCACTACAACAATAACCCGATTTAGTTAACAATAACTATGTACAAGTATTGCAGACAATCCGCACTTGGGATGGGCGCCCAGCATCCACTACGGACTACGAGAAATAGAATTATCGGTAAGTAAATTCTTATTTTCTCTGACGTCCTAGTGGATGCTGGGAACTCCGTAAGGACCATGGGGATTATACCAAAGCTCCCAAACGGGCGGGAGAGTGCGGATGACTCTGCAGCACCGAATGAGAGAACTCCAGGTCTTCCTCAGCCAGGGTATCAAATTTGTAGAAATTTGCAAACGTGTTTGCCCCTGACTAAGTAGCTGCTCGGCAAAGTTTTAAAGCCGAGACCCCTCGGGCAGCCGCCCAAGATGAGCCCACCTTCCTTGTGGAATGGGCATTTACTGATTTTGGCTGTGGCAGGCCTGCCACAGTATGTGCAAGCTGAATTGTACTACAAATTCAACGAGCAATAGTCTGCTTAGAAGCAGGAGCACCCAGCTTGTTGGGTGCATACAGGATATTTTCAGGGCCCTGACAACATCTAGCAACTTGGAGTCCTCCAAGTCCCTAGTAGCCGCAGGCACCACAATAGGTTGGTTCAGGTGAAACGCTGACACCACCTTAGGGAGAAACTGAGGGCGAGTCCTCAATTCCGCCCTGTCCGAATGGAAAATCAGATAGGGACTTTTGCAAGATAAAGCCGCCAATTCTGACGCGCGCCTGGCCGAAGCCAGGGCCAACAGCATGGCCACTTTCCATGTGAGATATTTTAAATCCACAGATTTAAGTGGTTCAAACCAATGTGATTTGAGGAACCCCAAAACTACATTGAGATCCCAAGGTGCCACTGGAGGCACAAAAGGAGGCTGTATATGCAGCACTCCCTTGACAACGTCTGGACTTCAGGAACTGAAGTCAGTTCTTTCTGGAAGAAAATCTCCAGGGCCGAAATTTGAACCTTAATGGACCCCAATTTGAGGCCCATAGACACTCCTGTTTGCAGGAAATGCAGGAATCGACCCAGTTGAAATTCCTCCGTTGGGGCCTTCCTGGCCTCACACCACGCAACATATTTTCGCCAAATGCGGTGATAATGTTTTGTGGTTACATCCTTCCTGGCTTTGATCAGGGTAGGGATGACTTCCTCAGGAATGCCTTTTTCCTTTAAGATCCGGCGTTCAACCGCCATGCCGTCAAACGCAGCCGCGGTAAGTCTTGAAACAGACAGGGTCCTTGCTGGAGTAGGTCCCTTCTTAGAGGCAGAGGCCACGGGTCCTCTGTGAGCATCTCTTGAAGTTCCGGGTACCAAGTCCTTCTTGGCCAATCCGGAGCCACGAGTATAGTTCTTACTCCTCTCCGTCTTATAATTCTCAGTACCTTGGGTATGAGAGGCAGAGGAGGGAACACATACACCGACTGGTACACCCACGGTGTTACCAGAGCGTCCACAGCTATTGCCTGAGGGTCCCTTGACCTGGCGTAATACCTGTCCAGTTTTTTGTTGAGGCGGGACGCCATCATGTCCACCCTTGGTTTTTCCCAACGGTTCCCAATCATGTGGAAGACTTCTGGATGAAGTCCCCACTCTCCCGGGTGGAGGTCGTGTCCACTCCCGGAATGAACACTGCTGACAGTGCTATTACATGATTTTCCGCCCAGCGAAGAATCCTTGCAGCTTCTGCCATTGCCCTCCTGCTTCTTGTGCCGCCCTGTCTGTTTACGTGGGCGACTGCCGTGATGTTGTCCGAGTGGATCAGCACCGGCTGACCCTGAAGCAGAGGTCTTGTTTGGCTTAGAGCATTGTAAATGGCCCTTAACTCCAGAAAATTTATGTGAAGTGATGTCTCCAGGCTTGACCCCAAGCCCTGGAAATTTCTTCCCTGTGTGACTGCTCCCCAGCCTCGCAGGCTGGCATCCGTGGTCACCAGGACCCAGTCCTGAATGCCGAATCTGCGGCCCTTTAGAAGATGAGCACTCTGCAACCACCACAGGAGAGACACCCTTGTCCTTGGGGACAGGGTTATCCGCTGATGCATCTGAAGATGCGATCCGGACCATTTGTCCCGCAGGTCCCACTGGAATGTTCTTGCGTGGAATCTGCCAAATGGGATTGCTTCGTAGGAAGCCACCATTTTTCCCAGGACCCTTGTGCATTGATGCACTGAGACTTGGCCTGGTTTTAGGAGGTTTCTGACTAGCTCGGATAACTCCCCGGCTTTCTCCTCCGGGAGAAACACCTTTTTCTGGACTGTGTCCAGGATCATCCCTAGGAATAGAAGACGAGTCGTCGGGATCAGCTGCGATTTTGGGATATTGAGAATCCAACCGTGCTGCCGCAGCACTACTTGCGATAGTGCTAACCCGACTACCAACTGTTCCCTGGATCTCGCCCTTATCAGGAGATCGTCCAAGTAAGGGATAATTTAAAACTCCTTTCCTTCGGAGGAGTATCATCATTTTGGCCATTACTTTGGTAAAGACCCGGGGTGCCGTGGACAATCCAAACGGCAGCGTCTGAAACTGATAGTGGCAGTTCTGTACCACAAACCTGAGGTACCCTTGATGAGAAGGGTAAATTGGGACATGACCAGAGACATCATATAATCCCCTTCTTCCAGGTTCGCGATCACTGCTCTGAGTGACTCCATCTTGAATTTGAACCTCTGTATGTAAGTGTTCAAATATTTTAAATGTAAAATAGGTCTCACCGAGCAGTCCGGCTTCGGTATACCAACAGCGTGGAATAATACCCCTTTCCCTGTTGCAGGAGAGGTACCTTGATTATCACCTGCTGAGAATACAGCTTGTGAATGGCTTCCAATACCGCCTCCCTGTCGGAGGGAGATGTCGGTAAAGCAGACTTTAGGAAACGGCGAGGGGGAGACGTCTCGAATTCCAATTTGTACCCCTGAGATACCACCTGAAGGATCCAGGGGTCCACTTGTGAGTGAGCCCACTGCGCTCTGAAATTCTTGAGACGGGCCCCCACCGTGCCTGAGTCCGCTTGTAAAGCCCCAGCGTCATGCTGAGGACTTGGCAGAAGCGGGAGAGGGCTTCTGTTCCTGGGAACTGGCTGTCTGCTGCAGCCTTTTTCCTCTTCCTCTGCCACGGGGCAGAAAAGAGGAGCCTTTTGCCCGCTTGCCCTTATGGGGCCAAAAGGACTGCGCCTGATAATACGGCGTCTTCTTATGTTGAGAGGCTACCTGGGGTAAAAATGTGGATTTCCCAGCCGTTGCCGTGGCCACCAGGTCTGATAGACCTACCCCAAATAACTCCTCCCCTTTATAAGGCAATACTTCCATATGCCTTTTGGAATCCGCATCACCTGACCACTGCCTCGTCCATAACCCTCTTCTGGCAGAAATGGACAGCGCACTTACTCTTGATGCCAGTCGGCAAATATCCCTCTGTGCATCACGCATATATAAAAATGCATCTTTTAAATGCAATATAGTCAGTAATATACTGTCCCTATCCAAGGTATCAATATTTTCAGTCAGGGAATCCGACCAAGCCACCCCAGCACTGCACATCCAGGCTGAGGCGATTGCTGGTCGCAGTATAACACCAGTATGTGTGTATATACATTTTAGGATATTCTCCTGCTTTCTGTCAGCAGGTTCCTTAAGGGCGGCCGTATCAGGAGACGGTAGTGCCACCTGTTTTGACAAGCGTGTGAGCGCTTTATCCACCCTAGGGGGTGTTTCCCAACGTGCCCTATCCTCTGGCGGGAAAGGGTATGATGCCAATAACTTTTTAGGAATTATCAGTTTTTTATCGGGGGAAACCCACGCTTCATCACACACTTCATTTAATTCATCAGATTCATTAAAAACTACGGGTAGTTTTTTCTCACCAAACATAATACCCTTTTTAGTGGTACTTGTAATCTCAGAAATGTGTAAAACATCTTTCATTGCCTCAATCATGTAACGTGTGGCCCTACTGGAAGTCACATTCGTCTCTTCACCGTCGACACTGGAGTCAGTATCCGTGTCGGCATCTGTATCTGCCATCTGAGGTAACGGGCGCTTTAGAGCCCCTGATGGCCTTTGAGACGCCCCGACAGGCCCAAGCTGAGTAGCCGGCTGTCTCATGTCATCAACTGTCTTTTGTAAAGAGCTGACACTGTCACGTAAGTCCTTCCATAAGCCCATCCACTCAGGTGTCGACCCCCTAGGGGGTGACATCACCATTACAGGCAATTGCTCCGCCTCCACATCAGTTTCCTCCTCATACATGTCGACACAAACGTACCGACACACAGCACACACACAGGGAATGCTCTAATAGAGGACAGGACCCCACTAGCCCTTTGGGGAGACAGAGGGAGAGTATGCCAGCACACACCAGAGCGCTATATATAGACAGGAATACCACTATATAACGTGCTTTTCCCTTTATAGCTGCTGTTATTATCAAAACTGCGCCAAATTAGTGCCCCCCCCTCTCTTTTTTACCCTTTTCTGTAGTGCAGGACTGCAGGGGAGAGTCAGGGAGACGTCCTTCCAGCGGAGCTGTGATGGAAAATGGCGCCCGTGTGCTGAGGAGATAGGCTCCGCCCCCTTCTCGGCGGCCTTTTCTCCCGCTTTTTGCTGTATTCTGGCAGGGGTTAAAATACATCCATATAGCCCCGGGGGTTATATGTGGTGTATTTTCGCCAGCCAAGGTGTTTACATTGCTGCTCAGGGCGCCCCCCCCCTAGCGCCCTGCACCCTCAGTGACCGGAGTGTGAAGTGTGCCTGAGGAGCAATGGCGCACAGCTGCAGTGCTGTGCGCTACCTTGTTGAAGACTGATGTCTTCTGCCGCCGATTTTTCCGGACCTCTTCTTGCTTCTGGCTCTGTAAGGGGTCCGGCGGCGCGGCTCTGGGACCGGACTCCGAGGCTGGGCCTGTGTTCGGTCCCTCTGGAGCTAATGGTGTCCAGTAGCCTAAGAAGCCCAAGCTGGCTGCAAGCAGGCAGGTTCGCTTCTTCTCCCCTTAGTCCCTCGATGCAATGAGCCTGTTGCCAGCAGGTCTCACTGAAAATAAAAAACCTAAAACTAAACTTTCACTAAGAAGCTCAGGAGAGCCCCTAGTGTGCACCCTTCTCGGCCGGGCACAAAAATCTAACTGAGGCTTGGAGGAGGGTCATAGGGGGAGGAGCCAGTGCACACCGGGTAGTCCTAAAGCTTTTACTTTTGTGCCCAGTCTCCTGCGGAGCCGCTATTCCCCATGGTCCTTACGGAGTTCCCAGCATCCACTAGGACGTCAGAGAAAAGAACAAACTACACACATATGAGCCGCTATACTTGCAAATACGCGCAGCGAGCACAGCCATATATGGTAACACACGCATTTACACGGACATGCCACAGAGATGGATTCGACACTTATTTCATGCAGTACATAATTATAATAATTTCAAGCGCCAGACATCGTGATGATTTAAAATTATATAATGAAGTAATGTCATGTATGTGTATTATTTGAATGAAGCAAGATAGACCTGTCATATTTACTATTAAAGCAACCAGATTAATGTGTAGATTCACTTGATACTTGTCATTAAGTTATAGGACATTGCAACAAATAGTTATGATTAAATGTATAAAAGCTAAAATCACTTTTATTAGAACAATAGATATTCCAAACAGGTAGTGGACAGGAAGCTCAGGCCAGCCCCTTTGGACATCCCCAAGGCTGAACCTGATTAGCATATACAAAGAGACTAGTGACTCATCATGAATGAGTAAGTTCCCTCCCCAAAAAACTAGAAAACACATTGCTGATCACACAGGAGCTCAGTTCCTGTTTTGGTCTCAGCGTAAGATGGAGTCCCAGCACGATTTTAGAGAGAGAGAGAGAGAGAGAGAGAGAGAGACATAAGCATTGAGGGAATGGTATTGTATTGCTGGCCTGTAACTGTATGTAACTGTATGAGTTGTAACTATAGGTATACTGTACATTGTAATATATTGAATCCATATCCTTTTTTTTTTAATATATTCTTTATTTTGGTTTTACAGAAAAAGTAAGGACGTTACCAAGAGTACAACAAGTCGTACAATATAGAAACACATGGGTCAATAGACCGGTAAAATATAAAACATCCAAAATCTACACAAAAAACAAGACAAAGGTTAGAGCGAGGAAATGGGAATAAAATCAGGGAAGGGGAATGAGCGAGCTAATCACTCTTAACTAGATATAAGTTTGGGTTCCATACAGCGAGGCGGGCTACACAGATAAGCGGCATCATGCTGAGTCTAGCGGGATCTGGTCTTTGTAGGTAGACGTAGATTTAAATTCCATCCAAGAAAACCACGTGGCGACATAATCGGCATGTGAGTCAAGGACTGAATGAAAAATATCCTCCATTGATCTATAAAAGTCTATCCGCTGGAACCATTCCCATATTCGAGGGGGGGGGCCGGAGACTTCCAATGGACCGGTACCACCGCTCTCGCTGCGTTATTGAGGTGTTTGAGAAGGGAGTGTTTGTACTTTGCCAGCGGAATTGTAGTGTGGGAGAGCAACCAGAAGTCAATTCCAGTAGGAGCCTGAAACCCCAGGATCTTGGAGGAGATTTGAATTATCTGGCCCCAAAAGGTAGCGATCAGGGGACAGTCCCACCATATATGAATAAGGGTGCCACACTCCCTTCCACATCTCCGACACAAGGGGGACACTGAGGGAAAGAACTTATGTAAAAGGGAGGGACAGCGATATCATCTAGTAAGCAGTTTATACTGTGTTTAAATAACTTCTAAGCTTGTAGAGCAACGGGACATAACTTCACAGTGTTTCTTCCAGTTAATATGTATCCCTCTAGGTGTGAGATCTGCATCCCATTTCGCGCAGAAAGCGGGGTCACCGGGGAAACGACCATGTAGCAATATCTTATAGATACCTGATACAACATGTGAGGGTTCAGAGGATTGGGAGCACATTGCTTCAAAAGGGGTAAGACTACCAGTCAATGCAGCAGCTGTCCTGTGAGACAAAATAAAATGGCGAGTTTGGAGATAGAACCAGAAGTCAGTCGCAGGAATATCAGTTCCCTCCCTAAGGTCATTAAAAGCTTTGATCTTCCCCCCAGAGAGCAAATGTGTTATTCTATTCAAACCTGCCCTGCTCCACCTAGCGGCCACACCACCACCCATACCCGGTCCAAACAGCGGGTTGTCGAGGAGCGGGAGAAGCAGGGAAGTTGATGAGGAAAGACCCATTTTAAATCTGTGTTCTCCACAGAGCCAAGGTGGGTCCAACCGTCAGATGTGAGGAGCGGCCAATGGTTCCAAGCCAGGGTACTACCTGTAAATGTAGACCCGAGGACCGTTTCTCCAAGTCAACCCACTGTTTAGAGCCGGCGCCAGATCGTGACCAATCCAGAACCCTATTCAAAATTGTAGCCTGATATTATGACAAAACCATGGGCAGCTGTTGGCCCCCCTGAGCCTTCCTTAAGAATAAGTAGCAATGTTTAAACCTGGGTTTTCTGCCACCCCAAACAAAGTGGCTGATAGCTTTGTGTGCACTTACCAAAAACTGATGGGGGAGCTTTAAGGGGATAGTTTGGAAAAGATAAAGTAGCCGTGGCAGGATATTCATTTTCACAATGTTCATACGGCCTAGCCAGGAGAACTTCTATTGGAGCCACTGCGACATTTCCTTACACAGCTTGCGCAATAAAGGAAGGTGGTTTAGAGTGACCGTGGCCGAGAGGGAGGAGGGGATCAGAATGCCTAAGTATTTAATGTGTGAGGGGTGCCAGGCAAAAGGGAATGCAGTCTTTAGGGACGAAACTAAATCCGTGGTGAGAGAGATACTAAGGGCCGTCGATTTAGCATAGTTAATCTTGAAATTGGACAATGCTCCAAAGCGTGCAAATTCTTTCATAAGACCAGACAGGGATATAGCAGGGTTTGTAACGACCACCAAAAGGTCGTCCGCGAATATTGCAAGTTTATGTTAATTTCCGTCCACCCTCAGGCCAGTGACATCAGGGTTCTGCCGAATGGCTCTAGCCAGAGCCTCCATGCAGATAACATATATCAATGGCGACAGCGGGCATCCCTGTCTAGTCCCATTAGAGATGGCTATCGGGTCAGAAAGTATTCCATTTACCTGCACTTGCGCCGAGGGTGCTCGATATAGCGCCAAGATTTTTTGCAAGAACACCTCTCCCAGGCCCAGCCGACGCTGCGTCCTTTCCATAAAGACCCAGTCGATGCGGTCAAAGGCTTTCTCAGCATCTATGGAGAGAAGCATCATGGGAACTTTAGCGGAGTTCGCATGAGCTATCAAGTCAATCACTCGTATAGTGTTGTCTCTTGCTTCTCTACCTCGAACGAAACCAACCTGATACGGGTGTATCACTGTTGGCAGCAACAGACACAGGCGGTTTGCTAAGAGTTTAGCATACAATTTAATATAAACGTTAAGGAGGGAGATTGGCCTATAACTAGATGGCAATGATAGGTCTTTTCCATCCTTAGGGATGACCGTGACATGAGCCCCCAAGGACTGGTTCGAGAAGGGGGCCTGCGGAGAGACAGAATTGCATGCGCGGAGCAAGAGAGGGAGAAGTTTATCTTGAAATTGTTAGGCGCAACTAGGGACGCCGAGCGTGCTGAGCCGCCGGGTCCCTAGCGATGCTAGGACGCCGTGCGCGGAGCCGCCTGCTCCCTAGCAACGCTAGGACACCGGGCGCGCCGAGCCGCCAGGACCCTAGCAACGGGGACGCCACGGGCGGACCGCGTTCCCCGTTGCAGGGTCAATCAAGTTAATTATAGACACATGTTTTCAGGTCGTGCAGCCAGGCAGCTGCACGACATTTATGTTAATCAGGCTCTGAAACCCTGATTGGAGGATGCAAGGTTTTAAGCCTTCCTAGTGCCTCACACAGACGCCGGTTATAGCTTCTTGCGTGCTGCTTTGGTTTGTTGAACGTCTGTTTCAGTTCTGCTGTGTCCGGTCATTCCTGTCCTCAGAGTTTCTGAATCTTGGTGTTTGTCATCTCATCCCAAGGAGTCCTCTGGTCCTCATTTACCCGCAACAGTCACTAGAGGATCTCGTGTGGTTTTCGTGAGTGGCGGCTCTGCCGCATGCTGCGGCCTAGGCTGCTTTATTTTGTATTCTGTTTTGGAGCATTTGCGGAGGTTTCTGCTTCCACAGTCCTCTCCGGAACTCGGCGGTGCCGGGTAGGAGAGTGGACAAGTGGGTATTTTGGTTGTCCTTTTCCCTGGCGGTTTTCCGCACATACTCTAGTTTTAGGTTAGTTTGTAGCCCCTGGCCTTGTTGTTTAGTTAGAGGGCCCTTGTTATCACCCTGTCTCGGATTTCTCTTTGTCTCCCATTAAGACTTGAGGGGGCATCGGAGTTGGGCAGACGTAATCCGCCCTTCAAACGCGGCTGCCATGGGCTCAAGCAACCATAGTCTCGCAAGAGAATTCTGACAGCACGGGTGAGACAACGGAGATAGGGCGCCAGGGCCTATTCCCGTTCCCACTCTCATTCCCAGCATTACGTTCCAGTACTCGGGTCCTTGCTATAAGATCTCCCCAGACCAGAGTATTGGAATCATAACATTATAACCGGCCCCAAAACTTAAAATTAAAGGGGGTTTAATTTTTTCTCATTCTGTTTTTGTGAGAGTTTATCGGCCTCATGAATCCGACAGGCTTAGGACCAAATCCCGGTCAGCTCTTAGTCAACCAGATGCAAGAACTAACTCAGATGGTTCAGGATCTTTCTCTTCGGGTGAGATCGCAGGAAGATCTTTTGCGAGCCTCCCCGAGGGTAGTCCCAGAACCAAAGATGCATTTACCCGACCGTTTTTCCGGTGACAGAAAGGATTTTTTTAATTTTAAAGAAGCTTGTAAACTATATTTTCGTTTGAGACCTGCATCCTCTGGTACTGAATCCCAGCGTGTGGGGATTATTATTTCATTACTCCAGGGGGATCCTCAGACCTGAGCGTTTGGTTTAAAAGCTGAGGATCCTGCGTTGCTATCTGTAGACGCCTTTTATAAGTCATTAGGGCTCTTGTATGATGACCCAGAGAGAGAGAGGCGTCAGCTGAGAGTCATCTGCGCGCTCTCAAACAAGGTAGAAATCCAGCGGAGGTTTATTGTACCGAGTTTTGCCGTTGGTCGAACGACTGTGGCTGGAATGACCCGGCCCTGCGCAGTCAGTTTCGCATCGGTTTATCTGATTTCATTAAAGACAGTCTCCTCCAGTACCCCGCTCCTGAGACTCTCGATAAACTCATGGAGTTTGCTATAAAAATTGATCGTCGTCTCCGAGAGCGGAGGGCTGAAAGAGGAATAACTGTAAGGCCTAGTCCTTGTGTTTATACCTTCCCAGAGGACGTCGAGGAGCCCATGCAGATGGGTCTCTCCCGGCTGTCTCCTGAGGAAAGAACCAGAAGACAAAATTCCGGTCTTTGTTTATACTGTGGTGGTAAGGGACATTTTGCTCGTAACTGCCCGAACAAGTCGGGAAACGCTCTGACCAGGTGAATTGTGAGGGGGTTCACTTAGGTCTGCAGCTTATCTCCTCAAACAACTCTCTATTAGTCCCTGTTAAGGTTTCCTTTGGCAGCCTCAGTTCATTGGTGTCGGCCTTTGTCGACAGTGGAGCTGCAGGAAACTTTATGGATTTAACTTGGGCTAAGGCCTTAGGTATTCCACATTTACCGTTGGATAGATGTATCACCATGCACGGCTTAGATGGGGGTCCGCTTTCCAACGGGGTAATTACTCACCGTACACCTCCAGTAGTACTTACAGTAGGAGCCTTACATTCTGAAGATATAGAATTCTACTTTACACATTGCCCGGCAGTTCCTGTAGTTTTGGGTCACCCTTGGCTTGCCTTTCATAATCCCACCATTGATTGGCGGTCCGGGAAGATTTCCCAATGGGGTTCTTTTTGTGCTGAAGAATGTATTTCTTATCCAGTCAGGGTTGCAGCAGTCGTCCCAGAGCTCATTCCTGTGGAATACCAGGATTTTGCCGATGTGTTCTCCAAAGGCAATGCGGACATTCTGCCTCCCCATCGGTCCTATGATTGTGCAATTGAACTTGTTCCAGGTGCCACTTTGCCTAAGGGGAGATTATATGCCTTGTCGGGGCCAGAAACCACGGCCATGAATAATTATATTCAGGAAAGCCTTAAGAAGGGATTTATTAGACCATCAAAATCTCCCTTAAGTGCTGGTTTTTTCTTTGTGGAGAAAAAAGATGGCTCGCTTAGACCATGCATTGATTTTAGGGCACTGAATAAGATCTCTGTTAAAAACACCTATCCTTTGCCGTTAATTTCTGTACTCTTTGATCAGTTACGTTCCGCCGTGATTTTCTCTAAAATTGACCTTAGGGGAGCTTACAACCTCATCCGAATTAAATCTGGGGATGAGTGGAAGACGGCTTTCAGCACTCAGTCGGGTCACTATGAATACCTGGTGATGCCGTTCGGCCTGTCAAATGCTCCGGCGGTTTTTCAAGACCTCATTAACGATGTTCTCCGTGACTTCCTTGGGAAATTCGTGGTCGTTTATTTGGACGACATCTTGATATATTCTGAGTCGATGGAACAACATGTTACCCAGGTGCGTCTGGTTCTTCAAAAGTTACTTGAGAATCATTTATATGCCAAGCTGGAGAAGTGTGATTTTCACATCACAGAGGTATCTTTTTTAGGGTACATAATTTCTCCCCAGGGATTTTCCATGGAACCGAAGAAGCTCCAGGCCATCCTTAATTGGGCGCAACCCACTAATTTAAAAGCAATTCAGCGCTTTTTAGGGTTTGCAAATTATTATAGGCGGTTCATTCATACTTTTTCTGACCTGGTCGCTCCCATAGTAGCTCTGACTAAAAAAGGAGCGGATCCCTCCAATTGGTCGCATGAAGCTGAGTTGTCCTTCCGGGCCTTGAAACAAGCCTTTGTCTCGGCTCCTGTCCTCAGACATCCTAATCCAGAACTGCCCTTTATTGTGGAGGTTGATGCCTCAGAGGTTGGAGTGGGGGCTATTCTTTCTCAGGAAGATCAGAAGTCTCTGGAGTTACATCCTTGTGCCTTCATGTCCAGGAAATTCTCCTCCGCTGAATCCAACTATGACGTTGGTAATCGGGAGTTACTGGCAGTAAAATGGGCTTTCGAGGAATGGAGGCATTGGCTGGAGGGAGCTAGACATACTATTTCAGTTTTTACTGACCATAAAAACCTGCAATATATTGAATCAGCTAAACGGCTTAATGCTTGGCAGGCACGTTGGGCATTATTTTTTACTCGTTTCAGGTTTATAATCACCTTCAGGCCTGGTTCCAAGAATACGAAAGCTGATGCCCTGTCACGTAGCTTTCTTCCGGTTCACAATAGCAATCCTGTTGTTACCCCCATAGTTCCATCTTCAGTCATTCGGGCAGGCCTCACACAGGATTTATTTACTCAGTTAAACCAGCTTCAACACCAAGCTCCTAGCTTTACTCCTGCTGGTCATCTTTATGTCCCTGAATTTTTGAGAGGCACTGTTTTAACTGAGTTTCATGACAACAAAGTCTCAGGGCATTCGGGTATCACTAAGACCTTAGAGTTAGTCTCTCGCTCAGTGTGGTGGCCTAGTCTTTCTAAAGACGTTAAGGAATTTGTCCATTCCTGTCAGGTTTGTGCACAGCATAAGGTTCCTCATTCGTTGCCTATCGGGCAACTTATGCCTTTAACTGTTCCTCTCAGGCCATGGTCTCATATTTCCATGGATTTCGTGGTTGACCTTCCCCTTTCAGCCGGTTTCCGAGTCATTTGGGTGGTAGTGGACCGTTTTAGTAAAATGGCTCATTTTATTGCTCTTCCCCGATTGCCTTCTGCTCAAGGGTTGGCAGTTTTGTTCCTCCGCCATGTGTTCAGGCTTCATGGTTTGCCCACTGATATCGTTTCTGATCGGGGTCCACAATTCAATTCACGATTCTGGAAACGTTTTTGTGCCTCATTGAAAATGAAACTGTCTTTAACATCTGGTTACCACCCACAGTCTAACGGGCAAACCGAACAAGTCAACCAGTCATTAAAACAGTATTTACGTTTGTATTCGGCCAAACTCCAGAATGATTGGTCCGAGTTTCTCCCTTTGGCTGAATTTTCTTATAATAACTCTTGTCATTCCTCCACCAAAGAGTCTCCATTCTTTTCTGTTTTTGGTTTTCACCCTAGAGCCAATTCTTTTTTTCATCATTCTCCAGTCTCCTCGTTGACCTTAACCTCCCATCTCAGAGCAATTTGGAGAAAAGTGCACTGTGCTCTCAGAAAAGCGGCCTTCCGAGAAAAGAAATTTTCTGATAGGCTCTGACGTCCTTGCACTTTTAAGGTGGGAGATAAGGTGTGGTTGTCAACTCGCAACATCAAGCTTCGACAATCCTCGGCTAGACTGGGACCCAAATTTATTGGACCGTTTCTTATCATTAAGAAGGTCAACCCAGTTGCCTTTCGGATACGTTTACCAAGATCTCTCAGAATTGGAAATACCTTTCACTGTTCCCTGTTGAAACAATATGTTTCTTCCAGTAGATTTCCTCGGAGGACCTCTCAGGGAAGATCTCCAGTGGATGTACAGGGACAACAGGAGTTCTTGGTAGAGAAGGTTCTTGATACTAAAGTGTCCCGGGGCCGGCTTTATTTTTTGGTTCACTGGAAAGGCTATGGTCCGGAGGAAAGGTCTTGGGTCCTGGATAAGGATCTTCATGCCCCCAAACTCAAGAGATTATTTTTTTTGGAATTTCCCCAGAAACCTGGCTTTAGGGGTTCATTGACCCCTCCTCAAGGGGGGGGGGGGGGGTACTGTTAGGCGCCGCGGTCCGGGTTCTCTTCGCGGCCCGGCGCCTAGCAACTAGGGACGCCGAGCGCGCTGAGCCGCCGGGTCCCTAGCGACGCTAGGACGCCGTGCGTGCTGAGCCGCCGGCTCCCTAGCAACGCTAGGACGCCGGGCGCGCCGAGCCGCCAGGACCCTAGCAACGGGGACGCCACGGGCGGACCGCGTTCCCCGGTGCAGGGTCAATCAAGTTAATTATAGACACTTTTCTGGTCGTGCAACCAGGCAGCTGCACGACATTTATGTTAATCAGGCTCTGAAACTCTGATTGGAGGATGCAAGGTTTTAAGCCTTCCCAGTGCCTCACACAGACGCCGGTTATAGCTTCCTGCATGCTGCTTTGGTTTGCTGAACGTCTGTTCCAGTTCTGCTGTGTCCGGTCATTCCTGTCCTCAGAGTTTCTGAATCTTGGTGTATGTTATCTCATCCCAAGGAGTCTTCTGGTCCTCATTTACCCGCAACAGTCACTAGAGGATCTCGTGTGGTTTTCGTGAGTGGCGGCTCTGCCGCGTGCTGCGTCCTAGGCCGCTTTATTTTGTATTCTGTTTTGGAGCATTTGCGGAGGTTTCCGCTTCCACAGTCCTCTCCGGAACTCGGCGGTGCCGAGTAGGAGAGTGGACAAGTGGGTATTTTGGTTGTCCTTTTCCCTGGCGGTTTTCCGCACATACTCTAGTTTTAGGTTAGTTTGTAGCCCCTGGCCTTGTTGTTTAGTTAGAGGGCCCCTTGTTATCACCCTGTCTCGGATTTCTCTTTGTCTCCCATTAAGACCTGAGGGGGCATCGGAGTTGGGCAGACCTAATCCGCCCTTCAAACGCGGCTGCCATGGGCTCAAGCAACCATA
Organism: Pseudophryne corroboree; assembly: GCF_028390025.1. NCBI lineage: Eukaryota > Metazoa > Chordata > Amphibia > Anura > Myobatrachidae > Pseudophryne > Pseudophryne corroboree. The sequence continues at coordinate 146,495,367 of NC_086446.1, read as the reverse complement.
GTCTCGCAAGAGAATTCTGACAGCACGGGCGAGACAACGGAGATAGGACGCCAGGGGCTATTCCCGTTCCCACTCTCATTCCCAGCATTACGTTCCAGTACTCGGGTCCTTGCTATAAGATCTCCCCAGACCAGAGCATTGGAATCATAACAGAAATGTTTTGTAATAAGATATGGGAAAGCCGTCGGTGGCCCGGGCTTTTTCCAGACGGGGAGGACTTCAGAGCGGACAGCAATTCGTCGGCTGTAAAAGGGTCGTCAAGGGCCTCAATTATAACTGGGGAGAGGGACGGGAATTTAATCTCTTCCAGGTAATCCTCCACTGCCTTCCCATGTAATGACTGCTCACAATGGGAGCTCTGTGACGCCAAATTATAGAGTTTCGTATAGTACGCATGAAAGATCTCAGCCATCTTACCGTCAGAAGCATGGGGCACACCAGAGGAGTCCCTAATCTCTCTAATATAAGTCAGGGATCTTTGGGCACGAAGAGCACGGGCAAGAAGTTTCCCGGGTTTGTTACCCCATCTATGGAACTTGTGTCGACAGCAGCGGAATGCCCTACGGGTGCCTTCATTCAGCAAGTTATTAAGAGAAGATCGAGTGTCTTGCAGCTCTGCTAACACGTCTGAGTTTAGTGTGGATTTATGAATGAGTTCCAGCCTTTTAATTTTAGCAAGTAGAGCTTCCCGACATTCATTTTTTTGTTTCTTAAGGAGCGAGCCCAGTTGAATACATTTGCCCCTAATCACACATTTATGGGCTTCCCACACCGTCACTGGGGAGACTTCATCAGTCATATTAAGAGCTATATAATCCTCAATAGCACTGTCTAATTGGGCCCGACAGTCTGGATCTCTGAGAAAATGCTCGTTAAAGTGCCAATGCCACTGGCGCGGGGGGGGGGGGCGCAAAGACAGGGTAACAGTAGTTGGGGCATGGTCAGAGCCGACTATTTGACCTATTGTGGCATCTACAAGAAAATCGAGGGAGTTATGGTCTACAAAGAGATAGTCAATATGGGTGTAACAATTGTGTGGGTGAGAATAAAATGTGTAGTCCCTATCTTTGGGATGGAGCAGGCGCCAGGTGTCCATTAACTGAAAATCATGTAAAAATGACTTAAAGCGTCTAACGTCATTCAATGAGGATCTAGGTGCTCCAGTTGAAGTATCTAGAAGAGGCTCCAATGCCCAGTTAAGGTCGCCACCTATCACTAATACCCCCGCCAGAGATTGCTCTATCAGCTCCAAAGCCTCCCTCAAAACAGATCTGACCCTGATTAGGGAGATAAAGGTTAACAAATGTAAAAATTTGGTCAGCGATGGTAGCCTTCACCATCAGGCCCCTCCCATCTCCAATAGGGATTTCTACTACGTCATGTAGTCTAATATGTTTAGCAAACAAAAGTGCAACCCCCTTGGCCTTAGCCCAGAGAAATCATTATAATACCCCTGCGGGAAATGACGGGAGTGCAGCTGAATCCATATCCTTTTAATAAAAAATATATACATCAATGAGCTTTGGAACTCAGATAATGTGTGGGTGTATTGTTTTCTCTTATGGGATGCAGTGTTTTGCGATGTACAGCGCACTTTTATCGTATATGGTAATAAGATGCGCCTGGCGTCAGCAATATATATTAGAGCGGGCATTTTAAATATTTGTGAGAAAGCAATTTGGCATTCACAGATGGGGGCTGGTCCGCGATATCAGGGTCTTAATGATGCACTGTACATTACAAACGCGGCTGTAATCGACTGACTCCGATGAACGCATCGCGACGCTGATGAAAATAACATCCACGTGTATTGTTGTGATATCAGTAAGCCAATGATATGAAATTTCAAGGGACAATGCATTTCTCATAATATTTAAGATGCTAAAATTTATTTTTATTAGAGATGAGCGGGTTCGGTTTTACTCGATTTTACTGGGTTCTAAACACGGCATCTTATTGGCTATCCAAAACACGTGACATCCGTGAACCAATAAGATGCCGTTTTGAGAACCGAGTAGAACCGAGTAAAACCGAACCCGCTCATCACTAATTTTTATTGTTGCAAAACAAAGTTCAAATAAGTCCTATTGTGTTTGATTCAGATTGGATTGTTTATCTGTTAAGTAGGGTTAAAAGTACATTTAAAAGTTGCTGCATAGCCTTGATACAGGGTTTTTTTTAACTCAGGGCTAAAATAACTTCTGGTGCTTGTATAATGTGTGATTTCTTTGTGACAAAGGAAGCCGCATGGTCTGTCCTCCATTTTGGACTAACCACATGGCCTGTCCACCATTTTGTGTAAACCTCATGGATGTGGAATGGGGAGGAGCAGTGGCCATTTTAGGAAATTCATTTTCTAAATAGCTGATTTTCAGTCTGCTCAGAATAATCAGTTACCTTAGTCACATCAAGCACAATTTATGAGTTACCAATGCATTTATTTAACCCATGCCATAGTCAATTACAAATAGTTTCAATTGGGCCTAGTGAGAGTAAATGGTAAGATAAATGCTTGGCTTGGGGTAAGAAATTGCACACACATAGAAAAAGGAAAGAACGGGTTTGTTTGTTTTTTCCTCTTTTTCCTTCCAAGACTTGTAGAATCTGCTTGCTATAGGATAGCAATTGAAATAGCAAATTATAGGATATCAAATTAACCTGTGTAACTGTTTTTTTTTTTTTAGCAGTGGAAAAGCAAATAGCTTTGATATGCAAATAAGAGGTAAGGTGTCTCATAGGAGACCAGTGAATGGTACATATATATAATATTATTATAATAATTATGTGTACATTTATATCAGTGTATGTTCTGCAAGATAGCTATCCAATCTGAATCATATCATTTAAATAATTGATTATTGCTACAGTCATTATAGATCTGTGTGAAATAGGATACATTTGTTGCTATATAGGTACATTTGAAATAACAGTATTTTAAGGAAGTAAGTGTAAAGACACAAACGCAGGTCTGCATAAAAGTTTATACAGAACAAGTTGTGTCTAGTGGGCAATAGTAATTAGTAATGTTCACATTTATAGAGCTGTGTGATTTGTTTTATTGCGGACGCAGGGTTTTGTACTCGTGTCTCAGACAAAGTAAAGGACTGCGCAAGCAGCGTGAGACACGCACGGTCGCGTGTTAAGCAAAGTGCGTAAGAATGCGGGAGCTAAGTACAAATTACACAATAGTGTCGTTTAGTTCAAAGGTGGGATAGTAGACATTTAATACAATAGCACATAACTATCAGATTTCAAAAGCAGGTTACTCTAAATTTAGTTTAAAAACTGTATTGCCTCTGGGGTAAAGCTGCCTATCTGAATGAATGGGAATTTTCTGTACAGAAAAAAACAAAGTGTATTTGAGTGAGCGGATATTGAACCCAGGGAATTCGGGATCCCGTAGTGTGGTAGTAAGTGGAGGCTTGGCGGCGTGAGGCGGCTGACTCACGTTAGTATAAGGTTTAATACGCAAATCGTGAGATTTGCAGAGGAGCGTAATAGGGAATTGTGCATTGTGTAGTATTGAAGTAAAAAGGTTTTTTGTTACGCTCCGAGCGGAGGGTCACAGTTTGTACATTGACCCATGGTTGTACGGCAGATAGGTAACAAGTACCTATACGCTGTGCGATTGGACCGCGCGTTTATGGTTTACGAGCTTTTGCGTAAAATCGCGGTATCATTAGCGCTGTATAGAGCATATGCAAGCGTGATTTGTGTATAAAAAAAAGTGTATAGGGAGTTTTCGCTGGTCTCTCTCAGGAAAATCTCCCGCAGCAGATATTTACTGGAAAAGGTAAGTCACTCCTAACACTTCCAGTATATAGAAACCAATAGGGCCTCACTGGGTACGCGGTGTTCACTATTGGAGTGAGTCGTGGTACTCCGCGGAGAACAAGCGAGTGAAAGCGCTAGGTGTCTTTCACCGTCTATTTGCGGTGTGCATTGGGGATTGCGTTTATTGGCAGAAAGTCCGCGATGGGATCCGATTGCACAAGCAGTGGGCGTTTGGTAGCTAGGGTTCAGGCTGAAGAAGAGTTGGGACTGAGAAGGTCAGACTCGGGACCGAGAAGGTCAGAATTGCGACCAAGAGGGTCAGCAAGGTTTATTATGTGTGAAAAGTATGGTTCACACACGGAGGCTTTTTGCAATGAATGGTTATGTATGACTGACAAAGATAGGGTACCATTCCCTAGGGGGGGAAGCTTTGAACCAGACGTATTGCAGAACTTAAGGATAAGGATATGTCTGATAAAATCCAGAAAACAAAGGGTCAGACATACAAATTGTTTAAATCTGTGGCAACAAGAGGGGTTGGTGAGTTTGATCCTAAGGTATTGCAGGTGGTATGTCTAACCAAAGTCATATAAGACAAGAATGGAAATATAAGAACTGTTTGAACTTGTAGCAACAATAAGCAAGAAGGAAGGAAAAAAAAAAGAATGCAAGTACACCGCCATATGTAGATGTGGAAGCAGTTACGGCCAGCATAGAAACTATAGAAAATAATAAAAATATGAAAAATATGACTGTAACCTATATATGTACTAATGAATGTTGAAGTTTTATTTAGGAGGAGAAGGTGACCTGATTGTTTTCAGCCATTTCTTATGCACCCAGAGGAGTATCCAACCGGTAAAAGAAGAGCAGTAGCCTGTGGGGGAAGTGGCTGAGACCAGTGGAACAGGTAAGTATGGTATCATTCGTGTACATATATAGTAAAACCCAAAAATAAAACAAAAAAATCAAGAAAGTAACGTCAGAAATGGAGAAAAACCTGTCCGCGCATTAGTATTTGCCAGTAGGAAAGCGGACAGAGATAAGGTAACCCCCGGGTATTTCTTTCAGTTACCATATAAGAAGTATTCATTCCTAGTAATGCCCCTAGTAAAGATGAGCTCGGAAATGTTTGTTGGACAATGTAATACGGGATGAGAAGGATTGAATGAATACTTCGCATGACCTAGAAGCTTGTTAAACTTTTTTTTTTTTTTTTTGGTCTCTTGCAGTAATAGAAAACTCTCCATCTGGATAAGACCACTGGTAAACACTAATTCGGCAAATGGGAGGTGGCTGTCTCTGTGCAAATGGACGGGCTCAATAAGGCATTGAGTGTCAGGGTGCAGACTTCTTTGCAAAATTGGAAAGGGGTCACAGTAGCTAATCTTAGATAGTGTGCTATTGAACATCACAAGAAGAGTGCTAGGCGCAGAGAACAACAGGTGGAGAGGTTGAGGACGGTAAGTATACTGGCACATACAGGAAAGACCCATCAGTCCAAACCCCAGATCCCTAATGGTCAATAATATGTTACACTTGTAGGAAGGAAGGGCATTTTGCCAGAGATTGTAGGAGTAGTAGGACACATAGTCAATATAGATCCCCTAGACAGAAAACACAAGCCACATTATTAAACACATAGACGGGACCAAGGGACATATAGTAAGGAATCATAAGCCATATAGAAAACACAGATTCGGCTAATGGGAAGAACAAAATAAATGCAATATTACCCTTTGACAATACTTGCTGGGTTTAAGATGGGGCTTCTAAACTTTTGCTTCTTTTTCCTAGCAGAAATGGCCCCTGATTAACTTAATTTTGTTAAATATGATATACATATACTATGCTCCTGCTCAGGAAGTACAACGTATGTTAGACACCCACGAAGACTAATGTCGCATTCTACTGTTCTAGATGCATGTCCATCACAGGTAGAGAAAATTATCTCACAGATACCGGGTTCCCTATGAACTTAGGATGGACAGGACACTGGATTGATGGCTGGGATAGGCCCAATAGCGATACGACAAACACAGAATTTTTTTTAAGGGGAGTAGACCAAGTAGAGAATCACTTCCCCGTAGTGCCCAATCCAGTTGTCAAATTTTTTATAAAATCTTCTTCACCTCTGCAAACTCATCTGTCACCAACCTCTATTCTGTTTCTCTAGTTTCCTCTTCATCTTTTGCGTTCACACAGGGTGGTACAATACATGGACCCAAGTACAGTTCAAACTCCACATGCCTAGGTCCTTCAGAGTTCTGCCCGAACCCAATATATCTCAACAGCACGATAACACCAGTATTACTGCAGTGTGCCTTGTCATGCACAAAGGGTGGAGAATGGGAATACTGGTGAAGGGAAATTTTGTATAGACACTGATATGCCTGTTGGTGAATGGCAAACCTGACATTTTCTTTTTCATTTTCTTCTTCCTTCTCTCCTCTAGAGATGTTTCTTTTATTTTTTTGAGTTATGCTCATGGTACTCTCATTGCAAACACATGATAGTTAAATTAAAATGAAAAAGATTGTGTTCCCTACAGGAAAAGGCAGTCTGGAGGACAAAGGGGTATGGCCAGGAGTCCTCAGGACTGTGGACAGGTGGACACGGTAAGCCAGCAGCCCCCAGAGCATACCTTCCAAGTCTAGCTGAGGTGGAACATGGTCTGAGTCATCTAGGCAAAGAGGGTATGTGCAGGCTGATGAGAGCCTACTGGTGTGCGCCAGGATTCTACTCTCATGCAGGTAAGAGAGCAATGACCTGTCTTGCTTGCTTGAGGAAGAATATTGGTAAAGCAATACCAACAGAGCCATCCCATATCCCTCCTGCAGACGGATCTTTTCAGGAAATACAAATCGACTTTGTACATTTAACACCCTTTAGGAATTATTGTTATGTATTGGTGTGCACTGATGTTTTCTCAAACTGGGTAGAGGCATTTCCTGCCGCCACGGATGCTGCTGTGTTTACCGCAAAGAAAAAATTGTGCAGAAATTTGTGTGTAGATAATGGTACCCCTAGAAATAGGAGTATAGCTTGAAATTGTACTATTGTGATCATAGATACTGCCACTAGTATTATGTAGCTTCGGAACCACTCCCAGATCTTCACTTAACGAATCACCCTCTTCAAAATTTGTTTGTGTTTTGGTTTTGGTATTTGTGGTTTTTTGGGTTGTTTTTGGAAGACAACCTCATGTCATGATTGATCCGCACAATGATCAGAAATACACCAATAAGGTGACAGTACAGTACCTTATTGAGATGAGCCAGCATTTGAGAACTTGACAAAAGAACTTGAAACTGTTGATTGCTGGTATGCCAAATACTAATTATCTTGATTGTGAACCAAGAGACTGTGTGATTGTTCTTACGCTCAGGTTGTCTAATAGACAGGTGGGAAGGACCATAGCAAGTTTTGTTGACAGCACTATCCCAGTGAAAGTAGCTGAGAGAGAAACTTGGGTCCACGATTCCCATTGCAGGAAAGTCGGTAGTTCGGAAGGAACTCGTAAATGGAGTGAGATCGCAAAAGTATCACCAGAGACTCTGTTCCGTGAAGACTGAGAGGCGGCACTGTTGAACACTACCTGAGCGTACTAAAGGATTGCAGAAAGACCAGTCATTGTAATTGATTTGTTATGAACAAGAGTTGTTTTGTTCTATTTCTCTTTTCTCTCTTTCCCACTGACAAACATTTTTTTTTCAGGATATTCTATTTTTGCAAGGTTTTTTTTTTATGAGGAGTCGAGTGTGGGACTGGAACTGGTTCTGGAGGAAGGAGTGATTTCCTTATAGGATCCCAGGATTAGCCGATCAGTTTGTTAAAGTCAGAGAAAATCAAAGGTCTAGTAGTTATGGAGTTCAGAGGTGATCTCCCCGAATTCCGAAGGTTTCAGAAAATGATAGGAATATGTAGATCATGAAAATTTAACATGTCACTGTCACGATTTGTTTGTGTCTTCTTCATCTACCCAGCAGAACCTCAATTGAATCCAAACATCAGTGTACAAAGACGTAGGTACATGTATGTGTGAAATGTTCGATGCAAATCAGACATTATAGGCCAAAGCACTGTCCCAGCATACTCTATAGGTTGAATGTTGTCCCACACCCAACCAGTGGTCCCGTGACCGCCGAGTGCATATAGAGGATGTCTCGTCCTCCTCCCTGTCTTCCCCAAATATAGTTAAGTGTCTGATTTGCTAAATGCATACATACTTGTGTCTAGGTCACGGATTATTGTATGAAATATTTTTTTATCTTATGTTAATAATTGATGGCAGTTATTGTTTGCTGCCAAAGGGTGGACTGTCGAAGTAAAAAATATTACATAAAAAGAACATACAAACTACACACATATGAGTCGCTATACTTGCAAATACGCGCAGCGAGCACAGCAATATATGGTAACACACGCATTTACACGGACATGCCACAGAGATGGATTTGACACTTATTTCATGCAGTACATAATTATAATAATATCAAGCGCCAGACATCATGATGATTTAAAATTATATAATGAAGTAATGTCATGTATGTGTATTATTTGAATGAAGCAAGATAGACCTGTCATATTTACTATTAAAGCAACCAGATTAATGTGTAGACTCATTTGATACTTGTTATTAAGTTATAGGACATTGCAACAAATAGTTATGATTAAATGTATAAAAGCTAAAATCACTTTTATTAGAACAATAGATATTCCAAACAGGTAGTGGACAGGAAGCTCAGGCCAGCCCCTTTGGACGTCCCCAAGGCTGAACCTGATTAGCATATACAAATAGACTAGTGACTCATCATGAATGAGTAAGTTCCCTCCCTCAAAAACTAGATAACACATTGCTGATCACACAGGAGCTCAGTTCCTGTTTTGGTCTCAGCGTAAGATGGAGTCCCAGCATGATTTTAGAGAGAGAGACATAAGCATTGAGGGAATGGTATTGTATTGCTGGCCTGTAACTGTATGTAACTGTAACTGTATGTAACGGTTTGTATTAACTGCTTACTGTATGAGTTGTAACTATAGGTATACTGTACATTGTAATATATTGAATCCATATCCTTTTAATAACAAATATATACATCAATGAGTTTTGGAACTCAGATAATGTGTGGGTGTATTGTTTTCTCTTATGGGATGCAGTGTTTTGCGATGTACAGCGCACTTTTATCGTATATGGTAATAAGATGCGCCTGGCGTCTGCAATATATATTAGAGCGGGCATTTTAAATATTTGTGAGAAAGCAATTTGGCATTCACAGCAGGGACCAGGGAGGATTTCTTCTAGTTGATGAGCCACCCGTGGGATTGTAGAAACCGGACAGCTATATCCAGATGACGTAGGAGAAGTTCTGGGGAATTTGCCAGGATTAACAAGTCGTCCAGATACGGCAGTATCCGGACCCCTTGACGGCAGAGTACCACCACTTTGGTGAAGACTTGCAAAGCCGTAGTTAAACCAGAAGGTAATGCCCGAAACTGGTAATGGAGGTTGCCGATCGCAAACCTCAGGTTTTGCTGATGTGACACTGCTATAGGAATATGCAGGTAAGCATCCTGTATGTCCAGGGAGACCATGTAGTCCCCAGGTTCCAAGGCCAGAACTATAGAGCGAAGGGTTTCCATACGGAACTTGGAAACTTTCACAAACCTGTTCAATGCCTTGAGGTTGAGAATGGGCCTGGAGGACCCATTCGGTTTCGGGACCAGAAACAGCGGAGAGTAGTACCCCCGGCCCCTCTGAGCAAGAGGCACCTGTACGACTCATGTATCCAGGAGGCTCTGTACCACCGAATGTAGAGTGTTTGCCTTTGTCTGGTCCAACGGGACGTCTGTCCGGCAAAAATCGATGAGGGGGTCGGTTTTTGAAGGCTATAGCGTACCTTCGAGTGACGACTTCCCGTACCCAGGCATCTGAAGTGGTCTTCAACCATTCCTGGGTATACCCTAGAAGCCGGCCCCCCACCCTGGGATCCCCCAGGAGGAGGCCCGCCCCGTCATGCGGCAGGCTTATTGGTCTTGGAAGCTGGCTGACGGGCAGCCCAGGCTCTTTTGGGCTTTGGCTTACCAGGTTTGGAAGTGCGGGCCTGCTTGTTGTACTCCTGACCTTTTGCTTTACCTGAAGGACGAAAGGGGCGAAAGGAAGTACCTTTAGCCTTCGTCAAAGAAGGAGCGGTACTTGGCAGACAGGCAGTTTTGGTAGTTGCCAAGTCAGCCACTATCTTATTTAAGTCCTCCCCAAACAGAATATCTCCCTTGAAAGGGAGTACCTCCAGGGTTTTTCTAGAGTCCAGATCCACAGACCAGGATCTCAACCACAATATCCGGCGAGCCAGGACTGATGTAGTAGAGGCCCTGGCTGCTAGGATACCGGCATCAGAAGCCGCCTCTTTAATATAGTGAGAAACTGTGACAATATATGACAAGAATTGTCTAGCATGGTCAGAAGAAATTTCAGCTTCTAACTCTAGGGCCCATGCTTCAATAGCCTCTGCAGCCCATGTTGCTGCAATAGTGGGCCTTTGTGCAGCACCCGTGAGGGTGTAAATCGCTTTCAGACAACCCTCCACACGTTTATCCATAGGCTCTTTTAGAGACGTGACGGTAGTGACAGGTGGAGCTGAGGAAACCACCATCCTAGCCACATGTGAGTCCACTGGAGGAGGCGTTTCCCAAATTTTAGACAGCTCTGGCGCGAGGGGATAGCGAGCCAGCATCTTCTTTTGAGGCACAAACTTCTTAACCGGGTTTCCCCAGGGTTCCTGACGTATATCCACTAGGTGGTCAGAGTGAGGTAAAACTTGTTTAACCACCTTCTGACGCTTGAACCTATCTGGTTTCTTAGGAGGGGCGGATGGCTCGGGATCATCCGTAATCTGTAAAATTAACTGTCACGGGGCTTGGATTTTGAATATCCGGAGTTGTGGCTTGGGTTTCGGTGTCGGTAGCTTTCCACAGGATAAACCGGGCAGGCTGGATAAAAGTCTTTTTCATAGGACTTCTGAGATGCTGGAGCTGAAAACTGAGGATTCAGCCAGTGAAGTGAAGAAGCCTGGAATTCTAGGAACTTGCAGAGAAACTGGAACAGAATGATGTATATTCAAGGCTGTGGAGCACAGATTGACACACACACACAGTACTGTGTGAGAGACGTTGCACTGGCGATTTCTTACCCAGAAATCCCCAGATTTATACCTGCAGACTGTTTCTCACTGGTTTTGCAAACCTTGCAGGTGACTGAGTGTTTTAGATTAGCTGATCCTTCCAAAGCGGCGACGCCCATCCCATACCTCTGCAGCTGGAAGCTGCACAAACGTTTGCTGCTGCCTCTGAGACCTCTCCTCCCAGATATGCCTGCAAGTCGTGCCCCTCGCCAGCAGCCCGCACCCCCACCGGAGGGACCGCGCCAGAGCATCCGGACAGGTAAGTACCGCTGGTCCCGGAACCCGATCCGCCGGACCGTGACATTAACTTAATAGCCTCCAAAAGATCAGGAACATCCACATGTGAACTACCCTCCCGATCAGCAGTGTCTGTGTCAGAATCTGTGGGGTCAGTGTAAGTGCCATCTTCATCAGACGAGGTGTCAGTGACAGCAGTGGATTGTGAGGAGATAAGAGCTCGCTTAGAGGACCCCTTGGTCTTAGGCGAGGAGGGTCAGACTTTTTAGTAGTCAAGGACTGGTTCAACTTCTTCAATTGAGCAGACAAATTATCTGCCCACGGCGGGTTAGCTGCGGGGACCACATACGGTTGCACGGCATAGGAGGTCCCATAGGGGGTGTAAGTTTAGTAACTAGCGTATGTAGAAGCGTGTAGAAAGTAGCCCACGGTGGGTCATTATGTACCCCCGTTGCCACAGTCCCACTGGGGGGCAAGGAGCCCCCAGAACCAGAGCCCAAAGCTGCTATATTCTCCTCATAGGGATCTGTGGCATCAGCAACTCCCGCAGTGTGTTCAGCCCCAGAACCATTACCTTCAGAAGCAGACATAATGTAACTTGCAGTATCAGGTAACACAGTACAATTGTCAGCAGCACAATACCTCTTACTCAAACCCCTGCGCAGTGTAGTTAGCACAAGCAGAGATACAGGAGAGATACAGTGACTAAAATCACAGAGAACAATATATATTAAGGTATATCTTGTGAAAATTAGTGATGAGCGGATTCGGTTTTACTCGGTTCTCAAAACGGCATCTTATTGGCTCACGGATGTCACGTGTTTTGGATAGCCAATAAGATGCCGTTTTGAGAACCGAGTAAAACCGAGTAAAACCGAATCCGCTCATCACTAGTGAAAATCTTATATAATTATAAAACCTGACCCACCAAGCCCCCTCAGGTTATAGAATATAGGGATAGCAAGTTAAGTGAGAGACACAAAATGGAAACCATTCAGCAAGCTAATGCACACACATATAGTCACAGTTAAACAATGCAGAGGTTATTACTAACAATAATACTGCACTGGACCAGCTTATATATAGCTATGTAGTCAATAGATATAACACTGCACAGTAAGAACTGGATGTATGTCACAGGGTACTTGTACCAGAGAACCCTGACTAAATGCACTCTTTCTTAACTAACACTGTCTAATTGACATGTAGAATACTTAAGCGTCATGTAAAGTCACAGCGCTGACAACCAGGCGGCTTTACACAGGAGGATTTGCCCAAGCAGTCCCAGGAACAGTGTAGCTGAGAGAAATGGCGCCCAAACACTGACAGGGAGTGAGGGAGAGACAGATATGAAGCTCCAGGGCGGGAACATTTGCTGGAAATGGCGCGCTGGGGGAGGGGCTCAAGGTCTAAGCCTTATCCCCTCTGCTGGCAAAACCACCAGGTACTGCGGGCTACACATAAAAAGGTTTTAAGGGAAAACCTGACCTTCACCCATGCCCTGGTGATCTAGTGAGAACGCCTGTACTGCCACAGTGTCCACTGGCCGCGCCAGATCGCGATAAAGCACGGGTCCCGCGAACGGGACCCACTCACCACCTCCCGAAGCGCGGCCACGCGATCCCGGAGAGCCCCCGTCATGTGTGCCTGACCAGAAGAAAACCGGAGCCTCCTGCTGTAGTTACCCGGCAACCAAGGCTCGGGAGTGTACAGCGCCGCTGGGGAGAGATGGAGCTGCAGCAGTGAATGTCACTAGACATGTACACACTGCTACAGCCCTTGAAGTCTTCACTTTTCTTCAAAAAAAGCTCTTCTTAGGGCTGCCCAGAGCAGCCCCTCTGTTATGTGCCTGCTATCTGCGGCACCAACTACAAAACTGAGCTCCTACGCAGGGAGGTAGGGTTATAGAGGAGGCGGCGCTATGCATTCTGGGAACAGTCAAAGCTTTTGAGCCTGTTGGTGCCTCAGATCAAGATCCTACTCTACACCCTATGTCTTTCCTTGTGGAGCCCAGTGTACCCCGCAGCAGAAACTGGTCATGAACTGGGGGGGAGGGGCGACCAGGAGAGCATCTGACTCCCCCTGCTGACACCAACTCTAGGGATCGCGCCCTCAACCTAGTCCAGGCGCCTATGATCCCTAAAGTATAGCGCTGGAGCACTTAAGAGTGGCGGCGCGTCAACCACTGTCTGTAGTCTCCTCCAATACAGTGCAGCTGTGTCCGGAATCCCCTAGTAAGTGGAACCAATGCCTTACCTTCTCTCCATGCTCCGGCCACAGCCTGGAAACGTCTGCTGGACCTGCTAGAACATCCGTCACAGATGCCCGACGAGACAGCACTAGTACCCGGAGGTAAGCGTTGTTGCGACCCGGTGGATAGTTGTTGGAGCGACTCTTTCTAGCATGCGTTTAAGACGCTGTTAAGAAAGATCACTCAAAACATAGTAAGACTATAAAAATAAAATAATAAAAGCTTAGGGCTGCCTTAACAGCAGCCCTGTGACCATGGTCCGGCTCCTGCTGCACCAAACAAAAAACTGATTTGACTGAGTCGGTGGGCGGGATTATATGGAGGAGCCCCGATGCATCCTGGGAGGCCAGAAAGCTCGTGACTATTTGGTGCCATTTCCGGTGTTGCTCCGGCATATCCCAATGTTATCCTGTGGATAACCTGTGGACCCAGCCGTAGAAATATATATATATTTATGTATTGTCATGTATTGCTGTAATTCTATATAATAAATGGCTAATGCTTCTCCTCATTTCTATCGGGGGAATTCAAATGTTTTTGCACAGGCAGCCACTAGATGGCGACCAACAGAGCAATTCAAGTGTTGCTCTGTTCGGGGCGCGCACAGCTGCCGGCGCAGACATTACTGTTGTTCCGTTATTTTGACGGGCTGATAACTAGTCTTTGAATATTTTTTAGGAAACTCTGGGCCTGATGCAGAGGTGGATGCACTGCCGATGTTGGATGTACAGATGTGTCCTCATCTAGCCTCAATACGCCATGCAGTGCAAAATGCCTGGTGCAAGTGAGCTGTCAGGTCCTGTGCAGCTCTGCTAAAGTCAGGTGTCTTTCCCCCCGCAAATTGCATCTTAGTCACAACACAGTGCAAGTAGGACACACAAGGAGACAGTGCGGTTTCATTTAATATATGACACTTGTATAATGTGTGTGACGGAGTCTGTATATGGGGCAGAACAGAACTTGTATTGGAAAAATGATGCGACGTTGTATACAGGGCCTGATTCAGAGAAGTACACTAATGCAGCTGCAAGCGCATTTGCTCCGCAACGCAACTGTAGACATCAGCAAATAAAGCTGCCGCCCAACGATGAAGAGAGACACCCACTGGTGCTACTGCAACTGATTGGCAATTGCGTACACTTTTACAGCCTATAGGCAAAAATAGGATTTTAATACCTACCGGTAAATCCTTTTCTCTTAGTCCGTAGAGGATGCTGGGGACTCCGTAAGGACCATGGGGTATAGACGGGATCCACAGGAGACATGGGCACACTATAAGACTTTGAATGGGTGTGAACTGGCTCCTCCCTCTATGCCCCTCCTCCAGACCTCAGTTAGAAAACTGTACCCAGGGAGACGGACATTTCGAGGAAAGAATTTGTTTAAACACAGTGAGTGTCATACCAGCTCACACCACGAACCTACCGCAGAATGTGGCATTCAATAGAACACCAGCCAACGGTATGAAAAAATACAGCCATATGCTGCGATAAAATGTAACACAACCAGTGTGTCAACAGAACCAATAATAAGATACCGCATGCCATGGCATGAACAATGTCAGCAACAGCCTGACTGAAAAGAAACACCACAAGAGTGTATGAATAATCAATAACTGCAGATACAGTACGCACTGGGACGGGCGCCCAGCATCCTCTACGGACTAAGAGAAAAGGATTTACCGGTAGGTATTAAAATCCTATTTTCTCATACGTCCTAGAGGATGCTGGGGACTCCGTAAGGACCATTGGGTTTATACCAAAGCTCCAGACCGGGCGGGAGAGTGAGGACAACTCTGCAGCATCGATTGAGCAACATGAGGTCCCCATCAGCCAGGGCATCAAACGCGTAGATCTTAGCAAAAGTGTTTGAACCCGACCAAGTAAACGCTCAGCAAAGTTGAACCGCCGAGACTCCTCGGGCATCCGCCCAAGAAGAGCCCATCTTCCTAGTAGAATGGGTCTCCACCACTTTGTAACGTCAATCCAGCCGTAGAACGAGCACGCCGAATCGTATCACAGATCCAGCGTGTAACAGACTGCATAGACGCAGGCGCCCCAATCATGCTGGGAGCATACCGGACAAACAGAGCCTCTGTTTCCCCAATCTGAGCCAAATTGGCAACATAAATAATCAAAGCCCCGACTACATCGAGAGAAATTGAATCAGCCAATGCATAAGTAACCACAGGCATCAAAGTAGGCTAGTTTCTGCGAAACACAGAAACCACTTTTGGCAGAACTATTATCCGAGTTCTCATTCCGCTCTATCCACATGGAAGATCCAACAGGGGCTCTTGTGAGACAAAGCCGCTACTTCCGACACCCGCTTTGCGGATGCCAAAGTCAATAGCATGACCACTCTTCAAGAGAGAAATTTTAAACACAACCTTTCCTAAAGGTTCCAATCAGTGTGACACAAGTAACGCAACACCACGTCAAGGTCCCATGGTGCCAATGGGGGCACAAATGGAGGTTGGACGTGCAGTACTCCTTTCACGAAAGTCTGAACTTCCGGAAAGGTGGCCAATTCCCCTTTTTTTTTTCTTTTAAGAAAATTTTTAAGACCAAAACTGCACTGAAATGGTGCCTAACTTTAGGCCTGCATCCACACCGGCTTGCAAAGCATGGATAAGAACGACCCAGCTGAAAGTCTTCCGTAGGAGCCTTCTTGGATTCACACCAAGACATATAGTTATGCCAACTACGGTGGTAAGGCTTTGCCGTTACTTCTTTTCTAACCTGAAGAAGTGAGGAAATTACTTCACTGGGAACACCCTTTCGGGCTAGGATATGGCATTCAACCGCCACGCCGTCAGACGCAGCCGCGGTAAGTCTTGATACACGCCCTGATCTTGCTGTAACGGTTCCTCACGTAGAGGAAGAAGCCAGGGATCTTCTATGAGTAAATCATGAAAAACTGGATACCAAGCCCTCCTTGGCTAGACCGGAGCAAAGAGGATCGCCTGAACTTTTGTTCTTCTCACGTTTATCACCTTCAGAAAGAGTGAAAGCGGAGAGGACACATAGACCAACTGAAAACACCCAAGGTGTCACGAGGGGGCGTCCACTGCTATAGCTTGAGTGTCCCTTGACCTGGAACAATATCTCTGAGGCCACTCGTTGAGGCGAGACGCCAACATGTCCAATTGAGACACTCCTCAAAGACTTGTCACTTCTGTGAAAACTTCTCGATGCCGACTATATTTCTCCCGGATGGAGATCGCGTCTGCAGAGTAAATCTATTTCTCAGTCGTTTACCTCCAGAACGAAGACTGCTAATATAGCGTTTACCAGTCTTTCCACCCAGCGGCAAACTTTTGCATCTTCTGACATTGCCGCTTTGCTCCTTGTTCCGCCCTAGCGGCTTACTTTTGCCACTGCTGTCACGTCATCTGACAGGACTAACACGGGCAGATCACGAAGCATATGCTCGTCGAAAAAAACTTTTAATTCAAGAAAGCTTATTGCAGACAAGCTTTCCCGCTTGACCTTTTCCTCTGGAAATACGTCCCTTGCAAGAACTGCTCCCCAGCCTCAGAGATCTGCATGCATGGACACCAGGATCTAATCCTGGATCCCAAACCTTCATCCCTCTAGAAGGTGAGAACCGAGCAGACACCACAGGAGCGATGTCCTGGCCCTTAGGATTATATTCCTGTGCACGTGCAGGTGAGACCCGGACCACATTTCCAACTGGTCCTTTGAAAACCACTCTGGCATTTGACCTGCTCACCAAAAAGGCCTCTTAGGCCGCACCCATCTGTTTCATTAACGGAACATATTGATGGATTTTCACAGCAAACCTGATCCGACTCTGGATCCTCAGACCTCTATCCACAGGAAAACACAGAACCTTAACCGGTCAGTATCTACTCTGATACCCACCTCCGACATCTGCGTCGTTGGGAACAACAGCCATTCCCTGTGTTGAAGAACAGTCAGAGAGAAACAACGATTTGCACCACTTGTTTCTTGACCTCGCCTTAATCAGGAGAGCGTCACAGTACAGAATAACAATGGCTCTTACTATTGAAAGAAAACCATCATACTGCCATCACTCTGGTGAAATGGCAAAGACAATCCTGGATATCCAACCAGGTAATCTGAATGCGGAGAACAACGCATGTAAACCTCTTAGTCTTTTTTTTTTTTTTTTAACAGGGACAGCAGGACAATGCCCTGAACCTGCCGCACCTCTGTATGGCGTCGCATACTACCTCCCCTTCCAGAGGGGAACGGCAAGATCTATTAGAAAAAACAGCGAAGGGAAACATCTGTAACTCAGAATGTCCCCATTTGGATTCTATAAATAACTCACAGGTCCTAGTCTATTCCCGGACTAACTGAAAATTAGTAGACGAGTGCTCACCGGAGTGGGGTCCCGCCAGATAGACTCAGCGACAAGTGGTGGATGTGGTAGAAACAGAAAACAACATCCGCTTCTGCGAACCTAACAAGGCTGCAGAACTCTTACCTTTTCACCTTCCACTGTCTGCACAGAAAAGGAAAAAAGAATGGTATTGAACCGGTTAAAACGACTGCATCCCACAAAAAAATGCGCCACCAACTGTTGTGAAGGAGTCTAACTCACGAAGTTAGACTTACCAGTGCTATCCGCCGAGACTGACTGTACTGAGGCATCCCCAAACAGCTGTATACCGTCCCTCCAGTATCTCTCAGAGACATCCTCAGCATTTCCCCGGCCACACCTCCTGCCGTCACGCGGCAGCCTGTTGCAATTTTATAAAGTAGAATCAACATAAACAACCTTACCCACTCTCTGTAGGGTAATTCTATCGGATGCCTATCCGAATATAAGACTCCCCCATGTGCATGCAATGCAAATAAGTCCAAAGTATAGAAATAAAATATCACTTAGCTTCCTGTGTATGATCCTTTGTGACCGGGCTCCGTGTCGACCAGGAGTTAACTGCCACAGTATTCTCCCCGCGTCGGGAAGAGAATAAACATTCGGACTCATTGAGAGGATTGAAGACCAACTCGTCACGGCCGATCTAGAGCTTAATCAACAGAACGACCAGCACATGAGAAGAAATACTATTACTTCAGCATTCATGAATATACATAATGTAATACACAATATAACACACATATCCTAACTATGTGTATATATATATATATATATATATATATATATATATAAAACATATATATAAGTGGATTGTCCAGACCCGCCAGGTCCCTAGTGACAGTAATGTGTTCTGAATGTGTATGACCATGTACTGACATGCCCCAGTTGTGGATCTATCAGGAACGTTATGGTCGACAGAAAACTTAGTAGTCGTTGACAGCAGGGAATAGTAAGCAGGCAAAAAATAACATTCTCGAAAACCAGAGGGGTCTGAGGGAAGCATACATATATAAATTCAATAACACTCCCCCCACATATTGATGCCGACAGGGCACTTACATACGACTGTGTCTCCCATATCGGGTTTACTTTTTACAAGTATACAACTACCGACCTGCTGACACTGCATTTTCTGAATCAAGTACCAACAGGCATCGGCGATGCCGACAGTGATCCCCACAGCTACTTGTGACAGAGCCCTCACAGATGTCGACATATGTTGACTAAAAACTATAGTGGGTAATTTGACAGGAAAAACACAGAGATATATGTACCACAACAATGAATATACGCCCAGTATTGAAAATAGTGCTATATTTCCCTCCATATAGTACTAAAACTCTGTTTATACTGTATACATAGCCTTGGCGGGGACATGGAGGAAAATGGCGCTGAATCTGTTGTGAGGGCTAAGCTCCGCCCCTTCCCGGCGCGCTTAAGCCCCGCTAAAATATATATATAAGTTGAGCTGGGGGGTCCGTATACAACACTACACCCTGTATATATATACATATCGCTGCCCAGGCCGCCCCCCCCTGCGCCCTGCACCCTCGTGAGCCGTTGGTGTATGGGAGCAAAGGCACGCGGCGAGGCCGCTGTGTTACACTGGCAGGGTATCGTACGCGGTGCCCGGGCACCTAGTATGTCCCTCTTGCCATCAATTTTAGCCCTCAGTAACTTGCTGCCCAGAGCGCTCCCCCCCAGCACCCTGCGAGTGCCGTTGGTGCGTGGGAGCATGGAGAGCAGCGCTACCGCTGTGGTTACCTCCGTTACTGAAGTCTTCTGCCGTCACTGAAGTCTTCTTTTCTTCCAATACTCACCCGGCTTCTTTCTTCTGGCTTCTGTGAGGGGGTGACGGCGTAGCTCCGGGAACAAGCAGCTAGGCACACCAAGTGATCGAACCCTCTGGAGCTAAAGGTGTCCAGTAGCCGAGAAGCAGAGCCTTGAAACTCACAGAAGTAGGCCTGACTTCTCTCCCCTCACTCCCACGATGCAGGGAGCCTGTAGCCGGCAGGTCTCCCTGAAAATCAAAAATAAGAATTTACTCACCGGTAATTCTATTTCTCGTAGTCCCTAGTGGATGCTGGGTACTCCGTAAGGACCATGGGGTATAGACGGGCTCCGCAGGAGACTGGGCACTCTTAAAAGAAAGATTAGGTACTATATCTGGTGTGCACTGGCTCCTCCCTCTATGCCCCTCCTCCAGACCTCAGTTAGGGAAACTGTGCCCGGAAGAGCTGACATTACCAGGAAAGGATTTGGAATCCAGGGTAAGACTCATACCAGCCACACCAATCACACCGTACAACTTGTGATAACTATACCCAGTTAACAGTATGAGAACAATAATGAGCCTCATTCACAGATGGCTCATAACAATAACCCTTTAGTTACGCAATAACTATATACATGTATTGCAGAGAGTCCGCACTTGGGACGGGCTCCCAGCATCCACTACGGACTACGAGAAATAGAATTACCGGTGAGTAAATTCTTATTTTCTCTGACGTCCTAGTGGATGCTGGGTACTCCGTAAGGACCATGGGGATTATACCAAAGCTCCCAAACGGGCGGGAGAGTGCGGATGACTCTGCAGCACCGAATGAGCAAACTCAAGGTCCTCCTCAGCCAGGGTATCAAACTTGTAGAATTTTGCAAACGTGTTTGAACCCGACCAAGTAGCAGCTCGGCAAAGTTGTAAAGCCGAGACCCCTCGGGCAGCCGCCCAAGAAGAGCCCACCTTTCTCGTGAAATGGGCTTTTACCGATTTTGGATGCGGCAGTCCAGCCGCAGAATGTGCAAGTTGAATCGTGCTACAGATCCAGCGAGCAATAGTCTGCTTTGAAGCAGGAGCACCCAGCTTGTTGGGTGCATGCAGGATAAATAGCGAATCAGTTTTTCTGACTCCAGCCGTTCTGGAAACATATATTTTCAGGGCCCGGACTACGTCCAGCAACTTGGAATCCTCCAAGTCCCGAGTAGCCGCAGGCACCACAATAGGTTGGTTCAAATGAAACGCTGATACCACCTTAGGAAGAAATTGGGGACGAGTCCTCAATTCTGCCCTGTCCATATGGAAAATCAGATATGGGCTTTTACACGACAAAGCCGCCAATTCTGACACCGGCCTGGCCGAAGCCAAGGCCAACAGCATGACCACCTTCCACGTGAGATATTTTAACTCCACGGTCTTAAGTGGCTCAAACCAATGTGATTTTAGGAAATCCAACACAACGATGAGATCCCAAGGTGCCACTGGAGGCACAAAAGGGGGCTGAATATGCAGCACTCCCTTAACAAACGTCTGAACTTCAGGCAGTGAAGCCAGTTCTTTTTGAAAGAAAATAGACAAGGCCGAAATCTGGACTTTTATGGATCCCAATTTTAGGCCCATAGTCACTCCTGACTGTAGGAAGTGCAGAAAACGACCGAGCTGTAATTCCTCTGTTGGGGCCTTCCTGGCCTCACACCAAGCAACATATTTTCGCCATATGCGGTGATAATGTTGTGCTGTCACAACCTTCCTAGCTTTTATCACTTTATGACTTCATCCGGAATGCCCTTTTCCCTTAGGATCCTGCGTTCAACCGCCATGCCGTCAAACGCAGCCGCGGTAAGTCTTGGACCAGACAGGGCCCCTGCTGCAGCAGGTCCTGTCGGAGCGGCAGGTGCCATGGGTCCTCTGAGATCATTTCTTGAAGTTCCGGGTACCAAGTTCTTCTTGACCAGTCCGGAACGATGAGTATAGTTCTTACTCCTCTCTTTCTTATTATCCTCAGTACCTTGGGTATGAGAGGAAGAGGAGGGAACACATAAACCGACTGGTACACCCACGGTGTCACTAGAGCGTCCACAGCTATCGCCTGAGGGTCCCTTGACCTGGCGCAATATCTTTTTAGCTTTTTGCTGAGGCGGGACGCCATCATGTCCACCTGTGGTCATTCCCAACGGTTTACAATCAGCTTTAAAGACTTCTGGATGAAGTCCCCACTCTCCCGGGTGGAGGTCGTGTCTGCAGAGGAAGTCTGCTTCCCAGTTGTCCACTCCCGGAATGAACACTGCTGACAGTGCTAGCACGTGATTCTCTGCCCATCGAAGAATCCTTGTGGCTTCTGCCATTGCCATCCTGCTTCTTGTGCCACCCTGTCGATTACCATGGGCAACTGCCGTGATGTTGTCTGACTGAATCAGCACCGGTTGGTCTTGAAGCAGGGATTCTGCTTGACTCAGGGCATTGTAAATGGCCTTTAGTTCCAGAATATTTATGTGTAGGGAAGTTTCCTGACTCGACCATTGTCCTTGGAAGTTTCTTCCCTGAGTGACTGCTCCCCAACCTCGGAGGCTTGCATCCGTGGTCACCAGGACCGAGTCCTGTATGCCGAATCTGCGGCCTTCGAGAAGATGAGCACTCTGCAGCCACCACAGCAGAGACACCCTGGCCCTCGGGGACAGGGTGATCAACCGATGAATCTGAAGATGCGATCCGGACCACTTGTCCAATAGATCCCACTGGAAGATCCTTGCATGGAACCTGCCGAAGGGAATCGCTTCGTAAGAAGCTACCATCTTTCCCAGGATTCGCATGCAGTGATGCACCGACACCTGTTTTGGTTTCAGGAGGTCCCTGACCAGAGATGATCATTCCTGGGCCTTCTCCTCCGGGAGAACACCTTCTTCTGTTCTGTGTCTAGAATCATGCCCAGGAACAGCAGACACTTCGTAGGAATCAGCTGTGACTTTGGGATATTCAGAATCCAGCCGTGCTGATGCAGCACTTCCTGAGATAGTGCTACGCTGATTAGCAACTGCTCTTTGGACCTCGCCTTTATCAGGAGATCGTCCAAGTACGGGATAATTATAACTCCCTTCTTTCGAAGGAGTATCATCATTTCGGCCATTACCTTGGTAAATACCCTCGGTGCCGTGGACAGATCAAACGGCAACGTCTGGAATTGGTAATGAAAGTCCTGTACCACAAACCTGAGGTACTCCTGGTGAGGTGGGTAAATGGGGGCATGTAGGTATGCATCCTTGTTGTCCAATGACACCATAAAATCCCCCTCTTCCAGGCTTGCAATAACCGCCCTGAGCGATTCCATCTTGAACTTGAACTTCCTTATATAAGTGTTCAAGGATTTTAAATTTAGGATGGGTCTCACCGAACCGTCTGGTTTCGATACCACAAACATTGTGGAATAGTAACCCCACCCCTGTTGAAGGGGGGGTACCTTGATTATCACCTTCTGGTGGTACAGCTTGTAAATAGCTGCCAGTACTACCTCCCTTTCTTTGGGAGCAGCTGGCAAGGCTGATTTGAGGTAACGGCGAGGGGGAGTGGCCTCGAACTCCAGCTTGTATCCCTGATATACCACTTGCAGAACCCAGAGATCCACCTGTGAGCGAACCCACTGGTCGCTGAAGTTCCGGAGACGCGCCCCAACCGCACCTGGCTCCGCCTGTGGAGCCCCAGCGTCATGCGGTGGACTTAGAGGAAGCGGGGAGGATTTGTGTTCCTGGGAACTGGCTGTCTGGTGCAGCTTTTTCCCTCTTCCCTTGCCTCTGGTCAGAAAGGAAGCGCCTCTGACCCGCTTGCCTTTTTGGGGCCGAAAGGACTGTACCTGATAATACGGTGCTTTCTTAGGCTGTGAGGAAACCTGAGGTAAAAATGTCGACTTCCCAGCTGTTGCTGTGGATACGAGGTCCGAGAGACCATCCCCAAACAATTCCTCACCCTTATAAGGCAAAACCTCCATGTGCCTTTTAGAATCAGCATCACCTGTCCACTGCCGAGTCCATAATACTCTCTTGGCAGAAATGGACATTGCATTAATTCTAGATGCCAGCCGGCAAATATCCCTCTGTGCATCCCTCATATATAAGACTACGTCTTTAATATGCTCTATGGTTAGCAAAATAGTATCCCTGTCGAGGGTATCAATATTATCTGACAGGGTATCGGACCAAGCTGCTGCAGCACTACACATCCATGCTGAAGCAATTGCAGGTCTCAATATAGTACCTGAGTGTGTATATACAGACTTCAGGATAGCCTCCTTCTTTCTATCAGCAGGCTCCTTTAAGGCGGCCGTATCCAGAGATGGCAGTGCCACCTTTTTTGACAAGCGTGTGAGCGCCTTATCCACCCTAGGGGATGTCTCCCAACGTAACCTGTCCTCTGGCGGGAAACTTTTTAGTAACTTTTTAGAAATCACTAGTTTCTTATCGGGGGAACCCCACGCTTCTTCACACACTTCATTCAACTCATCTGATGGGGGAAAAACCACTGGTTGCTTTTTCTCCCCAAACACAATACCCTTTTTAGCGGTACCTGGGTTAATGTCAGAAATGTGCAACACATTTTTCATTGCCGTAATCATGCAACGGATGGCCCTTGTGGATTGTACATTAGTCTCGTCCTCGTCGACACTGGAGTCAGACTCCGTGTCGACATCTGTGTCTGCCATCTGAGGTAGTGGGTGTTTTTGAGCCCCTGATGGCCTTCGAGACGCCTGGGCAGGCACGGGCTGAGAAGCCGGCTGTCCCACAGCTGTTATGTCATCGAACCTTTTATGCAAGGAGTTGACACTGTCGGTTAATACCTTCCACATATCCACCCATTCTGGTGTCGGCCCCGCAGGGGGTGACATCACACTTATCGGCACCTGCTCCGCCTCCACATAAGCTTCCTCATCAAACATGTCGACACAGCCGTACCGACACACCGCACACACACAGGGAATGCTGACTGAGGACAGGACCCCACCAAGTCCTTTGGGGAGACAGAGAGAGAGTATGCCAGCATACACCACAGCGCTATATAACCAGGGATTTACACTAAAGTGTTTGATTTTTCCCTATAGCAGCTTGTTATACACAGTTTGCGCCTAAATTTAGTGCCCCCCTCTCTTTTTTACCCTTGAAGCCTGGAAACTGCAGGGGAGAGCCTGGGGAGCTGTCTTCCAGCGGAGCTGTGAAGAGAAATGGCGCCAGTATGCTGAGGAAGATAGCTCCGCCCCTTTCTCGGCGGACTTCTCCCGCTTTTTTATATGCTTTATGGCGGGGGATTATGCACATATACAGTTTAATAGCTGTATTATGTGCTATTTAGCCATGTAAGGTACTCTAATTGCTGCCCAGGGCGCCCCCCCCCCCCCCCAGCGCCCTGCACCCATCAGTGACCGGAGTGTGTGGTGTGCAGAGGGAGCAATAGCGCACAGCTGCAGTGCTGTGCGCTACCTTAATGAAGACCGGAGTCTTCAGCCACCGATTTTCAACTTCTCTTCGGTTCTTCTGGCTCTGCAAGGGGGACGGCGGCGCGGCTCCGGGACCGGACGACCGAGGACTGGGCCTGTGTTCGATCCCTCTGGAGCTAATGGTGTCCAGTAGTCTAAGAAGCCCAAGCTAGCTGCAAGCAGGTAGGTTCGCTTCTCTCCCCTCAGTCCCACGTAGCAGTGAGTCTGTTGCCAGCAGATCTCACTGAAAATAAAAACCTAACAAATACTTTCTTTCAAGGAAGCTCAGGAGAGCCCCTAGAGTGCATCCAACTCTGGCCGGGCACAGATACTAACTGAGGTCTGGAGGAGGGGCATAGAGGGAGGAGCCAGTGCACACCAGATATAGTACCTAATCTTTCTTTTAAGAGTGCCCAGTCTCCTGCGGAGCCCGTCTATACCCCATGGTCCTTATGGAGTTACCAGCATCCACTAGGACGTCAGAGAAAACCTAACCATAAAGTCTTTTAGAGAAACTCAGTAGAGCTCCCCTAGTGTGTGACCCATCACTCCTGGGCACAAAGTCTAACTGAGGTCTGGAGGAGGGGCATAGAGGGAGGAGCCAGTTCACACCCATTCAAAGACTTATAGTGTGCCCATGTCTCCTGCGGATCCCGTCTATACCCCATCGTCCTTACGGAGTCCCCAGCATCCTCTAGGACGTATGAGAAAACAATGAAAATCAGGCTAAAGGGTAGGGTACGCAGACTGAACCCGGCAATGGTATCCGGTTGATAGACAGTGTCTAGTTAGACAGTCAATAGATAGGCACCATATGTTATACCCCTTTTCCACTAGCTTTTTTAAACACGGGTAAATGCGCGGGGGCGCGCATTTACCCGTGTTTTTCCCTAGTGGGGAAGGGTTCCCCGGCAAATTCCCGGATCAAGTGATCCGGGAATCCTACCCGGGTAGCTAGCCGGGTTGAACACATGTTCCCGTTCACAGTGCATAGGGACGGCGTCCTCATAGTGCATAGGGACGGCGGCGCTGGGAGATCAGGCGACACGGCTGCGACCCGTGCTACACTAGTGGAAAAGGGGTATTAGACAGACATTAAGTCGACAGGGTCAAAAGGTCGACAGGGTCAAAAGGTCGACATGAAAAAGGTATACAGTACAAAAGGTCGACAGAGTCAAAATGTCGACATGAAAATGGTCGACAAAAAAGATAGACAAATGTTTTGTTTTTTTAAATTAACGTTTTTGGACTATTTCATACCTTCTCTATCCATGTCGGCATAGAGTTGGTTATAAACCTTGCGGCGAACGCAGCGAGCCACCGAGCCCGAAGCGTGGCGAGCGAAGCGAGCCCCGCGAGGGTATGCCTTTCTACAACTGGGGGTCCCAGATGACAAAACTATCCACACAAACCACAAAAATGCAAAAAACATGGTGTCTATCTTTTTCACGTCGACCATTTTCATGTCGACCTTTTGACCCTGTCGACCTAATGTCTGTCTAACATATGGTGTCTATCTATTGACTGTCTAACTAGACACTATCTATCTTTTATACGGGAACCCCCGGCAATAGTCACGCAGGCGTCCTGTTTGTGTGTTTTAAGGCAGGCATCTGATGTCAGATACATGGCCCGAAAGCTGCCATTACATGCCTGCGTTTTAACAACCACTCCCCGTTAGCCCCATGTTTACACCCCCAAATAGTCCCTTCCTGTCAATTAATATGCAAAGGAGTCCACAAAGTGGGCGGGTTCACAGTGGCACCATGATGCATGCGCAATACAAACGCAACACATGCGCTGTCTGATAATCGCTCAGTTCTGTGGAGCAACGGTTTTGCATGGTTGTCTGAATCAGGCCCTCAGTCGCACACAGATATACAAGTGTCATATCGATTAATCAGCACAGTATCCTCGTGCATCCGTCAAAAGTGTTGTAACGAAGATGCATTTTTAACAAAAAAGAGACGCCCCAAGCTAGAATATTCTCATGCAACCTGGCATGCCAAGAGGGACTGTATGGCATGACTGCAGCAAAGATGTATGAGAAAGTATCTGTAGCGGAGCAACGTAAGTTGCACTGCGAATCCCTCTGATTGTGTCCGTGAAACGCAGTTGAGATTCTGGTGTTGACAAGGAGAACTGTATATAAAATATAGTAGCCATTCCTGGGTGGTGAAAGATGTGTCCTAGCGCACTCTCAGAGATGGGCCATCTAAAGATGCACCAATCGCTAGTTCTGCATTTACGGGCGCTGAAAGTGGGCGTCTGAGTCTTTGCACATTCGGACACACGCTTGTACGGAAGGGGAGGACTTTTGCTTTGCCTAAAGGTGCACCAACAGGAACTACCTTGAAGTCTGAATCTACCAAAAAGGAAGGTATTAAGTCATTCAAATGATCAGAGCAGAGTTAATCACCAGTCCTTATGCTCCGTCTCTGAGTACCATTCTGCAAGCATGTAATCTCCAGACATTACGGAGCTAGTACTGGCTGGGTTAGAATGAAATGCACATCACCTCGTCCCTGTCCAGATCCCAGGAGATAAAAGGTAACCAGAAGAGGTTGCGCCCACCACAGCCAGGCTAAAGGCCATGCCTGGAACCCAGAATAGAGACTAGGTTGGAGTGGAGATCTGAAGACATGACCACTTACAGCTCAGGGTGTTGGGCGGCCAAGATTCATTAATGTGAGAAGTCACCACAGGCAATCCGATGAACAGGAGACAAGGAATACTGTGCATGATACATTCCTACCAAGATGCACTGATAGAACTGTTGCTTTTAAATAAAATGTTAAACTTCGTACCTCCTTGAAGCTCTAAAGAGGGTTCAGTTACCATCGGACAAGACTGTTGCTCATCTAAAAGGGTAGTAATTAATTTAAACCTTCAATACTTAAGCTACTTATCTACCCTATCACTGAAAATGAAGATCGGGGCTTGTTGTCCACAGTTATAAAAGTATATGCTAATGGTGAGTGTCCGACTTGTCTGTAGCAAAAATAGGATTTTAATTACCTACCGGTAAATACTTTTCTCGTAGTCCGTAGAGGATGCTGGGGTCCATATTAGTACCATGGGTATAGACGGGTCCACCCGGAGCTATTGGCACTTTAAGTGTTTAATAGTGTGGGCTGGCTCCTCCCTCTATGCCCCTCCTACCAGACTCAGTCTAGAAACTGTGCCTGAGGAGACAACATACTTGGAGAGAAGGAAATAGTCAGATAGTGGCGAGATTCATACCCGCTCACACAACAGGCAAATCCGGCTAACGTGACGGAAAACTCAGCAACAGCTGAAACAGTACTGAAGCAGTAAATAACGCAGAACATACTTAGGAACCAGGCAGTACTGAACTATAAAACTAATGCAGAAAAACGAAGCGCTGGGCGGTCGCCCAGCATCCACTACGGACTACGAGAAAAGGATTTACCGGTAGGTAATTAAATCCTATTTTCTCTTACGTCTTAGAGGATGCTGGGGTCCATATAAGTACCATAGGGATGTACCAAAGCTCCCAGAACGGGAGGGAGAGCGCGAAGGCTCCTGCAAGACTGCTTGACCAAACTTGAGGTCATCAGAGGCCAAAGCATCGAACTTGTAAAACTTTGATAATGTGTTCGACTCCGACCAAGTAGCCGCTCGGCAAAGCTGTACAGCCGAGACACCCCGGGCAGCCGCCCAGGAAGAGCTCACCTTACGAGTAGAATGGGCCTTTACAGATTTTGGACACGGAGAATAAATCTTCCGTAGAATATGCATGCTGGATGGTGAACCTCATCCAGCGTGAAATTGACTGCTTAGAAGCAGAACACCCAATTTTCTTGGGATCATAGAGGACAAACAGAGAGTCACATTTTCTATGACGAGCCGTCCTCTTCACATAAATTTTCAAAGCCCTCACAACATCCAAGGCCTTTGAAGCAATTGAGGAGTCAGTAGCCACTGGCACCACAATAGGTTGGTTGATATGAAAAGCTGATACAACCTTAGGCAGGAACTGCGGACATCTCCTGAGTTCCGCCCTATCTTCATGGAAGATCAGATAGGGACTTTTACAAGATAAAGCCTCCAATTCCGACACGTGTCGAGCAGAAGCTAAGGCCAACAAAGTGACCGCCTTCCACATGAGAAACTTAATGTCAGCCTCCTGTAGAGGCTCAAACCAAGCTGATTGCAGGAACTGCCACACCACATCAAGATCCCAGGGTACCTTTGGTGCCACAAAGGGAGGCTGGATGTGCAGAACCCCTTTCAAAAAGGTCTAAACCTCAGTGGGGACAGCCAATTGTTTTTGGAAGAAAATGGCCAAAGCTGAGATCTGGACCTTGATGGAGACCAATCTCAGGCCCATATCCACACCTGCTTGCAGGAAAAGGATAAAAACGTCCAAATTGAAACTCCAGCACAGGAAATTTCCCCAAGAAACATATTTTTTCCAAATTTGATGGTAATGTTTAGACGTTACCCCCTTTCTAGCCTGTATCAGGAAAGGAATAACCTCACTCGGGATACAGTTCCGAGCTAAGATCTGGCGTTCAACCGCCATGCCGTCAAACGTAGCTGTGGTAAGTCTTGATAAGCGAACGGCCCCTGCATTGGCAGATCCTCCAGAAAAGTTAAGGGCCTCGGATATTCCAGCAGAAGATCCAGCAGATCCGCGTACCAAGCACTCCTTGGCCAGTCCGGAGCAATCAGGATTGCCAGAACCTTTGTTCTTCTTACCAGTTGAAGAACTTTTGGTATCAGAGGAAGTGGAGGAAACACATACACTGACGTGAACACCCACAGTGTTACCAGTGCGTCCACCGCCACTGCCTGCGGGTCTCTCGACCTGGAACAGTACCTCCACAGCTTCTTGTTGAGGCGGGAGGCCATCATGTCTATGTGAGGAACCCCCCACCAACCGGTTACCTCCTTGAACACCTCCGGATGGAGGCCCCACTCTCCTGGATGGAGATCGTGTCTGCTGAGGAAGTCTGCTTCCCAGCTGCCTACTCTCGGAATGAAGATTGCTGACATCGCCACAGCGTGTCTTTCTGCCCAGAGGAGGATTCTTGACACCTCTGACATTGCAGCCCTGCTCTTCGTTCCGCCTCGTCGGTTTATGTAGGCCACTGTGGTTACGTGGTCCGACTGCACCTGAACAGCCCAGATCCTGTAGATGGTGTGCTGCTTGCAGAAGGCAGTTGTACACGGCTCTTAGCTCCAGGATGTTTATTGGGACAAGGGTTTCTTGATTCGACCACTTTCCTTGGAAGATTTCCCCCTGAGCGACTGCTTCCCAACCTCTTAGACTTGCATCTGTGGTTAGAAGGATCCAGTCCCGAACTCTGAACCTTCGGCCTTCCAGAAGGTGTGGCAGTTGTAGCCACCAGAGGAGCGAAATCCTGCCTTTCGGTGACAGACGTATCTTCTGGTGCATATGTAGATGAGATCCCGACCACTAGTCCAAGAGATCCAGATGAAAGGGTCGAGCATGAAACCTTCCGTACTGTAGAGCCTCGTAGGAGGCAACCATCTTCCCCAGAAGGCAGATGCACTGATGAACCGATACCCGGATAGGCTTCAAGACATCCCGGACCATTGTTTGAATCACCAATGCTTTCTCCACTGGAAGAAACACCCTCTGCACTTCCGTGTCTAGGATCATCCCCAGGAAAGACAGCCTCCTTGTCGGCTCCAGGTGAGACTTTGGAAGGTCCAGGATCCAACCGTGCTCCTTGAGCAGTTAGTTCGTGAGAGCAATGGATCTTAACAACTTTTCCCTGGACGACGCCTTGATCAGGAGATCGTCCAGATACAGAATAATGTTCAACCCCTGCTTGTGGAGGAGAACCATCATCTCTGCCATCACCTTGATGAAGACCCTCGGTGCTGTGGAGAGGCCGAACGGCAACGGCTGAAACTGATATTGATCGTCCAGTAGTGCAAACCTGAGATATGCCTGATGCAGCACCCAAATGGGAATGTGGAGGTACGCATCCTTGATGTCCAGACACACCAGGAACTCCCCCCTCCGTCAGTCCTGAGATGACAGCTCTCAGAGACTCCATCTTGAATTTGAACTCCCTGAGATAAGGGTTCAAAGATTTTAAGTGCAGAATTGGCCATACTGAACCCTCCGGCTTCGGTACCACGAAAAAATTAGAATAGTAACACTTGTTCCACTGATGAGGTGGAACTGGAACAATGACCTCGGACACTACCAATTTTCGGATAGCTTCCAGAAGAATGTCTGCCGTCACAGTTGGCAAGCCTGATTTGAAGAAATGGTGAGGTGGGAGAGTTTGAAACTCCAGCCTGTACCCCCTGGACACTATATCCTGTACCCAAGGGTCCAAGCCAGACGACATCCAGACGTGGCTGAAATGCCGGAGTCTTGCTCCCACCTGACCTTCCTCCAGGTTGTGCTGTCCACTGTCATGCGGAGGACTTTGAGGTACCAGAAGCAGGCTTCTGGTCTTGGGTACCTGCGGGAGCAGGCTTTTTTACTTTAGCACGACCACCTCTAAAGAAGGTGTAAGAAGGCTTGTTCTTTCTAGACCTCGCGGGCCGAAAGGACTGTGACGTGGCTGGTGTAAAAGGCTTCTTCGTAGCTGGAGCAGCTGAGGGGAGAAAAGGAGACGTACCCGCGGTAGCCGTGGCAATCCACACATCCAGCGCCTCCCCAAAGAGCGCCTGACCTTCATAGGGTAGGCCCTCCACACTTTTCCTGGATTCCGCGTCCGCAGACCATTGTCGCAGCCAGAGAACCCTGCGAGCAGAGACAGACATGGAGGAGATCCTTGCAGCCATGGAACCCAGGTCCTTCGTGGAATCTACCAGGAACCCTGCAGAATCCTGAATATTACGTAAAAATAAATCAACGTCACCTTTATCCATCGTAGTCAAGTCCTCCTGCAGAGTGATTGACCACCTGGCTATTGCTTTGGAAATCCATGCACAGGCAATAGTAGGCCGCAGTATAGCCCCTGAGACCGCGTATATGGATTTGAGCGTAGCATCCACCTTGCGATCTGCCGGGTCCTTCAACGCGGTAAAACCCGGGACTGGTAAAACCACCTGTTTTGACAGCCTGGAGACAGAAGCGTCAACTATCGGCGGAGACTCCCACTTCTTTCTATCTTCCTCTGGGAAGGGAAAAGCAACCAAGACCCTCTGAGGGATCTGGAATTTTTCTCCGGAGTTTCCCAGGCTTTTTCAAAGATAGCATTTAATTCCTTAGATGCTGGGAAGGTGAGAGGGGCCTTTTTACTGTCCGTGAAAAAGGCCTCCTCAACCTGCTAAGGAGTTGTGTCAAAAATGTGCAACACATGCCGTACGGCTTCAATCATCAACTGCACCCCCTTTGCAAGTGATGCCCTCCCTCTTGACACATCCCTGTCACCGTCTGCAGTGTCAGAATCGGTGTCCGTGTCATCCTGTATAATCTTGGCAAGTGCACGTTTGTGAGAATGTACCGCAGGGGACCCTGTGGGAGCAGTATCAGACCATACAGCCATAGAGTATTGCAGTACCTGAGTTGCACGCTCAGTTCTTGCAACCTTTTCAGAAATTTGAGAAATAGTCCCCCTAAGAGAGGCTAACCACTCCGGTTCCCTAGCTGGGATCTGCGCTACAACAGTGCAATCCTGATTACATGGGATGGGATCTTCCTTAGAAGATAAATCCTCTGCAGTATATGAAACAGTCTCTCTAGACATGTTTGCTAATACACACCACTCACCCCACATACACACAGGGTACTGGGCAGACAGAGTTTCCCCACCAAGAATGGCAGAGAGACACAGAGATTGGAGCCAACCCACACACAGGGCTATTACAGGTATAGGGAGACCCTAAACCAGCGCTGACTGTGTCCCTTAATAGGTGACACAGCCTTTACATAGCCTCCCCTCCCTTCTACAACCCCCCTGGTACCTTACAGATAGCTGGAGTTGCACTGGAGGGACTGATCTTCCACTTGCGTCTGACTGCAGACAGGAAAATGGCGCTGAAACCCTGCTGGGTCCGCTCTGAGGAGAAACTCCGCCCCCTTAATGGCGCTGTCTTCCCGCTCTTCACGATTATACTGGCCTGAGGATTTTAAGTGCTGGCTGAGATCCGCAGACCCCGACAGGCTGAATTGGTCAGTGTAGGGTCAGGCGCTGGCTCAGGGCGCCCCTCACAGCGCCGCACTGAAATACAGCTGAGCTGTCCTACCCTGAAGCCGCCATCTTCACACCGACCCCTTGTTAGGGGGGATGGTGACTCACTTGCCACACTTCAGCTCTGCAAGGGGGTGGCCCCCTGCTGCTGTGGTGAGCGTTTCCCTGTGGCGGGGAGCGATCTATCCCCTCTGGAGCTCAATGTCCTGTCAGCGGAGACAGTGGCTCAGACCACACAGGGCAGACACTGCTCCCCCCCTTAGTCCCTCGCTGCAGGCAGGCTGTTGAATAAAAAATAACTTTACTAGAAAAGCTCTGTAGAGCTCCCCTAGCTGTGACTGGTTCCTCCGGGCACACTTTCTAAACTGAGCCTGGTAGGAGAGGCATAGAGGGAGGAGCCAGCCCACACTATTAAACTCTTAAAGTGCCAATGGCTCCTGGTGGACCCGTCTATACCCATGGTACTAATATGGACCCCAGCATCCTCTAGGACGTAAGAGCAAGTGTTAATAGCATCTGCAATACTGCTTGGTGGCCTCACAGCCCCCTGCTCAGATAACATCAGCTTCAAAGACCTAGGACAATAATAGCCTGCAAGGTGCTGGCTTTTTGGGAATTTCTGTGATAGTCTGTCCGTATTTTTAAAGCTTTGATCATTTACAAGGCAAAACAAGATCAGTTTTGCCTTGTAAACGACTGCCACTTTAAAAATACAAACAGACTCACAGACATTCCCAAAAAGACAGCACCTTGTAGGCTATTACATAATGCCCCTAGTTTTAATGTCACCCAGTAAAAGTTTCTGCGTTTGTAAGGATGGTCCTAAAACACTACAGAATCAAAAGAAAAAGTACATAATTTAGCGTGTTTTGCATTTAATCAATATCATTACCATTTTAAATATAGAGATCGAAATCGCCAAAAATCTGGCGCTTAGTAATTTACCCCTTGGTCTAGTAACCTGTGTGATATAATGGCAGCAGTAGCACCAACATTTCCATATGCCTCACCTCTCCGGTCAGCAGGTAGATGATCTCCAGTGTGAGACTCAGTATCCTCTCCGTCCTGTAATTTCTGTGCTTCTCCATCCCAATGAGTCAGTCTGATAATTTACACAAGACTCTTCCCTCTAAATAAGAAGATTGTTACACTTTACTCAGATTTTGTTAATAGAGATAACGATTAGCGTTGGAAAGGAATTTAAAATAGCAAGGGGATCTCTCGGTCTCAGTTTTATCCAGGTGTAGGTTCAGTCCATAAGCATCAGTGTCTCAAGGTCTGCTGCCAAAAGTGGAATGTCATTCCACTTTTGACAGCAGACCTTGAGAAAGACCCGAGGCGGGTCGGAACGCGTGGGTACCTTGCCTTTATACCCCCCACATGCTGACACTGATGCTTATAGACTGAACCTACGCTTGGATAAAACTGAGACCGGGAGATCCCCTTGCTGCAGCTGGGAGAGACCACCTGGATTCATATGCGCTTTAGAACTGCCGCACATCAGTTCACCAGGAATCGGTAATCAGCCATTGCTTCTGTTCCTCTCATGAGGGTGGATTCTTTTTTGTGAATGTTTCTGTCCATTGTGACACATGCTGTGTCATTATACCAGTATCTTCCATATTGGAATTACATTTTGCATGTTTTTAGAATAATGTGTTAATTAAATTACTTTGGCCCTCATTCCGAGTTGTTCGCTCGGTAAATTTCTTCGCATCGCAGCGATTTTCCGCTTAGTGCGCATGCGCAATGTTAGCACTGTGACTGCGCCAAGTAAATTTGCTATGAAGTTAGGTATTTTACTCACGGCTTTTTCTTCGTTCTGGTGATCGTAGTGTGATTGACAGGAAGTGGGTGTTTCTGGGCGGAAACTGGCCGTTTTATGGGTGTGTGTGAAAAAACGCTACCGTTTCTGGGAAAAACGCGGGAGTGGCTGGAGAAACGGAGGAGTGTCTGGGCGAACGCTGGGTGTGTTTGTGACGTCAAACCAGGAACGACAAGCACTGAACTGATCGCAGATGCCGAGTAAGTCTGGAGCTACTCTGAAACTGCTAAGAGGTGTGTAATCGCAATTTTGAGAATCTTTCGTTCGCAATTTTACTATGCTAAGATTCACTCCCAGTAGGCGGCGGCTTAGCGTGTGCAAAGCTGCTAAAAGCAGCTTGCGAGCGAACAACTCGGAATGAGGGCCTTTGTTTTTACGATATCACACTATTCTTTGCATTCTCCTCTCTTTCCGGTTACCTACTGATACGAGCACTCCTAATTAGGAGACATTATCGGAGAGTAAGAGGTGGATTGCTCCGCTACAAACGGGGCAGGCGCTGGTGAAGTAGTATCTTCTCTTTTTTGTTTCCAGAGATAACGATTAGGACTACCCCACTTTTTTCAGAACCCACTTGTGCGGAGATCCAGCAAAGTGCCATACAGTACATTACAGCTGCCTATTGATCTTTATGTGATGTTGATTATGTTTGTCTGGATATACCCTTGGAAGATATTAAATTAGCTATGAGGGTCCACTGAAACATTGTGCATGAATACAATGTAGGTAGGGAAGCCTTGCTTGTTTCTGCTTGCACCCTATAGAGATGGGAGCAAAAAAAACAAAATTTTTGTACTCACTGGAAATCTTCAGAGGCACCTCAGACTGTGGGTTTAGCGGGGAGGTTGAGGAGTAGGCACTAAGGGGGTCATTGAGACCCCAGCGCTGTTGTGGCGCACAGCTCAGTTGCGGTCGCATCCACGGAGGCAGTTTTCGGGCTGGCAACATGACGTTGGGGGGACGGTGCGGGGCAAACGGGGGCGGGCCGGGACCGTTTTCGGTACAGCTGTGTGACATCACACGCAGCCGCTCCAATTAAAAAAATGGCCGCTGACCGCATGACTGCGCACCAGGGGTCAACCTTAGATCCGATTCGTTCGCAATTAGATTGTGGACGCATCGGGAGGAGGCCTTACACATGCTGGGCGGCCTTGCCTGGTCTGGGCTACCCCCAGCATCTGCAGAGATGAACGCAGATCTGGCTGCATATGCAGCCATCTGCATTCATCTTTGAATAACCCCCCCTAAATAGTTAAAGGTCTGGAGCTGAACCCCTCCCCCCCCCTTTTCTAAGCCCTCCCATTTTTTCCAGTATCCAGTAACTCAGGACCTGATTCAGATTTATATGCAAACCCAATGGTCTACACCCAAATCCCATGGATAGCGGTTGGCGCATACACAATACCCATTCTGCGCATGTGCAGAACAGGTCTTGCGATATCGCTAACAGCCCACCCTTTAGGCGCTGCAAGATTGACACGCTGTTGAAATTCTGTGGCAGGGCAGGGGTGTCAACCGACACCATTCTTCAAACTCGGGGGCGTCGACCCTGTTTTGTAGGTGTGCCAGGCCCAGGGTATGCGTTGTCGGAATGCAGGCTTCATGGACCATAAGGCCAGTCTGAGTAAGCTTTGGCTCTTACCATCGTGAGTAGCGACCAATGGTCAAGATGGTGATCCATTGCTGCATCCTCAGATGCAGCACTCGGATCTCGCAGATGCATGCAGGAGGCGTCTATCTCCTAGAGACGACTCCGGCTACCTGCGACGGTGCAATTCCATACAAACTGGAATAAGGCCCTCAGTTATTTATCGAACAAAGCCTAAAGAGAACACAACACTAACAGATAACATAAACAGTGTTGGCATAGGTTCCCA
The DNA here is from genome assembly GCF_028390025.1 of Pseudophryne corroboree. Lineage (NCBI taxonomy): Eukaryota > Metazoa > Chordata > Amphibia > Anura > Myobatrachidae > Pseudophryne > Pseudophryne corroboree. The sequence goes on along the minus strand of NC_086446.1, from coordinate 146,458,466 downwards.
AACTCGGTCCTCAGGACCCCACACAGTGCATGTTTTGCAGGTAACCCAGCAGGTGCACAGGTGTATTAATTACTCACTGACACGTTTTAAAAGGTCCACAGGTGGAGCTAATTATTTAACTTGTGCTTTTGTGAGGAGACCTGCAACCCTGGACCCTGGTCACGATGGATAAAAGTCTGGTGGGCTGGTGTGTGGTGACCCTTGGACTTCCAGTTTCAGGTACATCCTACCTGATATATCCCAGCTTTAGATCTTGGTTCAGCTCCTCCAACAGCTTAACTATTTATCGCCTACTCCTCAGCCGACAGTCTGCACTGTTCCCCAAATACAGATGAGTTCTTTCTCATGTTTGCTGCGATGCGTACACACACGTGGACACATCTGTAGGATGGGAAAGGAATAAAAAGAGATTTTCCTCCAATTATTACGCGCATTGGGCCTTATTAAGACGTGGCTGGAGGTGCTGCACAGATGTGCAGTACGGGTCTCACTAATAAAAGCAGGAGACATCTACTTATATCAGATGCCTCCTGCTACATTAACATATTAGTGCTATTGCTGCTGCTTCCACGTAAGCAGCAGTAATAGCACCTCTGTCCACATCTGAATCAGGGCTTATGTGTATAGTCTCACAGCACATCGCACCTCACACTTATCCAATCTGCCCCTTTGTTTGTACATTGCATTGCCATTTAAAGGCTCATAATTTGTAGATATAAAAGCTACTGGTAACCATCTCAAAATAACCTTTGTATACCCACACACTAGAAACAGTATACAGACGTTGACAAATTTGTTCACTTTATTCAATATGCCAATTACATCTCATTGAAACATTGTTTCATTCCTCCTGAAAAGTGTTGACCTTAAAAACTATTATATATCATGTATACCTGCATGGCTTTGGTATATCAATAAAGCTAAGAAACAGCGAAAGCAGATAAATGATCGGTTATTATCCAAATATATTCTAAAATAGCCCATACAGATTTGTTTCTAACCCTTAGAAAAGAGAATAAAAAATAAGAATTTACTCACCGGTAATTCTATTTCTCGTAGTCCGTAGTGGATGCTGGGTACTCCGTAAGGACCATGGGGAATAGCGGGCTCCGCAGGAGACTGGGCACTCTAAAAGAAAGATTAGGTACTATCTGGTGTGCACTGGCTCCTCCCTCTATGCCCCTCCTCCAGACCTCAGTTAGGGAAACTGTGCCCGGAAGAGCTGACATTACTAGGAAAGGATTTGGAATCCAGGGTAAGACTCATACCAGCCACACCAATCACACCGTACAACTTGTGATAACTATATCCAGTTAACAGTGTGAAACAATAATGAGCCTCATTAACAGATGGCTCATAACAAAACCCTTTAGTTACGCAATAACTATATACATGTATTGCAGAAAGTCCGCACTTGGGACGGGCTCCCAGCATCCACTACGGACTACGAGAAATAGAATTACCGGTGAGTAAATTCTTATTTTCTCTGACGTCCTAGTGGATGCTGGGTACTCCGTAAGGACCATGGGGATTATACCAAAGCTCCCAAACGGGCGGGAGAGTGCGGATGACTCTGCAGCACCGAATGAGCAAACTCAAGGTCCTCCTCAGCCAGGGTATCAAACTTGTAGAATTTTGCAAACGTGTTTGAACCCGACCAAGTAGCAGCTCGGCAAAGTTGTAAAGCCGAGACCCCTCGGGCAGCCGCCCAAGAAGAGCCCACTTTCCTCGTGGAATGGGCTTTTACAGATTTAGGATGCCGCAGTCCAGCCGCAGAATGTGCAAGTTGAATCGTGCTACAGATCCAGCGAGCAATAGTCTGCTTTGAAGCAGGAGCACCCAGCTTGTTGGGTGCATACAGGATAAATAGCGAGTCAGTTTTCCTGACTCTAGCCATCCTGGAAACATAGATTTTCAGGGCCCTGACTACCTCCAGTAACTTGGAATCCTCAAAGTCCCGAGTAGCCGCAGGCACCACAATAGGTTGGTTCAAATGAAACGCTGATACCACCTTAGGAGAAATTGGGGACGAGTCCTCAATTCCGCCCTATCCATATGGAAAATCAGATAAGGGGTTTTACATGACAAAGCCGCCAATTCTGATACACGCCTGGCCGAATGCAACGCCAGCAGCATGACCACTTTCCACGTGAGATATTTTAGCTCCACGGTTTTAAGTGGCTCAAACCAATGCGACTTTAGGAAATCCAACACCACGTTGAGATCCCAAGGTGCCACTGGAGGCACAAAGGGGGGCTGAATATGCAGCACTCCCTTAATAAAAGTCTGAACTTCAGGCAGTGAAGCCATTTCTTTTTGGAAGAAAATCGACAGAGCCGAAATGTGGACCTTAATGGAACCCAATTTTAGGCCCATAGTCACCCCTGACTGGAGGAAGTGCAGAAATCGACCCAGCTAAAATTCCTCTGTAGGGGCCTTCCTGGCCTCACACCAAGCAACATATTTCCGCCATATGCGGTGATAATGTTTTGCTGTCACATCCTTCCTAGCTTTAATCAGCGTAGGAATGACTTCCTCCGGAATGCCCTTTTCCTTTAGGATCCGTTGTTCAACCGCCATGCCGTCAAACGCAGCCGCGGTAAGTCTTGGAACAGACAGGGCCAGTGCAGTAGCAGGTCCTGTCTGAGCGGCAGAGGCCATGGGTCCTCTGAGATCATTTCTTGAAGTTCTGGGTACCAAGCTCTTCTTGGCCAATCCGGAACAATGAGTATAGTTCTTACTCCTCTCCCTCTTATTATCCTCAGTACCTTGGGTATGAGAGGAAGAGGAGGGAACACATAAACCGACTGGTACACCCACGGTGTCACTAGAGCGTCCACAGCTATCGCCTGAGGGTCCCTTGACCTGGCGCAATATCTTTTTAGCTTTTGTTGAGGCGGGACGCCATCATGTCCACCTGTGGCCGTTCCCAACGGTTCACAATCAGCTGGAAGACTTCTGGATGAAGTCCCCACTCTCCCGGGTGGAGGTCGTGCCTGCTGAGGAAGTCTGCTTCCCAGTTGTCCACTCCCGGAATGAACACTGCTGATAGTGCTATCACGTGATTCTCCGCCCATCGAAGAATCCTTGTGGCTTCTGCCATTGCCACCCTGCTTCCTGTGCCGCCCTGGCGGGTTACATGGGCGACCGCTGTGATGTTGTCTGACTGAATCAGAACCGGTTGGTTTTGAAGCAGGGGTTCTGCTTGACTCAGGGCGTTGTAAATGGCCCTTAGTTCCAGAATATTTATGTGTAGGGAAGTTTCCTGACTCGACCATTGTCCTTGGAAGATTCTTCCCTGGGTGACTGCCCCACAACCTCGGAGGCTTGCATCCGTGGTCACCAGGACCCAGTCCTGTATGCCGAATCTGCGGCCTTCGAGCAGATGAGCACTCTGCAGCCACCACAGCAGAGACACCCTGGACCTCGGGGACAGGGTGATTAACCGATGCATCTGGAGATGCGATCCGGACCACTTGTCCAACAGATCCCACTGGAAGATCCTTGCATGGAATCTGCCGAAGGGAATTGCTTCGTGAGAAGCTACCATCTTTTCCAGGACTCGCGTGCAGTGATGCACCGACACCTGCTTTGGTTTCAGGAGGTCCCTGACCAGAGATGATAATTCCTGGGCCTTCTCCTCCGGGAGAAACATCTTCTTCTGTTAATTGTCCAGAATCATTCCCAAGAACAGCAGACGCATCGCAGGAATCAGCTGCGACTTTGGGATATTCAGAATCCAGCCGTGCTGATGCAGCACTTCCTGAGATAGTGCTATGCTGACTAGCAACTGCTCTTTGGACCTCGCCTTTATAAGGAGATCGTCCAAGTACGGAATAATCATGACTCCCTTCTTTCGGAGGAGCATCATAATTTCGGCCATTACTTTGGTAAATACCCGCGGTGCCGTGGACAGACCAAACGGCAACGTCTGGAATTGGTAATGACATTCCTTGATGTCCAATGACACCATAAAATCCATGAACTTGAACTTTTTTATATAAATGTTCAAGGATTTTAAATTTAGAATGGGTCTCGTCGAACCGTCTGGTTTCGGTACCACAAACATTGTGGAATAGTAACCCCGTCCCTGTTGAAGGAGGGGTACCTTGATTATCACCTGCTGAAGATACAGATTGTGAATTGCCGCCAGTATTACCTCCTTTTCTCCGAGGGCAGCAGGCAAGGCAGATTTGAGGTAACGGCGAGGGGGACTCGCCTCGAACTCCAGCTTGTATCCCTGTGATACTACTTGCAGAACCCAGGGATCCACCCGTGAGCGAGCCCACTGGTCGCTGAAGTTCCAGAAACGCGCTCCCACCGCACCTGGCTCCGCCTGTGGAGCACCAGCGTCATGCGGTGGACTTAGAGGAAGCGGGGGAAGATTTTTAATCCTGGGAACTGGCTGTCTGGTGCAGCTTTTTCCCTCTTCCCTTGCCTCTGGTCAGAAAGGAAGCGCCTTTGACCCGCTTGCTTATCTGAGGCCGAAAGGACTGTACCTGGTAATACAGTGCTTTCTTAGGCTGTGAGGGAATCTGAGGTAAAAACGTCGACTTCCCAGCTGTTGCTGTGGATACGAGGTCCGAGAGACCATCCCCAAACAATTCCTCACCCTTATGAGGCAGAACCTCCATGTGCCTTTTAGAATCAGCATCACCTGTCCACTGCCGGGTCCATAATACCCTCCTGGCAGAAATGGACATTGTATTAATTCTGGATGCCAGCCGGCAAATATCCCTCTGTGCATCTCTCATATATAAGACAACGTCTTTAATATGCTCTATGGTTAGCAAAATAGTAACCCTGTCGAGGGTATCAATATTATCTGACAGGGTATCAGACCACGCTGCAGCAGTACTACACCTCCATGCTGAGGCAATTGCGGGTCTCAGTATAGTACCTGAGTGTGTATATACAGGTTGAGTATCCCATATCCAAATATTCCGAAATACGGACTTTTTGGAGTGCGAGTGAGATAATGAAACCTTTGTTTTTTGATGGCTCAATGTGCACAAACTTTGTTTAATACACAAAGTTATTAAAAATGTTGTATTAAATGACCTTCAGGCTGTGTGTATAAGGTGTATATGAAACATAAATGCATCCTGTGCTTAGACTTAGGTCCCAACACCATGATATCTCATTATGGTATGGAATTATTCCAAAATACGGAAAAATCCGATATCCAAAATACCTCTGGCCCCAAGCATTTTGGATAAGGGATACTCAACCTGTACAGACTTCAGGATCGCCTCCTGCTTTCTATCAGCAGGCTCCTTCAAGGCGGCCGTATCCTAAGACGGCAGTGCCACCTTTTTTGACAAGCTTGTGAGCGCCTTATCCACCCTAGGGGATATCTCCCAACGTGACCTATCCTCTGGCGGGAAAGTAAGTAACTTTTTAGAAATTACCAGTTTCTTATCGGGGGAAGCCCACGCTTCTTCACACACTTCATTCAACTCATCTGATGGGGGAAAGAACACTGGCTGCTTTTTCTCCCCAAACATAATACCCTTTTTGGTGGTACTTGGGTTAATGTCAGAAATGTGTAACACATTTTTCATTGCCGTAATCATGCAACGGATGCCCCTAGTGGATTGTGTATATGTCTCATCGTCGTCTACACTGGAGTCAGACTCCGTGTCGACATCTGTGTCTGCCATCTGAGGTAGCGGGCGTTTTTGAGCCCCTGATGGCCTTTGAGACGCCTGGGCAGGCGCGGGCTGAGAAGCCGGCTGTCCCACGGCTGTTACGTCATCCAGCCTTTTATGTAAGGAGTTGACACTGTCTGTTAATACCTTCCACATATCCACCCACTCTGGTGTCGACCCCGCAGGGGGTGACATCACATTTATCGGCACCTGCTCAGCCTCCACATAAGCCTCCTCATCAAACATGTCGACACAGCCGTACCGACACACCGCACACACACAGGGAATGCTCTGACTGAGGACAGGACCCCACAAAGTCCTTTGGGGAGACAGAGAGAGAGTATGCCAGCACACACCACAGCGCTATTTAATCAGGGATTTACACTAACAGAAAAGTGATTTATCCTTATAGCTGCTTTTTATATACAGTTTGCGCCTAAATTTAGTGCCCCCCCTCTCTTTTTAACCCTTTGAGCCTGGAAACTGCAGGGGAGAGCCTGGGGAGCTGTCTTCCAGCTGCACTGTGAAGAGAAAATGGCGCCAGTGTGCTGAGGGAGATAGCCCCGCCCCTTTTTCGGCGGACTTCTCCCGCTCTTATAATTGTATTATGGCAGGGGATTTTTACACATATATAGCTTATTAGGCTATATTATGTGTTGTTTGCCAAAGTTAAGGTACTCTAATTGCAGCCCAGGGCGCCCCCCAGCGCCCTGCACCCATCAGTGACCGGAGTGTGTGGTGTGCATAGGGAGCAATGGCGCACAGCTGCAGTGCTGTGCGCTACCTTAATGAAGACCGAAGTCTTCAGCCGCCGATTTCCAGGTTGCTCTTCTTGCTTCTGGCTCTGCAAGGTGGACGGCGGCGCGGCTCCGACCCAAGACGACCGAGGCTGGGCCTGTGTTCGATCCCTCTGGAGCTAATGGTGTCCAGTAGCCTAAGAAGCCCAAGCTAGCTGCAAGCAGGCAGGTTCGCTTCTCTCCCCTTAGTCCCTCGTAGCAGTGAGTCTGTTGCCAGCAGATCTCACTGAAAATAAAAAACCTAACAAATACTTTCTTTTCTAGGTGCTCAGGAGGGCCCCTAGTGTGCAACCAGCTCGGGCAGGGCACAGATTCTAACTGAGGTCTGGAGGAGGGGCATAGAGGGAGGAGCCAGTGCACACCAGATAGTACCTAAACTTTCTTTTAGAGTGCCCAGTCTCCTGCGGAGCCCGCTATTCCCCATGGTCCTTACGGAGTACCCGGCATCCACTAGGACGTCAGAGAAAATTGATTATAGCTATATTTCTAACAAATTTTTTCTTGAATTAGCATCACACGTCTGTAGCCAACCTCCCTGCATGCAGCTGCAAGAAGAAAATCAACCCCAGATGAAACAGGAGAAAAGTGAGAATGGTAGAAAAATATACCTTACCACACCATCCGACATATTTTAAGTGACAGTAGGCTCCGTGGAAGAAGGCCCAGATGGACTAAACCTCCCCCCCAAAAAAAACAAAAAACAAACAAATAAAAAAACGGCTTACGCGACCTATAGAGTCGTGCAAGTCAGTCACTGGAGCTGCTACCTAAAGGCCAGGAAATCTCTGTCCTCTGATGGAGATCCTGGCCTCTTCCCTCCCCTGCAACGGCAGCCTCACGCCCCCACACCACATCAGACTGTCAATCACTGACATTCTGATGCTGTTCTGCGTCCATCATCGCAGAACGAGTCCTGCACGAGATCCTGGCCTCTTCCCTCCCCTGCAACGGCAGCCTCACGCCCCCACACCACATCAGACTGTCAATCACTGACATTCTGATGCTGTTCTGCGTCCATCATCGCAGAACGAGTCCTGCACGATCATCAGTATTTTGCGGCATGTGGCGCAGTAACAACCAGACCTGATTAAGGTCCTATGTTCACAGATGACAAAATAAAGCTTGGTTATGTTTTGGGGCTGCTTTGCTACATCTGGCACTGGGTGTTGAATCTATGCATGGTACAATGAAATATAGACTATTAAGGATCTTTTTCTAGGCAGCAGCTTCACTTGCGATGATTAGCAGTACTGTAGCCTGAGAACTCACAGCTGCATAGGCTTGTGCATACAAATATGAATTAGGCCCAGTGTCAGAAAGCTCTGTCTCCGTTATACCCCTTTTAGATTAAAATGCCGGGTCACACCCAGGATTTTGGACATGGGTTCAACCTGGGTGCGACCTGGCTGAGTCCTCTTTTAGACTGGCGGCAGGACCTGGCTTATTGCAGCGCAGGGGGGTGCATGATGTCTCCGCACACAGGTGCAGTGCCAGTGTTTGGGAATGAGATCGTCCCATTAAAACCCCTTTCACACCGCACAAATAACCCGGTATCGACCTGGTATATTGCCAGGTCGACACGGGTCGGTGTGCGGTGTGAAAGGGCCATGGTCAAATTCCCGGGTCCCCTGTCCCGGTAATTCAACCAGGGAATAAAGCAGTGTTATTCCCGGGTTGAATACCGGGTCAGTGGCAGCGTGAACTAGATAGGGAGAGGTGACACGGAGATGAGCTCATCTCCCAGCGCCGCCTCCGCCCCCCGCCGCTATGGCAACTGGCCCGGCAAATTGCTGGGTAGGGAAGCCAGCAGATAGGGTCCAATGCCAGATCCCACCCGGGAAGGACCTGTTTCCAATTCGCGGGTGAGATCCAGCAATGGCGGTGTGAAAGAGGTATTACACTTTCTGGGACCAACCCTGTAAGCTAGCTAGGTTGGATTATCGGGACCCGGGTTAACCCACTTCCACTGAGCCGCTCCTGGGTTGTCATGGCAATAACCTGGGTTTTAGCGGCTGTGGAAAAGGGGTATCACAGGTCATGGATCCTGCAACAGGATAATTACACACGACACATAGCTAAAAGCACCCATTCAATGGTAAGAACAAAACATTGGACTATTCTGAAGTGGCCATTTATGAGCCCTTATATGAATCCTATTGATCATGCGGGAAGAGTGGGACAGTTATTTTACAGATAACAAATAGGGTTCTTCTATTTTCGTGGAAGGGCACCAACAAATTTGACCACGCCTGTATACAGTGACAAAGTGGAAATACCCAAGCCCAAAATACCTAAACCTCCTGGTGGGACATGTCCCAGATTCCTTATACTTATTTTCCTTATACATAGATCTGCCGCTTGTGTATGCAGACGCAACCATCGGATGAACATAAGTCCATAATAGACCATATGAGAAACCATATGCATACGCAGACTGGCTGACGGAACTGAGACGCTGGAGCCATTGTGACTACATACAGGATCAAGTTGCACAACCCCAAAATGGTCATGACACGCCTGCGTTTAGTAAAAATTTTGACTGTGACCATCATCGCAAGACCACCGCGGCACAAGCTCAGTGCGACCTATGCGCAGTGCCAAAATATGGCTCCACTGCGTACATAATCGGCATTGCGTCCATATGTGACTCAGGGCAACAGATCCAAAAACTGCTCCCATTGCACTGACGTATAGCCCCAAGATCATAACCTAGCTGCAGGTGCGCTGCACTTTAGTTGTTGTACAATATTCAGATAATGTTTTATACTCCGCAAAGAGCAATGGAGAGAATGTCAATATTGGCACATACTTTGCTATATAAATTAGCGGTCTTCAGATGTATTATTTGGGTGTATAGATAGGTAATAATATGCCACCACTACATGAGCTCACTACAAAGTGCACCTTCACACTGTACCATGCTACTGCCTGTATTAGGCAGTTCCTACTCCCCTCTCACTAAGAAGCTGGGCAGTGTACAGTGGCCCTAACTAGGTGTGTGTCAGCGGTGCACAATTGGTCACTTATAGATGTGTCCTCATACATCTAGCCTCAATACGCCATGCACCACAAGATGCCTGGCGTGAACGAGCCAGCAGTTTCCAGGTAGTTCTGCTGACATCAGGCATTTTTTTGTTGTTGCAGAAAATGAGTATTATTCGCATTGCTATGTGGATAGGACACACAAGCAGCTTATGATATGCAGCATGACTATATTCTGTGTGTGACTGCAGCTGTATCTGCATATGGATGTCTATGTCACCGTGATTTTCTGGAAAAACACTGTAACGTAGCATTTCGTATGCAAATAAAAATAAGAATTTACTTACCGATAATTCTATTTCTCGTAGTCCGTAGTGGATGCTGGGAACTCCGTAAGGACCATGGGGAATAGCGGCTCCGCAGGAGACTGGGCACATCTAAAGAAAGCTTTAGGACTATCTGGTGTGCACTGGCTCCTCCCCCTATGACCCTCCTCCAAGCCTCAGTTAGGATACTGTGCCCGGACGAGCGTACACAATAAGGAAGGATTTTGAATCCCGGGTAAGACTCATACCAGCCACACCAATCACACCGTATAACTTGTGATCTGAACCCAGTTAACAGTATGATAACAGATGAGCCTCTAGAAAAGATGGCTCACTACAACAATAACCCGATTTAGTTAACAATAACTATGTACAAGTATTGCAGACAATCCGCACTTGGGATGGGCGCCCAGCATCCACTACGGACAACGAGAAATAGAATTATCGGTAAGTAAATTCTTATTTTCTCTGACGTCCTAGTGGATGCTGGGAACTCCGTAAGGACCATGGGGATTATACCAAAGCTCCCAAACCGGCGGGAGAGTGCGGATGACTCTGCAGCACCGAATGAGAGAACTCCAGGTCCTCCTCAGCCAGGGTATCAAATTTGTAGAAATTAGCAAACGTGTTTGCCCCTGACCAAGTAACTGCTCGGCAAAGTTGTAAAGCCGAGACCCCTCGGGCAGCCGCCCAAGATGAGCCCACCTTCCTTGTGGAATGGGCTTTTACAGATTTTGGTTGTGGCAGGCCTGCCACAGAATGTGCAAGCTGAATTGTACTACAAATCCAACGAGCAATAGTCTGCTTAAAAGCAGGAGCACCCAGCTTGTTTGGTGCATACAGGATAAACAGCGAGTCAGATTTTCTGACTCCAGCCGTCCTGGAAACATATATTTTCAGGGCCCTGACTATGTCCAGCAACTTGGAGTCCTCCAAGTCACTAGTAGCCGCAGGTACCACAATAGGTTGGTTCACATGAAAAACTGCTACCACCTTAGGAAGGAATTGGGAACGAGTCCTCAATTCCGCCTTATCCATTTAAAATACAGATAAGAGCTTTTGACAAAGCCGCCAATTCTGATACACGCCTGGCCGACGCCAAGGCCCACAGCATGAACACTTTCCACGTGAGGTATTATAGCTCCACGGATTTAAGTGGCTCAACTCAATGCGACTTCAGGAAATCCAACACTACGTTGAGATCCCACGGTGCCACTGGAGGCACAAACGGGGGCTGACTATGCAGCACTCCCTTAACAAAAATCTGAACTTCAGGCAGTGAAGCCAGTTCTATTTTGGAAGAAAATCGATAGAGCCGAAATCAGGACCTTAATGGAACCCAATTTTAGGCCCATAGTCACCTCTGACTTGTAGGAAGTGCAGAAATTGACCTAGCTGAAATTCCTCCTTTGGGGCCGTACTGGCCTCACAGCACGCAACATATTTCCGCCATATGCGGTGATAATGGTTTGCGTTCACTTCTTTCCCAGCTTTAAATAGCGTAGGGATAACTTCCTCCGGAATGCCTTTTTCCTTCAGGATCCGGCGTTCAACCGCCATGCCGTCAAATGCAGCCGCGGTAAGTCTTGGAACAGACAGGACTCCTGCTGCAGCAGGTCCTGTCTGAGCTGCAGAGGCCATGGGTCCTCTGAGATAATTTCTTGGAGTTCTGGGTACCAAGCTCTTCTTGGCCCCCCGGAACAATGAGTATAGTTCTTATTCCTCTCCTTCTTATTATTCTCATTACCCTGGTATGAGAGGCAGAGAAGGGAACACATACACCAACTGGTACACCCACGGTGTTACCAGAGCGTCCACAGCTATCGCCTGAGGGTCCCTTGACCTGGCGCAATATCTTTGTAGCTTTTTGTTGAGGCGGGACGCCCTCCTGTCCACCTGTGGCCTTTCCCCACGGTGTACAATCATTTGGAAAACTTCTGGATGAAGTCCCCACTCTCCCGGGTGGAGGTTATATCTGCTGAGAAAGTCTGCTTCTCAGTTGTCCACTCCAGGAATGAACACTGCTGACAGTGCTAACACATGATTTTCCACCCATCGGCGAATCCTTGTGGCGTCTGTCATCGCCATCCTGCTTCTTGTGCCGCCCTGTCGGTTTACATGAGCGACCGCCGTGATGTTGTCTGACTGGATCAGCACCGGCCGGTGTTGAAGCAGGGGTCTAGCCTGACTTAGGGCATTGTAAATGGCCCATAGTTCCAGAACATTTATGTGTAAGGAAGTCTCCTGACTTTTCCATAGGCCTTGGAAGTTTCTTCCCTGTGTGACTGCCCCCCAGCCTATGAGCACTCTGCAGTCACCACCACAGCGACACCCTGGCCCTTGGAGACAGGGTTATCCGCCGATGCATCTGAGGATGCGACCCGGACCACTTGTCCAACAGATCCCTTGCATGGGAATTGACGAATGGAAATTCTTCGTAAGAAGCTACCATCTTTTCCAAGGCTCGTGTGCATTGATGCACCGATACCTGTATTTGTATTAGGAGGTCTCCGTCTAGAGACGCCAACTCCTTGGACTTCTCCTCCGGGAGAAACCCATTTTAACCTGTTCTGTGTCCAGAACCATATCCAGGAACAGTAGACGCGTCGTAGGAACCAGCTGCGACTTTGGAATATTCAGAATCCAGCCGTGCTGTTGTAGCACTTCCCGAGATAGTGCTACTCCGACGAACAACTGCTCCCTGGACCTCGCCTTTATAAGGAGATCGTCCAAGTACGGGATAAGTACTTCGGCCATTACCTTGATAAATACCCTCAGTGCCGGGGACAGACCAACGGCAACGTCTGGAATTGGTAATGACAATCCTGTACCACAATTTTGAGGTACACCTGGTGAAGAGGGTAAATAGGGACATGCAGGTAAGTATCCTTGATGTCCAGTGATACCCTGAAATTTTCCAGGCTTGCAATAATCGCCCTGAGCGATTCCATTTTGAACTTGAACCTTCGTATATAAGTGTTCAAGGATTTCAATTTTAGAATGGGTCTCACCGAACCGTCTGGTTTCGGTACCACAACATTTTGGAATAGTAACCCCGGCCTTGTTGAAGGAGGGGTACCTTGATTTCACCTGCTGGAAGTACAGCTTGTGAATTTCCGCCAGTACTACCTTTCCGAGGGCAGCAGGCAAGGCTGATGTGAAGGCAACGGCGAGGGGGAGTCGTCTCGAACTCCAGCCTGTATCCCTGTGATACTACTTGCAGAACCTAGGGATCCACCTGTGGGCAAGCCCACTGGTCCCTGCAGTTCCCGAGACGCGCCCCCACCGCACCTGTCTCCACCTGTGGAGCCCCAGCGTCCTGCGGTGGACTCAGAGGAAGCGAGGGAAGATATTTGATCCTGGGAACTGGCTGACTGGTGCAGCTTTTTCCTTCTTCCCTTGTCTCTGTGTAGAAAGGAAGCGCCTTTGACCCGCTTGCTTTTCTGAAGCCGAAAGGACTGTACCTGAAAATACGGTGCTTTCTTAGGCTTTTGTGAGGAAACCTGAGGTAAAAATTTTTCTTCCCAGCTGTTGCTGTGGATACGAGGTCCCAGAGACCATCCCCAAACAATTCCTCACCCTTATAAGGCAGAATCTCCATGTGCCTTTTAAATGAAGCATCACCTGCCCACTGCCAGGTTTCTAATACCCTCCTGGCAGAATGGACATTGCATTTATTCTGGATGCCAGCCGGCAAATATCCCTCTGTGCATCCTTTATATATATGACAACGTCTTAAATATGCTCAATGTTAGCAAAACATTATCCCTGTCTTAGCTATTATCTGACAGGGTATCAGACCACGCTGCAGCAGCACTATTTATGCTAAAGTAATAGCAGGCTTCAGTGTATAACCTGAGTGTGTAATTACAGACTTCAGGATCGCCTCCTGCTTTTTATCAGCAGGTTCCTTCAAGGTGACCGTATCCTAAGACGGCAGTGCCACCTTTTGACAAACGTGTGAGCGCCTTATCCACCCCAAGGGATATCTCCCAACGTGACCTATCCTCTGGCGGGAAAGGGTACGCCATCAGTAACTTTTTAGAAATCACCAGTTTCTTATCGGGGAAACCACGCTTCTTTTCACACTTCATTCATTCATCTGATGGGGGAACAAAACACTGGCTGCTTTTTCTCCCCAAAAATAAAACCCTTTTTATGTGGTACTTGGGTTCATGTCAGAAAATGCGTAACACATTTTTAATTGCCGAAATCATGTAACGGATGTTCCTAGTGGATTGTGTATATGTCTCAACCTCGTCGACACTGGAGTCAGACTCCGTGTCGACATCTGTGTCTGCCATCTGAGGTAACGGGCGTTGTTTGAGCCCCTGATGGCCTTTGAGACGCCTGGGCAGGCGCGGACTGAGCAGCCGGCTGTCCCACAGCTGTTACGTCATCCAGCCTTTTATGTAAGGAGTTGACACTGTCGGTTAATATCTTCCACCTATCCATCCACTCTGGTGTCGGCCCCACAGGGGGCGACATCCCATTTATCGGCCTCCGCTCCGCCTCCACGTATCCAACATGTCGACACAGCCGTACCGACACACAGCACACACACAGGGAATGCTCTGATAGAGGACAGGACCCCACTAGCCCTTTGGGGAGACAGAGGGAGAGTATGCCAGCACACACCAGAGCGCTATATATATATATATACAGGGATAACCTTATATAAGTGTTTTTCCCTTTATAGCTGCTGTATTGTTATACTGCGCCTAATTAGTGCCCCCCTCTCTTTTTTAACCCCTTTCTGTAGTGTAGTAACTGCAGGGGAGAGCCAGGGAGCTTCCCTCCAACGGAGCTGTGAGAGAAAATGGCGCCAGTGTGCTGAGGAGATAGGCTCCGCCCCCTTTTCGGCGGCCTTTTCTCCCATTTTTCTGTGGAATCTGGCAGGGGTTAAAATTCATCCATATAGCCCTGGGGGCTATATGTGATGTATTTTTGCCAGCCAAGGTGTTTATATTGCTGCTCAGGGCGCCCCCCCCTAGCGCCCTGCACCCTCAGTGACCGGAGTGTGAAGTGTGCTGAGGAGCAATGGCGCACAGCTGCAGTGCTGTGCGCTACCTTGGTGAAGACAGGATGTCTTCTGCCGCCGATTTTTCCGGACCTCTTCTCGCTTCTGGCTCTGTAAGGGGGCCGGCGGCGCGGCTCTGGGACCGAGCTCCGAGGCTGGGCCTGTGATCGGTCCCTCTGGAGCTAATGGTGTCCAGTAGCCTAAGAAGCCCAATCCACTCTGCACGCAGGTGAGTTCGCTTCTTCTCCCCTTAGTCCCTCGATGCAGTGAGCCTGTTGCCAGCAGGTCTCACTGAAAATAAAAAACCTAAACTAAAACTTTCACTAAGAAGCTCAGGAGAGCCCCTAGTGTGCACCCTTCTCGTTCGGGCACAAAAATCTAACTGAGGCTTGGAGGAGGGTCATAGGGGGAGGAGCCAGTGCACACCAGATAGTCCTAAAGCTTTCTTTAGATGTGCCCAGTCTCCTGCGGAGCCGCTATTCCCCATGGTCCTTACGGAGTTCCCAGCATCCACTAGGACGTCAGAGAAAGCCACAGTTACATACAGAATATAGCATGCCACATATCATTTTAATCAGCATAATGCTTGTGCGTCCTATCCACAGAGCGATGCAAGTAAGATGCATTTAAATGGAAAGATGCTCAGCGCTACCGAGTCACCCACATGGCGTGACTAGAAAGGCTGTTTAACATGCAGCACCGCTGGGCAGTCAGAGTGTCTCCACTTATCACTAGGCACATGAAATGTACTGACAGTATAGCTCCGGGGAGGGGTGCTGAGACCCTCCCCCCAAGGACTCTACCTGGCATGTACCTGTGTTTTAGGGGCTCTACTTGGCATGTAGGCTCTACTTGGACTAATGTGTAACAGGGGCTCTAACTGGCATAAGGTGTATCAGCAGTGGTGGATTTTCCACGTGGCACGTGTTGGGGGTAGCACACAAGGCAGATGAGGCCAGGTGATTGGGGATTTTTTTCTGTCATTACAACATTTTTTTTAATATTTTATTTTGCAACTGATGGGAATGGTTGGAGCTGGTAATGGGGTGAGGTTGGGGCTGCTTTGACAGCCTCCAGGCATCTGTACTTGCCCCATGGTGGGGGGGCAGTAACATAATTGGGGGGGATGGGGGTCGACGGCCAATAATGTGCCTAGGAGCAGCCTGAACCTAAATCCGCCCCTGTGTATCAGGGGCTCTACCTGGCATAATGTGTATCAGGGGCTCTACCTGGCATAATGTGTATCAGGGGCTCTACCTGGCATAATGTGTATCAGGGGCTCTACTGCTGTGTAATGTGTATAAGGCGTACTACTGTGTAATGTGAATAACAGACACTACTGTGCCGTGTAATGTGAATTGGTACTATTCTGTGGCCACGCTCCTTCCCTGTAAGCAACACCCCTAAATATTTGCCCTTAGACGCGCACTGTTCTTACTTTAAATATGGTGGGAGAGGGGCCACCATTTCTTTTTCTGGCACAGGGCACCAAAATGTCTACTTACGGCACTGGCTTATACCGCAAGAGTAATAGAAATAATATAACTAACTCATTACATATTTGGTTCTAGAACTGTGTTAAATAAAGTTAAAAAAAAAGCCAAAATAGGTGTACATACTGGTCAGCAATACAATAAATAATTATAAAATTGCATTCACAGCTTTCAGGAAGGGATGCCTCAAAGGTAAAAGTACTGTCATATGGATTTTCATATGTACAAGCTCCATAATGCAATACACTCTGGAGCTTGAACCCGGTATGCAACGCCATCTGTTGCGGGTGTGGTATGGAGGGTCGACAGTAACTAGGTCGACCACTATTGGTCAACAGTAACTAGGTCAACAGGGTCTGTAGGTCGACACGGTCTAGGTCGACAGGTCAAAAGGTCGACATGCATTTTTTATGTTTTTTTGGTGTCGTTTTGTCGTACAGTGACCGGGAACCCCAATTAGTGCACCGTGTCCCCTCGCATGTGCTTGGCTAGGTTACTATTCCCAATCGTAGTCCGCGTGGATCGTTAAGTATGGAAAAGTTTTTAAAAAAAGAAAAAAATTGTGAAAATCCCATGTCGACCTTTTGACCTAGAACATGTCGACCTAGAGACCGGATACCATGTAGATGGCGTTGCCTAATAGAAGCCTATGCGGTTCTTTTCAAAATGTGCACTGAGAGGGATCCAATCAGATCCCTTCCAGTATCCCCTGTAGCGTACGTGTCATCCAACGCATGCGGAAAAGGGGTGTAGTATGGTATGCCGGTGGCCGGGCTCCCGGCGACCAGCATACCGGCACCGGAAGCCTGACCGCCGACATACCAACAGAGTGGCGAGCGCAAATGAGCCCCTTGCTGGCTGGCTGCACTCGCCACGCTGCAGGCACGGTGGTGCGACACTATTTATTCTCCCTCCAGGGGGGTCGTGGACCCCCATGAGGAAGAAAAACTGTTTGTATGACGGCTGTTGGGATTCCGGCGCCAGAATACTGTGCGTCGGGATCCTGACAGTTGGAAACCTGAAGACCACCCGCGCAAAAGGACTGCTGTGTCATAAATCCCGAAGTCCTTGTATTGAAAAGGACAGCTCTTATCGGTAGAGCTATCCTTTGTGATTTCAATGAAAGCATATGGCGTTAATAAATGCTGCTTTGCTTACAGTGGTCAGTAAGTGCTGCTATACTGCTTTATATTACCCTGATAGGACAAGGATGTAACAGCCTGAGATCACTACCTACCTAGTGTCGGAGGGTAATATTTTTGCAGTTTATATTGTAACATGTTCAAAAGATCTATTATTCAGCATAACTAGGACCTTTCTCTCTAGATGGAACCTGAGATGCTTGAAATACTGTAGGGCAGGGGTGGCCACCACCAGTCAGAGGCAAAGAGCCAGAAAAGATCCATAGGCAAGGGCATGAGCCACTATCATGCGTGTGCCAAAATGGGGGGGTGGCCTAGTTGTCACAAAGCCACGCCCCATTTTTGTGCACACACCTTTCGGTATGATGTTTGTAGGAGTGTGACCTTGTGTCATAACCCCGTTTAGTCATGTTGTACAGTGCCACATACATATAAATACCAAAAAATGGGTGCCACCACAGTGCCAGATACATATATGCCCCCAGTACCAGATACACATGTTCCCACAGTGCCAGATACATATATGCCCCCAGTACCAGATACACATGTCCCCACAGTGCCAGATACACATATGCCCCCAGTACCAGATACACATGTCCCCACAGTGCAAGATACACATATGTCCCACAGTGCAAGATACATATATGCCCCACAATGCCAAATACATGTATGACCCCCAGTGCCAAATACATGTATGCTTCCACATTGCCAAATACACGTATGTCCCCACAGTGCCAGATACATATATGCCCCACAGTGCCAGATACACATGTTCCCACAGTGCCAGATACATATATGCCCCCAGTACCAGATACACATGTCCCCACAGTGCCAGATACACATATGCCCCCAGTACCAGATACACATGTCCCCCACAGTGCAAGATACATATATGCCCCACAATGCCAAATACATATATGACCCCCCAGTGCCAAATACATGTATGCTTCCACATTGCCAAATACACGTATGTCCCCACAGTGCCAGATACATATATGCCCCACAGTGCCAGATACATATATGACCCAGAGTGCCAGATACACAAGTCCCCACAGTGCCAGATACACATGTCCCCACAGTGCCAGATATGCCTCAGTGCAGATACTCAAGCCCCCACAGTGTCAGATATGCCCCCAGTGCAGATACACACGTCCCCACAGTGCCTCTCACAGTGCCAGATATGCCCCCAGTGCAGATACACATGCCCCCACAGTGCCAGATATGCCCCAGTGCAGATACACATGCCCCCACAGTGCCAGATATGCCCCCAGTGCAGATACACATGCCCCCACAGTGCCAGATATGCCCCAGTGCAGATACACATGCCCCCACAGTGCCAGATATGTCCCCAGTGCAGACACACATGCCAACACAGTGCCAGATATGCACCAGTGCAGACACACATGCCCCCACAGTGCAATTGTTATATAGCACAATGCTATAGATCTATTTGTTGTTGAAGATAATAAAGTGTCAGTGTTTGGGAGAAGGGACTGTAGTACCTGGAAAACTACACGATTTTCATGCATGTTAGATGTAAGTAAGTAGCAAGTAAGCGAAAACTTTAACTTGTTGAGTGTAATAAAGAAAATACATATCTTACCTATTTCAAGGCCAGGTTCAATGAAATGTATATCAGTTAATTGTATAATTGATCATTTTATCTTGGAAGCGATGGCACCCTGGAAGCACTTCTACCATCCAACTAATGGTGTTTGGTTAATGGCTGGGTCCAGTGGCGGATCCAGGGGGGGGGCACTCGGGCCCGTGCCCCCCCTGTCATTTGTGGCTCCCCCCCCCGCGGCGTCGGCGCCGCACAGGGAGATGACGGGCGCCCGCTGAGATTGTGTTACCAGCGGGCGCCCGTCTCTCTGCACAGCGGTAGCCGGAGGCAGGAGCTCAGTACTGAGCTCCGGCTTCCGGCGCTGTCACTGCGCCGTGCGCTATGGGAGAGACGTCAGTCATGACGTCTCTCTCATAGTACTGAGGAGAAGACGCCAGCCAGAAGGAGGACTGCAGCGGCGCGGGAACGGGGCTCGGTAAGTATTATGTTTTTTTCTTCCTTAATGCAGCGGGGGCATCTCCTGGAGGAAACTACGGGGGGACATTACTACTGGGGGGGCACCAACAAGGGGCATTACTACTGTGGGGGCATCAACAAGGGGCATTACTACTGAGGGGGGGCATTACTACTGGGGGCATTATAACTGGGGGCATCACTACTGGGGGGGCAGCTACTGGGGGCATTATTACTGGGGGGGGCAGCTACTGGGGGCATTATTACTGGGGGGCACCTACAGGGGGCATTACTACTTGGGGGCTAAACTACAGGGGCATTACTACTTGGGGGCTAAACTATAGGGGGAGCCAAACTACTGGGGGCATAACTACAGGGGCCAAACTATTGGGGGCATTACTACTGGAGGCTAAACTATAAGGGGGGCATAACTACAGGGGCTAAACTGCAATGGGGCAAACTACAGGGGGGCATTACTACTGGTGGCTAAACTATAAGGGGGGCATAACTACAGGGGCTAAACTACAATGGGGCAAACTATAGGGGGGCATTACTACTGGTGGCTAAACTACTGGGGTCATAACTGCAGGGGCATTACCACTGGGGGCATAATGACTGGGGGCATTACTACAGGCAACATTACTACTGGGGGCAATACGGGCATTGCATAAGGGACACCACTACTATGGGGTCTATATAAGGGGCACTACCAGTACAGTGGACATTGCATAATGAGCGCTACAACTGTGGGCATTGTATAAGAAGCGCCACCTCACATGCACCGAAGCCGCACGCAAATGTACTTGCCCCTTCCATGGTGCCCCCCCTATCATTTTCTTCTGGATCCGCCCCTGGCTGGGTCCATTTGAGGCTCATCTCACAGCAGCTCATTAGCATTTCATTCAGGATGCAGTCAAGATGCTGGCGTTTGGCATCCCGGCGGTCGGAAAGCTGACGCCAGCATCCCAAAACTGCTCGGAATGCTGATGCTGGCATCCCAACATAGATAGCGATGCAGAATGCCAAAATCCGGATCGAGTTGGTGCCAAAGACTCCACTGGCAAGCCACGTGGGAGGGTTAGGGTTAGGCTGCAGGGAGGGAGATTAGGAAGGGTGGGTTAGTGTTAGGCACCACTGAAGAGGCTTTGGGGGGGGGGGGGGGGGGGGGGCGGGTTAGGCTCAGGCTGTGGGAAAGGTGGGTTAGGGGGGAGGGATGGTGTAACGTGAAGACGAGACACTACTGTGCGGTGTAATGTGAATGAGGGACACTACTGTGTGGCATCATTTGAATTGGAAGTACTATTGTGTCCACTCCCTTCACCCACAAGACCATGCCCCATTTCCAATACTCACATCTTATTCCAAATGTGTGTGTGGGGGGGGGGGCGCCAGCCCCTTACTTTGCCAGGGGCGCTCGGACCCCTAGATACACCCCTGTTCTTCCGTAGGAGCATTCCTGGCCTCACACCAAGAAACATATTTTCGCCATATACGGTGATAATGTTTAGATGTCACGTCCTTCCTAGCCTTTATCAGCGTAGGAATGACCTCATCCGGAATGCCTTTTTCCGCTAGGATCCGGTGTTCAACCGCCATGCCACCAAACGCAGCCGCGGTAAGTCTTGGAACAGACATGGGCCCTGTTGCAACAGGTCCTGCCTTAGAGGGAGAGGCCACGGATCTTCTGTAAGCATTTCCTGAAGATCCGGATACCAGATCCTTCGTGGCCAATCTGGAACAATGAGTATTGTTCTCACTCCTCATTTTTCTTATTATTCTCAACCCTTGGGTATGAGAGGAAGAGGAGGAAATACATAGACTGACTGGAACACCCACTGTGTCACTAGGGCGTCTACCACTACTGCCTGAGGGTCTCTTGATCAGGCGCAATAACTCTGCAGCTTTTTGGTGAGGTGGGACGCCATCATGTCAATCTGTGGCAGTCCCCACCGAACTGCAATCTGTGCGAAGACTTCCTGATGAAGTCTCCACTCTCCAGGACATATGTCTGGTGAGGAAGTCTGCTTCCCAGTTGTTCACTTCCGGAATGAACACTGTTGACAGTGCTCTTACATGATTCTCCGCACAGCGAAGAATTCTGGTGGCTTCCGCCATCGCCACTCTGCTCCTTGTGCCGCCTTGGCGGTTTACATGAGCTACTGCGGTGACTTTGTCTGACTGGATCAGAACCGGTTGGTAGCGAAGAAAGGTCTCCGCTTGACGTAGGGCGTTGTATCCTTAGTTCCAATATGTGGATGTGAAGACAAGTCTCTTGACTTGACCAAAAGACCTTGGAAATTTCTTCCCTGTGTGACTGCTCCCCAGCCTCGGAGGCTCGCGTCCGTGGTCACCAGGATCCAGTCCTGAATGCCGAATCTGCGGCCCTCTATAAGGTGAGCACTCTGCAGCCACCACAGGAGAGATACCCTGGCCCTGGGGGATAGGGTGATCAACTGATGAATCTGTAGATGTGACGCGGGCCACTTGTCCAGTAGGTCCCATTTGAAGTCCTCGCATGGAACCGTAAGGGAATGTTTTTCCCAGGACTCGAGGGCAGTGATGCACTGACACCTGTCTTGGTTTCAATAGGTCTTCGACTAGAGTCATGAGTTCCTGGGCCTTCTCTATCTGAAGGTAAACCCATTTCTGGTCTGTATCCAGAATCAAACCCAAGAAGGGCAGACGAGGTATAGGAACAAACTGTGACCTTGGGAAATTGAGAATCCAGCCGTGTTGCTGTGACACCTTCAGCGAAAGTGATACGCTGTTGAACAACTGCCTTTTTGATCTCGGCCTTATTAGGAGATCGTCCAAGTATGGGATAACTGTGACTCCTTGCTTGCGTAGGAGCACCATTATTTTTGCCAATTACCCTGAAATTGGTAATGACAATCCTGTACTGCAAGTGTCAGGTACGCCTGATGGGGTGGATAAATGGGAACATGAAGGTATGCAGCCTTTATGTCTAGATACACCATCAAATCCCCCCCCTTCCAGGCTGGCGATGATCGCTCTGGGCGATTCCACTTTAAATCTGAACCTTTTCCCGTATAGGTTCAGAGATTTTAATTTTAAAATAGGTCTGACCGAACCGTACGGTTTCGGGACTACAGCCAAGGGTGAATCATATCGCCTTCCTTGTTGCAGGAGGGGAACCTTGAGCACCACCTGTTGGAGATACAATGTGTGAATTGTATTTAATATTATATCCCTTTCTCGGGGAGAAGCCGGTAGGTCCGATAAGGAAAACCGGCGAGGAGGCACCTTTCGAATTCCAGCTTGTAACCTTGAGAAACAATTTTTATTGCCCCGGGATCCACCTGTGAGTGAACTCAGATGTGGCCGAAGAGCCGAAGACGTGCTCCCACAGGGACAGACTCCCTTAGCGGAGCTCCAGCGTCATGCGGTGAATGTAGTAGAGGCCGGTGAGGACTTCTGTTCCTGGGAACTAGCTGTGCCCTGTGCCCTTACCTCTGGTAAGAAAGGACGCTCCTCGTACTTTCTAGTTATTCTGCGACCGAAAGGACTGCATTTGATAATGTCGTGCTTTCTTAGGCTGTGAGGGAATATAAGGCAATAGATCAGAATTACCAGCTATAGATGTGGAGACCAGGTCCGAGAGCCCTTCTCCACACAATTCCTCAGCCTTGTAAGGTAAACCTTCCATATGCCTCTTTTAGTCGGCATCACCTGTCCATTGCATGTTCCACAGGACACGTCTAGCAGGTATCGACATAGTGTTGACTCTAGAACCCAGTAGACTAATATCTCTTTGGGCATGTCTTTTATATATATATATATATATATATATATATATATATATAAAGACAGCATCTTTTATATATATATATATATATATATATATATATATATATATATACACATATACTAGGGTCAATAACATGGTATCCTTATCTAGGGTTTCAATCTCCGCTGACAAGGTATCTGTTCACGCTGCTACAGCGCTATAAACCCATGCCGACACAATCGCCGGTCTGAGTAGTGTACCAGAATGTGTGTAAATGGACTTCAAAGTACTTTTACTGCATGCTATCTGCAGGATCCCTGAGGATAGCTGTTAAGTCACCGCTACCTTTTGGGTAAACGTGACAAAGCTTTGTCCACCCTAGGGGAAGATTCCCATCGTATCCTGGCCCTAGCAGGGAAAGGATACTCCCTGAGAATTCATTGTGGGAATCTGCCGTCTCTTTTCTGGAGATTCCCGCTCTTTTTCTTCATGAGAGGAGGGAAATTTACCTCAGCTTTCTTCCCCTTAAACATGTGTACCCTTGTGTCAGGGACAGATGAGTCATCAGTGATATGCAAAACATCTTTTATTACAATAATCATATATTGAATACTTTTCTGCCAGTTTTGGCTGTAACTTTGCATTATCGTAGTCGGCACTGGAGTCAGACTCTGTGTCGATATCAGTGTCTATTAGTTTGGATAGTGAGCGTTGTGAGACTCTGAAGGTCTCTGCGACATAGGGACAGACATGTGTAGATTCGCTGTCTGTTCTCACTCTTTTGTGCAATAAATTTACCTTAGCACTTAATTTCACATATCCAATCAGGTGTCGGCGATGTCGACGGAGACACCACTCACACACACACTTGCTCCATCTCCTCCTTAGGAGAGCCTTTTACCTCAGACATGTCGACACACACGTACTGACACACCACACACTCAGGGAATGCTCATCTGAAGATAATTCCCCCACAAGGCCCTTTGGAGAGACTGAGAAAGAGTATGCCAGCACACACCCCAGCGCTATATGACCCAGGAAAAATAAGATTTTACTCACCGGTAAATCTATTTCTCGTAGTCCGTAGTGGATGCTGGGACTCCGTAAGGACCATGGGGAATAGCGGCTCCGCAGGAGACTGGGCACAACTAAAGAAAGCTTTAGGACTACCTGGTGTGCACTGGCTCCTCCCACTATGACCCTCCTCCAGACCTTAGTTAGGATACTTTGCCCGGAAGAGCTGACACAATAAGGAAGGATTTTGAATCCCGGGTAAGACTCATACCAGCCACACCAATCACACCGTATAACTCGTGATATTATACCCAGTTAACAGTATGAAATATAACTGAGCCTCTCAACAGATGGCTCAACAATAACCCTTTAGTTAACAATAACTATGTACAAGTATTGCAGACAATCCGCACTTGGGACGGGCGCCCAGCATCCACTACGGACTACGAGAAATAGATTTAACGGTGAGTAAAATCTTATTTTCTCTGACGTCCTAAGTGGATGCTGGGACTCCGTAAGGACCATGGGGATTATACCAAAGCTCCCAAACGGGCGGGAGAGTGCGGATGACTCTGCAGCACCGAATGAGAGAACTCAAGGTCCTCCTCAGCCAGGGTATCAAATTTGTAGAATTTAGCAAACGTGTTTGGCCCTGACCAAGTAGCAGCTCGGCAAAGTTGTAAAGCCGAGACCCCTCGGGCAGCCGCCCAAGAAGAGCCCACCTTCCTCGTGGAATGGGCTTTTACAGATTTAGGATGCGGCAGGCCAGCCGCAGAATGCGCAAGCTGAATTGTGCTACAAATCAAGCGAGCAATAGTCTGCTTCGAAGCAGGAACACCCAGCTTGTTGGGTGCATACAGGATAAATAGCGAGTCAGTCTTCCTGACTCCAGCCGTCCTGGAAACATAAATTTTCAAGGCCCTGACTACGTCCAGTAACTTGGAGTCCTCCAAGTCCTTAGTAGCAGCAGGCACCACGATAGGTTGGTTCAAGTGAAAAGCTGATACCACCTTAGGGAGAAACTGGGGACGAGTCCTCAATTCTGCCCTATCCATATGGAAAATCAGATAGGGGCTTTTACATGACAAAGCCGCCAATTCTGACACACGCCTGGCCGAAGACAAGGCCAAAAGCATGACCACTTTCCACGTGAGATATTTTAAATCATCGGGTTTAAGTGGCTCAAACCAATGTGACTTTAGGAAACCCAACACCACGTTGAGGTCCCAAGGTGCCACTGGAGGCACAAAAGGAGGCTGAATATGCAGGACTCCTTTAACAAATGTCTGAACTTCAGGCAGTGAAGCCAGTTCTTTTAGGAAGAAAATCGACAGAGCCGAAATCTGGACCTTAATGGAACCCAATTTTAGGCCCATAGTCACCCCTGACTGTAGGAAGTGCAGAAATCGACCCAGCTGAAATTCCTCCGTTGGGGCCTTCCTGGCCTCACACCACGCAACATATTTTCTCCATATGCGGTGATAATGTTGTGCGGTTACATCTTTCCTGGCTTTAATGAGCGTAGGAATTACTTCCTCCGGAATGCCCTTTTCTTTTTGGATCCGGTGTTCAACCGCCATGCCGTCAAACGCAGCCGCGGTAAGTCTTGGAACAGACAGGGTCCCTGCTGCAGCAGGTCCTGTCTGAGCGGCAGAGGCCATGAGTCCTCTGAGATCATTTCTTGAAGTTCTGGATACCAAGCTCTTCTTGACCAATCCGGAACCACGAGTATCGTTCTTACTCCTCTCCTTCTTATTATTCTCAGTACCTTTGGTATGAGAGGTAGAGGAGGGAACACATAAACCGACTGGTACACCCACGGTGTCACTAGAGCGTCCACAGATATAGCCTGGTGGTCTCTTGACCTGGCGCAATATCTTTTTAGATTTTTGTTGAGGCGGGATGCCATCATGTCCACCTGTGGCCTTTCCCAACGGTTTACCAGCATTTGGAAGACTTCTGGATGAAGTCCCCACTCTCCCGGGTGGAGGTCGTGCCTGCTGAGGAAGTCTGCTTCCCAGTTGTCCACACCCGGAATGAACACTGCTGACAGTGCTAACACGTGATTTTCCGCCCATCTGAGAATCTTTGTGGCTTCTGCCATCGCCATCCTGCTTCTTGTGCCACCCTGTCGGTTTACATGGGCGACTGCCGTGATGTTGTCTGACTGAATCAGTACCGGCTGGTTTTGAAGCAGGGGTCTTGCTTGACTTAGGGCATTGTAAATGGCCCTCAGTTCCAGAATATTTATGTGTAGGGAAATCTCCTGATTTGACCATAGTCCTTGGAAGTTTCTTCCCTGTGTGACTGCTCCCCAGCCTCGAAGGCTGGCATTCGTGGTCACCAGGACCCAGTCCTGTATTCCGAATCTGCGGCCCTCTTGAAGATGAGCACTCTGCAGCCACCACAGCAGAGACATCCTGGTCCTTGGAGACAGGGTTAACAGCCGATGCATCTGAAGATGCGATCTGGACCACTTGTCCAACAGGTCCCACTGAAAAGTTCTTGCATGGAACCTGCCGAATGGAATTGCTTCGTAAGAAGCTACCATCTTTCCCAGGACTCGCGTGCAGTGATGCATCGAGACCTGTTTTGGTTTCAGGAGGCCTCTGACTAGAGATGACAGCTCCTTGGCTTTCTCCTCCGGGAGAAACACTTTTTTCTGGTCTGTGTCCAGAACCATCCCCAGAAACAGTAGACGCGTCGTAGGGACCAGCTGTGACTTTGGAATATTTAGAATCCAACCGTGCTGACGTAGCACTTCCTGAGATAGTGCTACCCCCACCAACAACTGCTCTTTGGATCTCTCCTTTATTAGGAGATCGTCCAAGTATGGGATAATTAAAACTCCCTTTTTTCGAAGGAGTATCATCATTTCGGCCATTACCTTGGTAAATACCCTCGGTGCCGTGGACAGACCGAACGGCAACGTCTGGAATTGGTAATGACAATCCTGTACCACAAATCTGAGGTACTCCTGGTGAGGATGGTAAATGGGGACATGCAGGTAAGCATCCTTGATGTCCAGGGATACCATGTAATCCCCCTCTTCCAGGCTTGCAATAACCGCCCTGAGCGATTCCATCTTGAACTTGAATTTTTTTATATATGTGTTCAAGGATTTCAAATTTAAAATGGGTCTCACCGAACCGTCCGGTTTCGGTACCACAAACATTGTGGAATAGTAACCCCGTCCTTGTTGAAGTAGGGGCACCTTGACTATCACCTGCTGGGAATACAGCTTGTGAATTGCCTCTAGCACAGCCTCCCTGCCTGAGGGAGTTGTTGGCAAGGCAGATTTGAGGAAACGGCGGGGGGGAGACGACTCGAATTCCAGCTTGTACCCCTGAGATACAACTTGAAGGATCCAGGGATCCACCCGTGAGCGAGCCCACTGATTGCTGAAATTTTTGAGCCGCCCCCCCACTGTACCTGGCTCCACCTGTGGAGCCCCACCGTCATGCGGCGGACTTGGAGGAAGCGGCGGAGGGCTTTTGCTCCTGGGAACAGGCTGTCTGTTGCAGCTTTTTCCCCCTACCTGTGCCTCTGGGCAGAAAGGACGCGCCTTTACCCCGCCTGCTTTTCTGGGGCCGAAAGGACTGTACCTGATAATACGGTGCTTTCTTAGGCTGTGAGGGAACATGGGGCAAAAATGTTGACTTCCCAGCTGTTGCTGTGGAAACTAGGTCTGAGAAACCATCCCCGAATAACTCCTCACCCTTATAAGGCAAAACTTCCATGTGCCTTTTAGAATCTGCATCCCCTGTCCACTGCCGAGTCCATAACCCTCTCCTGGCAGAAATGGACATTGCACTTATTTTAGATGCCAGCCGGCAAATATCCCTCTGTGCATCTCTCATGTATAAGACTGCGTCTTTTATATGCTCTATGGTTAGCAATATAGTGTCCCTGTCTATGGTGTCAATATTTTCCGACAGGGAATCTGACCACGCAGCTGCAGCACTGCACATTCATGCTGAAGCAATAGCTGGTCTCAGTATAATACCTGAGTGTGTATATACAGACTTCAGGATCGCCTCCTGCTTTCTATCAGCAGGCTCTTTTAGGGCGGCCGTATCCGGAGACGGTAGTGCCACCTTCTTTGACAAGCGTGTGAGCGCTTTATCCACCCTAGGGGGTGTCTCCCAACGTGACCTATCCTCTGGCGGGAAAGGGTACGCCATTAGTAACCTTTTAGAAATTACCAATTTTTTATCGGGGGAAGCCCACGCTACTTCACACACTTCATTTAATTCTTCAGAAGGGAGAAAAACCACTGGTAGTTTTTTCTCCCCAAACATAATACCCTTTTTTGTGGTACCTGGGGTAATATCAGAAATGTGTAATACATTTTTCATTGCCTCAATCATGTAACGAGTGGCCCTATTGGACATTACATTAGTCTCTTCGTCGTCGACACTGGTATCAGTATCCGTGTCGACATCTGTGTCTGCCATCTGAGGTAGCGGGCGTTTTAGAGCTCCTGATGGCCTTTGAGACGCCTGGGCAGGCACGAGCTGAGAAGCCGGCTGTCCCGCATTTGGCATGTCGTCAAATTTTTTATGTAAGGAGTCGACACTTTCACGTAATTCCTTCCACAAGTCCATCCACTCAGGTGTCTGCCCCGCAGGGGGTGACATCACATTTATAGGCATCTGCTCCGCCTCCACATAAGCCTCCTCATCAAACATGTCGACACAGCCGTACCGACACACCGCACACACACAGGGAATGCTCTGACAGAGGACAGGACCCCACAAAGCCCTTTGGGGAGACAGAGAGAGAGTATGCCAGCACACACCAGAGCGCTATATAATACAGGGACTAACTGAATTATATCCCCTTATAGCTGCTATATAATATATATTGCGCCTAAATTTAGTGCCCCCCCCCCCCTCTCTTTTTTACCCTTCTGTAGCTTGTAGACTGCAGGGGAGAGCCAGGGAGCTTCCTTCCAGCGGAGCTGTGAGGGAGAAATGGCGCCAGTGTGCTGAGGAAGATAGCCCCGCCCCTTTTTCGGCTGACTTCTCCCGCGTTTTTGAAACTCTGGCAGGGGTATATTTTTACACCTATATAGCCTCTGGGACTATATATGGTGTAGATTTGCCAGCCAAGGTGTGTAATATTGCCCTCAGGGCGCCCCCCCCCCCAGCGCCCTGCACCCATCAGTGACCGGAGTGTGAGGTGTACATGAGGAGCAATGGCGCACAGCTGCAGTGCTGTGCGCTACCTTGGTGAAGACCGAAGTCTTCTGCCGCCGATTTTCCAGACTCTTCTCGCTTCTGGCTCTGTAAGGGGGACGGCGGCGCGGCTCCGGGACCGAACGATCGAGACCAGTTCCTGTGTTCGATCCCTCTGGAGCTAATGGTGTCCAGTAGCCTAAGAAGCCCAAGCTATCTCCAGTCAGGTAGGTTCGCTTCTTCTCCCCTTAGTCCCTCGCTGCAGTGAGTCTGTTGCCAGCAGATCTCACTGTAAAATAAAAAACCTAAAATATACTTTCTTTCTAGGAGCTCAGGAGAGCCCCTAGTGTGCATCCAGCTCAGCCGGGCACAAGATTCTAACTGAGGTCTGGAGGAGGGTCATAGTGGGAGGAGCCAGTGCACACCAGGTAGTCCTAAAGCTTTCTTTAGTTGTGCCCAGTCTCCTGCGGAGCCGCTATTCCCCATGGTCCTTACGGAGTCCCAGCATCCACTTAGGACGTCAGAGAAAAACCCAGTAATTTAATGTTTACCCAGTAGCGCTGTTATTATCTGCGTCAAATTATGTCCCCCCCCTCTTCTTTAAAACCCTCTCTTCTACCGTGGTATAAGCAGGGGAAAGTCCGGGGAGCTTCCTCTCAGCGGTGCTGTGGAGAAAAACATGGCGCTGGTGAGTGCTGAGGGAGAAGCTCCGCCCACTCGACGACGGGCTTCTGTCACGCTAAAAGTGTAAAAGTGGCGGGGGCTCCTGCATATATACAGTGTCCAGCTGTATATATGCTCCTTTTGCCAAATTAAGAGGTTTATATTGCTGCCCAGGGCGCCCCCCCCCCCTGCGCCCTGCACCCTTACAGTGACTGGAGTATGTGAGGTGTGTGGGAGCAATGGCGCACAGCTGCAGTGCTGTGCGTTACCTCAGTGAAGATCATGAAGTCTTCTGCCGCCTGTGAAGTCTTCTTTTCTTCTCATACTCACCCGGCTTCTATCTTCCGGCTCTGTGAGGGGAACGGCGGCGCGGCTCTGGGACGGACGGCGAGGGTGAGATCCTGCGTACCAATCTCTCTGGAGCTAATGGTGTCCAGTAGCCTAAGAAGCAGGACCTAGCTTCAGAGAGTAGGGCTGCTTCTCTCCCCTCAGTCCCTCGATGCAGGGAGTCTGTTGCCAGCAGAGCTCCCTGAAAATAAAAAACCTAACAAAATACTTTCTATCAGTAAACTCAGGAGAGCTCACTGAAAAGCATCCAGCTCGTCTGGGCACAGTAGTAAACTGAGGTCTGGAGGAGGGGCATAGAGGGAGGAGCCAGTGCACACCAGGAACTAAATTCTTTCTTAAAGTGCCCATGTCTCCTGCAGAGCCCGTCTATCCCCATGGTCCTTATGGAGTCCCCAGCATCCTCTAGGACGTTAGAGGAAAAAAAAGTGCTGCTTACCGCACTGCTGTTGTGAGGGGAAGGAGAGCGCAGCCCCTCAGTCTCCGGCGGCCGTGTCTATCTTCAATTCGGCGCCGGCCCGTGAGCCAAACAGAGCTCGCTGTCCGGCAGCCAATCAGGAGCCTTAGCTGTCGGTCCGCGAGCTCTGTTTGGCTCACAGGCCGGTGCCGAAGTTTAGATAGACACCGCCGCTGGAGACCTGCTGTGAGTGCGCTGTGTCAGGCAGCGGTGGCTGGGAGCGAATCGAGCCGCATGCGGGGGATTCAAGAGCCGCAGGTTGGCCACCGCTGCTGTAGGGGGAGCTTGGAGAGAGATACAGCGCAGAGAAATAAAATGCCCATCAATCAATTTTTCAAATACAGCCTGTAAAATTACAGAAGCTGATTGGACAGTACTTCATCTCTCTGCAAGCTTTGACACATCTCCTCCTAATGATGGGTACACACTATGCCAGGGGTGGCCAACCAGTCAGAGGCAAAGAGATGAAAAATATCTATAGTTAAGTGAAAGAGCCAGTAACATGTGTGCACCAAAGGCGCATGTGCAAAAAAATGGGACGTGGCCTAACTGGCATGAGGCCACGCCCCATTTTTGTGCGCCCACCTTCAGTATGATGTTTGGAGGAGCGGGACCATGTGTCACACACCCATGTTTAGTTACACTGGAGGCGAAAAACACCAACAATCCAGGTATACATAAAATACACTGAAACAAGCAAGACTCCCCCTTCACTTTGTGCCTCTCTGCATCCCTCCTCTGTGTCTTTCAGCCTGCCCCCTTCTCTGTGCCTCTCAGCCTGCTACCCCTACACTCTTTACCTCTCAGCCTGCTCCCCCTTCTCTCTGTGCCTCTCAGCCTTCTCCCCCTTCTATCTGTGCCTCTCAGATTTGTCCCCTTCTCTCTGTACCTCTCAACCTGCTCCCCCTTCTCTTTGTGCCTCTCAGCCTTCTCTGTCTCTCAGCCTTCTCCCCCTTCACTCTGTGCCTCTCAGCCTTCTCCCCCTTCTGTCTCTCAGCCTGCTCCCCTTCTCTCTGTGCCTCTCAGCCCCCTCCCCCTTCTCTCTGTGCCTTTCAGCTTGGTCCCCCTTCACTCTGTGCCTCTCAGCTTGGCACCCCTTCACTCTGTGCCTCTCAGCTTGGCACCCCTTCACTCTGTGCCTCTCAGCTTGGCACCCCTTCACTCTGTGCCTCTCAGCTTGGCACCCCTTCACTCTGTGCCTCTCAGCTTGCTCCGCCTTCACTCTGTGCCTCTCAGCTTGCTCCGCCTTCACTCTGTGCCTCTCAGCCTGCTCCCCCTGATGTAGCGCTGC
The DNA here is from genome assembly GCF_028390025.1 of Pseudophryne corroboree. Classification (NCBI taxonomy): domain Eukaryota; kingdom Metazoa; phylum Chordata; class Amphibia; order Anura; family Myobatrachidae; genus Pseudophryne; species Pseudophryne corroboree. The sequence goes on along the minus strand of NC_086446.1, from coordinate 146,426,340 downwards.
CTTTATGCTCCTGCCTCCGCTGAGTCCGCTGCCACGCTCCTGCCCTGGCATCTTGCTCCTGCTCCCGGAGTCGCGCTCCTGCCACAGCTCCCAGCACCGCTGCAAGGTGGGAGGCGGCCACAGGTGCAACTGTGTGCCGCAACAGATTGATAAAAGAGCAGCATGCGGCTCGAAAGCCGTGGGTTGGCCACCGCTGCTCTATGAGCGATATCGCATACACACTATGTGATATCGCACAGTAATTCATGCTGCGGCCGGCCCGAACATGCAGATCTGATGATATAGTCAGCTTGAGCTGCATGTCCAGGCGACAGCAAGGGTCGTTAACGACACCCAGGAGTGCGCATCGGCCACCGCTGGCAGAATACACACATACAAACAATATCGCTCAGGAGGGTGAAAATGAGCGATTTTGTTTACAAAATTGCCTAGTGTGTAGCCACCATAAGTCATTAACATCAAAATCATATCAATGTGTTTAATGCTTTGATCTTAGAAATCATAATCTGCTGTATCACAGTATCCACACAGGGGACCATTTGGGTCAGTATGAAAATGAAGAGCATGTAATATCTGACAGGTGCTAGTAAATCTAAATGACAACAATAAATTTACAGTAGGCGGACAGAGATAAGTCAGTGATCTGTGACCCCCCCAAATGTTATAGGTCATATAGAACAATTACTCGCTGCTGTTACAGGCTGCTGGGATAATGTGTAATACCTGGACTATACCCAATGTCACACTACAGTCACAGACACATTTACAGTGCCATGTCATAGTTACCAGTGTGTTGGGATATTCCCAGCAATGTTGTCTGTATTCTTTGTCCTGGGCAGGAAGCTGATTGCTAGAGATGCACATCCGGATGGTGAGCATCAGGCCTCTCCATTATACTGTATCTCACTTATTCTAGTCATATGAAAAAACAGGAGGAGGCTACAGATGTGCCAGGATTATTAGGGACGGTTGAATCTAGCATCTACCGACCCATCAGGCAGCGTAAGGCTGTCAGGTGAGAACTAAACTACAGCTCCCAGAATGCATTTCTCTATTCACTTCGCTTAAAACCCTACTTTCCCTAATATGCTAGTTATATGCGCGGCAATGACCTCTAGTGGTTTGCTCGGGGTACTTTTTTTTTTTTTTTTTAGTTTTTTTTTTCTTTTTGTCCCTAATTTATGTTTTGTCTGTGTTTGTCCTGTGAAATAATTATCCTTGGAGGTGTCACTGAATTTGAGAACAGAACATCTACACAGTATTGTACATTAATCTTTGTTAAAGTAACATTTATTTGAATTAGTAAAGTGGCAAATATTTGAAAATATTGGTGTGAATTGTTACAAGTGTTTGTTACATTAGATATTATCTTTGATAGCATTAGCCCATATAATAGGTTTAGCTGTTAGAATATGTTTCCCAGACAGTGTATGGACTAGCGATTGGGTAAAAACCAGATCGGGCCGGAACCCCAAGCGCTGGACCGGACTAGCTCCATGCAACAAACTCTGCCATTCAGTGTCCCATCCAAGTTGGGGTACAGCTGTCACCAGGGAGGCAGGGATGGAGAGATTACAGCCTCTCCGTATGTTCCGTATGTATGATGGGATAAAACTGGTCCGGACCGTAAAGGGATGCTGTAATCTCTCCCTCCATGCCGCCCTGGTGACAGTTGTAGGCACCACTACGGACAGAACACCCACCGGACGGAGACGAGCACTACAAGCTTCAGAATGGCACAGTTTTCTGCAGGAAGCCAGTCCGGCGTTCCGGGGTCCAGACTGTGTTGGTTTTTATCTAATCCCTATGGACTATGGGCGTGAAATTTCTCAAATAAGAAGACTGGTATTTAACATGTTCATACCGTTTATATGGCAACTCTGACACTGGAAGACAGAAGCAGGTAATGTTCCATATCATTTCTATTCTGTATAAAGACAGTTTGTAGTGCGTTAAGTAATGATCTTAACTATCTGTGAACCATCCACTACACTTGGTGAGGGTTACTTGCTTTGCTTTATATGTATACTCTTTTCATATAGAAAACACTTTTGGGAATTCAGTGAATCATTTAGCTGCGTGAAGATTCGGACTTCGTATTTAGATACAGAATTCAGCTCTGCAGGGTTCCCTTAAGATACCTGGCACTCCGGGGGTCTGGCCATTTACAGCATATGCACCATGCCCCGGAATGCAATAGAATCCGGGGCTTGGATGCTGTGGCCTGTAGCCTATGGACTGCTTTTTCATTTTGCCGCTAAAAGGGATCCAATCAGATCCCTCCCAGCACCCACCGCGGTGCATGCTCACCGACACATGCGCAGTCAGGCTTCCGGGTCATAAACCCAGAAGTTCACACACTGCAAATGCCAGCTCTTAACGCAAGAGCTGTCATTTGCTTAAATGTTCATGCATACGGTTGTTGCTGTGGTACTACACATCCTAGCATACCTTGCCAAAGAATTGATATTAGGATACACTGGCGTCACAAGGTGGGTGCGGGGGGTGCGGCCCGCACCCAGGTGTCACCCGCCGAGGGGTGACACCAAAGTGCCAGCTCCTGTTCAGTGACAGGAGTCGGGTGCTGCACTGTAACATTACGTGCAGCAACCTGGCTTCTGTTACTGTGTAGGAGAAGGCAACAGAGACACACTAGTCTCCAGGGGCAGCCCGCACTTCCCGGACCCCAGGAGTGACGAAAATGTGAGTCGGGGCGCGAAGCCACGCCCCCTCCCGTGAAGCCATGTCCTCCAGAGGGGCACATTCTTAGCCACGCCCCTCTGCAAAGCCACACCCCTTTCGCTGCCACACCGGGTGTAAAAGAGATGAGTGACGCCTCTGATAGGATATGCTAAAATTAAAGCTAGGCATGCTGGGATGTGTAGTTCCAAGGCAGCTGAAAGGCCGCACATTTCCTAGGCCAGCTGAATAGCATTTGCCTAAAAATCCCTCATCCCCCCTGCATCCCATTCACTTCCCGGCAATCCCTGATCTTCATTATGAGATGCCCAGACCTGCGGCATGTAGCAGTAATGGGCAGGGTCTTGTTTATGTGAATCGCATCACCACACACTCTGCACTTGAACTTTGGATGTAGGTGTAGAAGATAGACAAGTATGTTATATACAGTGTGTTCCCTTTATTTACAGTGAGGAAGCGACGAGTTACAGTATAAGTAAAAGAAATTAAATAAATAGTACTGGACATTAGTGAAGAGAGGATTTCTTTCCATTCTCCCCCACACAGGCAGGATAGGGGAAACTGACGGCGGTTTGCGGAATCTTGTCTATCACAACCACCTCTTTTTTTGGCGATAATACAACGTTGTCACATCGAGTGAAAGAGTTACATGCTGTATGGTGGAAAGTACTTTTCCTAAACATATATATTATAAATGGATACAAATGCATACAAGAGAGATGTCATCCTCCTGGGCATGCAGGGCTGTTTTCAGCAGACAGTGGGGGAGATTTATCAAATCATAGAGAGAAATCTTCATCTTCACTTATCTGAAGGCTGGTATTCAAAATTTAACTCACCTACTCCTTCAAATCCAGTAGGTATACTCACCTTCTGGTGGTGCTTCTGCCAACTTCACATACCTAAAGGTTGGGATTTAAAAGGTTTAACTCACCTACTCCTTGACGTCTGACAGACACATTCGCCTTCCGACGGGGGTCCTGGGAACTTTGCATATCGAAAGGCTGGGATTTAAAGGGTTTCACTCACCTAATACTTGGTTACCAGCAGCAAAAATCACCTTCCACTGGTTGTCCTGGCAACTTTATTTTCCTGAAGCCTAGGATTCAAACAAATTTATTCACCTACTTCTTGGAGACCGACAGCCATACTCACCTATATGTGGGGGTCCAGGCTGCTCCACGTGCCTGAATTCTTTGATCTAAACATTTTCATGCACCTAATCCTTGGATCCCAACTGTCATACTCACCTTACGGCATAGATCCTGGCAACTTTGCATACGTAAAGGCTGGGATTTTAGTGGTATCATTCACAAACTCCTTAAACTCAGACAGGCATACTCACCTTCCAGAAGTGATGCTGGCAACTTCACTTAGCTGAAGGCTGGGATTCAAACGGATTTACTCACCTACACCTTGGAGACAGAAAAAGGTTTAACTCACCTATTTCTTGAAATGTGATAGGCATACTCACCTTCCGGCTGGGGTTTAGGTTGCTCCACGGACCTGATTTTTTAGATCCAAACATTTTCACTGACCTGTCCCTTGGATCCTAACAGCCATACTCACCTTCCAGTTGGTGGCCTACTCCTTAAAGTTACACGAAATACTCACCTTCTGGAGTGCGTTCTGGTAACTGCATATATCTAAAGGCTGGGATTTAAAAGGTTTAACTTACATACTCCTTGAAGTCAGACAGGCATACTCACCTTCCGGTGCGGGTCTTCACAACTTCACTTACCTGAATGCTAGAATTTAAAAGGTTAAACTCACCCACTCCTTGAAGTTACACGGAAACACTCACCTTCCGACGGGCGTCCTTGTAACTGCATATACCTAAAGGCTTGGATTTAAAAGGTTTAACTCACCTACACCTTGAAGTCAGACAGGCATACTCACCTTCCAGCAGGGGTGTTTGCAACTTCACTTAACTGAGGGCTGGAATTTAAAAGTTTAATTCACCTGCTCCACGAAGTCAGGCATTCACACTCATCTTCCGGCGGGGATCTTGGCAACTTCACTTACCTAAATGCTAGAATTTAAAAGGTTAAATTCACCTACTCCTCTTGAAGTTACACAGAAACACTCACCTTCCGACGTGCGTCCTTGTAACTGCATATAACTAAAGGCTTGGATTTAAAAGGATAACCTGACCTACTCCTTGAAGTCAGACAGGCATACTCACCTTCCGGCGGGGTTCTTGGCAACTTCTCTTAACTGTAGGCTGGAATTTAAAAGGTTAAACTCACCTACTCCTTGAAGTCACACAGGAATACTCACCTTCCGGCGGGCTTCCTGTAACTGCATATACCTAAAGGTTGGTACTTAAAAGGTTTAACTCACCTAGTCCTTGTCAGGCAGGCATGCATACTCACCTTCCGGCTGAGTTCTTGGTAACTGCGTATACCTAAAGGCTGGAATTTAAAAGGTTGAAATCACCAACTCCTTGAAGTCAGAGAGGCATACTTACCTTCCAAATGGGGTCTTGACAACTTCACTTACCCGAAGACTGGAATTTAAAAGGTTAAACTCACCTACTCGAAATTAGGCATGCATACTTACCTTCCGGCGGGAGTCCTGTTAACTGCATATACCTAAAAGCTGGGATTTAAAAGGTTAAACTTACCTACTCCTTCAAGTCAGACAGGCATACTCACCTTCTGGCAGGGGTCTTGGCAACTTCACTTACCTGAAGGCTGGGATTTAAAAGGTTTAACTTACCTACTCCTTGAAGGCAGACAGGAATACTCACCTTCCGGCGGGCATCCTGGTAACTGCATATACCTAAAGGCTGGGATTTAAAAGCTTTAACTCACCTACTCCCTGAAGTCAGACAAGCATACTCATATTCTGGTGGGGGGGTCTTGTCAACTTCAATTACCTGATGGCTGGAATTTAAAAGATTAAAGTCACCTACTCCTTGAAGTCACACAGGAATACTCACCTTCCGGCGGGCTTCCTGGTAACTGCATATACCTAAAGGCTGGTAATTAAAAGGTTTAACTCGCCTACTCCTTAAAGTCACGCAGGAATACTCACCTTCTTGCGAGGTTCCTGGTAACTGCATATACCTAAAGGCTGGGAATCAAAAGGTTAAACTCACCTACTCCTTGAAGTAAGATGGGCATACTCACCTTCCGACGGGGGTCTTGAAAACTTCACTTACCTGAAGGCTCAGATTTAAAAGGTTAAACTCACCTACTCCTTGAAGTAAAAAAGGAATACTTTAAAAGGTTAAACTCACCTACTCCTTGAAGTCACACAGGAATACTCATCTTCCAGAGGGGCGTCCTGGTAACTGCATATACCTAAAGGCTGGGATTTAAAAGGTAAAACTCATCTACTCCTTGAAGTGAGATGCGAATAATCACCGTCTGGTGGGGTTCTTGGCAACTTAATTTACCTGTAGGCTGTAATTGAAAAGGTTAAACTCACTTAATCCTTGAAGTCACACAGGAATACTCACCTTCCGGCGGGCGTCCTGTTAACTGCATTTACCTAAAGGCTGTGATTCAAAAGGTTAAACTCACCTACTCCTTGAAGTCACAAAGGAATACTCACCTTCTGGCAGTCGTCCTGGTAACTGCATATGCCTAAAGGCTGGGGTTTAAAAGGTTAAACTCACCTACTCCCTGAAGTCAGACAAGCATACTCATATTCCGGCGGGGGTCTTGGCAACTTCACTTACCTGATGGCTGGATTTTAAAATGTTAAACTAACCTACTCCTTGAAGTCACACAGGAATACTCACCTTCCGGCGGGCTTCCTGGTAACTGCATATACCTAAAGGCTGGTAATTAAAAAGTTTAACTTGCCTACTCCTTGAAGTAAGATGAGCATACTCACCTTCCGGCGGGGGTCTTGAGAACTTCACTTACCTAAAGGCTGGTATTTAAAAGGTATAACTCACCTATTCCTTGAAATCAGACAAGCATAATCACCTTCCGGCGTGGGTCTTGGCAAATTCACTTACCTGAAGGCTAGGATTTAAAAGGTTAAATTCACCTACACCTTGAAGTCACACAGAAACACTCATCTTCCGGTGGAGTCTTGGCAACTTCACTCACCTGAGGGCTGGAATGTAAAAGTTTTAATTTATCTATTTATTGAAGTCATGCATGCATTCTCACATTCCGGCGGGGGTCCTGGCAACTTCACTTACCTGAATGCTAGACTTTAAAAAGTTTAACTCACCTACTCCTTGAAGACACACAGGAACACTCACCTTCCGGCGGACATCCTAGTAACTGCATATACCTGAAGCCTGGGATTTAAAAGGTTTAACTCACCTACTCCTTGAAGTCATACAAGAATAATCACCTTCTTGCGGGCGTCCTGGTAACTGCATATACCTAAAGACTGGGATTAAAAAAGGTTAAACTCACCTACTCCTTGAAGTGAAATGGGCATACTCATCACCGGCGGGGGTCTTGAGAACTTCACTTACCTGAAGGCTATAAACAGGATTTTAATACCTACCGGTAAATCCTTTTCTCCTAGTCCATAGGAGATGCTGGGGTCCATTTCATGGCCATGGGGTATAGACTGTTCCGCAGGAGCCATGGGCACTTTAAGACTTTTCAAGGGTGTGAACTCCAGACCTCAGTTATAGGAACTGTGCCCAGGGAGACGGACATTTCGAGGAAAGGATTTACATTTATACTAACTGTGAGATACATACCAGCTCACACCTCAACCATGCCGCACAACATGGCATTCAACATAACACGCCAACAGGCATGAACCAGTTACAGCAACATGCTGAAAACAAATGTAACACAACTTGTGTAACGGTAGGTATTAAAATCCTGTTTTCTCATACGTCCTAGAGGATGCTGGGGTCTATTTCATGGCCATGGGGTTTATACCAAAGCTCCAGTACGGGCAGGAGAGTGCGGATGACCCTGCAGCACCGATTGACCAAACTTGAGGTCCTCATCGGTCAAAGTGTCAAACTTATAAAATTTAGCAAAAGTGTTTGACCCTGACCAAGTAGCTGCTCGGCAAAGTTGTAATGCCGAGAACCCCCGGGCAGCCGCCCTGGACGAGCCCACCTTCCTAGTAGAATGGGCCTTCACTGACTTCGGCAACGGCAAACCAGCCGAAGAATGACCGTGCTGAATCATACCTCTGATCCAGCGTGCAATGGTCTGCTTGGAAGCAGGACACTCAATCTTGTTGGGAGCATACAGGACAAACAGAGCCTCTGTTTTCCGTATCTGAGCTGTTCTAGTGACATAAATCTTCAAAGCCCTAACCACATCTAGAGACTTTGACTCAATGAAGGTGTCAGTAGCCACTGGCACCACAATAGGTTGGTTTATGTGGAAAGATAAAACCACCTTAGGAAGAAAATGTTGGCGAGTTCTCAGCTCTGCCCTATCTTCATGGAAGATCAGGTAAGGGCTCTTGTGAGACAAGGCCCCCAATTTAGACATCCGCCTTGCGGATGCCAAGGCTAAAAGCATCACCACTTTCCAAGTGAGAAACTTCAACTCTATCTCCTGTAGAGGTTCAAACCAACTCGATTGAAGGAACTGCAACATCACATTAAGGTCCCATGGTGCCACTGGAGGCACAAATGGAGGCTGGATGTGTAAAACCCCTTTCATGAAGTTCTGAACTTCTGGAAGAGAAGCCAATTGTTTTTGAAAGAAAACTGATAAGGCCGAAATCTGGACCTTGCTTGATCCTAGTCTTAAGAGAATGCAGAATGCGCTGTCAATGGCAGCCAGTATGAGAAAGGTCAATTCCCCAAAACAAATATATAGAATATGGAAAGGTTATACTGGCGCCGGCTGTTGGTCAAATAATAAATAACAATGTATAAAGTGTAACACTTAATTTATTTAAACATTCATAAAAGAAAGTAAAATACTCCCATTCATCAAAGGAAAATAGTATAAGTATAGCAACTGCTAAAATTCATATGTCTAAAAATGCAGGATACCACTATTATTTTGGTTTGTTGGATATAGTGTCCCCAGCTTCTGGCTAGGGCTCTATTTCCACATTGCTCACAAGTCGTTAGATGACACAGTTAATTACCAGACTTGCTTCCGGATGAGAAAGTCCCCCTAGGTATCTTTGTGCAGATAAGATCCAGATGGCAACAGGGGAAAATCCGGGTCTGTGGTGTGCTTGTGTTGGAATTTTTTGTCCAGTGGATGCAATGAGTCCATAAATTGCCAGGGAGTCTGTTGAAATTAATCCAATGCCAGTGGTCCTGCAAGATGTGTCTCAACGCGTTTCGCTGGTCTGATCACTACCAGCTTCCTCAGGAGCACTTGATCCTAGTCTAAGGCCTGCAGAAAATGGAGAAAACTTCCCAACTCAAACTCTTCCGTAGGAGCCTTCTTGGACTCACACCAAGACACATATTTTCTCCAAATACGGTGGTAATGTTTAGATTTTACTCCTTTCCTGGCCTGAATAAGAGTGGGGATGACTTCCTTGGGAATACCCTTTCGGGCTAGGATTCGACTCTCAACAGCCATGCCGTCAAACGTAGCCGCGGTAAGTCTTGATACACACATGGCCCTGCTGTAGTAGGTCCTCTCGAGGAGGAAGAGGCTGAGGATCTCCTATGAGCAACTCCTAAAGATCTGGATACAAGCCCTCCTTGGCCAGTCTGGGGCAATGACGATTGCTCAAACTCTTGATCTTCTTATTATTTTGAGAACTTTTGGAATCAGTGGAAGTGGAGGGAAAACATATACCGATCGAAACACCCACTGGGTCACCAGTGCATCCACTGCTATTACTTGAGGGTCTCTCGACCTGGAACAATATCTCTGTAGCTTCTTGTTTAGACGAGATGCCATCATGTTTACTTGAGGAACTCCCCAAAGATTTGTCACCTCTGCGAAGACTTCTTGGTGGAGGCCCCACTCTCCTGGATGGAGATCGTGTCTGCTGAGGAGGTCTGCTTCCCAGTTGTCCACTCCCGGAATGATAATTGCTGACAGAGCTCTAACATGTCTTTCTGCCCAGAGGAGAATCCTTGTCACCTCTGCCATTGCCGCTCTGCTTTTCGTTCTGCCTTGCCTGTTTATGTACGCGACTGCTGGTACATTGTCCGACTGGATCTGCACGGAATGATCTTGAAGAAGTACCGCTTGTAGAAGGCCGTTGTAAATGGCTCTCAATTCCAGAACATTTATGTAAAGGCAGGCTTCCTGACTTGACCATTTTCCTTGGAAGCTTTCCTCCTGCGTGACAGCCCCCCAGTCTCAGAGACTTGCATCTGTGGTTATTAGGACCCAGTCGTGAATCCCAAACCTGCGTCCCTCTAGTAGGTGAGAACTGTGTAGCCACCACAGGAGCGAAATCCTGGCTTTGGGGGACAGGATTATTTTCCGGTGCATGTGTAGGTGGAATCCGGACCACTTGTCCAACAGGTCCCACTGGAATACTCTGGCATGAAATCGGCCAAACTGTATGGCCTCGTAGGCCGCTACCATTTTCCCCAACAACCGAATGCATTGATGGATCGACACGCTTGTCGGTTTCAATATTTGTTTGACCATTTTCTGGATTTCCAGAGCCTTTTCCACTGTAAGAAATACTCTCTGTACTTCTGTGTCCAGAATCATCCCTAAAAAGTACAATCTTGTCGTCGGTTCCAACTGCGACTTTGGAAAATTCATGATCCAACCGTATTGTTGGAGTATTGACAGGGAGAGTGCGATGTTCTGCACCAACTGTTCCCTGGATCTCGCTTTTATCAGGAGATCGTCCAGATAAGGAATTATATTGACTCCTATTTGACGAAGGAGGACCAACATCTCCGCCATCACCTTGGTGAATACCCTCGGTGCCATGGAGAGTCCCAACGGCAACGTCTGAAACTGGTAATGGCAATCTTGTACTGCGAATCTCAGATAAGCTTGGTGAGGAAGATAAATGGGAACATGCAAGTAAGCATCTTTTATGTCTACTGACACCATAAAGTCCCCCCTCCTCCAGACTTGAAATCACTACCCTCAGGGCTTCCATCTTGATCTTGAACCTTTTCAGGTAGAGATTCAGATTTTTCAGGTTTAAAATCGGTCTGACCGAGCCGTCCGGCTTCGGAACTACGAAGAGGCTTGAATAAAAACGTTCTCCTTGCTTTGACAAGGGTACCAGGACAATGACCTGATCCTGACATCATTTTTGAATTGCCATTGTTAATGCCTCTCTTCCTGGAAGAGAAGCTGGTAAGGTCGATTTGAAAAATTGGCATGGGGGGGGGACGTCTTGAAACTCTAGTTTGTACCCATGGGACACTATTTGTGAGACCCATGGGTCCAGGCCAGATTGAATCCAGATTTGGCTGAAAAGATTCAGACGTGCTCCCACCCGAGCAGACTCCCGCAACGTCATAGTTGGATTCAGCGGAGGAGAATTTCCTGGACATAAAGGCACAAGGATGTAACTCCAGAGACTCCGGATCTTCCTGAGAAAGGACTGCCTCCACTCCAACCTCTGAGGCATCAACCTCCACAATAAAGGGCAATTCCGGATTAGGATGTCTGAGGACTGGGGCCGATACAAAGGCTTGTTTCAAGGCCTGGAAGGACAACTCAGCTTCATGTGACCAATTGGAAGGATCCGCTCCTTTTTTTGTCAGAGCTACTATGGGAGCAACCAGGTCAGAAAAAGAATGAATGAACCGCCTATAATAATTCGCAAACCCTAAAAAGCGCTGAATTGCTTTTAAATTAGTGGGTTGCGCCCAATTAAGGATGGCCTGGAGCTTCTTTGGTTCCATGGAAAATCCCTGAGGAGAAATTATGTACCCTAAAAAAGATACTTCAGTGACGTGAAAATCACACTTCTCCAGCTTGGCATATAAATGATTCTCACGTAACTTTTGAAGAACCAGACGCACCTGGGTAACATGTTGTTCCATCGATTCAGAATAAATCAAGATGTCGTCTAAATAAACGACCACGAATTTCCCTAGGAAGTCACGGAGAACATCGTTAATGATGTCTTAAAAAACTGCCGGAGCATTAGACAGGCCGAACGGCATCACCAGGTATTCGTAGTGACCCGACTGAGTACTGAAAGCCGTCTTCCACTCATCCCCAGATTTAATTCGGATGAGGTTGTAAGCTCCTCTTAGGTCAATTTTAGAAAAAATCACGGCGGAACGTAACTGATCAAAAAGCACAGAAATTAACGGCAAAGGATAGGTGTATTTAACGGAGATCTTATTCAGGGCCCTAAAATCAATGCATGGTCTAAGCGAGCCATCTTTTTTCTCCACAAAGAAAAAACCAGCACTTAAAGGAGATTTTGATGGTCTAATAAATCCCTTCTTTAGGCTTTCCTGAATATAATTATTCATGGCCATAGTTTCTGGCCCGGACAAGGCATATAATCTCCCCTTAGGCAAAGTGGCACCTGGAACTAGCTCAATTGCACAATCATAGGGCCGATGGGGAGGCAGAATGTCCGCATTGCCTTTGGAAAAGACATCGGCAAACTCCTGGGGGTATATTTACTGAGATTCGTAATTCTACCGATTTTGTGGGAGATTAATCACGAATGACATCGAAAGTGTAAAACTGCAACTTTTTGAATTTGTTACGACTAATTTACTAAGCTGTCGTATTCTGCATTTTCGTGTTTTCCGATGTCGATGTCATTCGTATTTTTTTTCAGTGTTTTACGGGAGTGAATCGCAAAACACTGCCGACTTTAACACAATGAATCACGGCCGGATCTGTGAGATCCGTGCTGGGGTTCATTGTGCATCTTTTTTTATTTTATAAAATAGTTTAAAATGGAAAAAAAAATTGCGTGGGGTCCCCCCTCCTAAGCATAACCAGCCTCGGGCTCTTTGAGCCGGTCCTGGTTGAAAAAATATGGGGAAAAAAGTGACAGGGGTTCCCCCATATTTAATCAACCAGCACCGGGCTCTGCACCTGGTCCTGGTTCCAAAAATATGGGGGACAAAAAGCGTAGAGGTCCCCCGTATTTTTGAAACCAGCACCGGGCTCCACTAGCTGGACAGATAATGCCACAGCCGGGGGTCACTTTTATACAGTGCCCTGCGGCCGTGGCATTAACTACCCAACTAGTCACCCCTGGCCGGGGTACCCTGGGGGAGTGGGGACCCCTTCAATCAAGGGATCCCCCCCCCCAGCCACCCAAGGGCCAGGGGTGAAGCCCGAGGCTGTCCCCCCCATCCAAGGGCTGCGGATGGGGGGCTGATAGCCTTTTTAAAAAGTGTTTGATATTGTTTTTAGTAGCAATACTACAAGGCCCAGCAAGCCTCCCCCGCAAGCTGGTACTTGGAGAACCACAAGTACCAGCATGCGGCGGAAAAACGGGCCCGCTGGTACCTGAAGTACTACTTCTAAAAAAATACCCCAATAAAGACATTACACACACACCTTGAAAGTATAACTTTAATACATACATGCACACCACCATATACACATACTTACCTATGTACCCACGCAGGTCGGTCCTCTTCTCCAGTAGAATCCATGGTGTACCTGTTGAAAAATTTATACTCACCAAATCCATGGTAGAAGGCTCCTCGTGGAATCTATTTGTAATCCACGTACTTGTTAAAATAAAAAAACGGATACCCGACCACGAACTGAAAGGGGCCCCATGTTTTCACATGGGACCCTTTTCCCTGAATGCCAGGAACCCCCTCTGACTTAAGTCCAAGACGGTTCCATCAGCCAATCAGGGAGCGCCACGTTGTGGCACCCTCCTGATTGGCTGTGTGCTCCTGTACTGTATGACAGGCGGCACACGGCAGTGTTACAATGTAGCGCCTATGCGCTCCATTGTAACCAATGGTGGGAACTTTGCGGTCAGCGGTTGACCGAGAGTAACCTCACCGCTGACCTCAAAGTTCCCACCATTGGTTACAATGGAGCGCATAGGCGCTACATTGTGACACTGCCGTGTGCCGCCTGTCATACAGTACAGGAGCACACAGCCAATCAGGAGGGTGCCACAACGTGGCGCTCCCTGATTGGCTGATGGAACCTTCTTGGACTTAAGTCAGAGGGGGTTCCTGGCATTCGGGGAAAGGGGTCCCATGTGAAAACTAGAGATGAGCGCCGGAAATTTTTCGGGTTTTGTGTTTTGGTTTTGGGTTCGGTGCCGCGGCCGTGTTTTGGGTTCGACCGCGTTTTGGCAAAACCTCACCGAATTTTTTTTGTCGGATTCGGGTGTGTTTTGGATTCGGGTGTTTTTTTCAAAAAACACTAAAAAACAGCTTAAATCATAGAATTTGGGGGTCATTTTGATCCCAAAGTATTATTAACCTCAAAAACCATAATTTACACTCATTTTCAGTCTATTCTGAATACCTCACACCTCACAATATTATTTTTAGTCCTAAAATTTGCACCTAGGTCGCTGGATGACTAAGCTAAGCGACCCTAGTGGCCGACACAAACACCGGGCCCATCTAGGAGTGTCACTGCAGTGTCACGCAGGATGTCCCTTCCAAAAAACCCTCCCCAAACAGCACATGACGCAAAGAAAAAAAGAGGCGCAATGAGGTAGCTGTGTGAGTAAGATAAGCGACCCTAGTGGCCGACACAAACACCGGGCCCATCTAGGAGTGTCACTGCAGTGTCACGCAGGATGTCCCTTCCAAAAAACCCTCCCCAAACAGCACATGACGCAAAGAAAAAAAGAGGCGCAATGAGGTAGCTGTGTGAGTAAGATAAGCGACCCTAGTGGCCGACACTAACACCGGGCCCATCTAGGAGTGTCACTGCAGTGTCACGCAGGATGTCCCTTCCAAAAAACCCTCCCTAAACAGCACATGACGCAAAGAAAAAAAGAGGCGCAATGAGGTAGCTGTGTGAGTAAGATAAGCGACCCTAGTGGCCGACACAAACACCGGGCCCATCTAGGAGTGGCACTGCAGTGTCACGCAGGATGTCCCTTCCAAAAAACCCTCCCCAAACAGCACATGACGCAAAGAAAAAAAGAGGCGCAATGAGGTAGCTGTGTGAGTAAGATAAGCGACCCTAGTGGCCGACACAAACACCGGGCCCATCTAGGAGTGTCACTGCAGTGTCACGCAGGATGTCCCTTCCAAAAAACCCTCCCCAAACAGCACATGACGCAAAGAAAAAAAGAGGCGCAATGAGGTAGCTGTGTGAGTAAGATAAGCGACCCTAGTGGCCGACACAAACACCGGGCCCATCTAGGAGTGTCACTGCAGTGTCACGCAGGATGTCCCTTCCAAAAAACCCTCCCCAAACAGCACATGACGCAAAGAAAAAAAGAGGCGCAATGAGGTAGCTGTGTGAGTAAGATAAGCGACCCTAGTGGCCGACACAAACACCGGGCCCATCTAGGAGTGGCACTGCAGTGTCACGCAGGATGTCCCTTCCAAAAAACCCTCCCCAAATAGCACATGACGCAAAGAAAAAAAGAGGCGCAATGAGGTAGCTGTGTGAGTAAGATAAGCGACCCTAGTGGACGACACAAACACCGGGCCCATCTAGGAGTGTCACTGCAGTGTCACGCAGGATGTCCCTTCCAAAAAACCCTCCCCAAACAGCACATGACGCAAAGAAAAAAAGAGGCGCAATGAGGTAGCTGTGTGAGTAAGATAAGCGACCCTAGTGGCCGACACAAACACCGGGCCCATCTAGGAGTGTCACTGCAGTGTCACGCAGGATGTCCCTTCCAAAAAACCCTCCCCAAACAGCACATGACGCAAAGAAAAAAAGAGGCGCAATGAGGTAGCTGTGTGAGTAAGATAAGCGACCCTAGTGGCCGACACAAACACCGGGCCCATCTAGGAGTGTCACTGCAGTGTCACGCAGGATGTCCCTTCCAAAAAACCCTCCCCAAACAGCACATGACGCAAAGAAAAAAAGAGGCGCAATGAGGTAGCTGTGTGAGTAAGATAAGCGACCCTAGTGGCCGACACAAACACCGGGCCCATCTAGGAGTGGCACTGCAGTGTCACGCAGGATGTCCCTTCCAAAAAACCCTCCCCAAACAGCACATGACGCAAAGAAAAATTAAAGAAAAAAGAGGTGCAAGATGGAATTGTCCTTGGGCCCTCCCACCCACCCTTATGTTGTATAAACAGGACATGCACACTTTAACCAACCCATCATTTCAGTGACAGGGTCTGCCACACGACTGTGACTGAAATGACGGGTTGGTTTGGACCCCCACCAAAAAAGAAGCAATTAATCTCTCCTTGCACAAACTGGCTCTACAGAGGCAAGATGTCCACCTCATCATCATCCTCCGATATATCACCGTGTACATCCCCCTCCTCACAGATTATCAATTCGTCCCCACTGGAATCCACCATCTCAGCTCCCTGTGTACTTTGTGGAGGCAATTGCTGCTGGTCAATGTCTCCACGGAGGAATTGATTATAATTCATTTTAATGAACATCATCTTCTCCACATTTTCTGGATGTAACCTCGTACGCCGATTGCTGACAAGGTGAGCGGCGGCACTAAACACTCTTTCGGAGTACACACTTGTGGGAGGGCAACTTAGGTAGAATAAAGCCAGTTTGTGCAAGGGCCTCCAAATTGCCTCTTTTTCCTGCCAGTATAAGTACGGACTGTGTGACGTGCCTACTTGGATGCGGTCACTCATATAATCCTCCACCATTCTTTCAATGGTGAGAGAATCATATGCAGTGACAGTAGACGACATGTCCGTAATCGTTGTCAGGTCCTTCAGTCCGGACCAGATGTCAGCATCAGCAGTCGCTCCAGACTGCCCTGCATCACCGCCAGCGGGTGGGCTCGGAATTCTGAGCCTTTTCCTCGCACCCCCAGTTGCGGGAGAATGTGAAGGAGGAGATGTTGACAGGTCGCGTTCCGCTTGACTTGACAATTTTCTCACCAGCAGGTCTTTCAACCCCAGCAGACTTGTGTCTGCCGGAAAGAGAGATCCAAGGTAGGCTTTAAATCTAGGATCGAGCACGGTGGCCAAAATGTAGTGCTCTGATTTCAACAGATTGACCACCCGTGAATCCTTGTTAAGCGAATTAAGGGCTCCATCCACAAGTCCCACATGCCTAGCGGAATCGCTCCGTGTTAGCTCCTTCTTCAATGTCTCCAGCTTCTTCTGCAAAAGCCTGATGAGGGGAATGACCTGACTCAGGCTGGCAGTGTCTGAACTGACTTCACGTGTGGCAAGTTCAAAGGGCATCAGAACCTTGCACAACGTTGAAATCATTCTCCACTGCGCTTGAGACAGGTGCATTCCACCTCCTATATCGTGCTCAATTGTATAGGCTTGAATGGCCTTTTGCTGCTCCTCCAACCTCTGAAGCATATAGAGGGTTGAATTCCACCTCGTTACCACTTCTTGCTTCAGATGATGGCAGGGCAGGTTCAGTAGTTTTTGGTGGTGCTCCAGTCTTCTGTACGTGGTGCCTGTACGCCGAAAGTGTCCCGCAATTCTTCTGGCCACCGACAGCATCTCTTGCACGCCCCTGTCGTTTTTTAAAAAATTCTGCACCACCAAATTCAAGGTATGTGCAAAACATGGGACGTGCTGGAATTTGCCCATATTTAATGCACACACAATATTGCTGGCGTTGTCCGATGCCACAAATCCACAGGAGAGTCCAATTGGGGTAAGCCATTCCGCGATGATCTTCCTCAGTTGCCGTAAGAGGTTTTCAGCTGTGTGCGTATTCTGGAAAGCGGTGATACAAAGCGTAGCCTGCCTAGGAAAGAGTTGGCGTTTGCGAGATGCTGCTACTGGTGCCGCCGCTGCTGTTCTTGCGGCGGGAGTCCATACATCTACCCAGTGGGCTGTCACAGTCATATAGTCCTGACCCTGCCCTGCTCCACTTGTCCACATGTCCGTGGTTAAGTGGACATTGGGTACAACTGCATTTCTTAGGACACTGGTGAGTCTTTTTCTGACGTCCGTGTACATTCTCGGTATCGCCTGCCTAGAGAAGTGGAACCTAGATGGTATTTGGTAACGGGGGCACACTGCCTCAATAAATTGTCTAGTTCCCTGTGAACTAACGGCGGATACCGGACGCACGTCTAACACCAACATAGTTGTCAAGGCCTCAGTTATCCGCTTTGCAGCAGGATGACTGCTGTGATATTTCATCTTCCTCGCAAAGGACTGTTGGACAGTCAATTGCTTACTGGAAGTAGTACAAGTGGGCTTACGACTTCCCCTCTGGGATGACCATCGACTCCCAGCAGCAACAACAGCAGCGCCAGCAGCAGTAGGCGTTACACGCAAGGATGCATCGGAGGAATCCCAGGCAGGAGAGGACTCGTCAGAATTGCCAGTGACATGGCCTGCAGGACTATTGGCATTCCTGGGGAAGGAGGAAATTGACACTGAGGGAGTTGGTGGGGTGGTTTGCGTGAGCTTGGTTACAAGAGGAAGGGATTTACTGGTCAGTGGACTGCTTCCGCTGTCGCCCAAAGTTTTTGAACTTGTCACTGACTTATTATGAATGCGCTGCAGGTGACGTATAAGGGAGGATGTTCCGAGGTGGTTAACGTCCTTACCCCTACTTATTACAGCTTGACAAAGGCAACACACGGCTTGACACCTGTTGTCCGCTTTTCTGTTGAAATACCTCCACACTGAAGAGCTGATTTTTTTGGTATTTTCACCAGGCATGTCAACGGCCATATTCCTCCCACGGACAACAGGTGTCTCCCCGGGTGCCTGACTTAAACAAACCACCTCACCATCAGAATCCTCCTGGTCAATTTCCTCCCCAGCGCCAGCAACACCCATATCCTCCTCATCCTGGTGTACTTCAACACTGACATCTTCAATCTGACTATCAGGAACTGGACTGCGGGTGCTCCTTCCAGCACTTGCAGGGGGTGTGCAAATGGTGGAAGGCGCATGCTCTTCACGTCCAGTGTTGGGAAGGTCAGGCATCGCAACCGACACAATTGGACTCTCCTTGTGGATTTGGGATTTCAAAGAACGCACAGTTCTTTGCGGTGCTTTTGCCAGCTTGAGTCTTTTCAGTTTTCTAGCGAGAGGCTGAGTGCTTCCATCCTCATGCGAAGCTGAACCACTAGCCATGAACATAGGCCAGGGCCTCAGCCGTTCCTTGCCACTCCGTGTGGTAAATGGCATATTGGCAAGTTTACGCTTCTCCTCCGACAATTTTATTTTAGGTTTTGGAGTCCTTTTTTTACTGATATTTGGTGTTTTGGATTTGACATGCTCTGTACTATGACATTGGGCATCGGCCTTGGCAGACGACGTTGCTGGCATTTCATCGTCTCGGCCATGAAGATCTTGATCTTTCCCTAATTTTGGAACCTCAACATTTTTGTTCTCCATATTTTAATAGGCACAACTAAAAGGCACCTCAGGTAAACAATGGAGATGGAAGGATACTAGTATACTTATGGATGGACTGCCGAGTGCCGACACAGAGATAGCTACAGCCGTGGACTAACGTACTGTGTCTGCTGCTAATATAGACTGGATGATTGATAATGAGATGAAATCAATATATATATGTATGTATATATAATATCACTAGTACTGCAGCCGGACAGGTAGATAATATATTTATTAGGTAATGATGACTGATGACGGACCTGCTGGACACTGTCAGCTCAGCAGCACCGCAGACTGCTACAGTAAGCTACTATACTATAGTAGTATGTACAAAGAAGAAAGAAAAAAAAAAAACCACGGGTAGGTGGTATACAATTATGGATGGACTGCCGAGTGCCGACACAGAGGTAGCTACAGCCGTGGACTAACGTACTGTGTCTGCTGCTAATATAGACTGGATGATTGATAATGAGATGAAATCAATATATATATGTATGTATATATAATATCACTAGTACTGCAGCCGGACAGGTAGATAATATATTTATTAGGTAATGATGACTGATGACGGACCTGCTGGACACTGTCAGCTCAGCAGCACCGCAGACTGCTACAGTAAGCTACTATACTCTATAGTAGTATGTACAAAGAAGAAAGAAAAAAAAAACCACGGGTAGGTGGTATACAATTATGGATGGATTGCCGAGTGCCGACACAGAGGTAGCTACAGCCGTGGACTAACGTACTGTGTCTGCTGCTAATATAGACTGGATGATTGATAATGAGATGAAATCAATATTTATATGTATGTATATATAATATCACTAGTACTGCAGCCGGACAGGTAGATAATATATTTATTAGGTAATGATGACTGATGACGGACCTGCTGGACACTGTCAGCTCAGCAGCACCGCAGACTGCTACAGTAAGCTACTATACTATAGTAGTATGTACAAAGAAGAAAGAAAAAAAAAAAACCACGGGTAGGTGGTATACAATTATGGATGGACTGCTGAGTGCCGACACAGAGGTAGCTACAGCCGTGGACTAACGTACTGTGTCTGCTGCTAATATAGACTGGATGATTGATAATGAGATGAAATCAATATATATATGTATGTATATATAATATCACTAGTACTGCAGCCGGACAGGTAGATAATATATTTATTAGGTAATGATGACTGATGACGGACCTGCTGGACACTGTCAGCTCAGCAGCACCGCAGACTGCTACAGTAAGCTACTATACTCTATAGTAGTATGTACAAAGAAGAAAAAAAAAAAAACCACGGGTAGGTGGTATACAATTATGGATGGACTGCCGAGTGCCGACACAGAGGTAGCTACAGCCGTGGACTAACGTACTGTGTCTGCTGCTAATATAGAGTCTAGACTGGATGATAAATTATTGATAATGAGATGAAATCAATATAATATCACTAGTACTGCAGCCGGACAGGTACTATATATATTTATTATGTAATGACTGATGACGGACCTGCTGGACACTGTCAGGTCAGCACAGCACCGCAGACTGCTACAGTAAGCTACTATAGTAGTATGTATAAAGAAGAATGAAAAAAAAAAAACCACGGGTAGGTGGTATACAATATTATATATATATATATATATATATATATATATTATATACAATTATATATATATATATATATATATATATATATATATATATTAAACTGGTGGTGATTGATTATTAAACTGGTGGTCACTTCAGGACAGGTCACGTTGCAACTTGCAACTAGTACTCCGAGGCCTAAGCAGACAATCACAAAATATATTATTATACTGGTGGTCAGTGTGGTCACAACAATGGCAGTGTGGCACTGACTCTGGCAGCAAAAGTGTGCACTGTACGTTATATGTACTCCTGAGTCCTGCTCTCAGACTCTAACTGCTCCCCACTGTCAGTGTCTCCCCCACAAGTCAGATAATACACTTACAGTCACACTATCTAATCTATAAATATCACTTCAGCAAGTAGTATAGTAGTATACAGTAGTACTCCTCCTAATAATGCTCCCCGAAAATACTGTGTCTCTCTCTTCTCTAAACGGAGAGGACGCCAGCCACGTCCTCTCCCTATGACTCTCAATGCACGTGTGAAAATGGCGGCGACGCGCGACTCCTTATATAGAATCCGAGTCTCGCGATAGAATCCGAGCCTCGCGAGAATCCGACAGCGTGATGATGACGTTCGGGCGCGCTCGGGTTAGCCGAGCAAGGCGGGAAGATCCGAGCCTGCTCGGACCCGTGTAAAAAACCTGAAGTTCGGGCGGGTTCGGATTCAGAGGAACCGAACCCGCTCATCTCTAGTGAAAACATGGGACCCCTTTCAGTTCGTGGTCGGGTATCCGTTTTTTTATTTTAACAAGTACATGGATTACAAATAGATTCCACGAGGAGCCTTCTACCATGGATTTGGTGAGTATAAATTTTTCAACAGGTACACCATGGATTCTACTGGAGAAGAGGACCGACCTGCGTCGGTACATAGGTAAGTATGTGTATATGGTGGTGTGCATGTATGTATTAAAGTTATACTTTCAAGGTGTGTGTGTAATGTCTTTATTGGGGTATTTTTTTAGTAGTAGTACTACAGGTACCAGTGGGCCCGTTTTTCCGCCGCATGCTGGTACTTGTGGTTCTCCAAGTACCAGCTTGCGGGGGAGGCTTGCTGGGCCTTGTAGTATTGCTACTAAAAACAATATCAAACACTTTTAAAAAAGGCTATCAGCCCCCCATCCGCAGCCCTTGGATGGGGGGGGACAGCCTCGGGCTTCACCCCTGGCCCTTGGGTGGCTGGGGGGGGGGATCCCTTGATTGAAGGGGTCCCCACTCCCCCAGGGTACCCCGGCCAGGGGTGACTAGTTGGGTAGTTAATGCCACGGCCGCAGGGCACTGTATAAAAGTGACCCCCGGCTGTGGCATTATCTGTCCAGCTAGTGGAGCCCGGTGCTGGTTTCAAAAATACGGGGGACCTCTACGCTTTTTGTCCCCCATATTTTTGGAACCAGGACCAGGTGCAGAGCCCGGTGCTGGTTGATTAAATATGGGGGAACCCCTGTCACTTTTTCCCCCATATTTTTTCAACCAGGACCGGCTCAAAGAGCCCGAGGCTGGTTATGCTTTGGAGGGGGGACCCCACGCAATTTTTTTAAATAAAATTAACACTTTCCTACCCCTTCCTACTGATATACATGCACGGATCTCATGGATCCGTGCATGCCTATCCAATCACGGCTAAAAAAAAGCAGGTCCTTTTTTTTTAGCACTTTATTACGATTTGTAATTTTTCACGGCAGTGTTTGGGTATTTTGTGATTTGCACTTTTTAGTAAATGACCGAGTTCTACTAATTTGCTGGCGTATTTGATCGATGGTGTATTCATTCGTATTTTTTTTCTTGGACTTCCAAAAAAATACGAATGCCCTCATCACTGTCGTGATTTGAGTTTAGTAAATTCCCGAGATGACACTTTGGAGAAAAAACAGCATCTCGGTCAAAATTGGGAGCTTAGTAAATATACCCCCTGGTATTCCACAGGAATGAGCTCTGGGACG
Organism: Pseudophryne corroboree; assembly: GCF_028390025.1. Lineage (NCBI taxonomy): Eukaryota > Metazoa > Chordata > Amphibia > Anura > Myobatrachidae > Pseudophryne > Pseudophryne corroboree. The sequence goes on along the minus strand of NC_086446.1, from coordinate 146,403,747 downwards.
ACTGCTGCAACTCTGACTGGATACGAAATACATTCTTTAGCACAAAAAGTACCCCATTGGGAAATCTCCCCGGACCGCCAATCAATGGTGGGATTATGAAAGGCAAGCCAAGGGTGACCCAAAACAACAGGAACTGCCGGACAATGTGTAAGTTAGAATTCAATATCTTCGGAATGTAAGGCTCCTACTGTAAGTACTACTGGAGGTGTACGGTGAGTAATTACCCCATTGGAAAGAGGACCCCCATCTAAGCCGTGCATGGTGATACATCTATCTAACGGTAAATGCGGAATGCCTAAGGCCTTAGCCCAAGTTAAATCCATAAAGTTTCCTGCAGCTCCACTGTCGACAAAAGCCAACACCAAAGAACTGAGGCTGCCAAAGGAAACCTTAACAGGGACTAAAAGAGAGTTGTTTGAGGAGATAAGCTGCAGACCTAAGTGAACCCCCTCACAATTCACCTGGTCAGAGCGTTTCCCGACTTGTTCGGGCAGTTACGAGCAAAATGTCCCTTATCCCCACAGTACAAACAAAGACCGGATTTTTGTCTTCTGGTTCTTTCCTCAGGAGACAGCTGGGAGAGACCCATCTGCATGGGCTCCTCGACGTCCTCTGGGAAGGTATATACACAAGGACTAGACCTTACAGTTGTTCCTCTTTCAGACCTCCGCTCTCGGAGACGACGATCAATCTTTATAGCAAGCTCCATGAGTTTATCGAGAGTCTCAGGAGTGGGGTACTGGAGGAGACTGTCTTTAATAAATTCAGATAAACCGAGGCGAAACTGACTGCGCAGGGCCGGGTCATTCCAGCCACAGTCGTTCGACCAACGGCGAAACTCGGTACAATAAACCTCCGCTGGATTTCTACCTTGTTTGAGAGAGCGCAGATGACTCTCAGCGGACGCCTCTCTATCTGGGTCATCATACAAGAGCCCTAGTGACTTAAAAAAGGCGTCTACAGATAACAACGCAGGATCCTCAGCTTTTAAACCAAATGCCCAAGTCTGAGGATCCCTCTGGAGTAAAGAAATAATAATCCCAACCCGCTGAGATTCAGTACCAGAGGATGTAGGTCTTAAAACGAAAATAAAGCTTACAGGCTTCTTTAAAATTAAAAAAATATTTTCTGTCACCAGAAAAACGGTCGGGCAAATGCATCTTTGGTTCAGGGACTACCTTCGGGGAGGCTCGCAAAAGATCTTCCTGCGACCTCACCCGAAGAGAAAGATCCTGAACCATCTGAGTAAGTTCTTGAATTTGGTTGACTAAGAGCTGACCGGGATTTGGCCCTAAACCTGTCGGATTCATGAGGCCGATAACTCTCACAAAAACAGAATAAAAAAAAAATTAAACCCTGTTTAATTTTAAGTTTTGGTATGGCCGATAATAATGTTATGATTCCAGCACTCTGGTCTGGGGAGATCTTATAGCAAGGACCTGAGCACTGGAACGTAATGCTGGGAAAGGGAGCGGGAACGGAAATAGCCCCTGGTGCCCTAACTCCGTTGTCTCGCCCGTGCTGTCAGAAATCTCTTGCGAGACTATGGTTGCTTGAGCCCATGGCAGCCGCGTTTGAAGGGCGGATTACGTCTGCCCAACTCCGATGCCCCCTCAGGTCTTAATGGGAGACAAAGAGAAATCCGAGACAGGGTGATAACATGGGGCCCTCTAACTAAGCAACAAAGCCAGGGGATACAAGCTAACCTAAAACTAGAATATGTGCAGAAAAACCGCCAGGGAAAAGGACAACCAAAATACCCACTTGTCCACTCTCCTACCCGGCACCGCCGAGTTCCGGAGAGGACTTGTGGAAGCGGAAACCTCCGCAAATGCTCCGAAACAGATTTCAAAATAAAGCGGGCTGAGCCGCAGCACACGGCAGAGCCGCAACTCACGAAAACCACACGAGATTCTCTGGCGACTGGTACGGGCAACTGAGGACCAGAAGACTCCTTGGAATGAGATGACAACTCCAAGATACAGGAACTCTGAGGACAGGAATAACCGGACACAGCAGGACTGGAACCTAAGCAGCATGCAGGAAGCTATTACCGGCATCTGTGTGAAGCACTGAGAAGGTATTTAGCAGGGAGTCCTCCAATCAGATGTTCAGAGCCTGATTAGCAGACATGCCGTGCAGCTGCCTTGCTGTATGACCAGAAGACAAGTGTGTGTGTGTTTAACTTGATTGACCCTGCAACGGGGAGCGCGGTCCGCCCGTGGCATCCCCGTTGCTAGGGTCCAGGCGGCTAGCATGCTCGGCGTCCATAGTTGCTAGGCGCCGGGCCGCGAGGACATCGCGGACCACGGCGCCTAACAGGTATGTGATGACTGTGGTTTTGTGAACCCGGTGTTAGTGAAGTCTGTGCAGGCAACTGGAGAACTATGTGAATATTAGGCTGGTCTGTAGGAATCAGTGAGAAGAAGGAGCAATCCCTGACCGGGGATCGAACCCGGGCCTCGGCAGAGGTGCAGTATCCTGACCACTGGATCACCAGGGACTTTGATAGCAGGATGAATGTATAGGTGAGACTGTACTGGATATAGTGTCACAGGAGTAGGTGCTTATGTACTCGAGGTTACTGGCAAGATAGTAAGACGGACTGGTTACTGGTGAGACTGGGATGCAACTGTAATGCGTGCTGGTACCGGATATAACTGGAAATGTAACTGAAAGTAAAACGATGACTGTGGCTATAACTCTAGTACAAGGCTGAAGAACCCTGCAGCTGTGACGGTAGAACACTGCAGCTGTGGTTTCCAGTTGAGATTGTGGAACACTGCACCGTGCCTTTAAGATGAAACACTGCAACCGTGCCTTTAAGTGGAGACTGTGGAATACTGTACTGTGCCTTTAAGATGAAACACTGCAACTGTGCCTTTAAGTGGAGATGGTGGAATACTGTACTCTGCCTTTAAGTTGAGACTCGTGGAAATACTGGATATCAATGGCAACACAAATGTAATCCAAACTGGGTAACAAAGAAACAGAGTTTTTACAGGAACTAAAGTACAAGGGTTACCTTTAGGGAGCTCAGCTTCAAAGCTCACACAGAGCTGTGTGTGACACGAGGAACTGGCAGAGTTTCCAACTCCAGCCTTCAGACTTATACTTCCTGGTCCTTGGTGATTGGTGAGCAGTGTCAGGTGATTCAGAGCTGGCACAGGATTGGACAGCTCTGGGTCAGATGAACAGTCACTGCCATGTGAGTACTCTACACTAGGCTGTGTAGTGGAGCGAGGCCTAGCAGGCCGAGAGAACACTGAAGGCTGAACTTCTGCAAACAAACAGAGGATGCTGGCTTTTAGGCCTAAACTTCAGATTGCTGAATTCAGACTCACACCAAAGATTAATCAGAGGTAGAGCTCGTTAACTATTACCTTTCAGGCAGAGAACTCAGGAAACTCATGGTGCTGACAAGCTGTTTATCTCAGTGAGCAAAACGGCACAGGATCCAGGACAGATGGCAGGGGTAAGTCACCAAATAAGAAAACTACAGTCAGGATCATGACACGGTAGCCGTCGAGACTAACGCATCCAGCCCATCACCAAGCAAGGCCTCACCTTTATACGGGAGAGCCTCCATATTTCTTTTGGAATCTGCATCAGCATTCCACTGGCGAATCCACAACGCCCTCCGAGCCGATACTGCCATGGTAGCGGTTATTGATCCCAAGAGACCAATATATTTCATGGTTTCTTGTACGTACGCAGCAGCGTCTTTGATATGACCTAACATTAGGAGTATCTCATCTCCATTTATTGTGTCAATGTCTAGTGACAAGTTTTCTGACCACTTTTCAATAGCACTACTCACCCACGCACAGACAATGGTAGGCCTGAGTAGTGTCCCATTGGCCACATCAATAGATCACCTCACTCACTTGCGGTATGTCGGCTCCTTAAGTGAAGCCATTCCAGGCGCAGGGAGAAACACCTTTTCTCTTTTATGACAGGGCCCTATCTAAAATGCGGGGTGACTCCCACCTTTTGGAAAAAGATAAGCTGCCTGAATTCATTTTGGGAATCTGAAATTTCTTTTCAGGTTAAATCAGACTACCTCCAAGAGACTGTTCAACTCCTGAGGTGAAGGGAAAATTACATTACTTCTTTACTAAAGTAAACCCTCTCCTTGTGGTAAAAGAGGGGGCTTCGTAACTTCTAACACCTCCTTTATAGATAAAACATGTTTAGAATGCTTTTTGATAACTTAGGACCTATACCCCTGGAATCACTAGTGTCAACACAGGAATCAGAGTCCGTGTCGGTATCAGTTTGTACTACTTGTGCAAATTTGTATGTGACGCAGAGGGGTCCCTGTGGATGAAAGGCAGAACTATTAAAAATCACATCTTTAACAGATTATATTCAGTTTTCTGTATGAGATTCATTAGTGATTCACACTATCATGTAACCTTTCACCCAGTCAGGCTCTTGGTGTCATATTACACCTCTGTGTCTCTAACCTGTCTTCCACAGAGGAAGAAATTCCCTGCCACAGACATGTCACACACGTGCACAACCACACCACAGACACTCCGGGACTTATAGGGGACAGACCCACAGTAAAATCTGTCAGAGGGACACAGATAGGATTTGCCAGTTCACAACCCAGCGCCAGTAACACAATATCTGTGAACACAAAATGCCCACTGACATGCAGCTCTTTTATAATGCTAATCACACAATAATATAGCACCACATTCACTGTGGCCCCCCGTTTTGCACCCTGATACTTGTTCAGTAGTGGAGGAGGACCAGCGTTGTCTCTGCAGCTTGAGGATAGAGAGAGAAAATGGTGCTGAGCAGTGTGTTGGCTGACTGAGGAGGAAGCACCACTCTTCAATGGCGTGTTTCTCCTCAGCTTTTATGAGGTAATTTTTTATACTGGCAGGGGTAGGACTGTGCCTCAGCAACTTATGCCCCTTATTTATGCCAGTTTCCATAGGTTTCATGCTGCCCATGGCGCCCCCCCCCCCCCCCCCCCCGCGCCCTGCACCCTGCAGTGCCTGTGTATGTGTGGGCAGCATGGCGCGCTGCGCTCCCGCCAGCCTTTAGCCGTCACTTTCTTGATTGAATATCTGTCTTCTAACACTCACCTGTCTTCTGACTTCTGGCTCTGTGAGGGGGTGACGGCGTGCAGTGGGAGTGAGCATCTAGGCATGGCTAGCCTTCAGTTCCCTTCAAGAAGTGTCATGTTAAAAGTGTTTAAAATACAAAAAGTTAAGAAAGTATAAAAAGGTACAAAATTAGCAGACAATATTAATAAGAAAGGATATTTTTATTATTGATTTGCTGTTTAGTGGAGAAAAAACACTTTGACATCAATGACTGTCGTTTTCTCTTGAAAATAATAATGGCACCAGTGGGATCTGAACCCACACCGCCGAAAAAACTTGAGCCTTAATCCAGCACCTTAGACCACTCGGCCATGCTACTACATGCTACTACATGTCTGACTTGATTCCTTAGCTCATAGTTTATTATTATACATATTATTTTTAAAGTTTGAGAAATTATGATAAACTGTTTTAAAATCTCTAGGGCAGATGATGAACTTTTCAACCTACCAATATTTTATTTTAGCAGCTTAGTGGCCTTAGACTGCTCGGCCATAGTACCACATGGACAATCTTAGCTCACAGTTCTGGGTCATATAGCTCAGATTACAGTAAAAACATTTTTTTTTTAAACCGATACTTAAAAAGAAGTGTCATACCAAAAGTGTTTAAATTATGTACAAAACATTTTGTAAGGTTAAAAAAGTACATAAATTGACATAAAATATTAATGAGACAGGATATTGTTATTATTGATTTGCTGTTTAGTAGAGAAAAACAAACTGACATTAATGACTTATTTTTTCTTAGGAAAAGTAATTATGGAGGCAGTAGGTTTTGAACCAATGTCTCCAAAGAAACTGGAACCTTCATCCAGCACCTTAGACACTGCTGAATTTTAGCTCATGCATGTGGATCGTATCACTCAAAAATTGATTTTCTTATTAGTGGAGAAAAACACTTTGCCATCGTTGACTGATGTTTTCAGAGTATAATCATTAGATAAGCTGAAGGCTGCATAAGCCTGAAGCCATATAAGAGCCCAATTTTTTGTGATTGGTTGTTGGTGACTAAGCGGTTTCTAGGCAGATCAGTGTGTTCTTGGGTATTTTCCTATAGGATTATAGGGCTGTCCATCAAGGGTGTAGGGGTTGGTCTTGGAATAATATATAAGCCATGGTCATGTGACTCAGACTTCCTCTTGCCATTTTGGAATGGCCCAGGAAGGTTGAGTACTGCTGGCTTTATATATTGTTCATAGTTGCTGCCTTTTGTGTGGGTTCTTATCCCACTTCTAAATATATGTATGTTGTTCCCATCACACTGTTTCTATCCCCCCCTCCCCGTTCTCTCCTTCTTACGTGATGTTCTTTATTACTCTGGGTATTGTGGCTCCTGTGCCCCCCCCCCCGATATGCAGCGTCCCTGTGGGTCCTCCCTCCCCGTCGCTTGTCTGCGAGCACGGGATTCCAGCACTCTCGGGGGTGTAGCGTGTCCTCCCCGGTCTCCATCATGGCGCCCGCTGGAGCGCAGTGGGGTCGGACCGCTGCCTCCCACGCTTCTCCCCCTCCTGCTTGGCCGGGCGGCGCGGTGCCCCTGTCACGGCGATCGCTGGTGTGTGCAGCCGCGGTCACGGGGAGTCGTCCCCGGCGCCTGTAGGGCTGCGGGGCTCCCCCCACCAGCCCTGCTTCTCCTGGCGCGTCTGCTGCCTCCTCCCCGTTGTGGCCCCGGCTGACGGCTCCAGCGCACACGTGGGCCTGGCGTCCTGGGGTTGGCTGCGGGGAGGGGGGGGGGCGCGCGCGCTGTGTGTTTCTGGTGAGCGAGGTGTAGCTGGGGCAGCGACTCTGCAGCGTCCCCACAGCTTTCTTCTGCGCTGTGGGCAGCTGTGGTGCTCCCTCAAGCGGGGGGGGGGGGGGGTCTGGTTTTTGGGGTCCCTCACCAGATGTGGGTGGTATATCCCGGCCTGGGCCCCCTGGGTTTGGCGCAGATTTCCGCTGGCGGGCGCCTTTTCCAAAATGCGTTGGGTGGCCCCCCCTTTTAGTGGGGGCCTCCAGCCACGGTGCTCGCGGCGGGGCCTCACCTGCGTGGCCTCACCTACGTTGCCCCCCCCCTCCCCTTCTCACGCTTGGCTGCTCCGTCCACTCCCCTGCCGTTTCTCGGCTTGCAGTTGCCCCCGTATTAGGCTGGGACAGTGCGGATTGTGGCGACGCGGCCGTCTTCGGCAGCCTCGTTCCGCCTGCCTGGCCCTCCTTCTGGTTTTTCGGGGTTGGCCGAACGTTGGCACGTTGCTCGGTCGGGTACCGCGTCTTACATGGCGCGCTTCCCGGGCCTTCCGTATGCCTCCCCTCACTTTGCCCCCCTTTTTGCTCTGTTTCGGCCCCTGGGGTTCAGCCCACATGGCCGTCCATCTCGGGAACTCCCCCGCGACGGCCCCTCCTGGCCAGTTTTGGCAGCCTCCCTGCGCCCGCGCATTTCACCACCTTTCCTCCTATGTTTTCCCGGGCTGCGGGCTATTCCCCCCCCCATGGCTTCCGGCCTACACCATTAGGGCACCCCATGGGTCAAGGCAGCCCTCCCTCCTGCACTATTTCCACTTGCATCCCCCCCGCCTGTGCCTCATGTTTCGCTGACGGATCGCTATTGCTCCCTGCGCTTGTTGTCCCCTCTGTTTTGTCTGCGCAGGTGTCTGCAGGTCCGGGGGAGTCGGGGCGTCAGCACGGAGGAACTGGAGGCCGAGGAGGGATGCAGCAGCAGCGGAAGATGCACCGCCGAGATTGGTGGCATCCTGTTGTTTCTCCTTATTGTTACAGTACTTTCAACTTCTGTAGTGTTCCTCTGGTTCCCCTTGGCGCCCGCGTTTAGTTGGCTAGGCTCATTGCGCGGCGTGTGGCGTTAGGCATCTCGGAAAGGCAGGGTGTCAGCGGCTGCTGTTCCCTCCTGCCCCTGCGGTTCGCCCGTACTTTCATCTGTGGTTACAGTTTTTGGGTCTTACGGTTTGTGGCATCGGGTCGCGACCTGCCGCGTATCCCCATACGGTGCAGTTTTATGTCAGCGCACGCAATTTATTCTAGGTGGTCAGCAGTGGCATAACGGTTACAGTGTCTGCCTGCAATGCGTGCACCCCGTGTTAGAATCCTGGTCAGGCCAGAAAGTTTTTGTTTACACTTGTGGAGATTACGACGTTAAGTCCATAGTGATCGGGTGGTAACGTCGTTTTTCTTGGGGTTGGGGGTCACCCGACAGGTCGGACCGCATAGTTGGGGCCCAGGTCGCAGGCCTCTCGCAGTTGGTGCTTCTGTTTTGCGCTCCTTGGTTGGGGTGGGGTTTTTTCGCTTATGGCAGGGGCAAGTCCACCATAGACGTACACTCCTGTTTTCGTCACTCCTGCAACTTTGTGAGGTCTGTCACCCGTCCAGTTACGGTGCCCCAGCCATGAACGGGTAACCTGCCCATGGCGGCGCACCGGCGTTTTTATGTACGGTCACGCTGTCCCGCGTCAGGTCCGGTGGAAGGTGGACGCAGATCCGGCTTGCGGCTCGTGTGGGCTCTATGCTGTTTTTTGGTCGTTTTTATTTTTTTTCCCCGCTTCCCCTGCGCCCCTATCCCCGGCAAGTTTTCGGGCCTCGATTAGGTGCCAGTTTTAGGCTGACAGGCGAGTTTTTCTGTCTCATGTGCTTCTTTTGAGAAATTGGGAGGCATTTTCGGTTTGCAGCTATCATTCTGTAGGTTGCCAGGTCTTTGTTCGGGGTCCGGGGTATTCCCGTTGCCCTGGTACACTGCTTGGGCCCTACCGGTTGCCGAGTTTTCGGGGGTTGGCGCTGGGCACAATTGCGGGTTGCTGTCGCCTCCCCGCGGACAGGGTACCGTCACTTTTAAGTTTTAGTTAGCTCCCCCCTTTTGCCAGCAGGTTTATACCCATGGGTGGCATAGTTTGCAGGACACCTACGGGCCGCTGCGGGGCGGCCAGGTTGCGTCCCGCGGTTTCCCTTCCCACGAGATCGGAGATGTTTTGGTGGATTTGGTCTTCATTCCTATGGTCTTTTTACGGGGAGGTTTTTGGGCCTCCTCCTCCTTGTTCCCTCAGGTCCCCTCAGGTTTTGCGACCGTTGCGACATCTGCTTGTCTGCTGGTGGCGCAGTTTTCCCATCATGCTCCCAGAGTCGGGATGGGTTGCGGATGCTTTGTCTCATTTTCAGTTTTATAAGTGCCGTGAGTGGGTTCCTGGGGTGGCGACATAGGGTTTCTCATGCTCGTCTTCTGTCTGGTGGATTGTACAGGTGGATTTGCTACTCGGACTAGGCATGCGTTGGCTCCTTCCTCGTTTGGGGCGTCTGCTGCGTCCTGGTATTTTTTCAGTAGGTTGGATACAGCGGGTATGTCCCTGGTAGACGGTTTGATGGTTTTCCTGTTCGAGCGTTATTTGGGAGGGAGGTCCTAGGCGGCCATGTATCCTGCCTTTGCAGGCATTTCCTTCCGTTCTAGGCTGCGCGGGCTGGTGGACCCCGCCTGGTCTTTCGTTAGCACTTTAGGCTTGGGGCTAGGGTGTGCCCCGCGCCTGCGGATACACATAGGCCTGCTACGTGGCAACTTTTGGCGGAATTGCTGGGTGTGCTGCCTCCTGTCGCCGAGTTGGTGTTGAAGGTGGCCCCTGTTTAGATTAGCCTTTGCTTTGGCTTTCTTCTGGGTTTTGCGGGTAAGCGAGGGGTGGCGAGCAGCAGACATTTCGGGATTCCGGGGCCTTTCTCTGTAACGCGGGTTGAAGGGTGGTCGGTTGCTCTGCAGGATGGTGTGATCCAAATCGGTTCAAGCAGCTGGGGGTCGCTGGGTGTCCTTGGAGGCCCAGGAGGTGGTGGGTGTCTGCCCGCTGCACCTGGCGCATGAGTATGGATGGGCCTCCGGGGGGGACACCAGTTGCTGATACAGGCGCTCGCTGGTCCTCTCACTAATGTACAGTGTTGCTGCTGTGTTTTGGTTGCGGAATGGGGCGGCTGAATATGCGGCAGCCACAGGGTCCGCCACGGCAGCTGTTCAAGAGCTGACCCGTTGGCGGTATACTTCTTGGGTCCTATTCCTTGCGGATGGGGAGGCTGCCATGCGGCAGCCCCAGGGGCCTCCACAGCAGCTATTCTGGAGCTGGGCCATTTGGGGGTATACTTCTTAGGTCCTATTCCTTGTGGATTGGGGTGGCTACCAGGCGCAGCCACAGGGTCCTCCTCGGCTGCTGTTCAGGAGCTGACCCGTTGGCGGTATACTTCTTAGGTCCTATTCCTTGCGGATAGGGGAGGCTGCCATGCGGCAGCCACAGGGGCCTCCACAGCAGCTATTCAGGGGCTGGGCCATTGGAGATGTACTTTTTAGGGCCTATTCCTTGCGGATTGGGGTGGCTACCTTGTGGCAGCCACGGGGTCCTCCTCGGCAGCTGTTAAGGAGCAGGGCTGTTGGGGGTATGCTTATTATAGGTCCTATCTCCGGCGGACTGGGGAGGCTGACCATGCGGCTGCCACAGGGTCCTCCACGGCAGCGGTTCATGAGCAGGGTCCCTGGGGGTATGCTTGTGGCAGGTCCTGTTCTGGCGGATTGGGGAGGCTACCATGCGGCAGCCACAGGATCCCCCCTCGGCAGCGGTCCCGGTGCTGGGATGTTGGAGGTATACTTTTTAGGTCCGGTTCCTTGCGGATGGGGGAGTCTGCCAGGCGGCAGCCACAGGGTCCTCCATGGCGATTGTTCAGGAGCTGGGGCGTTGGAGGTTTACTCCTTATAGGTCCTATTCCTTGTGGATTGGGGTGGCTGCTGTGTGGCAGTCACAGGATCACCCACGGCAGCGGTCCAGGAGCTGGGGCGTTGGGGGTGTACTTCTTTGGTCTTATTCCTTGCGGATGGGGGTGGCTACCATGCGGCAGCCACAGAGTCCTCCACGGCAGCTATTCAGGAGGTGGTCCGCTGGAGGTATATTTGTTTTTTCGGTCCATTTCTTGTGGATGGGGGTGGCTGCCGTGCAGCAGACATAGGGTCCCCCTCGGCAGCTATTCAAGGGGTGGTTCGTTGGAGATATACTTCTTAGGTCCTATTCCATCCGGATGGGGGTGGCTACCATGCGGAAGCCACAGGTTACTCCACGGCGGCTATGCAAGAGGTGGGCCATTGGACGTATACATTTTGGGTCCTATTCCTTGCGGATGGAGGTGGCTACCGTGCAGCAGCCACAGGGTTCTCCACGGCAGCTATTCAGGAGGTGCTCCATGGAGGGATGCTTACTATAAGCCTTCTGCATATGGATGATGTTTAGTTGCGCCTGTTGCGCTAACCCAAAAACTTGTTTACCCATCGGTTTTTGAACGGGTAGCGTTCAGGAATCGAGGGTGTGAAGTAAATTTTTTAAATTTTCCTCCGAGGGGGTCTAATTACAATTTGCTCATCAAAGGTCCACGGGAGGTTTTTTGAGTTTTCTTCTTCACTTGGGTTAATTCTGTTATCTGTCACTTGGTTTTCCTATGTGATGTATGTCAGTGGGATGATTTTAGGGTGTTTTTCTTTTGCAGCCGTCGATGGTTTGAATAGGAATGGCTGGTTTGGCCACTCTTACATTTTTGGGCAGCAGGGCATTACTTGGCGCATAGGACAGCTGATGTTTTGGGTTAAGGCTTTTAGGTGGTCAGTCATCCTCTGCTGGTACTGCGTCAGCCGCAGTTTCGACAAGTGGGAAAGGCGTTCGTCTTCTCCGGCTGGAGTTTTGCAGGTTTTGTCTTACCTGGGGTTTTTGGTCCTTTCAGTTAGCTTTCTTCTTTTCCTGGTTTTTATTGGTTTGGATGGCGGGGCGGTTTGTTAAACCTTTGTGGCGGGAAGGCGCTACCAACCAGCGGTCAGATGGGCATAAGTGGTCATTGTGGGGCACCCTCTTTAGAAGGACGGCAGGTGTGTCCTTACCTTGCGGTTGGACATTTAGACGTTCCCCTGCGGGAACCGAACGTTTGCCAGAGAAAAAGAGTGGTGAGTCCTGCACAATGCAGGTTATGCAGGGAGGAGGTGGGGTTTGGGTACTCCCCTCCTTGGTGGTTGGATTTCATCCAACGGACTGGAGCTGGTGTCTGGTAGCGACTGATCCTTTGCCATCCTCCAATATAAAATCAATTCAATTACAATTATAGTATAAAGAACAGGTCAGCGATCAATAAATATTGTCTGGCCTTTAACTACAGCTAACCCTGTCCGTGTCGTTATTTTAGTGTGTCGTTATTTTAGTGATAAGCTAGCTTAAAGAAGTGTTTATGTCAATCGCAATAAAATTATGGGCGCCTTAGATAAGCTGAAGGCTGCATAAGCCTGAAGCCATATAAGAGCCCAATTTTTTGTGATCGGTTGTTGGTGACTAAGCAGTTGCTAGGCAGATCAGTGTGTTCTTGGGTATTTTCCTATAGGATTACAGGGCTGTCCATCAAGGGTGTAGGGGTTGGTCTTGGAATAATATATAAGCCATGGTCATGTGACTCAGACTTCCCCTTTGCCATTTTGGAATGCCCTCCCGCCCGCCCTGACCATAATTTTATTTTTATTTTTATTTTTTCCTACATCTTGTCTTTCTCGGTGGGCTCTTTACAGCCAGTTTGGCGGGAAGTCGCTACCAACCAGCGGTCAGATGGGCATAAGTGGTCATTGTGGGGCACCCTCTTTAGAAGGACGGCAGGTGTGTCCTTACCTTGCGGTTGGACATTTAGACGTTCCCCTGCGGGAACCGAACGTTTGCCAGAGAAAAGAGTGGTGAGTCCTGCACAATGCGGGTTATGCAGGGAGGAGGCGGGGTTTGGGTACTCCCCTCCTTGGTGGTTGGATTTCATCCAACGGACTGGAGCTGGTGTCTGGTAGCGACTGGTCCTTTGCCATCCTCCAATATAAAATCAATTCAATTACAATTATAGTATAAAGAACAGGTCAGCGATCAATAAATATTGTCTGGCCTTTAACTACAGCTAACCGTGTCCGTGTCGTTATTTTAGTGTGTCGTTATTTTAGTGATAAGCTAGCTTAAAGAAGTGTTTATGTCAATCGCAATAAAATTATGGGCGCCTTATGGCAGCAGTGGGATTCGAACCCACGCCTCTAGAGAGACAGGAGCCTAAATCCAGCACTTTAGATCCCTCGTCCATGCTACCACATGGCCACTGCTGACTGAAAGCTCGCAGTTCTGGATAATATAGTTGAGATTACAGGAAAAAAGTGTTGTTTTAAATCAATACTTGAAAAGAAGTGTCATGTTAAAAGTGTTTAAAATACAAAAAGTTAAGGAAGTATCAAAAAGGTACAAAATTAGCAGACAATATATATATATTTTTTAATATAGCAATTTTTATTAATGGTATACATCCATATTACAACACACGTGTACAAAAAACATGGGCCCTCATTCCGAGTCGTTCGCTCGGTATTTTTCATCGCATAGCAGTGAAATTCCGCTTAGTGCGCATGCGCAATATTCGCACTGCGACTGCGCCAAGTATCTTTGCTATGAAGATAGTATTTTTACTCACGGCTTTTTCATCGCTCCGGCGAACGTAATGTGATTGACAGGAAATGGGTGTTACTGGGCGGAAACAGGCCGTTTTATGGGCGTGTGGCTGAAAACGCTACCGTTTCCGGAAAAAACGCAGGAGTGGCCGGAGAAACGGGGGAGTGGTTGGGCGAACGCTGGGTGTGTTTGTGACGTTAAACCAGGAACGACAAGCACTGAACTGATCGCACAGGCAGAGTAAGTCTGGAGCTACTCTAAAACTGCTAAGTAGTTTGTGATCGCAATATTGCGAATACATCGGTCGCAATTTTAAGATGCTAAGATACACTCCCAGTAGGCGGCGGCTTAGCGTGTGTAACTCTGCTAAATTCGCCTTGCGACCGATCAACTCGGAATGAGGGCCATGGATCATGAATTACACAAATAATGAATATGTAGGCTAGTCTTGTATTGTCTTCCTTGGTTTAGAATTGTACACTGATAACAGTATATAATGAGGGAACAGAACCAGAGCTGGATTAAGGGTGGGGGGGCCCGGGGGTTATGTACCCTGGGCCCCCCTTCCTAAAAGGGCCCCCCGCCGCAGATCGGAGCTCTTACCGATCTGCGGCGCTGCGCTGCATTCCCGGCTCCCGTTTGGTTGCCCTGGCAACCTAACACCTGAGCCGTGGCTCAGGCGCCACCTATCAGTACAGGACAGCTGAGCGACGGCTCAGCTGTCCAATAGTGTAACAGCCTGCGGCTCAGTCATGGTCAGAGCGCGCAGGCTGTATGAGAGAATGGAGTTGAGGGAATGGCAGCAGTACGGAGCGGTGTTTGGAGAAGGAGAGGAACAAACACTCACTCTCCTGTAGTGATGAGCGGGTTCGGTTTCCGAGAAACCGAACCCCCCCCCGAACTTCAGCCTTTGTACACGGGTCCGAGCCATTCTCGGATTCTCCCGTATAGCTCGGTTAACCCGAGCGCGCCCGAACGTCATCATCCCGCTGTCGGATTCTCGCGAGATTCGGATTCTATATAAGCAGCCGCACGTCGCCGCCATTTTCACACGTGCATTGAGAGTGATAGGGAGAGGATGTGGCTGGCGTCCTCTCCGTACACTACTAATACGAGACAGTTGATCTGAGACTGAGAGACTGATTGCTTGTTTAAATTTATTTTACTATAATTGTGGGGAGGATTGGGGAGCAGCTGTTAGGAGGAGTACAGTGCAGAGTTTTGCTGATAAGTAAAGTGAACACCAGTTTTTTATCCGTACCATATCTGTGCTACTGCTCAGTGTGCTGCATTATATATCTGTGCTGAGTGCTCACACTGCTTAATTGTGGGGACTGGGGAGCAGCTATAGTAGGAGTACAGTGCACAGTTTTGCTGACAGTGACCACCAGTATACGTTTGTCTGCCTGAAAAACACTCCTATGGTGGCTTTTTTTATACTAGTTTAGCAGTTTGCTGACAGTGTCCACCAGGTCCATTATACTGTATATAGCAGTACGGTAGGCCACTGCTGTGCCTACCTCTGTGTCGTCACTCGTCATCCATAAGTATACTATCCATCCATCTACATTGTATACCTGTGGTGGCTTTTTTTCTTTATACTAGTAGTACTAGTTTAGCAGTCTGCTGACAGTGTCCACTAGGTCCATTATACTGTATATAGCAGTACGGTAGGCCACTGCTGTACCTACCTCTGTGTCGTCACTCGTCATCCATTAATAAGTATACTATCCATCCATCTACATTGTATACCTGTGGTGGCTTTTTTTCTTTATACTAGTAGTACTAGTTTAGCAGTCTGCTGACAGTGTCCACCAGGTCCATTATACTGTATATAGCAGTACGGTAGGCCACTGCTGAACCTACCTCTGTGTCGTCACTCATCATCCATAAAGTATACTATCCATCCATCTACATTGTATACCTGTGGTGGCTTTTTTTCTTTATACTAGTAGTACTAGTTTAGCAGTCTGCTGACAGTGTCCACCAGGTCCATTATACTGTATATAGCAGTACGGTAGGCCACTGCTGTACCTACCTCTGTGTCGTCACTCGTCATCCATAAAGTATACTATCCATCCATCTACATTGTATACCTGTGGTGGCTTTTTTTCTTTATACTAGTAGTACTAGTTTAGCAGTCTGCTGACAGTGTCCACCAGGTCCATTATACTGTATATAACAGTACGGTAGGCCACTGCTGAACCTACCTCTGTGTCGTCACTCATCATCCATAAAGTATACTATCCATCCATCTACATTGTATACCTGTGGTGGCTTTTTTTCTTTATACTAGTAGTACTAGTTTAGCAGTCTGCTGACAGTGTCCACCAGGTCCATTATACTGTATATAGCAGTACGGTAGGCCACTGCTGTACCTACCTCTGTGTCGTCACTCGTCATCCATAAAGTATACTATCCATCCATCTACATTGTATACCTGTGGTGGCTTTTTTTCTTTATACTAGTAGTACTAGTTTAGCAGTCTGCTGACAGTGTCCACCAGGTCCATTATACTGTATATAGCAGTACGGTAGGCCACTGCTGTACCTACCTCTGTGTCGTCACTCGTCATCCATTAATAAGTATACTATCAATCCATCTACATTGTTTACCTGTGTTGGCTTTTTTTCTTTATACTAGTAGTACTAGTTTAGCAGTCTGCTGACAGTGTCCACCAGGTCCATTATACTGCCGATGCCCAATGTCATAGTACAGAGCATGTAAAATCCAAAACACAAAAGTTCAGTAAAATGACCCAAAAATCAAAATTAAAAGCGTCTGAGGAGAAGCGTAAACTTGCCAATATGCCATTTACGACACGGAGTGGCAAGGAATGGCTGAGGCCCTGGCCTATGTTCATGGCTAGTGGTTCAGCTTCACATGAGGATGGAAGCACTCAGCCTCTCGCTGGAAAAAAGAAAAGACTTAAGCTGGCAAAAGCACAGCAAAGAACTGTGCGTTCTTCGAAATCACAAATCCCCAAGGAGAGTCCAATTGTGTCGGTTGCGATGCCTGACCTTTCCAACACTGGACGGGAAGAGCTTGCGCCTTCCACCATTTGCACGCCCCCTGCAAGTGCTGGAAGGAGCACCCGCAGTCCAGTT
This sequence comes from Pseudophryne corroboree, assembly GCF_028390025.1. Classification (NCBI taxonomy): domain Eukaryota; kingdom Metazoa; phylum Chordata; class Amphibia; order Anura; family Myobatrachidae; genus Pseudophryne; species Pseudophryne corroboree. The sequence goes on along the minus strand of NC_086446.1, from coordinate 146,387,077 downwards.
CCTGATAGTCAAATTGAAGATGTCAGTGTTGAAGTACACCAGGATGAGGATATGGGTGTTGCTGGCGCTGGGGAGGAAATTGACAAGGAGGATTCTGATGGTGAGGTGGTTTGCTTAAGTCAGGCACCCGGGGAGACACCTGTTGTCCGTGGGAGGAATATGGCCATTGACATGCCTGGTCAAAATACAAAAAAAATCAGTTCTTCGGTGTGGAATTATTTCAACACAAATGTGGACAACAGGTGTCAAGCCGTGTGTTGCCTTTGTCAAGCTGTAATAAGTAGGGGTAAGGACGTTAACCACCTCGGAACATCCTCCCTTATACGTCACCTGCAGCGCATTCATCATAAGTCAGTGACAAGTTCAAAAACTTTGGGCGACAGCGGAAGCAGTCCACTGACCAGTAAATCCCTTCCTCTTGTAACCAAGCTCCTGCAAACCACACCACCAACTCCCTCAGTGTCAATTTCCTCCTTACCCAGGAAAGCCAATAGTCCTGCAGGCCATGTCACTAGCAAGTCTGACGAGTCCTCTCCTGCCTGGGATTCCTCCGATGCATCCTTGAGTGTAACGCCTACTGCTGCTGGCGCTGCTGTTGTTGCTGCTGGGAGTCGATCGTCATCCCAGAGGGGAAGTCGGAAGACCACTTGTACTACTTCCAGTAAGCAATTGACTGTCCAACAGTCCTTTGCGAGGAAGATGAAATATCACAGCAGTCATCCTGCTGCAAAGTGGATAACTGAGGCCTTGGCAGCCTGGGCGGTGAGAAACGTGGTTCCGGTATCCATCGTTAATTCAGAGCCAACTAGAGACTTGATTGAGGTACTGTGTCCCCGGTACCAAATACCATCTAGGTTCCATTTCTCTAGGCAGGCGATACCTGAAAATGTACACAGACCTCAGAAAAAGACTCACCAGTGTCCTAAAAAATGCAGTTGTACCCAATGTCCACTTAACCACAGACATGTGGACAAGTGGAGCAGGGCAGACTCAGGACTATATGACTGACGGCAGACTGGGTAGATGTATTGCCTCCCGCTGCAAGAACAGCAGCGGCGGCACCAGTAGCAGCATCTCACAAACGCCAACTCGTTCCTAGGCAGGCTACGCTTTGTATCACCGCTTTCCAGAATATGCACACAGCTGAAAACCTCTTACGGCAACTGAGGAAGATCATCGCAGAATGGCTTACCCCAACTGGACTCTCCTGGGGATTTGTGACATCGGACAACGCCAGCAATATTGTGCGTGCATTACATCTGGGCAAATTCCAGCACGTCCCATGTTTTGCACATACCTTGAATTTGGTTGTACAGAATTATTTAAAAAACGACAGGGGCGTGCAAGAGATGCTGTTGGTGGCCAGAAGAATTGCGGGATACTTTCGGCGTTCAGGCACCGCGTACAGAAGACTGGAGCACCACCAAAAATCCCTGAACCTGCCCTGCCATCATCTGAAGCAAGAGGTGGTAACGAGGTGGAATTCAACCGTCTATATGCTTCAGAGGATGGAGGAGGAGCAGCAAAAGGCCATTCAAGCCTATACATCTGGCCACGATATAGGCAAAGGAGGTGGAATGCACCTGTCTCAAGCGCAGTGGAGAATGATTTCAACGTTGTGCAAGGTTCTGCAACCCTTTGAACTTGCCACACGTGAAGTCAGTTCAGACACTGCCAGCCTGAGTCAGGTCATTCCCCTCATCAGGCTTTTGCAGAAGAAGCTGGAGACATTGAAGGAGGAGCTAAGACAGAGCGATTCCGCTAGGCATGTAGGACTTGTGGATGGAGCCCTTCATTCGCTTAACCAGGATTCACGGGTGGTCAATCTGTTGAAATCAGAGCACTACATTTTGGCCACCGTGCTCGATCCTAGATTTAAAACCTACGTTGTATCTCTCTTTCCAGCAGACACAAGTCTGCAGGGGTTCAAAGACCTGCTGGTGAGAAAATTGTCAAGTCAAGCGGAACGTGACCCATCAACAGCTCCTCCTTCACATTCTCCCGCAACTGGGGGTGCGAGGAAAAGGCTAAGAATTCCGAGCCCACCCACTGGCGGTGATGCAGGGCAGTCTGGAGCGAGTGCTGACATCTGGTCCGGACTGAAGGACCTGCCAACGATTACTGACATGTCGTCTACTGTCACTGCATATGATTCTCTCATCATTGAAAGAATGGTGGAGGATTATATGAGTGACCGCATCCAAGTAGGCACGTCAGACAGTCCGTACATATACTGGCAGGAAAAAGAGGCAATTTGGAGGCCCTTGCAGAAACTGGCTTTATTCTACCTAAGTTGCCCTCCCTCCAGTGTGTACTCCGAAAGAGTGTTTAGTGCCGCCGCTCACCTTGTCAGCAATCGGCGTATGAGGTTACTTCCAGAAAATGTGGAGAAGATGATTTTCATTAAAATGAATTATAATCAATTCCTCCGTGGAGACATTCACCAGCAGCAATTGCCTCCAGAAAGTGCACGGGGACCTGAGATGGTGGATTCCAGTGGGGACGAATTAATAATCTGTGAGGAGGGGGATGTACACAGTGAAAGGGGTGATGAATCGGACGATGATGATGAGGTGGACATCTTGCCTCTGTAGAGCCAGTTTGTGCAAGGAGAGATTGATTGCTTCTTTTTTGGTGGGGGCCCAAACCAACCAGTCATTTCAGTCACAGTCGTGTGGCAGACCCTGTCGCTGAAATGATGGGTTCGTTAAAGTGTGCATGTCCTGTTTATATACAACATAAGGGTGGGTGGGAAGGCCCAAGGACAATTCCATCTTGCACCTCTTTTTTCTTTCATTTTTCAATGCATCATGTGCTGTTTGGGGACAATTTTTTTGAAGTGCCATCCTGCCTGACACTGCAGTGCCACTCCTAGGTGGGTGTACAGAGGGAAAAGGTAGCAGGTACACTATCTCACACTAGCTCAACCTGTAGTAACTAGAGGCACTTAGCATATTCCTCGCCAGGGCTATGAGCTTACCCACCGCATCAAGGTAGCCTTTCATTGGGAAAGTCCCTAACACTAACTATAGGGGTTCAGGTCCGGGGGGGCAGGACACCCCAGAGCCACCCAGCCAGACAACCCCAGGGCATCGCAGGAGTGATAAAAATATAAGGTTAAAGAGGTAGGAGCAGCTGTTGCTGCATGTGTGAATAATGTGAGGAGTAAAAGAAAATTATGTGAAGGTGTTACATATATATAAAACAAACTATAAGGGCCATGGAGTGATGAAATAGTGTTAAATTGCGATGCCCCAGGGACACCCAGCCACGGCAGGCACAGGGAGCCCCGCACCCCAGAGAATTCCCCCCATTATGGACTGCCATATTAAACAAAATGTAGGAGTCTTACCTCAGTGTGCTCATTCCAAATGTAAAGGCTAGAGTGTTGGACTATTTAAAATCAGTGGGGTGGGTGGGGCAGGGTGCTAAATTAGTGTGAAGGTGTTTCCTACCTTCAAAAATGTATGAATACATCAGCTACAGAGGGAAAAGGGCCCTAATTTGCACACCTTAATTAGGTAGTGAGGTGCTACTCTGCTTGAGACTTAGTAAAGTGTACAGAGGGAAAAGGTAGCAGGTGCACTATCTCACACTAGCTCAACCTGTAGTAACCAGAGGCACTTAGCATATTCCTGGCCAGGGCTATGAGCTTACCCACCGCATCAAGGTAGCCTCTCATTGGGTAAGTCCCTAACACTAACTATAGGGGTTCAGGTCCAGGGGGCAGGACACCCCAGAGCCACCCAGCCAGACAACCCCAGGGCATCGCAGGAGTGATAAAAATATAAGGTTAAAGAGGTAGGAGCAGCTGTTGCTGCATGTGTGAATAATGTGAGGAGTAAAAGAAAATTATGTGAAGGTGTTACATATATATAAAACAAACTATAAGGGCCATGGAGTGATGAAATAGTGTTGAATTGCGATGCCCCAGGGACACCCAGCCACGGCAGGCACAGGGAGCTCCGCACCCCAGAGAATTCCCCCCATTATGGACTGCCATATTAAACAAAATGTAGGAGTCTTACCTCAGTGTGCTCATTCCAAATGTAAAGGCTAGAGTGTTGGACTATTTAAAATCAGAGGGGTGGGTGGGGCAGGGTGCTAAATTAGGGTGAAGGTGTCTCCTACCTTCAAAAATGTATGAATACATCAGCTACAGAGGGAAAATGGCCCTAATTTGCACACCTTAATTAGGTAGTGAGGTGCTACTCTGCTTGAGACTTAGTAAAGTGTACAGAGGGAAAAGGTAGCAGGTGCACTATCTCACACTAGCTCAACCTGTAGTAACCAGAGGCACTTAGCATATTCCTGGCCAGGGCTATGAGCTTACCCACCGCATCAAGGTAGCCTCTCATTGGGTAAGTCCCTAACACTAACTATAGGGGTTCAGGTCCGGGGGGCAGGACACCCCAGAGCCACCCAGCCAGACAACCCCAGGGCATCGCAGGAGTGATAAAAATATAAGGTTAAAGAGGTAGGAGCAGCTGTTGCTGCATGTGTGAATAATGTGAGGAGTAAAAGAAAATTATGTGAAGGTGTTACATATATATAAAATAAACTATAAGGGCCATGGAGTGATGAAATAGTGTTAAATTGCGATGCCCCAGGGACACCCAGCCACGGCAGGCACAGGGAGCCCCGCACCCCAGAGAATTCCACCCATTATGGACTGCCATATTAAACAAAATGTAGGAGTCTTACCTCAGTGTGCTCATTCCAAATGTAAAGGCTAGAGTGTTGGACTATTTAAAATCAGTGGGGTGGGTGGGGCAGGGTGCTAAATTAGGGTGAAGGTGTTTCCTACCTTCAAAAATGTATGAATACATCAGCTACAGAGGGAAAAGGGCCCTAATTTGCACACCTTAATTAGGTAGTGAGGTGCTACTCTGCTTGAGACTTAGTAAAGTGTACAGAGGGAAAAGGTAGCAGGTGCACTATCTCACACTAGCTCAACCTGTAGTAACCAGAGGCACTTATCATATTCCTGGCCAGGGCTATGAGCTTACCCACCGCATCAAGGTAGCCTCTCATTGGGTAAGTCCATAACACTAACTACAGGGGTTCAGGTCCGGGGGGGCAGGACACACCAGAGCCACCCAGCCAGACAACCCCAGGGCATCGCAGGAGTGACAAAAATATAAGGTTAAAGAGGTAGGAGCAGCTGTTGCTGCATTTGTGAATAATGTGAGGAGTAAAAGAAAATTATGTGAAGGTGTTACATATATATAAAACAAACTATAAGGGCCATGGAGTGATGAAATAGTGTTAAATTGCGATGCCCCAGGAACACCCAGCCACGGCAGGCACAGGGAGCCCCGCACCCCAGAGAATTCCCCCCATTATGGACTGCCATATTAAACAAAATGTAGGAGTCTTACCTCAGTGTGCTCATTCCAAATGTAAAGGCTAGAGTGTTGGACTATTTAAAATCAGAGGGGTGGGTGGGGCAGGGTGCTAAATTAGGGTGAAGGTGTCTCCTACCTTCAAAAATGTATGAATACATCAGCTACAGAGGGAAAATGGCCCTAATTTGCACACCATAATTAGGTAGTGAGGTGCTACTCTGCTTGAGACTTAGTAAAGTGTACAGAGGGAAAAGGTAGCAGGTGCACTATCTCACACTAGCTCAACCTGTAGTAACCAGAGGCACTTAGCATATTCCTGGCCAGGGCTATGAGCTTACCCACCGCATCAAGGTAGCCTCTCATTGGATAAGTCCCTAACACTAACTATAGGGGTTCAGGTCCGGGGGGCAGGACACTCCAGAGCCACCCAGCCAGACAACCCCAGGGCATCGCAGGAGTGATGAAAATATAAGGTTAAAGAGGTAGGAGCAGCTGTTGCTGCATGTGTGAATAATGTGAGGAGCAAAAGAAAATTATGTGAAAGTGTTACATATATATAAAACAAACTATAAGGGCCATGGAGTGATGAAATAGTGTTAAATTGCGATGCCCCAGGGACACCCAGCCATGGCAGGCACAGGGAGCCCCGCACCCCAGAGAATTCCCCCCATTATGGACTGCCATATTAAACAAAATGTAGGAGTCTTACCTCAGTGTGCTCATTCCAAATGTAAAGGCTAGAGTGTTGGACTATTTAAAATCAGTGGGGTGGGTGGGGCAGGGTGCTAAATTAGGGTGAAGGTGTTTCCTACCTTCAAAAATGTATGAATACATCAGCTACAGAGGGAAAAGGGCCCTAATTTGCACACCTTAATTAGGTAGTGAGGTGCTACTCTGCTTGAGACTTAGTAAAGTGTACAGAGGGAAAAGGTAGCAGGTGCACTATCTCACACTAGCTCAACCTGTAGTAACCAGAGGCACTTATCATATTCCTGGCCAGGGCTATGAGCTTACCGACCGCATCAAGGTAGCCTCTCATTGGATAAGTCCCTAACACTAACTATAGGGGTTCAGGTCCGGGGGGCAGAACACCCCAGAGCCACCCAGCCAGACAACCCCAGGGCATCGCAGGAGTGATAAAAATATAAGGTTAAAGAGGTAGGAGCAGCTGTTGCTGCATGTGTGAATAATGTGAGGAGTAAAAGAAAATTATGTGAAGGTGTTACATATATATAAAACAAACTATAAGGGCCATGGAGTGATGAAATAGTGTTAAATTGCGATGCCCCAGGGACACCCAGCCACGGCAGGCACAGGGAGCCCCGCACCCCAGAGAATTCCCCCCATTATGGACTGCCATATTAAACAAAATGTAGGAGTCTTACCTCAGTGTGCTCATTCCAAATGTAAAGGCTAGAGTGTTGGACTATTTAAAATCAGAGGAGTGGGTGGGGCAGGGTGCTAAATTAGGGAGAAGGTGTCTCCTACCTTCAAAAATGTATGAATACATCAGCTACAGAGGGAAAAGGGCCCTAATTTGCACACCTTAATTAGGTAGTGAGGTGCTACTCTGCTTGAGACTTAGTAAAGTGTACAGAGGGAAAAGGTAGCAGGTGCACTATCTCACACTAGCTCAACCTGTAGTAACCAGAGGCACTTAGCATATTCCTGGCCAGGGCTATGAGCTTACCCACCGCATCAAGGTAGCCTCTCATTGGATAAGTCCCTAACACTAACTATAGGGGTTCAGGTCCGGGGGGCAGGACACCCCAGAGCCACCCAGCCAGACAACCCCAGGGCATCGCAGGAGTGATGAAAATATAAGGTTAAAGAGGTAGGAGCAGCTGTTGCTGCATGTGTGAATAATGTGAGGAGCAAAAGAAAATTATGTGAAAGTGTTACATATATATAAAACAAACTATAAGGGCCATGGAGTGATGAAATAGTGTTAAATTGCGATGCCCCAGGGACACCCAGCCATGGCAGGCACAGGGAGCCCCGCACCCCAGAGAATTCCCCCCATTATGGACTGCCATATTAAACAAAATGTAGGAGTCTTACCTCAGTGTGCTCATTCCAAATGTAAAGGCTAGAGTGTTGGACTATTTAAAATCAGTGGGGTGGGTGGGGCAGGGTGCTAAATTAGGGTGAAGGTGTTTCCTACCTTCAAAAATGTATGAATACATCAGCTACAGAGGGAAAAGGGCCCTAATTTGCACACCTTAATTAGGTAGTGAGGTGCTACTCTGCTTGAGACTTAGTAAAGTGTACAGAGGGAAAAGGTAGCAGGTGCACTATCTCACACTAGCTCAACCTGTAGTAACCAGAGGCACTTATCATATTCCTGGCCAGGGCTATGAGCTTACCGACCGCATCAAGGTAGCCTCTCATTGGATAAGTCCCTAACACTAACTATAGGGGTTCAGGTCCGGGGGGCAGAACACCCCAGAGCCACCCAGCCAGACAACCCCAGGGCATCGCAGGAGTGATAAAAATATAAGGTTAAAGAGGTAGGAGCAGCTGTTGCTGCATGTGTGAATAATGTGAGGAGTAAAAGAAAATTATGTGAAGGTGTTACATATATATAAAACAAACTATAAGGGCCATGGAGTGATGAAATAGTGTTAAATTGCGATGCCCCAGGGACACCCAGCCACGGCAGGCACAGGGAGCCCCGCACCCCAGAGAATTCCCCCCATTATGGACTGCCATATTAAACAAAATGTAGGAGTCTTACCTCAGTGTGCTCATTCCAAATGTAAAGGCTAGAGTGTTGGACTATTTAAAATCAGAGGAGTGGGTGGGGCAGGGTGCTAAATTAGGGAGAAGGTGTCTCCTACCTTCAAAAATGTATGAATACATCAGCTACAGAGGGAAAAGGGCCCTAATTTGCACACCTTAATTAGGTAGTGAGGTGCTACTCTGCTTGAGACTTAGTAAAGTGTACAGAGGGAAAAGGTAGCAGGTGCACTATCTCACACTAGCTCAACCTGTAGTAACCAGAGGCACTTAGCATATTCCTGGCCAGGGCTATGAGCTTACCCACCGCATCAAGGTAGCCTCTCATTGGGTAAGTCCCTAACACTAACTATAGGGGTTCAGGTCCGGGGGGCAGGACACCCCAGAGCCACCCAGCCAGACAACCCCAGGGCATCGCAGGAGTGATAAAAATATAAGGTTAAAGAGGAAGGAGCAGCTGTTGCTGCATGTGTGAATAATGTGAGGAGTAAAAGAAAATTATGTGAAGGTGTTACATATATATAAAACAAACTATAAGGGCCATGGAGTGATGAAATAGTGTTAAATTGCGATGCCCCAGGGACACCCAGCCACGGCAGGCACAGGGAGCCCCGCACCCCAGAGAATTCCCCCCATTATGGACTGCCATATTAAACAAAATGTAGGAGTCTTACCTCAGTGTGCTCATTCCAAATGTAAAGGCTAGAGTGTTGGACTATTTAAAATCAGAGGGGTGGGTTGGGCAGGGTGCTAAATTAGGGTGAAGGTGTCTCCTACCTTCAAAAATGTATGAATACATCAGCTACAGAGGGAAAATGGCCCTAATTTGCACACCTTAATTAGGTAGTGAGGTGCTACTCTGCTTGAGACTTAGTAAAGTGTACAGAGGGAAAAGGTAGCAGGTGCACTATCTCACACTAGCTCAACCTGTAGTAACCAGAGGCACTTAGCATATTCCTGGCCAGGGCTATGAGCTTACCCACCGCATCAAGGTAGCCTCTCATTGGGTAAGTCCCTAACATTAACTATAGGGGTTCAGGTCCGGGGGGCAGGACACCCCAGAGCCACCCAGCCAGACAACCCCAGGGCATCGCAGGAGTGATAAAAATATAAGGTTAAAGAGGTAGGAGCAGCTGTTGCTGCATGTGTGAATAATGTGAGGAGTAAAAGAAAATTATGTGAAGGTGTTACATATATATAAAACAAACTATAAGGGCCATGGAGTGATGAAATAGTGTTAAATTGCGATGCCCCAGGTACACCCAGCCACGGCAGGCACAGGGAGCCCCGCACCCCAGAGAATTCCCCCCATTATGGACTGCCATATTAAACAAAATGTAGGAGTCTTACCTCAGTGTGCTCATTCCAAATGTAAAGGCTAGAGTGTTGGACTATTTAAAATCAGAGGGGTGGGTGGGGCAGGGTGCTAAATTAGGGTGAAGGTGTCTCCTACCTTCAAAAATGTATGAATACATCAGCTACAGAGGGAAAATGTCCCTAATTTGCACACCTTAATTAGGTAGTGAGGTGCTACTCTGCTTGAGACTTAGTAAAGTGTACAGAGGGAAAAGGTAGCAGGTGCACTATCTCACACTAGCTCAACCTGTAGTAACCAGAGGCACTTAGCATATTCCTGGCCAGGGCTATGAGCTTACCCACTGCATCAAGGTAGCCTCTCATTGGGTAAGTCCCTAACACTAACTATAGGGATTCAGGTCCGGGGGGCAGGACACCCCAGAGCCACCCAGCCAGACAACCCCAGGGCATCGCAGGAGTGATAAAAATATAAGGTTAAAGAGGTAGGAGCAGCTGTTGCTGCATGTGTGAATAATGTGAGGAGTAAAAGAAAATTATGTGAAGGTGTTACATATATATAAAACAAACTATAAGGGCCATGGAGTGATGAAATAGTGTTAAATTGCGATGCCCCAGGGACACCCAGCCACGGCAGGCACAGGGAGCCCCGCACCCCAGAGAATTCCCCCCATTATGGACTGCCATATTAAACAAAATGTAGGAGTCTTACCTCAGTGTGCGCATTCCAAATGTAAAGGCTACAGTGTTGGACTATTTAAAATCAGAGGGGTGGGTGGGGCAGGGTGCTAAATTAGGGTGAAGGTGTCTCCTACCTTCAAAAATGTATGAATACATCAGCTACAGAGGGAAAATGTCCCTAATTTGCACACCTTAATTAGGTAGTGAGGTGCTACTCTGCTTGAGACTTAGTAAAGTGTACAGAGGGAAAAGGTAGCAGGTGCACTATCTCACACTAGCTCAACCTGTAGTAACCAGAGGCACTTAGCATATTCCTGGCCAGGGCTATGAGCTTACCCACCGCATCAAGGTAGCCTCTCATTGGGTAAGTCCCTAACACTAACTATAGGGGTTCAGGTCCGGGGGGCAGGACACCCCAGAGCCACCCAGCCAGACAACCCCAGGGCATCGCAGGAGTGATAAAAATATAAGGTTAAAGAGGTAGGAGCAGCTGTTGCTGCTAGAGATGAGCGCCTGAAATTTTTCGGGTTTTGTGTTTTGGTTTTGGGTTCGGTTCCGCGGCCGTGTTTTGGGTTCGAACGCGTTTTGGCAAAACCTCACCGAATTTTTTTTGTCGGATTCGGGTGTGTTTTGGATTCGGGTGTTTTTTTCAAAAAACACTAAAAAACAGCTTAAATCATAGAATTTGGGGGTCATTTTGATCCCAAAGTATTATTAACCTCAAAAACCATAATTTACACTCATTTTCAGTCTATTCTGAATACCTCACACCTCACACCTCACAATATTATTTTTAGTCCTAAAATTTGCACCGAGGTCGCTGTGTGAGTAAGATAAGCGACCCTAGTGGCCGACACAAACACCGGGCCCATCTAGGAGTGGCACTGCAGTGTCACGCAGGATGTCCCTTCCAAAAAACCCTCCCCAAACAGCACATGACGCAAAGAAAAAAAGAGGCGCAATGAGGTAGCTGTGTGAGTAAGATTAGCGACCCTAGTGGCCGACACAAACACCGGGCCCATCTAGGAGTGGCACTGCAGTGTCACGCAGGATGGCCCTTCCAAAAAACCCTCCCCAAACAGCACATGACGCAAAGAAAAAAAGAGGCGCAATGAGGTAGCTGACTGTGTGAGTAAGATTAGCGACCCTAGTGGCCGACACAAACACCGGGCACATCTAGGAGTGGCACTGCAGTGTCACGCAGGATGTCCCTTCCAAAAAACCCTCCCCAAACAGCACATGACGCAAAGAAAAAAAGAGGCGCAATGAGGTAGCTGTGTGAGTAAGATTAGCGACCCTAGTGGCCGACACAAACACCGGGCCCATCTAGGAGTGGCACTGCAGTGTCACGCAGGGTGTCCCTTCCAAAAAACCCACCCCAATCAGCACATGATGCAAAGAAAAAGAAAAGAAAAAAGAGGTGCAAGATGGAATTATCCTTGGGCCCTCCCACCCACCCTTATGTTGTATAAACAAAACAGGACATGCACACTTTAACCAACCCATCATTTCAGTGACAGGGTCTGCCACACGACTGTGACTGATATGACGGGTTGGTTTGGACCCCCCCCAAAAAAGAAGCAATTAATCTCTCCTTGCACAAACTGGCTCTACAGAGGCAAGATGTCCACCTCATCTTCACCCTCCGATATATCACCGTGTACATCCCCCTCCTCACAGATTATCAATTCGTCCCCACTGGAATCCACCATCTCAGCTCCCTGTGTACTTTGTGGAGGCAATTGCTGCTGGTCAATGTCTCCGCGGAGGAATTGATTATAATTCATTTTAATGAACATCATCTTCTCCACATTTTCTGGATGTAACCTCGTACGCCGATTGCTGACAAGGTGAGCGGCGGCACTAAACACTCTTTCGGAGTACACACTTGTGGGAGGGCAACTTAGGTAGAATAAAGCCAGTTTGTGCAAGGGCCTCCAAATTGCCTCTTTTTCCTGCCAGTATAAGTACGGACTGTGTGACGTGCCTACTTGGATGCGGTCACTCATATAATCCTCCACCATTCTATCAATGTTGAGAGAATCATATGCAGTGACAGTAGACGACATGTCCGTAATCGTTGTCAGGTCCTTCAGTCCGGACCAGATGTCAGCATCAGCAGTCGCTCCAGACTGCCCTGCATCACCGCCAGCGGGTGGGCTCGGAATTCTGAGCCTTTTCCTCGCACCCCCAGTTGCGGGAGAATGTGAAGGAGGAGATGTTGACAGGTCGCGTTCCGCTTGACTTGACAATTTTGTCACCAGCAGGTCTTTCAACCCCAGCAGACCTGTGTCTGCCGGAAAGAGAGATCCAAGGTAGGCTTTAAATCTAGGATCGAGCACGGTGGCCAAAATGTAGTGCTCTGATTTCAACAGATTGACCACCCGTGAATCCTTGTTAAGCGAATTAAGGGCTGCATCCACAAGTCCCACATGCCTAGCGGAATCGCTCCGTGTTAGCTCCTCCTTCAATGCCTCCAGCTTCTTCTGCAAAAGCCTGATGAGGGGAATGACCTGACTCAGGCTGGCAGTGTCTGAACTGACTTCACGTGTGGCAAGTTCAAAGGGCATCAGAACCTTGCACAACGTTGAAATCATTCTCCACTGCACTTGAGACAGGTGCATTCCACCTACTATATCGTGCTCAATTGTATAGGCTTGAATGGCCTTTTGCTGCTCCTCCAACCTCTGAAGCATATAGAGGGTTGAATTCCACCTCGTTACCACTTCTTGCTTCAGATGATGGCAGGGCAGGTTCAGTAGTTTTTGGTGGTGCTCCAGTTTTCTGTACATGGTGCCTGTACGCCGAAAGTGTCCCGCAATTCTTCTGGCCACCGACAGCATCTCTTGCACGCCCCTGTCGTTTTTTAAAAAATTCTGCACCACCAAATTCAAGGTATGTGCAAAACATGGGACGTGCTGGAATTGGCCCAGATTTAATGCACACACAATATTGCTGGCGTTGTCCGATGCCACAAATCCACAGGAGAGTCCAATTGGGGTAAGCCATTCCGCGATGATCTTCCTCAGTTGCCGTAAGAGGTTTTCAGCTGTGTGCGTATTCTGGAAAGCGGTGATACAAAGCGTAGCCTGCCTAGGAAAGAGTTGGCGTTTGCGAGATGCTGCTACTGGTGCCGCCGCTGCTGTTCTTGCGGCGGGAGTCCATACATCTACCCAGTGGGCTGTCACAGTCATATAGTCCTGACCCTGCCCTGCTCCACTTGTCCACATGTCCGTGGTTAAGTGGACATTGGGTACAGCTGCATTTTTTAGGACACTGGTGACTCTTTTTCTGAGGTCTGTGTACATTTTCGGTATCGCCTGCCTAGAGAAATGGAACCTAGATGGTATTTGGTACCGGGGACACAGTACCTCCAACAAGTCTCTAGTTGGCTCTGCAGTAATGATGGATACCGGAACCACGTTTCTCACCACCCAGGATGCCAAGGCCTCAGTTATCCGCTTTGCAGTAGGATGACTGCTGTGATATTTCATCTTCCTCGCAAAGGACTGTTGAACAGTCAATTGCTTACTGGAAGTAGTACAAGTGGGCTTACGACTTCCCCTCTGGGATGACCATCGACTCCCAGCGGCAACAACAGCAGCGCCAGCAGCAGTAGGCGTTACACGCAAGGATGCATCGGAGGAATCCCAGGCAGGAGAGGACTCGTCAGACTTGCCAGTGACATGGCCTGCAGGACTATTGGAATTCCTGGGGAAGGAGGAAATTGACACTGAGGGAGTTGGTGGGGTGGTTTGCGTGAGCTTGGTTACAAGAGGAAGGGATTTACTGGTCAGTGGACTGCTTCCGCTGTCACCCAAAGTTTTTGAACTTGTCACTGACTTATTATGAATGCGCTGCAGGTGACGTATAAGGGAGGATGTTCCGAGGTGGTTAACGTCCTTACCCCTACTTATTACAGCTTGACAAAGGGAACACACGGCTTGACACCTGTTGTCCGCATTTGTGGTGAAATACCTCCACACCGAAGAGCTGATTTTTTTGGTATTTTCACCTGGCATGTCAACGGCCATATTCCTCCCACGGACAACAGGTGTCTCCCCGGGTGCCTGACTTAAACAAACCACCTCACCATCAGAATCCTCCTGGTCAATTTCCTCCCCAGCGCCAGCAACACCCATATCCTCCTCATCCTGGTGTACTTCAACACTGACATCTTCAATCTGACTATCAGGAACTGGACTGCGGGTGCTCCTTCCAGCACTTGCAGGGGGCATGCAAATAGTGGAAGGCGCATGCTCTTCACGTCCAGTGTTGGGAAGGTCAGGCATCGCAAACGACACAATTGGACTCTCCTTGTGGATTTGGGATTTCAAAGAACGCACAGTTCTTTGCGGTGCTTTTGCCAGCTTGAGTCTTTTCAGTTTTCTAGCGAGAGGCTGAGTGCTTCCATCCTCATGTGAAGCTGAACCACTAGCCATGAACATAGGCCAGGGCCTCAGCCGTTCCTTGCCACTCCGTGTGGTAAATGGCATATTGGCAAGTTTACGCTTCTCCTCCGACAATTTTATTTTAGGTTTTGGAGTCCTTTTTTTTCTGATATTTGGTGTTTTGGATTTGACATGCTCTGTACTATGACATTGGGCATCGGCCTTGGCAGACGACGTTGCTGGCATTTCATCGTCTCGGCCATGACTAGTGGCAGCAGCTTCAGCACGAGGTGGAAGTGGATCTTGATCTTTCCCTAATTTTGGAACCTCAACTTTTTTGTTCTCCATATTTTATAGGCAGAACTAAAAGGCACCTCAGGTAAACAATGGAGATGGATGGATTGGATACTAGTATACAATTATGGACGGACTGCCACGGTTAGGTGGTATAAAAAAACCACGGTTAGGTGGTATATATTATAATAATAATACAATTATGGATGGACGGACTGCCTGCCGACTGCCGACACAGAGGTAGCCACAGCCGTGAACTACCGCACTGTACACTGGTTGATAAAGAGATAGTAGTATACTCGTAACAATTAGGATGACACTATGACGGTATAAAGAATGAAAAAAAAAACCACGGTTAGGTGGTAGGTATATAATAATAAATAATACAATTCTGGTCGGACGGACTGCCTGCCGTGTGCCGACACAGAGGTAGCCACAGCCGTGAACTACCGCACTGTACACTGGTTGATAAAGAGATAGTAGTATACTCGTAACAATTAGGATGACACTATGACGGTATAAAGAATGAAAAAAAAAACCACGGTTAGGTGGTAGGTATATAATAATAAATAATACAATTCTGGTCGGACGGACTGCCTGCCGTGTGCCGACACAGAGGTAGCCACAGCCGTGAACTACCGCACTGTACACTGGTTGATAAAGAGATAGTAGTATACTCGTAACAATTAGGATGACACTATGACGGTATAAAGAATGAAAAAAAAACCACGGTTAGGTGGTAGGTATATAATAATAAATAATACAATTCTGGTCGGACGGACTGCCTGCCGTGTGCCGACACAGAGGTAGCCACAGCCGTGAACTACCGCACTGTACACTGGTTGATAAAGAGATAGTAGTATACTCGTAACAATTAGGATGACACTATGACGGTATAAAGAATGAAAAAAAAAACCACGGTTAGGTGGTAGGTATATAATAATAAATAATACAATTCTGGTCGGACGGACTGCCTGCCGTGTGCCGACACAGAGGTAGCCACAGCCGTGAACTACCGCACTGTACACTGGTTGATAAAGAGATAGTAGTATACTCGTAACAATTAGGATGACACTATGACGGTATAAAGAATGAAAAAAAAAACCACGGTTAGGTGGTAGGTATATAATAATAAATAATACAATTCTGGTCGGACGGACTGCCTGCCGTGTGCCGACACAGAGGTAGCCACAGCCGTGAACTACCGCACTGTACACTGGTTGATAAAGAGATAGTAGTATACTCGTAACAATTAGGATGACACTATGACGGTATAAAGAATGAAAAAAAAAACCACGGTTAGGTGGTAGGTATATAATAATAAATAATACAATTCTGGTCGGACGGACTGCCTGCCGTGTGCCGACACAGAGGTAGCCACAGCCGTGAACTACCGCACTGTACACTGGTTGATAAAGAGATAGTAGTATACTCGTAACAATTAGGATGACACTATGACGGTATAAAGAATGAAAAAAAAAACCACGGTTAGGTGGTAGGTATATAATAATAAATAATACAATTCTGGTCGGACGGACTGCCTGCCGTGTGCCGACACAGAGGTAGCCACAGCCGTGAACTACCGCACTGTACACTGGTTGATAAAGAGATAGTAGTATACTCGTAACAATTAGGATGACACTATGACGGTATAAAGAATGAAAAAAAAACCACGGTTAGGTGGTAGGTATATAATAATAAATAATACAATTCTGGTCGGACGGACTGCCTGCCGTGTGCCGACACAGAGGTAGCCACAGCCGTGAACTACCGCACTGTACACTGGTTGATAAAGAGATAGTAGTATACTCGTAACAATTAGGATGACACTATGACGGTATAAAGAATGAAAAAAAAACCACGGTTAGGTGGTAGGTATATAATAATAAATAATACAATTCTGGTCGGACGGACTGCCTGCCGTGTGCCGACACAGAGGTAGCCACAGCCGTGAACTACCGCACTGTACACTGGTTGATAAAGAGATAGTAGTATACTCGTAACAATTAGGATGACACTGTGACGGTATAAAGAATGAAAAAAAAACCACGGTTAGGTGGTAGGTATATAATAATAAATAATACAATTCTGGTCGGACGGACTGCCTGCCGTGTGCCGACACAGAGGTAGCCACAGCCGTGAACTACCGCACTGTACACTGGTTGATAAAGAGATAGTAGTATACTCGTAACAATTAGGATGACACTATGACGGTATAAAGAATGAAAAAAAAACCACGGTTAGGTGGTAGGTATATAATAATAAATAATACAATTCTGGTCGGACGGACTGCCTGCCGTGTGCCGACACAGAGGTAGCCACAGCCGTGAACTACCGCACTGTACTGTGTCTGCTGCTAATATAGACTGGTTGATATTTAAAGAGATATTAGTAGTATACAACAATACTATACTGGTGGTCAGGCACTGGTCACCACTCCTGCAGCAAAAGTGTGCACTGTTAATTAATATAATTGTACTCCTGGCTCCTGCTAACAACCTGCAGTGCTCCCCAGTCTCCCCCACAATTAATTATAAGCTTTTAATTTATACATTGATGACTGTGCAGCACACTGGGCTGAGCTGAGTGCACACAGACTGAGTCACACTGTGTGACTGACTGTGCTGTGTATCGTTTTTTTTTTCAGGCAGAGAACGGATATAGCAGAGAGAAGTGAACGGATATATTATATTAAATAAAAGTTAACTAGCAACTGCACTGGTCACTGACTGTGGTAAACTAACTCTGTCTGCGACTCTGCACAATCTCTCTCTCTCTATCTAATCTATCTCTATTCTAATGGAGAGGACGCCAGACACGTCCTCTCCCTATCAATCTCAATGCACGAGTGAAAATGGCGGCGACGCGCGGCTCCTTATATAGAATCCGAGTCTCGCGATAGAATCCGAGCCTCGCGAGAATCCGACAGCGTCATGATGACGTTCGGGCGCGCTCGGGTTAACCGAGCAAGGCGGGAAGATCCGAGTCGCTCGGACCCGTGAAAAAAAACATGAAGTTCGGGCGGGTTCGGATTCCGAGGAACCGAACCCGCTCATCTCTAGTTGCTGCATGTGTGAATAATGTGAGGAGTAAAAGAAAATTATGTGAAGGTGTTACATATATATAAAACAAACTATAAGGGCCATGGAGTGATGAAATAGTGTTAAATTGCGATGCCCCAGGGACACCCAGCCACGGCAGGCACAGGGAGCCCCGCACCCCAGAGAATTCCCCCCATTATGGACTGCCATATTAAACAAAATGTAGGAGTCTTACCTCAGTGTGCTCATTCCAAATGTAAAGGCTAGAGTGTTGGACTATTTAAAATCAGAGGGGTGGGTTGGGCAGGGTGCTAAATTAGGGTGAAGGTGTCTCCTACCTTCAAAAATGTATGAATACATCAGCTACAGAGGGAAAATGGCCCTAATTTGCACACCTTAATTAGGTAGTGAGGTGCTACTCTGCTTGAGACTTAGTAAAGTGTACAGAGGGAAAAGGTAGCAGGTGCACTATCTCACACTAGCTCAACCTGTAGTAACCAGAGGCACTTAGCATATTCCTGGCCAGGGCTATGAGCTTACCCACCGCATCAAGGTAGCCTCTCATTGGGTAAGTCCCTAACACTAACTATAGGGGTTCAGGTCCGGGGGGCAGGACACCCCAGAGCCACCCAGCCAGACAACCCCAGGGCATCGCAGGAGTGATAAAAATATAAGGTTAAAGAGGTAGGAGCAGCTGTTGCTGCATGTGTGAATAATGTGAGGAGTAAAAGAAAATTATGTGAAGGTGTTACATATATATAAAACAAACTATAAGGGCCATGGAGTGATGAAATAGTGTTAAATTGTGATGCCCCAGGGACACCCAGCCACGGCAGGCACAGGGAGCCCCGCACCCCAGAGAATTCCCCCCATTATGGACTGCCATATTAAACAAAATGTAGGAGTCTTACCTCAGTGTGCTCATTCCAAATGTAAAGGCTAGAGTGTTGGACTATATAAAATCAGAGGGGTGGGTGGGGCAGGGTGCTAAATTAGGGTGAAGGTGTCTCCTACCTTCAAAAATGTATGAATACATCAGCTACAGAGGGAAAATGTCCCTAATTTGCACACCTTAATTAGGTAGTGAGGTGCTACTCTGCTTGAGACTTAGTAAAGTGTACAGAGGGAAAAGGTAGCAGGTGCACTATCTCACACTAGCTCAACCTGTAGTAACCAGAGGCACTTAGCATATTCCTGGCCAGGGCTATGAGCTTACCCACCGCATCAAGGTAGCCTCTCATTGGGTAAGTCCCTAACACTAACTATAGGGGTTCAGGTCCGGGGGGCAGGACACCCCAGAGCCACCCAGCCAGACAACCCCAGGGCATCGCAGGAGTGATAAAAATATAAGGTTAAAGAGGTAGGAGCAGCTGTTGCTGCATGTGTGAATAATGTGAGGAGTAAAAGAAAATTATGTGAAGGTGTTACATATATATATAAAACAAACTATAAGGGCCATGGAGTGATGAAATAGTGTTAAATTGCGATGCCCCAGGGACACCCAGCCACGGCAGGCACAGGGAGCCCCGCACCCAAGAGAATTCCCCCCATTATGGACTGCCATAGTAAACAAAATGTAGGAGTCTTACCTCAGTGTGCTCATTCCAAATGTAAAGGCTAGAGTGTTGGACTATTTAAAATCAGAGGGGTGGGTGGGGCAGGGTGCTAAATTAGGGTGAAGGTGTCTCCTACCTTAAAAAATGTATGAATACATCAGCTACAGAGGGAAAAGGGCCCTAATTTGCACACCTTAATTAGGTAGTGAGGTGCTACTCTGCTTGAGACTTAGTAAAGTGTACAGAGGGAAAAGGTAGCAGGTGCACTATCTCACACTAGCTCAACCTGTAGTAACCAGAGGCACTTAGCATATTCCTGGCCAGGGCTATGAGCTTACCCACCGCATCAAGGTAGCCTCTCATTGGATAAGTCCCTAACACTAACTATAGGGGTTCAGGTCCGGGGGGCAGGACACCCCAGAGCCACCCAGCCAGACAACCCCAGGGCATCGCAGGAGTGATGAAAATATAAGGTTAAAGAGGTAGGAGCAGCTGTTGCTGCATGTGTGAATAATGTGAGGAGCAAAAGAAAATTATGTGAAAGTGTTACATATATATAAAACAAACTATAAGGGCCATGGAGTGATGAAATAGTGTTAAATTGCGATGCCCCAGGGACACCCAGCCATGGCAGGCACAGGGAGCCCCGCACCCCAGAGAATTCCCCCCATTATGGACTGCCGTATTAAACAAAATGTAGGAGTCTTACCTCAGTGTGCTCATTCCAAATGTAAAGGCTAGAGTGTTGGACTATTTAAAATCAGAGGGGTGGGTGGGGCAGGGTGCTAAATTAGGGTGAAGGTGTCTCCTACCTTCAAAAATGTATGAATACATCAGCTACAGAGAGAAAAGAGCCCTAATTTGCACACCTTAATTAGGTAGTGAGGTGCTACTCTGCTTGAAACTTAGTAAAGTGTACAGAGGGAAAAGGTAGCAGGTGCACTATCTCACACTAGCTCAACCTGTAGTAACCAGAGGCACTTAGCATATTCCTGGCCAGGGCTATGAGCTTACCCACCGCATCAAGGTAGCCTCTCATTGGGTAAGTCCCTAACACTAACTATAGGGGTTCAGGTCCGGGGGGCAGGACACCCCAGAGCCACCCAGCCAGACAACCCCAGGGCATCGCAGGAGTGATAAAAATATAAGGTTAAAGAGGTAGGAGCAGCTGTTGCTGCATGTGTGAATAATGTGAGGAGTAAAAGAAAATTATGTGAAGGTGTTACATATATATATAAAACAAACTATAAGGGCCATGGAGTGATGAAATAGTGTTAAATTGCGATGCCCCAGGGACACCCAGCCACGGCAGGCACAGGGAGCCCCGCACCCAAGAGAATTCCCCCCATTATGGACTGCCATAGTAAACAAAATGTAGGAGTCTTACCTCAGTGTGCTCATTCCAAATGTAAAGGCTAGAGTGTTGGTGTCACGATCCGGGTATCTGGACGCCATTACTTACCCTTCAGATGCCTCCTAAGGCTGGCTCAGCGTTCCAGGACCGGATCCCGCTGTTCCTGAGTTTCCACATGCAGAATGTCAGAGTGGTGATTTCATCAGCCGCGGCCTCCGCTGTGCCCGCGTGGTTAAATGTGCGCTTGTCAGTCTGGCGTCTCCTGTCTCCTGTGGCCGGCGTCGCCATTACTGTTTCAATTCTCACATGGATTACAAACCAAACTGCCCTCCAAGTGTCTGCATGGGCGCAGCCATCTTGGATTTTGTCATCTGATCATTTCCACCAATCTGCTGTCTGTATTGTTGATTTGCATAATTGCCTAGCCAACCCCTTCCTTGCTGCAGGTATAAGTAAGCTGTACCTGAGCAAGGAAGGCGTCAGTGCTTTGGTTGTCTAACCTAGTTCCAGTTTGTCTCTCTCCTGTGGTTGTCTTCCAGGTTCCAGCTCCTGTCTCCAGACTTCTGCTATAGAGACCCGCACCAGCATTCCATCTGCGGTGTAGCCTGACTCTCCGATCCATTCTGGACTCACCTGTTTCCAGCAGCAAACAATCACCTGCTTCCAGCCCAGCTTCCAGCAGTGTACAGCTTCTCTTAAAGGGCCGGTGTCCTTTCTGCAGTTTACCACTCTCCACCGGTATTATTATTTCACCGCTCTCAAACAATCACCTGCTTCCAGCCCAGCTTCCAGCAGTGTATAGCTTCTCTTAAAGGGCCGGTGTCCTTTTCTGCACTTTACCACTCTCCACCGGTATTATTATTTCACCGCTCTCAAACTCCAAACTTCATTATTATTTCATCGCTCTCAAGTTCGTTTATTATTTAACTGGTTCCAGCCAGTATCCACTCCGTACCAACAACAGTCTGATTCCAGCCAGTATCCACAGCAGCCGTTTTACCTTCAGCAGCCCAGCCTTTCCTGGAACATCAGCTGGTACGATCCTGGGTTCTCTCCATTGCTACAGTCAGGCCTGGTAAGGACTTTCCAACTAGAAGATTATAAGAACTGTCTCACACTACCAGTGCCTGTGGCCCTTGCCACCCTGTAGTACCCAGGAATTGTATTTATCCTCTGTTGACTTTTATGTTTCCTTTTACTGCTGCTGTGTTACGGAGTTTGTCATAATAAACATCATTGACTTTTATCCTGGTTGTCGTGGTCACGCCTTCGGGCAGTTATTCTACATGTTACTTACATGTCTAGGGGTCTGATACAACCTCCCAGGTTCCGTTACATCTCAGCCCCTACAACTGAGGCTGCCTCCCGTCAGCTCAGTTGTGACAGTAAGCACTAACCTAATGAATCCAGCCGGAGACCAGGATCAAGCGGCCAGGCCGATGCAAGAACTGGCAGCCCGACTTGAACATCAGGAGGCTGCACAGGGCCACATCATACGCTGTCTCCAGGATCTCTCTACACGGCTGGATGGGATTCAAACGACCCTCCGTGGACCTGGCACGTCCGGTGCGTCCACTACAGTGACACCAGCTGTAACCCCACCCACCTTACCCATTTCCAGTCCACATCTTCATCTTCCAACGCCAGCAAAATTTGATGGATCTCCAAGGTTCTGCAGGGGATTTCTCAATCAATGTGAAATCCACTTTGAGCTTCTACCTGGCAATTTCTTCAGTGACCGTACCAAAATTGCCTATATCATCTCCCTTCTCAGTGGCTCAGCCCTTGACTGGGCATCACCTTTATGGGAGAAGTCTGATCCCCTGCTATCCTCCTATACTGACTTTGTAGCTACATTCAGGCGCATCTTCGACGAGCCAGGCCGGATAACTTCTGCTTCATCTGAGATTCTCCGTTTACGCCAGGGAACACGTACTGTGGGACAGGATCTTATACAGTTTAAAATCCTGGCATCCGAACTGGCATGGAACGACGAGGCCCTGTATGCTGCATTCTGGCATGGCTTATCAGAACGCATCAAGGATGAGTTAGCTACCAGAGACTTGCCCTCTAAGTTGGATGAGCTAATTTCTCTTTGCACGAAGGTTGATCTACGTTTCAGAGAGAGAGCAACCGAGCGAGGAAGATCATCTACTCCTAAATCTTCTGCTCCTCCTCCTTGTCAACCATCTCCATCCAAGGATGAGCCTATGCAAATTAGTCGTTCCCGTCTATCTCCCGCTGAGCGCCGAAGACGTCTCTCTGAGTCTCTCTGTCTCTACTGTGCAGCTCCGTCGCACACTATCAATGCCTGTCCCAAACGTCCGGGAAACTCCAGATCCTAGCTCGCCAAGGAGAGGGCCGGCTAGGAGTAATGATCTCCTCTCCATCTCCTCATGACTGTAACCTCCCAGTGTCGCTCCAAATTGCTCAACGTTACAGGAACGTCATTGCCCTCCTTGATTCCGGAGCAGCTGGGAATTTCATAACCGAAGCTTATGTTAAACGGTGGTCCCTACCCACCGAGAGACTGTCCTCGTCCATCTCTTTGACTGCCGTGGATGGCAGCAAGATTTTTGACGCAGTCATTTCCTTAAGGACTCTTCCAGTTCGTCTGAGAGTGGGAGTTCTTCATTCTGAGTATATTTCTTTTTTAGTGATTCCAAGAGCCACACATCCAGTGGTTTTAGGCCTTCCATGGCTCCGTCTCCACAACCCATCAATTGACTGGACGACTACGCAAATACTGGCATGGGGTCCCTCCTGTGCTGAGACTTGTTTAGCCAAAGTTCTTCCTGTTTGTTCTTCCTTCCCCAGGTCATCTGATGTTCCGCCTCCTCCATATCAAGACTTCACGGACGTGTTCAGTAAAGCCTCTGCTGATATCCTTCCTCCTCATAGAGAATGGGACTGCCCAATCGACCTCATTCCAGGGAAGGTTCCACCGCGAGGCCGAACTTATCCGTTGTCTCTGCCTGAGACACACTCCATGGAAGAGTACATCAAAGAGAACCTGGCGAAGGGTTTCATCCGACCATCTTCTTCTCCAGCCGGCGCAGGCTTCTTCTTCGTTAAGAAGAAAGACGGTGGTCTGCGTCCGTGCATCGACTACAGAGGTCTGAACGACATTACCGTCAAGAACCGATACCCTTTACCCCTGATTACCGAGCTCTTTGATAGAGTTAGTGGTGCAACTATTTTCACAAAGCTGGACTTGAGGGGTGCCTACAATCTCATCCGAATCCGTGAGGGTGACGAGTGGAAGACCGTCTTTAACACCCGTGACGGACATTATGAGTACCTCGTCATGCCCTTCGGATTGAGCAACGCTCCAGCAGTCTTCCAGCACTTCGTGAATGAGATTTTCAGGGACATCTTGTACCGCCATGTCGTGGTTTATCTAGACGACATCCTCATCTTTGCTAATAATCTCGAAGATCATCGTTTCTGGGTAAAAGAGGTTCTTTCCCGTCTCCGTGTCAATCACCTCTATTGTAAATTGGAGAAGTGTGTGTTTGAAGTTAAAACCATTCCGTTTCTAGGTTACATTGTGTCCGGTTCCGGACTAGAGATGGATCCTGAGAAACTCCAAGCAATCCAGAATTGGCCTATACCCTTAAGCCTCAAAGGGGTCCAGAGGTTCTTAGGGTTCGCCAATTATTATAGAAAATTTATACGAGACTTTTCCACCATTGTGGCGCCTATCACTGCATTAACCAAGAAAGGTGCTAATCCGTCCAAGTGGTCCGAGGAAGCTACACAGGCCTTTCACCTTCTGAAGCAACGGTTCATCTCTGCACCAGTTCTGAAACAGCCCGACACCGACTCTCCTTTTATCTTAGAGGTAGATGCCTCCTCCGTTGGAGTAGGAGCAGTGTTATCCCAGAGGGCCAAAGATGGACATCTACATCCTTGCAGTTTCTTCTCCCGGAAGTTCTCCCCAGCTGAGCGCAACTATGCCATTGGCGATCAGGAGTTGCTAGCCATCAAGCTCGCTCTGGAGGAGTGGAGATACCTGTTGGAGGGAGCTTCCCACTCAATCACCATACTTACCGACCACAAAAATCTTTTATATCTCAAAGGCGCACAATGTCTGAATCCTCGTCAGGCCAGATGGGCACTTTTCTTCTCTAGGTTTGACTTTAAACTCCAGTTCTGTCCGGGTTCTCAGAATCGTAAGGCGGATGCCCTTTCCCGCTCATGGGAGCAAGAAAATGAGTCCGAGTCTGCAGACAAGCATCCTATTATTAATCCGTTGGCATTCTCCACGGTAGGGATGGACTCTACGCCTCCACCAGGGAAAAGTTTTGTTAAGCCAGTTCTAAGGAAGAAGCTCATGCATTGGGCCCATGCTTCCCGTTTTGCTGGACATACAGGCATTCAGAAAACCCTTGAATTTATTTCTAGGTCCTACTGGTGGCCAACTCTGAAGAAGGACGTTATGGAATTTATTGCCTCCTGCCCAAAGTGTGCACAACACAAAGTCTCCCGCCAGTCGCCTGCGGGGCAACTGGTTCCATTATCTGTTCCCCGTCGACCTTGGACCCATTTGTCGATGGACTTTGTTTCCGATCTACCTATCTGCAACAAGTTTAATACCATCTGGGTGGTAGTTGACCGGTTCACCAAGATGGCACATTTCATCCCTCTCACCGGTCTTCCGTCAGCTTCCAAGTTGGCTCAAGTGTTTATTCAAGAGATCTTCCGACTTCACGGTCTTCCTGAAGAGATCATCTCGGATCGTGGAGTACAATTTGTAGCCAAATTTTGGCGAAGTTTGTGTCAAGCCCTCCAAGTCAAGTTAAAGTTTTCCACGGCTTACCATCCTCAGACCAATGGTCAAACCGAGAGGGTGAATCAGGACTTGGAGGCCTTCCTCCGTATATATGTGTCTTCCTCTCAAGATGACTGGGTTCAACTCCTTCCTTGGGCCGAGTTCAGCCACAACAATCAATACCATTCCTCATCTTCTTCTACACCATTCTTCATTAATTATGGATTCCACCCTAAAGTCCCAGAATTCAAACCGCTTCCCGCAACTTCTGTTCCAGCAGTGGATGTCACCTTGCGTCAGTTTTCAAATAACTGGAGGAACGTCCGCGCAGCCCTGCTTAAAGCCTCATTCAGGTATAAGAAGTTTGCCGATAGGAAGCGTAGAGCGGTTCCTGCTCTCAAGGTGGGTGATCGTGTGTGGCTGTCCACGAAGAATTTGAGGTTGAGAGTTCCCAGCATGAAATTTGCACCTCGCTACATCGGACCCTTCAAGATTGAACAAGTCATCAATCCTGTTGCCTACAGGTTACAGTTACCATCCTTCTTGAAAATACCCAGGACATTTTATGTTTCTTTGTTGAAACCGCTGATCCTGAATCGGTTTCATTCCGCACTTCCTCCAGCTCCCAAAGTTCAGACTCAACGGGGAGTCGAGTACGAGGTGGCCAAGATTTTGGACTCACGTTTCCGTTACGGTCAGTTACAATACCTCATTGACTGGAAGGGCTATGGTCCTGAAGAACGCTCTTGGACCAATGCCTCAGACGTCCATGCTCCTGCCTTGGTCCGAAATTTCCACGCAAAGTTTCCTTTAAAGCCTAAGAAGTGTCCTGGGGCCACTCCTAAAGGGGGGGGTGCTGTCACGATCCGGGTATCTGGACGCCATTACTTACCCTTCAGATGCCTCCTAAGGCTGGCTCAGCGTTCCAGGACCGGATCCCGCTGTTCCTGAGTTTCCACATGCAGAATGTCAGAGTGGTGATTTCATCAGCCGCGGCCTCCGCTGTGCACGCGTGGTTAAATGTGCGCTTGTCAGTCTGGCGTCTCCTGTCTCCTGTGGCCGGCGTCGCCATTACTGTTTCAATTCTCACATGGATTACAAACCAAACTTCCCTCCAAGTGTCTGCATGGGCGCAGCCATCTTGGATTTTGTCATCTGATCATTTCCACCAATCTGCTGTCTGTATTGTTGATTTGCATAATTGCCTAGCCAACCCCTTCCTTGCTGCAGGTATAAGTAAGCTGTGCCTGAGCAAGGAAGGCGTCAGTGCTTTGGTTGTCTAACCTAGTTCCAGTTTGTCTCTCTCCTGTGGTTGTCTTCCAGGTTCCAGCTCCTGTCTCCAGACTTCTGCTATAGAGACCCGCACCAGCATTCCATCTGCGGTGTAGCCTGACTCTCCGATCCATTCTGGACTCACCTGTTTCCAGCAGCAAACAATCACCTGCTTCCAGCCCAGCTTCCAGCAGTGTACAGCTTCTCTTAAAGGGCCGGTGTCATTTCTGCAGTTTACCACTCTCCACCGGTATTATTATTTCACCGCTCTCAAACAATCACCTGCTTCCAGCCCAGCTTCCAGCAGTGTATAGCTTCTCTTAAAGGGCCGGTGTCCTTTTCTGCACTTTACCACTCTCCACCGGTATTATTATTTCACCGCTCTCAAACTCCAAACTTCATTATTATTTCATCGCTCTCAAGTTCGTTTATTATTTAACTGGTTCCAGCCAGTATCCACTCCGTACCAACAACAGTCTGATTCCAGCCAGTATCCACAGCAGCCGTTTTACCTTCAGCAGCCCAGCCTTTCCTGGAACATCAGCTGGTACGATCCTGGGTTCTCTCCATTGCTACAGTCAGGCCTGGTAAGGACTTTCCAACTAGAAGATTATAAGAACTGTCTCACACTACCAGTGCCTGTGGCCCTTGCCACCCTGTAGTACCCAGGAATTGTATTTATCCTCTGTTGACTTTTATGTTTCCTTTTACTGCTGCTGTGTTACGGAGTTTGTCATAATAAACATCATTGACTTTTATCCTGGTTGTCGTGGTCACGCCTTCGGGCAGTTATTCTACATGTTACTTACATGTCTAGGGGTCTGATACAACCTCCCAGGTTCCGTTACATCTCAGCCCCTACAACTGAGGCTGCCTCCCGTCAGCTCAGGCCCTCAGTTGTGACAGTTGGACTATTTAAAATCAGAGGGGTGGGTGGGGCAGGGTGCTAAATTAGGGTGAAGGTGTCTCCTACCTTCAAAAATGTATGAATACATCAGCTACAGAGGGAAAAGGGCCCTAATTTGCACACCTTAATTAGGTAGTGAGGTGCTACTCTGCTTGAGACTTAGTAAAGTGTACAGAGGGAAAAGGTAGCAGGTGCACTATCTCACACTAGCTCAACCTGTAGTAACCAGAGGCACTTAGCATATTCCTGGCCAGGGCTATGAGCTTACCCACCGCATCAAGGTAGCCTCTCATTGGATAAGTCCCTAACACTAACTATAGGGGTTCAGGTCCGGGGGGCAGGACACCCCAGAGCCACCCAGCCAGACAACCCCAGGGCATCGCAGGAGTGATGAAAATATAAGGTTAAAGAGGTAGGAGCAGCTGTTGCTGCATGTGTGAATAATGTGAGGAGCAAAAGAAAATTATGTGAAAGTGTTACATATATATAAAACAAACTATAAGGGCCATGGAGTGATGAAATAGTGTTAAATTGCGATGCCCCAGGGACACCCAGCCATGGCAGGCACAGGGAGCCCCGCACCCCAGAGAATTCCCCCCATTATGGACTGCCGTATTAAACAAAATGTAGGAGTCTTACCTCAGTGTGCTCATTCCAAATGTAAAGGCTAGAGTGTTGGACTATTTAAAATCAGAGGGGTGGGTGGGGCAGGGTGCTAAATTAGGGTGAAGGTGTCTCCTACCTTCAAAAATGTATGAATACATCAGCTACAGAGAGAAAAGAGCCCTAATTTGCACACCTTAATTAGGTAGTGAGGTGCTACTCTGCTTGAGACTTAGTAAAGTGTACAGAGGGAAAAGGTAGCAGGTGCACTATCTCACACTAGCTAAACCTGTAGTAACCAGAGGCACTTAGCATATTCCTGGCCAGGGCTATGAGCTTACCCACCGCATCAAGGTAGCCTCTCATTGGATAAGTCCCTAACACTAACTATAGGGGTTCAGGTCCGGGGGGCAGGACACCCCAGAGCCACCCAGCCAGACAACCCCAGGGCATCGCAGGAGTGATAAAAATATAAGGTTAAAGAGGTAGGAGCAGCTGTTGCTGCATGTGTGAATAATGTGAGGAGTGAAAGAAAATTATGTGAAGGTGTTACATATATATAAAACAAACTATAAGGGCCATGGAGTGATAAAATAGTGTTAAATTGCGATGCCCCAGGGACACCCAGCCACGCCAGGCACAGGGAGCCCCGCACCCCAGAGAATTCCCCCCATTATGGACTGCCATATTAAAAAAAATGTAGGAGTCTTACCTCAGTGTGCTCATTCCAAATGAAAAGGCTAGAGTGTTGGACTATTTAAAATCAGAGGGGTGGGTGGGGCAGGGTGCTAAATTAGGGTGAAGGTGTCTCCTACCTTCAAAAATGTATGAATACATCAACTACAGAGGGAAAAGGGCCCTAATTTGCACACCTTAATTAGGTAGTGAGGTGCTACTCTGCTTGAGACTTAGTAAAGTGTACAGATGGAAAAGGTAGCAGGTGCACTATCTCACACTAGCTCAACCTGTAGTAACCAGAGGCACTTAGCATATTCCTGGCCAGAGCTATGAGCTTACCCACCACATCAAGGTAGCCTCTCATTGGGTAAGTCCCTAACACTAACTATAGGGGTTCAGGTCCGGGGGGCAGGACACCCCAGAGCCACCCAGCCAGACAACCCCAAGGCATCGCAGGAGTGATAAAAATAAAAGGTTTTGTTTAATATGGCAGTCCATAATGGGGGGAATTCTCTGGGGTGCGGGGCTCCCTGTGCCTGCCGTGGCTGGGTGTCCCTGGGGCATCGCAATTTAACACTATTTCATCACTCCATGGCCCTTATAGTTTGTTTTATATATATGTAACACCTTCACATAATTTTCTTTTACTCCTCACATTATTCACACATGCAGCAACAGCTGCTCCTACCTCTTTAACCTTATATTTTTATCACTCCTGCGATGCCCTGGGGTTGTCTGGCTGGGTGGCTCTGGGGTGTCCTGCCCCCCGGACCTGAACCCCTATAGTTAGTGTTAGGGACTTACCCAATGAGAGGCTACCTTGATGCGGTGGGTAAGCTCATAGCCCTGGCCAGGAATATGCTAAGTGCCTCTGGTTACTACAGGTTGAGCTAGTGTGAGATAGTGCACCTGCTACCTTTTCCCTCTGTACACTTTACTAAGTCTCAAGCAGAGTAGCACCTCACTACCTAATTAAGGTGTGCAAATTAGGGCCATTTTCCCTCTGTAGCTGATGTATTCATACATTTTTGAAGGTAGGAGACACCTTCACCCTAATTTAGCACCCTGCCCCACCCACTCCTCTGATTTTAAATAGTCCAACACTCTAGCCTTTACATTTGGAATGAGCACACTGAGGTAAGACTCCTACATTTTGTTTAATATGGCAGTCCATAATGGGGGGAATTCTCTGGGGTGCGGGGCTCCCTGTGCCTGCCGTGGCTGGGTGTCCCTGGGGCATCGCAATTTAACACTATTTCATCACTCCATGGCTCTTATAGTTTGTTTTATATATATGTAACTCCTTCACATAATTTTCTTTTACTCCTCACATTATTCACACATGCAGCAACAGCTGCTCCTACCTCTTTAACCTTATATTTTTATCACTCCTGCGATGCACTGGGGTTGTCTGGCTGGGTGGCTCTGGGGTGTCCTGCCCCCCGGACCTGAACCCCTATAGTTAGTGTTAGGGACTTACCCAATGAGAGGCTACCTTGATGCGGTGGGTAAGCTCATAGCCCTGGCCAGGAATATGCTAAGTGCCTCTGGTTACTACAGGTTGAGCTAGTGTGAGATAGTGCACCTGCTACCTTTTCCCTCTGTACACTTTACTAAGTCTCAAGCAGAGTAGCACCTCACTACCTAATTAAGGTGTGCAAATTAGGGCCCTTTTCCCTCTGTAGCTGATGTATTCATACATTTTTGAAGGTAGGAGACACCTTCACCCTAATTTAGCACCCTGCCCCACCCACCCCTCTGATTTTAAATAGAGATGAGCGGGTTCGGTTCCTCGGAATCCGAACCCGCCCGAACTTCATGTTTTTTTTCACGGGTCCGAGCGACTCGGATCTTCCCGCCTTGCTCGGTTAACCCGAGCGCGCCCGAACGTCATCATGACGCTGTCGGATTCTCGCGAGGCTCGGATTCTATCGCGAGACTCGGATTCTATATAAGGAGCCGCGCGTCGCCGCCATTTTCACTCGTGCATTGAGATTGATAGGGAGAGGACGTGTCTGGCGTCCTCTCCATTAGAATAGAGATAGATTAGATAGAGAGAGATTGTGCAGAGTCGCAGACAGAGTTAGTTTACCACAGTCAGTGACCAGTGCAGTTGCTAGTTAACTTTTATTTAATATAATATATCCGTTCACTTCTCTCTGCTATATCCGTTCTCTGCCTGAAAAAAAAAACGATACACAGCACAGTCAGTCACACAGTGTGACTCAGTCTGTGTGCACTCAGCTCAGCCCAGTGTGCTGCACAGTCATCAATGTATAAATTAAAAGCTTATAATTAATTGTGGGGGAGACTGGGGAGCACTGCAGGTTGTTAGCAGGAGCCAGGAGTACAATTATATTAATTAACAGTGCACACTTTTGCTGCAGGAGTGGTGACCAGTGCCTGACCACCAGTATAGTATTGTTGTATACTACTAATATCTCTTTAAATATCAACCAGTCTATATTAGCAGCAGACACAGTACAGTGCGGTAGTTCACGGCTGTGGCTACCTCTGTGTCGGCACACGGCAGGCAGTCCGTCCGACCAGAATTGTATTATTTATTATTATATACCTACCACCTAACCGTGGTTTTTTTTTCATTCTTTATACCGTCATAGTGTCATCCTAATTGTTACGAGTATACTACTATCTCTTTATCAACCAGTGTACAGTGCGGTAGTTCACGGCTGTGGCTACCTCTGTGTCGGCACACGGCAGGCAGTCCGTCCGACCAGAATTGTATTATTTATTATTATATACCTACCACCTAACCGTGGTTTTTTTTTCATTCTTTATACCGTCATAGTGTCATCCTAATTGTTACGAGTATACTACTATCTCTTTATCAACCAGTGTACAGTGCGGTAGTTCACGGCTGTGGCTA
Source organism: Pseudophryne corroboree (assembly GCF_028390025.1). Classification (NCBI taxonomy): domain Eukaryota; kingdom Metazoa; phylum Chordata; class Amphibia; order Anura; family Myobatrachidae; genus Pseudophryne; species Pseudophryne corroboree. The sequence goes on along the minus strand of NC_086446.1, from coordinate 146,355,238 downwards.
CCTCTGTGTCGGCACACGGCAGGCAGTCCGTCCGACCAGAATTGTATTATTTATTATTATATACCTACCACCTAACCGTGGTTTTTTTTTCATTCTTTATACCGTCATAGTGTCATCCTAATTGTTACGAGTATACTACTATCTCTTTATCAACCAGTGTACAGTGCGGTAGTTCACGGCTGTGGCTACCTCTGTGTCGGCACACGGCAGGCAGTCCGTCCGACCAGAATTGTATTATTTATTATTATATACCTACCACCTAACCGTGGTTTTTTTTTCATTCTTTATACCGTCATAGTGTCATCCTAATTGTTACGAGTATACTACTATCTCTTTATCAACCAGTGTACAGTGCGGTAGTTCACGGCTGTGGCTACCTCTGTGTCGGCACACGGCAGGCAGTCCGTCCGACCAGAATTGTATTATTTATTATTATATACCTACCACCTAACCGTGGTTTTTTTTTCATTCTTTATACCGTCATAGTGTCATCCTAATTGTTACGAGTATACTACTATCTCTTTATCAACCAGTGTACAGTGCGGTAGTTCACGGCTGTGGCTACCTCTGTGTCGGCACACGGCAGGCAGTCCGTCCGACCAGAATTGTATTATTTATTATTATATACCTACCACCTAACCGTGGTTTTTTTTTCATTCTTTATACCGTCATAGTGTCATCCTAATTGTTACGAGTATACTACTATCTCTTTATCAACCAGTGTACAGTGCGGTAGTTCACGGCTGTGGCTACCTCTGTGTCGGCACACGGCAGGCAGTCCGTCCGACCAGAATTGTATTATTTATTATTATATACCTACCACCTAACCGTGGTTTTTTTTTCATTCTTTATACCGTCATAGTGTCATCCTAATTGTTACGAGTATACTACTATCTCTTTATCAACCAGTGTACAGTGCGGTAGTTCACGGCTGTGGCTACCTCTGTGTCGGCACACGGCAGGCAGTCCGTCCGACCAGAATTGTATTATTTATTATTATATACCTACCACCTAACCGTGGTTTTTTTTTCATTCTTTATACCGTCATAGTGTCATCCTAATTGTTACGAGTATACTACTATCTCTTTATCAACCAGTGTACAGTGCGGTAGTTCACGGCTGTGGCTACCTCTGTGTCGGCAGTCGGCAGGCAGTCCGTCCATCCATAATTGTATTATTATTATAATATATACCACCTAACCGTGGTTTTTTTATACCACCTAACCGTGGCAGTCCGTCCATAATTGTATACTAGTATCCAATCCATCCATCTCCATTGTTTACCTGAGGTGCCTTTTAGTTCTGCCTATAAAATATGGAGAACAAAAAAGTTGAGGTTCCAAAATTAGGGAAAGATCAAGATCCACTTCCACCTCGTGCTGAAGCTGCTGCCACTAGTCATGGCCGAGACGATGAAATGCCAGCAACGTCGTCTGCCAAGGCCGATGCCCAATGTCATAGTACAGAGCATGTCAAATCCAAAACACCAAATATCAGAAAAAAAAGGACTCCAAAACCTAAAATAAAATTGTCGGAGGAGAAGCGTAAACTTGCCAATATGCCATTTACCACACGGAGTGGCAAGGAACGGCTGAGGCCCTGGCCTATGTTCATGGCTAGTGGTTCAGCTTCACATGAGGATGGAAGCACTCAGCCTCTCGCTAGAAAACTGAAAAGACTCAAGCTGGCAAAAGCACCGCAAAGAACTGTGCGTTCTTTGAAATCCCAAATCCACAAGGAGAGTCCAATTGTGTCGTTTGCGATGCCTGACCTTCCCAACACTGGACGTGAAGAGCATGCGCCTTCCACTATTTGCATGCCCCCTGCAAGTGCTGGAAGGAGCACCCGCAGTCCAGTTCCTGATAGTCAGATTGAAGATGTCAGTGTTGAAGTACACCAGGATGAGGAGGATATGGGTGTTGCTGGCGCTGGGGAGGAAATTGACCAGGAGGATTCTGATGGTGAGGTGGTTTGTTTAAGTCAGGCACCCGGGGAGACACCTGTTGTCCGTGGGAGGAATATGGCCGTTGACATGCCAGGTGAAAATACCAAAAAAATCAGCTCTTCGGTGTGGAGGTATTTCACCAGAAATGCGGACAACAGGTGTCAAGCCGTGTGTTCCCTTTGTCAAGCTGTAATAAGTAGGGGTAAGGACGTTAACCACCTCGGAACATCCTCCCTTATACGTCACCTGCAGCGCATTCATAATAAGTCAGTGACAAGTTCAAAAACTTTGGGTGACAGCGGAAGCAGTCCACTGACCAGTAAATCCCTTCCTCTTGTAACCAAGCTCACGCAAACCACCCCACCAACTCCCTCAGTGTCAATTTCCTCCTTCCCCAGGAATGCCAATAGTCCTGCAGGCCATGTCACTGGCAAGTCTGACGAGTCCTTTCCTGCCTGGGATTCCTCCGATGCATCCTTGCGTGTAACGCCTACTGCTGCTGGCGCTGCTGTTGTTGCCGCTGGGAGTCGATGGTCATCCCAGAGGGGAAGTCGTAAGCCCACTTGTACTACTTCCAGTAAGCAATTGACTGTTCAACAGTCCTTTGCGAGGAAGATGAAATATCACAGCAGTCATCCTACTGCAAAGCGGATAACTGAGTCCTTGACAACTATGTTGGTGTTAGACGTGCGTCCGGTATCCGCCGTTAGTTCACAGGGAACTAGACAATTTATTGAGGCAGTGTGCCCCCGTTACCAAATACCATCTAGGTTCCACTTCTCTAGGCAGGCGATACCGAGAATGTACACGGACGTCAGAAAAAGACTCACCAGTGTCCTAAAAAATGCAGTTGTACCCAATGTCCACTTAACCACGGACATGTGGACAAGTGGAGCAGGGCAGGGTCAGGACTATATGACTGTGACAGCCCACTGGGTAGATGTATGGACTCCCGCCGCAAGAACAGCAGCGGCGGCACCAGTAGCAGCATCTCGCAAACGCCAACTCTTTCCTAGGCAGGCTACGCTTTGTATCACCGCTTTCCAGAATACGCACACAGCTGAAAACCTCTTACGGCAACTGAGGAAGATCATCGCGGAATGGCTTACCCCAATTGGACTCTCCTGTGGATTTGTGGCATCGGACAACGCCAGCAATATTGTGTGTGCATTAAATATGGGCAAATTCCAGCACGTCCCATGTTTTGCACATACCTTGAATTTGGTGGTGCAGAATTTTTTAAAAAACGACAGGGGCGTGCAAGAGATGCTGTCGGTGGCCAGAAAAATTGCGGGACACTTTCGGCGTACAGGCACCACGTACAGAAGACTGGAGCACCACCAAAAACTACTGAACCTGCCCTGCCATCATCTGAAGCAAGAAGTGGTAACGAGGTGGAATTCAACCCTCTATATGCTTCAGAGGTTGGAGGAGCAGCAAAAGGCCATTCAAGCCTATACAATTGAGCACGATATAGGAGATGGAATGCACCTGTCTCAAGTGCAGTGGAGAATGATTTCAACGTTGTGCAAGGTTCTGATGCCCTTTGAACTTGCCACACGTGAAGTCAGTTCAGACACTGCCAGCCTGAGTCAGGTCATTCCCCTCATCAGGCTTTTGCAGAAGAAGCTGGAGGCATTGAAGAAGGAGCTAACACGGAGCGATTCCGCTAGGCATGTGGGACTTGTGGATGCAGCCCTTAATTCGCTTAACAAGGATTCACGGGTGGTCAATCTGTTGAAATCAGAGCACTACATTTTGGCCACCGTGCTCGATCCTAGATTTAAAGCCTACCTTGGATCTCTCTTTCCGGCAGACACAGGTCTGCTGGGGTTGAAAGACCTGCTGGTGACAAAATTGTCAAGTCAAGCGGAACGCGACCTGTCAACATCTCCTCCTTCACATTCTCCCGCAACTGGGGGTGCGAGGAAAAGGCTCAGAATTCCGAGCCCACCCGCTGGCGGTGATGCAGGGCAGTCTGGAGCGACTGCTGATGCTGACATCTGGTCCGGACTGAAGGACCTGACAACGATTACGGACATGTCGTCTACTGTCACTGCATATGATTCTCTCAACATTGATAGAATGGTGGAGGATTATATGAGTGACCGCATCCAAGTAGGCACGTCACACAGTCCGTACTTATACTGGCAGGAAAAAGAGGCAATTTGGAGGCCCTTGCACAAACTGGCTTTATTCTACCTAAGTTGCCCTCCCACAAGTGTGTACTCCGAAAGAGTGTTTAGTGCCGCCGCTCACCTTGTCAGCAATCGGCGTACGAGGTTACATCCAGAAAATGTGGAGAAGATGATGTTCATTAAAATGAATTATAATCAATTCCTCCGCGGAGACATTGACCAGCAGCAATTGCCTCCACAAAGTACACAGGGAGCTGAGATGGTGGATTCCAGTGGGGACGAATTGATAATCTGTGAGGAGGGGGATGTACACGGTGATATATCGGAGGGTGAAGATGAGGTGGACATCTTGCCTCTGTAGAGCCAGTTTGTGCAAGGAGAGATTAATTGCTTCTTTTTTGGGGGGGGTCCAAACCAACCCGTCATATCAGTCACAGTCGTGTGGCAGACCCTGTCACTGAAATGATGGGTTGGTTAAAGTGTGCATGTCCTGTTTTGTTTATACAACATAAGGGTGGGTGGGAGGGCCCAAGGATAATTCCATCTTGCACCTCTTTTTTCTTTTCTTTTTCTTTGCATCATGTGCTGATTGGGGAGGGTTTTTTGGAAGGGACATCCTGCGTGACACTGCAGTGCCACTCCTAGATGGGCCCGGTGTTTGTGTCGGCCACTAGGGTCGCTAATCTTACTCACACAGTCAGCTACCTCATTGCGCCTCTTTTTTTCTTTGCGTCATGTGCTGTTTGGGGAGGGTTTTTTGGAAGGGACATCCTGCGTGACACTGCAGTGCCACTCCTAGATGTGCCCGGTGTTTGTGTCGGCCACTAGGGTCGCTAATCTTACTCACACAGTCAGCTACCTCATTGCGCCTCTTTTTTTCTTTGCGTCATGTGCTGTTTGGGGAGGGTTTTTTGGAAGGGCCATCCTGCGTGACACTGCAGTGCCACTCCTAGATGGGCCCGGTGTTTGTGTCGGCCACTAGGGTCGCTTATCTTACTCACACAGCGACCTCGGTGCAAATTTTAGGACTAAAAATAATATTGTGAGGTGTGATGTGTTCAGAATAGGCTGAAAATGAGTGTAAATTATGTTTTTTGAGGTTAATAATACTTTGGGATCAAAATTACCCCCAAATTCTATGACTTAAGCTGTTTTTTAGGGTTTTTTGAAAAAAACACCCGAATCCAAAACACACCCGAATCCGACAAAAAAAATTCGGTGAGGTTTTGCCAAAACGCGGTCGAACCCAAAACACGGCCGCGGAACCGAACCCAAAACCAAAACACAAAACCCGAAAAATTTCCGGCGCTCATCTCTAATTTTAAATAGTCCAACACTCTAGCCATTACATTTGGAAGGAGCACACTGAAGTAAGACTCCTACATTTTGTTTAATATGGCAGTCCATAATGGGGGGAATTCTCTTGGGTGCGGGGCTCCCTGTGCCTGCCGTGGCTGGGTGTCCCTGGGGCATCGCAATTTAACACTATTTCATCACTCCATGGCCCTTATAGTTTGTTTTATATATATGTAACACCTTCACATAATTTTCTTTTACTCCTCACATTATTCACACATGCAGCAACAGCTGCTCCTACCTCTTTAACCTTATATTTTTATCACTCCTGCGATGCCTTGGGGTTGTCTGGCTGGGTGGCTCTGGGGTGTCCTGCCCCCCGGACCTGAACCCCTATAGTTAGTGTTAGGGACTTACCCAATGAGAGGCTACCTTGATGCGGTGGGTAAGCTCATAGCCCTGGCCAGGAATATGCTAAGTGCCTCTGGTTACTACAGGTTGAGCTAGTGTGAGATAGTGCACCTGCTACCTTTTCCCTCTGTACACTTTACTAAGTCTCAAGCAGAGTAGCACCTCACTACCTAATTAAGGTGTGCAAATTAGGGCCCTTTTCCCTCTGTAGCTGATGTATTCATACATTTTTGAAGGTAGGAGACACCTTCACCCTAATTTAGCACCCTGCCCCACCCACCCCTCTGATTTTAAATAGTCCAACACTCTAGCCTTTACATTTGGAAGGAGCACACTGAGGTAAGACTCCTACATTTTGTTTAATATGGCAGTCCATAATGGGGGAAATCTCTGGGGTGCGGGGCTCCCTGTGCCTGCCGTGGCTGGGTGTCCCTGGGGCATCGCAATTTAACACTATTTCATCACTCCATGGCCCTTATAGTTTGTTTTATATATATGTAACACCTTCACATAATTTTCTTTTACTCCTCACATTATTCACACATGCAGCAACAGCTGCTCCTACCTCTTTAACCTTATATTTTTTATCACTCCTGCAATGCCCTGGGGTTGTCTGGCTGGGTGGCTCTGGGGTGTCCTGCCCCCCGGACCTGAACCCCTATAGTTAGTGTTAGGGACTTACCCAATGAGAGGCTACCTTGATGCGGTGGGTAAGCTCATAGCCCTGGCCAGGAATATGCTAAGTGCCTCTGGTTACTACAGGTTGAGCTAGTGTGAGATAGTGCACCTGCTACCTTTTCCCTCTGTACACTTTACTAAGTCTCAAGCAGAGTAGCACCTCACTACCTAATTAAGGTGTGCAAATTAGGGCCCTTTTCCCTCTGTAGCTGATGTATTCATACATTTTTGAAGGTAGGAGACACCTTCACCCTAATTTAGCACCCTGCCCCACCCACCCCTCTGATTTTAAATAGTCCAACACTCTAGCCTTTACATTTGGAAGGAGCACACTGAGGTAAGACTCCTACATTTTGTTTAATATGGCAGTCCATAATGGGGGGAAATCTCTGGGGTGCGGGGCTCCCTGTGCCTGCCGTGGCTGGGTGTCCCTGGGGCATCGCAATTTAACACTATTTCATCACTCCATGGCCCTTATAGTTTGTTTTATATATATGTAACACCTTCAGATAATTTTCTTTTACTCCTCACATTATTCACACATGCAGCAACAGCTGCTCCTACCTCTTTAACCTTATATTTTTATCACTCCTGCGATGCACTGGGGTTGTCTGGCTGGGTGGCTCTGGGGTGTCCTGCCCCCCGGACCTGAACCCCTATAGTTAGTGTTAGGGACTTACCCAATGAGAGGCTACCTTGATGCGGTGGGTAAGCTCATAGCCCTGGCCAGGAATATGCTAAGTGCCTCTGGTTACTACAGGTTGAGCTAGTTTGAGATAGTGCACCTGCTACCTTTTCCCTCTGTACACTTTACTAAGTCTCAAGCAGAGTAGCACCTCACTACCTAATTAAGGTATGCAAATTAGGGCCCTTTTCCCTCTGTAGCTGATGTATTCATACATTTTTGAAGGTAGGAGACACCTTCACCCTAATTTAGCACCCTGCCCCACCCACCCCTCTGATTTTAAATAGTCCAACACTCTAGCCTTTACATTTGGAAGGAGCACACTGAGGTAAGACTCCTACATTTTGTTTAATATGGCAGTCCATAATGGGGGGAATTCTCTGGGGTGCGGGGCTCCCTGTGCCTGCCGTGGCTGGGTGTCCCTGGGGCATCGCAATTTAACACTATTTCATCACTCCATGGCCCTTATAGTTTGTTTTATATATATGTAACACCTTCACATAATTTTCTTTTACTCCTCACATTATTCACACATGCAGCAACAGCTGCTCCTACCTCTTTAACCTTATATTTTTATCACTCCTGCGATGCCTTGGGGTTGTCTGGCTGGGTGGCTCTGGGGTGTCCTGCCCCCCGGACCTGAACCCCTATAGTTAGTGTTAGGGACTTACCCAATGAGAGGCTACCTTGATGCGGTGGGTAAGCTCATAGCCCTGGCCAGGAATATGCTAAGTGCCTCTGGTTACTACAGGTTGAGCTAGTGTGAGATAGTGCACCTGCTACCTTTTCCCTCTGTACACTTTACTAAGTCTCAAGCAGAGTAGCACCTCACTACCTAAATAAGGTGTGCAAATTAGGGCCCTTTCCCCTCTGTAGCTGATGTATTCATACATTTTTGAAGGTAGGAGACACCTTCACTCTAATTTAGCACCCTGCCCCACCCACCCCTCTGATTTTAAATAGTCCAACACTCTAGCCTTTACATTTGGAAGGAGCACACTGAGGTAAGACTCCTACATTTTGTTTAATATGGCAGTCCATAATGGGGGGAAATCTCTGGGGTGCGGGGCTCCCTGTGCCTGCCGTGGCTGGGTGTCCCTGGGGCATCGCAATTTAACACTATTTCATCACTCCATGGCCCTTATAGTTTGTTTTTATATATATGTAACACCTTCACATAATTTTCTTTTACTCCTCACATTATTCACACATGCAGCAACAGCTGCTCCTACCTCTTTAACCTTATATTTTTTATCACTCCTGCAATGCCCTGGGGTTGTCTGGCTGGGTGGCTCTGGGGTGTCCTGCCCCCCGGACCTGAACCCCTATAGTTAGTGTTAGGGACTTACCCAATGAGAGGCTACCTTGATGCGGTGGGTAAGCTCATAGCCCTGGCCAGGAATATGCTAAGTGCCTCTGGTTACTACAGGTTGAGCTAGTGTGAGATAGTGCACCTGCTACCTTTTCCCTCTGTACACTTTACTAAGTCTCAAGCAGAGTAGCACCTCACTACCTAATTAAGGTGTGCAAATTAGGGCCCTTTTCCCTCTGTAGCTGATGTATTCATACATTTTTGAAGGTAGGAGACACCTTCACCCTAATTTAGCACCCTGCCCCACCCACCCCTCTGATTTTAAATAGTCCAACACTCTAGCCTTTACATTTGGAATGAGCACACTGAGGTAAGACTCCTACATTTTGTTTAATATGGCAGTCCATAATGGGGGGAATTCTCTGGGGTGCGGGGCGCCCTGTGCCTGCCGTGGCTGGGTGTCCCTGGGGCATCGCAATTTAACAATATTTCATCACTCCATGGCCCTTATAGTTTGTTTTATATATATGTAACACCTTAACATAATTTTCTTTTACTCCTCACATTATTCACACATGCAGCAACAGCTGCTCCTACCTCTTTAACCTTATATTTTTATCACTCCTGCGATGCACTGGGGTTGTCTGGCTGGGTGGCTCTGGGGTGTCCTGCCCCCCGGACCTGAACCCCTATAGTTAGTGTTAGGGACTTACCCAATGAGAGGCTACCTTGATGCGGTGGGTAAGCTCATAGCCCTGGCCAGGGATATGCTAAGTGCCTCTGGTTACTACAGGTTGAGCTAGTGTGAGATAGTGCACCTGCTACCTTTTCCCTCTGTACACTTTACTAAGTCTCAAGCAGAGTAGCACCTCACTACCTAATTAAGGTGTGCAAATTAGGGCCCTTTTCCCTCTGTAGCTGATGTATTCATACATTTTTGAAGGTAGGAGACACCTTCACCCTAATTTAGCACCCTGCCCCACCCACCCCTCTGATTTTAAATAGTCCAACACTCTAGCCTTTACATTTGGAAGGAGCACACTAAGGTAAGACTCCTACATTTTGTTTAATATGGCAGTCCATAATGGGGGGAATTCTCTGGGGTGCGGGGCTCCCTGTGCCTGCCGTGGCTGGGTGTCCCTGGGGCATCGCAATTTAACACTATTTCATCACTCCATGGCCCTTATAGTTTGTTTTATATATATGTAACACCTTCACATAATTTTCTTTTACTCCTCACATTATTCACACATGCAGCAACAGCTGCTCCTACCTCTTTAACCTTATATTTTTATCACTCCTGCGATGCCCTGGGGTTGTCTGGCTGGGTGGCTCTGGGGTGTCCTGCCCCCCGGACCTGAACCCCTATAGTTAGTGTTAGGGACTTACCCAATGAGAGGCTACCTTGATGCGGTGAGTAAGCTCATAGCCCTGGCCAGGAATATGCTAAGTGCCTCTGGTTACTACAGGTTGAGCTAGTGTGATATAGTGCACCTGCTACCTTTTCCCTCTGTACACTTTACTAAGTCTCAAGCAGAGTAGCACCTCACTACCTAATTAAGGTGTGCAAATTAGGGCCCTTTTCCCTCTGTAGCTGATGTATTCATACATTTTTGAAGGTAGGAGACAAATTTAGCACCCTGCCCCACCCACCCCTCTGATTTTAAATAGTCCAACACTCTAGCCTTTACATTTGGAATGAGCACACTGAGGTAAGACTCCTACATTTTGTTTAATATGGCAGTCCATAATGGGGGGAATTCTCTGGGGTGCGGGGCTCCCTGTGCCTGCCGTGGCTGGGTGTCCCTGGGGCATCGCAATTTAACACTATTTCATCACTCCATGGCCCTTATAGTTTGTTTTATATATATGTAACACCTTCACATAATTTTCTTTTACTCCTCACATTATTCACACATGCAGCAACAGCTGCTCCTACCTCTTTAACCTTATATTTTTATCACTCCTGCGATGCCCTGGGGTTGTCTGGCTGGGTGGCTCTGGGGTGTCCTGCCCCCCGGACCTGAACCCCTATAGTTAGTGTTAGGGACTTACCCAATGAGAGGCTACCTTGATGCGGTGAGTAAGCTCATAGCCCTGGCCAGGAATATGCTAAGTGCCTCTGGTTACTACAGGTTGAGCTAGTGTGAGATAGTGCACCTGCTACCTTTTCCCTCTGTACACTTTACTAAGTCTCAAGCAGAGTAGCACCTCACTACCTAATTAAGGTGTGCAAATTAGGGCCCTTTTCCCTCTGTAGCTGATGTATTCATACATTTTTGAAGGTAGGAGACAAATTTAGCACCCTGCCCCACCCACCCCTCTGATTTTAAATAGTCCAACACTCTAGCCTTTACATTTGGAATGAGCACACTGAGGTAAGACTCCTACATTTTGTTTAATATGGCAGTCCATAATGGGGGGAATTCTCTGGGGTGCGGGGCTCCCTGTGCCGTGGCTGGGTGTCCCTGGGGCATCGCAATTTAACACTATTTCATCACTCCATGGCCCTTATAGTTTGTTTTATATATATGTAACACCTTCAGATAATTTTCTTTTACTCCTCACATTATTCACACATGCAGCAACAGCTGCTCCTACCTCTTTAACCTTATATTTTTATCACTCCTGCGATGCACTGGGGTTGTCTGGCTGGGTGGCTCTGGGGTGTCCTGCCCCCCGGACCTGAACCCCTATAGTTAGTGTTAGGGACTTACCCAATGAGAGGCTACCTTGATGCGGTGGGTAAGCTCATAGCCCTGGCCAGGAATATGCTAAGTGCCTCTGGTTACTACAGGTTGAGCTAGTTTGAGATAGTGCACCTGCTACCTTTTCCCTCTGTACACTTTACTAAGTCTCAAGCAGAGTAGCACCTCACTACCTAATTAAGGTATGCAAATTAGGGCCCTTTTCCCTCTGTAGCTGATGTATTCATACATTTTTGAAGGTAGGAGACACCTTCACCCTAATTTAGCACCCTGCCCCACCCACCCCTCTGATTTTAAATAGTCCAACACTCTAGCCTTTACATTTGGAAGGAGCACACTGAGGTAAGACTCCTACATTTTGTTTAATATGGCAGTCCATAATGGGGGGAATTCTCTGGGGTGCGGGGCTCCCTGTGCCTGCCGTGGCTGGGTGTCCCTGGGGCATCGCAATTTAACAATATTTCATCACTCCATGGCCCTTATAGTTTGTTTTATATATATATATGTAACACCTTCACATAATTTTCTTTTACTCCTCACATTATTCACACATGCAGCAACAGCTGCTCCTACCTCTTTAACCTTATATTTTTATCACTCCTGCGATGCCCTGGGGTTGTCTGGCTGGGTGGCTCTGGGGTGTCCTGCCCCCCGGACCTGAACCCCTATAGTTAGTGTTAGGGACTTACCCAATGAGAGGCTACCTTGATGCGGTGAGTAAGCTCATAGCCCTGGCCAGGAATATGCTAAGTGCCTCTGGTTACTACAGGTTGAGCTAGTGTGAGATAGTGCACCTGCTACCTTTTCCCTCTGTACACTTTACTAAGTCTCAAGCAGAGTAGCACCTCACTACCTAATTAAGGTGTGCAAATTAGGGCCCTTTTCCCTCTGTAGCTGATGTATTCATACATTTTTGAAGGTAGGAGACAAATTTAGCACCCTGCCCCACCCACCCCTCTGATTTTAAATAGTCCAACACTCTAGCCTTTACATTTGGAATGAGCACACTGAGGTAAGACTCCTACATTTTGTTTAATATGGCAGTCCATAATGGGGGGAATTCTCTGGGGTGCGGGGCTCCCTGTGCCTGCCGTGGCTGGGTGTCCCTGGGGCATCGCAATTTAACACTATTTCATCACTCCATGGCCCTTATAGTTTGTTTATATATATGTAACACCTTCACATAATTTTCTTTTACTCCTCACATTATTCACACATGCAGCAACAGCTGCTCATTCCTCTTTAACCTTATATTTTTATCACTCCTGCGATGCCCTGGGGTTGTCTGGCTGGGTGGCTCTGGGGTGTCCTGCCCCCCGGACCTGAACCCCTATAGTTAGTGTTAGGGACTTACCCAATGAGAGGCTACCTTGATGCGGTGGGTAAGCTCATAGCCCTGGCCAGGAATATGCTAAGTGCCTCTGGTTACTACAGGTTGAGCTAGTGTGAGATAGTGCACCTGCTACCTTTTCCCTCTGTACACTTTACTAAGTCTCAAGCAGAGTAGCACCTCACTACCTAATTAAGGTATGCAAATTAGGGCCCTTTTCCCTCTGTAGCTGATGTATTCATACATTTTTGAAGGTAGGAGACACCTTCACCCTAATTTAGCACCCTGCCCCACCCACCCCTCTGATTTTAAATAGTCCAACACTCTAGCCTTTACATTTGGAATGAGCACACTGAGGTAAGACTCCTACATTTTGTTTAATACGGCAGTCCATAATGGGGGGAATTCTCTGGGGTGCGGGGCTCCCTGTGCCTGCCGTGGCTGGGTGTCCCTGGGGCATCGCAATTTAACAATATTTCATCACTCCATGGCCCTTATAGTTTGTTTTATATATATATATATGTAACACCTTCACATAATTTTCTTTTACTCCTCACATTATTCACACATGCAGCAACAGCTGCTCCTACCTCTTTAACCTTATATTTTTTATCACTCCTGCAATGCCCTGGGGTTGTCTGGCTGGGTGGCTCTGGGGTGTCCTGCCCCCCGGACCTGAACCCCTATAGTTAGTGTTAGGGACTTACCCAATGAGAGGCTACCTTGATGCGGTGGGTAAGCTCATAGCCCTGGCCAGGAATATGCTAAGTGCCTCTGGTTACTACAGGTTGAGCTAGTGTGAGATAGTGCACCTGCTACCTTTTCCCTCTGTACACTTTACTAAGTCTCAAGCAGAGTAGCACCTCACTACCTAATTAAGGTGTGCAAATTAGGGCCCTTTTCCCTCTGTAGCTGATGTATTCATACATTTTTGAAGGTAGGAGACACCTTCACCCTAATTTAGCACCCTGCCCCACCCACCCCTCTGATTTTAAATAGTCCAACACTCTAGCCTTTACATTTGGAATGAGCACACTGAGGTAAGACTCCTACATTTTGTTTAATATGGCAGTCCATAATGGGGGGAATTCTCTGGGGTGCGGGGCTCCCTGTGCCTGCCGTGGCTGGGTGTCCCTGGGGCATCGCAATTTAACAATATTTCATCACTCCATGGCCCTTATAGTTTGTTTTATATATATGTAACACCTTAACATAATTTTCTTTTACTCCTCACATTATTCACACATGCAGCAACAGCTGCTCCTACCTCTTTAACCTTATATTTTTATCACTCCTGCGATGCACTGGGGTTGCCTGGCTGGGTGGCTCTGGGGTGTCCTGCCCCCCGGACCTGAACCCCTATAGTTAGTGTTAGGGACTTACCCAATGAGAGGCTACCTTGATGCGGTGGGTAAGCTCATAGCCCTGGCCAGGGATATGCTAAGTGCCTCTGGTTACTACAGGTTGAGCTAGTGTGAGATAGTGCACCTGCTACCTTTTCCCTCTGTACACTTTACTAAGTCTCAAGCAGAGTAGCACCTCACTACCTAATTAAGGTGTGCAAATTAGGGCCCTTTTCCCTCTGTAGCTGATGTATTCATACATTTTTGAAGGTAGGAGACACCTTCACCCTAATTTAGCACCCTGCCCCACCCACCCCTCTGATTTTAAATAGTCCAACACTCTAGCCTTTACATTTGGAAGGAGCACACTAAGGTAAGACTCCTACATTTTGTTTAATATGGCAGTCCATAATGGGGGGAATTCTCTGGGGTGCGGGGCTCCCTGTGCCTGCCGTGGCTGGGTGTCCCTGGGGCATCGCAATTTAACACTATTTCATCACTCCATGGCCCTTATAGTTTGTTTTATATATATGTAACACCTTCACATAATTTTCTTTTACTCCTCACATTATTCACACATGCAGCAACAGCTGCTCCTACCTCTTTAACCTTATATTTTTATCACTCCTGCGATGCCCTGGGGTTGTCTGGCTGGGTGGCTCTGGGGTGTCCTGCCCCCCGGACCTGAACCCCTATAGTTAGTGTTAGGGACTTACCCAATGAGAGGCTACCTTGATGCGGTGAGTAAGCTCATAGCCCTGGCCAGGAATATGCTAAGTGCCTCTGGTTACTACAGGTTGAGCTAGTGTGAGATAGTGCACCTGCTACCTTTTCCCTCTGTACACTTTACTAAGTCTCAAGCAGAGTAGCACCTCACTACCTAATTAAGGTGTGCAAATTAGGGCCCTTTTCCCTCTGTAGCTGATGTATTCATACATTTTTGAAGGTAGGAGACAAATTTAGCACCCTGCCCCACCCACCCCTCTGATTTTAAATAGTCCAACACTCTAGCCTTTACATTTGGAATGAGCACACTGAGGTAAGACTCCTACATTTTGTTTAATATGGCAGTCCATAATGGGGGGAATTCTCTGGGGTGCGGGGCTCCCTGTGCCTGCCGTGGCTGGGTGTCCCTGGGGCATCGCAATTTAACACTATTTCATCACTCCATGGCCCTTATAGTTTGTTTTATATATATGTAACACCTTCACATAATTTTCTTTTACTCCTCACATTATTCACACATGCAGCAACAGCTGCTCACTCCTCTTTAATAGAGATGAGCGCCGGAAATTTTTCGGGTTTTGTGTTTTGGTTTTGGGTTCGGTTCCGCGGCCGTGTTTTGGGTTCGACCGCGTTTTGGCAAAACCTCACCGAATTTTTTTTGTCGGATTCGGGTGTGTTTTGGATTCGGGTGTTTTTTTCAAAAAACCCTAAAAAACAGCTTAAATCATAGAATTTGGGGGTAATTTTGATCCCAAAGTATTATTAACCTCAAAAAACATAATTTACACTCATTTTCAGCCTATTCTGAACACATCACACCTCACAATATTATTTTTAGTCCTAAAATTTGCACCGAGGTCGCTGTGTGAGTAAGATAAGCGACCCTAGTGGCCGACACAAACACCGGGCCCATCTAGGAGTGGCACTGCAGTGTCACGCAGGATGTCCCTTCCAAAAAACCCTCCCCAAACAGCACATGACGCAAAGAAAAAAAGAGGCGCAATGAGGTAGCTGTGTGAGTAAGATTAGCGACCCTAGTGGCCGACACAAACACCGGGCCCATCTAGGAGTGGCACTGCAGTGTCACGCAGGATGGCCCTTCCAAAAAACCCTCCCCAAACAGCACATGACGCAAAGAAAAAAAGAGGCGCAATGAGGTAGCTGACTGTGTGAGTAAGATTAGCGACCCTAGTGGCCGACACAAACACCGGGCACATCTAGGAGTGGCACTGCAGTGTCACGCAGGATGTCCCTTCCAAAAAACCCTCCCCAAACAGCACATGACGCAAAGAAAAAAAGAGGCGCAATGAGGTAGCTGTGTGAGTAAGATTAGCGACCCTAGTGGCCGACACAAACACCGGGCCCATCTAGGAGTGGCACTGCAGTGTCACGCAGGATGTCCCTTCCAAAAAACCCTCCCCAATCAGCACATGATGCAAAGAAAAAGAAAAGAAAAAAGAGGTGCAAGATGGAATTATCCTTGGGCCCTCCCACCCACCCTTATGTTGTATAAACAAAACAGGACATGCACACTTTAACCAACCCATCATTTCAGTGACAGGGTCTGCCACACGACTGTGACTGATATGACGGGTTGGTTTGGACCCCCCCCAAAAAAGAAGCAATTAATCTCTCCTTGCACAAACTGGCTCTACAGAGGCAAGATGTCCACCTCATCTTCACCCTCCGATATATCACCGTGTACATCCCCCTCCTCACAGATTATCAATTCGTCCCCACTGGAATCCACCATCTCAGCTCCCTGTGTACTTTGTGGAGGCAATTGCTGCTGGTCAATGTCTCCGCGGAGGAATTGATTATAATTCATTTTAATGAACATCATCTTCTCCACATTTTCTGGATGTAACCTCGTACGCCGATTGCTGACAAGGTGAGCGGCGGCACTAAACACTCTTTCGGAGTACACACTTGTGGGAGGGCAACTTAGGTAGAATAAAGCCAGTTTGTGCAAGGGCCTCCAAATTGCCTCTTTTTCCTGCCAGTATAAGTACGGACTGTGTGACGTGCCTACTTGGATGCGGTCACTCATATAATCCTCCACCATTCTATCAATGTTGAGAGAATCATATGCAGTGACAGTAGACGACATGTCCGTAATCGTTGTCAGGTCCTTCAGTCCGGACCAGATGTCAGCATCAGCAGTCGCTCCAGACTGCCCTGCATCACCGCCAGCGGGTGGGCTCGGAATTCTGAGCCTTTTCCTCGCACCCCCAGTTGCGGGAGAATGTGAAGGAGGAGATGTTGACAGGTCGCGTTCCGCTTGACTTGACAATTTTGTCACCAGCAGGTCTTTCAACCCCAGCAGACCTGTGTCTGCCGGAAAGAGAGATCCAAGGTAGGCTTTAAATCTAGGATCGAGCACGGTGGCCAAAATGTAGTGCTCTGATTTCAACAGATTGACCACCCGTGAATCCTTGTTAAGCGAATTAAGGGCTGCATCCACAAGTCCCACATGCCTAGCGGAATCGCTCCGTGTTAGCTCCTTCTTCAATGCCTCCAGCTTCTTCTGCAAAAGCCTGATGAGGGGAATGACCTGACTCAGGCTGGCAGTGTCTGAACTGACTTCACGTGTGGCAAGTTCAAAGGGCATCAGAACCTTGCACAACGTTGAAATCATTCTCCACTGCACTTGAGACAGGTGCATTCCATCTCCTATATCGTGCTCAATTGTATAGGCTTGAATGGCCTTTTGCTGCTCCTCCAACCTCTGAAGCATATAGAGGGTTGAATTCCACCTCGTTACCACTTCTTGCTTCAGATGATGGCAGGGCAGGTTCAGTAGTTTTTGGTGGTGCTCCAGTCTTCTGTACGTGGTGCCTGTACGCCGAAAGTGTCCCGCAATTTTTCTGGCCACCGACAGCATCTCTTGCACGCCCCTGTCGTTTTTTAAAAAATTCTGCACCACCAAATTCAAGGTATGTGCAAAACATGGGACGTGTTGGAATTTGCCCATATTTAATGCACACACAATATTGCTGGCGTTGTCCGATGCCACAAATCCACAGGAGAGTCCAATTGGGGTAAGCCATTCCGCGATGATCTTCCTCAGTTGCCGTAAGAGGTTTTCAGCTGTGTGCGTATTCTGGAAAGCGGTGATACAAAGCGTAGCCTGCCTAGGAAAGAGTTGGCGTTTGCGAGATGCTGCTACTGGTGCCGCCGCTGCTGTTCTTGCGGCGGGAGTCCATACATCTACCCAGTGGGCTGTCACAGTCATATAGTCCTGACCCTGCCCTGCTCCACTTGTCCACATGTCCGTGGTTAAGTGGACATTGGGTACAACTGCATTTTTTAGGACACTGGTGAGTCTTTTTCTGACGTCCGTGTACATTCTCGGTATCGCCTGCCTAGAGAAGTGGAACCTAGATGGTATTTGGTAACGGGGGCACACTGCCTCAATAAATTGTCTAGTTCCCTGTGAACTAACGGCGGATACCGGACGCACGTCTAACACCAACATAGTTGTCAAGGACTCAGTTATCCGCTTTGCAGTAGGATGACTGCTGTGATATTTCATCTTCCTCGCAAAGGACTGTTGAACAGTCAATTGCTTACTGGAAGTAGTACAAGTGGGCTTACGACTTCCCCTCTGGGATGACCATCGACTCCCAGCGGCAACAACAGCAGCGCCAGCAGCAGTAGGCGTTACACGCAAGGATGCATCGGAGGAATCCCAGGCAGGAAAGGACTCGTCAGACTTGCCAGTGACATGGCCTGCAGGACTATTGGCATTCCTGGGGAAGGAGGAAATTGACACTGAGGGAGTTGGTGGGGTGGTTTGCGTGAGCTTGGTTACAAGAGGAAGGGATTTACTGGTCAGTGGACTGCTTCCGCTGTCACCCAAAGTTTTTGAACTTGTCACTGACTTATTATGAATGCGCTGCAGGTGACGTATAAGGGAGGATGTTCCGAGGTGGTTAACGTCCTTACCCCTACTTATTACAGCTTGACAAAGGGAACACACGGCTTGACACCTGTTGTCCGCATTTCTGGTGAAATACCTCCACACCGAAGAGCTGATTTTTTTGGTATTTTCACCTGGCATGTCAACGGCCATATTCCTCCCACGGACAACAGGTGTCTCCCCGGGTGCCTGACTTAAACAAACCACCTCACCATCAGAATCCTCCTGGTCAATTTCCTCCCCAGCGCCAGCAACACCCATATCCTCCTCATCCTGGTGTACTTCAACACTGACATCTTCAATCTGACTATCAGGAACTGGACTGCGGGTGCTCCTTCCAGCACTTGCAGGGGGCGTGCAAATAGTGGAAGGCGCATGCTCTTCACGTCCAGTGTTGGGAAGGTCAGGCATCGCAAACGACACAATTGGACTCTCCTTGTGGATTTGGGATTTCAAAGAACGCACAGTTCTTTGCGGTGCTTTTGCCAGCTTGAGTCTTTTCAGTTTTCTAGCGAGAGGCTGAGTGCTTCCATCCTCATGTGAAGCTGAACCACTAGCCATGAACATAGGCCAGGGCCTCAGCCGTTCCTTGCCACTCCGTGTGGTAAATGGCATATTGGCAAGTTTACGCTTCTCCTCCGACAATTTTATTTTAGGTTTTGGAGTCCTTTTTTTTCTGATATTTGGTGTTTTGGATTTGACATGCTCTGTACTATGACATTGGGCATCGGCCTTGGCAGACGACGTTGCTGGCATTTCATCGTCTCGGCCATGACTAGTGGCAGCAGCTTCAGCACGAGGTGGAAGTGGATCTTGATCTTTCCCTAATTTTGGAACCTCAACTTTTTTGTTCTCCATATTTTATAGGCAGAACTAAAAGGCACCTCAGGTAAACAATGGAGATGGATGGATTGGATAGTTTACTAGTATACAATTATGGACGGACTGCCACGGTTAGGTGGTATAAAAAAACCACGGTTAGGTGGTATATATTATAATAATAATACAATTATGGATGGACGGACTGCCTGCCGACTGCCGACACAGAGGTAGCCACAGCCGTGAACTACCGCACTGTACACTGGTTGATAAAGAGATAGTAGTATACTCGTAACAACTAGTATGACACTATGACGACGGTATAAAGAATGGAAAAAAAACCACGGTTAGGTGGTATATATTATAATAATAATACAATTATGGATGGACGGACTGCCTGCCGACTGCCGACACAGAGGTAGCCACAGCCGTGAACTACCGCACTGTACACTGGTTGATAAAGAGATAGTAGTATACTCGTAACAACTAGTATGACACTATGACGACGGTATAAAGAATGGAAAAAAAACCACGGTTAGGTGGTATATATTATAATAATAATACAATTATGGATGGACGGACTGCCTGCCGACTGCCGACACAGAGGTAGCCACAGCCGTGAACTACCGCACTGTACACTGGTTGATAAAGAGATAGTAGTATACTCGTAACAACTAGTATGACACTATGACGGTATAAAGAAAGAAAAAAAAATACCACGGTTAGGTGGTATATATTGTAATACAATTATGGATGGACGGACTGCCTGCCGAGTTCCGACTGCCGACACAGAGGTAGCCACAGCCGTGAACTACCGCACTGTACTGTGTCTGCTGCTAATATAGACTGGTTGATAAAGAGATAGTATACAATACATACAACAATATACTACTATACTGGTGGTCAGGCACTGGTCACCACTAGTCACACTGGCAGTGGCACTCCTGCAGCAAAAGTGTGCACTGTTTAATTTTAAATTAATATAATATTATGTACTCCTGGGGGCTCCTGCTATAACAACCTGCAGTGCTCCCCAGTCTCCCCCACAATTATTATAAGCTTTGCCTTTTATACATTGATGTGCAGCACACTGGGCTGAGCTGAGTGCACACAGACTGAGTCACACTGTGTGACTGGCTGCTGCTGTGTATCGTTTTTTTTCAGGCAGAGAACGGATATAGCAGAGAACGGATATATATTAAAATAAATAAAAGTTAACTAACAACAACTGCACTGGTCACTGTGGTAAACTCTGTCTGACTCTGCACAATCTCTCTCTCTCTTCTAATCTAATTTCTAATGGAGAGGACGCCAGCCACGTCCTCTCCCTATCAATCTCAATGCACGTGTGAAAATGGCGGCGACGCGCGGCTCCTTATATAGAATCCGAGTCTCGCGAGAATCCGACAGCGTCATGATGACGTTCGGGCGCGCTCGGGTTAACCGAGCAAGGCGGGAGGATCCGAGTCTGCTCGGACCCGTGAAAAAAACATGAAGTTCGTGCGGGTTCGGTTTCCCGCTCATCTCTACTCTTTCCCGCTCATCTCTACTCTTTAACCTTATATTTTTATCACTCCTGCGATGCCCTGGGGTTGTCTGGCTGGGTGGCTCTGGGGTGTCCTGCCCCCCGGACCTGAACCCCTATAGTTAGTGTTAGGGACTTACCCAATGAGAGGCTACCTTGATGCGGTGGGTAAGCTCATAGCCCTGGCCAGGAATATGCTAAGTGCCTCTGGTTACTACAGGTTGAGCTAGTGTGAGATAGTGCACCTGCTACCTTTTCCCTCTGTACACTTTACTAAGTCTCAAGCAGAGTAGCACCTCACTACCTAATTAAGGTATGCAAATTAGGGCCCTTTTCCCTCTGTAGCTGATGTATTCATACATTTTTGAAGGTAGGAGACACCTTCACCCTAATTTAGCACCCTGCCCCACCCACCCCTCTGATTTTAAATAGTCCAACACTCTAGCCTTTACATTTGGAATGAGCACACTGAGGTAAGACTCCTACATTTTGTTTAATATGGCAGTCCATAATGGGGGGAATTCTCTGGGGTGCGGGGCTCCCTGTGCCTGCCGTGGCTGGGTGTCCCTGGGGCATCGCAATTTAACACTATTTCATCACTCCATGGCCCTTATAGTTTGTTTTATATATATGTAACACCTTCACATAATTTTCTTTTACTCCTCACATTATTCACACATGCAGCAACAGCTGCTCCTACCTCTTTAACCTTATATTTTTATCACTCCTGCGATGCCCTGGGGTTGTCTGGCTGGGTGGCTCTGGGGTGTCCTGCCCCCCGGACCTGAACCCCTATAGTTAGTGTTAGGGACTTACCCAATGAGAGGCTACCTTGATGCGGTGGGTAAGCTCATAGCCCTGGCCAGGAATATGCTAAGTGCCTCTGGTTACTACAGGTTGAGCTAGTGTGAGATAGTGCACCTGCTACCTTTTCCCTCTGTACACTTTACTAAGTCTCAAGCAGAGTAGCACCTCACCACCTAATTAAGGTGTGCAAATTAGGGCCCTTTTCCCTCTGTAGCTGATGTATTCATACATTTTTGAAGGTAGGAGACACCTTCACCCTAATTTAGCACCCTGCCCCACCCACCCCTCTGATTTTAAATAGTCCAACACTCTAGCCTTTACATTTGGAATGAGCACACTGAGGTAAGACTCCTACATTTTGTTTAATATGGCAGTCCATAATGGG
Organism: Pseudophryne corroboree; assembly: GCF_028390025.1. Taxonomy (NCBI): domain Eukaryota; kingdom Metazoa; phylum Chordata; class Amphibia; order Anura; family Myobatrachidae; genus Pseudophryne; species Pseudophryne corroboree. Next base: position 146,333,208 of record NC_086446.1, on the reverse strand, counting down.
GGGAATTCTCTGGGGTGCGGGGCTCCCTGTGCCTGCCATGGCTGGGTGTCCCTGGGGCATCGCAATTTAACACTATTTCATCACTCCATGGCCCTTATAGTTTGTTTTATATATATGTAACACCTTCACATAATTTTCTTTTACTCCTCACATTATTCACACATGCAGCAACAGCTGCTCATTCCTCTTTAACCTTATATTTTTATCACTCCTGCGATGCCCTGGAGTTGTCTGGCTGGGTGGCTCTGGGGTGTCCTGCCCCCCGGACCTGAACCCCTATAGTTAGTGTTAGGGACTTACCCAATGAGAGGCTACCTTGATGCGGTGGGTAAGCTCATAGCCCTGGCCAGGAATATGCTAAGTGCCTCTGGTTACTACAGGTTGAGCTAGTGTGAGATAGTGCACCTGCTACCTTTTCCCTCTGTACACTTTACTAAGTCTCAAGCAGAGTAGCACCTCACTACCTAATTAAGGTATGCAAATTAGGGCCCTTTTCCCTCTGTAGCTGATGTATTCATACATTTTTGAAGGTAGGAGACACCTTCACCCTAATTTAGCACCCTGCCCCACCCACCCCTCTGATTTTAAATAGTCCAACACTCTAGCCTTTACATTTGGAATGAGCACACTGAGGTAAGACTCCTACATTTTGTTTAATACGGCAGTCCATAATGGGGGGAATTCTCTGGGGTGCGGGGCTCCCTGTGCCTGCCGTGGCTGGGTGTCCCTGGGGCATCGCAATTTAACAATATTTCATCACTCCATGGCCCTTATAGTTTGTTTTATATATATATATATGTAACACCTTCACATAATTTTCTTTTACTCCTCACATTATTCACACATGCAGCAACAGCTGCTCCTACCTCTTTAACCTTATATTTTTTATCACTCCTGCAATGCCCTGGGGTTGTCTGGCTGGGTGGCTCTGGGGTGTCCTGCCCCCCGGACCTGAACCCCTATAGTTAGTGTTAGGGACTTACCCAATGAGAGGCTACCTTGATGCAGTGGGTAAGCTCATAGCCCTGGCCAGGAATATGCTAAGTGCCTCTGGTTACTACAGGTTGAGCTAGTGTGAGATAGTGCACCTGCTACCTTTTCCCTCTGTACACTTTACTAAGTCTCAAGCAGAGTAGCACCTCACTACCTAATTAAGGTGTGCAAATTAGGGCCCTTTTCCCTCTGTAGCTGATGTATTCATACATTTTTGAAGGTAGGAGACACCTTCACCCTAATTTAGCACCCTGCCCCACCCACCCCTCTGATTTTAAATAGTCCAACACTCTAGCCTTTACATTTGGAAGGAGCACACTAAGGTAAGACTCCTACATTTTGTTTAATATGGCAGTCCATAATGGGGGGAATTCTCTGGGGTGCGGGGCTCCCTGTGCCTGCCGTGGCTGGGTGTCCCTGGGGCATCGCAATTTAACACTATTTCATCACTCCATGGCCCTTATAGTTTGTTTTATATATATGTAACACCTTCACATAATTTTCTTTTACTCCTCACATTATTCACACATGCAGCAACAGCTGCTCCTACCTCTTTAACCTTATATTTTTATCACTCCTGCGATGCCCTGGGGTTGTCTGGCTGGGTGGCTCTGGGGTGTCCTGCCCCCCGGACCTGAACCCCTATAGTTAGTGTTAGGGACTTACCCAATGAGAGGCTACCTTGATGCGGTGAGTAAGCTCATAGCCCTGGCCAGGAATATGCTAAGTGCCTCTGGTTACTACAGGTTGAGCTAGTGTGAGATAGTGCACCTGCTACCTTTTCCCTCTGTACACTTTACTAAGTCTCAAGCAGAGTAGCACCTCACTACCTAATTAAGGTGTGCAAATTAGGGCCCTTTTCCCTCTGTAGCTGATGTATTCATACATTTTTGAAGGTAGGAGACAAATTTAGCACCCTGCCCCACCCACCCCTCTGATTTTAAATAGTCCAACACTCTAGCCTTTACATTTGGAATGAGCACACTGAGGTAAGACTCCTACATTTTGTTTAATATGGCAGTCCATAATGGGGGGAATTCTCTGGGGTGCGGGGCTCCCTGTGCCTGCCGTGGCTGGGTGTCCCTGGGGCATCGCAATTTAACACTATTTCATCACTCCATGGCCCTTATAGTTTGTTTTATATATATGTAACACCTTCACATAATTTTCTTTTACTCCTCACATTATTCACACATGCAGCAACAGCTGCTCACTCCTCTTTAACCTTATATTTTTATCACTCCTGCGATGCCCTGGGGTTGTCTGGCTGGGTGGCTCTGGGGTGTCCTGCCCCCCGGACCTGAACCCCTATAGTTAGTGTTAGGGACTTACCCAATGAGAGGCTACCTTGATGCGGTGGGTAAGCTCATAGCCCTGGCCAGGAATATGCTAAGTGCCTCTGGTTACTACAGGTTGAGCTAGTGTGAGATAGTGCACCTGCTACCTTTTCCCTCTGTACACTTTACTAAGTCTCAAGCAGAGTAGCACCTCACTACCTAATTAAGGTATGCAAATTAGGGCCCTTTTCCCTCTGTAGCTGATGTATTCATACATTTTTGAAGGTAGGAGACACCTTCACCCTAATTTAGCACCCTGCCCCACCCACCCCTCTGATTTTAAATAGTCCAACACTCTAGCCTTTACATTTGGAATGAGCACACTGAGGTAAGACTCCTACATTTTGTTTAATATGGCAGTCCATAATGGGGGGAATTCTCTGGGGTGCGGGGCTCCCTGTGCCTGCCGTGGCTGGGTGTCCCTGGGGCATCGCAATTTAACACTATTTCATCACTCCATGGCCCTTATAGTTTGTTTTATATATATGTAACACCTTCACATAATTTTCTTTTACTCCTCACATTATTCACACATGCAGCAACAGCTGCTCCTACCTCTTTAACCTTATATTTTTATCACTCCTGCGATGCCCTGGGGTTGTCTGGCTGGGTGGCTCTGGGGTGTCCTGCCCCCCGGACCTGAACCCCTATAGTTAGTGTTAGGGACTTACCCAATGAGAGGCTACCTTGATGCGGTGGGTAAGCTCATAGCCCTGGCCAGGAATATGCTAAGTGCCTCTGGTTACTACAGGTTGAGCTAGTGTGAGATAGTGCACCTGCTACCTTTTCCCTCTGTACACTTTACTAAGTCTCAAGCAGAGTAGCACCTCACTACCTAATTAAGGTGTGCAAATTAGGGCCCTTTTCCCTCTGTAGCTGATGTATTCATACATTTTTGAAGGTAGGAGACACCTTCACCCTAATTTAGCACCCTGCCCCACCCACCCCTCTGATTTTAAATAGTCCAACACTCTAGCCTTTACATTTGGAATGAGCACACTGAGGTAAGACTCCTACATTTTGTTTAATATGGCAGTCCATAATGGGGGGAATTCTCTGGGGTGCGGGGCTCCCTGTGCCTGCCGTGGCTGGGTGTCCCTGGGGCATCGCAATTTAACAATATTTCATCACTCCATGGCCCTTATAGTTTGTTTTATATATATATATGTAACACCTTCACATAATTTTCTTTTACTCCTCACATTATTCACACATGCAGCAACAGCTGCTCCTACCTCTTTAACCTTATATTTTTATCACTCCTGCGATGCCCTGGGGTTGTCTGGCTGGGTGGCTCTGGGGTGTCCTGCCCCCCGGACCTGAACCCCTATAGTTAGTGTTAGGGACTTACCCAATGAGAGGCTACCTTGATGCGGTGGGTAAGCTCATAGCCCTGGCCAGGGATATGCTAAGTGCCTCTGGTTACTACAGGTTGAGCTAGTGTGAGATAGTGCACCTGCTACCTTTTCCCTCTGTACACTTTACTAAGTCTCAAGCAGAGTAGCACCTCACTACCTAATTAAGGTGTGCAAATTAGGGCCCTTTTCCCTCTGTAGCTGATGTATTCATACATTTTTGAAGGTAGGAGACACCTTCACCCTAATTTAGCACCCTGCCCCACCCACCCCTCTGATTTTAAATAGTCCAACACTCTAGCCTTTAACATTTGGAAGGAGCACACTAAGGTAAGACTCCTACATTTTGTTTAATATGGCAGTCCATAATGGGGGGAATTCTCTGGGGTGCGGGGCTCCCTGTACCTGCCGTGGCTGGGTGTCCCTGGGGCATCGCAATATAACACTATTTCATCACTCCATGGCCCTTATAGTTTGTTTTATATATATGTAACACCTTCACATAATTTTCTTTTACTCCTCACATTATTCACACATGCAGCAACAGCTGCTCCTACCTCTTTAACCTTATATTTTTATCACTCCTGCGATGCCCTGGGGTTGTCTGGCTGGGTGGCTCTGGGGTGCCCTGCCCCCCGGACCTGAACCCCTATAGCTAGTGTTAGGGACTTACCCAATGAGAGGCTACCTTGATGCGGTGGGTAAGCTCATAGCCCTGGCCAGGAATATGCTAAGTGCCTCTGGTTACTACAGGTTGAGCTAGTGTGAGATAGTGCACCTGCTACCTTTTCCCTCTGTACACTTTACTAAGTCTCATGCAGAGTAGCACCTCACTACCTAATTAAGGTGTGCAAATTAGGGCCCTTTTCCCTCTGTAGCTGATGTATTCATACATTTTTGAAGGTAGGAGACACCTTCACCCTAATTTAGCACCCTGCCCCACCCACCCCTCTGATTTTAAATAGTCCAACACTCTAGCCTTTACATTTGGAATGAGCACACTGAGGTAAGACTCCTACATTTTGTTTAATATGGCAGTCCATAATGGGGGGAATTCTCTGGGGTGCGGGGCTCCCTGTGCCTGCCGTGGCTGGGTGTCCCTGGGGCATCGCAATTTAACACTATTTCATCACTCCATGGCCCTTATAGTTTGTTTTATATATATGTAACACCTTCACATAATTTTCTTTTACTCCTCACATTATTCACACATGCAGCAACAGCTGCTCCTACCTCTTTAACCTTATATTTTTTTATCACTCCTGCGATGCCCTGGGGTTGTCTGGCTGGGTGGCTCTGGGGTGTCCTGCCCCCCAGACCTGAACCCCTATAGTTAGTGTTAGGGACTTACCCAATGAGAGGCTACCTTGATGCGGTGGGTAAGCTCATAGCCCTGGCCAGGAATATGCTAAGTGCCTCTGGTTACTACAGGTTGAGCTAGTGTGAGATAGTGCACCTGCTACCTTTTCCCTCTGTACACTTTACTAAGTCTCAAGCAAAGTAGCACCTCACTACCTAATTAAGGTGTGCAAATTAGGGCCCTTTTCCCTCTGTAGCTGATGTATTCATACATTTTTGAAGGTAGGAGACACCTTCACCCTAATTTAGCACCCTGCCCCACCCACCCCTCTGATTTTAAATAGTCCAACACTCTAGCCTTTACATTTGGAAGGAGCACACTGAGGTAAGACTCCTACATTTTGTTTAATATGGCAGTCCATAATGGGGGGAATTCTCTGGGGTGCGGGGCTCCCTGTGCCTGCCGTGGCTGGGTGTCCCTGGGGCATCGCAATTTAACACTATTTCATCACTCCATGGCCCTTATAGTTTGTTTTATATATATGTAACACCTTCACATAATTTTCTTTTACTCCTCACATTATTCACACATGCAGCAACAGCTGCTCCTTCCTCTTTAACCTTATATTTTTATCACTCCTGCGCTGCCCTGGGGTTGTCTGGCTGGGTGGCTCTGGGGTGTCCTGCCCCCCGGACCTGAACCCCTAAGTTAGTGTTAGGGACTTACCCAATGAGAGGCTACCTTGATGCGGTGGGTAAGCTCATAGCCCTGGCCAGGAATATGCTAAGTGCCTCTGGTTACTACAGGTTGAGCTAGTGTGAGATAGTGCACCTGCTACCTTTTCCCTCTGTACACTTTACTAAGTCTCAAGCAGAGTAGCACCTCACTACCTAATTAAGGTGTGCAAATTAGGGTCCTTTTCCCTCTATAGCTGATGTATTCATACATTTTTGAAGGTAGGAGACACCTTCACCCTAATTTAGCACCCTGCCCCACCCACCCCTCTGATTTTAAATAGTCCAACACTCTAGCCTTTACATTTGGAAGGAGCACACTGAGGTAAGACTCCTACATTTTGTTTAATATGGCAGTCCATAATGGGGGGAATTCTCTGGGGTGCGGGGCTCCCTGTGCCTGCCGTGGCTGGGTGTCCCTGGGGCATCGCAATTTAACACTATTTCATCACTCCATGGCCCTTATAGTTTGTTTTATATATATGTAACACCTTCACATAATTTTCTTTTACTCCTCACATTATTCACACATGCAGCAACAGCTGCTCCTACCTCTTTAACCTTATATTTTTATCACTCCTGCGATGCCCTGGGGTTGTCTGGCTGGGTGGCTCTGGGGTGTCCTGCCCCCCGGACCTGAACCCCTATAGTTAGTGTTAGGGACTTACCCAATGAGAGGCTACCTTCATGCGGTGGGTAAGCTCATAGCCCTGGCCAGGAATATGCTAAGTGCCTCTGGTTACTACAGGTTGAGCTAGTGTGAGATAGTGCACCTGCTACCTTTTCCCTCTGTACACTTTACTAAGTCTCAAGCAGAGTAGCACCTCACTACCTAATTAAGGTGTGCAAATTAGGGCCCTTTTCCCTCTGTAGCTGATGTATTCATACATTTTTGAAGGTAGGAGACACCTTCACCCTAATTTAGCACCCTGCCCCACCCACCCCTCTGATTTTAAATAGTCCAACACTCTAGCCTTTACATTTGGAATGAGCACACTGAGGTAAGACTCCTACATTTTGTTTAATATGGCAGTCCATTATGGGGGGAATTCTCTGGGGTGCGGGGCTCCCTGTGCCTGCCGTGGCTGGGTGTCCCTGGGGCATCGCAATTTAACACTATTTCATCACTCCATGGCCCTTATAGTTTGTTTTATATATATGTAACACCTTCACATAATTTTCTTTTACTCCTCACATTATTCACACATGCAGCAACAGCTGCTCCTTCCTCTTTAACCTTATATTTTTATCACTCCTGCGATGCCCTGGGGTTGTCTGGCTGGGTGGCTCTGGGGTGTCCTGCCCCCCGGACCTGAACCCCTATAGTTATTGTTAGGGACTTACCCAATGAGAGGCTACCTTGATGCGGTGGGTAAGCTCATAGCCCTGTCCAGGAATATGCTAAGTGCCTCTGGTTACTACAGGTTGAGCTAGTGTGAGATAGTGCACCTGCTACCTTTTCCCTCTGTACACTTTACTAAGTCTCAAGCAGAGTAGCACCTCACTACCTAATTAAGGTGAGCAAATTAGGGCCCTTTTCCCTCTGTAGCTGATGTATTCATACATTTTTGAAGGTAGGAGACACCTTCACCCTAATTTAGCACCCTGCCCCACCCACCCCTCTGATTTTAAATAGTCCAACACTCTAGCCTTTACATTTGGAATGAGCACACTGAGGTAAGACTCCTACATTTTGTTTAATATGGCAGTCCATAATGGGGGGAATTCTCTGGGGTGCGGGGCTCTCTGTGCCTGCCGTGGCTGGGTGTCCCTGGGGCATCGCAATTTAACACTATTTCATCACTCCATGGCCCTTATAGTTTGTTTTATATATATATGTAACACCTTCACATAATTTTCTTTTACTCCTCACATTATTCACACATGCAGCAACAGCTGCTCCTACCTCTTTAACCTTATATTTTTATCACTCCTGCGATGCCCTGGGGTTGTCTGGCTGGGTGGCTCTGGGGTGTCCTGCCCCCCGGACCTGAACCCCTATAGTTAGTGTTAGGGACTTACCCAATGAGAGGCTACCTTGATGCGGTGGGTAAGCTCATAGCCCTGGCCAGGAATATGCTAAGTGCCTCTGGTTACTACAGGTTGAGCTAGTGTGAGATAGTGCACCTGCTACCTTTTCCCTCTGTACACTTTACTAAGTCTCAAGCAGAGTAGCACCTCACTACCTAATTAAGGTGTGCAAATTAGTGCCCTTTTCCCTCTGTAGCTGATGTATTCATACATTTTTGAAGGTAGGAGACACCTTCACCCTAATTTAGCACCCTGCCCCACCCACCCCTCTGATTTTAAATAGTCCAACACTCTAGCCTTTACATTTGGAATGAGCACACTGAGGTAAGACTCCTACATTTTGTTTAATATGGCAGTCCATAATGGGGGGAATTCTCTGGGGTGCGGGGCTCCCTGTGCCTGCCGTGGCTGGGTGTCCCTGGGGCATCGCAATTTAACAATATTTCATCACTCCATGGCCCTTATAGTTTGTTTTATATATATATATGTAACACCTTCACATAATTTTCTTTTACTCCTCACATTATTCACACATGCAGCAACAGCTGCTCCTACCTCTTTAACCTTATATTTTTATCACTCCTGCGATGCCCTGGGGTTGTCTGGCTGGGTGGCTCTGGGGTGTCCTGCCCCCCGGACCTGAACCCCTATAGTTAGTGTTAGGGACTTACCCAATGAGAGGCTACCTTGATGCGGTGGGTAAGCTCATAGCCCTGGCCAGGGATATGCTAAGTGCCTCTGGTTACTACAGGTTGAGCTAGTGTGAGATAGTGCACCTGCTACCTTTTCCCTCTGTACACTTTACTAAGTCTCAAGCAGAGTAGCACCTCACTACCTAATTAAGGTGTGCAAATTAGGGCCCTTTTCCCTCTGTAGCTGATGTATTCATACATTTTTGAAGGTAGGAGACACCTTCACCCTAATTTAGCACCCTGCCCCACCCACCCCTCTGATTTTAAATAGTCCAACACTCTAGCCTTTAACATTTGGAAGGAGCACACTAAGGTAAGACTCCTACATTTTGTTTAATATGGCAGTCCATAATGGGGGGAATTCTCTGGGGTGCGGGGCTCCCTGTACCTGCCGTGGCTGGGTGTCCCTGGGGCATCGCAATATAACACTATTTCATCACTCCATGGCCCTTATAGTTTGTTTTATATATATGTAACACCTTCACATAATTTTCTTTTACTCCTCACATTATTCACACATGCAGCAACAGCTGCTCCTACCTCTTTAACCTTATATTTTTATCACTCCTGCGATGCCCTGGGGTTGTCTGGCTGGGTGGCTCTGGGGTGCCCTGCCCCCCGGACCTGAACCCCTATAGCTAGTGTTAGGGACTTACCCAATGAGAGGCTACCTTGATGCGGTGGGTAAGCTCATAGCCCTGGCCAGGAATATGCTAAGTGCCTCTGGTTACTACAGGTTGAGCTAGTGTGAGATAGTGCACCTGCTACCTTTTCCCTCTGTACACTTTACTAAGTCTCATGCAGAGTAGCACCTCACTACCTAATTAAGGTGTGCAAATTAGGGCCCTTTTCCCTCTGTAGCTGATGTATTCATACATTTTTGAAGGTAGGAGACACCTTCACCCTAATTTAGCACCCTGCCCCACCCACCCCTCTGATTTTAAATAGTCCAACACTCTAGCCTTTACATTTGGAATGAGCACACTGAGGTAAGACTCCTACATTTTGTTTAATATGGCAGTCCATAATGGGGGGAATTCTCTGGGGTGCGGGGCTCCCTGTGCCTGCCGTGGCTGGGTGTCCCTGGGGCATCGCAATTTAACACTATTTCATCACTCCATGGCCCTTATAGTTTGTTTTATATATATGTAACACCTTCACATAATTTTCTTTTACTCCTCACATTATTCACACATGCAGCAACAGCTGCTCCTACCTCTTTAACCTTATATTTTTTTATCACTCCTGCGATGCCCTGGGGTTGTCTGGCTGGGTGGCTCTGGGGTGTCCTGCCCCCCGGACCTGAACCCCTATAGTTAGTGTTAGGGACTTACCCAATGAGAGGCTACCTTGATGCGGTGGGTAAGCTCATAGCCCTGGCCAGGAATATGCTAAGTGCCTCTGGTTACTACAGGTTGAGCTAGTGTGAGATAGTGCACCTGCTACCTTTTCCCTCTGTACACTTTACTAAGTCTCAAGCAGAGTAGCACCTCACTACCTAATTAAGGTGTGCAAATTAGGGCCCTTTTCCCTCTGTAGCTGATGTATTCATACATTTTTGAAGGTAGGAGACACCTTCACCCTAATTTAGCACCCTGCCCCACCCACCCCTCTGATTTTAAATAGTCCAACACTCTAGCCTTTACATTTGGAATGAGCACACTGAGGTAAGACTCCTACATTTTGTTTAATATGGCAGTCCATAATGGGGGGAATTCTCTGGGGTGCGGGGCTCCCTGTGCCTGCCGTGGCTGGGTGTCCCTGGGGCATCGCAATTTAACACTATTTCATCACTCCATGGCCCTTATAGTTTGTTTTATATATATGTAACACCTTCACATAATTTTCTTTTACTCCTCACATTATTCAGACATGCAGCAACAGCTGCTCCTACCTCTTTAACCTTATATTTTTATCACTCCTGCGATGCCCTGGGGTTGTCTGGCTGGGTGGCTCTGGGGTGTCCTGCCCCCCGGACCTGAACCCCTATAGTTAGTGTTAGGGACTTACCCAATGAGAGGCTACCTTGATGCGGTGAGTAAGCTCATAGCCCTGGCCAGGAATATGCTAAGTGCCTCTGGTTACTACAGGTTGAGCTAGTGTGAGATAGTGCACCTGCTACCTTTTCCCTCTGTACACTTTACTAAGTCTCAAGCAAAGTAGCACCTCACTACCTAATTAAGGTGTGCAAATTAGGGCCCTTTTCCCTCTGTAGCTGATGTATTCATACATTTTTGAAGGTAGGAGACACCTTCACCCTAATTTAGCACCCTGCCCCACCCACCCCTCTGATTTTAAATAGTCCAACACTCTAGCCTTTACATTTGGAAGGAGCACACTGAGGTAAGACTCCTACATTTTGTTTAATATGGCAGTCCATAATGGGGGGAATTCTCTGGGGTGCGGGGCTCCCTGTGCCTGCCGTGGCTGGGTGTCCCTGGGGCATCGCAATTTAACACTATTTCATCACTCCATGGCCCTTATAGTTTGTTTTATATATATGTAACACCTTCACATAATTTTCTTTTACTCCTCACATTATTCACACATGCAGCAACAGCTGCTCCTTCCTCTTTAACCTTATATTTTTATCACTCCTGCGCTGCCCTGGGGTTGTCTGGCTGGGTGGCTCTGGGGTGTCCTGCCCCCCGGACCTGAACCCCTAAGTTAGTGTTAGGGACTTACCCAATGAGAGGCTACCTTGATGCGGTGGGTAAGCTCATAGCCCTGGCCAGGAATATGCTAAGTGCCTCTGGTTACTACAGGTTGAGCTAGTGTGAGATAGTGCACCTGCTACCTTTTCCCTCTGTACACTTTACTAAGTCTCAAGCAGAGTAGCACCTCACTACCTAATTAAGGTGTGCAAATTAGGGTCCTTTTCCCTCTATAGCTGATGTATTCATACATTTTTGAAGGTAGGAGACACCTTCACCCTAATTTAGCACCCTGCCCCACCCACCCCTCTGATTTTAAATAGTCCAATACTCTAGCCTTTACATTTGGAAGGAGCACACTGAGGTAAGACTCCTACATTTTGTTTAATATGGCAGTCCATAATGGGGGGAATTCTCTGGGGTGCGGGGCTCCCTGTGCCTGCCGTGGCTGGGTGTCCCTGGGGCATCGCAATTTAACACTATTTCATCACTCCATGGCCCTTATAGTTTGTTTTATATATATGTAACACCTTCACATAATTTTCTTTTACTCCTCACATTATTCACACATGCAGCAACAGCTGCTCCTACCTCTTTAACCTTATATTTTTATCACTCCTGCGATGCCCTGGGGTTGTCTGGCTGGGTGGCTCTGGGGTGTCCTGCCCCCCGGACCTGAACCCCTATAGTTAGTGTTAGGGACTTACCCAATGAGAGGCTACCTTGATGCGGTGGGTAAGCTCATAGCCCTGGCCAGGAATATGCTAAGTGCCTCTGGTTACTACAGGTTGAGCTAGTGTGAGATAGTGCACCTGCTACCTTTTCCCTCTGTACACTTTACTAAGTCTCAAGCAGAGTAGCACCTCACTACCTAATTAAGGTGTGCAAATTAGGGCCCTTTTCCCTCTGTAGCTGATGTATTCATACATTTTTGAAGGTAGGAGACACCTTCACCCTAATTTAGCACCCTGCCCCACCCACCCCTCTGATTTTAAATAGTCCAACACTCTAGCCTTTACATTTGGAATGAGCACACTGAGGTAAGACTCCTACATTTTGTTTAATATGGCAGTCCATTATGGGGGGAATTCTCTGGGGTGCGGGGCTCCCTGTGCCTGCCGTGGCTGGGTGTCCCTGGGGCATCGCAATTTAACACTATTTCATCACTCCATGGCCCTTATAGTTTGTTTTATATATATGTAACACCTTCACATAATTTTCTTTTACTCCTCACATTATTCACACATGCAGCAACAGCTGCTCCTTCCTCTTTAACCTTATATTTTTATCACTCCTGCGATGCCCTGGGGTTGTCTGGCTGGGTGGCTCTGGGGTGTCCTGCCCCCCGGACCTGAACCCCTATAGTTAGTGTTAGGGACTTACCCAATGAGAGGCTACCTTGATGCGGTGGGTAAGCTCATAGCCCTGGCCAGGAATATGCTAAGTGCCTCTGGTTACTACAGGTTGAGCTAGTGTGAGATAGTGCACCTGCTACCTTTTCCCTCTGTACACTTTACTAAGTCTCAAGCAGAGTAGCACCTCACTACCTAATTAAGGTGTGCAAATTAGGGCCCTTTTCCCTCTGTAGCTGATGTATTCATACATTTTTGAAGGTAGGAGACACCTTCACCCTAATTTAGCACCCTGCCCCACCCACCCCTCTGATTTTAAATAGTCCAACACTCTAGCCTTTACATTTGGAAGGAGCACACTGAGGTAAGACTCCTACATTTTGTTTAATATGGCAGTCCATAATGGGGGGAATTCTCTGGGGTGCGGGGCTCCCTGTGCCTGCCGTGGCTGGGTGTCCCTGGGGCATCGCAATTTAACACTATTTCATCACTCCATGGCCCTTATAGTTTGTTTTATATATATGTAACACCTTCACATCATTTTCTTTTACTCCTCACATTATTCAGACATGCAGCAACAGCTGCTCCTACCTCTTTAACCTTATATTTTTATCACTCCTGCGATGCCCTGGGGTTGTCTGGCTGGGTGGCTCTGGGGTGTCCTGCCCCCCGGACCTGAACCCCTATAGTTAGTGTTAGGGACTTACCCAATGAGAGGCTACCTTGATGCGGTGAGTAAGCTCATAGCCCTGGCCAGGAATATGCTAAGTGCCTCTGGTTACTACAGGTTGAGCTAGTGTGAGATAGTGCACCTGCTACCTTTTCCCTCTGTACACTTTACTAAGTCTCAAGCAGAGTAGCACCTCACTACCTAATTAAGGTGTGCAAATTAGGGCCCTTTTCCCTCTGTAGCTGATGTATTCATACATTTTTGAAGGTAGGAGACACCTTCACCCTAATTTAGCACCCTGCCCCACCCACCCCTCTGATTTTAAATAGTCCAACACTCTAGCCTTTACATTTGGAATGAGCACACTGAGGTAAGACTCCTACATTTTGTTTAATATGGCAGTCCATAATGGGGGGAATTCTCTGGGGTGCGGGGCTCCCTGTGCCTGCCGTGGCTGGGTGTCCCTGGGGCATCGCAATTTAACACTATTTCATCACTCCATGGCCCTTATAGTTTGTTTTATATATATGTAACACCTTCACATAATTTTCTTTTACTCCTCACATTATTCACACATGCAGCAACAGCTGCTCCTTCCTCTTTAACCTTATATTTTTATCACTCCTGCGCTGCCCTGGGGTTGTCTGGCTGGGTGGCTCTGGGGTGTCCTGCCCCCCGTAGCCTGAACCCCTAAGTTAGTGTTAGGGACTTACCCAATGAGAGGCTACCTTGATGCGGTGGGTAAGCTCATAGCCCTGGCCAGGAATATGCTAAGTGCCTCTGGTTACTACAGGTTGAGCTAGTGTGAGATAGTGCACCTGCTACCTTTTCCCTCTGTACACTTTACTAAGTCTCAAGCAGAGTAGCACCTCACTACCTAATTAAGGTGTGCAAATTAGGGTCCTTTTCCCTCTGTAGCTGATGTATTCATACATTTTTGAAGGTAGGAGACACCTTCACCCTAATTTAGCACCCTGCCCCACCCACCCCTCTGATTTTAAATAGTCCAACACTCTAGCCTTTACATTTGGAAGGAGCACACTGAGGTAAGACTCCTACATTTTGTTTAATATGGCAGTCCATAATGGGGGGAATTCTCTGGGGTGCGGGGCTCCCTGTGCCTGCCGTGGCTGGGTGTCCCTGGGGCATCGCAATTTAACACTATTTCATCACTCCATGGCCCTTATAGTTTGTTTTATATATATGTAACACCTTCACATAATTTTCTTTTACTCCTCACATTATTCACACATGCAGCAACAGCTGCTCCTTCCTCTTTAACCTTATATTTTTATCACTCCTGCGCTGCCCTGGGGTTGTCTGGCTGGGTGGCTCTGGGGTGTCCTGCCCCCCGGACCTGAACCCCTAAGTTAGTGTTAGGGACTTACCCAATGAGAGGCTACCTTGATGCGGTGGGTAAGCTCATAGCCCTGGCCAGGAATATGCTAAGTGCCTCTGGTTACTACAGGTTGAGCTAGTGTGAGATAGTGCACCTGCTACCTTTTCCCTCTGTACACTTTACTAAGTCTCAAGCAGAGTAGCACCTCACTACCTAATTAAGGTGTGCAAATTAGGGTCCTTTTCCCTCTGTAGCTGATGTATTCATACATTTTTGAAGGTAGGAGACACCTTCACCCTAATTTAGCACCCTGCCCCACCCACCCCTCTGATTTTAAATAGTCCAACACTCTAGCCTTTACATTTGGAAGGAGCACACTGAGGTAAGACTCCTACATTTTGTTTAATATGGCAGTCCATAATGTGGGGAATTCTCTGGGGTGCGGGGCTCCCTGTGCCTGCCGTGGCTGGGTGTCCCTGGGGCATCGCAATTTAACACTATTTCATCACTCCATGGCCCTTATAGTTTGTTTTATATATATGTAACACCTTCACATAATTTTCTTTTACTCCTCACATTATTCACACATGCAGCAACAGCTGCTCCTTCCTCTTTAACCTTATATTTTTATCACTCCTGCGATGCCCTGGGGTTGTCTGGCTGGGTGGCTCTGGGGTGTCCTGCCCCCCGGACCTGAACCCCTAAGTTAGTGTTAGGGACTTACCCAATGAGAGGCTACCTTGATGCGGTGGGTAAGCTCATAGCCCTGGCCAGGAATATGCTAAGTGCCTCTGGTTACTACAGGTTGAGCTAGTGTGAGATAGTGCACCTGCTACCTTTTCCCTCTGTACACTTTACTAAGTCTCAAGCAGAGTAGCACCTCACTACCTAATTAAGGTGTGCAAATTAGGGTCCTTTTCCCTCTATAGCTGATGTATTCATACATTTTTGAAGGTAGGAGACACCTTCACCCTAATTTAGCACCCTGCCCCACCCACCCCTCTGATTTTAAATAGTCCAACACTCTAGCCTTTACATTTGGAAGGAGCACACTGAGGTAAGACTCCTACATTTTGTTTAATATGGCAGTCCATAATGGGGGGAATTCTCTGGGGTGCGGGGCTCCCTGTGCCTGCCGTGGCTGGGTGTCCCTGGGGCATCGCAATTTAACACTATTTCATCACTCCATGGCCCTTATAGTTTGTTTTATATATATGTAACACCTTCACATAATTTTCTTTTACTCCTCACATTATTCACACATGCAGCAACAGCTGCTCCTACCTCTTTAACCTTATATTTTTATCACTCCTGCGATGCCCTGGGGTTGTCTGGCTGGGTGGCTCTGGGGTGTCCTGCCCCCCGGACCTGAACCCCTATAGTTAGTGTTAGGGACTTACCCAATGAGAGGCTACCTTCATGCGGTGGGTAAGCTCATAGCCCTGGCCAGGAATATGCTAAGTGCCTCTGGTTACTACAGGTTGAGCTAGTGTGAGATAGTGCACCTGCTACCTTTTCCCTCTGTACACTTTACTAAGTCTCAAGCAGAGTAGCACCTCACTACCTAATTAAGGTGTGCAAATTAGGGCCCTTTTCCCTCTGTAGCTGATGTATTCATACATTTTTGAAGGTAGGAGACACCTTCACCCTAATTTAGCACCCTGCCCCACCCACCCCTCTGATTTTAAATAGTCCAACACTCTAGCCTTTACATTTGGAATGAGCACACTGAGGTAAGACTCCTACATTTTGTTTAATATGGCAGTCCATTATGGGGGGAATTCTCTGGGGTGCGGGGCTCCCTGTGCCTGCCGTGGCTGGGTGTCCCTGGGGCATCGCAATTTAACACTATTTCATCACTCCATGGCCCTTATAGTTTGTTTTATATATATGTAACACCTTCACATAATTTTCTTTTACTCCTCACATTATTCACACATGCAGCAACAGCTGCTCCTTCCTCTTTAACCTTATATTTTTATCACTCCTGCGATGCCCTGGGGTTGTCTGGCTGGGTGGCTCTGGGGTGTCCTGCCCCCCGGACCTGAACCCCTATAGTTAGTGTTAGGGACTTACCCAATGAGAGGCTACCTTGATGCGGTGGGTAAGCTCATAGCCCTGTCCAGGAATATGCTAAGTGCCTCTGGTTACTACAGGTTGAGCTAGTGTGAGATAGTGCACCTGCTACCTTTTCCCTCTGTACACTTTACTAAGTCTCAAGCAGAGTAGCACCTCACTACCTAATTAAGGTGAGCAAATTAGGGCCCTTTTCCCTCTGTAGCTGATGTATTCATACATTTTTGAAGGTAGGAGACACCTTCACCCTAATTTAGCACCCTGCCCCACCCACCCCTCTGATTTTAAATAGTCCAACACTCTAGCCTTTACATTTGGAATGAGCACACTGAGGTAAGACTCCTACATTTTGTTTAATATGGCAGTCCATAATGGGGGGAATTCTCTGGGGTGCGGGGCTCTCTGTGCCTGCCGTGGCTGGGTGTCCCTGGGGCATCGCAATTTAACACTATTTCATCACTCCATGGCCCTTATAGTTTGTTTTATATATATATGTAACACCTTCACATAATTTTCTTTTACTCCTCACATTATTCACACATGCAGCAACAGCTGCTCCTACCTCTTTAACCTTATATTTTTATCACTCCTGCGATGCCCTGGGGTTGTCTGGCTGGGTGGCTCTGGGGTGTCCTGCCCCCCGGACCTGAACCCCTATAGTTAGTGTTAGGGACTTACCCAATGAGAGGCTACCTTGATGCGGTGGGTAAGCTCATAGCCCTGGCCAGGAATATGCTAAGTGCCTCTGGTTACTACAGGTTGAGCTAGTGTGAGATAGTGCACCTGCTACCTTTTCCCTCTGTACACTTTACTAAGTCTCAAGCAGAGTAGCACCTCACTACCTAATTAAGGTGTGCAAATTAGGGCCCTTTTCCCTCTGTAGCTGATGTATTCATACATTTTTGAAGGTAGGAGACACCTTCACCCTAATTTAGCACCCTGCCCCACCCACCCCTCTGATTTTAAATAGTCCAACACTCTAGCCTTTACATTTGGAAGGAGCACACTGAGGTAAGACTCCTACATTTTGTTTAATATGGCAGTCCATAATGGGGGGAATTCTCTGGGGTGCGGGGCTCCCTGTGCCTGCCGTGGCTGGGTGTCCCTGGGGCATCGCAATTTAACACTATTTCATCACTCCATGGCCCTTATAGTTTGTTTTATATATATGTAACACCTTCACATCATTTTCTTTTACTCCTCACATTATTCAGACATGCAGCAACAGCTGCTCCTACCTCTTTAACCTTATATTTTTATCACTCCTGCGATGCCCTGGGGTTGTCTGGCTGGGTGGCTCTGGGGTGTCCTGCCCCCCGGACCTGAACCCCTATAGTTAGTGTTAGGGACTTACCCAATGAGAGGCTACCTTGATGCGGTGAGTAAGCTCATAGCCCTGGCCAGGAATATGCTAAGTGCCTCTGGTTACTACAGGTTGAGCTAGTGTGAGATAGTGCACCTGCTACCTTTTCCCTCTGTACACTTTACTAAGTCTCAAGCAGAGTAGCACCTCACTACCTAATTAAGGTGTGCAAATTAGGGCCCTTTTCCCTCTGTAGCTAATGTATTCATACATTTTTGAAGGTAGGAGACACCTTCACCCTAATTTAGCACCCTGCCCCACCCACCCCTCTGATTTTAAATAGTCCAACACTCTAGCCTTTACATTTGGAATGAGCACACTGAGGTAAGACTCCTACATTTTGTTTAATATGGCAGTCCATAATGGGGGGAATTCTCTGGGGTGCGGGGCTCCCTGTGCCTGCCGTGGCTGGGTGTCCCTGGGGCATCGCAATTTAACACTATTTCATCACTCCATGGCCCTTATAGTTTGTTTTATATATATGTAACACCTTCACATAATTTTCTTTTACTCCTCACATTATTCACACATGCAGCAACAGCTGCTCCTTCCTCTTTAACCTTATATTTTTATCACTCCTGCGCTGCCCTGGGGTTGTCTGGCTGGGTGGCTCTGGGGTGTCCTGCCCCCCGGACCTGAACCCCTAAGTTAGTGTTAGGGACTTACCCAATGAGAGGCTACCTTGATGCGGTGGGTAAGCTCATAGCCCTGGCCAGGAATATGCTAAGTGCCTCTGGTTACTACAGGTTGAGCTAGTGTGAGATAGTGCACCTGCTACCTTTTCCCTCTGTACACTTTACTAAGTCTCAAGCAGAGTAGCACCTCACTACCTAATTAAGGTGTGCAAATTAGGGTCCTTTTCCCTCTGTAGCTGATGTATTCATACATTTTTGAAGGTAGGAGACACCTTCACCCTAATTTAGCACCCTGCCCCACCCACCCCTCTGATTTTAAATAGTCCAACACTCTAGCCTTTACATTTGGAAGGAGCACACTGAGGTAAGACTCCTACATTTTGTTTAATATGGCAGTCCATAATGTGGGGAATTCTCTGGGGTGCGGGGCTCCCTGTGCCTGCCGTGGCTGGGTGTCCCTGGGGCATCGCAATTTAACACTATTTCATCACTCCATGGCCCTTATAGTTTGTTTTATATATATGTAACACCTTCACATAATTTTCTTTTACTCCTCACATTATTCACACATGCAGCAACAGCTGCTCCTTCCTCTTTAACCTTATATTTTTATCACTCCTGCGATGCCCTGGGGTTGTCTGGCTGGGTGGCTCTGGGGTGTCCTGCCCCCCGGACCTGAACCCCTATAGTTAGTGTTAGGGACTTACCCAATGAGAGGCTACCTTGATGCGGTGGGTAAGCTCATAGCCCTGTCCAGGAATATGCTAAGTGCCTCTGGTTACTACAGGTTGAGCTAGTGTGAGATAGTGCACCTGCTACCATTTCCCTCTGTACACTTTACTAAGTCTCAAGCAGAGTAGCACCTCACTACCTAATTAAGGTGAGCAAATTAGGGCCCTTTTCCCTCTGTAGCTGATGTATTCATACATTTTTGAAGGTAGGAGACACCTTCACCCTAATTTAGCACCCTGCCCCACCCACCCCTCTGATTTTAAATAGTCCAACACTCTAGCCTTTACATTTGGAATGAGCACACTGAGGTAAGACTCCTACATTTTGTTTAATATGGCAGTCCATAGTGGGGGGAATTCTCTGGGGTGCGGGGCTCCCTGTGCCTGCTGTGGCTGGGTGTCCCTGGGGCATCGCAATTTAACACTATTTCATCACTCCATGGCCCTTATAGTTTGTTTTATATATATGTAACACCTTCACATAATTTTCTTTTACTCCTCACATTATTCACACATGCAGCAACAGCTGCTCCTACCTCTTTAACCTTATATTTTTATCACTCCTGCGATGCCCTGGGGTTGTCTGGCTGGGTGGCTCTGGGGTGTCCTGCCCCCCGGACCTGAACCCCTATAGTTAGTGTTAGGGACTTACCCAATGAGAGGCTACCTTCATGCGGTGGGTAAGCTCATAGCCCTGGCCAGGAATATGCTAAGTGCCTCTGGTTACTACAGGTTGAGCTAGTGTGAGATAGTGCACCTGCTACCTTTTCCCTCTGTACACTTTACTAAGTCTCAAGCAGAGTAGCACCTCACTACCTAATTAAGGTGTGCAAATTAGGGCCCTTTTCCCTCTGTAGCTGATGTATTCATACATTTTTGAAGGTAGGAGACACCTTCACCCTAATTTAGCACCCTGCCCCACCCACCCCTCTGATTTTAAATAGTCCAACACTCTAGCCTTTACATTTGGAATGAGCACACTGAGGTAAGACTCCTACATTTTGTTTAATATGGCAGTCCATTATGGGGGGAATTCTCTGGGGTGCGGGGCTCCCTGTGCCTGCCGTGGCTGGGTGTCCCTGGGGCATCGCAATTTAACACTATTTCATCACTCCATGGCCCTTATAGTTTGTTTTATATATATGTAACACCTTCACATAATTTTCTTTTACTCCTCACATTATTCACACATGCAGCAACAGCTGCTCCTTCCTCTTTAACCTTATATTTTTATCACTCCTGCGATGCCCTGGGGTTGTCTGGCTGGGTGGCTCTGGGGTGTCCTGCCCCCCGGACCTGAACCCCTATAGTTAGTGTTAGGGACTTACCCAATGAGAGGCTACCTTGATGCGGTGGGTAAGCTCATAGCCCTGTCCAGGAATATGCTAAGTGCCTCTGGTTACTACAGGTTGAGCTAGTGTGAGATAGTGCACCTGCTACCTTTTCCCTCTGTACACTTTACTAAGTCTCAAGCAGAGTAGCACCTCACTACCTAATTAAGGTGTGCAAATTAGGGCCCTTTTCCCTCTGTAGCTGATGTATTCATACATTTTTGAAGGTAGGAGACACCTTCACCCTAATTTAGCACCCTGCCCCACCCACCCCTCTGATTTTAAATAGTCCAACACTCTAGCCTTTACATTTGGAAGGAGCACACTGAGGTAAGACTCCTACATTTTGTTTAATATGGCAGTCCATAATGGGGGGAATTCTCTGGGGTGCGGGGCTCCCTGTGCCTGCCGTGGCTGGGTGTCCCTGGGGCATCGCAATTTAACACTATTTCATCACTCCATGGCCCTTATAGTTTGTTTTATATATATGTAACACCTTCACATAATTTTCTTTTACTCCTCACATTATTCAGACATGCAGCAACAGCTGCTCCTACCTCTTTAACCTTATATTTTTATCACTCCTGCGATGCCCTGGGGTTGTCTGGCTGGGTGGCTCTGGGGTGTCCTGCCCCCCGGACCTGAACCCCTATAGTTAGTGTTAGGGACTTACCCAATGAGAGGCTACCTTGATGCGGTGAGTAAGCTCATAGCCCTGGCCAGGAATATGCTAAGTGCCTCTGGTTACTACAGGTTGAGCTAGTGTGAGATAGTGCACCTGCTACCTTTTCCCTCTGTACACTTTACTAAGTCTCAAGCAGAGTAGCACCTCACTACCTAATTAAGGTGTGCAAATTAGGGCCCTTTTCCCTCTGTAGCTGATGTATTCATACATTTTTGAAGGTAGGAGACACCTTCACCCTAATTTAGCACCCGGCCCCACCCACCCCTCTGATTTTAAATAGTCCAACACTCTAGCCTTTACATTTGGAATGAGCACACTGAGGTAAGACTCCTACATTTTGTTTAATATGGCAGTCCATAATGTGGGGAATTCTCTGGGGTGCGGGGCTCCCTGTGCCTGCCGTGGCTGGGTGTCCCTGGGGCATCGCAATTTAACACTATTTCATCACTCCATGGCCCTTATAGTTTGTTTTATATATATGTAACACCTTCACATAATTTTCTTTTACTCCTCACATTATTCACACATGCAGCAACAGCTGCTCCTTCCTCTTTAACCTTATATTTTTATCACTCCTGCGCTGCCCTGGGGTTGTCTGGCTGGGTGGCTCTGGGGTGTCCTGCCACCCGGACCTGAACCCCTAAGTTAGTGTTAGGGACTTACCCAATGAGAGGCTACCTTGATGCGGTGGGTAAGCTCATAGCCCTGTCCAGGAATATGCTAAGTGCCTCTGGTTACTACAGGTTGAGCTAGTGTGAGATAGTGCACCTGCTACCTTTTCCCTCTGTACACTTTACTAAGTCTCAAGCAGAGTAGCACCTCACTACCTAATTAAGGTGAGCAAATTAGGGCCCTTTTCCCTCTGTAGCTGATGTATTCATACATTTTTGAAGGTAGGAGACACCTTCACCCTAATTTAGCACCCTGCCCCACCCACCCCTCTGATTTTAAATAGTCCAACACTCTAGCCTTTACATTTGGAATGAGCACACTGAGGTAAGACTCCTACATTTTGTTAAATATGGCAGTCCATAATGGGGGGAATTCTCTGGGGTGCGGGGCTCCCTGTGCCTGCCGTGGCTGAGTTTCCCTGGGGCATCGCAATTTAACACTATTTCATCACTCCATGGCCCTTATAGTTTGTTTTATATATATGTAACACCTTCACATAATTTTCTTTTACTCCTCACATTATTCACATATGCAGCAACAGCTGCTCCTTCCTCTTTAACCTTATATTTTTATCACTCCTGCGATGCCCTGGGGTTGTCTGGCTGGGTGGCTCTGGGGTGTCCTGCCCCCCGGACCTGAACCCCTATAGTTAGTGTTAGAGACTTACCCAATGAGAGGCTACCTTCATGCGGTGGGTAAGCTCATAGCCCTGGCCAGGAATATGCTAAGTGCCTCTGGTTACTACAGGTTGAGCTAGTGTGAGATAGTGCACCTGCTACCTTTTCCCTCTGTACACTTTACTAAGTCTCAAGCAGAGTAGCACCTCACTACCTAATTAAGGTGTGCAAATTAGGGCCCTTTTCCCTCTGTAGCTGATGTATTCATACATTTTTGAAGGTAGGAGACACCTTCACCCTAATTTAGCACCCTGCCCCACCCACCCCTCTGATTTTAAATAGTCCAACACTCTAGCCTTTACATTTGGAAGGAGCACACTGAGGTAAGACTCCTACATTTTGTTTAATATGGCAGTCCATAATGGGGGGAATTCTCTGGGGTGCGGGGCTCCCTGTGCCTGCCGTGGCTGGGTGTCCCTGGGGCATCGCAATTTAACACTATTTCATCACTCCATGGCCCTTATAGTTTGTTTTATATATATGTAACACCTTCACATAATTTTCTTTTACTCCTCACATTATTCAGACATGCAGCAACAGCTGCTCCTACCTCTTTAACCTTATATTTTTATCACTCCTGCGATGCCCTGGGGTTGTCTGGCTGGGTGGCTCTGGGGTGTCCTGCCCCCCGGACCTGAACCCCTATAGTTAGTGTTAGGGACTTACCCAATGAGAGGCTACCTTGATGCGGTGAGTAAGCTCATAGCCCTGGCCAGGAATATGCTAAGTGCCTCTGGTTACTACAGGTTGAGCTAGTGTGAGATAGTGCACCTGCTACCTTTTCCCTCTGTACACTTTACTAAGTCTCAAGCAGAGTAGCACCTCACTACCTAATTAAGGTGTGCAAATTAGGGCCCTTTTCCCTCTGTAGCTGATGTATTCATACATTTTTGAAGGTAGGAGACACCTTCACCCTAATTTAGCACCCGGCCCCACCCACCCCTCTGATTTTAAATAGTCCAACACTCTAGCCTTTACATTTGGAATGAGCACACTGAGGTAAGACTCCTACATTTTGTTTAATATGGCAGTCCATAATGGGGGGAATTCTCTGGGGTGCGGGGCTCCCTGTGCCTGCCGTGGCTGGGTGTCCCTGGGGCATCGCAATTTAACACTATTTCATCACTCCATGGCCCTTATAGTTTGTTTTATATATATGTAACACCTTCACATAATTTTCTTTTACTCCTCACATTATTCACACATGCAGCAACAGCTGCTCCTTCCTCTTTAACCTTATATTTTTATCACTCCTGCGCTGCCCTGGGGTTGTCTGGCTGGGTGGCTCTGGGGTGTCCTGCCCCCCGGACCTGAACCCCTAAGTTAGTGTTAGGGACTTACCCAATGAGAGGCTACCTTGATGCGGTGGGTAAGCTCATAGCCCTGTCCAGGAATATGCTAAGTGCCTCTGGTTACTACAGGTTGAGCTAGTGTGAGATAGTGCACCTGCTACCTTTTCCCTCTGTACACTTTACTAAGTCTCAAGCAGAGTAGCACCTCACTACCTAATTAAGGTGAGCAAATTAGGGCCCTTTTCCCTCTGTAGCTGATGTATTCATACATTTTTGAAGGTAGGAGACACCTTCACCCTAATTTAGCACCCTGCCCCACCCACCCCTCTGATTTTAAATAGTCCAACACTCTAGCCTTTACATTTGGAATGAGCACACTGAGGTAAGACTCCTACATTTTGTTAAATATGGCAGTCCATAATGGGGGGAATTCTCTGGGGTGCGGGGCTCCCTGTGCCTGCCGTGGCTGAGTTTCCCTGGGGCATCGCAATTTAACACTATTTCATCACTCCATGGCCCTTATAGTTTGTTTTATATATATGTAACACCTTCACATAATTTTCTTTTACTCCTCACATTATTCACATATGCAGCAACAGCTGCTCCTTCCTCTTTAACCTTATATTTTTATCACTCCTGCGATGCCCTGGGGTTGTCTGGCTGGGTGGCTCTGGGGTGTCCTGCCCCCCGGACCTGAACCCCTATAGTTAGTGTTAGAGACTTACCCAATGAGAGGCTACCTTCATGCGGTGGGTAAGCTCATAGCCCTGGCCAGGAATATGCTAAGTGCCTCTGGTTACTACAGGTTGAGCTAGTGTGAGATAGTGCACCTGCTACCTTTTCCCTCTGTACACTTTACTAAGTCTCAAGCAGAGTAGCACCTCACTACCTAATTAAGGTGTGCAAATTAGGGCCCTTTTCCCTCTGTAGCTGATGTATTCATACATTTTTTGAAGGTAGGAGACACTTTCACCCTAATTTAGCACCCTGCCCCACCCACCCCTCTGATTTTAAATAGTCCAACACTCTAGCCTTTACATTTGGAAGGAGCACACTGAGGTAAGACTCCTACATTTTGTGTAATATGGCAGTCCATAATGGGGGGAATTCTCTGGGGTGCGGGGCTCCCTGTGCCTGCCGTGGCTGGGTGTCCCTGGGGCATCGCAATTTAACAATATTTCATCACTCCATGGCCCTTATAGTTTGTTTTATATATATGTAACACCTTCACATAATTTTCTTTTACTCCTCACATTATTCACACATGCAGAAACAGCTGCTCCTACCTCTTTAACCTTATATTTTTATCACTCCTGCGATGCCCTGGGGTTGTCTGGCTGGGTGGCTCTGGGGTGTCCTGCCCCCCGGACCTGAACCCCTATAGTTAGTGTTAGGGACTTACCCAATGAGAGGCTACCTTGATGCGGTGGGTAAGCTCATAGCCCTGGCCAGGAATATGCTAAGTGCCTCTGGTTACTACAGGTTGAGCTAGTGTGAGATAGTGCACCTGCTACCTTTTCCCTCTGTACACTTTACTAAGTCTCAAGCAGAGTAGCACCTCACTACCTAATTAAGGTGTGCAAATTAGGGCCCTTTTCCCTCTGTAGCTGATGTATTCATTAGAGATGAGCGCCGGAAATTTTTCGGGTTTTGTGTTTTGGTTTTGGGTTCGGTTCCGCGGCCGTGTTTTGGGTTCGACCGCGTTTTGGCAAAACCTCACCGAATTTTTTTTGTCGGATTCGGGTGTGTTTTGGATTCGGGTGTTTTTTTCAAAAAACCCTAAAAAACAGCTTAAATCATAGAATTTGGGGGTAATTTTGATCCCAAAGTATTATTAACCTCAAAAAACATAATTTACACTCATTTTCAGCCTATTCTGAACACATCACACCTCACAATATTATTTTTAGTCCTAAAATTTGCACCGAGGTCGCTGTGTGAGTAAGATAAGCGACCCTAGTGGCCGACACAAACACCGGGCCCATCTAGGAGTGGCACTGCAGTGTCACGCAGGATGGCCCTTCCAAAAAACCCTCCCCAAACAGCACATGACGCAAAGAAAAAAAGAGGCGCAATGAGGTAGCTGACTGTGTGAGTAAGATTAGCGACCCTAGTGGCCGACACAAACACCGGGCACATCTAGGAGTGGCACTGCAGTGTCACGCAGGATGTCCCTTCCAAAAAACCCTCCCCAAACAGCACATGACGCAAAGAAAAAAAGAGGCGCAATGAGGTAGCTGACTGTGTGAGTAAGATTAGCGACCCTAGTGGCCGACACAAACACCGGGCCCATCTAGGAGTGGCACTGCAGTGTCACGCAGGATGTCCCTTCCAAAAAACCCTCCCCAATCAGCACATGATGCAAAGAAAAAGAAAAGAAAAAAGAGGTGCAAGATGGAATTATCCTTGGGCCCTCCCACCCACCCTTATGTTGTATAAACAAAACAGGACATGCACACTTTAACCAACCCATCATTTCAGTGACAGGGTCTGCCACACGACTGTGACTGATATGACGGGTTGGTTTGGACCCCCCCCAAAAAAGAAGCAATTAATCTCTCCTTGCACAAACTGGCTCTACAGAGGCAAGATGTCCACCTCATCTTCACCCTCCGATATATCACCGTGTACATCCCCCTCCTCACAGATTATCAATTCGTCCCCACTGGAATCCACCATCTCAGCTCCCTGTGTACTTTGTGGAGGCAATTGCTGCTGGTCAATGTCTCCGCGGAGGAATTGATTATAATTCATTTTAATGAACATCATCTTCTCCACATTTTCTGGATGTAACCTCGTACGCCGATTGCTGACAAGGTGAGCGGCGGCACTAAACACTCTTTCGGAGTACACACTTGTGGGAGGGCAACTTAGGTAGAATAAAGCCAGTTTGTGCAAGGGCCTCCAAATTGCCTCTTTTTCCTGCCAGTATAAGTACGGACTGTGTGACGTGCCTACTTGGATGCGGTCACTCATATAATCCTCCACCATTCTATCAATGTTGAGAGAATCATATGCAGTGACAGTAGACGACATGTCCGTAATCGTTGTCAGGTCCTTCAGTCCGGACCAGATGTCAGCATCAGCAGTCGCTCCAGACTGCCCTGCATCACCGCCAGCGGGTGGGCTCGGAATTCTGAGCCTTTTCCTCGCACCCCCAGTTGCGGGAGAATGTGAAGGAGGAGATGTTGACAGGTCGCGTTCCGCTTGACTTGACAATTTTGTCACCAGCAGGTCTTTCAACCCCAGCAGACCTGTGTCTGCCGGAAAGAGAGATCCAAGGTAGGCTTTAAATCTAGGATCGAGCACGGTGGCCAAAATGTAGTGCTCTGATTTCAACAGATTGACCACCCGTGAATCCTTGTTAAGCGAATTAAGGGCTGCATCCACAAGTCCCACATGCCTAGCGGAATCGCTCCGTGTTAGCTCCTTCTTCAATGCCTCCAGCTTCTTCTGCAAAAGCCTGATGAGGGGAATGACCTGACTCAGGCTGGCAGTGTCTGAACTGACTTCACGTGTGGCAAGTTCAAAGGGCATCAGAACCTTGCACAACGTTGAAATCATTCTCCACTGCACTTGAGACAGGTGCATTCCATCTCCTATATCGTGCTCAATTGTATAGGCTTGAATGGCCTTTTGCTGCTCCTCCAACCTCTGAAGCATATAGAGGGTTGAATTCCACCTCGTTACCACTTCTTGCTTCAGATGATGGCAGGGCAGGTTCAGTAGTTTTTGGTGGTGCTCCAGTCTTCTGTACGTGGTGCCTGTACGCCGAAAGTGTCCCGCAATTTTTCTGGCCACCGACAGCATCTCTTGCACGCCCCTGTCGTTTTTTAAAAAATTCTGCACCACCAAATTCAAGGTATGTGCAAAACATGGGACGTGCTGGAATTTGCCCATATTTAATGCACACACAATATTGCTGGCGTTGTCCGATGCCACAAATCCACAGGAGAGTCCAATTGGGGTAAGCCATTCCGCGATGATCTTCCTCAGTTGCCGTAAGAGGTTTTCAGCTGTGTGCGTATTCTGGAAAGCGGTGATACAAAGCGTAGCCTGCCTAGGAAAGAGTTGGCGTTTGCGAGATGCTGCTACTGGTGCCGCCGCTGCTGTTCTTGCGGCGGGAGTCCATACATCTACCCAGTGGGCTGTCACAGTCATATAGTCCTGACCCTGCCCTGCTCCACTTGTCCACATGTCCGTGGTTAAGTGGACATTGGGTACAACTGCATTTTTTAGGACACTGGTGAGTCTTTTTCTGACGTCCGTGTACATTCTCGGTATCGCCTGCCTAGAGAAGTGGAACCTAGATGGTATTTGGTAACGGGGGCACACTGCCTCAATAAATTGTCTAGTTCCCTGTGAACTAACGGCGGATACCGGACGCACGTCTAACACCAACATAGTTGTCAAGGACTCAGTTATCCGCTTTGCAGTAGGATGACTGCTGTGATATTTCATCTTCCTCGCAAAGGACTGTTGAACAGTCAATTGCTTACTGGAAGTAGTACAAGTGGGCTTACGACTTCCCCTCTGGGATGACCATCGACTCCCAGCGGCAACAACAGCAGCGCCAGCAGCAGTAGGCGTTACACGCAAGGATGCATCGGAGGAATCCCAGGCAGGAAAGGACTCGTCAGACTTGCCAGTGACATGGCCTGCAGGACTATTGGCATTCCTGGGGAAGGAGGAAATTGACACTGAGGGAGTTGGTGGGGTGGTTTGCGTGAGCTTGGTTACAAGAGGAAGGGATTTACTGGTCAGTGGACTGCTTCCGCTGTCACCCAAAGTTTTTGAACTTGTCACTGACTTATTATGAATGCGCTGCAGGTGACGTATAAGGGAGGATGTTCCGAGGTGGTTAACGTCCTTACCCCTACTTATTACAGCTTGACAAAGGGAACACACGGCTTGACACCTGTTGTCCGCATTTCTGGTGAAATACCTCCACACCGAAGAGCTGATTTTTTTGGTATTTTCACCTGGCATGTCAACGGCCATATTCCTCCCACGGACAACAGGTGTCTCCCCGGGTGCCTGACTTAAACAAACCACCTCACCATCAGAATCCTCCTGGTCAATTTCCTCCCCAGCGCCAGCAACACCCATATCCTCCTCATCCTGGTGTACTTCAACACTGACATCTTCAATCTGACTATCAGGAACTGGACTGCGGGTGCTCCTTCCAGCACTTGCAGGGGGCATGCAAATAGTGGAAGGCGCATGCTCTTCACGTCCAGTGTTGGGAAGGTCAGGCATCGCAAACGACACAATTGGACTCTCCTTGTGGATTTGGGATTTCAAAGAACGCACAGTTCTTTGCGGTGCTTTTGCCAGCTTGAGTCTTTTCAGTTTTCTAGCGAGAGGCTGAGTGCTTCCATCCTCATGTGAAGCTGAACCACTAGCCATGAACATAGGCCAGGGCCTCAGCCGTTCCTTGCCACTCCGTGTGGTAAATGGCATATTGGCAAGTTTACGCTTCTCCTCCGACAATTTTATTTTAGGTTTTGGAGTCCTTTTTTTTCTGATATTTGGTGTTTTGGATTTGACATGCTCTGTACTATGACATTGGGCATCGGCCTTGGCAGACGACGTTGCTGGCATTTCATCGTCTCGGCCATGACTAGTGGCAGCAGCTTCAGCACGAGGTGGAAGTGGATCTTGATCTTTCCCTAATTTTGGAACCTCAACTTTTTTGTTCTCCATATTTTATAGGCAGAACTAAAAGGCACCTCAGGTAAACAATGGAGATGGATGGATTGGATACTAGTATACAATTATGGACGGACTGCCACGGTTAGGTGGTATAAAAAAACCACGGTTAGGTGGTATATATTATAATAATAATACAATTATGGATGGACGGACTGCCTGCCGACTGCCGACACAGAGGTAGCCACAGCCGTGAACTACCGCACTGTACACTGGTTGATAAAGAGATAGTAGTATACTCGTAACAACTAGTATGACACTATGACGACGGTATAAAGAATGGAAAAAAAACCACGGTTAGGTGGTATATATTATAATAATAATACAATTATGGATGGACGGACTGCCTGCCGACTGCCGACACAGAGGTAGCCACAGCCGTGAACTACCGCACTGTACACTGGTTGATAAAGAGATAGTAGTATACTCGTAACAACTAGTATGACACTATGACGACGGTATAAAGAATGAAAAAAAAACCACGGTTAGGTGGTATATATTATAATAATAATACAATTATGGATGGACGGACTGCCTGCCGACTGCCGACACAGAGGTAGCCACAGCCGTGAACTACCGCACTGTACACTGGTTGATAAAGAGATAGTAGTATACTCGTAACAACTAGTATGACACTATGACGACGGTATAAAGAATGAAAAAAAAACCACGGTTAGGTGGTATATATTATAATAATAATACAATTATGGATGGACGGACTGCCTGCCGACTGCCGACACAGAGGTAGCCACAGCCGTGAACTACCGCACTGTACACTGGTTGATAAAGAGATAGTAGTATACTCGTAACAATTAGGATGACACTATGACGGTATAAAGAATGAAAAAAAAACCACGGTTAGGTGGTAGGTATATAATAATAAATAATACAATTCTGGTCGGACGGACTGCCTGCCGTGTGCCGACACAGAGGTAGCCACAGCCGTGAACTACCGCACTGTACACTGGTTGATAAAGAGATAGTAGTATACTCGTAACAATTAGGATGACACTATGACGGTATAAAGAATGAAAAAAAAACCACGGTTAGGTGGTAGGTATATAATAATAAATAATACAATTCTGGTCGGACGGACTGCCTGCCGTGTGCCGACACAGAGGTAGCCACAGCCGTGAACTACCGCACTGTACACTGGTTGATAAAGAGATAGTAGTATACTCGTAACAATTAGGATGACACTATGACGGTATAAAGAATGAAAAAAAAAACCACGGTTAGGTGGTAGGTATATAATAATAAATAATACAATTCTGGTCGGACGGACTGCCTGCCGTGTGCCGACACAGAGGTAGCCACAGCCGTGAACTACCGCACTGTACACTGGTTGATAAAGAGATAGTAGTATACTCGTAACAATTAGGATGACACTATGACGGTATAAAGAATGAAAAAAAAAACCACGGTTAGGTGGTAGGTATATAATAATAAATAATACAATTCTGGTCGGACGGACTGCCTGCCGTGTGCCGACACAGAGGTAGCCACAGCCGTGAACTACCGCACTGTACACTGGTTGATAAAGAGATAGTAGTATACTCGTAACAATTAGGATGACACTATGACGGTATAAAGAATGAAAAAAAAAACCACGGTTAGGTGGTAGGTATATAATAATAAATAATACAATTCTGGTCGGACGGACTGCCTGCCGTGTGCCGACACAGAGGTAGCCACAGCCGTGAACTACCGCACTGTACACTGGTTGATAAAGAGATAGTAGTATACTCGTAACAATTAGGATGACACTATGACGGTATAAAGAATGAAAAAAAAACCACGGTTAGGTGGTAGGTATATAATAATAAATAATACAATTCTGGTCGGACGGACTGCCTGCCGTGTGCCGACACAGAGGTAGCCACAGCCGTGAACTACCGCACTGTACACTGGTTGATAAAGAGATAGTAGTATACTCGTAACAATTAGGATGACACTATGACGGTATAAAGAATGAAAAAAAAACCACGGTTAGGTGGTAGGTATATAATAATAAATAATACAATTCTGGTCGGACGGACTGCCTGCCGTGTGCCGACACAGAGGTAGCCACAGCCGTGAACTACCGCACTGTACACTGGTTGATAAAGAGATAGTAGTATACTCGTAACAATTAGGATGACACTATGACGGTATAAAGAATGAAAAAAAAAACCACGGTTAGGTGGTAGGTATATAATAATAAATAATACAATTCTGGTCGGACGGACTGCCTGCCGTGTGCCGACACAGAGGTAGCCACAGCCGTGAACTACCGCACTGTACACTGGTTGATAAAGAGATAGTAGTATACTCGTAACAATTAGGATGACACTATGACGGTATAAAGAATGAAAAAAAAAACCACGGTTAGGTGGTAGGTATATAATAATAAATAATACAATTCTGGTCGGACGGACTGCCTGCCGTGTGCCGACACAGAGGTAGCCACAGCCGTGAACTACCGCACTGTACACTGGTTGATAAAGAGATAGTAGTATACTCGTAACAATTAGGATGACACTATGACGGTATAAAGAATGAAAAAAAAACCACGGTTAGGTGGTAGGTATATAATAATAAATAATACAATTCTGGTCGGACGGACTGCCTGCCGTGTGCCGACACAGAGGTAGCCACAGCCGTGAACTACCGCACTGTACTGTGTCTGCTGCTAATATAGACTGGTTGATATTTAAAGAGATATTAGTAGTATACAACAATACTATACTGGTGGTCAGGCACTGGTCACCACTCCTGCAGCAAAAGTGTGCACTGTTAATTAATATAATTGTACTCCTGGCTCCTGCTAACAACCTGCAGTGCTCCCCAGTCTCCCCCACAATTAATTATAAGCTTTTAATTTATACATTGATGACTGTGCAGCACACTGGGCTGAGCTGAGTGCACACAGACTGAGTCACACTGTGTGACTGACTGTGCTGTGTATAGTTTTTTTTTTCAGGCAGAGAACGGATATAGCAGAGAGAAGTGAACGGATATATTATATTAAATAAAAGTTAACTAGCAACTGCACTGGTCACTGACTGTGGTAAACTAACTCTGTCTGCGACTCTGCACAATCTCTCTCTCTCTATCTAATCTATCTCTATTCTAATGGAGAGGACGCCAGACACGTCCTCTCCCTATCAATCTCAATGCACGAGTGAAAATGGCGGCGACGCGCGGCTCCTTATATAGAATCCGAGTCTCGCGATAGAATCCGAGCCTCGCGAGAATCCGACAGCGTCATGATGACGTTCGGGCGCGCTCGGGTTAACCGAGCAAGGCGGGAAGATCCGAGTCGCTCGGACCCGTGAAAAAAAACATGAAGTTCGGGCGGGTTCGGATTCCGAGGAACCGAACCCGCTCATCTCTAGTATTCATACATTTTTGAAGGTAGGAGACACCTTCACCCTAATTTAGCACCCTGCCCCACCCACCCCTCTGATTTTAAATAGTCCAACACTCTAGCCTTTACATTTGGAATGAGCACACTGAGGTAAGACTCCTACATTTTGTTTAATATGGCAGTCCATAATGGGGGGAATTCTCTGGGGTGCGGGGCTCCCTGTGCCTGCCGTGGCTGGGTGTCCCTGAGGCATTGCAATTTAACACTATTTCATCACTCCATGGCCCTTATAGTTTGTTTTATATATATGTAACACCTTCACATAATTTTCTTTTACTCCTCACATTATTCACACATGCAGCAACAGCTGCTCCTTCCTCTTTAACCTTATATTTTTATCACTCCTGCGATGCCCTGGGGTTGTCTTGCTGGGTGGCTCTGGGGTGTCCTGCCCCCCGGACCTGAACCCTTATAGTTAGTGTTAGGGACTTACCCAATGAGAGGCTACCTTGATGCGGTGGGTAAGCTCATAGCCCTGGCCAGGAATATGCTAAGTGCCTCTGGTTACTACAGGTTGAGCTAGTGTGAGATAGTGCACCTGCTACCTTTTCCCTCTGTACACTTTACTAAGTCTCAAGCAGAGTAGCACCTCACTACCTAATTAAGGTGTGCAAATTAGGGCCCTTTTCCCTCTGTAGCTGATGTATTCATACATTTTTGAAGGTAGGAGACACCTTCACCCTAATTTAGCACCCTGCCCCACCCACCCCTCTGATTTTAAATAGTCCAACACTCTAGCCTTTACATTTGGAATGAGCACACTGAGGTAAGACTCCTACATTTTGTTTAATATGGCAGTCCATAATGTGGGGAATTCTCTGGGGTGCGGGGCTCCCTGTGCCTGCCGTGGCTGGGTGTCCCTGGGGCATCGCAATTTAACACTATTTCATCACTCCATGGCGCTTATAGTTTGTTTTATATATATGTAACACCTTCACATAATTTTCTTTTACTCCTCACATTATTCACACATGCAGCAACAGCTGCTCCTTCCTCTTTAACCTTATATTTTTATCACTCCTGCGATGCCCTGGGGTTGTCTGGCTGGGTGGCTCTGGGGTGTCCTGCCCCCTGGACCTGAACCCCTATAGTTAGTGTTAGGGACTTACCCAATGAGAGGCTACCTTGATGCGGTGGGTAAGCTCATAGCCCTGGCCAGGAATATGCTAAGTGCCTCTGGTTACTACAGGTTGAGCTAGTGTGAGATAGTGCACCTGCTACCTTTTCCCTCTGTACACTTTACTAAGTCTCAAGCAGAGTAGCACCTCACTACCTAATTAAGGTGTGCAAATTAGGGCCCTTTTCCCTCTGTAGCTGATGTATTCATACATTTTGAAGGTAGGAGACACCTTCACCCTAATTTAGCACCCTGCCCCACCCACCCCTCTGATTTTAAATAGTCCAACACTCTAGCCTTTACATTTGGAATGAGCACACTGAGGTAAGACTCCTACATTTTGTTTAATATGGCAGTCCATAATGGGGGGAATTCTCTGGGGTGCGGGGCTCCCTGTGCCTGCCGTGGCTGGGTGTCCCTGGGGCATCGCAATTTAACACTATTTCATCACTCCATGGCCCTTATAGTTTGTTTTATATATATGTAACACCTTCACATAATTTTCTTTTACTCCTCACATTATTCACACATGCAGCAACAGCTGCTCCTTCCTCTTTAACCTTATATTTTTATCACTCCTGCGATGCCCTGGGGTTGTCTTGCTGGGTGGCTCTGGGGTGTCCTGCCCCCCGGACCTGAACCCCTATAGTTAGTGTTAGGGACTTACCCAATGAGAGGCTACCTTCATGCGGTGGGTAAGCTCATAGCCCTGGCCAGGAATATGCTAAGTGCCTCTGGTTACTACAGGTTGAGCTAGTGTGAGATAGTGCACCTGCTACCTTTTCCCTCTGTACACTTTACTAAGTCTCAAGCAGAGTAGCACCTCACTACCTAATTAAGGTGTGCAAATTAGGGCCCTTTTCCCTCTGTAGCTGATGTATTCATACATTTTTGAAGGTAGGAGACACCTTCACCCTAATTTAGCACCCTGCCCCACCCACCCCTCTGATTTTAAATAGTCCAACACTCTAGCCTTTACATTTGGAATGAGCACACTGACGTAAGACTCCTACATTTTGTTTAATATGGCAGTCCATTATGGGGGGAATTCTCTGGGGTGCGGGGCTCCCTGTGCCTGCCGTGGCTGGGTGTCCCTGGGGCATCGCAATTTAACACTATTTCATCACTCCATGGCCCTTATAGTTTGTTTTATATATATGTAACACCTTCACATAATTTTCTTTTACTCCTCACATTATTCACATATGCAGCAACAGCTGCTCCTTCCTCTTTAACCTTATATTTTTATCACTCCTGCGATGCCCTGGGGTTGTCTGGCTGGGTGGCTCTGGGGTGTCCTGCCCCCGGACCTGAACCCCTATAGTTAGTGTTAGAGACTTACCCAATGAGAGGCTACCTTCATGCGGTGGGTAAGCTCATAGCCCTGGCCAGGAATATGCTAAGTGCCTCTGGTTACTACAGGTTGAGCTAGTGTGAGATAGTGCACCTGCTACCTTTTCCCTCTGTACACTTTACTAAGTCTCAAGCAGAGTAGCACCTCACTACCTAATTAAGGTGTGCAAATTAGGGCCCTTTTCCCTCTGTAGCTGATGTATTCATACATTTTTGAAGGTAGGAGACACCTTCACCCTAATTTAGCACCCTGCCCCACCCACCCCTCTGATTTTAAATAGTCCAACACTCTAGCCTTTACATTTGGAATGAGCACACTGAGGTAAGACTCCTACATTTTGTTTAATATGGCAGTCCATAATGGGGGGAATTCTCTGGGGTGCGGGGCTCCCTGTGCCTGCCGTGGCTGGGTGTCCCTGGGGCATCGCAATTTAACACTATTTCATCACTCCATGGCCCTTATAGTTTGTTTTATATATATGTAACACCTTCACATAATTTTCTTTTACTCCTCACATTATTCACACATGCAGCAACAGCTGCTCCTTCCTCTTTAACCTTATATTTTTATCACTCCTGCGATGCCCTGGGGTTGTCTGGCTGGGTGGCTCTGGGGTGTCCTGCCCCATGGACCTGAACCCCTATAGTTAGTGTTAGGGACTTACCCAATGAGAGGCTACCTTGATGCGGTGGGTAAGCTCATAGCCCTGGCCAGGAATATGCTAAGTGCCTCTGGTTACTACAGGTTGAGCTAGTGTGAGATAGTACACCTGCTACCTTTTCCCTCTGTACACTTTACTAAGTCTCAAGCAGAGTAGCACCTCACTACCTAATTAAGGTGTGCAAATTAGGGCCCTTTTCCCTCTGTAGCTGATGTATTCATACATTTTTTGAAGGTAGGAGACACCTTCACCCTAATTTAGCACCCTGCCCCACCCACCCCTCTGATTTTAAATAGTCCAACACTCTAGCCTTTACATTTGGAAGGAGCACACTGAGGTAAGACTCCTACATTTTGTTTAATATGGCAGTCCATAATGGGGGGAATTCTCTGGGGTGCGGGGCTCCCTGTGCCTGCCGTGGCTGGGTGTCCCTGGGGCATCGCAATTTAACAATATTTCATCACTCCATGGCCCTTATAGTTTGTTTTATATATATGTAACACCTTCACATAATTTTCTTTTACTCCTCACATTATTCACACATGCAGAAACAGCTGCTCCTACCTCTTTAACCTTATATTTTTATCACTCCTGCGATGCCCTGGGGTTGTCTGGCTGGGTGGCTCTGGGGTGTCCTGCCCCCCGGACCTGAACCCCTATAGTTAGTGTTAGGGACTTACCCAATGAGAGGCTACCTTGATGCGGTGGGTAAGCTCATAGCCCTGGCCAGGAATATGCTAAGTGCCTCTGGTTACTACAGGTTGAGCTAGTGTGAGATAGTGCACCTGCTACCTTTTCCCTCTGTACACTTTACTAAGTCTCAAGCAGAGTAGCACCTCACTACCTAATTAAGGTGTGCAAATTAGGGCCCTTTTCCCTCTGTAGCTGATGTATTCATACATTTTTGAAGGTAGGAGACACCTTCACCCTAATTTAGCACCCTGCCCCACCCACCCCTCTGATTTTAAATAGTCCAACACTCTAGCCTTTACATTTGGAATGAGCACACTGAGGTAAGACTCCTACATTTTGTTTAATATGGCAGTCCATAATGGGGGGAATTCTCTGGGGTGCGGGGCTCCCTGTGCCTGCCGTGGCTGGGTGTCCCTGGGGCATCGCAATTTAACACTATTTCATCACTCCATGGCCCTTATAGTTTGTTTTATATATATGTAACACCTTCACATAATTTTCTTTTACTCCTCACATTATTCACACATGCAGCAACAGCTGCTCCTTCCTCTTTAACCTTATATTTTTATCACTCCTGCGATGCCCTGGGGTTGTCTGGCTGGGTGGCTCTGGGGTGTCCTGCCCCCCGGACCTGAACCCTTATAGTTAGTGTTAGGGACTTACCCAATGAGAGGCTACCTTGATGCGGTGGGTAAGCTCATAGCCCTGGCCAGGAATATGCTAAGTGCCTCTGGTTACTACAGGTTGAGCTAGTGTGAGATAGTGCACCTGCTACCTTTTCCCTCTGTACACTTTACTAAGTCTCAAGCAGAGTAGCACCTCACTACCTAATTAAGGTGTGCAAATTAGGGCCCTTTTCCCTCTGTAGCTGATGTATTCATACATTTTTGAAGGTAGGAGACACCTTCACCCTAATTTAGCACCCTGCCCCACCCACCCCTCTGATTTTAAATAGTCCAACACTCTAGCCTTTACATTTGGAATGAGCACACTGAGGTAAGACTCCTACATTTTGTTTAATATGGCAGTCCATAATGTGGGGAATTCTCTGGGGTGCGGGGCTCCCTGTGCCTGCCGTGGCTGGGTGTCCCTGGGGCATCGCAATTTAACACTATTTCATCACTCCATGGCGCTTATAGTTTGTTTTATATATATGTAACACCTTCACATAATTTTCTTTTACTCCTCACATTATTCACACATGCAGCAACAGCTGCTCCTTCCTCTTTAACCTTATATTTTTATCACTCCTGCGATGCCCTGGGGTTGTCTGGCTGGGTGGCTCTGGGGTGTCCTGCCCCCTGGACCTGAACCCCTATAGTTAGTGTTAGGGACTTACCCAATGAGAGGCTACCTTGATGCGGTGGGTAAGCTCATAGCCCTGGCCAGGAATATGCTAAGTGCCTCTGGTTACTACAGGTTGAGCTAGTGTGAGATAGTGCACCTGCTACCTTTTCCCTCTGTACACTTTACTAAGTCTCAAGCAGAGTAGCACCTCACTACCTAATTAAGGTGTGCAAATTAGGGCCCTTTTCCCTCTGTAGCTGATGTATTCATACATTTTTGAAGGTAGGAGACACCTTCACCCTAATTTAGCACCCTGCCCCACCCACCCCTCTGATTTTAAATAGTCCAACACTCTAGCCTTTACATTTGGAATGAGCACACTGAGGTAAGACTCCTACATTTTGTTTAATATGGCAGTCCATAATGGGGGGAATTCTCTGGGGTGCGGGGCTCCCTGTGCCTGCCGTGGCTGGGTGTCCCTGTTTCATCGCAATTTAACACTATTTCATCACTCCATGGCCCTTATAGTTTGTTTTATATATATGTAACACCTTCACATAATTTTCTTTTACTCCTCACATTATTCACACATGCAGCAACAGCTGCTCCTTCCTCTTTAACCTTATATTTTTATCACTCCTGCGATGCCCTGGGGTTGTCTGGCTGGGTGGCTCTGCGGTGTCCTGCCCCCCCGGACCTGAACCCCTATAGTTAGTGTTAGGGACTTACCCAATGAGAGGCTACCTTGATGCGGTGGGTAAGCTCATAGCCCTGGCCAGGAATATGCTAAGTGCCTCTAGTTACTACAGGTTGAGCTAGTGTGAGATAGTGCACCTGCTACCTTTTCCCTCTGTACACTTTACTAAGTCTCAAGCAGAGTAGCACCTCACTACCTGATTAAGGTGTGCAAATTAGGGCCCTTTTCCCTCTGTAGCTGATGTATTCATACATTTTTGAAGGTAGGAGACACCTTCACCCTAATTTAGCACCCTGCCCCACCCACCCCTCTGATTTTAAATAGTCCAACACTCTAGCCTTTACATTTGGAAGGAGCACACTGAGGTAAGACTCCTACATTTTGTTTAATATGGCAGTCCATAATGGGGGGAATTCTCTGGGGTGCGGGGCTCCCTGTGCCTGCCGTGGCTTGGTGTCCCTGGGGCATCGCAATTTAACACTATTTCATCACTCCATGGCCCTTATAGTTTGTTTTATATATATGTAACACCTTCACATAATTTTCTTTTACTCCTCACATTATTCACACATGCAGCAACAGCTGCTCCTTCCTCTTTAACCTTATATTTTTATCACTCCTGCGATGCCTTGGGGTTGTCTGGCTGGGTGGCTCTGGGGTGTCCTGCCCCCCGGACCTGAACCCCTATAGTTAGTGTTAGGGACTTACCAAATGAGAGGCTACCTTCATGCGGTGGGTAAGCTCATAGCCCTGGCCAGGAATATGCTAAGTGCCTCTGGTTACTACAGGTTGAGCTAGTGTGAGATAGTGCACCTGCTACCTTTTCCCTCTGTACACTTTACTAAGTCTCAAGCAGAGTAACACCTCACTACCTAATTAAGGTGTGCAAATTAGGGCCCTTTTCCCTCTGTAGCTGATGTATTCATACATTTTTGAAGGTAGGAGACACCTTCACCCTAATTTAGCACCCTGCCCCACCCACCCCTCTGATTTTAAATAGTCCAACACTCTAGCCTTTACATTTGGAATGAGCACACTGAGGTAAGACTCCTACATTTTGTTTAATATGGCAGTCCATAATGGGGGGAATTCTCTGGGGTGCGGGGCTCCCTGTGCCTGCCATGGCTGGGTGTCCCTGGGGTATCGCAATTTAACACTATTTCATCACTCCATGGCCCTTATAGTTTGTTTTATATATATGTAACACCTTCACATAATTTTCTTTTACTCCTCACATTATTCACACATGCAGCAACAGCTGCTCCTTCCTCTTTAACCTTATATTTTTATCACTCCTGCGATGCCCTGGGGTTGTCTGGCTGGGTGGCTCTGGGGTGTCCTGCCCCCCGGACCTGAACCCCTATAGTTAGTGTTAGGGACTTACCCAATGAGAGGCTACCTTGATGCGGTGGGTAAGCTCATAGCCCTGGCCAGGAATATGCTAAGTGCCTCTGGTTACTACAGGTTGAGCTAGTGTGAGATAGTGCACCTGCTACCTTTTCCCTCTGTACACTTTACTAAGTCTCAAGCAGAGTAGCACCTCACTACCTAATTAAGGTGTGCAAATTAGGGCCCTTTTCCCTCTGTAGCTGATGTATTCATACATTTTTGAAGGTAGGAGACACCTTCACCCTAATTTAGCAACCTGCCCCACCCACTCCTCTGATTTTAAATAGTCCAACGCTCTAGCCTTTACATTTGGAATGAGCACACTGAGGTAAGACTCCTACATTTTGTTTAATATGGCAGTCCATAATGGGGGGAATTCTCTGGGGTGCGGGGCTCCCTGTGCCTGCCGTGGCTGGGTGTCCCTGGGGCATCGCAATTTAACACTATTTCATCACTCCATGGCCCTTATAGTTTGTTTTATATATATGTAACTCCTTCACATAATTTTCTTTTACTCCTCACATTATTCACACATGCAGCAACAGCTACTCCTACCTCTTTAACCTTATATTTTTATCACTCCTGCGATGCCCTGGGGTTGTCTGGCTGGGTGGCTCTGGGGTGTCCTGCCCCCCCGGACCTGAACCCCTATAGTTAGTGTTAGGAACTTACCCAATGAGAGGCTACCTTGATGCGGTGGGTAAGCTCTTAGCCCTGGCCAGGAATATGCTAAGTGCCTCTGGTTACTACAGGTTGAGCTAGTGTGAGATAGTGCACCTGCTACCTTTTCCCTCTGTACACTTTACTAAGTCTCAAGCACAGTAGCACCTCACTACCTAATTAAGGTGTGCAAATTAGGGCCCTTTTCCCTCTGTAGCTGATGTATTCATACATTTTTGAAGGTAGGAGACACCTTCACCCTAATTTAGCACCCTGCCCCACCCACCCCTCTGATTTTAAATAGTCCAACACTCTAGCCTTTACATTTGGAAGGAGCACACTGAGTTAAGACTCCTTCATTTTGTTTAATATGGCAGTCCATAATGGGGGGAATTCTCTGGGGTGCGGGGCTCCCTGTGCCTGCCGTGGCTGGGTGTCCCCGTGGCATCGCAATTTAACACTATTTCATCACTCCATGGCCCTTATAGTTTGTTTTATATATATGTAACACCTTCACATAATTTTCTTTTACTCCTCACATTATTCACACATGCAGCAACAGCTGCTCCTACCTCTTTAACCTTATATTTTTATCACTCCTGCGATGCCCTGGGGTTGTCTGGCTGGGTGGCTCTGGGGTGTCCTGCCCCCCGGACCTGAACCCCTATAGTTAGTGTTAGGGACTTGCCCAATGAGAGGCTACCTTGATGCGGTGGGTAAGCTCATAGCCCTGGCCAGGAATATGCTAAGTGCCTCTGGTTACTACAGGTTGAGCTAGTGTGAGATAGTGCACCTGCTACCTTTTCCCTCTGTACACTTTACTAAGTCTCAAGCAGAGTAGCACCTCACTACCTAATTAAGGTGTGCAAATTGGGGCCCTTTTCCCTCTGTAGCTGATGTATTCATACATTTTTGAAGGTAGGAGACACCTTCACCCTAATTTAGCACCCTGCCCCACCCACCCCTCTGATTTTAAATAGTCCAACACTCTAGCCTTTACATTTGGAATGAGCACACTGAGGTAAGACTCCTACATTTTGTTTAATATGGCAGTACATAATGGGGGGAATTCTCTGGGGTGCGGGGCTCCCTGTGCCTGCCGTGGCTGGGTGTCCCTGGGGCATCACAATTTAACACTATTTCATCACTCCATGGCCCTTATAGTT
Source organism: Pseudophryne corroboree (assembly GCF_028390025.1). Taxonomy (NCBI): domain Eukaryota; kingdom Metazoa; phylum Chordata; class Amphibia; order Anura; family Myobatrachidae; genus Pseudophryne; species Pseudophryne corroboree. The sequence goes on along the minus strand of NC_086446.1, from coordinate 146,291,144 downwards.
TGTTTTATATATATGTAACACCTTCACATAATTTTCTTTTACTCCTCACATTATTCACACATGCAGCAACAGCTGCTCCTTCCTCTTTAACCTTATATTTTTATCACTCCTGCGATGCCCTGGGGTTGTCTGGCTGGGTGGCTCTGGGGTGTCCTGCCCCCCGGACCTGAACCCCTATAGTTAGTGTTAGGAACTTACCCAATGAGAGGCTACCTTGATGCGGTGGGTAAGCTCATAGCCCTGGCCAGGAATATGCTAAGTGCCTCTGGTTACTACAGGTTGAGCTAGTGTGAGATAGTGCACCTGCTACCTTTTCCCTCTGTACACTTTACTAAGTCTCAAGCAGAGTAGCACCTCACTACTGTTATGAACCACAGGTAGTGGTTCATTCCTATTTTATGTTTATTAAGTTGTCTTGCATGCCAGGATTTCCCGTTGCTCTGTTTTAGAAAACTCTTGTCTGCTGCCGCTTGTGAGTCTGTGTAATTGCAGCTTGTTCCCATGTGTTCAGCCTCACCTGGCTGCTAATTGCATCTTGTCAGTTTAGAGTCATGCAACAGGGCAGCTGCATGGGATTATTAATTAGGCCTCTCTGTTATATGCTGGCTGTTTGCAATTCACAGATGCTGGTGATATTTCTTGGTTTTCAGTCTGCTTGAAGTCTGACCTGGTTCCTGCCAGTCCCTGAGCTCCTGTATAGCAGTGTCTGACTAGCTGCTTCCTGTGTTGATTCCTGTGTCAGTCCCTGTGTTGATTCCTGTGTCTGATCCCGTGCCCTGCTGTGAGGCATTCCTGCCCTGAGGTCCAGTGGCTTTGCCTATCCCTTGTCTAGTTCCTGGTTTCCTGGTGTCCACCGGTCTGTCGTTTGGGATTCTGCCTGTCCTCCAGTTCTGAGAGTGTGTGTCGGCATCATTGAGGGTTCCTGTCCGTTTGCCAGTATTCGTACCGGTTCCGTGAGTAGCGGCTCTGCCGCGTCAGTTGGCCTTGGCCGCTGTATTCCATTATTGTTTCTGTCCCTGGTGTTTTGCAGAGGGTTCTGCTTATGCTGTCACCGCCGGTACACAAAGGTATTGTGTCGGCGTGTGATCAGCATTTCCTTTGTTGTTATTTTCCTTTGGCGGTTTCTCCGCACATACTTTAGGTTTTTAGTTAGCTTGTAGCCCCTGGCCTGTTTGCTTAGTTAGAGGGCCTCTTGTTATCATCCTGTCTCGGATTTCCCTTTGTCTCTCACTAAGACAGGGGGGCATCGGAGTTGGGCAGACATAATCCGCCCTTCAAACGCGGCTGCCAAGGGCTCAAGAAACCATAGTCTCGCAAGGGATTTCTGACAGCACGGGTGAGACAACAGAGTTAGGGCGCATGGGGCTATTCCCTTTCCATTCCCCTTTCCCAGCGTTACGTCCTGGTGCTCTGGACTCACTTCATGAACATCTCCCTTGTTCTGAGCACCAGGAACCTAACATTATCACCAGCTATACCACAAAAAAGAAATAAAACTTTTTTTTCTTTTTTGGCCCAGTCCAGTGTCTAGTCTAGAATCCAGTCATGTCTAGAATTCAGTGTGCAGAATCCAATCCGGTGTTTAGAATCCAGTCTTGTCTAGAATTTAGTGTGCAGAATCCAATCCGGTGTTTAGAATCCAGTCCGGTGTTTAGAATCCAGTCCGGTGTTTAGAATCCAGTCCGGTGTTAGAATCCAGTCCGGTGTTTAGAATCCAGTCTGGTGTTAGAATCCAGTCCGGTGTGTAAAAAAAAAAAAAAGTCTTGTTTTGTTTAGCAAAATTTAGTCCTGCCTTGTCTAGTCCTGCCTTGTCTAGTCCTGCCTTGTCTAGTCCTGCCTTGTCTAGTCCTGCCTTGTCTTGTCTAGTTTTAAATCCTCCTATGTCTACTATGCAAGCCCTGCAGGCATCTCTCGCAGCCCTGAACTCTGTATTCAGTGCTTTGAGACCAGAGCGACTAGAAGTTTTGCAGCAATCCCTAAAGCAACTGCAAAACCTTCTGACTAAAATCTTGCTCATCTTGCCAGAAGTCGTTGAGAGTACATCTATCTCTAAAGAGACTCTTGTTCACAGTATGGTGACAAGAGAATCCTCTGGTTTAATTGAAGAGAAAAGGTTTAAAAGTTTTCTGCGGCCCAGGCTCTCAGAAGAGGAGCGTCTGCGTCGCAGAAACTTAAACTTATGCCTATATTGTGGGGGTTTAGGCCACTATCTGCAGACCTGTGAGTTGCGCAAGCCAAAGTGTGGTGACGAGTCTTGCCCTCTGGCCAAGTTGAGTCATGATACAAGACCTACTCCTGTCTCTACTGTGGCAGAGGTACTTGTCACACAACCCACACTAAAAAGCTCTCTGTCCTATAATTGGGGTCCTTGGGCAAGGGAGCCCCATTATAGATTCAGGAATCAAAAGAGAATGTTTCTCTCCTCTCTTGAGGTTCCTGTGGAAGCGGAGTTGCAAGCCCCTGGAGTGGTGCCCGATGCCCAGGGTCCTGGAGTGGTGCCCGATGCCCAGGGTCCTGGAGTGGTGCCCGATGCCCAGGGTCCTGGAGTGGTGCCCGTAGCCCAGGGTCCTGGAGTGGTGCCCATAGCCCAGGGTCCTGGAGTGGTGCCCGATGCTCAGGTTCTTGGTGCGGTACCTGATGCCCAGAGTGCTGGAGCGGTACCCGATGCCCAGAGTGCTGGAGCGGTACCCGATGCCCAGAGTGCTGGAGCGGTACCCGATGCCCAGAGTGCTGGAGCGGTACCCGATGCCCAGAGTGCTGGAGCAGTACCCGATGCCCAGAGTGCTGGAGCGGTACCCGATGCCCAGAGTGCTGGAGCGGTACCCGATGCCCTAGCTTATAGAGGGACATCAAATATTATAGTTCAGGTGTCCATACCGGAAGGGGTCTCAGAAGCTGTTACCCCAGGTAGGGACTTGAAAAGCGCAACCCTAGAAAGGGTCTCTAAAACCATAGTTCTTGAAGGGAACTCGAGAAGCAAAACCCCAGAAGGGATCTTTGAAGTAATATCCCCAAGTGGGGTCTCGAGAGACGCAGCCCCAAAGAAGGGTCTAGAAGTCGCTTCCCCAGGAAAGAACTTAAGAAGCATAGCATTAGTGGAGGATCTGAACGTTATTGCTTCAGCAAAAGTCCCGGAAGTCATAGTCCCGGGAGAACTTTCGATAATTATCGACTCAGAGAGGGAGGCGGATGGCCCGGATCGGGAGGCCAGTCAGGGAGGCCAACGGCCCGGTCCCAGTAAAAGAATCCGAGGTGCTGGCCCCAGCGGGGTTCCTGGAGGCCACTGTCCCAGCGGGGTTCTCGGAGGCCACTGTCCCAGCGGGGTTCCCGGAGGCCACTGCCCCAGCGGGGTTCTCGGAGGCCACTGCCCCAGCGGGGTTCCCGGAGGCCACTGCCCCAGCAGGGTTCCCGGAAGTCACTGCCCCGGGTGGGGTTCAGAAAGTCACTGCCCCGGGTGGGGTACAGAAAGTCACTGCCCCGGGTTGGGTTCCTGGAAGTCACTGCCCCGGGTGGGGTTCAGAAAGTCACTGCCCCGGGTGGGGTTCAGAAAGTCACTGCCCCGGGTGGGGTTCAGAAAGTCTCAGCCCCGGGTGGGGTTCAGAAAGCAACTGCCCCGGGTGGGGTTCAGAGAGTCTCAGCCTCGAGTAAGTTCAATAGTGACCAGGTCCTAGCAAAGCACTCCAGTCAGTCAGATGAGAAGGAAACAGATCCTGACTCTGATATCTCAACATCCATAACCTTTGATGGGGACTTAGCCCAATTTCTGGCGCTTTTCAAACACTATTACACTATTATGTTGTCTAGACCATTTCTGGGCATCACTTCAGAAAACCTTGGGCTCTATCTGATTTATTCTTTTAGAGGAGAGCCTTTTGAGTGGGCGACCAGCCTAATGAAAGCTGAAGATCCCATTCTTCAGGATCCCCTAGCATTCTGTGATGCAATTATTAAAAGATATGGTTCCAAAGAAATTGGTTCAGGTTCCGCTAAGTCACCCGTCTTGTCTGCTGAGAGTCCACCAAATACTGTAAACTCGGCACAAGAGTCCCAGCCCGTTGTTTTGACTGCAGGATGTGCTTTTTTGACTTCTTCTTCTAATAATAGTACTTTACCAGAAAGTTCAGCTCCCAAGGGTAAGAGACCTGTCTCTGATTTGAACGCAGCCTTGCTGGGTGGTACCATCAGTTCAGACAATGTTTGGGGAATTACCTTGGTCAGACCTAAAGAGCTTTGTAAAAAGAAGAAGAAGAAGAAAAAGAAATAATTTTTGACTCTTGCCTTGATAAAAAAAAAAAAGATTTTTTTTTTTCCCTTGTCTTGTGTCCAGTGGCCACCATCAAGGGGAGGGCACTGTTACAAGTTGTTGCTACAGCTTGTTTTTTGTTTTCTTGTCTGTTAGACCAGTGTGTCAGGTTTTTTTTGTATTCCTTGTTCTGGATAGTCTGAATTTTGGGGTCTTTTGACCCCTCCTCAAGGGGGGGTAATGTTATGAGCCACGGCTGTGGCTCATTCCTGTTTTGCATTTTTGTTCTGTATTTTATGTTATACTTCTGTTTATGTTCCCCGTGGGTGTCATGGGGTGCTCGGAGCTCACCCTTAAGGAAGGGATACTGTTATGAACCACAGGTAGTGGTTCATTCCTATTTTATGTTTATAAAGTTGTCTTGCATGCCAGGATTTCCCGTTGCTCTGTTTTAGAATACTCTTGTCTGCTGCCGCTGGTGAGTCTGTGTAATTGCTGCTTGTTCCCATGTGTTCAGCCTCACCTGGCTGCTAATTGCATCTTGTCAGTTTAGAGTCATGCAACAGGGCAGCTGCATGGGATTATTAATTAGGCCTCTCTGTTATATGCTGGCTGTTTGCAATTCACAGATGCTGGTGATATTTCTTGGTTTTCAGTCTGCTTGAAGTCTGACCTGGTTCCTGCCAGTCCCTGAGCTCCTGTATAGCAGTGTCTGACTAGCTGCTTCCTGTGTTGATTCCTGTGTCAGTCCCTGTGTCGATTCCCGTGTCTGATCCCGTGCCCTGCTGTGAGGCGTTCCTGCCCTGAGGTCCAGTGGCTTTGCCTATCCCTGGTCTAGTTCCTGGTTTCCTGGTGTCCACCGGTCTGTCGTTTGGGATTCTGCCTGTCCTCCAGTTCTGAGAGTGTGTGTCGGCATCATTGAGGGTTCCTGTCCATTTGCCAGTATTCGTACCGGTTCCGTGAGTAGCGGCTCTGCCGCGTCAGTAGGCCTAGGCCGCTGTATTCCATTATTGTTTCTGTCCCTGGTGTTTTGCAGAGGGTTCTGCTTATGCTGTCACCGCCGGTACACAAAGGTATTGTGTCGGCGTGTGATCAGCATTTCCTTTGTTGTTATTTTCCTTTGGCGGTTTCTCCGCACATACTTTAGGGTTTTTAGTTAGCTTGTAGCCCCTGGCCTGTTTGCTTAGTTAGAGGGCCTCTTGTTATCATCCTGTCTCGGATTTCCCTTTGTCTCTCACTAAGACCGGGGGGCATCGGAGTTGGGCAGACATAATCCGCCCTTCAAACGCGGCTGCCAAGGGCTCAAGAAACCATAGTCTCGCAAGGGATTTCTGACAGCACGGGTGAGACAACAGAGTTAGGGCGCCAGGGGCTATTCCCTTTCCATTCCCCTTTCCCAGCGTTACGTCCTGGTGCTCTGGACTCACTTCATGAACATCTCCCTTGTTCTGAGCACCAGGAACCTAACATTATCACCAGCCATACCACAAAAAAGAAATAAAACTTTTTTTTCTTTTTTGGCCCAGTCCAGTGTCTAGTCTAGAATCCAGTCATGTCTAGAATTCAGTGTGCAGAATCCAATCCGGTGTTTAGAATCCAGTCTTGTCTAGAATTTAGTGTGCAGAATCCAGTCCGGTGTTTAGAATCCAGTCCGGTGTTTAGAATCCAGTCCGGTGTTTAGAATCCAGTCCGGTGTTAGAATCCAGTCCGGTGTGTAAAAAAAAAAAAAAAAAAAAGTCTTGTTTTGTTTAGCAAAATTTAGTCCTGCCTTGTCTAGTCCTGCCTTGTCTAGTCCTGCCTTGTCTAGTCCTGCCTTGTCTTGTCTAGTTTTAAATCCTCCTATGTCTACTATGCAAGCCCTGCAGGCATCTCTCGCAGCCCTGAACTCTGTATTCAGTGCTTTGAGACCAGAGCGACTAGAAGTTTTGCAGCAATCCCTAAAGCAACTGCAAAACCTTCTGACTAAAATCTTGCTCATCTTGCCAGAAGTCGTTGAGAGTACATCTATCTCTAAAGAGACTCTTGTTCACAGTATGGTGACAAGAGAATCCTCTGGTTTAATTGAAGAGAAAAGGTTTAAAAGTTTTCTGCGGCCCAGGCTCTCAGAAGAGGAGCGTCTGCGTCGCAGAAACTTAAACTTATGCCTATATTGTGGGGGTTTAGGCCACTATCTGCAGACCTGTGAGTTGCGCAAGCCAAAGTGTGGTGACGAGTCTTGCCCTCTGGCCAAGTTGAGTCATGATACAAGACCTACTCCTGTCTCTACTGTGGCAGAGGTACTTGTCACACAACCCACACTAAAAAGCTCTCTGTCCTATAATTGGGGTCCTTGGGCAAGGGAGCCCCATTATAGATTCAGGAATCAAAAGAGAATGTTTCTCTCCTCTCTTGAGGTTCCTGTGGAAGCGGAGTTGCAAGCCCCTGGAGTGGTGCCCGATGCCCAGGTTCCTGGAGTGGTGCCCGATGCCCAGGGTCCTGGAGTGGTGCCCGATGCCCAGGGTCCTGGAGTGGTGCCCGATGCCCAGGGTCCTGGAGTGGTGCCCGTAGCCCAGGGTCCTGGAGTGGTGCCCGTAGCCCAGGGTCCTGGAGTGGTGCCCGTAGCCCAGGGTCCTGGAGTGGTGCCCGATGCTCAGGTTCTTGGTGCGGTGCCCGATGCCCAGAGTGCTGGAGCGGTGCCCGATGCCCAGAGTGCTGGAGCAGTGCCCGATGCCCAGAGTGCTGGAGTGGTACCCGATGCCCAGAGTGCTGGAGCGGTACCCGATGCCCAGAGTGCTGGAGCGGTACCCGATGCCCTAGCTTATAGAGGGACATCAAATATTATAGTTCAGGTGTCCATACCGGAAGGGGTCTCAGAAGCTGTTACCCCAGGTAGGGACTTGAAAAGCGCAACCCTAGAAAGGGTCTCTAAAACCATAGTTCTTGAAGGGAACTCGAGAAGCAAAACCCCAGAAGGGATCTTTGAAGTAATATCCCCAAGTGGGGTCTCGAGAGACGCAGCCCCAAAGAAGGGTCTAGAAGTCGCTTCCCCAGGAAAGAACTTAAGAAGCATAGCATTAGTGGAGGATCTGAACGTTATTGCTTCAGCAAAAGTCCCGGAAGTCATAGTCCCGGGAGAACTTTCGATAATTATCGACTCAGAGAGGGAGGCCGATGGCCCGATCCCAGTCAGGGAGGCCAACGGCCCGGTCCCAGTAAAAGAATCCGTGGTGCTGGCCCCAGCGGGGTTCCTGGAGGCCACTGTTCCAGCGGGGTTCTCGGAGGCCACTGTTCCAGCGGGGTTCCCGGAGGCCACTGCCCCAGCGGGGTTCCCGGAGGCCACTGCCCCAGCGGGGTTCCCGGAGGCCACTGCCCCAGCGGGGTTCCCGGAAATCACTGCCCCGGGTGGGGTTCAGAAAGTCACTGCCCCGGGTGGGGTACAGAAAGTCACTGCCCCGGGTGGGGTTCCTGGAAGTCACTGCCCCGGGTGGGGTTCAGAAAGTCACTGCCCCGGGTGGGGTTCAGAAAGTCACTGCCCCAGGTGGGGTTCAGAAAGTCTCAGCCCCGGGTGGGGTTCAGAAAGCAACTGCCCCGGGTGGGGTTCAGAGAGTCTCAGCCTCGAGTAAGTTCAATAGTGACCAGGTCCTAGCAAAGCACTCCAGTCAGTCAGATGAGAAGGAAACAGATCCTGACTCTGATATCTCAACATCCATAACCTTTGATGGGGACTTAGCCCAATTTCTGGCGCTTTTCAAACACTATTACACTATTATGTTGTCTAGACCATTTCTGGGCATCACTTCAGAAAACCTTGGACTCTATCTGATTTATTCTTTTAGAGGAGAGCCTTTTGAGTGGGCGACCAGCCTAATGAAAGCTGAAGATCCCATTCTTCAGGATCCCCTAGCATTCTGTGATGCAATTATTAAAAGATATGGTTCCAAAGAAATTGGTTCAGGTTCCGCTAAGTCACCCGTCTTGTCTGCTGAGAGTCCACCAAATACTGTAAACTCGGCACAAGAGTCCCAGCCCGTTGTTTTGACTGCAGGATGTGCTTTTTTGACTTCTTCTTCTAATAATAGTACTTTACCAGAAAGTTCAGCTCCCAAGGGTAAGAGACCTGTCTCTGATTTGAACGCAGCCTTGCTGGGTGGTACCATCAGTTCAGACAATGTTTGGGGAATTACTTTGGTCAGACCTAAAGAGCTTTGTAAAAAGAAGAAGAAGAAAAAGAAATAATTTTTGACTCTTGCCTTGATAAAAAAAAAAAAAAGATTTTTTTTCCCTTGTCTCGTGTCCAGTGGCCACCATCAAGGGGAGGGCACTGTTACAAGTTGTTGCTACAGCTTGTTTTTTGTTTTCTTGTCTGTTAGACCAGTGTGTCAGGTTTTTTTTGTATTCCTTGTTCTGGATAGTCTGAATTTTGGGGTCTTTTGACCCCTCCTCAAGGGGGGGGTAATGTTATGAGCCACGGCTGTGGCTCATTCCTGTTTTGCATTTTTGTTCTGTATTTTATGTTATACTTCTGTTTATGTTCCCCGTGGGTGTCATGGGGTGCTCGGAGCTCACCCTTAAGGAGGGGATACTGTTATGAACCACAGGTAGTGGTTCATTCCTATTTTATGTTTATAAAGTTGTCTTGCATGCCAGGATTTCCCGTTGCTCTGTTTTAGAATACTCTTGTCTGCTGCCGCTGGTGAGTCTGTGTAATTGCAGCTTGTTCCCATGTGTTCAGCCTCACCTGGCTGCTAATTGCATCTTGTCAGTTTAGAGTCATGCAACAGGGCAGCTGCATGGGATTATTAATTAGGCCTCTCTGTTATATGCTGGCTGTTTGCAATTCACAGATGCTGGTGATATTTCTTGGTTTTCAGTCTGCTTGAAGTCTGACCTGGTTCCTGCCAGTCCCTGAGCTCCTGTATAGCAGTGTCTGACTAGCTGCTTCCTGTGTTGATTCCTGTGTCAGTCCCTGTGTCGATTCCCGTGTCTGATCCCGTGCCCTGCTGTGAGGCGTTCCTGCCCTGAGGTCCAGTGGCTTTGCCTATCCCTGGTCTAGTTCCTGGTTTCCTGGTGTCCACCGGTCTGTTGTTTGGGATTCTGCCTGTCCTCCAGTTCTGAGAGTGTGTGTCGGCATCATTGAGGGTTCCTGTCCATTTGCCAGTATTCGTACCGGTTCCGTGAGTAGCGGCTCTGCCGCGTCAGTTGGCCTAGGCCGCTGTATTCCATTATTGTTTCTGTCCCTGGTGTTTTGCAGAGGGTTCTGCTTATGCTGTCACCGCCGGTACACAAAGGTATTGTGTCGGCGTGTGATCAGCATTTCCTTTGTTGTTATTTTCCTTTGGCGGTTTCTCCGCACATACTTTAGGGTTTTTAGTTAGCTTGTAGCCCCTGGCCTGTTTGCTTAGTTAGAGGGCCTCTTGTTATCATCCTGTCTCGGATTTCCCTTTGTCTCTCACTAAGACCGGGGGGCATCGGAGTTGGGCAGACATAATCCGCCCTTCAAACGCGGCTGCCAAGGGCTCAAGAAACCATAGTCTCGCAAGGGATTTCTGACAGCACGGGTGAGACAACAGAGTTAGGGCGCCAGGGGCTATTCCCTTTCCATTCCCCTTTCCCAGCGTTACGTCCTGGTGCTCTGGACTCACTTCATGAACATCTCCCTTGTTCTGAGCACCAGGAACCTAACAACTGCCTAATTAAGGTGTGCAAATTAGGGCCCTTTTCCCTCTGTAGCTGATGTATTCATACATTTTTGAAGGTAGGAGACACCTTCACCCTAATTTAGCACCCTGCCCCACCCACCCCTCTGATTTTAAATAGTCCAACACTCTAGCCTTTACATTTGGAATGAGCACACTGAGGTAAGACTACTACATTTTGTTTAATATGGCAGTCCATAATGGGGGGAATTCTCTGGGGTGCGGGGCTCCCTGTGCCTGCCGTGGCTGGGTGTCCCTGGGGCATCGCAATTTAACACTATTTCATCACTCCATGGCCCTTATAGTTTGTTTTATATATATGTAACACCTTCACATAATTTTCTTTTACTCCTCACATTATTCACACATGCAGCAACAGCTGCTCCTTCCTCTTTAACCTTATATTTTTATCACTCCTGCGATGCCCTGGGGTTGTCTGGCTGGGTGGCTCTGGGGTGTCCTGCCCCCCGGACCTGAACCCCTATAGTTAGTGTTAGGGACTTACCCAATGAGAGGCTACCTTGATGCGGTGGGTAAGCTCATAGCCCTGGCCAGGAATATGCTAAGTGCCTCTGGTTACTACAGGTTGAGCTAGTGTGAGATAGTGCACCTGCTACCTTTTCCCTCTGTACACTTTACTAAGTCTCAAGCAGAGTAGCACCTCACTACCTAATTAAGGTGTGCAAATTAGGGCCCTTTTCCCTCTGTAGCTGATGTATTCATACATTTTTGAAGGTAGGAGACACCTTCACCCTAATTTAGCACCCTGCCCCACCCACTCCTCTGATTTTAAATAGTCCAACACTCTAGCCTTTACATTTGGAAGGAGCACACTGAGGTAAGACTCCTACATTTTGTTTAATATGGCAGTCCATAATGGGGGGGATTCTCTGGGGTGCGGGGCTCCCTGTGCCTGCCGTGGCTGGGTGTCCCTGGGGCATCGCAATTTAACACTATTTCATCACTCCATGGCCCTTATAGCTTGTTTTATATATATGTAACACCTTCACATAATTTTCTTTTACTCCTCACATTATTCACACATGCAGCAACAGCTGCTCCTACCTCTTTAACCTTATATTTTTATCACTCCTGCGATGCCCTGGGGTTGTCTGGCTGGGTGGCTCTGGGGTGTCCTGCCCCCCAGACCTGAACCCCTATAGTTAGTGTTAGGGACTTACCCAATGAGAGGCTACCTTGATGCGGTGGGTAAGCTCATAGCCCTGGCCAGGAATATGCTAAGTGCCTCTGGTTACTACAGGTTGAGCTAGTGTGAGATAGTGCACCTGCTACCTTTTCCCTCTGTACACTTTACTAAGTCTCAAGCAGAGTAGCACCTCACTACCTAATTAAGGTGTGCAAATTAGGGCCCTTTTCCCTCTGTAGCTGATGTATTCATAAATTTTTTAAAGGTAGGAGACACCTTCACCCTAATTTAGCACCCTGCCCCACCCACCCCTCTGATTTTAAATAGTCCAACACTCTAGCCTTTACATTTGGAAGGAGCACACTGAGGTAAGACTCCTACATTTTGTTTAATATGGCAGTCCATAATGGGGGGAATTCTCTGGGGTGCGGGGCTCCCTGTGCCTGCCGTGGCTGGGTGTCCCTGGGGCATCGCAATTTAACAATTTCATCACTCCATGGCCCTTAAAGTTTGTTTTATATATATGTAACACCTTCACATAATTTTCTTTTACTCCTCACATTATTCACACATGCAGAAACAGCTGCTCCAACCTCTTTAACCTTATATTTTTATCACTCCTGCGATGCCCTGGGGTTGTCTGGCTGGGTGGCTCTGGGGTGTCCTGCCCCCCGGACCTGAACCCCTATAGTTAGTGTTAGGGACTTACCCAATGAGAGGCTACCTTGATGCGGTGGGTAAGCTCATAGCCCTGGCCAGGAATATGCTAAGTGCCTCTGGTTACTACAGGTTGAGCTAGTGTGAGATAGTGCACCTGCTACCTTTTCCCTCTGTACACTTTACTAAGTCTCAAGCAGAGTAGCACCTCACTACCTAATTAAGGTGTGCAAATTAGGGCCCTTTTCCCTCTGTAGCTGATGTATTCATAAATTTTTGAAGGTAGGAGACACCTTCACCCTAATTTAGCACCCTGCCCCACCCACCCCTCTGATTTTAAATAGTCCAACACTCTAGCCTTTACATTTGGAAGGAGCACACTGAGGTAAGACTCCTACATTTTGTTTAATATGGCAGTCCATAATGGGGGGAATTCTCTGGGGTGCGGGGCTCCCTGTGCCTGCCGTGGCTGGGTGTCCCTGGGGCATCGCAATTTAACAATATTTCATCACTCCATGGCCCTTATAGTTTGTTTTATATATATGTAACACCTTCACATAATTTTCTTTTACTCCTCACATTATTCACACATGCAGCAACAGCTGCTCCTACCTCTTTAACCTTATATTTTTATCACTCCTGCGATGCCCTGGGGTTGTCTGGCTGGGTGGCTCTGGGGTGTCCTGCCCCCCGGACCTGAACCCCTATAGTTAGTGTTAGGGACTTACCCAATGAGAGGCTACCTTGATGCGGTGGGTAAGCTCATAGCCCTGGCCAGGAATATGCTAAGTGCCTCTGGTTACTACAGGTTGAGCTAGTGTGAGATAGTGCACCTGCTACCTTTTCCCTCTGTACACTTTACTAAGTCTCAAGCAGAGTAGCACCTCACTACCTAATTAAGGTGTGCAAATTAGGGCCCTTTTCCCACTCCTAGATGGGCCAGGTGTTTGTGTCGGCCACTTGGGTCGCTTATCTTAGTCACACAGCTACCTCATTGCACCTCTTTTTTTCTTTGCATCGTGTGCTGTTTGGGGACAATTTTTTTGAAGTGCCATACTGTCTGACACTGCAGTGCCACTCCTAGATGGGCCAGGTGTTTGTGTCGGCCACTTGGGTCGCTTATCTTAGTCACACAGCTACCTCATTGCGCCTCTTTTTTTCTTTGCATCTTGTGCTGTTTGGGGACAATTTTTTTGAAGTGCCATCCTGTCTGACACTGCAGTGCCACTCCTAGATGGGCCAGGTTTTTGTGTCGGCCACTTGGGTCACTTTGTCACGATCTGGGTATCTGGACGCCATTACCTGCCTTTTAAGTGTCTTCTGAGACTGGCCCAGCGTTCCAAGTCCGGATCTCATCTGTGTCAACACTCTGCACATCCCTCCTGTCATTCTGAGACACTACCACAGCGGCGCCATGTTTGAATCCAACATGGCGTCTCCCGTCCTCCACGGCCTCCGCCGCCGTTACTGTGTTATTGTTGCAGGTTCTCAGAATCGTGTATCATGCCTGCCGCGGCCTCTGCTGCCCTCCAAGTGTCTAAGCATATAACTGTCATCTGGCGTCTCCTGTCCTCCGCGGCCGGCGCCGCCATTATCAATATGTTTGCACATTTTATTTCAAACCAGTTTTCCCTCCAGGTTCCAGCATGGGCGCAGCCATGTTGGATTTGATCACATGCTCCAATTCCTCCAATCCACCGTCTCTGGAATCTGCATAATTGCCCAGCCAATGCCTGCATAGCAGCAGGTATAAGTATCCTGTGTCTGGGCCAGATAGATGTCAGTGTGTCACGATCCGGGTATCTGGACGCCATTACCTGCCGTTTAGGTGTCTTCTGAGACTGACCCAGCGTTCCAAGTCTGGATCTCATCTGTGTCAACACTCTGCACATCCCTCCTGTCATTCTGAGACACTATCACAGCGGCGCCATGTTTGAATCCAACATGGCGTCTCCCGTCCTCCGCGGCCTCCGCCGCCATTCCTGTGTTATTGCTGCAGGTTCTCAGTATAGTGTATCATGCCTGCCGCGGCCTCTGCTGCCCTCAAAGTGTCTCAGCATATAACAGTCATCTGGCGTCTCCTGTCCTACTCGGCCGGCGCCGCCATTATCACTATGTTTGCACATTTCATTTCAAACTAGTTTTCCCTCCAGGTTCCAGCATGGGCGCAGCCATGTTGGATTTGATCACATGCTCCAATTCCTCCAATCCACCGTCTCTGGAATCTGCATAATTGCCTAGCCAATGCCTGCATAGCAGCAGGTATAAGTATCCTGTGTCTAGGCCAGATAGATGTCAGTGCTTTGAATGTCATACCTTGTTCCAGTCTCTCTCTCCTGTGGTTTGTTTCTCCAGGTTCCAGTTCCTGTCTCCAGCATCCACAAAGAGACCCGCACCTGCTTTCCATCTTGCGGTGCAGCCTGACTCTACAGTCTTCCGTGGCTGTCCAAGTTTCCAGCTATCTACAATCTGTTTCCAGCAGCCAGCTTTCAACAGATTTCAGCTTCTACTAAACACCAGTGCTGATCCAGCGGATCCTATCTTACCTGCAGTATCCACTACCACCGGTAATCATTTATCAGCTATTCAGTTTCTACGCTCCCTAGCATCTCACATCATTCACTCTGTGTTAATCACCTGGCTGGTTCCATCCAGCATCCACTCCGTGACTTTAGTACCTGGCTGATTCCATTCAGCATCCACTCTGTGTTTCATCACCCGGCTGATTCCACTCAGCATCCACTCCGTGTCTTACCACCTGGCTGGTTCCATCCAGCTGATACAGCAGCATACTCAAGTTACAGATTCACCTGTTACAACTACTGGCATGTTCCTCGGTTATCTCCACTACTACAACTAGGCCTGGTAAGGTGATTCCATCAAAGAACTTTTACATCTGTTCTATACCTACCAGTGCTCTGAGATACCTCCTATGGTTATGTGATCCAGGAACTGTGTTATTTGCCACTGTCTTTGATTTACTTTGAATGCTGCTTGTCATTTCACGGAGTCTGTTAAATAAACTTTTATTTTGAATTTTAAACTGGTTGTCATGGTCACACCTTCGGGTAATCAATCTGCACTTACATGTCCAGGGGTCTGATTAAACCTCCCAGGTTTAACTTCATCTCAGCCCCTACAACTGAGGCTTCCTCCCGTCAGCCTAAACCCTCAGTTGTGACACAGTGCTTTGAATGTCATACCTTGTTCCAGTCTCTCTCTCCTGTGGCTTGTTTCTCCAGGTTCCAGTTCCTGTCTCCAGCATCCACAAAGAGACCCGCACCTGCTTTCCATCTTGCAGTGCAGCCTGACTCTACAGCCTTCCGTGGCTGTCCAGTTTCCAGCTATCTACTATCTGCTTCCAGCAGTCAGCTTTCAACAGATTTCAGCTTCTATCAAACACCGGTGCAGATCCAGCGGATCCTATCTTACCAGCAGTATCCTCTATCACCGTTAATCATCTTTCAGCTAATCTGTTTCTACGCTCCCAAGCATCTCTCATCATCCACTCTGTGTTTACCTGGCTGACTCCATTCAGCATTCACTCTGTGTTTCATCAACCGGCTGATTCCACTCAGCATCCACTCCGTGTCTTACCACCTGGCTGGTTCCATCCAGCTGATACAGCAGCATACTCAAGTTACAGATTCACCTGTTACAACTACTGGCATGTTCCTCGGCTATCTCCACTACTACAACCAGGCCTGGTAAGGTGATTCCATCAAAGGACTTTTACATCTGTTCTATACCTACCAGTGCTCTGAGATACCTCCTATGGTTATGTGATCCAGGAACTGTGTTATTTGCCACTGTCTTTGATTTACTTTGAATGCTGCTTGTCATTTCACGGAGTCTGTTAAATAAACTTTTATTTTGAATTTTAAACTGGTTGTCATGGTCACACCTTCGGGTAATCAATCTGCACTTACATGTCCAGGGGTCTGATTAAACCTCCCAGGTTTAATTTCATCTCAGCCCCTTCAACTGAGGCTTCCTCCCGTCAGCCTAAACCCTCAGTTGTGACACGCTTATCTTAGTCACACAGCTACCTCATTGCGCCTCTTTTTTCTTTGCATCGTGTGCTGTTTGGGGACAATTTTTTTGAAGTGCCATCCTGTCTGACACTGCAGTGCCACTCCTAGATGGGCCAGGTGTTTGTGTCGGCCACTTGGGTCGCTTAGCTTAGCCATCCAGCGACCTCGGTGCAAATTTTAGGACTAAAAATAATATTGTGAGGTGTGAGGTGTTCAGAATAGACTGAAAATGAGTGGAAATTATGGTTATTGAGGTCAATAATACTTTGGGATCAAAATGACCCCCAAATTCTATGATTTAAGCTGTTTTTGAGGGTTTTTTGAAAAAAACACCAGAATCCAAAACACACCCGAATCCGACAAAAAAATTTCGGTGAGGTTTTGCCAAAACGTATCCGAATCCAAAACACGGCCGCGGAACCGAACCCAAAACACAAAACCCGAAAAATTTCCGGTGCACATCACTACTCTCCTGTCTCCTGTGCTACAGCAGCCTGCCAGCAAAAGTAAGGCTGGATGGCTGTATTATTATGCCTCACATCACGTTTGTGTCTATACATATGTGCATAAATGTTTGTTAGTGTATATATATATATATATATACATATATATATTATATATATATATATGTAGAAGTACAAAAAGGCTGGCACTCCTTGTAATAGAAAGCAACTGCCCCGGTGCCATCCAAGAAATTAATAACAAACGCTGTTGGTTCCTAAGAAAGACATAGCACTCTCCCAATAGCAAAAAGAACCAGGCGGCACTCCAAGGTCTTGTGAAAAAAAGAAGCTTTTAGTGAAAAATCACATGAGAATAAGGCATAGCGTTGCCAACGTTTCAGCGCCGCGCAGCGCGCTTTTTTCAAGGCTGTATGCTGGAAAAGAACAAGACAGAACAGTGAAAACAGTCTTACCTTTATGTGTCCATTAACCAGTGAGACCGTGGCAGCGTGCGGCGGGGGCTGGCGTGCGGGCGAGCTTCTGGTAAGTCCCTGCGTGTGGTAACCAGGAAGTGACGTCATCCGGTCTCCACGGTAACCTCCCTGCATGTAGTATCCAGGAAGTGACGTCGTCCGGTCCCCACGGTAACCTCGGACGTCCCGGCCAGCGTCAGCAACCCGCCGCGGCTGGCGGTCTATGTGAAAAGGAAATAGACTGTAATGTGAAAAAAGTTATACATAATGTGCAAACTGACATATGAGGCTGGTGCCCGCTAGCAGATGCCGGCGGTACCCAGACATTAAACAAAGTGTAACGTGATTGAGTATGTGATACATAGTTACACAAAAAGGTTAAAAACGAGAGAACCACACAGCTTGACAGTGAGACATGGGCACAGACTGATGTCGATAGATGTCAAATGACAGTTAAAGCCATACAAACTAAAAACAAGGGCCGATAGGGAAAAGGTGAGATCAGGAAAGAGTCTAAGTCCCTATCCCATGTACAAATGATTGAAGAAAAAGAGAGGCGTCAAGGACTATTGGTCACCCAGTGAACCCAGTAAAACATGTGCTCCCAAGGACAATAGTAACAGCTAATGTATTTAATTATAAGAACACACTCCAAGCGATGTGTTCGTTAAGTCCATTGGGTGACATAGCTGCTAAACGGTGGATCCATTCGATCTCTCTTTGTGCCAATAATTTAGAACGGTCGCCTCCTCGTATGTGTGGGGGAATATGGTCAATGATCATATAGCGAAGTTGTTGTAATGTGTGCGATGCATTTTTGAAATGCCGGGCAACCGGTTGATCGTTAGATTTGCCTTCCAACGCAGCCTTAATGGCTGATCTGTGGAGGGCCATTCTTTCTCGGAAGGTTCTAATGGTTTGTCCCACATAGATGAGTCCGCATGGACAGGTGATGACGTAAATAATAAACTGAGATGTACATGTGACGTGATGTCTGATCTTGAAAATTTGTTCAGTTTTAGGATGTTTGAAGACCGAACCCGTGTCCATAAATTTGCAGGTTGTACAGGAAAGGCACCTTTGCATCCTGGCTTAGACAACGTTCTTCTTGTTGGTGTAATGTCAGTTTTGACAAGAATGTCCCGTAAGCTGTGCCCCCTCTTGTAACAGGGCATGACGGACGTCTGCTTGAAGCAAGGTAATGTTGGATCACTGCTCACAATGGGCCACAGCGCCTTGGTGGCACGAGTTAACACTGCACTGGCTGTTGTATATTCAGTTACCAGTGGGACTTTATGCGTAGTATTTTTAGTTGATTGTACAAAAAGTGTGTCCCTCGGGGTATGCAAGATATCCTGTTTGATGGATTCCAAGGTTCGTTTGTCGTATCCCCTTTGAATGAACTGTGTCACCACATGATCAAGAGCTGGTGCCAGCTGTGTCTGCTCACTTGTGATTCTAGCAATCCTAAGCATCTGGGATCGGGGAAGACCCCTCTTAAGTGCCGGAGGGTGAAAACTGTTGTGCATCAACAGGGTGTTACGATCCGTAGGTTTGTAATATACGGATGTGTATATTTTTTGATTGGCAATGTTGATTTGTACATCTAAGAAATGTATGGACAATCGACTAGATTCAAAATTGAATTTAATTGGGGAATCCCTCTGGTTAATGTTCGCGCACAAGTTTGCCAGTGCGAAGGCGCCCCCCGTCCAAAATATCAACAAATCGTTGATATACCGTTTATAGAATAAAATATCGGCATGTAATGTGTCAGAGCCAAAAAGAACACGTTCCTGGGCGAACATGTATACATTGGCGTAACTTGGTGCCACATTCGATCCCATGGCACACCCAGTGAGTTGGACATAGAAGTCCCCGTTGTGTAAAAAGTAGTTATGTGTAAGAGTGTACTCTAAGAGTTTCAAAAAAAGAGGAATGTGTAGCCCCTGAAAATTTTCTGACTGTAAGAATTCTTGCATAGCTAGTAGTCCGTCAGAGTGTGGAATGACGGTGTACAGGCTATGTACGTCCATAGTGCACATAATGGTGTCATGAGGGATATCGGTCATGTCCTGTAACAAACATAGCAAATGTGAAGTGTCCTTTAAATACGTATTTTGTTTCGTGATTAATGGCTGGATAAGGAGGTCAAGGAACTGGGAAATTGGCTGTGTCAATGAGCCTCGTGCTGAAGTGATCGGACGACCTGGCGGATTCGCTCTGTCCTTGTTTACCTTAGGTACTGTATACAGTACCAGGGTAATCGGATGTGCCTGCATGAGAGAGTTTGCCTGCTTAGAACTCATGTGCCCATCATGTACAGCAGTCTTGAGGATGGCATCAATTTCGGTCTTAAAGGCAGCAGTCAGATTGTAGCGTAATTTTTTATAAGTGGTGGTGTCCGCCAGTTGTCGATCAATCTCCTGTATGTAAGAGCTCTTGTCTTGAATGACAATTGCACCCCCTTTGTCCGCCGGATGAATTGTAATGTCGTTATAAGAAACAAGATCTTTAATGGCTTGATGTTCCTGGGTAGACAAATTGCGATGTACATATGGCTGTGCTCCGTCATACTTACGGATGGACTTGTCCAAGAGTCTGGTGAAGGATTTAATGGAAGCATTATTAGATTGTGGATCGAACGTGGATTTAGTAGAGACAATGTTACGCTGTGACTGATCAGTGGGAATGGGGTGATGCTGAAAAAACTCTTTTAGCCGAAGATTTCTTGAAAAACGGTATTGTTCAACAGTCCATTTGAACTCATTATATGGGTTGGTCGGTACAAAGGATAAACCTTTACTGAGGACACGTTGTCCAGGCTCAGTAAGTACCCGTGAAGATAAATTGAAAATTAACTCTTTTTCTTTTCCTTGGGATTGGTTGGCGGTTTTCTGGATCCTCTGGGTTTGTCCACCTCTCCTTGTGGACCAGGGCCTGTTGGTTCTATTCGTGCCCTGGTGTGCACCCCTAAAGGGATGTTTCTTGGTGATTTGCTGCCTTCAGAATCATTGCAGATGAAATCACTGTCGGAATTGGATGACAATGTCCGTCTAGCAGATCGGGCCCTCCTGTCTCTCCAGGATTGCCGCTGGCGTGGGCCCCGCGGGTTGGCGTTGTCGGATGCTCCAAAGAGCCAGCTGTATACCCGGTTGTCGTCATAATCAGCGTTGACTGTTTGCAATTTTGATTTTTTGAAGGCAATGAGATCACGTTTGTAATTATTAAGTTGATTATTCAATTTCTCCCAAGAGCTCGCATGTTGTACATCGTCCAAAAATGTTTGATGGCTAGCTGTATATTGTGCAATATTGGATCTATATTTTTTTAATTCCTTGCCTGCCTCCTCTATCACAAGGAGCATGAGATCCATGCTGCATTTGTTCAGGACCGAGATCCAACGTTGGCAAAAGTCAGGGTTATTCCTCCCGATGGTTGGAATGTTCCATACTCTGAATCCACGCGGAATGCGTTTTGCGCGGAAATAATCAGAGAGTGACGTGCCATGTAGTAAGAAATCAAGTTCTTTTTTCTTAAGACGTAGAAGGGTATGGTAAATCTCGTCGATGGTTGTATTGTCCTGATTAGTTAGGAAATCTTCGGTAAATAAGATAGCCGCAGCATCAGACTCATTGAGGACCAGGATATTGTCAATGGCCATGGGCTTATTTACTGAGGCCATGGTCTGTTTAGATGATCCTGCTGCGTTCATGTCACAATGTGAAAAACAGTGTGGTAATCACTGTGATGTGTGTCCTTTAAATAAATGGTATACTGGCGTTACCGCACTAGCAAAAGATTCAATGATGTTGAAATAATCGAAGTTGCTAGAAGATGATGGGTGCCGTGCCGCTGGTGACTGTATGCACAGTCAGTAAAACAGAAGTACAAAAAGGCTTGCACTCCTTGTAATAGAAAGCAACTGCCCCGGTGCCATCCAAGAAATTAATAACAAACGCTGTTGGTTCCTAGGGAAGACATAGCACTCTCCCAATAGCAAAAAGAACCAGGCGGCACTCCAAGGTCTTGTGAAAAAAAGAAGCTTTTAGTGAAAAATCACATGAGAATAAGGCATAGCGTTGCCAACGTTTCAGCGCCGCGCAGGGCGCTTTTTTCAAGGCTGTATGCTAGAAAAGAACAAGACAGTACAGTGAAAACAGTCTTACCTTTATGTGTCCATTAACTAGTGAGACCGTGGCAGCGTGCGGCGGGGGCTGGCGTGCGGCCAAGCTTCCGGTAAGTCCCTGCGTGTGGTAACCAGGAAGTGACGTCATCCGGTCTCCACGGTAACCTCCCTGCATGTAGTATCCAGGAAGTGACGTCGTCCGGTCCCCACGGATACTACATGCAGGGAGGTTACCGTGGAGACCGGATGACGTCACTTCCTGGTTACCACACGCAGGGACTTACCGGAAGCTCGGCCGCACGCCAGCCCCCGCCGCACGCTGCCACGGTCTCACTGGTTAATGGTAGAGATGAGCGCCTGAAATTTTTCGGGTTTTGTGTTTTGGTTTTGGGTTCGGTTCCGCGGCCGTGTTTTGGGTTCGAACGCGTTTTGGCAAAACCTCACCGAATTTTTTTTGTCGGATTCGGGTGTGTTTTGGATTCGGGTGTTTTTTTCAAAAAACACTAAAAAACAGCTTAAATCATAGAATTTGGGGGTCATTTTGATCCCAAAGTATTATTAACCTCAAAAACCATAATTTACACTCATTTTCAGTCTATTCTGAATACCTCACACCTCACAATATTATTTTTAGTCCTAAAATTTGCACCGAGGTCGCTGTGTGAGTAAGATAAGCGACCCTAGTGGCCGACACAAACACCGGGCCCATCTAGGAGTGGCACTGCAGTGTCACGCAGGATGTCCCTTCCAAAAAACCCTCCCCAAACAGCACATGACGCAAAGAAAAAAAGAGGCGCAATGAGGTAGCTGTGTGAGTAAGATTAGCGACCCTAGTGGCCGACACAAACACCGGGCCCATCTAGGAGTGGCACTGCAGTGTCACGCAGGATGGCCCTTCCAAAAAACCCTCCCCAAACAGCACATGACGCAAAGAAAAAAAGAGGCGCAATGAGGTAGCTGTGTGAGTAAGATTAGCGACCCTAGTGGCCGACACAAACACCGGGCCCATCTAGGAGTGGCACTGCAGTGTCACGCAGGATGTCCCTTCCAAAAAACCCTCCCCAAACAGCACATGACGCAAAGAAAAAAAGAGGCGCAATGAGGTAGCTGTGTGAGTAAGATTAGCGACCCTAGTGGCCGACACAAACACCGGGCCCATCTAGGAGTGGCACTGCAGTGTCACGCAGGATGTCCCTTCCAAAAAACCCTCCCCAAACAGCACATGACGCAAAGAAAAAAAGAGGCGCAATGAGGTAGCTGACTGTGTGAGTAAGATTAGCGACCCTAGTGGCCGACACAAACACCGGGCCCATCTAGGAGTGGCACTGCAGTGTCACGCAGGATGTCCCTTCCAAAAAACCCTCCCCAAACAGCACATGACGCAAAGAAAAAAAGAGGCGCAATGAGGTAGCTGTGTGAGTAAGATTAGCGACCCTAGTGGCCGACACAAACACCGGGCCCATCTAGGAGTGGCACTGCAGTGTCACGCAGGATGTCCCTTCCAAAAAACCCTCCCCAAACAGCACATGACGCAAAGAAAAAAAGAGGCGCAATGAGGTAGCTGTGTGAGTAAGATTAGCGACCCTAGTGGCCGACACAAACACCGGGCCCATCTAGGAGTGGCACTGCAGTGTCACGCAGGATGTCCCTTCCAAAAAACCCTCCCCAAACAGCACATGACGCAAAGAAAAAAAGAGGCGCAATGAGGTAGCTGACTGTGTGAGTAAGATTAGCGACCCTAGTGGCCGACACAAACACCGGGCCCATCTAGGAGTGGCACTGCAGTGTCACGCAGGATGTCCCTTCCAAAAAACCCTCCCCAATCAGCACATGATGCAAAGAAAAAGAAAAGAAAAAAGAGGTGCAAGATGGAATTGTCCTTGGGCCCTCCCACCAACCCTTATGTTGTATAAACAAAACAGGACATGCACACTTTAACCAACCCATCATTTCAGTGACAGGGTCTGCCACACGACTGTGACTGATATGACGGGTTGGTTTGGACCCCCCCAAAAAAAGAAGCAATTAATCTCTCCTTGCACAAACTGGCTCTACAGAGGCAAGATGTCCACCTCATCTTCACCCTCCGATATATCACCGTGTACATCCCCCTCCTCACAGATTATCAATTCGTCCCCACTGGAATCCACCATCTC
This sequence comes from Pseudophryne corroboree, assembly GCF_028390025.1. Classification (NCBI taxonomy): domain Eukaryota; kingdom Metazoa; phylum Chordata; class Amphibia; order Anura; family Myobatrachidae; genus Pseudophryne; species Pseudophryne corroboree. Next base: position 146,268,187 of record NC_086446.1, on the reverse strand, counting down.
AGCTCCCTGTGTACTTTGTGGAGGCAATTGCTGCTGGTCAATGTCTCCGCGGAGGAATTGATTATAATTCATTTTAATGAACATCATCTTCTCCACATTTTCTGGATGTAACCTCGTACGCCGATTGCTGACAAGGTGAGCGGCGGCACTAAACACTCTTTCGGAGTACACACTTGTGGGAGGGCAACTTAGGTAGAATAAAGCCAGTTTGTGCAAGGGCCTCCAAATTGCCTCTTTTTCCTGCCAGTATAAGTACGGACTGTGTGACGTGCCTACTTGGATGCGGTCACTCATATAATCCTCCACCATTCTATCAATGTTGAGAGAATCATATGCAGTGACAGTAGACGACATGTCCGTAATCGTTGTCAGGTCCTTCAGTCCGGACCAGATGTCAGCATCAGCAGTCGCTCCAGACTGCCCTGCATCACCGCCAGCGGGTGGGCTCGGAATTCTGAGCCTTTTCCTCGCACCCCCAGTTGCGGGAGAATGTGAAGGAGGAGATGTTGACAGGTCGCGTTCCGCTTGACTTGACAATTTTGTCACCAGCAGGTCTTTCAACCCCAGCAGACCTGTGTCTGCCGGAAAGAGAGATCCAAGGTAGGCTTTAAATCTAGGATCGAGCACGGTGGCCAAAATGTAGTGCTCTGATTTCAACAGATTGACCACCCGTGAATCCTTGTTAAGCGAATTAAGGGCTGCATCCACAAGTCCCACATGCCTAGCGGAATCGCTCCCTTTTAGCTCCTTCTTCAATGCCTCCAGCTTCTTCTGCAAAAGCCTGATGAGGGGAATGACCTGACTCAGGCTGGCAGTGTCTGAAATGACTTCACGTGTGGCAAGTTCAAAGGGCATCAGAACCTTGCACAACGTTGAAATCATTCTCCACTGCACTTGAGACAGGTGCATTCCACCTACTATATCGTGCTCAATTGTATAGGCTTGAATGGCCTTTTGCTGCTCCTCCAACCTCTGAAGCATATAGAGGGTTGAATTCCACCTCGTTACCACTTCTTGCTTCAGATGATGGCAGGGCAGGTTCAGTAGTTTTTGGTGGTGCTCCAGTCTTCTGTACGTGGTGCCTGTACGCCGAAAGTGTCCCGCAATTTTTCTGGCCACCGACAGCATCTCTTGCACGCCCCTGTCGTTTTTTAAAAAATTCTGCACCACCAAATTCAAGGTATGTGCAAAACATGGGACGTGCTGGAATTTGCCCATATTTAATGCACACACAATATTGCTGGCGTTGTCCGATGCCACAAATCCACAGGAGAGTCCAATTGGGGTAAGCCATTCCGCGATGATCTTCCTCAGTTGCCGTAAGAGGTTTTCAGCTGTGTGCGTATTCTGGAAAGCGGTGATACAAAGCGTAGCCTGCCTAGGAAAGAGTTGGCGTTTGCGAGATGCTGCTACTGGTGCCGCCGCTGCGGCGGGAGTCCATACATCTACCCAGTGGGCTGTCACAGTCATATAGTCCTGACCCTGCCCTGCTCCACTTGTCCACATGTCCGTGGTTAAGTGGACATTGGGTACAACTGCATTTTTTAGGACACTGGTGAGTCTTTTTCTGACGTCCGTGTACATTCTCGGTATCGCCTGCCTAGAGAAGTGGAACCTAGATGGTATTTGGTAACGGGGGCACACTGCCTCAATAAATTGTCTAGTTCCCTGTGAACTAACGGCGAATACCGGACGCACGTCTAACACCAACATAGTTGTCAAGGACTCAGTTATCCGCTTTGCAGTAGGATGACTGCTGTGATATTTCATCTTCCTCGCAAAGGACTGTTGAACAGTCAATTGCTTACTGGAAGTAGTACAAGTGGGCTTACGACTTCCCCTCTGGGATGACCATCGACTCCCAGTGGCAACAACAGCAGCGCCAGCAGCAGTAGGCGTTACACGCAAGGATGCATCGGAGGAATCCCAGGCAGGAGAGGACTCGTCAGAATTGCCAGTGACATGGCCTGCAGGACTATTGGCATTCCTGGGGAAGGAGGAAATTGACACTGAGGGAGTTGGTGGGGTGGTTTGCGTGAGCTTGGTTACAAGAGGAAGGGATTTACTGGTCAGTGGACTGCTTCCGCTGTCACCCAAAGTTTTTGAACTTGTCACTGACTTATTATGAATGCGCTGCAGGTGACGTATAAGGGAGGATGTTCCGAGGTGGTTAACGTCCTTACCCCTACTTATTACAGCTTGACAAAGGGAACACACGGCTTGACACCTGTTGTCCGCATTTCTGGTGAAATACCTCCACACCGAAGAGCTGATTTTTTTGGTATTTTCACCTGGCATGTCAACGGCCATATTCCTCCCACGGACAACAGGTGTCTCCCCGGGTGCCTGACTTAAACAAACCACCTCACCATCAGAATCCTCCTGGTCAATTTCCTCCCCAGCGCCAGCAACACCCATATCCTCCTCATCCTGGTGTACTTCAACACAGACATCTTCAATCTGACTATCAGGAACTGGACTGCGGGTGCTCCTTCCAGCACTTGCAGGGGGCGTGCAAATGGTGGAAGGCGCATGCTCTTCACGTCCAGTGTTGGGAAGGTCAGACATCGCAACCGACACAATTGGACTCTCCTTGTGGATTTGGGATTTCAAAGAACGCACAGTTCTTTGCGGTGCTTTTGCCAGCTTGAGTCTTTTCAGTTTTCTAGCGAGAGGCTGAGTGCTTCCATCCTCATGTGAAGCTGAACCACTAGCCATGAACATAGGCCAGGGCCTCAGCCGTTCCTTGCCACTCCGTGTGGTAAATGGCATATTGGCAAGTTTACGCTTCTCCTCCGACAATTTTATTTTAGGTTTTGGAGTCCTTTTTTTACTGATATTTGATGTTTTGGTTTTGACATGCTCTGTACTATGCCATTGGGCATCGGCCTTGGCAGACGACGTTGCTGGCATTTCATCGTCTCGGCCATGACTAGTGGCAGCAGCTTCAGCACGAGGTGGAAGTGGATCTTGATCTTTCCCTAATTTTGGAACCTCAACATTTTTGTTCTCCATATTTTAATAGGCACAACTAAAAGGCACCTCAGGTAAACAATGGAGATGGATGGATTGGATACTAGTATACAATTATGGATGGGCTGCCGAGTGCCGACACAGAGGTAGCCACAGCCGTGAACTACCGCACTGTACTGTGTCTGCTGCTAATATATAGACTGGTTGATAAAGATATAGTATACTCGTAACTAGTATGTATGTATAAAGAAAGAAAAAAAAACCACGGTTAGGTGGTATATACAATTATGGACGGGCTGCCGAGTGCCGACACAGAGGTAGCCACAGCCGTGAACTACCGCACTGTACTGTGTCTGCTGCTAATATATAGACTGGTTGATAAAGAGATAGTATACTCGTAACTAGTATGTATGTATAAAGAAAGAAAAAAAAACCACGGTTAGGTGGTATATACAATTATGGACGGGCTGCCGAGTGCCGACACAGAGGTAGCCACAGCCGTGAACTACCGCACTGTACTGTGTCTGCTGCTAATATATAGACTGGTTGATAAAGAGATAGTATACTCGTAACTAGTATGTATGTATAAAGAAAGAAAAAAAAACCACGGTTAGGTGGTATATACAATTATGGACGGGCTGCCGAGTGCCGACACAGAGGTAGCCACAGCCGTGAACTACCGCACTGTACTGTGTCTGCTGCTAATATATAGACTGGTTGATAAAGAGATAGTATACTCGTAACTAGTATGTATGTATAAAGAAAGAAAAAAAAACCACGGTTAGGTGGTATATACAATTATGGACGGGCTGCCGAGTGCCGACACAGAGGTAGCCACAGCCGTGAACTACCGCACTGTACTGTGTCTGCTGCTAATATATAGACTGGTTGATAAAGAGATAGTATACTCGTAACTAGTATGTATGTATAAAGAAAGAAAAAAAAACCACGGTTAGGTGGTATATACAATTATGGACGGGCTGCCGAGTGCCGACACAGAGGTAGCCACAGCCGTGAACTACCGCACTGTACTGTGTCTGCTGCTAATATATAGACTGGTTGATAAAGAGATAGTATACTCGTAACTAGTATGTATGTATAAAGAAAGAAAAAAAAACCACGGTTAGGTGGTATATACAATTATGGACGGGCTGCCGAGTGCCGACACAGAGGTAGCCACAGCCGTGAACTACCGCACTGTACTGTGTCTGCTGCTAATATATAGACTGGTTGATAAAGAGATAGTATACTCGTAACTAGTATGTATGTATAAAGAAAGAAAAAAAAACCACGGTTAGGTGGTATATACAATTATGGACGGGCTGCCGAGTGCCGACACAGAGGTAGCCACAGCCGTGAACTACCGCACTGTACTGTGTCTGCTGCTAATATATAGACTGGTTGATAAAGAGATAGTATACTCGTAACTAGTATGTATGTATAAAGAAAGAAAAAAAAACCACGGTTAGGTGGTATATACAATTATGGACGGGCTGCCGAGTGCCGACACAGAGGTAGCCACAGCCGTGAACTACCGCACTGTACTGTGTCTGCTGCTAATATATAGACTGGTTGATAAAGAGATAGTATACTCGTAACTAGTATGTATGTATAAAGAAAGAAAAAAAAACCACGGTTAGGTGGTATATACAATTATGGACGGGCTGCCGAGTGCCGACACAGAGGTAGCCACAGCCATGAACTACCGCACTGTACTGTGTCTGCTGCTAATATATAGACTGGTTGATAAAGAGATAGTATACTCGTAACTAGTATGTATGTATAAAGAAAGAAAAAAAAACCACGGTTAGGTGGTATATACAATTATGGACGGGCTGCCGAGTGCCGACACAGAGGTAGCCACAGCCGTGAACTACCGCACTGTACTGTGTCTGCTGCTAATATATAGACTGGTTGATAAAGAGATAGTATACTCGTAACTAGTATGTATGTATAAAGAAAGAAAAAAAAACCACGGTTAGGTGGTATATACAATTATGGACGGGCTGCCGAGTGCCGACACAGAGGTAGCCACAGCCGTGAACTACCACACTGTACTGTGTCTGCTGCTAATATATAGACTGGTTGATAAAGAGATAGTATACTCGTAACTAGTATGTATGTATAAAGAAAGAAAAAAAAACCACGGTTAGGTGGTATATACAATTATGGACGGGCTGCCGAGTGCCGACACAGAGGTAGCCACAGCCGTGAACTACCGCACTGTACTGTGTCTGCTGCTAATATATAGACTGGTTGATAAAGAGATAGTATACTCGTAACTAGTATGTATGTATAAAGAAAGAAAAAAAAACCACGGTTAGGTGGTATATACAATTATGGACGGGCTGCCGAGTGCCGACACAGAGGTAGCCACAGCCGTGAACTACCGCACTGTACTGTGTCTGCTGCTAATATATAGACTGGTTGATAAAGAGATAGTATACTCGTAACTAGTATGTATGTATAAAGAAAGAAAAAAAAACCACGGTTAGGTGGTATATACAATTATGGACGGGCTGCCGAGTGCCGACACAGAGGTAGCCACAGCCGTGAACTACCGCACTGTACTGTGTCTGCTGCTAATATATAGACTGGTTGATAAAGAGATAGTATACTCGTAACTAGAGATGAGCGGGTTCGGTTTCTTTGAATCCGAACCCGCCAGAACTTCATGTTTTTTTTCACGGGTCCGAGCGACTCGGATCTTCCCGCCTTGCTCGGTTAACCCGAGCGCGCCCGAACGTCATCATGACGCTGTCGGATTCTCGCGAGGCTCGGATTCTATCGCGAGACTCGGATTCTATATAAGGAGCCGCGCGTCGCCGCCATTTTCACTCGTGCATTGAGATTGATAGGGAGAGGACGTGTCTGGCGTCCTCTCCATTAGAATAGAGATAGATTAGATAGAGAGAGAGAGATTGTGCAGAGTCGCAGACAGAGTTAGTTTACCACAGTCAGTGACCAGTGCAGTTGCTAGTTAACTTTTATTTAATATAATATATCCGTTCACTTCTCTCTGCTATATCCGTTCTCTGCCTGAAAAAAAAAAACGATACACAGCACAGTCAGTCACACAGTGTGACTCAGTCTGTGTGCACTCAGCTCAGCCCAGTGTGCTGCACAGTCATCAATGTATAAATTAAAAGCTTATAATTAATTGTGGGGGAGACTGGGGAGCACTGCAGGTTGTTAGCAGGAGCCAGGAGTACAATTATATTAATTAACAGTGCACACTTTTGCTGCAGGAGTGGTGACCAGTGCCTGACCACCAGTATAGTATTGTTGTATACTACTAATATCTCTTTAAATATCAACCAGTCTATATTAGCAGCAGACACAGTACAGTGCGGTAGTTCACGGCTGTGGCTACCTCTGTGTCGGCACACGGCAGGCAGTCCGTCCGACCAGAATTGTATTATTTATTATTATATACCTACCACCTAACCGTGGTTTTTTTTTCATTCTTTATACCGTCATAGTGTCATCCTAATTGTTACGAGTATACTACTATCTCTTTATCAACCAGTGTACAGTGCGGTAGTTCACGGCTGTGGCTACCTCTGTGTCGGCACACGGCAGGCAGTCCGTCCGACCAGAATTGTATTATTTATTATTATATACCTACCACCTAACCGTGGTTTTTTTTTCATTCTTTATACCGTCATAGTGTCATCCTAATTGTTACGAGTATACTACTATCTCTTTATCAACCAGTGTACAGTGCGGTAGTTCACGGCTGTGGCTACCTCTGTGTCGGCACACGGCAGGCAGTCCGTCCGACCAGAATTGTATTATTTATTATTATATACCTACCACCTAACCGTGGTTTTTTTTTCATTCTTTATACCGTCATAGTGTCATCCTAATTGTTACGAGTATACTACTATCTCTTTATCAACCAGTGTACAGTGCGGTAGTTCACGGCTGTGGCTACCTCTGTGTCGGCACACGGCAGGCAGTCCGTCCGACCAGAATTGTATTATTTATTATTATATACCTACCACCTAACCGTGTTTTTTTTTTCATTCTTTATACCGTCATAGTGTCATCCTAATTGTTACGAGTATACTACTATCTCTTTATCAACCAGTGTACAGTGCGGTAGTTCACGGCTGTGGCTACCTCTGTGTCGGCAGTCGGCAGGCAGTCCGTCTATCCATAATTGTATTATTATTATAATATATACCACCTAACTGTGGTTTTTTTTGCATTCTTTATACCGTCGTCATAGTGTCATACTAGTTGTTACGAGTATACTACTATCTCTTTATCAACCAGTGTACAGTGCGGTAGTTCACGGCTGTGGCTACCTCTGTGTCGGCAGTCGGCAGGCAGTCCGTCCATCCATAATTGTATTATTATTATAATATATACCACCTAACCGTGGTTTTTTTTTCATTCTTTATACCGTCGTCATAGTGTCATACTAGTTGTTACGAGTATACTACTATCTCTTTATCAACCAGTGTACAGTGCGGTAGTTCACGGCTGTGGCTACCTCTGTGTCGGCAGTCGGCAGGCAGTCCGTCCATCCATAATTGTATTATTATTATAATATATACCACCTAACCGTGGTTTTTTTATACCACCTAACCGTGGCAGTCCGTCCATAATTGTATACTAGTATCCAATCCATCCATCTCCATTGTTTACCTGAGGTGCCTTTTAGTTCTGCCTATAAAATATGGAGAACAAAAAAGTTGAGGTTCCAAAATTAGGGAAAGATCAAGATCCACTTCCACCTCGTGCTGAAGCTGCTGCCACTAGTCATGGCCGAGACGATGAAATGCCAGCAACGTCGTCTGCCAAGGCCGATGCCCAATGTCATAGTACAGAGCATGTCAAATCCAAAACACCAAATATCAGTAAAAAGCCTCTTTTTTTCTTTGCGTCATGTGCTGTTTGGGGAGGGTTTTTTGGAAGGGACATCCTGCGTGACACTGCAGTGCCACTCCTAGATGGGCCCGGTGTTTGTGTCGGCCACTAGGGTCGCTAATCTTACTCACACAGCTACCTCATTGCGCCTCTTTTTTTCTTTGCGTCATGTGCTGTTTGGGGAGGGTTTTTTGGAAGGGACATCCTGCGTGACACTGCAGTGCCACTCCTAGATGGGCCCGGTGTTTGTGTCGGCCACTAGGGTCGCTTATCTTACTCACACAGCGACCTCGGTGCAAATTTTAGGACTAAAAATAATATTGTGAGGTGTGATGTGTTCAGAATAGGCTGAAAATGAGTGTAAATTATGTTTTTTGAGGTTAATAATACTTTGGGATCAAAATTACCCCCAAATTCTATGATTTAAGCTGTTTTTTAGGGTTTTTTGAAAAAAACATCCGAATCCAAAACACACCCGAATCCGACAAAAAAAATTCGGTGAGGTTTTGCCAAAACGCGGTCGAACCCAAAACACGGCCGCGGAACCAAACCCAAAACCAAAACACAAAACCCGAAAAATTTCCGGCGCTCATCTCTACTCGTAACTAGTATGTATGTATAAAGAAAGAAAAAAAAACCACGGTTAGGTGGTATATACAATTATGGACGGGCTGCCGAGTGCCGACACAGAGGTAGCCACAGCCGTGAACTACCGCACTGTACTGTGTCTGCTGCTAATATATAGACTGGTTGATAAAGAGATAGTATACTCGTAACTAGTATGTATGTATAAAGAAAGAAAAAAAAACCACGGTTAGGTGGTATATACAATTATGGACGGGCTGCCGAGTGCCGACACAGAGGTAGCCACAGCCGTGAACTACCGCACTGTACTGTGTCTGCTGCTAATATATAGACTGGTTGATAAAGAGATAGTATACTCGTAACTAGTATGTATGTATAAAGAAAGAAAAAAAAACCACGGTTAGGTGGTATATACAATTATGGACGGGCTGCCAAGTGCCGACACAGAGGTAGCCACAGCCGTGAACTACCGCACTGTACTGTGTCTGCTGCTAATATATAGACTGGTTGATAAAGAGATAGTATACTCGTAACTAGTATGTATGTATAAAGAAAGAAAAAAAAACCACGGTTAGGTGGTATATACAATTATGGACGGGCTGCCGAGTGCCGACACAGAGGTAGCCACAGCCATGAACTACCGCACTGTACTGTGTCTGCTGCTAATATATAGACTGGTTGATAAAGAGATAGTATACTCGTAACTAGTATGTATGTATAAAGAAAGAAAAAAAAACCACGGTTAGGTGGTATATACAATTATGGACGGGCTGCCGAGTGCCGACACAGAGGTAGCCACAGCCGTGAACTACCGCACTGTACTGTGTCTGCTGCTAATATATAGACTGGTTGATAAAGAGATAGTATACTCGTAACTAGTATGTATGTATAAAGAAAGAAAAAAAAACCACGGTTAGGTGGTATATACAATTATGGACGGGCTGCCGAGTGCCGACACAGAGGTAGCCACAGCCGTGAACTACCGCACTGTACTGTGTCTGCTGCTAATATATAGACTGGTTGATAAAGAGATAGTATACTCGTAACTAGTATGTATGTATAAAGAAAGAAAAAAAAACCACGGTTAGGTGGTATATACAATTATGGACGGGCTGCCGAGTGCCGACACAGAGGTAGCCACAGCCGTGAACTACCGCACTGTACTGTGTCTGCTGCTAATATATAGACTGGTTGATAAAGAGATAGTATACTCGTAACTAGTATGTATGTATAAAGAAAGAAAAAAAAACCACGGTTAGGTGGTATATACAATTATGGACGGGCTGCCGAGTGCCGACACAGAGGTAGCCACAGCCGTGAACTACCGCACTGTACTGTGTCTGCTGCTAATATATAGACTGGTTGATAAAGAGATAGTATACTCGTAACTAGTATGTATGTATAAAGAAAGAAAAAAAAACCACGGTTAGGTGGTATATACAATTATGGACTGGCTGCCGAGTGCCGACACAGAGGTAGCCACAGCCGTGAACTACCGCACTGTACTGTGTCTGCTGCTAATATATAGACTGGTTGATAAAGAGATAGTATACTCGTAACTAGTATGTATGTATAAAGAAAGAAAAAAAAACCACGGTTAGGTGGTATATACAATTATGGACGGGCTGCCGAGTGCCGACACAGAGGTAGCCACAGCCGTGAACTACCGCACTGTACTGTGTCTGCTGCTAATATATAGACTGGTTGATAAAGAGATAGTATACTCGTAACTAGTATGTATGTATAAAGAAAGAAAAAAAAACCACGGTTAGGTGGTATATACAATTATGGACGGGCTGCCGAGTGCCGACACAGAGGTAGCCACAGCCGTGAACTACCGCACTGTACTGTGTCTGCTGCTAATATATAGACTGGTTGATAAAGAGATAGTATACTCGTAACTAGTATGTATGTATAAAGAAAGAAAAAAAAACCACGGTTAGGTGGTATATACAATTATGGACGGGCTGCCGAGTGCCGACACAGAGGTAGCCACAGCCGTGAACTACCGCACTGTACTGTGTCTGCTGCTAATATATAGACTGGTTGATAAAGAGATAGTATACTCGTAACTAGTATGTATGTATAAAGAAAGAAAAAAAAACCACGGTTAGGTGGTATATACAATTATGGACGGGCTGCCGAGTGCCGACATAGAGGTAGCCACAGCCGTGAACTACCGCACTGTACTGTGTCTGCTGCTAATATATAGACTGGTTGATAAAGAGATAGTATACTCGTAACTAGTATGTATGTATAAAGAAAGAAAAAAAAACCACGGTTAGGTGGTATATACAATTATGGACGGGCTGCCGAGTGCCGACACAGAGGTAGCCACAGCCGTGAACTACCGCACTGTACTGTGTCTGCTGCTAATATAGACTGGTTGATAAAGAGATAGTATACTCGTAACTAGTATGTATGTATAAAGAAAGAAAAAAAAACCACGGTTAGGTGGTATATACAATTATGGACGGGCTGCCGAGTGCCGACACAGAGGTAGCCACAGCCGTGAACTACCGCACTGTACTGTGTCTGCTGCTAATATAGACTGGTTGATAAAGAGATAGTATACCCGTAACTAGTATGTATGTATAAAGAAAGAAAAAAAAACCACGGTTAGGTGGTATATACAATTATGGACGGGCTGCCGAGTGCCGACACAGAGGTAGCCACAGCCGTGAACTACCGCACTGTACTGTGTCTGCTGCTAATATATAGACTGGTTGATAGAAAGATAGTATACTACTAATATTATATATACTGGTGGTCAGGTCACTGGTCACTAGTCACACTGGCAGTGGCACTCCTGCAGCAAAAGTGTGCACTGTTTTAATATAATATTATGTACTCCTGGCTCCTGCTATAACCTATAACTGGCACTGCAGTAGTGCTCCCCAGTCTCCCCCACAATTATAAGCTGTGTGAGCTGAGCAGTCAGACAGATATATAATATATATAGATGATGCAGCACACTGGCCTGAGCCTGAGCAGTGCACACAGATATGGTATGTGACTGACTGAGTCACTGTGTGTATCGCTTTTTTCAGGCAGAGAACGGATATATTAAATAAACTGCACTGTGTGTCTGGTGGTCACTCACTATATAATATATTATGTACTCCTGGCTCCTGCTATAACCTATAACTGGCACTGCAGTAGTGCTCCCCAGTCTCCCCCACAATTATAAGCTGTGTGAGCTGAGCAGTCAGACAGATAATCAGATATATATAATAGAGATGAGCGGGTTCGGTTTCTTTGAATCCGAACCCGCACGAACTTCACTTTTTTTTTCACGGGTCCGAGCGACTCGGATCTTCCCGCCTTGCTCGGTTAACCCGAGCGCGCCCGAACGTCATCATGACGCTGTCGGATTCTCGCGAGACTCGGATTCTATATAAGGAGCCGCGCGTCGCCGCCATTTTCACACGTGCATTGAGATTGATAGGGAGAGGACGTGGCTGGCGTCCTCTCCATTTAGATTAGATTTAGAAGAGAGAGAGAGAGAGAGAGATTGCTGTGATACTGTAGATTAGAAGAGAGTGCAGACAGAGTTTAGTGACTGACGACCACAGTGACCAGTGACCACCAGAGACAGTGCAGTTGTTTGTTTTATTTAATATATCCGTTCTCTGCCTGAAAAAAACGATACACAGTCACACAGTGACTCAGTCTGTGTGCACTGCTCAGCCCAGTGTGCTGCACATCAATGTATTGTATATAAAGCTTATAATTGTGGGGGAGACTGGGGAGCACTGCAGGTTGTTATAGCAGGAGCCAGGAGTACATGATAAATAATATTATATTAAAATTAAACAGTGCACACTTTTGCTGCAGGAGTGCCACTGCCAGTGTGACTAGTGGTGACCAGTGCCTGACCACCAGTATATTAGTAGTATTGTATACTATCTCTTTATCAACCAGTCTATATTAGCAGCAGACACAGTACAGTGCGGTAGTTCACGGCTGTGGCTACCTCTGTGTCGGCACTCGGCAGGCAGTCCGTCCATCCATAATTGTATTATAATATATACCACCTAACCGTGGTTTTTTTTTCATTCTTTATACCGTCGTCATACTAGTTGTTACGAGTATACTACTATCTCTTTATCAACCAGTGTACAGTGCGGTAGTTCACGGCTGTGGCTACCTCTGTGTCGGCACTCGGCAGGCAGTCCGTCCAACCATAATTGTATTATAATATATACCACCTAACCGTGGTTTTTTTTTCATTCTTTATACCGTCGTCATACTAGTTGTTACGAGTATACTACTATCTCTTTATCAACCAGTGTACAGTGCGGTAGTTCACGGCTGTGGCTACCTCTGTGTCGGCACTCGGCAGGCAGTCCGTCCATCCATAATTGTATTATAATATATACCACCTAACCGTGTTTTTTTTTTCATTCTTTATACCGTCGTCATACTAGTTGTTACGAGTATACTACTATCTCTTTATCAACCAGTGTACAGTGCGGTAGTTCACGGCTGTGGCTACCTCTGTGTCGGCACTCGGCAGGCAGTCCGTCCAACCATAATTGTATTATAATATATACCACCTAACCGTGGTTTTTTTTTCATTCTTTATACCGTCGTCATACTAGTTGTTACGAGTATACTACTATCTCTTTATCAACCAGTGTACAGTGCGGTAGTTCACGGCTGTGGCTACCTCTGTGTCGGCACTCGGCAGGCAGTCCGTCCAACCATAATTGTATTATAATATATACCACCTAACCGTGGTTTTTTTTTCATTCTTTATACCGTCGTCATACTAGTTGTTACGAGTATACTACTATCTCTTTATCAACCAGTGTACAGTGCGGTAGTTCACGGCTGTGGCTACCTCTGTGTCGGCACTCGGCAGGCAGTCCGTCCAACCATAATTGTATTATAATATATACCACCTAACCATGTTTTTTTTTTTCATTCTTTATACCGTCGTCATACTAGTTGTTACGAGTATACTACTATCTCTTTATCAACCAGTGTACAGTGCGGTAGTTCACGGCTGTGGCTACCTCTGTGTCGGCACTCGGCAGGCAGTCCGTCCATCCATAATTGTATTATAATATATACCACCTAACCGTGGTTTTTTTTTCATTCTTTATACCGTCGTCATACTAGTTGTTACGAGTATACTACTATCTCTTTATCAACCAGTGTACAGTGCGGTAGTTCACGGCTGTGGCTACCTCTGTGTCGGCACTCGGCAGGCAGTCCGTCCAACCATAATTGTATTATAATATATACCACCTAACCGTGGTTTTTTTTTCATTCTTTATACCGTCGTCATACTAGTTGTTACGAGTATACTACTATCTCTTTATCAACCAGTGTACAGTGCGGTAGTTCACGGCTGTGGCTACCTCTGTGTCGGCACTCGGCAGGCAGTCCGTCCAACCATAATTGTATTATATACCACCTAACCGTGGTTTTTTTTTAATTCTTTATACCGTCGTCATACTAGTTGTTACGAGTATACTACTATCTCTTTATCAACCAGTGTACAGTGCGGTAGTTCACGGCTGTGGCTACCTCTGTGTCGGCACTCGGCAGGCAGTCCGTCCAACCATAATTGTATTATAATATATACCACCTAACCGTGTTTTTTTTTTCATTCTTTATACCGTCGTCATACTAGTTGTTACGAGTATACTACTATCTCTTTATCAACCAGTGTACAGTGCGGTAGTTCACGGCTGTGGCTACCTCTGTGTCGGCACTCGGCAGGCAGTCCGTCCATCCATAATTGTATTATAATATATACCACCTAACCGTGGTTTTTTTTTCATTCTTTATACCGTCGTCATACTAGTTGTTACGAGTATACTACTATCTCTTTATCAACCAGTGTACAGTGCGGTAGTTCACGGCTGTGGCTACCTCTGTGTCGGCACTCGGCAGGCAGTCCGTCCAACCATAATTGTATTATAATATATACCACCTAACCGTGGTTTTTTTTTCATTCTTTATACCGTCGTCATACTAGTTGTTACGAGTATACTACTATCTCTTTATCAACCAGTGTACAGTGCGGTAGTTCACGGCTGTGGCTACCTCTGTGTCGGCACTCGGCAGGCAGTCCGTCCAACCATAATTGTATTATAATATATACCACCTAACCGTGGTTTTTTTTTCATTCTTTATACCGTCGTCATACTAGTTGTTACGAGTATACTACTATCTCTTTATCAACCAGTGTACAGTGCGGTAGTTCACGGCTGTGGCTACCTCTGTGTCGGCACTCGGCAGGCAGTCCGTCCATCCATAATTGTATTATATACCACCTAACCGTGGTTTTTTTATACCACCTAACCGTGGCAGTCCGTCCATAATTGTATACTAGTATCCAATCCATCCATCTCCATTGTTTACCTAAGGTGCCTTTTAGTTCTGCCTATAAAATATGGAGAACAAAAAAGTTGAGGTTCCAAAATTAGGGAAAGATCAAGATCCACTTCCACCTCGTGCTGAAGCTGCTGCCACTAGTCATGGCCGAGACGATGAAATGCCAGCAACGTCGTCTGCCAAGGCCGATGCCCAATGTCATAGTACAGAGCATGTCAAATCCAAAACACCAAATATCAGAAAAAAAAGGACTCCAAAACCTAAAATAAAATTGTCGGAGGAGAAGCGTAAACTTGCCAATATGCCATTTACCACACGGAGTGGCAAGGAACGGCTGAGGCCCTGGCCTATGTTCATGGCTAGTGGTTCAGCTTCACATGAGGATGGAAGCACTCAGCCTCTCGCTAGAAAACTGAAAAGACTCAAGCTGGCAAAAGCACCGCAAAGAACTGTGCGTTCTTTGAAATCCCAAATCCACAAGGAGAGTCCAATTGTGTCGTTTGCGATGCCTGACCTTCCCAACACTGGACGTGAAGAGCATGCGCCTTCCACTATTTGCATGCCCCCTGCAAGTGCTGGAAGGAGCACCCGCAGTCCAGTTCCTGATAGTCAGATTGAAGATGTCAGTGTTGAAGTACACCAGGATGAGGAGGATATGGGTGTTGCTGGCGCTGGGGAGGAAATTGACCAGGAGGATTCTGATGGTGAGGTGGTTTGTTTAAGTCAGGCACCCGGGGAGACACCTGTTGTCCGTGGGAGGAATATGGCCGTTGACATGCCAGGTGAAAATACCAAAAAAATCAGCTCTTCGGTGTGGAGGTATTTCACCAGAAATGCGGACAACAGGTGTCAAGCCGTGTGTTTCCTTTGTCAAGCTGTAATAAGTAGGGGTAAGGACGTTAACCACCTCGGAACATCCTCCCTTATACGTCACCTGCAGCGCATTCATAATAAGTCAGTGACAAGTTCAAAAACTTTGGGTGACAGCGGAAGCAGTCCACTGACCAGTAAATCCCTTCCTCTTGTAACCAAGCTCACGCAAACCACCCCACCAACTCCCTCAGTGTCAATTTCCTCCTTCCCCAGGAATGCCAATAGTCCTGCAGGCCATGTCACTGGCAAGTCTGACGAGTCCTCTCCTGCCTGGGATTCCTCCGATGCATCCTTGCGTGTAACGCCTACTGCTGCTGGCGCTGCTGTTGTTGCCGCTGGGAGTCGATGGTCATCCCAGAGGGGAAGTCGTAAGCCCACTTGTACTACTTCCAGTAAGCAATTGACTGTTCAACAGTCCTTTGCGAGGAAGATGAAATATCACAGCAGTCATCCTACTGCAAAGCGGATAACTGAGGCCTTGACAACTATGTTGGTGTTAGACGTGCGTCCGGTATCCGCCGTTAGTTCACAGGGAACTAGACAATTTATTGAGGCAGTGTGCCCCCGTTACCAAATACCATCTAGGTTCCACTTCTCTAGGCAGGCGATACCGAGAATGTACACGGACGTCAGAAAAAGACTCACCAGTGTCCTAAAAAATGCAGTTGTACCCAATGTCCACTTAACCACGGACATGTGGACAAGTGGAGCAGGGCAGGGTCAGGACTATATGACTGTGACAGCCCACTGGGTAGATGTATGGACTCCCGCCGCAAGAACAGCAGCGGCGGCACCAGTAGCAGCATCTCGCAAACGCCAACTCTTTCCTAGGCAGGCTACGCTTTGTATCACCGCTTTCCAGAATACGCACACAGCTGAAAACCTCTTACGGCAACTGAGGAAGATCATCGCGGAATGGCTTACCCCAATTGGACTCTCCTGTGGATTTGTGGCATCGGACAACGCCAGCAATATTGTGTGTGCATTAAATATGGGCAAATTCCAGCACGTCCCATGTTTTGCACATACCTTGAATTTGGTGGTGCAGAATTTTTTAAAAAACGACAGGGGCGTGCAAGAGATGCTGTCGGTGGCCAGAAAAATTGCGGGACACTTTCGGCGTACAGGCACCACGTACAGAAGACTGGAGCACCACCAAAAACTACTGAACCTGCCCTGCCATCATCTGAAGCAAGAAGTGGTAACGAGGTGGAATTCAACCCTCTATATGCTTCAGAGGTTGGAGGAGCAGCAAAAGGCCATTCAAGCCTATACAATTGAGCACGATATAGGAGATGGAATGCACCTGTCTCAAGTGCAGTGGAGAATGATTTCAACGTTGTGCAAGGTTCTGATGCCCTTTGAACTTGCCACACGTGAAGTCAGTTCAGACACTGCCAGCCTGAGTCAGGTCATTCCCCTCATCAGGCTTTTGCAGAAGAAGCTGGAGGCATTGAAGAAGGAGCTAACACGGAGCGATTCCGCTAGGCATGTGGGACTTGTGGATGCAGCCCTTAATTCGCTTAACAAGGATTCACGGGTGGTCAATCTGTTGAAATCAGAGCACTACATTTTGGCCACCGTGCTCGATCCTAGATTTAAAGCCTACCTTGGATCTCTCTTTCCGGCAGACACAGGTCTGCTGGGGTTGAAAGACCTGCTGGTGACAAAATTGTCAAGTCAAGCGGAACGCGACCTGTCAACATCTCCTCCTTCACATTCTCCCGCAACTGGGGGTGCGAGGAAAAGGCTCAGAATTCCGAGCCCACCCGCTGGCGGTGATGCAGGGCAGTCTGGAGCGACTGCTGATGCTGACATCTGGTCCGGACTGAAGGACCTGACAACGATTACGGACATGTCGTCTACTGTCACTGCATATGATTCTCTCAACATTGATAGAATGGTGGAGGATTATATGAGTGACCGCATCCAAGTAGGCACGTCACACAGTCCGTACTTATACTGGCAGGAAAAAGAGGCAATTTGGAGGCCCTTGCACAAACTGGCTTTATTCTACCTAAGTTGCCCTCCCACAAGTGTGTACTCCGAAAGAGTGTTTAGTGCCGCCGCTCACCTTGTCAGCAATCGGCGTACGAGGTTACATCCAGAAAATGTGGAGAAGATGATGCTCATTAAAATGAATTATAATCAATTCCTCCGCGGAGACATTGACCAGCAGCAATTGCCTCCACAAAGTACACAGGGAGCTGAGATGGTGGATTCCAGTGGGGACGAATTGATAATCTGTGAGGAGGGGGATGTACACGGTGATATATCGGAGGGTGAAGATGAGGTGGACATCTTGCCTCTGTAGAGCCAGTTTGTGCAAGGAGAGATTAATTGCTTCTTTTTTGGGGGGGGTCCAAACCAACCCGTCATATCAGTCACAGTCGTGTGGCAGACCCTGTCACTGAAATGATGGGTTGGTTAAAGTGTGCATGTCCTGTTTTGTTTATACAACATAAGGGTGGGTGGGAGGGCCCAAGGATAATTCCATCTTGCACCTCTTTTTTCTTTTCTTTTTCTTTGCATCATGTGCTGATTGGGGAGGGTTTTTTGGAAGGGACATCCTGCGTGACACTGCAGTGCCACTCCTAGATGGGCCCGGTGTTTGTGTCGGCCACTAGGGTCGCTAATCTTACTCACACAGCTACCTCATTGCGCCTCTTTTTTTCTTTGCGTCATGTGCTGTTTGGGGAGGGTTTTTTGGAAGGGACATCCTGCGTGACACTGCAGTGCCACTCCTAGATGTGCCCGGTGTTTGTGTCGGCCACTAGGGTCGCTAATCTTACTCACACAGCTACCTCATTGCGCCTCTTTTTTTCTTTGCGTCATGTGCTGTTTGGGGAGGGTTTTTTGGAAGGGACATCCTGCGTGACACTGCAGTGCCACTCCTAGATGTGCCCGGTGTTTGTGTCGGCCACTAGGGTCGCTAATCTTACTCACACAGTCAGCTACCTCATTGCGCCTCTTTTTTTCTTTGCGTCATGTGCTGTTTGGGGAGGGTTTTTTGGAAGGGCCATCCTGCGTGACACTGCAGTGCCACTCCTAGATGGGCCCGGTGTTTGTGTCGGCCACTAGGGTCGCTAATCTTACTCACACAGCTACCTCATTGCGCCTCTTTTTTTCTTTGCGTCATGTGCTGTTTGGGGAGGGTTTTTTGGAAGGGACATCCTGCGTGACACTGCAGTGCCACTCCTAGATGGGCCCGGTGTTTGTGTCGGCCACTAGGGTCGCTTATCTTACTCACACAGCGACCTCGGTGCAAATTTTAGGACTAAAAATAATATTGTGAGGTGTGAGGTATTCAGAATAGACTGAAAATGAGTGTAAATTATGGTTTTTGAGGTTAATAATACTTTGGGATCAAAATGACCCCCAAATTCTATGATTTAAGCTGTTTTTTAGTGTTTTTGGAAAAAAACACCCGAATCCAAAACACACCCGAATCTGACAAAAATAATTCGGTGAGGTTTTGCCAAAACGCGTTCGAACCCAAAACACGGCCGCGGAACCGAACCCAAAACCAAAACACAAAACCCGAAAAATTTCAGGCGCTCATCTCTAATATATAATATTATATATAGATAATAGATGATGCAGCACACTGGCCTGAGCCTGAGCAGTGCACACAGATATGGTATGTGACTGAGTCACTGTGTGCTGTGTATCGCTTTTTTCAGGCAGAGAACGGATTATAAATAAAACTGGTGGTCACTATCAGCAAAACTCTGCACTGTACTGAGTACTCCTAATGCTCCCCAAAATTAGTAAATCAAGTGTCTCTCTAATCTATTCTAAACGGAGAGGACGCCAGCCACGTCCTCTCCCTATCAATCTCAATGCACGTGTGAAAATGGCGGTGACGCGCGGCTCCTTATATAGAATCCGAGTCTCGCGATAGAATCCGAGCCTCGCGAGAATCCGACAGCGTCATGATGACGTTCGGGCGCGCTCGGGTTAACCGAGCAAGGCGGGAAGATCCGAGTCGCTCGGACCCGTGAAAAAAAACATGAAGTTCGTGCGGGTTCGGATTCAGAGAAACCGAACCCGCTCATCTCTAGTTAATGGACACATAAAGGTAAGACTGTTTTCACTGTTCTGTCTTGTTCTTTTCCAGCATACAGCCTTGAAAAAAGCGCCCTGCGCGGCGCTGAAACGTTGGCAACGCTATGCCTTATTCTCATGTGATTTTTCACTAAAAGCTTCTTTTTTTCACAAGACCTTGGAGTGCCGCCTGGTTCTTTTTGCTATTGGGAGAGTGCTATGTCTTCCCTAGGAACCAACAGCGTTTGTTATTAATTTCTTGGATGGCACCGGGGCAGTTGCTTTCTATTACAAGGAGTACCAGCCTTTTTGTACTTCTGTTTTACTGACTGTGCATACAGTCACCAGCGGCACGGCACCCATCATCTTCTAGCAACTTCGATTATTTCAACATCATTGAATCTTTTGCTAGTGCGGTAACGCCAGTATACCATTTATTTAAAGGACACACATCACAGTGATTACCACACTGTTTTTCACATTGTGACATGAACGCAGCAGGATCATCTAAACAGACCATGGCCTCAGTAAATAAGCCCATGGCCATTGACAATATCCTGGTCCTCAATGAGTCTGATGCTGCGGCTATCTTATTTACCGAAGATTTCCTAACTAATCAGGACAATACAACCATCGACGAGATTTACCATACCCTTCTACGCCTTAATAAAAAAGAACTTGATTTCTTACTACATGGCACGTCACTCTCTGATTATTTCCGCGCAAAACGCATTCCGCGTGGATTCAGAGTATGGAACATTCCAACCATCGGGAGGAATAACCCTGACTTTTGCCAACGTTGGATCTCGGTCCTGAACAAATGCAGCATGGATCTCATGCTCCTTGTGATAGAGGAGGCAGGCAAGGAATTAAAAAAATATAGATCCAATATTGCACAATATACAGCTAGCCATCAAACATTTTTGGACGATGTACAACATGCGAGCTCTTGGGAGAAATTGAATAATCAACTTAATAATTACAAACGTGATCTCATTGCCTTCAAAAAATCAAGGACCACTAACCTCTTTAGCTTGTGGCATGCTGCTTAATTTTTAAAAATTATGTGTATATTTGTCTTTGTATCAGCATGACACCTTCCAGCTACCTATCGCCTTCCTACCTCTGGTTCCTGGGTCAGTACTCATTTGACCTACTCTTCTCTAATTTACACCTCACGATCTACTCACTATTAATATCACTCACCACACACGGCAGGCTTGGCTCACAGTCCCTTATCCCCAGAGTTGTTCCCCATCCCTCTCACTTCGTCCTTCATTCCCTGCATTTATCCCTATGAGAGCTATAATTCATCCCCGTCACTATATTAACTTGCACCATTATGGCACCCACACGTCTGTATATACAGCGTGTTTTACACTGCCCGTATGCACCATTATGACATTGCTTTATTGCATCCTGTTACACAGCCGTGGAGCAACACTGACACCACATGTCTTTACTCTGTCTAGGTCCGCAATACTGGGGCCCGACAACTACGTCTTCCAAGCCTTGCCAACCTGCTGATAAGTGGTCTCTCTCTTTTTTTCTTTTTAGCATTGTTTATTGTCACACGTCACCTGGAGCGCCGGCGTCACCCGGTCTCCATGGCTCCGACTGACACCGCGTGATGACGTCGACGGAAGACGCCGGGAACAGCCGGGACGAACGGGCGGTGCCGCACGCACCAGCACCTGGGGCTTTCCTCTTCACGGGTATAAAGGTATGTTTCTTTCTCTCTTTTTTGTTACTCACCTTGACAAAGGGACCTGTGCGTCCCGAAACGTTGGAAACTTGGAGTGAATTTTAATACACTTGCTTCTTTAAGACCCTGAGTGCCGCTGACTGCTTTACTGCTTCTTGATATATATATATATATATATATATATATATATATATATATAATCAGCTTCCTGCCTTTTAATTAGGAGCCTCGCTCTCTGAAGTGCCCCGGGCCCCCCAGAGCCTTAATCCGGCTCTGAACAGAACAATATATATTATACTGAAGCCGTAGCAAGATGATACAGTAATATCATGTTATCTTAAACTAAAACCTATTTAATAATATTATGTAAAGAAAAATAAAAAATAACAGAGATAAGCACTATTCAACTACCACTATTAATAGCCGGCATACCTAAGTATTGCCAACCATTTGTCACGAACCAATCTCTCACCTCTGCGGGTTCTGGGGTTCATCCGTTGCCGGTACGGTTGCTCGCGGTGCTGTGCGGCCATGTGGGTACACGGCGTGATCAGTGGCACAGGTGATGCAGGTTCTGGGAGCTGGGAGTGCGGGGACCAAATGGCCAAAGGCACCGCTGTGTGTCTGCAGTGTAGGAGGCGGCCATGTTGGAGACCAAATAAGCAATACAGAGCACTTGTGAAAACACATGTGGGTAAGTGTAAGACAATCCCGTGCTTGTGCTGCCTTTAAATAGGCTGGGATTATGCTACTCTGAGCCAGTGCTTTGTTGTATCTATGCTATGCCCTAGCTCTGTGTTCTCTCCGTGTATTCCTGTGTGATTCCCGTGGTCCAGATATCGCCTCCGCTCCCACAGGTCCATCTGCAGCCTTCACTGCTAAAGATCCAACAGCTCCCTGCTGTGCTGTCAGTCAATCACTCACCCAGTGGCAAACAATTGGATTCCCAGAGTCTCGTAAGAGGTTACCCTGTCTGCCTGCTTAAACCACACAGACTTTGGAGGATTCTACTAACATCAGCTGTTCGTTTGTTCTGCTCCAAACTTAACCCATTCATCACCATTGTCGTCTGCTGCAGTTTCACAGTGATCTTTAGAGCTCGCAAGTAACCCATTTCAGTATTGTATTTTCTGTGTTGCTACAATCAAGGACAATTCTCCACAGCCTTTCAGTTAAAGCTCTAAACTTCATTACAAGTCTCTACAGTTACTCATTTATGTTTGCATTATCCAGATTAACACTCTTTACAGTTCTGCCTCAAATCTTGTTGCTTTTGGACAAATCATCATTCATTTACAAGCCTGTTCAAAACTCAGTTCTGTGAACATTTCCTCAGTGTATCTTTAAGACTGTTCCTGTTTATCATTTTACCACTTTATGCAATACGTCAGTTTATATATGGTGATTTATAATTTGTCATTCAACTTCTTACTGAAATTGTTGCTTTCAATAAATATATGAAAAGGAACTTTCTTTGTCCTCCCTGCTTTCATCATACCCCAGCACCTACACCTTTGGTTGGTCCAGGGTTAACGGATTCACAAAAACACCCGGCCCTGACAGTAAGCACTGGCCCCATGGATCCGTCAGGTGACCAATTCGCAGAAGGCGGTGCTACGACAGACATCCTTTCCCGTTTGGAAAATCAGGAGTCTATACAGACACAAATAGTTCAGTTTATGCAAACTATGGCAGATCGTTTGGAGGTTCTTCATATGGCTATAAAGACATCTCAAGTCCAAGTCCCAACTCCGGTTGTTCCGGCTACCACAACGGTTTCTCCTGTGATTCTGCCTATGTCCCGTTTGCAGTTACCCTCTCCGAGTAAGTTTGTCGGGACTCCAAAGCTTTGCAGAGGATTTCTGAACCAATGCGAGATCCAATTCGAACTGTTGTCTGCTAGTTTCCCATCAGCCCGTTCAAAGGTCGCATATATTATTGCCCTCCTGTCCGGCTTTGGAGTGGGCTTCGCCACTATGGGAGAGGGCAGATTCCATTCTCTCTAATTACAAAGAGTTCGTATCATCCATCCGGAAAATCTTCGATGAACCAGGCAGAACCACCTCAGCATCTTTGGAGATTCTCCGTCTACGTCAAGGTTTACGTCCTGTCAGTCAATATATTATTCAGTTTCGCACGTTGTCTTCAGAGTTAAACTGGAATGAGGAGGCCCTGATCGCAGCGTTTTGGAATGGACTTTCAGATAAAATCAAGGATGATTTAACCATTCGGGATGTGCCAACTAAGCTGGATGAATTGATTTCTATCTGTAATAAACTTGACCTACGCTACAGAAAGCGATGTTTAGAGAAATCCAAGGCAGAGCGATCTAGTCCGCGCTATCATCCTAGGCCTCGACAAGATTCTTCATCTCAATCTCCTGTAACGACAGAAGAACCTATGCAGATTGGGCGCTCTCGCCTCACAGAGGAGGAACGAATTCGACGTCAACAGGGTAACCTCTGCATGTACTGCGTGTCCTCCGAACATTTAGTTAAGTCTTGTAAACTCTGGCCGGGAAACTCTCGCTCCTAGCTTATTCAAGAGAGGTTAAGCTAGGAGTTACTTTGGAATCACGTTCTGGGAAAGAGCCGACTTTGACTATTCATTTAAAAGTTCCAAGTTCTACAGTTAAAGTTTCAGCTCTCCTAGATTCCGGTGCAGCCGAGAACTTCATCACCTCAGCCTTTGTCATATGATCTAAAGTTCAAACTATGCCTCTGGGAGCAGCAGTTGCTGTTACAGCAGTGGATGGAAGTCGAATTCCAGATGGCATAATTACTCATCGAACCGTATGTCTCAAGATGAAAGTAGGTGTGCTCCATTCCGAATATATTTCCTTCCTCGTGATTCCCAAAGCGCCTTGAGTCCTGTTGGAGAAAGAGCGCTATATAAATAAAATTATTATTATTATTATTATTATTATGATGTGATACTTGGATTACCTTGGCTACAGAAACATAATCCACAATTTGATTGGCAAACCATGGAAGTTCTTTCGTGGGGTAAATCCTGTACCAAGGACTGTTTAGCTTCAATTATACCTCTCCGGTCAGTTAGTCTTCCCGACTTACTCTCAGCCTATCAATCTTTTGTGGATGTCTTCAGTAAACAAGCGGCAGACTCCTTACCCCCTCATCGCGAATGGGACTACCCAATCATTTTGGTACCGGGCAAAACACCTCCTAGGGGGCGAATTTATCAGCTATCCATCCCAGAGACTCAAGCTATGTCTGACTATATACAAGAGAATTTAACCAAAGGATTTATCAGACCATCTTCTTCACCTGCAGGAGCCGGATTCTTCTTCGTTAAGAAGAAAGATGGTGGGTTACGACCATGCATAGATTACCGTGGACTTAATGAGATCACTGTGAAAAACAAGTACCCATTACCATTAATTCCGGAATTATTTGACCGGGTAAAGGGAGCTACTGTGTTTACAAAATTAGATCTTCGAGGAGCCTACAGTTTAATCCGCATCCGTGCAGAGGACGAAAGGAAGACTGCCTTTAATACCCGGGATGGCCATTACGAATACCTTGTAATGCCTTTTGGTCTTTGTAATGCGCCTGCAGTTTTCCAAAGCTATGTGAACAAACTTTTTCGTGATCTTCTCTACAAGTGTCTAGTTGTGTACTTGGATGATTTCTTAATATTTTCCAAGGATCTGAAGTCTCACCGTCACCAAGTTAAAGAGGTACTGACACGTCTGAGGAAGAATCGACTATATTGCAAGTTGGAGAAGTGTTCTTTTGAAGTATCCTCCATACCGTTCCTTGGTTACATCATTTCCGGATCAGAGCTATGTATGGATCCTGTAAAGGTACAAGCTATCCGAGACTGGTCCACTCCTATGGCTCTCAAGGGGATTCAGCGATTCCTTGGCTTTGCTAATTTCTATAGGAGATTCATTAAGAATTACTCTACGTTGGCCGCTCCCATCACAGCCTTGACTCGCAAGGGAGCAAATCCTATGAACTGGTCTTCTGAAGCAATCAAAGCCTTCTCTGATTTAAAACAAGCTTTTGTGTCAGCCCCCATTCTTCGACAGCCAGATTTGAACCGTCCCTTTCTACTGGAGGTGGACGCATCTACGGAAGCAGTAGGAGCTGTGTTGTCACAAGTCTTTGAAGATAAAAAAAGTCCATCCCTGCAGATATTTCTCCCGTAAGTTCCTACCGGCTGAACATAATTTAGCGATTGGGGAGCAGGAATTACTTGCCATCAAGTTGGCATTTGAGGAGTGGGGATACCTTCTAGAGGGAGCACAACATCCCATTACAGTATATAGTGATCATAAGAATCTTCTATATCTGCAGTCAGCTCAGTTTGAATCCACGACAAGCTCGATGGGCGCTTTTCTTCACACAATTTAATTTCAAGCTCACCTATCGTCCAGGGTCTCAGAACAAAAAGGCAGATGCCTTTTCTCGATCCTTCAATTCTTCTGAATTAAATGATGCTACCACGAATCAAGCCATTGTGAGTCCTACATCCTTTTTAATGACTCGAACTTCTCCGGTTCCTCCGCCTGGCAAAACCTTTGTCGCCACAAATCTTTGAAAACGACTGCATCTACTGCTCACTCTTCATCCTTCATGGGTCATCCTGGGGTTCTAAAGACTCTCAAATTTATTCAACAGTCTTACTGGTGGCCACGTCTTAAAACTGATGTTCAAGAGTTTATAGCAGCATGTCCTAAATGTGCCCAACATAAGAGTCCAAGGGGTTCTCCGCCAGGTTTGTTACATCCATTTTCTATACCCAAACAACCATGGACTCATATCTCAATGGATTTCGTGACCGATCTACCTCCATCAAAAGGGCAGAATACCATTTGGGTGATAGTGGATCGATTTTCGAAAATGGCGCATTTCATTCCATTAATTGGATTACCATCAGCCCCTTCACTAGCCAGATTGTTCATTTCTGAGATCTTCAAGTTGCATGGCCTTCCTCGAGAGATCATCTCTGATCGGGGAACACAGTTTGTAGCCAAGTTTTGGAGGTCACTTTGTTCATCTTTAAACATTAAGTTGAATTTTTATTTGGCATATCATCCTCAGACAGATGGACAAACTGAGAGAGTAAATCAAGATTTTGAGACCTTTCTCCGGCTATACATATCATCCTCACATGATGATTGGGTTGACTACCTTCCATTGGCAGAATTCGCTCATAATAATCTCTTTCATTCGTCTTCTGAATCTACGCCATTTTATATTAACTTTGGTTTTCATCCTTGTGTGCCAGAGTTCCATCCGTTGCCAGCCCTAGAGGTTCCAGCAGCAGATCAAGAGCTTCAACGTTTATCTAGAATCTGGAGTTGTGTGCGCAAGTCGTTGGTCAAAACTTCTGCTCGTTATAAATCTTTCGCAGATAGAAAACGTAAGGCTGTACCAAACTACAAGGTGGGAGACCAAGTTTGGATTTCTACTCGCAATCTTAAGTTCAAAGTTCATACAAAGAAGTTTGCTCCCAAGTTTATTGGCCCATTTCCCATTGTAAAAGTACTCAATCCTGTGTCATACAAAGTCAAGTTGCCACCGTCTTTGAAAATTCCTAACGCCTATCATACATCGTTAATGAAACCTTTGATTCTCAATAAGTTTCGTACTACCCTGTCCAAACCTCCTAAAGTTCACTTTTTGCAGGATGAGGAATTTGAGGTTAAGGAGATTGCGGACTTACGTCGCCGATATGGACGTCTGCAGTTTTTGGTCGACTGGAAGGGTTATGGTCCAGAGGAGAGAGTAGAGAGTGCACCACTTTCCGTCAAACTCAAAAGTGACAGGTGGGCTACGCCTACAATTAGGCAAACCACGCCCTAACCACACCTCTAATTATGCAAATCACGCCCTAACCACGCCCCTAATCACTCCTCCGACACTCCCACTTTTCCTCCCCTTCTGATGTTGTTTTATAGGAAATAAGCTTACAAAAGGAGTTATAAGCGTAGTTTAATCATTGAAAAGCCTCCTGTTTATTAACTGTTAGATGATGCATTAATGTATATTATTTCCAGTTGATTTGTGTGTTGTTAACTCTTAGTTGCACCAGTAAATGTTATATCCAATTGATTTATAAAATAAGCATGCAAGCTATGAGCTTTGTGACAGTTAGCTGACCTATTAAAGGCAGGGAACACAGACGTATGTGTGCATTAAGAGTTCACTATATGTTTTTTTTAAGCTAAGGTGTTTGTGACAGATTAGTAAACTAATGACCGGTACAAATAGACGTGTCATTTGTTTAATTAGTAGTTGACATAGATGTCTAGGTTGTCCTTACGTTGTTTACATTGTTACTGACAGATTAGTTAATACAATATTGTACAGTACACATAGACATGTAATTTGTTTTAATTAAGCGTAGACACAGCGGTCTAGGTCAGGCCTGGCCAACCTGTGGCTCTCCAGATGTTGTGAAACTACACATCCCAGCATGCCCTGCCACAGTTTTAGCATTCCCTAATAGCAAAACTGTGGCAAAGCATGATGGGACTTGTAGTTTTACAACAGCTGGAGAGCCACAGGTTGGCCAGGCCTGGTCTAGGTGGTCCTTATGTTTGGTTATATTTACAGCTATTTGACTGAAACACGCAAGCAAACAAGAAAGTTGCAGGGGTAATTAAGTTCTGTTACTAGGGATATGATAATTTGAAAGGCTGGGGAATTTGCTAGTGACCGAAGTTTGAACTAATAGGGCAAACAGACATGACCAGACTTGTCTGGTCATTAATTAAGGTCTATCAAGAGTGCTATGAGAACACGAGTTTGTAATTGACTGGTTGTCCGATGTAAAATGGCATACACGCTTTGGATAATGATATATTATCAATTAGCAGCGGGTGGTGGTTAAGAGATATAGAGAGAGAACCATTTTAACTGCGCTGCAGTAACACGACTGATAATAAGCATAATACTTAATTGCCGGTTTATAGATGCTAACCAGTATTGATAGAGCCTAATGGTTATAATATAATACATATAACAAGTAGTACAAATTGGTAAAAGCATTCTGCGTCATATAGGAACTAAACTGTTTTTATCATTTGACGAGCGAGATATTTTAAACATATTAATGCCGTTTCACATTTGAAATGCTGTGGCTACAATAACAATACTTGACAGACATGTCTATTAAACCTACATGTTGCTAAAATATAGAAGCGAGATAGCGCTAATTGTGTATATATATATGTATATATATATATATATATATATATATATAAAACCTAATATCGCTTGTAAAAACATTGCGTGTTTATATTCAAAATGTTGGCAATGCTTTATGTAAGATAAAGCCTTATAAATTAATTGTATAACATAATCAGGTGTAAAATTATGTGTTTATTAATAAATAAGCTGTTTTTTGAAACCCTATTTGTACATGACCCCTATAGCTCCACCCGTAGGGTCTGAGTTTTGCATGTGTCAACAACATTTCAGCTTTATAAGGAGAGTCCTGTAACCATTCCATAACAGCGTTGAAATCTATCACACAGAAGATACTGAGTCATTGCAACTCAAAAAAGTGCACTTGTTCTGCATGCTGATGCTAATAATAATAATAATAATAATCAGTTTTATACATTGGTAAATGCACCACACTGCATTTGTCAGGAGGTATTAACAGTTCCATGCCTCAGTTGTGGGTTTTGGTGTCCCCGTCCTCCTCTAGGCTGGAGAATAGGCAGCTGGTAGAACGCGAGCATTATTGATTGTCTCGATGCGTAGGAATGGCACGGTATTGGTAGCTTTGGATAACCAGTTACATCATACAGCGGGCTTAGTTATTATTCATACATATTAGCATTTCCCTATGGCACGGTATTGGTAGCTTTGAATAACCAGTTTCATCATACAGCTGGTTTAGTTATTATTCATGCATATTAGCATTTCCCTATTTACTTTCAAAACACTTAATAAAAATAATAAACAATTAGGTGTAAAACATATTTGACTATCCCTTCCTCATTCTGCCAGAGACTACCTGAAATAGTAGCAATCTACATGATCCCCTGAATGGTTACTCAATCTACCTGACAAAAAAAAATAAAAATAAGAAATCAGCGATACATACATTCAAAAGGGATCAACTGCGACATTTCCCTGTATTGGAAAAAGGTAAAATGATCCCTAGGGCTACATGCAGTTTAAATAAGGTTTTATCGTGCCCACTTACAGTATATGGAATATCATGTCATAAACAATACACAAAGAAATACTGCAAAATAGCAGTGTCTTTTCTTCAGCAAGTAGATCTTGCTAACTTTGGGTATTATTTACATTTGGATGTAAGTCATTTTCACGACACGACTCTCAGATGTAACAGTACGTGACCGCGCTGATATGTGTTAATTTTACAGTATCACTGAAATGCTTTTTCAAAAGTAGGAAAGTATGATGTAAAATTAAATATTTGTTGTCTACACATGGCAGTGGTATCTACAGCTCCCACACATCGCTGTGTTTAGCATTCTGGGATATTCCGTGTTGATAGACCCCATGTGAAATTGCTAACAGTATTAGCATTGGAAGCCCTGGATTTTTTTTTTTTTTTTAAATAACAGTTGTCGCAGTAACGGGTTTACCAATAATCTGTCGTTGGATAGGTATAGCTGGTGAAATGTAGTTCAAAGGGGGTTTGTATTCTAATCCTACCTTTTCAGATTTCATAAGGCATTAGTGGTTTATCTGAATGGGCATAAAATTAGTTCTTCTTGTTATACAAGGCAGTGTGACTGTATAATGATATAAACCCGCAATGATGTGGTTGCGGGGATAGGGGCAGAAGTTCAGCAGGAACAAGCTTTGCAATTGACATCACGTGCATCCTGAATACAGAATGCCTCATGAAAACATTATAGTGGTTGCTGAAAGGTTCAGTTTTTACTTTCTAAACATTGTAAATGTTTTTTATTTCAGACGTTCAGTTATGCAGAGGTTTGCTGGGAATTTTTTTCTTTTTCTTTTTTCTTTTTTTATTACCAAATGTTTTTAATAAAATAGTGTAATCTGTTGGCCTTGTCATCATGTCATTCAATTATTCTACAACGGCCTTTCTGAGAATATAGATAAACATATAAAGATACTTAGACCAATTTTTAACACTACTATAACACGCAAGTCAAGTTAACCTATAAATTCCTGCGACTGACATCTGCATGTTATTCAGTGTAATTGTTGATGGCTTGTTGATATAGCGGCCATCATCATGAATAGTCATAGTTTCTGATCTGGACAATGCTTAAAATGTTTTTTTCTTAATTTATGAAATTATTTCACTGATCTCGGCCTGTATCCAGAAATAGTTATAAGAATTAATAATTAATCCAAGAAAAAAGATGCTCATACTACGTCCCATTGAGTACCAACAGAAGTAGACCATGGTAATTAGGACCTTCGCCATTCTCTGCTCTAGGCACCACAGCTCATACTGTAACCCAATGAGTGCCATCAGAAACAACATAACTGTAACTATGCATATCATTTGCAATAGTGTTTAAATAGATTTTAATCTGTGTTTCCCCAAGGATATGCACATATATATGGCTAATATTATTTATAGCACATTGAAAGTTATTGATTTATGATTATTTGTATATCTACATTTACTGTAATTTATAGATGATAAATCAGGGTCGTAGCCAGAATTTTGTGGGACCAGATAGCAACATTTGAAGGGTTCCTGTCCTAATGCATCTAGAAACACCTATCCACAGCAATTGTTAATTTTAAACTGATAATAATATATTTATTATTTATTTATTAATTACCAGTTTATTTATATAGCGCACACATATTCCGCAGCGCTGTACAGAGATAATTTTCCCATTCATTTCAGACCCTGCCCCAGTGGAGCTTACAATCTATATTACCTATCACATGTACACACAGACACATTCACGATAGGGTTAATTTTGTTGAGAGCCAATTAACCTACCAGTATATATTTGGATTCTGAGCCATACTGTTGCCATAGTAAATGTTATGCCCCATAGTAGTGTCCTAGTCTATTTTATGAACCACAGTAGTGCTCTAGTTCAAATTCATTGTAGGGCTAGCAGTACACATTATCCAACACTGTGACATCAATTCACATTATGACATGCAGTGTGCCCAGTTCATATTATGCCACACTATAGTGCCGCCACTTCATATTGTGCCACACTACAGATGCCCAGTTCAGATTATGAAAAATTATAATGCACAACATTTCTTTTTATATCACATTACAGTGAACAAGTGAAGGGGCATAAATACATATATTGTATTGAAGGCCTGATGGCAATGGTTTGTAAGGGACCCTGCATAACAAACAAAGTGTGCCCCTCTTAGCTCTGGCTCCATAGCAGCTGCACTAAAGGCATCTATGGTAGCGATGCCCTTGTGATAAATCCATGTTATACACCTGGAAATAGTAAACTTTTCTTACATTTGTTATCAAAGGATGTATAGTGTAAAGGGCCTATAAAAACTTCCCTTAATATTTGTATTTAGTAATAATACTGTGCTGTGCTTTGCTGCGGCAGTATGATAATATATCACCCCTACACTATGAAAGTAATGTTGAAACGTTTTATAAATTAGATTGCTTACATTTAAAAAGAGAGAATTTGTGAATTAATCCTCTCATTCATGGGACGGTTGTGTTTAATTTTTGCATAATGTTATTTTACAGATTTTTCCAGTAAAACTTAATGTTAGCGTTGTAAACATCTGCTGTCCAATAGGCACACAGTCATCTGTCCTCAGGGTTTATCTTACAAGAGGTCCTCCACAGATGATTTTATGACTTTCATTCATTATACTGTGTGTATTGAGAACTTATAATGACTCTGCTTGTATAGACTGTTACTATATTAATGGTTGTGTTAACATCAGTTTTTACTTAATCACAGGAGCAGCATGGGCATAATTGATGATTTATTACCTTTCTGTTTTATAGAATGGTACTGAAGAGCCCGATGCAGACCGTCATCACAAACATAGGGAATGCTTCAAGAATCCTTTTGTGATCAACAATGATTTAACAGGTAGGATTATCGAATTAGTCATACAGTCAATGGTGGGGGTGGAATCCTGGCAAGGTATTGGAAGTACCTCACACGCTTTGATTTTACTGTATAAACCGTTGACGCTTATTTACTGAGGATTATATACCACATCCTAACAATCAATAAACAGGCAAGAGTTACCTTTTAGAGCCACATTACAATGGGACATAAAGACAAATCCTCAAGTTGAATGGGAAAAGACACCTTGAATCTCGCAGAATGTATTTTTAAGCGATTATGAGACACATAAAGATACTTTAGTTCTGTAAGCAATCCTGCAAAGAATAAATAATATAATTTAAATAAATGATATTATTTTACTTAACAAAATATTTACAGCATGATGCTTGTCATCTCATGTAGAGAAACCAGACATTGCTCGTCAAGGTGCTATATCTCTGTATTGTATGGTATCGGGCAGATCCAATGCTATAGCATATTTAATTGAGTTGCAGTTTCCTAGGTAACAATAAATGTTTTGTACAGGCTGCACATTGATAGATTCATGCGCAGATAAGACATGCAACAGTAATCATACATGTGTAATGCTTCATTTAAGCTTCTTCTACTATTGCAGCACCACTTTTGGAACTTTTTTAAATCGGGAGGAATGGCGGTCATTGTTTATAGTCGAGAGAGAGGGAAACCTCTACCACAGTAACACATAGGAAATCATTTTACTATGGGGCCTCTCCCTTAACCAGAGCATTTAGGACAGTATATAGCCGTATTTCCTGATGCTGCATCCACTTGTAGCCTTTGATGATACCCATGGGGACTGTCAGCGGGAGGACCAACCAAAACGTAGTTTGTACTTATTAGCACTGATCACTCATATCTTTTCCTACGCCGACATATAAAGTTGGTAAAATAACTAGATTTGATGTAATTATAGAAATAATGCCATTCAAAATGTAAATCTGAATGTAGAAAGTTTTTGTTTACATTGCAAGTAACAGATATACCCCATCAAACTCTCTAATGGTTTTGAAGGGCCTGCCCAGACCCTGACTGTTATATGAAAACATTATTTACAGTATATGGTACTGCCAATCACATTAAAGGTTAACATCTTTCTACATACGTTATGTTAACCGCTTCATTAAAGCAATCCTAGCAAGTGCCATTTTATTGCACAGTGCACTAGTTCCCAGCAAGGCAGAAAACTGTGGTATCACAATAGGTGCAAAAATAGCTGTAAGCCTGACACAATTAGTCTGCAAGTACACAAACCTGGCAACAGGCAGTATAGGCTTTTTAAGGATATACATATGGGGATTTCATTTATTTATTTTGTCATATATTGTGTCTGAGTAGGAGGGTAGCTATATGTTTCTGCAGGCAATGCCATAGTTTAATGTGTGGTATGGTTGTTATCCCAGCTTTTGTAGAACTACAATGCCCAGCAAGCCCTTCCATTCATAGTGCTTTCAGTTTCACAAAAGTTGTAGAGCCACAAATCTACACTCTAGGGACTGGCTTTTTTATTATTATTGTTATCAGTTATATGGCGCCACAGGGGTTCCAAAGTGCCTAACAAAGAACATAAACAAATGAACACAGCAAGACAATGTAGGACAAATACATGTTATATAAACATTGCTGCATCAGGGGACAGGACACTGAAAATTATTTGTATCTCAGATGTAATAAATAGCTTTTGCAATCATTTTCTATACATGGATTTATGCATGTTGTGTCTTACACAGTGGGTAAATATATATATAAAAAAACAAATGTTTGTTTAGTAACAGGAACAATTTATTTAGTCTTTTTCCTATTACAGTCATAGTTACTGTAGTTCTACAAAAGCTGGGATAACAACCATACCACATATTAAACTATGGCATTGCCTGCAGAAACATATAGCTACCCTCCTACTCAGACACAATATATGACAAAATAAATAAATGAAATCCCCATATGTATATCCTTAAAAAGCCTGTACTGCCTGTTGCCAGGTTTGTGTACTTGCAGACTAATTGTGTCAGGCTTACAGCTGTTTTTGCACCTATTGTGATACCACAGTTTTCTGCCTTGCTGGGAACTAGTGCACTGTGCAATAAAATGGCACTTGCTAGGATTGCTTTAATGAAGCTGTTAACATAACGTATGCAGAAAGATGTTAACCTTTAACTAGAGATGAGCGGGTTCGGTTTCTCTGAATCCGAACCCGCCAGAACTTCATGTTTTTTTTCACGGGTCCGAGCGACTCGGATCTTCCCGCCTTGCTCGGTTAACCCGAGCGCGCCCGAACGTCATCATGACGCTGTCGGATTCTCGCGAGGCTCGGATTCTATCGCGAGACTCGGATTCTATATAAGGAGCCGCGCGTCGCCGCCATTTTCACACGTGCATTGAGATTGATAGGGAGAGGACGTGGCTGGCGTCCTCTCCGTTTAGAATTAGAATAGATTAGAGAGACACTTGATTTACTAATTTTGGGGAGCATTAGGAGTACTCAGTAGTGTACAGTGCAGAGTTTTGCTGATAGTGACCAGTGACCACCACTTTTATTTATAATCCGTTCTCTGCCTGAAAAAAGCGATACACAGCACACAGTGACTCAGTCACATACCATATCTGTGTGCACTGCTCAGGCTCAGGCCAGTGTGCTGCATCATCTATTATCTATATATAATATTATATATATCTGTCTGACTGCTCAGCTCACACAGCTTATAATTGTGGGGGAGACTGGGGAGCACTACTGCAGTGCCAGTTATAGGTTATAGCAGGAGCCAGGAGTACATAATATAATCCGTTCTCTGCCTGAAAAAAGCGATACACAGCACACAGTGACTCAGTCACATACCATATCTGTGTGCACTGCTCAGGCTCAGGCCAGTGTGCTGCATCATCTATTATCTATATATAATATTATATATATCTGTCTGACTGCTCAGCTCACACAGCTTATAATTGTGGGGGAGACTGGGGAGCACTACTGCAGTGCCAGTTATAGGTTATAGCAGGAGCCAGGAGTACATAATATATTATATAGTGAGTGACCACCAGACACACAGTGCAGTTTATTTAATATATCCGTTCTCTGCCTGAAAAAAGCGATACACACAGTGACTCAGTCAGTCACATACCATATCTGTGTGCACTGCTCAGGCTCAGGCCAGTGTGCTGCATCATATATTATATATCTGTCTGACTGCTCAGCTCACACAGCTTATAATTGTGGGGGAGACTGGGGAGCACTACTGCAGTGCCAGTTATAGGTTATAGCAGGAGCCAGGAGTACATAATATTATATTAAAATTAAACAGTGCACACTTTTGCTGCAGGAGTGCCACTGCCAGTGTGACTAGTGACCAGTGACCTGACCACCAGTATATAATATTAGTAGTATACTATCTCTTTATCAACCAGTCTATATTAGCAGCAGACACAGTACAGTGCGGTAGTTCACGGCTGTGGCTACCTCTGTGTCGGCACTCGGCAGCCCGTCCATAATTGTATATACCACCTAACCGTGTTTTTTTTTTCTTTCTTTATACATACATACTAGTTACGAGTATACTATCTCTTTATCAACCAGTCTATATATTAGCAGCAGACACAGTACAGTGCGGTAGTTCACGGCTGTGGCTACCTCTGTGTCGGCACTCGGCAGCCCGTCCATAATTGTATATACCACCTAACCGTTGTTTTTTTTTCTTTCTTTATACATACATACTAGTTACGAGTATACTATCTCTTTATCAACCAGTCTATATTAGCAGCAGACACAGTACAGTGCGGTAGTTCACGGCTGTGGCTACCTCTGTGTCGGCACTCGGCAGCCCGTCCATAATTGTATATACCACCTAACCGTGGTTTTTTTTTCTTTCTTTATACATGCATACTAGTTACGAGTATACTATCTCTTTATCAACCAGTCTATATATTAGCAGCAGACACAGTACAGTGCGGTAGTTCACGGCTGTGGCTACCTCTGTGTCGGCACTCGGCAGCCCGTCCATAATTGTATATACCACCTAACCGTGGTTTTTTTTTCTTTCTTTATACATACATACTAGTTACGAGTATACTATCTCTTTATCAACCAGTCTATATATTAGCAGCAGACACAGTACAGTGCGGTAGTTCACGGCTGTGGCTACCTCTGTGTCGGCACTCGGCAGCCCGTCCATAATTGTATATACCACCTAACCGTGGTTTTTTTTTCTTTCTTTATACATACATACTAGTTACGAGTATACTATCTCTTTATCAACCAGTCTATATTAGCAGCAGACACAGTACAGTGCGGTAGTTCACGGCTGTGGCTACCTCTGTGTCGGCACTCGGCAGCCCGTCCATAATTGTATATACCACCTAACCGTGGTTTTTTTTTCTTTCTTTATACATACATACTAGTTACGAGTATACTATCTCTTTATCAACCAGTCTATATATTAGCAGCAGACACAGTACAGTGCGGTAGTTCACGGCTGTGGCTACCTCTGTGTCGGCACTCGGCAGCCCGTCCATAATTGTATACTAGTATCCAATCCATCCATCTCCATTGTTTACCTGAGGTGCCTTTTAGTTGTGCCTATTAAAATATGGAGAACAAAAATGTTGAGGTTCCAAAATTAGGGAAAGATCAAGATCCACTTCCACCTCGTGCTGAAGCTGCTGCCACTAGTCATGGCCGAGACGATGAAATGCCAGCAACGTCGTCTGCCAAGGCCGATGCCCAATGTCATAGTACAGAGCATGTCAAATCCAAAACACCAAATATCAGTAAAAAAAGGACTCCAAAACCTAAAATAAAATTGTCGGAGGAGAAGCGTAAACTTGCCAATATGCCATTTACCACACGGAGTGGCAAGGAACGGCTGAGGCCCTGGCCTATGTTCATGGCTAGTGGTTCAGCTTCACATGAGGATGGAAGCACTCAGCCTCTCGCTAGAAAAATGAAAAGACTCAAGCTGGCAAAAGCAGCACAGCAAAGAACTGTGCATTCTTCGAAATCCCAAATCCACAAGGAGAGTCCAATTGTGTCGGTTGCGATGCCTGACCTTCCCAACACTGGACGTGAAGAGCATGCGCCTTCCACCATTTGCACGCCCCCTGCAAGTGCTGGAAGGAGCACCCGCAGTCCAGTTCCTGATAGTCAGATTGAAGATGTCAGTGTTGAAGTACACCAGGATGAGGAGGATATGGGTGTTGCTGGCGCTGGGGAGGAAATTGACCAGGAGGATTCTGATGGTGAGGTGGTTTGTTTAAGTCAGGCACCCGGGGAGACACCTGTTGTCCGTGGGAGGAATATGGCCGTTGACATGCCAGGTGAAAATACCAAAAAAATCAGCTCTTCGGTGTGGAGGTATTTCACCAGAAATGCGGACAACAGGTGTCAAGCCGTGTGTTCCCTTTGTCAAGCTGTAATAAGTAGGGGTAAGGATGTTAACCACCTCGGAACATCCTCCCTTATACGTCACCTGCAGCGCATTCATAATAAGTCAGTGACAAGTTCAAAAACTTTGGGTGACAGCGGAAGCAGTCCACTGACCAGTAAATCCCTTCCTCTTGTAACCAAGCTCACGCAAACCACCCCACCAACTCCCTCAGTGTCAATTTCCTCCTTCCCCAGGAATGCCAATAGTCCTGCAGGCCATGTCACTGGCAATTCTGACGAGTCCTCTCCTGCCTGGGATTCCTCCGATGCATCCTTGCGTGTAACGCCTACTGCTGCTGGCGCTGCTGTTGTTGCCGCTGGGAGTCGATGGTCATCCCAGAGGGGAAGTCGTAAGCCCACTTGTACTACTTCCAGTAAGCAATTGACTGTTCAACAGTCCTTTGCGAGGAAGATGAAATATCACAGCAGTCATCCTACTGCAAAGCGGATAACTGAGGCCTTAGCATCCTGGGTGGTGAGAAACGTGGTTCCGGTATCCATCATTACTGCAGAGCCAACTAGAGACTTGTTGGAGGTACTGTGTCCCCGGTACCAAATACCATCTAGGTTCCATTTCTCTAGGCAGGCGATACCGAAAATGTACACAGACCTCAGAAAAAGAGTCACCAGTGTCCTAAAAAATGCAGCTGTACCCAATGTCCACTTAACCACGGACATGTGGACAAGTGGAGCAGGGCAGGGTCAGGACTATATGACTGTGACAGCCCACTGGGTAGATGTATGGACTCCCGCCGCAAGAACAGCAGCGGCGGCACCAGTAGCAGCATCTCGCAAACGCCAACTCTTTCCTAGGCAGGCTACGCTTTGTATCACCGCTTTCCAGAATACGCACACAGCTGAAAACCTCTTACGGCAACTGAGGAAGATCATCGCGGAATGGCTTACCCCAATTGGACTCTCCTGTGGATTTGTGGCATCGGACAACGCCAGCAATATTGTGTGTGCATTAAATCTGGGCCAATTCCAGCACGTCCCATGTTTTGCACATACCTTGAATTTGGTGGTGCAGAATTTTTTAAAAAACGACAGGGGCGTGCAAGAGATGCTGTCGGTGGCCAGAAGAATTGCGGGACACTTTCGGCGTACAGGCACCACGTACAGAAAACTGGAGCACCACCAAAAACTACTGAACCTGCCCTGCCATCATCTGAAGCAAGAAGTGGTAACGAGGTGGAATTCAACCCTCTATATGCTTCAGAGGTTGGAGGAGCAGCAAAAGGCCATTCAAGCCTATACAATTGAGCACGATATAGTAGGTGGAATGCACCTGTCTCAAGTGCAGTGGAGAATGATTTCAACGTTGTGCAAGGTTCTGATGCCCTTTGAACTTGCCACACGTGAAGTCAGTTCAGACACTGCCAGCCTGAGTCAGGTCATTCCCCTCATCAGGCTTTTGCAGAAGAAGCTGGAGGCATTGAAGGAGGAGCTAACACGGAGCGATTCCGCTAGGCATGTGGGACTTGTGGATGCAGCCCTTAATTCGCTTAACAAGGATTCACGGGTGGTCAATCTGTTGAAATCAGAGCACTACATTTTGGCCACCGTGCTCGATCCTAGATTTAAAGCCTACCTTGGATCTCTCTTTCCGGCAGACACAGGTCTGCTGGGGTTGAAAGACCTGCTGGTGACAAAATTGTCAAGTCAAGCGGAACGCGACCTGTCAACATCTCCTCCTTCACATTCTCCCGCAACTGGGGGTGCGAGGAAAAGGCTCAGAATTCCGAGCCCACCCGCTGGCGGTGATGCAGGGCAGTCTGGAGCGACTGCTGATGCTGACATCTGGTCCGGACTGAAGGACCTGACAACGATTACGGACATGTCGTCTACTGTCACTGCATATGATTCTCTCAACATTGATAGAATGGTGGAGGATTATATGAGTGACCGCATCCAAGTAGGCACGTCACACAGTCCGTACTTATACTGGCAGGAAAAAGAGGCAATTTGGAGGCCCTTGCACAAACTGGCTTTATTCTACCTAAGTTGCCCTCCCACAAGTGTGTACTCCGAAAGAGTGTTTAGTGCCGCCGCTCACCTTGTCAGCAATCGGCGTACGAGGTTACATCCAGAAAATGTGGAGAAGATGATGTTCATTAAAATTAATTATAATCAATTCCTCCGCGGAGACATTGACCAGCAGCAATTGCCTCCACAAAGTACACAGGGAGCTGAGATGGTGGATTCCAGTGGGGACGAATTGATAATCTGTGAGGAGGGGGATGTACACGGTGATATATCGGAGGGTGAAGATGAGGTGGACATCTTGCCTCTGTAGAGCCAGTTTGTGCAAGGAGAGATTAATTGCTTCTTTTTTGGGGGGGGTCCAAACCAACCCGTCATATCAGTCACAGTCGTGTGGCAGACCCTGTCACTGAAATGATGGGTTGGTTAAAGTGTGCATGTCCTGTTTTGTTTATACAACATAAGGGTGGGTGGGAGGGCCCAAGGACAATTCCATCTTGCACCTCTTTTTTCTTTTCTTTTTCTTTGCATCATGTGCTGATTGGGGAGGGTTTTTTGGAAGGGACATCCTGCGTGACACTGCAGTGCCACTCCTAGATGGGCCCGGTGTTTGTGTCGGCCACTAGGGTCGCTAATCTTACTCACACAGTCAGCTACCTCATTGCGCCTCTTTTTTTCTTTGCGTCATGTGCTGTTTGGGGAGGGTTTTTTGGAAGGGCCATCCTGCGTGACACTGCAGTGCCACTCCTAGATGGGCCCGGTGTTTGTGTCGGCCACTAGGGTCGCTAATCTTACTCACACAGCTACCTCATTGCGCCTCTTTTTTTCTTTGCGTCATGTGCTGTTTGGGGAGGGTTTTTTGGAAGGGACATCCTGCGTGACACTGCAGTGCCACTCCTAGATGGGCCCGGTGTTTGTGTCGGCCACTAGGGTCGCTTATCTTACTCACACAGCGACCTCGGTGCAAATTTTAGGACTAAAAATAATATTGTGAGGTGTGAGGTATTCAGAATAGACTGAAAATGAGTGTAAATTATGGTTTTTGAGGTTAATAATACTTTGGGATCAAAATGACCCCCAAATTCTATGATTTAAGCTGTTTTTTAGTGTTTTTGGAAAAAAACACCCGAATCCAAAACACACCCGAATCCGACAAAAAAAATTCGGTGAGGTTTTGCCAAAACGCGTTCGAACCCAAAACACGGCCGCGGAACCGAACCCAAAACCAAAACACAAAACCCGAAAAATTTCAGGCGCTCATCTCTACCTTTAACGTGATTGGCAGTACCATATACTGTAAATAATGTTTTCATATAACAGTCAGGGTCTGGGCAGGCCCTTCAAAACCATTAGAGAGTTTGATGGGGTATATCTGTTACTTGCAATGTAAACAAAAACTTTCTACATTCAGATTTACATTTTGAATGGCATTATTTCTATAATTACATCAAATCTAGTTATTTTACCAACTTTATATGTCGGCGTAGGGAAAAGATATGAGTGATCAGTGCTAATAAGTACAAACTACGTTTTGGTTGGTCCTCCCGCTGACAGTCCCCATGGGTATCATCTAAGGCTACAAGTGGATGCAGCATCAGGAAATACGGCTATATACTGTCCTAAATGCTCTGGTTAAGGGAGAGGCCCCATAGTAAAATGATTTCCTATGTGTTACTGTGGTAGAGGTTTCCCTCTCTCTCGACTATAAACAATGACCGCCATTCCTCCCGATTTAAAAAAGTTCCAAAAGTGGTGCTGCAATAGTAGAAGAAGCTTAAATGAAGCATTACACATGTATGATTACTGTTGCATGTCTTATCTGCGCATGAATCTATCAATGTGCAGCCTGTACAAAACATTTATTGTTACCTAGGAAACTGCAACTCAATTAAATATGCTATAGCATTGGATCTGCCTGATACCATACAATACAGAGATATAGCACCTTGACGAGCAATGTCTGGTTTCTCTACATGAGATGACAAGCATCATGCTGTAAATATTTTGTTAAGTAAAATAATATCATTTATTTCAATTATATTATTTATACTTTGCAGGATTGCTTACAGAACTAAAGTATCTTTATGTGTCTCATAATCGCTTAAACATACATTCTGCGAGATTCAAGGTGTCTTTTCCCATTCAACTTGAGGATTTGTCTTTATGTCCCATTGTAATGTGGCTCCAGGGCCGGCGCTACCATTAGGCAGCTTTAGGCAGCTGCCTATGGGCGGGGGACCTGAAGGGGCGGCCAGTAGCCGCCAATGGCATCAGCAGTATTAGTTATGAGTCACGCTCATTGATTACAATATGCAACAGGCCCCAAAGAAGAAGGAGGCGTTCCGGCTGGAGAAGAGCACAGGGAGCACGATCACTCCACTTACCTCCCCTGCTTCTCTTTATA
The DNA here is from genome assembly GCF_028390025.1 of Pseudophryne corroboree. NCBI lineage: Eukaryota > Metazoa > Chordata > Amphibia > Anura > Myobatrachidae > Pseudophryne > Pseudophryne corroboree. The sequence goes on along the minus strand of NC_086446.1, from coordinate 146,225,928 downwards.
GTGGCGTTGTCCCCCTGTGTGAAAATAGAAACACAGTGGTCTGGCGGCAGGGGTATGTGATCTGCCCTTCAGATCTCCTCCTCCCCTGCTTCTACTGGCCAGGCGCCGCACTGCTCCACATTTGACAGAGGCACTGCCTCTGCACAGCGCACGATCTGTCCTCCCCTGCAGGCGATGAGTGATGTGATGTTCCCTCTCCCCGCCCCCTTCCTCAATCCCTGCTTCAGCTCTGCAGTCTGTACAGCAAGTCCTCTCTCCTGCTCTGCACACAGCATGTCCCGACTCGAGTCCCCCCCCCCTCCTGCTCTGATCAGCAAGTTAGCCTTCCCTCTCCTGCTCTGCAGAGCAAGTCCCCCCCCCCCCTCTGCTGCTCTGCACACAGCCTGTCCCGAGCCCTCCCTCCCTTCTTCTCTGCACAACCTATCCCTCCCCCTCTCCTGCTCTGCACAGTTAGTCCACCCTCCCTCTCTCCTGCTCTACACACAGCCTGTCCCAAGTTTACCCCCCCTCCTTCCCCCCCTACCCTCTCTCCTGCTGTGCACAGAATGGTGTCCCCTGCAGGCAGAAGGTCCCATTTCCTAGCCTGTATTAAGGAGTCCCAGCCACCTCCTGCACTGCATGGCCTGTACTTCCTGGGTCCTGGTCTGGATGCTGCTGCAGCTGATGTGTGAGGGAACACAGAGCCTTCTGCAATGCTGCAAACAGAGGTAAGTACCTGACGGGGGCTGTGTACTTATTTATGTTATGTGGGTGAAGTGGAGGGTGTACACTTATATTGCTTGGGGGGTGAGGTGGGTTGAGGGGTGTAATGTATCTGGGGGGGTGAGGTGTTTGGGGGGTATAGTAATTTATCAGCGGGTTTATAGATCTATTATCTGGGGAGAGGAATAGGTTGAGGGGTGTAATATATCTGTGTGGTTGTATATTTATATTAACTGGTAGGGGAGGTAGATTGGGGGCGTGTAATAATGTATTGTAAAGGGTTGTATACTAATATATTATGTGGGGGGTGAGATGGGTAGAGGGGTGTAGTATTTTTTTCTGTGGTGTTGTGTAGATTATTTTGTGTGGTGGGTTATTGTAATATATTGGGGCTGCTTACTAACCTCATTTGGCTTTATTGAAGTTACTTGGCAAAAAAATAATAATAATAATAATAATAAATATATATATATATATATATATATATATATATATAGTAAGCTGTTTACGGCACTCCGTTGTCCTGTATGGTTAAGTGGTTTGATGACCGGTGCCCTCCGAGGAAGACGGGAAAAGCCGGTTCCTTTGATAAGGTGCATACATCGGCGGCACTCTCGGCGCATAAAGGAAGAAGGTAGACATAAGTAGCTCTGCGATAGAGCTTGTTTTGTTTGTTACTTCTTTCTGCCTTTAGTGCAATAGTATTATATTTGATGACGTTGTGGGGTAGTAATGCAAATATTACTATGCAGCACGGATCTTGCACAATCACTTTGCACTTTGTTTATTATATACTGTTTGTTTTATTGTAATAGAGGTGCTCCAGTCCGGGTACTCCATGACGCCGTAGCCGGCGCACTGTGATGACGTCAAGTTTGAACGGAACGGAGCGTGTCGGGACTTTGGCACCATGGACTACAGAGACAGGGGTATTTAGGTGAGTTTGTAACGGTAAGCACTTATCCTGATGGAAATGTTATAATAGACATTGAAACGTTGATCACAAAAAAAAAAGATCACACCCAGTTGTGTCTACCTTCTTCCTTTATGCGCCGAGAGTGCCGCCGATGTATGCACCAGGTATATATATATATATATATATATATATATATATATATATATACCCTCCAACATGACCCACCCCACTAGGTACAAAATGCTCTGTTTCTGGACTTCCCTCTTAATTTATTATTGCCATCACCTGTGAAGAAACAGCTTTCTTATCATTTAACTAGTTCAGCACAGGTGATGGAAATCATAAATTAAGAGGGAAGTCCAGAAAAAGAGCATTTTGTACCTAGTGGCAGTGAAGAGAAATGTGTGATCGCTCATTATGTTATAGCAGCGTTTTTCAACCGCTGTGCCGCGGCACGAGCGGTTCTGAGATGTGCCGCCAGAGATGCCCGCTGCCGCTGCATAACCCTGCCGCTGCCTCACTTGAAACCATAATGTCCGATGTCGGGCTCGGGCGGCGCTGGGCTCTTCCGGGTAGCCCAGACGCAGCCTGGCCTGTGACCTGTATGAAGCAGCAGCGTGACTCAGCGTGCTCCTCCACGTCACCTGCCCGCCCAGTGCTCCTCCACGTTACCTGCCCGCCCAAGTGCTCCTCCACGTCACCTGCCGGCCAAGTGCTGCTCCTGTGTCCTCGCTCCTCACCGCTGGCTGCAACGCTGAAGGAGGGAGACAGTAAACAGCTCCTGCCTCCTCCAGAGCTACAGAACTAACCTACTCAAGTACAGTAGGTTCCTGTAAATTTGTATTTATTGTTACTGTGGTGGCCAATGTGTGGTGTAACTAATGTGGGGGCCAGTATGTTCTGCATTTAACATGCAGGCCAATGTGTCCTGCAATTACAGTGGGGGGCCATTATGTGCTGCAATTACCATGGGGGCCAATATTTTCTGCAACTACTGTGGGGGCCAATGTGTGCTGCAATTACTGTGGGGGCCAATGTGTTTAAATTGCTGAGGGGGCCAATATGTGTTTTGTTCCTGTTTAGGCCATTGTGTGTTGACCCTTCCCCCCCGTAGTGGTTGTGGGAAACTGATGGTGTGCCTTGGCAATTTAAAAATCCTGTTCGGTGTGCCGCGAGTTGAAAATGGTTGAAAATCACTGTGTTATAGGATGGACCATGCTATCAGTGTGATTGGACGATCATTGATATTAGCGACAGCCCTGTGTGTTATGGGATCGGGCTATCACTAGTGTGTACACTGTACAGATGGTCCGGACTATCAGTCTGTAGCAGTGATGGGGAAGCCGTCCTCTCCCCTGGATACAAGTCACACTTCCCCACTGAGCTAACCCTGTGCCACAGGCGACATCCAGCATGGTCTGGCAGCCATGCCTCTGCAGCAGGGACAAGATCCACAAGCAATACTCATCGGTGCGACTTTGTTTTACCGATGTAGTAATGCCAGACCAGAGCTGCTCGGACATCTGCATAGTGATCCGAGAGCCCCTCAACCGCCACCCCCAGGGAGCGGGTCTGGTACACACTGTCCACCATGGTCGCCTGCGATGCGCCTGGAAGCCGAGACAGCAGCAGCGCCCACTGTGCACACTGCACTCTGCAGATAAACTACTGCTCCCCCACACGTCCCCACATTCACTGACCATACACAGGAACAAGCCAACCGGCTGGACAATCACAGGTCACCGCGCAGTGCCAGTATAGTGAGGTGGAGCTGAACCCTGACACAGATCTATCACCTCCACACTTTTTCACCTAAGGGTGTATGAGAGGGGGGACGGGGATGGGGGGGCGACATAAGTTTTGCCTAGGGTGCCAAATTACCTTGCACCGGCCCTGTGTGGCTCTAAAAGGTAACTCTTGCCTGTTTATTGATTGTTAGGATGTGGTATATAATCCTCAGTAAATAAGCGTCAACGGTTTATACAGTAAAATCAAAGCGTGTGAGGTACTTCCAATACCTTGCCAGGATTCCACCCCCACCATTGACTGTATGACTAATTCGATAATCCTACCTGTTAAATCATTGTTGATCACAAAAGGATTCTTGAAGCATTCCCTATGTTTGTGATGACGGTCTGCATCGGGCTCTTCAGTACCATTCTATAAAACAGGAAGGCAATACATCATCAATTATGCCCATGCTGCGACTGTGATTAAGTAAAAACTGATGTTAACACAACCATTAATATAGTAACAGTCTATACAAGCAGAGTCATTATAAGTTCTCAATACACACAGTATAATGAATGAAAGTCATACAATCATCTGTGGAGGACCTCTTGTAAGATAAACCCTGAGGACAGATGACTGTGTGCCTATTGGACAGCAGATGTTTACAACGCTAACATTAAGTTTTACTGGAAAAATCTGTAAAATAACATTATGCAAAAATTAAACACAACCGTCCCATGAATGAGAGGATTAATTCACAAATTCTCTCTTTTTAAATGTAAGCAATCTAATTTATAAAACGTTTCAACATTACTTTCATAGTGTAGGGGTGATATATTATCATACTGCCGCAGCAAAGCACAGCACAGTATTATTACTAAATGCAAATATTAAGGAAAGTTTTGATAGGCCCTTTACACTATACATCCTTTGATAACAAATGTAAGAAAAGTTTACTATTTCCAGGTGTATAACATGGATTTATCACAAGGGCATCGCTACCATAGATGCCTTTAGTGCAGCTGCTATGGAGCCAGAGCTAAGAGGGGCACACTTTGTTTGTTATGCAGGGTCCCTTACAAACCACTGCCATCAGGCCTTCAATATATGTATTTATGCCCCTTCACTTGTTCACTGTAATGTGATATAAAAAGAAATGTTGTGCATTATAATTTTTCATAATCTGAACTGGCATCTGTAATGTGGCACAATATGAAGTGGCGGCACTATAGTGTGGCATAATGTGAACTGGGCACACTGTATGTCATAATGTGAATTGATGTCACAGTGTTGAATAATGTGTACTGCTAGCCCTACAATGAATTTGAACTAGAGCACTACTGTTGTTCATAAAATAGACTAGGACACTACTATGGGGCATAACATTTACTATGGCAACAGTATGGCTCAGAATCCAAATATATACTGGTAGGTTAATTGGCTCTCAACAAAATTAACCCTATCGTGAATGTGTCTGTGTGTACATGTGATAGGTAATATAGATTGTAAGCTCCACTGGGGCAGGGTCTGAAATGAATGGGAAAATGATCTCTATACAGCGCTGCGGAATATGTGTGCGCTATATAAATAAACTGGTAATTAATAAATAAATAAATAAAAAATATATTATTATGGGTTTAAAATTAACAATTGCTGTGGATAGGTGTTTCTAGATGCATTAGGACAGGAACCCTTCAAAATGTTGCTATCAGGTCCCACAAAATTCTGGCTACGACCCTGATTTATCATCTATAAATTACAGTAAATGTAGATATACAAATAATCATAAATCAATAACTTTCAATGTGCTATAAATAATATTAGCCATATATATGTGCATATCCTTGGGGAAACACAGATTAAAATCTATTTAAACACTATTGCAAATGATATGCATAGTTACAGTTATGTTGTTTCTGATGGCACTCATTGGGTTACAGTATGAGCTGTGGCGCCGAGAGCGGAGAATGGCGAAGGTCCTAAATACCCTGGTCTACTTCTGTTGGTACTCAATGGGACGTAGTATGAGCATCTTTTTTCTTGGATTAATTAAGAAAAAAACATTTTAAGCATTGTCCAGATCAGAAACTATGACTATTCATGATGGTGGCCGCTATATCAACAAGCCATCAACAATTACACTGAATAACATGCAGATGTCAGTCGCAGGAATTTATAGGTTAACTTGACTTGCGTGTTATAGTAGTGTTAAAAAGTGGTCTAAGTATCTTTATATGTTTATCTATATTCTCAGAAAGGCCCGCTGTAGAATAATTGAATGACATGATGACAAGGCCAACAGATTACACTATTTTATTAAAAACATTTGGTAATAAAAAAAGAAAAAAGAAAAAGAAAAAAATTCCCAGCAAACCTCTGCATAACTGAACGTCTGAAATAAAAAACATTTACAATGTTTAGAAAGTAAAAACTGAACCTTTCAGCAACCACTATAATGTTTTCATGAGGCATTCTGTATTCAGGATGCACGTGATGTCAATTGCAAAGCTTGTTCCTGCTGAACTTCTGCCCCTATCCCCGCAACCACATCATTGCGGGTTTATATCATTATACAGTCACACTGCCTTGTATAACAAGAAGAACTAATTTTATGCCCATTCAGATAAACCACTAATGCCTTATATACAGAGATACACAAAAATTTACACCAGAAAAGAAATTGCGCTACCAAGCTGCAGGTCAGTGGATACTCAGAGGTGGGATGTTACCCTCATCCCCAGAAAGAATACCTGAAACTGTCAAAATTTCTAAGTATCCTCTTTCCTGCGCTCCCTTTAACTTTAAAAAAATAAATAAACGGAGAAGATAGATCTACTTATCTTAGATTTGTTGTTTCTCTCTCAATAATACACCTTCTTCATACCCCCTTGTGCTGTCAAACCGGGTGTATGTTTACTCAGAGGTAGTACATGAAAAAAAGAGGTCAGAAAAAACACTCTAGTGTATTAACTTTTTAACAGTTAAACCACAATCTCTTGCCAAAAGATTCGTATTTAAATGACCAGAAGTGTTTATGATAAAAGATGTCTGTTTAATAGTCCAAAGAAAAATATCAAATAGTAAAATCCAAGCATAAAATCTTCATCACATGGAACAAGATTTTCATATCCAAACAGTGTATGAGGGTGGCTTCCTACCAGATTTGGGGTTTCATAAGTGCACCAAATTTGTAGCTGTGTTGATGTTTCCAACGTCCCCGGGAACGGTCAGCTCCAAGCAATGGGCACCTCGTCCTCTCCTCGTCCAGGTAATCAGCCACCGGAATGTCATAAATCAGCCAACGCGTTTCGATCCGTGGATCTTTTTCAAGGCATGTCCTTCTGGCTCCTCTTCCAAGCTATTTATACCCTTATAGATTGATACTCCCAAATACTGGGAGGAGCCACTCCCATTTACAATTCAATGTGTACATATACATATTATGATCATCCTATTTTCTAATCTAACATAGACACTCTATTCTACATTATATGGTGTGTCCAATCAAATAAAAACCGCTGTTTAAAATGCATATTTTCATTAAAAAAACATAAAAAATAAAAATTCCCGCGACCGGAAGTGCTGTGTGCACCTCCGTTCTTTTCCGTAATTCCTCTAAGATAAAGTTCCACCTTGTGGTTCATGGTGGAAAGGGTCCCAGCATGGTTTCCGGTCACCTGACCGTTCAACCTGCTGGTTCCCGCCAGCAGAGAAACTCCGGTCACATGACGCGACCGGAAGTACAGGCGCCGCCATTTTTGAAAATCCCAAATGGGCCAATTCGGTCCTTGGTGCTCTTCCAACTACAATATACGTATATAATGCACAAACAAGGTCTTAAACAATGCTCTCCCCAATGTAATTCCACCAATGGATCAGATATAAAAGGTGGTTTGATTCGGCGGAGTACGGCCGATCATGTGATCAAACCGGAAGTTCCCTTTCGGCCATCTTTCTAGTTCCAAAACATATTATTCCAACGCACGAGTGGATAATAAACTTCTAAACAACTTATGATACATTATAAATAACCTAATCAACCAAATGACTAGATGATTAAATATCTAATCCTCTCGTGTATGTAAAAAAATCGCCATAAATACCAATGCATGATTAAAAGAACAACATGTTAAGAATATAATGTTACCAATAATAAATAATACAATTCTGTATATATTTCAAATTGATGTTTCAAAATCATTCCTCCTGGATACTTAAAATGATTCACATTCAGAAAATCTTTCTTCCAAAATCGTATGGTCAAGAAAGGATTGGAGTAGTCAAACATTTTGTAGTTTCTCTAATATAAGGAAAAATGAAAGGAAAAAATGGATGAATTAATTCAACATTGTATAATATCAGATCTCATATTATATTCTATATTGAAGGGATTTGTTCTCAAGTAAGGAACCACTTAACCTCAAAATCCTTATTTAAGCCCCCCGGGATCAAGGTTTTTAAAGAGTGTATATATCGCATTTCGGTTTTTGCTCGCATTTGTTGAATTAATTCATCCATTTTTTCCTTTCATTTTTCCTTATATTAGAGAAACTACAAAATGTTTGACTACTCCAATCCTTTCTTGACCATACGATTTTGGAAGAAAGATTTTCTGAATGTGAATCATTTTAAGTATCCAGGAGGAATGATTTTGAAACATCAATTTGAAATATATACAGAATTGTATTATTTATTATTGGTAACATTATATTCTTAACATGTTGTTCTTTTAATCATGCATTGGTATTTATGGCGATTTTTTTACATACACGAGAGGATTAGATATTTAATCATCTAGTCATTTGGTTGATTAGGTTATTTATAATGTATCATAAGTTGTTTAGAAGTTTATTATCCACTCGTGCGTTGGAATAATATGTTTTGGAACTAGAAAGATGGCCGAAAGGGAACTTCCGGTTTGATCACATGATCGGCCGTACTCCGCCGAATCAAACCACCTTTTATATCTGATCCATTGGTGGAATTACATTGGGGAGAGCATTGTTTAAGACCTTGTTTGTGCATTATATACGTATATTGTAGTTGGAAGAGCACCAAGGACCGAATTGGCCCATTTGGGATTTTCAAAAATGGCGGCGCCTGTACTTCCGGTCGCGTCATGTGACCGGAGTTTCTCTGCTGGCGGGAACCAGCAGGTTGAACGGTCAGGTGACCGGAAACCATGCTGGGACCCTTTCCACCATGAACCACAAGGTGGAACTTTATCTTAGAGGAATTACGGAAAAGAACGGAGGTGCACACAGCACTTCCGGTCGCGGGAATTTTTATTTTTTATGTTTTTTTAATGAAAATATGCATTTTAAACAGCAGTTTTTATTTGATTGGACACACCATATAATGTAGAATAGAGTGTCTATGTTAGATTAGAAAATAGGATGATCATAATATGTATATGTACACATTGAATTGTAAATGGGAGTGGCTCCTCCCAGTATTTGGGAGTATCAATCTATAAGGGTATAAATAGCTTGGAAGAGGAGCCAGAAGGACATGCCTTGAAAAAGATCCACGGATCGAAACGCGTTGGCTGATTTATGACATTCCGGTGGCTGATTACCTGGACGATGAGAGGACGAGGTGCCCATTGCTTGGAGCTGACCGTTCCCGGGGACGTTGGAAACATCAACACAGCTACAAATTTGGTGCACTTATGAAACCCCAAATCTGGTAGGAAGCCACCCTCATACACTGTTTGGATATGAAAATCTTGTTCCATGTGATGAAGATTTTATGCTTGGATTTTACTATTTTATATTTTTCTTTGGACTATTAAACAGACATCTTTTATCATAAACACTTCTAGTCATTTAAATACGAATTTTTTGGCAAGGGATTGTGGTTTAACTGTTAAAAAGTTAATACACTAGAGTGTTTTTTCTGACCTCTCTTTTTCATGTACTACCTCTGAGTAAACATACACCCGGTTTGACAGCACAAGGGGGTATGAAGAAGGTGTATTATTGAGAGAGAAACAACAAATCTAAGATAAGTAGATCTATCTTCTCCGTTTATTTATTTTTTTAAAGTTAAAGGGAGCGCAGGAAAGAGGATACTTAGAAATTTTGACAGTTTCACTAATGCCTTATGAAATCTGAAAAGGTAGGATTAGAATACAAACCCCCTTTGAACTACATTTCACCAGCTATACCTATCCAACGACAGATTATTGGTAAACCCGTTACTGCGACAACTGTTATTTAAAAAAAATAAAAAATCCAGGGCTTCCAATGCTAATACTGTTAGCAAATTCACATGGGGTCTATCAACACAGAATATCCCAGAATGCTAAACACAGCGATGTGTGGGAGCTGTAGATACCACTGCCATGTGTAGACAACAAATATTTAATTTTACATCATACTTTCCTACTTTTGAAAAAGCATTTCAGTGATACTGTAAAATTAACACATATCAGCGCGGTCACGTACTGTTACATCTGAGAGTCGTGTCGTGAAAATGACTTACATCCAAATGTAAATAATACCCAAAGTTAGCAAGATCTACTTGCTGAAGAAAAGACACTGCTATTTTGCAGTATTTCTTTGTGTATTGTTTATGACATGATATTCCATATACTGTAAGTGGGCACGATAAAACCTTATTTAAAATGCATGTAGCCCTAGGGATCATTTTACCTTTTTCCAATACAGGGAAATGTCGCAGTTGATCCCTTTTGAATGTATGTATCGCTGATTTCTTATTTTTATTTTTTTTTGTCAGGTAGATTGAGTAACCATTCAGGGGATCATGTAGATTGCTACTATTTCAGGTAGTCTCTGGCAGAATGAGGAAGGGATAGTCAAATATGTTTTACACCTAATTGTTTATTATTTTTATTAAGTGTTTTGAAAGTAAATAGGGAAATGCTAATATGCATGAATAATAACTAAACCAGCTGTATGATGAAACTGGTTATTCAAAGCTACCAATACCGTGCCATAGGGAAATGCTAATATGTATGAATAATAACTAAGCCCGCTGTATGATGTAACTGGTTATCCAAAGCTACCAATACCGTGCCATTCCTACGCATCGAGACAATCAATAATGCTCGCGTTCTACCAGCTGCCTATTCTCCAGCCTAGAGGAGGACGGGGACACCAAAACCCACAACTGAGGCATGGAACTGTTAATACCTCCTGACAAATGCAGTGTGGTGCATTTACCAATGTATAAAACTGATTATTATTATTATTAGCATCAGCATGCAGAACAAGTGCACTTTTTTGAGTTGCAATGACTCAGTATCTTCTGTGTGATAGATTTCAACGCTGTTATGGAATGGTTACAGGACTCTCCTTATAAAGCTGAAATGTTGTTGACACATGCAAAACTCAGACCCTACGGGTGGAGCTATAGGGGTCATGTACAAATAGGGTTTCAAAAAACAGCTTATTTATTAATAAACACATAATTTTACACCTGATTATGTTATACAATTAATTTATAAGGCTTTATCTTACGTAAAGCATTGCCAACATTTTGAATATAAACACGCAATGTTTTTACAAGCGATATTAGGTTATATATATATATACATATATATACACAATTAGCGCTATCTCGCTTCTATATTTTAGCAACATGTAGGTTTAATAGACATGTCTGTCAAGTATTGTTATTGTAGCCACAGCATTTCAAATGTGAAACGGCATTAATATGTTTAAAATATCTCACTCGTCAAATGATAAAAACAGTTTAGTTCCTATATGACGCAGAATGCTTTTACCAATTTGTACTACTTGTTATATGTATTATATTATAACCATTAGGCTCTATCAATACTGGTTAGCATCTATAAACCGGCAATTAAGTATTATGCTTATTACCAGTCGTGTTACTGCAGCGCAGTTAAAATGGTTCTCTCTCTATATCTCTTAACCACCACCCGCTGCTAATTGATAATATATCATTATCCAAAGCGTGTATGCCATTTTACATCGGACAACCAGTCAATTACAAACTCGTGTTCTCATAGCACTCTTGATAGACCATAATTAATGACCAGACAAGTCTGGTCATGTCTGTTTGCCCTATTAGTTCAAACTTTGGTCACTAGCAAATTCCCCAGCCTTTCAAATTATCATATCCCTAGTAACAGAACATAATTACCCCTGCAACTTTCTTGTTTGCTTGCGTGTTTCAGTCAAATAGCTGTAAATATAAACAAACATAAGGACCATCTAGACCGCTGTGTCTACGCTTAATTAAAACAAATTACATGTCTACGTGTACTGTACAATATTGTATTACCTAATCTGTCAGTAACAATGTAAACAACGTAAGGACAACCTAGACATCTATGTCAACTACTAATTAAAACAAATGACACGTCTATTTGTACCGGTCATTAGTTTACTAATCTGTCACAAACACCTTAGCTTAAAATACACATATAGTGAACTCTTAATGCACACATACGTCTGTGTGCCCTGCCATTAATAGGTCAGCTATCTGTCACAAAGCTCATAGCTTGCATGCTTATTTTATAAATCAATTGGATATAACATTTACTGGTGCAACTAAGAGTTAACAACACACAAATCAACTGGAAATAATATACATTAATGCATCATCTAACAGTTAATAAATAGGAGGCTTTTCAATGATTAAACTGCGCTTATAACTCCTTTTGTAAGCTTATTTCCTATAAAACAACATCAGAAGGGGAGGAAAAGTGGGAGTGTCGGAGGAGTGATTAGGGGCGTGGTTAGGGTGTGAGTTGCATAATTAGAGGTGTGGTTAGGGCGTGGTTTGCCTAATTGTAGGCGTAGCCCACCTGTCACTTTTGAGTTTGACGGAAAGTGGTGCTCTCTCTACTGGAGAGGTCCTGGGTTTTTGCAGAAGATGTTCATGCTCGAAGACTGGTACAGAAATTCTATTCCAAGAATCCTGATAAAGCTCAAAGGTGTCCGGAGACCACCCTTAAAGGAGGGGGTACTGTCACGAACCGATCTCTCACCTCTGCGGGTTCTGAGGTTCATCCGTTGCTGGTACAGTTGCTCACGGTGCTGTGCGGCCGTGTGGGGACGCGGCGTGATCAGTGGCACAGGTGAGGCTGGTTCTAGGAGCTGGGAGTGCGGGGACCAAATGGCCAAAGGCACCGCTGTGTGTCTGCAGTGTAGGAGGTGGCCATGTTGGAGACCAAATAAGCAATACAGAGCACTTGTGAAAACACCTGTGGGTAAGTGTAAGCCAATCCCATGCTTGTGCTGCCTTTAAAAAGGCTGGGATTATGCTACTCTGAGCCAGTGCTTTGTTGTATCTACGCTATGCCCTAGCTCTGAGCTCTCTCCGTGCATTCCTGTGTGATACCCGTGGTCCAGATATCGCCTCCGCTCCCAGAGGTCCGTCTGCAGCCTTCACTGCTAAAGATCCACCAGCTCCCTGCTGTGCTGTCAGTCAGTCACTCACCCAGTGGCAAACAATTGGATTCCAAGAGTCTTGTAAGAAGCTACCCTGTCTGCCTGCTTCAACCACACAGATTTTGGAGGATTCTACTAACATCAGCTGTTCGTTTGTTCTGCTCCAAACTTAACCCATTCATCACCATTGTCGTCTGCTGCAGTTTCACAGTGATCTTCAGAACTCGCATGTAACCCATTTCAGTATTGTATTTTCTGTGTTGCTACAATCAAGGACAATTCTACACAGCCTTTCAGTTAAATCTCTAAACTTCATTACAAGTCTCTACAGTTACTCATTTATGTTTGCATTATCCAGATTAACAGTCTTTACAGTTCTGCCTCAAATCTTGTTGCTTTTGGACAAATCATCATTCATTTACAAGCCTGTTCAAAACTCAGTTCTGTGAACATTTCCTCAGTGTATCTTTAAGACTGTTCCTGTTTATCATTTTACCACTTTATGCAATACGTCAGTTTATATATGGTGATTTATAATTTGTCATTCAACTTCTTACTGAAATTGTTGCTTTCAATAAATATATGAAACGGAACTTTCTTTGTCCTCCCTGCTTTCATCATACCCCAGCACCTACACCATTGGTTGGTCCAGGGTTAACGGATTCACAAAAACACCCGGCCCTGACACCATTCCTTAAAAAGAGCTATAGAGGTATTAAAATAAAAGGAAGTGGTCGCCAAATAGCAGACGGCATTTGTGAAGCATAATAGCCATAAAATGGTACTCCATAGTACGAAATGGAGAGTAGTATACTAATATAGAAGGGATGAAAGAAGAAAAGATAGATAGAGAGAAGAAAGGAATGAGATAGGGAAGAATGAGAGAAAAGAAAAGAGCGAAAATAAAGGATAAAAAAAGAGGGATATGGAAAAAATAAATAAAATATATAAATACAGCTCTACCAAAGTACACTTGTGTGGGAGGATAGTCTTAATAATATCACAGTATCGGCGCATTATATTAATCCATCTCTGTCAGAACAATTATTTCAAAGAATGGAAAATGCGAGTGTGAGAGAAAAGAGAGGAAGAGGGGGTGGACTCTCTGAACCTGGGCGACACATTATAGGGATGAGTAGGAATACTGTGTAGAGGGTAATGAGCCCTCAGTTATACATTGGATTCTGTCAGTTAGAAAGTATAAGCAATAGTTTAATGAAGAGACCATTGAGCGATATCAAACATTTTTGTTAGCGAGATTCTCTCTTCATCTGGTAGAGACAGAAGATTGTAGTGCCATTTATTCAGAAATTTAGAAAGAGTCTTTCCCCTGGCCAGAATCATAGATTTTTTGTCAAAGAGAAATAGCTGTCTAAGTTTCTGCAATACCTCATTGAGGGATGGTGTTGATTTAGTGGTCCAATGGATAAGGATTATCTTTTTTGCTATCGTTACTATGATAGTAATTAGAGGGGAAATCTGAAATGTGTACGGACCAATATTCCAATTAGTGAATTTTGCACATAGGCATGCTAAAATGTCAGGTTGAACCGTGACATGAAATAGTCTATTAATATAAGCTAGAACTTTGTGGCAGAATTTTTTGATCTTTCCACAAGACCAAAAGGATTGTAAAAATTTTGCTTGGTGTGCTGAGCATTTTGGGCAGGCTCCTGATTCTTCCAAAACCATATGGCTTCTTTGTGCAGGAGAGATATAAGCCCTATGGATAGTTCTAAAGTGAACCTCCTGTAAATAGGAGGAGTTAAGCCATCGCATGGATAAATCAAGAGTAGGGCATAAATCAGTGATTTTAGATATTGTGGGAATATCTTGTGACCAACTAGTCAGTTAATGATGGGAAAGCCTGGCGCCAAGTGAGCATCAGTTTGGGATACAGAAGATTAGTCTTATAAGGTTTGTGTATTAGAGATTGGAGTAATAGTAGTATGAAATCTTGTTTGTCGAGATAGAAAGTGTGTGTGTGTAGAGATATTGCGAAATGGCGGACTTGTAGAAACATAAAAAACTGGTTGTTAGGAAGTTGATAAGTCAGTTGGAGGGCAGAGAAAGAAAGTGGTGTTCCTCCTGGGTCAAATACTTTTGCAGTTGTCGATAGTCCCTTAGCCTTCCATTCAAGGTAAAGGCGATTGGTTAAGGATGGTGGGAACGCTGGATTGCCCCACAGCGGGATGTATGTGGACGATGAGTGGTCTCGGTGAAAGATTTTATTTATGGAGATCCAGGCTTTATACGTATCTGTGAAGATGATATTGGTGGTCATTCCGAGTTGTTCGCTCGCAAGCTGCTTTTAGCAGCTTTGCACACGCTAAGCCGCCGCCTACTGGGAGTGAATCTTAGCTTATCAAAATTGCGAACAAAAGATTCTCAAAATTGCGAATAGACAGTTCTTAGCAGTTTCTGAGTAGCTCCAGACTTACTCGGCATCTGCGATCAGTTCAGTGCTTGTCGTTCCTGGTTTGACGTCACAAACACACCCAGCGTTCGTCCAGACACTCCCCCGTTTCTCCAGCCACTCCCGCGTTTTTCCCAGAAACTGTAGCGTTTTTTCGCACACACCCATAAAACGGCCTGTTTCCGCCCAGAAACACCCACTTCCTGTCAATCACACTACGATCACCAGAACGAAGAAAAAACCTTGTAATGCCGTGAGTAAAATACCTAACTGCATAGCAAATTTACTTGGCGCAGTCACAGTGCGGACATTGCGCATGGCCATTAGCGACTTACGAGCGAACAACTCGGAATGACCACCATTGTTGTAGATATGTGTCGGGATTTCCTGTTTTCTGGAGTGGAGCAATGCACATGGTGAGTACGGTGCGAATATGGCCGTGTCAAGATTTACATCAGTGTATGTGGAGGACTCTAAAATCCAGTCTGAGATGTATCGGAACATGACAGAGTATGTGTACATGCGGAGGGTGGGGGGCTTTGAGACCTCCATATTTAATGGGATTTTGCAGTTTGTTCAGAGAAATTCTGGATTTTTTATGTTTCCAGAGAAATCTAGAGGTTAACTTATCAAAGGTGGCAAAGTCAGAGGGTTTCAAAGAAAGTGGCAACATTTGAATGAGGTAAAAAATTTGGGGGAATATATTACTCTTTACAGCAGCAAGGCGACCCAAGAGGGACAGTGGGAGATCCTTCCAGTTATCATATAGGGTGGCTATTTTTCAGTGACGTGCGGTGAGGTCAGGGGCTGGGGAGGCACTGCAGCTAAACACCCCCCCCCCCCCCGGAAAAAAAAAGTGCAGTCCCCCCATACCACTGAAACCAGCACCAGGCAGAACCAGCCAGGGGGGATAATGCCATAGCAGGGGAGACACTCAGTGTGGGGTCCCCCTGTCATGCCATTAAACACCCCCCAAACCAGTCAGCCCAGGGCTGGAATTCCTCGGAAAGTGGGACCCCCAAAAAATCAAAATGGAGTCCCCCCCTCCCGAGCAACAACCAGCACTGGGCTGATAGCTCAGTGCTATGCCCCGCACCCCTGGTGGCGGTGGGTGCGGGGTTCATTGTATGCTAATACTGTTCTTTACAGGTGGCCTACAGATCCCAGCAAGCCTGCCCCAGAATGCTGGCACTTGGAGAACCACAAGTGCCAGCATGCCCGGACATAAAGGGCCCACTGGCACCTGTAGTCCACCTGTAAAGAAAATATAAAAAAACAAACACTACACATTCTTTAAAAAAACCTTTATTAAACTGGGTCTTCACCTGGGGGCGCGCGGCCTTTAAGCTCTTTTGCGTGGCCGCCTCCTTCCCAGGGCTTCTGGTATCTTAACTTGGGGTGGCGCCACCTCCCCAGGGCTTCTGGCGTCTTCCTCCGGCGTCTTCACCTGGCGGGCGGCGGCTGCTAAGCTCTTTTGCATAGCCGCCGCCCATCCAGGACTTCCAGCGTCTTCACCTGGCGGGCGGCGGCTGCTAAGTCCTTTTGCATAGCCGACGCCCATCCAGGACTTCCACGACGTCTTCGATCTTCAGGAGTTCTTCTCTGCTCCTACTCCGCCGTCGGACTGACAGCCGCTGCCTCGCGCTGACTTATATAAGTCAGCGGAAGGGGGCGGGCCGATGATGCGGCGAGCCATGATTGGCTCGCGGCGGCCATCTTGAATTAAAAAAATTACGCTGAGGCGCCATTTTTGAAATGGGTACCGCTTCCGCTACCAAACTCTGCACAGTGCACAATGGGCCTGAATGCCGCGTCCCGCCGCCGCCCGCATCTCCGCAGCCAGCACCTCCGCCGCCCGGCCTGCCGCATCCCGCACCTCCGCCGCCACCGACGCCCACACAGTGATTGACAGCGGATCCAGTGACGGATCCTCTGTCCAATCACTGTGGCCTCACTCACAGGGACGTGCTTTCATAGGTTGAAAACACGTCCCTGTAGGAAAGCGGCACCTCTCATGGTGCCGCTTTCCCATGTAATTTCAATGGGCTTTTCCTGCCCATTGCTAGGCCCGACCGCGCCCGCCCCCCGCTCACATATCTTTTCCCAATCACTACGGGAGGCACCACAATCGGTGCCTCCCAAACTGATTAGGAACACTTTAATGATGTGTCATAAGTATCTTCTTTGTATTATTTTACTCATTAATGACAGGGGAGGCACTGCCTCCCCTGCCTCCCCTGACTACACGTCCCTGCTATTTTCATTAATAAGGGGGGTGTAAATAAGTTTATAGATGTTAGCGGTGGACGGTGGGATTCTGACCCCTAAGTATTTTATGCCTTCCTTAGCTAGATGAAAAGTAGAGAGGGATGGGATGTTTTGAGTAATGGGG
Source organism: Pseudophryne corroboree (assembly GCF_028390025.1). Taxonomy (NCBI): domain Eukaryota; kingdom Metazoa; phylum Chordata; class Amphibia; order Anura; family Myobatrachidae; genus Pseudophryne; species Pseudophryne corroboree. The sequence goes on along the minus strand of NC_086446.1, from coordinate 146,208,385 downwards.
GGAGGGCCATTAATGGGTAAGATTTCAGATTTGGATATGTTTATTTGAGGCCTGCAATTTGGCCAAAAGCTGAGATAAGAGACATAACTTGAGGAACTGAGGAAGAAGGGTCAGAAAGAAATAAAATCATGTCATCTGCGAACAGAGAAATCTTTAATTGCATTGACCCAATAACGATTCCAGTTATATTGGTCGAGTTACGAATGGCTATTGCGAGAGGTTCAATGGCTATGGAAAATAACAAAGGTGATAGTGGACACCCTTGTCTAGTGCCTCTAGCTATAGGGAAGGGGGAAGAAAGAAAACCATTACAGGAAATCTGGGAGGTAGAATTGGAGTATAAGGCTTTAATTATATCAATAAATGACTTAGGGAAACCAAATTTATGTAATGTGTGGTATAGGTGGGGCCATAGCACTAAATCGAAGGCCTTCTCGACGTCCAGTGATAGAATGATAGCTGGTTTGTTGGGAGGAGACGTATTCATATACTGGATGGCCGAGAAGACCTTCCTTAAATTAATCACAGAGTGACGACCGGAAATAAAACCAGTCTGATCTTGGTGGATTATGTGGGGTAAAATCGGTTGGAGACGATTGGATAGAATTTTTGTCAAAATTTTGTAGTCAAGATTGAGTAATGATATTAGTCTATAAGAACTAGGGAGAGACAAGTCGCGGTTTGGTTTGGGTACAGTTTTTATTATTGCTGAGGTGAAGTAAAGTGGAGGATTAAGATCTGTAAGGAGGTGGTTATATAGTAAAACTAAAGTGTCTATAATTTTGGGGGCTAGTAGTTTATAAAATTCGCCTGAGAACCCATCAGGGCCCGGAGCTTTGTCTCGTTTGAGGTGATGAATAACTGAAAGGATCTCCTTAGCCGTGATGGTAACCAATAGAGTATCAGAGAGGGATTGCGGAATAGTAGGGATTGAAGGGTATTCCCATATAGATGAGGGAGGAGGTATGGTCTGGGATGGGGTATCTGTGTGTGAAAAGGGAGTAGGGGCAGAGTATAGCGATTCATAAAATGATCTCATCACCTCCGTAACTTGTTGGTTAGAGGTTGTTAGTTTACCATCATGAGTTTTTAGAGGGTGTATGAGCATAGGAGAGCGAGAACCATGAAGTAAATTGGTCAAGAGCTTGCCAGTCTTGTTGTCAAATTTGTGATATCTGTAGTGTCACGAACCGGTCTCTCACCTCTGCGGGTTCTGGGGTTCATCCGTTGCCGGTGCGGTTGCTCGCGGTGCTGTGCGGCCGTGTGGGGACGCAGCGTGATCGGTGGCACAGGTGATGCAGAATCTGGAAACTGGGAGTGCGGGGACTGAATGGCCTAAGGCACTGCGGTGTGTCTGCTGTATAGGAGGTGGCCATGTTGGAGACCAAATAAGTAATACAGAGCAATTGTGAAAACACCTGTGGGTAGGTGTAAGCCTATCCCGTGCTTGTGCTGCCTTTAAGTAGGCTGGGATTACGTTACTCTGGGCCAGTGTTTTGTTATATCAATGCTATGCCCTAGCTCTGAGCTCTCTCCGTGCATTCCTGTGTGATTCCCATGGTCCAGATATCGCCTCCGTTCCCAGAGGTCCGTCTGCAGCCTTCACTGCTAAAAGATCCACCAGCTCCCCGCTGTGCTGTCAGTTAATCACGCACCTAGTGGTAAACAATTGGATTCCCAAAGTCTTGCATGAGGTTACCCTGTCTGCCTGCTTTCAACCATACAGAGTTTGGAGGATTCTACTAACATCAGCTGTTCGTTTGTTCTGCTCTGCATTTAACCCGTTCATCACCTTTGTCATCTGCTACAGTTTCACAGTGATCTCCAGAACTCGCAAGTAACCCAATTTAGTACTTTTATTTTCTATGTTGCCATAACAAGGATAATTCATTACAGCCTTTCAGTTAACTCTCAAAACTTCATTGCAAATCCCTACAGTTACTTCTTCATGTCTGCATTACCCAGTTAAACACATTCTACAGTTCAGCATCAAAGCTTGTTTCTATTGGACAATTCAACATTCATTCACAAGCCTGTTTTAAACTCAGTTCCATGAACATTTCTTTAATTTATCTTTAAGATTAATCCTGCATATCATTTCTACCATTTATGCAATACGTCAGTTCATATATGGTGATTTATAATTTGTCATTTAACCTTTTACTGGAATTGTTATTTTCAATAAATATATGAAACAGAACTTTCTTCATCCTCCCTGCTTTCTTCATACCCCAGCACCTACACCTGTGGTTGGTCCAGGGTTAACGGATTCACAAAAACACCCGTACCTGACAGTAAGCACTGGCCACATGGATCCGTCAAGTGACCAATTCGCAGGAGGCAGTGCTACGACAGATATCCTTTCCCGTCTGGAAAATCAGGAGTCTATACAGACACAAATAGTTCAGTTTATGCAAACTATGGCAGATCGTTTGGAGGTTCTTCATACTGCTATTAAGACGTCTCAAGTCCAAGTCCCAACACCGGTTATCTCAGCTACCACTACGGCTTCTCCTGTGACGCTGCCTATGTCCCGCTTGCAGTTACCCTCTCCGAGTAAGTTTGACGGAACTCCAAAGCTTTGCAGAGGATTCCTGAACCAATGCGAGATCCAGTTCGAACTGTTGTCCGCCACTTTCCCATCAGCTCGTTCTAAGGTTGCATATATTATTGCCCTCTTGTCTGGTCAGGCTTTGGAGTGGACGTCACCATTATGGGAAAGGGGAGATCCCATCCTCTCTAATTACAAGGAGTTCATATCATCCTTCCGGAAAATCTTCGATGAACCAGGCAGAACCACCTCAGCATCTTTGGAGATTCTCCGTCTGCGTCAAGGTTTACGTCCTGTCAGTCAATATATTATTCAGTTTCGCACGTTGTCTTCAGAGTTAAACTGGAATGAGGAGGCCCTGATCGTCGCATTTTGGAAAGGACTTTCAGAGAGAATCAAGGATGATTTAACCATCCGGGATGTGCCAACTAAGCTGGATGAATTGATTTCTATCTGTAACAAACTTGACCTACGCTACAGAGAGCGATGTTTAGAAAAATCCAAGGCAGAGCGATCTAGTCCATGCTATCATCCTAGGCCTCGACAAGATTCTTCATCACAGTCTCCGGTAACGACAGAAGAACCAATGCAGATTGGGCGCTCTCGCCTCACAGAGGAGGAACGACTTAGTCTTCGACAGGGTAACCTCTGCATGTACTGCGGGTCCTCCGAACATTTAGTTAAATCCTGCAAACTCCGGCCGGGAAACTCTCGCTCCTAGCTTATTCAAGGGAGGTTAAGCTAGGAGTTACTTTAGAATCACGTTCTGGGAAAGAGCCGACCTTGCTTATTCATTTAGAGGTTCCAAGTTCTACAGTTAAAGTTTCAGCCCCCCTAGATTCCGGGGCAGCCGAGAACTTCATCTCTTCAGCCTTTGTCTTATGGTGTAAAGTTCAAACCATGCCTCTGGAAGCAGCAGTTGCTGTTACAGCAGTGGATGGAAGTCGAATTCCAGATGGTATAATTACTCATCGAACCGTATGTCTCAAGATGAAAGTTGGTGTGCTCCATTCCGAATATATCTTCTTCTACGTGATCCCCAAAGCCTCTCATGATGTAATACTTGGTTTACCTTGGCTACAGAAACATAATCCACAATTTAATTGGCAAACCATGGAAGTCCTTTCGTGGGGTAAATCCTGTACCAAGGACTGTTTAGCTTCAATTGTACCTCTCCGGTCAGTTAGCCTTCCCGACTTACCCTCGGTGTATCAATCCTTTGCGGATGTTTTCAGTAAACAAGCGGCAGACTCTTTACCCCCTCATCGTGAATGGGACTGCCCAATCATTTTGGTACCGGGCAAAACACCTCCTAGGGGCGAATTTATCCGCTATCCATCCCAGAGACTCAAGCTATGTCTGATTATATACAAGAAAATTTAACCAAAGGATTTATCAGACCATCTTCTTCACCTGCAGGAGCCGGATTCTTCTTCGTTAAGAAGGATGGTGGGTTACGACCATGCATAGATTACCTTGGACTCAATGAGATCACTGTGAAAAACAAGTACCCATTACCATTAATTCCAGAATTATTTGACCGGGTAAAGGGAGCTACTGTGTTTACAAAATTAGATCTTCGAGGGGCCTATAATTTAATCTGCATCCGGGCAGGGGACGAATGGAAGACTGCCTTTAATACCCGGGATGGGCATTACGAATACCTTGTAATGCCTTTTGGTCTTTGTAATGCGCCTGCAGTTTTCCAAAGCTATGTGAATGAACTTTTTCGTGATCTTCTCTACAAGTGTCTAGTAGTGTACTTGGATGATATTTTAATATTCTCTAAGGATCTGAAGTCTCACCGTCACCAAGTTAAAGAGGTACTGACACGTCTGAGGAAAAAGCAACTTTATTGTAAGTTGGAGAAGTGCACTTTTGAAGTATCTTCCATACCGTTCCTTGGTTACATCATTTCTGGATCAGAGCTATGTATGGATCCTGGTAAGGTACAAGCTATCCGAGATTGGTCCACTCCTACAACTCTCAAGGGGATTCAGCGATTTCTTGGCTTTGCTAATTTCTATAGGAGATTCATTAAGAATTACTCTACGTTAGCTGCTCCCATCACATCCTTAACTCGCAAGGGAGCAAATCCTATGAACTGGTCTTCTGAAGCAATCAAAGCCTTCTCTGATTTAAAGCAAGCCTTTGTGTCAGCCCCCATTCTTCGACAGCCAGATTTGAACCGTCCCTTTCTACTAGAGGTGGATGCATCTATAGAAGCAGTAGGAGCTGTGTTGTCACAAGTCTTTGAAGATAAAAAAATCCATCCCTGCGGATATTTCTCCCATAAGTTCCTACTGGCTGAACGTAATTATGCAATCGGGGAGCAAGAATTACTTGCCATCAAGTTGGCATTTGAGGAGTGGAGATACCTTCTAGAGGGAGCACAACATCGCATTACAGTATATACCGATCATAAGAATCTTCTATATCTGCAGTCAGCTCAGTGCTTGAATCCACGACAAGCTCGATGGGCGCTTTTCTTCACACAATTTAATTTCAAGCTTACCTATCGTCCAGGGTCTCAGAACAAAAAGGCAGATGCCCTTTCTCGGTCCTTCGCTTCTTCTGAATTAAAAGATGCTACCACGAATCAAGCCATTGTGAATCCTACGTCCTTTTTAATGACTCGAACCTCTCCAGTTCCTCCGCCTGGCAAAACCTTTGTCGCCACAAATCTTCGAAAACAACTGCTTACCTGGGCTCACTCTTCTTCCTTCATAGGTCATCCTGGGGTTCTAAAGACTCTCAAATTTATTCAACAGTCTTACTGGTGGCCACGTCTTAAAGCCGATGTTCAAGAGTTTATAGCAGCATGTCCTAAATGTGCCCAACATAAGAGTCCAAGAGGTTCTCCACCAGGTTTATTACATCCATTATCTATACCCAAACAACCATGGACTCATATCTCAATGGATTTCGTGACCGATCTACCTCCATCAAAAGGGCGAAATACCATTTGGGTGATAGTGGATCGATTTTCGAAAATAGCGCATTTCATCCCATTAACTGGATTACCATCAGCCCCTTTACTAGCCAGATTGTTTATTTCTGAAATCTTCAAGTTGCATGGCCTTCCTCGAGAAATCATCTCTGATCGGGGAACACAGTTTGTGGCCAAGTTTTGGAGGTCGCTTTGTTCATCTTTAAACATCAAGTTGAATTTTTCTTCAGCATATCATCCTCAGACAGATGGACAAACTGAGAGAGTAAATCAAGACCTTAAAACATTTCTCCGGCTATACATATCGTCCTCACAGGATGACTGGGTTAACTACCTTCCATTGGCAGAATTTGCTCATAATAATCTCTTTCATTCGTCTTCAGAATCTACGCCATTTTATATTAACTTCGGTTTTCATCCTCGTGTGCCAGAGTTCCATCAGTTGCCAGCCCTAGAGGTTCCAGCAGCAGATCAAGAGCTTCAACGTCTATCTAGAATCTGGAGTTGTGTGTGCAAGTCGTTGGTCAAAACTTCTGCTCGTTATAAATCTTTTGCAGATTGAAAACGTAATGCTGCACTGAATTACAAGGTGGGAGACCAAGTTTGGATTTCTACTCGCAATCTCAAGTTCAAAGTTCCTTCTAAGAAATTTGCTCCCAAGTTTATTGGCCCATTTCCCATTGTAAAGGTACTCAATCCTGTGTCATACAAAGTCAAGTTGCCACCGTCTTAGAGAATTCCTAACGCCTTTCATACATCTTTATTGAAGCCTTTGATTCTCAATAAGTTCCGTACTACCCAGTCCAAACCTCCTAAAGTTCACTCTTTGCAGGATGAGGAATTTGAAGTTAAGGAGATTGTGGACTCACGTCGCCGATATGCACGTCTACAGTTTTTGGTCGACTGGAAGGGTTACGGTCCAGAGGAGAGATCCTGGGTTTTTGCTGAAGATGTTCATGCTCCAAGACCGGTACAGAAATTATTTTCCAAAAATCCTGATAAAGCTCAAAGGTGTCCGGAGACCACCCTTAAAGGAGGGGGTACTGTCACGAACCGGTCTCTCACCTCTGCGGGTTCTGGGGTTCATCCGTTGCCAGTGCGGTTGCTCGCGGTGCTGTGCGGCCGTGTGGGGACGCGGCGTGATCGGTGGCACAGGTGATGCAGAATCTGGAAACTGGGAGTGCGGGGACCGAATGGCCTAAGGCACTGCGGTGTGTCTGCTGTATAGGAGGTGGCCATGTTGGAGACCAAATAAGTAATACAGAGCACTTGTGAAAACACCTGTGGGTAGGTGTAAGCCAATCCCGTGCTTGTGCTGCCTTTAAGTAGGCTGGGATTACGTTACTCTGGGCCAGTGCTTTGTTGTATCAACGCTATGCCCTAGCTCTGAGCTCTCTCCGTGCATTCCTGTGTGATTCCCATGGTCCAGATATCGCCTCCGTTCCCAGAGGTCCGTCTGCAGCCTTCACTGCTAAAAGATCCACCAGCTCCCCGCTGTGCTGTCAGTTAATCACGCACCTAGTGGTAAACAATTGGATTCCCAGAGTCTTGCATGAGGTTACCCTGTCTGCCTGCTTTCAACCATACAGAGTTTGGATGATTCTACTTAACATCAGCTGTTCGTTTGTTCTGCTCTGCATTTAACCCGTTCATCACCTTTGTCATCTGCTACAGTTTCACAGTGATCTCCAGAACTCGCAAGTAACCCAATTTAGTACTTTTATTTTCTATGTTGCCATAACAAGGATAATTCTTCACAGCCTCTCAGTTAACTCTCAAAACTTCATTGCAAATCCCTACAGTTACTTCTTCATGTCTGCATTACCCAGTTAAACACATTCTACAGTTCAGCATCAAAGCTTGTTTCTATTGGACAATTCAACATTCATTCACAAGCCTGTTTTAAACTCAGTTCCATGAACATTTCTTTAATTTATCTTTAAGATTAATCCTGCATATCATTTCTACCATTTATGCAATACGTCAGTTCATATATGGTGATTTATTATTTGTCATTTAACCTTTTACTGGAATTGTTATTTTCAATAAATATATGAAACGGAACTTTCTTCGTCCTCCCTGCTTTCTTCATACCCCAGCACCTACACCTGTGGTTGGTCCAGGGTTAACGGATTCACAAAAACACCCGGACCTGACATGTAGTTTATCACGTAAAGATTGGAGATGATCATCAAGTTTGGTTTTTGCTTTTGTATACAACTCTTTGTTAACAAGTGTAGGTGAAGTCTTGAACTGTTGAAATGAGGACGTCAATTCTAACTGTAACTGTAAGTAGGATGAAGCTAGATGTTTTTTAGATTTAGAGGAATATGAGATGATCATGCCCCGTAAAACTGATTTGGCTGTTTGCCAGAATATGGGGGGATTAGAAGCGAGGTGGGATATATTGTTAGAGGAAAAGTGATCCCATTTCGCTGATATTGCTTCCCAAAATAATTGTGAACGTGATAGATGTGTGGGGAATCTCCAAATTTTTGTGACAGAGGAATCATGTGAAAGTTTAAGGTCAAACCAAATGAGGGCATGATCTGAAATAGAGATGGCTTCTATATTAGTAGAAAGGATATCGGGAATCAAGATATGGGAAATTAAAAAATAATCTATTCGGGACAGGGTGCCATGAGCAGCAGAGAGGCATGTGTAATCTCTGTCAATGGGGTTGAAAGCCCTCCAGACATCAGTGGTTTGGAGGGAGGAGGCAAAATGGGGTATACCAAATTTTGGTAAAGAAATGGGTTTAGAGGAAGGGTTAGATCGGTCAAGGAGCGAGGAGGAAATTAAATTAAGATTGCCACCAATAATTAGTCTTTCTTGTAGGATAGGAGATAGTTTAGCTATCAGTGTGGTGAAAAAGGATTTTTTTTATAGTTGTTAGGTGCATATATATTACACAGTACATAGGAACTGTCTTGTAAGCTAACATGCGCTATGATAAATCTGCCATTAGGGTCAGGTGTAACCCAGGTCACCTTTAGAGGTAGAGATGATCTGGCCAAAATTATAACTCCACGAGCCTTGGAGGAAAAAGGAGCTACCGCTATAACTGTCCAGCCCATGGTTCCTATTTTTTTAGATTCGAGATCCGTTAGGTGAGTTTCTTGTAAGTATGCTAAATCTATGTGTTGTTTCGTTAGGTATTGCAAGATCTTACGACGCTTGGCTGGGGAATTTACGCCATCCACGTTCAGAGAGCCCACCTTAAGGTGGGAGAGTGTCATATGTAAAAGTTACAATGTAAAGAGGAGACAGAGAGAGGGAACTATGTAGGCCATATTTTGAGTAGGGAGAAGGGAATAGATAGAAGGAAAAAAGATAGATTCGAAAGAAGAGAGATAGCATAATTATGATAAACAAAACACATTGCAATAACGTCCTGCATAGGACTTCACTAGGGGGTAACCTAGGTGGTTTACGGTATGACCAGCATACCAACTTCCGATTCATCATCAGTACAAAGGAAAGCTTAGCATCAGGGGGAGCATAGCTGCCCGGGACAAACCTACCAGGATATAACAAGGAGGAGGGAGCAAACCATTTATAGTCATAATAATAAAATAAAATAAAAGGAGAAGTGGATGGGGGGGGGGGGAGGGAGAGATAATGAAAATAAAATATGAATACATGTTGTATCTGAAAACTGGATGTCGCTAGGAACATCAAAAGACATCACACCAACCTATAAGATTGATATTGACTTATATAATAATGCCATGAAAGCTAATGGGACAAGGAAATGCTTATACCCAAATTGAATTTAGTACTTTAGCTAAGAAAAACCTGAAAGCACTAATAATATGTATGAAACAACTTTAACAGCTAACAGTAATGGAATTCAAAAGAACTGTCATCAGGAATCTGAGCTCGGGAGGTAAATAGCAGGCCATAATAACTATCCAGATTACTATGGGGCATCAGAAATGTCCTCATGGTGTCCTTGAGCTTCATCTTTAAGGAATGCATCAGCATTGCCAGGGGAGGAGAAGTCATAAAATTAATCACCAATAAATATGCGTAGTTTTGCTGGATATTGGAGGGCGAATTTCCGTTTAATCTGTACCAACTGAGCACAAATAGGGGAGAAGGCTTTCCTGGCCCGTGTAAGTTCAGGAGAAAAGTCTTGAAAAATGAGTAACTTATTTTTTTCCCATATCAGGGGGCGCACTTGTCTAGAAGCAGTCCAAAGGGCTTGCTTGTGTAGGTAATTTAAGCAGCGGAAAATGACCACTCTGGGACGGGTGTCTGCAGGGCGAAGATTAGGGCTGATCCTATGTACCCTTTCTATGACAATGCCTTTACAAGCGTCGGAGACATTCAGCAGTTGCGGTAACGTGTTACTGACAAAGCGTTCCAAGGCTATATCCTTCACTGATTCAGGAATACCAATTATTCTCAAATTGTTTCTCCTGGATCTGTTTTCAATATTATCAAGCTTATTTAAAAGGTGATAATTCTCTTTTTGCAAGCGGATAATATCATGCTGCACATCTGCCGTGTCATGAGATATTTTTCCCACTTCTGCTTCAGTTGTAGATACTCTGAGTGAGGTTTTTAAGCTGTGTAGAAATGTTAGTAACTGCCTGTGTCAAAAGAGGCCCCATCGTGGCTGTGACGACGCTGCCGGCTAATTCCACAAATACGCCAATTTGAGAATTGCCGCATGCGCCGTACGTGGGTCCCTTTTGACACACGGGATTATTTAAATACTTTCAGCTGCCACCAGCAAAGACTTTTCAACGTATTACGGACGTTACAGGCGTCTTTAGCTTTACCTGTCACACACACACACACACTGCAATACTTAGAAAAATAGATAGGCGTGAGCCACACAGGCGTTGGAGTTCATAAGAACAACAGAATCAGAACTAAAATTAGGATTTTAGTTTCAAGAATACTTCAGAGCTTTGGTTACAAAAAGGTTACAAAGATTATTAAGAATATCTTAAAAACACACACAGAATACAGCAATCTCAATAAATGAAAAGGAAATAAAAACTTAGAGAAACCTTTACACTTACGCAAACAAGTTTTAAGTATTTCTGTTGTGGGGGCTTCACAGAATAACTCAGGTCACCTCCAGCATACTAGCTGTCCCCAAGAGATCACAACCAACTTGGGATTTTGAACCACTTTCCTGCTGAACAAAACACCTACACCAGGTTTTACATATTTGGTGCTTGGCAACAGCCAAGGGGGGAGGTAATGGGTGTACTGTAGGAATCTCTTTCAAAGAAAGCAAGGTTTATGACATTAGCCAGGAAACAGGATTCCTGGTCTGTTTACAGCCCCTCTGTTGACACAATGTCACAACTGAGGGCCTGAGCTGACGGGAGGCAGCCTCAGTTGTAGGGGCTGAGATGTACCGGAACCTGGGAGGTTGTATCAGACCCCTGGACATGTAAGTAACATAAATAATAACTGCCAGAAGGCGTGACCACGACAACTTGGATAAAAGTCAATGATGTTTATTATGACAACTCCGCAACACAGCAGCAGTAAAAGAAAACGTAAAAGTCAGCAAAGAATAAATACAGTTCCTGGGTACTACAGGATGGCAGGAGCCACAGGGCACTGGTAGTGTGAGATAGTTCTTATGATCTTCTAGATGGAAAGTCCTTACCAGGCCCGACTGTAGCAATGGAGATAACCCAGGATTGTGCCAGCTGGTGTTCCAGGAAAAGCTGGGTTGCTGAAGATAAAACAGCTGCTGTGGATACTGGCTGGAACCAGACTGTTGTTAGCACAGAGTGGATACTGGCTGGAACCAGTTAAATAATAAATGAACTTGGGAGCGATGAAATATGAACTGAAATGTAGAACTTGAGAGCGGAGAAATAATAATACCGGTGGAGAGTGGTAAAGTGTAGAAAGGACACCGGCCCTTTAAGGGAAGCTGTACTCTGCTGGAAGCTGAGCTGGAAGCAGGTAATGTTGTAGCTGGAAACAGATGAATCCACAATGGATTGGAGAGTCAGGCTACACCGCAGGTGGAATGCTGGTGCGGGTCTCTATGGTGGAAGTCTTGAGACAGGAGCTGGAACCTGGAAGACAATCACAGGAGAGAGACAAACAGGAACTAGGTTTGACAACCAAAGCACTGACGCCTTCCTTGCTCAGGCACAGTGTATTTATACCTGCAGCAAGGAAGGGATTGGCTAGGCAATTATGCAGATTATCAATACTGAGAACAGATTGGTGGAAATGATCAGCTGACAGAATCCAAGATGGCTGCGCCCATGCAGACACTTGGAGGGAAGTTTGGTTTGTAATCCATGTGGTAATGAAAACAGTAATGGCGGCGCCGGCCACCGGAGACAGGAGGCGCCAGGCTGACAGATGCACATCCAACCACGCGGACACAGCGGAGGCCGCGGCTGACGCAATCGCCACTCAGACACTCTGCATGCAGAAGTTCAGGGACGGCGGCGGAGGCCGCGGGAGACGCCATGCCAGGTGTAATATGGCGTCCACTGTGACAGCGTCCCAGAGTGACAGGAGAGGATACAGGAATGTACACATCAGGATAACAGATGGGATCCGGTCCTGGAGCGCTGAGCCAGCCTTAGGAGGCATCTGATGGGTAAGAAATGGCGTCCAGATACCCGGATCGTGACAGCACCCCCCCCTTTAGGAGTGGCCCCAGGACACTTCTTTGGCTTTTGAGGAAACTTGGAATGGAATCTCCGGACCAAGGCAGGAGCATGGACATCAGAAGCATTGGTCCATGAACGTTCCTCAGGACCATAACCCTTCCAGTCAATAAGATATTGTAGTTGACCGTAACGGTGACGTGAGTCCAGGATCTTGGCCACTTCATACTCAACGCCTCGTTGAGTTTGGACTTTTGGAGTTGGAGGAAGTGAGGAATGAAACCGATTCAAGATCAGCGGTTTCAATAGGGAAACATGGAATGTCCTGGGTATTTTTAAGAAGGGAGGCAACTGGAGTCTGTAAGCAACAGGATTGATGACTTGTTCAATCTTGAAAGGACCGATATAGCGAGGTGCAAACTTCATACTGGGAACTCTTAACCTCAAATTCTTCGTGGATAGCCATACCCGATCACCCACCTTGAGAGCAGGAACTGCTCGACGCTTCTTATCCGCAAACTTCTTGTACCTGAACGATGCCTTGAGCAGAGCTGATCGTACGCTCTTCCAGATATTGGCAAACTGATGCAAGGTGATATCCACTGCGGGAACAGAAGTTGCTGGAAGCGGTTGGAACTCAGGGACTTTAGGGTGGAATCCAAAGTTAGTGAAGAATGGTGTTGAAGCAGATGAAGAATGATACTGGTTGTTATGACAGAACTCGGCCCAGGGAAGTAATTGAACCCAGTCATCTTGAGAGGAGGACACATAGATGCGGAGGAAGGCCTCCAAGTCCTGATTCACCCTCTCGGTTTGACCATTGGTCTGAGGATGGTAAGCCGTGGAAAACTTTAGCTTGACTTGGAGGACTTGACATAAACTTCGCCAGAATTTGGCTGTGAATTGAACTCCTCGATCTGAGATAATTTCTTCAGGAAGACCGTGGAGTCGGAAGATCTCTTGTATGAATACTTGAGCCAACTTGGAAGCTGACGGAAGACCGGTGAGAGGAATGAAGTGTGCCATCTTGGTGAACCGGTCAACTACCACCCAGATGGTATTGAACTTGTTGCACATGGGTAAGTCTGTAATGAAATCCATCGACAAGTGGGTCCATGGTCGACGGGGAACGGATAGTGGAACCAGTTGCCCCGCAGGCGACTGGCGGGATACTTTATGTTGGGCACACTTTGGGCAAGATGCAATAAACTCCAAGACGTCCTTTTTCAGAGTTGGCCACCAATAGGACCTAGAGATAAACTCCAGGGTTTTTTGGATACCTGTATGTCCGGCAAAACGGGAAGCATGGGCCCAATGCATGAGCTTCTTCCTTAGCATCGGCTTCACAAAACTTTTCCCTGATGGGGGCGTAGAGTCCATCCCTACCGTGGAGAATGCCAACGGATTTATAATAGGATGCTTGTCTGAAGACTCTGACTCATTTTCTTGCTCCCATGAGCGGGAAAGGGCATCGGCCTTGCGATTCTGAGAGCCCGGACAGAACTGGAGTTTAAAGTCGAACCTGGAAAAGAAAAGTGCCCATCTGGCCTGACGAGGGTTGAGACATTGTGCGCCCTTCAGGTATAAAAGGTTCTTGTGGTCTGTAAGTATGGTGATTGAATGAGAAGCTCCCTCCAACAGATACCTCCACTCTTCTAGAGCGAGCTTGATGGCTAGCAACTCCTGGTCGCCAATGGCATAGTTGCGCTCAGCTGGGGAGAACTTCCGGGAGAAGAAACTGCAAGGGTGTAAATGGCCATCTTTAGCCCTCTGAGATAACACCGCTCCTACTCCAACGGAGGAGGCATCCACCTCTAAGATGAAAGGAGAGTCGATGTCAGGCTGTTTCAGAACAGGTGCAGAGATGAACCTTTGTTTTAAAAGATGAAATGCTTGCATGGCTTCTTCAGACCACTTGGACGGGTTAGCACCCTTCTTAGTGAAAGCAGTAATAGGCGCCACAATGGTGGAAAAGTCTCGTATAAACTTTCGGTAATAGTTGGCGAACCCTAAGAACCTCTGGACCCCTTTGAGGGTTAAGGGTACCGGCCAATTTTGGATTGCTTGTAGTTTCTCAGGATCCATCTCTAGTCCGGAACCGGACACAATGTACCCTAGAAACGGAATGGACTTGACTTCAAAGACGCATTTTTCTAATTTGCAATAGAGATGATTGACACGGAGACGGGACAGAACCTCTTTAACCCAAAAACGATGTTCCTCTAAATCGTTGGCAAAAATGAGGATATCGTCTAGATAGACCACGACATGACGGTATAGAATGTCTCTGAAGATCTCATTGACAAAATGCTGGAAGACAGCTGGAGCATTGCTCAATCCGAAGGGCATGACGAGGTACTCATAATGTCCGTCACGGGTGTTAAAGGCGGTCTTCCACTCGTCACCCTCACGGATCCGGATGAGATTGTATGCACCTCTCAAGTCCAGCTTTGTAAAGATGGTAGCTCCGCTAACTCTGTCAAAGAGCTCAGTAATCAGGGGTAAAGGATAACGGTTCTTGATGGTAATGTCGTTCAAACCTCTGTAGTCGATGCACGGCCGCAGACCACCATCTTTCTTTTTTACAAAAAAGAAGCCTGCGCCGGCTGGAGAAGAAGAAGGTCGAATGAACCCCTTTGCTAGGTTCTCTTTAATATATTCCTCCATAGAATGCGTCTCAGGCAGAGACAACGGATAAGTTCGGCCTCGAGGTGGAACCTTCCCTGGATCGAGATCAATCGGGCAGTCCCATTCTCTATGAGGAGGAAGGATATCAGCAGAAGCTTTACTGAACACATCCGTGAAATCTTGATATGGAGGAGGTGGAACATCAGACGACCTGGGGGAGGAAGAACAGACAGGCAATACTTTAAACAAACATGTCTCAGCACAGGAGGAACCCCATGCCAGGATTTGCGTAGTCGTCCAATCAATTGTAGGATTGTGAAGACGGAGCCATGGAAGGCCCAGGACCACAGGATGTGTGGCTCTTGGAATCACTAAAAAAGAAATAAGTTCGGAATGAAGAACTCCCACTCTCAGACGAACTGGTAGAGTCCTTAAAGAAATAACTGCATCAAAAATTTTGCTGCCATCCACGGCAGTTAAAGAAATGGACGAAGGAAGTCTCTCGGTGGGTAGGGACCACCGTTTAACATAGGCTTCGGTAATAAAGTTCCCAGCTGCTCCGGAATCAAGGAGGGCAATGACGTTCCGATAACGTTGAGCAACTTGAAGCGAGACTGGGAGATTACAATCTTGAGGAGATGGAGAGGAGATCATTACTCCTAGCCGGCCCTCTCCTTGGCGAGCTAGGATTTGGAGTTTCCCGGACGTTTGGGACAGGCATTAATGGTGTGAGACGGAGCTGCACAATAGAGACAGAGAGACTCGGAGAGACGTCTTCGGCGC
This sequence comes from Pseudophryne corroboree, assembly GCF_028390025.1. NCBI lineage: Eukaryota > Metazoa > Chordata > Amphibia > Anura > Myobatrachidae > Pseudophryne > Pseudophryne corroboree. The sequence continues at coordinate 146,192,865 of NC_086446.1, read as the reverse complement.
TCAGCAGGAGTTAAACGGGAACGGCCAAGTTGCATGGGCTCATCTTTAGATGGTGACAGTTGACGAGGAGGAGGAGCAGAAGGTTTTGGAGCAGATGATCTTCCACGCTCAGTTGCTCTCTCTCTGAAACGTAAATCAACTTTCGTGCAGAGTGAGATTAGCTCATCTAACTTAGAAGGTAAGTCTCTGGTAGCTAACTCATCTTTAATACGCTCAGATAAGCCATGCCAGAATGCAGCATACAGGGCCTCGTCGTTCCATGCCAGTTCGGATGCCAGGATCTGGAACTGTATCAGATATTGTCCTACAGTACGTGACCCCTGGCATAAACGGAGAATCTCGGATGAAGCTGAGGTTACCCGGCCTGGCTCGTCGAAGATGCGCCTGAATGTTGACACGAAGGCAGTGTAGGAAGATAGCAGGGTGTCGGACCTCTCCCATAACGGTGATGCCCAATCAAGGGCTGAGCCACTGAGAGGAGAAATAATGTAGGCAATTTTTGTACGGTCACTGGGAAAATTGCCAGGTTGTAGCTCAAACTGAATCTCACACTGGTTGAGAAATCCCCTGCAGAATCTTGGAGATCCGTCAAATTTTGCTGGCGTTGGAAGATGAAGACGTGGAGCAGAAATGGGTAAGGTGGGTGGGGTTATAGCTGGAGTCACTGTGGTTGACGCACCAGACGCGCCTGATCCACGGAGAGTTGTCTGAATCCCATCCAGCCGAGTAGAGAGATCCTGGAGACAGCGGATGATGTGGCCCTGTGCAGCCTCCTGATGTTCTAGTCGGGCTGCCAGTTCTTGCATCGGCCTGGCCGCTTGATCCTGGTCTCCGGCTGGATTCATTAGGTCAGTGCTTACTGTCACAACTGAGGGCCTGAGCTGACGGGAGGCAGCCTCAGTTGTAGGGGCTGAGATGTACCGGAACCTGGGAGGTTGTATCAGACTGGTTTCATAGGAAAGGGAAGAATTGGACTTTGGGTGGCGCACTCAAAACAAAATGTGTTTAGTAAAATTTAACTTTTATTAGTATTCTCGGTTAAAAAGCCAAGTACTGTGAAATATTAAAATTTTTATGACAAATGTGGGACAAAGTGTAACAAGTATTATTAAAAACCCACACTCTCAAAACCCACTGTGCTATACTATGTCGTGTATCTGTATATAATTATTTCGGATATATTACAGGTTCTATGACCTTTTATATTTGAGACTTGAAGCTGTCAGAATGTGATCTCCTTATTTAAATTGACCGTGAACTAAGCCTGGATTGTGTGTCAGAAATATAGTGTTTGTTGGTTTCTATAGAACCAGTATACCAGAACTGATCTGTCAGATACCAATTGAGATCCGTACTACCACCTTTGTGATCCTTAAATCCTTATTACAGGGTGGTTGGATCTTGCCTTGTATGTATTTATAGTATATCGTCTGATGAAGCTACCGTACATAAATTCCTAAGGAACAGGACTCTACGCTCTCAGTCTCAGCTGTCAGCGTGACTATGTTAAGTCAGTATTCCACAATTACTTGAGATTCCACTTTGCGCTCTCAGTCTAAGCTGTCAGCGTTGGTGGATATTCTTATATCTATTATGTTTGCTTAATTGCAAATATTCATATCAAGTATTATGGTTTTCTTATACATAAGAGCCTGTTTCATACTGATACACTTGTGTAGTAATATTCAGAAAACCTCCTCGAGATTTTCTAGTGTTTTTTAAGGCTTGTGCTCTCAGTCTATGCTGTCAGCACACCGAATAGCATCGGGTGAGATATTGTATTCACAGACGATAACTAGTACATTTTTAGGATTGGTTTTGTTTGTCTCAAACAGATCAGTACTGGTCGTGTATTATACATCAGGCTGGTCCACGTGACCCATTATTCGCATTATGTTAATTCAGATACCCCTATATGCCTTGTCTGATGTGTAAGTTCTTTGTGCTACCTGCCAATAGGTGTAGCACTATTCCCCCAAGAATTGGAGTCTCTATTAGAATTTATTTAGCAATTGCAGTCTTATTTCTGAAATATTATCTCAGTATATATTAAAGCTGAGAATTATGTGTAATTTCCAGATATAGTTTGCACTGTGTAATCCTCCTCAGGCACAGAAGAAGCTAAATGCTACCTTATGAGGGATACAGTTGCTAAAATGTTGCAATGAGTTGCTTCTTATTGCATTGAAGCTACCGTGCTATGAGTTCTTGTCAGAGCCTGGTAGCTGTGCTGTTGTTACAAATCTGAGTGGATCATGTGTTTCCATGAAATTGATACAATTACCTACTATGGCACATTGATATTATTGCGCATCAGCTGTTAATCTAAATGTAACAGTTTTAGTATTTGTTGCATAGGGTTGTGAAGTTCAGTGAAAAAGCCCACTTATTGTATCATAAATAAGTTGGGTGTCACTCAGATTTTGCTTACAGCTGGTGGTGTGATTGTATTATATGCACACCTGGGGATTTTAACATGCAAATTATTAACTGCAGGTTGGTCTATGAACTTAGAAGGTTGTATGCTGTTCTAAATATATCTGCCAGCTGATCTACACATGTAACTAACAACCGTTGGTATTGCTATATATAGTTAGCAATACCAACGGTTGTTAGTTACATGTGTTGATCAGCTGGCAGATATATTTAGAACAGCATACAACCTTCTAAGTTCATAGATCAACCTGCAGTTAATAATTTGCATGTTAAAATCCCCAGGTGTGCATATAATACAATCACACCACCAGCTGTAAGCAAAATCTGAGTGACACCCAACTTATTTATGATACAATAAGTGGGCTTTTTCACTGAACTTCACAACCCTATGCAACAAATACTAAAACTGTTACATTTAGATTAACAGCTGATGCGCAATAATATCAATGTGCCATAGTAGGTAATTGTATCAATTTCATGGAAACACATGATCCACTCAGATTTGTAACAACAGCACAGCTACCAGGCTCTGACAAGAACTCATAGCACGGTAGCTTCAATGCAATAAGAAGCAACTCATTGCAACATTTTAGCAACTGTATCCCTCATAAGGTAGCATTTAGCTTCTTCTGTGCCTGAGGAGGATTACACAGTGCAAACTATATCTGGAAATTACACATAATTCTCAGCTTTAATATATACTGAGATAATATTTCAGAAATAAGACTGCAATTGCTAAATAAATTCTAATAGAGACTCCAATTCTTGGGGGAATAGTGCTACACCTATTGGCAGGTAGCACAAAGAACTTACACATCAGACAAGGCATATAGGGGTATCTGAATTAACATAATGCGAATAATGGGTCACGTGGACCTGCCTGATGTATAATACACGACCAGTACTGATCTGTTTGAGACAAACAAAACCAATCCTAAAAATGTACTAGTTATCGTCTGTGAATACAATATCTCACCCGATGCTATTCGGTGTGCTGACAGCATAGACTGAGAGCACAAGCCTTAAAAAACACTAGAAAATCTCGAGGAGGTTTTCTGAATATTACTACACAAGTGTATCAGTATGAAACAGGCTCTTATGTATAAGAAAACCATAATACTTGATATGAATATTTGCAATTAAGCAAACATAATAGATATAAGAATATCCACCAACGCTGACAGCTTAGACTGAGAGCGCAAAGTGGAATCTAAAGTAATTGTGGAATACTGACTTAACATAGTCACGCTGACAGCTGAGACTGAGAGCGTAGAGTCCTGTTCCTTAGGAATTTATGTACGGTAGCTTCATCAGACGATATACTATAAATACATACAAGGCAAGATCCAACCACCCTGTAATAAGGATTTAAGGATCACAAAGGTGGTAGTACGGATCTCAATTGGTATCTGACAGATCAGTTCTGGTATACTGGTTCTATAGAAACCAACAAACACTATATTTCTGACACACAATCCAGGCTTAGTTCACGGTCAATTTAAATAAGGAGATCACATTCTGACAGCTTCAAGTCTCAAATATAAAAGGTCATAGAACCTGTAATATATCCGAAATAATTATATACAGATACACGACATAGTATAGCACAGTGGGTTTTGAGAGTGTGGGTTTTTAATAATACTTGTTACACTTTGTCCCACATTTGTCATAAAAATTTTAATATTTCACAGTACTTGGCTTTTTAACCGAGAATACTAATAAAAGTTAAATTTTACTAAACACATTTTGTTTTGAGTGCGCCACCCAAAGTCCAATTCTTCCCTTTCCTATGAAACCAGTTTCTTATATTGGCAACAATATAACCAGTGGCAGCACCCCCCTTGATTGACCATTTATTAGGCAATACATCATATGATGGGGTATTCTATAATAAAATCAAATTAATTTCTATACTAGTGCAGTAGTTCTCCCACTTCCTTTTCCCCCAAAATTACAGGTTGTATCAGACCCCTGGACATGTAAGTAACATAAATAATAACTGCCCGAAGGCGTGACCACGACAACTTGGATAAAAGTCAATGATGTTTATTATGACAACTCCGCAACACAGCAGCAGTAAAAGAAAACGTAAAAGTCAGCAAAGAATAAATACAGTTCCTGGGTACTACAGGATGGCAGGAGCCACAGGGCACTGGTAGTGTGAGATAGTTCTTATGATCTTCTAGATGGAAAGTCCTTACCAGGCCCGACTGTAGCAATGGAGATAACCCAGGATTGTGCCAGCTGGTGTTCCAGGAAAAGCTGGGTTGCTGAAGATAAAACAGCTGCTGTGGATACTGGCTGGAACCAGACTGTTGTTAGCACGGAGTGGATACTGGCTGGAACCAGTTAAATAATAAATGAACTTGGGAGCGATGAAATATGAACTGAAATGTAGAACTTGAGAGCGGAGAAATAATAATACCGGTGGAGAGTGGTAAAGTGTAGAAAGGACACCGGCCCTTTAAGGGAAGCTGTACTCTGCTGGAAGCAGGTAATGTTGTAGCTGGAAACAGATGAATCCACAATGGATTGGAGAGTCAGGCTACACCGCAGGTGGAATGCTGGTGCGGGTCTCTATGGTGGAAGTCTTGAGACAGGAGCAGGAACCTGGAAGACAATCACAGGAGAGAGACAAACAGGAACTAGGTTTGACAACCAAAGCACTGACGCCTTCCTTGCTCAGGCACAGTGTATTTATACCTGCAGCAAGGAAGGGATTGGCTAGGCAATTATGCAGATTATCAATACTGAGAACAGATTGGTGGAAATGATCAGCTGACAGAATCCAAGATGGCTGCGCCCATGCAGACACTTGGAGGGAAGTTTGGTTTGTAATCCATGTGGTAATGAAAACAGTAATGGCGGCGCCGGCCACCGGAGACAGGAGGCGCCAGGCTGACAGATGCACATCCAACCACGCGGACACAGCGGAGGCCGCGGCTGACGCAATCGCCACTCAGACACTCTGCATGCAGAAGTTCAGGGACGGCGGTGGAGGCCGCGGGAGACGCCATGCCAGGTGTAATATGGCGTCCACTGTGACAGCGTCCCAGAGTGACAGGAGAGGATACAGGAATGTACACATCAGGATAACAGATGGGATCCGGTCCTGGAGCGCTGAGCCAGCCTTAGGAGGCATCTGATGGGTAAGAAATGGCGTCCAGATACCCGGATCGTGACACACAACAACAAATGGCCTTATCAGCCCTCAATGTCCAGAGCTTGCAAATCTCTGCTTTAAATGTAGAAATGTCATCTCAAAACTTTATGGTCTGCAGATCTCTCTTGGCCTGTACCTATGGGGGTCAAATGCAGGACATTGCATGTCAGCCATGTTGTCACATCTCGGTTGAAAAGAATACAAAAAAAAAAATATATATATATATATATATATATACAGTCACTTGAAAACATTATTGGTGATTATTCCTGCAGGTAATCACCACACCGTATATCATATTTAATTTGTGATCCTTCTTTCTCTATTCAAACGTGACATCTCCCCCGGCAAATGACGCACAAGGGGCGGTGACCCACGTCACCGACTCATTGCTGCGCTACTGACCACTTATTCACCCTGCTGCAAGGTGAGACTCCATCTCAGGAGTTTCCTATTGTCTCCAGACAATCTATTAAGTTTACTCTGACCGACATCAGACACATTTTTACACGTTTGGTTCACATGATCTCCTATTACTTCCAACTCTACATGGGTGAATATATTACCAACGGGAGTACTCTCATGATTAATGCTCACGGTGGGACACATAATCTCACCTTGTGCCCTTTTTTGATATGTTGGCCTGCCCCTCAGCCCCACGGGCCCTGAAGTCAGGGCATCTTGTCCTACCGGATGCTCTGGACAGGTTTCCCTGCACATCATTTGGGGTATACCTAGGACCTTGGGATCCTCACCTAAATGTCCCTTTCTGAGATAAATTCTTCCTGATTTATCTCCCCAGCCTGTCTGACTGATCTGCATCCTTACCGAGGCTAAGTCAGGATCAGCTGGTTGCCCTTCCTTGGTATAGTGGGCAAATATGTGTTTTGTGATGGAAACACACTCTTTCGTATACGGTGCTCCCTGTGTTGCTATCTCTGCTGTTATTGTATCAGTGACGTCACTGCTCCAGTCTTTGTCACTCTGCCCCATCTCCAGAAGACTGGGGTCGCCCAACTCCATACACAACCTCTGTGAATATCCACTGTATATTTCTACACTCCTGTTACCCACACTTGGAGAGAGAATAACATGTTCCTTTCCTGGCTCAGCCTCAGGAGAAGGTTGATAGGCCCTCACCCTCAGAGGTTCTGCAGCTTCTGACTGTGGCCCACCCCTCCCTGGCTGCTGTCTGTCAGGACAGAGGGGGGGTTGCATTGCAGGACTTGCATCCCACTCCTGTCCAAACCTTTTGTTCATCTTATCACCTGGCACTAGTAAATGGGAATTCTCATTCTGGTAACACACAATTTCAGGCTTTTTACAAATGTAATAGGGGAGCGTACCTGGAACTTCCCGTCTAATAGGTTGCGGCCTGTCTGGTCGTCCTCCTGTTCTTACTTGCCACGACGTCTGCCAGTACCTGTGTAGAATACCTGCGGGGGACCTGGGCAGAGGGACGGAGACACCCCAGCACGAACAACACCCCCCAAGACACACAAGCTTCACTACAGTGGGATACGTTAATAACGATTTATTGCTATCAGATGGCCTCTGTTCTTAGTAACTCGGCTTGCTGGTCAATAAACCTGGCATACTACGATAAGGTACATCATCTCGTAACACATAATAATTTCAATATAAACATATTACATTAACATGAATGCATTCCCGAACATCAATACTAAAAGCATCATTCATCCAAATAAACCTGGTTCAGGACGGTTCAATGAGTATAATAATATGCCACTAGAAGTCCAGCAACAACAGTCTCTGGAACTGGCAGCGTCCCTCACAGCGGCGGCTGGCGGCTCTTCCGCGCTGACAGACGAGGCTCCCCGAAGCACGTCCCATCCTCTCGCTCCCTGCGCTGCACGTCCCGGCGGCTCTGGCAGCAACGTTCGCGCTCCTCCTCGCTTCCTGCCCGCGCTGCTTCTCTCCTTCTCTCCCGCTCAGCCACCTGATAAGCGCCAATCCCCACCTTCCTTTTTCCCGCTCTACCGGCAGCCAATCCTCGCATTTCTTTTAGACTAGAGACTCTGGGTCCTAGTGCCCTCCAGCTAGCCCTCTGGCCAGACACATTAACCCCTGCAGTCCCTGGTGGGCATAAAGGGTCCAGCAGTGGCTGGGACAGCTACTGGGCATCACATATCCCCCCTCTGGAAGATTGCGTGTCCTCACGCATTAGGCGACATGCCAACAGTCAATACCACAGTCTTTTAAAGATGTGAACAATAGCAAACAGGAGAATACAATCAGGTTGGGTATCAATATACATATCCATTTCTGAACAAATGTATTTACAGATCAAATATTAGCTCATTCCCTGTACCTAGAGGGCGGGACGCCCTTTGTGCTACGTCCAGACCTTCTAATTTCAACCGTGGAGGTTCTGTGCTCACTATGGGTAGTGACGGGGTTGGATCGACTCTGACCCTCTAAGGGCCCATTAACCACGGGGTCTAGGGTGTCATGAGGTGCTGAGCTCGATGCGGGTGGACCGCACATAAAGAGTAAGAGCTCCATGGGGTCAAGTAAGGGTATGCCGCCTGGGGATCCTCGCCCCTCTGCCGCAGGTGAGTTTGCTGTCTCTGGTGATACTTCGGAGGTGTAAGGTTTGAGTTGCTCTCTGGATACAACACTGACGGGCCCATCTTGACCTCGGCAAATCTCATAGGTGAACCGTTCTCCCTCCGGGATGCTGACGACGACATAGGGTGCATTTTCCCACATAGTGTCCAACTTAGTGGTGCGGTGGTTCCGTTTCCTCCAAACAAGGTCGCCCACATACAGAGGGCGTAGGATGGATGGTTGCATTGTAATTCTTCTCTTGGCGATGTCGGACGGTTCCCATCCGCATCTCCACCAGATCTCTAGCCGCTTCAATTCTCCGCTGATGCTCGCGGACCCAGTCGGTTTGTGGAGTGGCAGGAGACATTAGCGCTCTAGGTCTTGAGGCAGTTTACCTTGTTGACCGAACTTAAGATAGTATGGTGTGAAACCGGTGGAGGAATGTTCCGCATTATTGTAGAGGTAAACGAGTTCGGGCAGCAAGGTCGGCCAACGGGCGTGGTCTCCAGCTGGTAGACTTCTGAGCATCCCAATGAGGGTCTGGTTGGCTCTCTCGCACAAACCATTCCCCTGTGGGTGGTACTCTGTCGTTCTTGCTTTCTGGCAGCCATAATAGGAGCACAGTTCATAAAATAGCTGCGACTCAAAGGCGGGCCCTTGGTCAGTTAGTATGCACTCGGGGTACCCATAGGGCCTGGCGTAGTGTTTCAGGAATAGTTCGGCCGTAGTCTTAGCAGTCAAGTCTTTTGCAGGGACCGCCACTAAGAGTTTGCTATAGTGGTTGGTCATGGTTAAGGCATAGTTGTGTCCACTGGTGCTGACCTCTAGTTTCATGTGGTCGAGAGCGACGATTTGCAGCGGCCGGTGACTCTTGATGGGGTGCAAATGGTCCTCTGGTGTACATCTGGGCGTCTCTTCAGGTTACAGGAGACACAGTCCCGACACCATCATTCTACGTCATCATATAGACCTATCCAGAAGTACCGGGTACGCAAGATGGCTTCCGTTTTTTGTGTACCGAAATGCCCTGACTTGTCGTGGTAGGCGGTAAGTAGGAAATTTGCCTGTTCCCTGGGAACAACTACTTGGTTCACTGTCTGGTGAGTACCGGGGTCAATACTGGTGCATACTAAGATGCCCTGTTTCAGGTGAAATTGTCTCCGACGTCGCAGTAGCTTTACCAGCTCTGGATCCGCTTCGGCACGTTGTGCCCGAGTCAGTTGGTGGTTACTTCGGAGGAGGCTGTGAGTTCCTTCAGCACTGGATTCTGTCGCTGGATCGCTTCCCAGTCTACAGTAGGGGCTTCGGACAACTCCAATCGCTGTTGGTCCGTGACGGCTAATGGATCTGAGGTGACCATCCATCTCTTCTTCGAGGCTTTGAAGACAGGGGCTTCTACTTCCTCAAACATCCCTTCCTTCTTCCGCCACATCGGTGGTGGGCAACTGGGACAGAGCGTCGGCATTGCCGTTGGACTTCCCACTCCTGTAGGACACAGTGTATTGGAAATTGGCGAGCCGTGATACCCATCTTTGTTCAAGGGCGCTGAGTCGGGCAGTGGACAGGTGTGCCAAGGGGTTGTTGTCTGTCATGATGATAAATGGGGTCGCAGCGAGATAGTGTTTGAATTTTTCGGTGACGGCCCAGACTAGGGCGATTACTCTCTCGCGCCCATTCTGCACCTGAGACAATACGGCTCCTAACCCACGATGGCTGGCATCTGTGCAGACTTGGAACGGCTGCTCGTAATCGGGATAAGCCAATAGCGGGGCTTCTGTCAAAGAGGTCTTCAACTGGTGGAAGGCCTGTTGCTGTTCTTCGCCCCACTGCACTGGCGACGATCCCCTCCTTTCGCGGCCAGACTGACCTCTCAGCAATTCATTTGGTGGAGCTGCCACTTTGGCAAAGTGTTCCACGAAACGTCTGTAGTAGCCCTCGAACCCGAGGTAGCTTTGGACATCCCTAACGGTCTTCGGCACTGGCCAGTTCAGCACAACTCGGACCTTCTCGGGGTCGGGCATCACTCCTTCCACGCTGACGACATGGCCCAAGTACTGGACCTTGGGCTTGAGCAGGTGACATTTCGTGGGCTTAAGTTTAAGACCACATTTTGTCAGTTGTTGGAATACTTCTTCTAGGTGTTGCAAGTGGTCCTCGTAGCTCTTTGAGAAAATTATTACGTCATTGAGGTATAGCAAGACCATCTCGAAGTTGTGTTGTCCAAGACAGTGTTCCATGACACGTTAGAATGTGGCAGGTGCATGACAAAGCCCGGAAGGCATCCTTTCGAATTCGAACAGACCCATCGGTGTCGTGAAGGCCGTTTTTTCCATGTCTTCGGGGGCCATCTGAATCTGCCAGTATCCACTGGTGAGGTCGAGGGTCGAAAAGTATGCGGCAGTCTTCAGGGCCGTCAAGGACTCTTCTATCCGAGGGAGCGGGTAGGCATCCTTATGGGTAGCTGCATTGAGCTTGCGGTAATCAACACAGAAGCGTAGGCTGCCGACCTTCTTCTTAACGATCACTAGCGGAGCGGCCCATGGACTGTGACTTTCTTTGATAACTCCTGCGTCTTTCATCTCTGCTATCATTTTTCTCACAGGCTGGTATAAGGCTGGGGGAAGGGGTCGGTGTCTCTCCTTAATAGGAGGGGTCGTCCCTGTAGGAATGTGGTGGTACACCTTGTCTGCTCTTCCAAAATCCGAAGGTTGTTGGCTAAAAGCTGCTGCATTCCGCCGCACCACTCGTAATACTCCCGCTTTCTGTTTGTCGGGGGTATCTGCGCTGCCGATCTGAATATCAGCCCACCATGGGGGTTCTTGACCCATTGTCGACGGCCCCTCGGTCGCCGTCTCTTGGGCAGCTGTGGTCACCTCCTGGCCTACAATGTCTTGGAAGTCAATTGAGCTTATTTTCGCCACCAGGCAGTGCTTGTGTAGTCTGATAGTATAGGGGTGCGGGTTCAATATGCGCACTGGCACTCTTCCGTGTTTCACCTTTGCTAGCGTTCTCGCCACCGCAAAGGGTTGTTGGCCCTTTGAGTAACAGTGTTCCACCAAGGCTTCATAATCTCGTCCTCCTGGACCGATTTTTGCCCTACACCAAATTACATGTTCGGAGTTCGGCCTCAAGAGGATGGCCCAGTGGTCGGCGAGTCTGGCCCTCCCCACCTCCCCTCGATGGTTGGTGAATTTCTTCTCCTTCTCCAGTAGGTGCACCGTCTGCTGCAAGGCTCTCCGCTCCACTGGGGCGGCTATCGGCATCTCCTGCAGAAGGGCTTCCACTAGCTCATCAGGGCAGTTCTTCAAGACATTCATCCCCAGAATGACGGGAGGTAGGTGAGTGTTAGGAGCCGTGGTGAGAAGATACCCTTGCTGGGACAATGTCGTGTTTCCAATTTTTGTGTCCGCTTCCCAGTAACCCTTATACGTTATGGGTTGTCCATTGCTGGCCAGCAGATGGAGCCAGGTGGTTGGTGGGGACACAATGGCGGCTTCGTCCCACTGCCGAAGGAACTCGGTGATCCGGATGGTGGAGACTTGTGACCCAGTATCCAACAGAGCTGGAATTTCAATTCCATTGATAAAGATCTTCAGGTGCGTGCACTCCCCGACGTATCTGGATGTTGCCTCGGGAGTTCTTCGTTTAAAGCGGCCGCAGGGCAGATCCTTTCGATATGGCCACTTTGTCGACACCTTCTGCATATCGGGGTCCCCTGAGAGTCGAACTGGTCGGTGTTTCTTCGGCCAGATTCTTTTACCACATCCCAGCGAGGACGACTCCGCCCACTTCGTTCTTAATGCCATTCTCTGCGCCTATTCCTATCTTGGTCCCTGTCGAACTCATCCATCCTTCGGTTCATTCGGGAGAGATTCGCCGTCATCTCCGCCAGCTTTTGGTTGAGCGTTTCCATAGAATCTGGACTCGGTGAGGCTTGCGCTTGTTGGAGGTCCGTTCCTACTTGGGTTGGTCCGTCAGATTTCCTGAGCGGTGTGGTTTCTCTGTAGCTGTCCTCTTCACTCCACTCCGAAGATGCGTCTTTCTCGACATTATTACTCTGATTTTTCCCAAGGTTCTGCAGCACCGTCTCTTTGAATTCGGAGAAGGAGCTCTCTGGTTGCCGTCGTCTCTCCATGGGCATTTGAGATCGAATCGTCTCTCCTCTTGCCTCTTCCACAAACAGATCTGTTAACGTTCTGTCTATCCCTTCGACCTCTCGTTCATCCAGCACCCGTATAGTCTTTGCAGCTTCTTGTAGGGCCAGCGCGAAGTCACGCAGTGATTCATCGGGTCTCTGTTTCTTCGCATAAAGGCGGCTCTTTTATTCTGCTATGGTTTGGCAGTCGAATATGGTAACCAGCTTCTTGAAGATGCATTCAACAGTCTCCTTTTCGCTGTTTTCCCATGCCTTCACTTCCCGTAGTGCCGAATCCGTCAATTGACCCATCACGATCTCTATTTTCTGTTCTTCGGTTAGTGAGTACAGGCGGAACATGGAGTACATCTTGTCTTTCAATTCTTTGAATGTACTCGAACCTGGCACTTGTTTTCCGGCAAATGTTGGTAACCATGGTGCTCCAAAATAGTATGGCATAGTCAACTGTGATGCCGCCATTGTGGTCGTGTTTCATTGTCTGGGTGACGGTGGTAGCATGGGAGTAGCGGCAACCTGTGGATCCGTCATCTTGCTCGTATCCTGTTTGCGGATGCCAAATGTAATAGGGGAGCGTACCTGGAACTTCCCGTCTAATAGGTTGCGGCCTGTCTGGTCGTCCTCCTGTTCTTACTTGCCACAGCGTCTGCCGGTACCTGTGTAGAATACCTGCGGGGGACCTGGGCAGAGGGACGGAGACACCCCAGCACGAACAACACCCCCCAAGACACACAAGCTTCACTACAGTGGGATACGTTAATAATGATTTATTGCAATCAGATGGCCTCTGTTCTTAGTAACTCGGGTTGCTGTTCAATAAACCTGGCATACTACGGTAAGGTACATCATCTCGTAACACATAATAATTGCAATATAAACATATCACATTAACATGAATGCATTCGCGAACATCAATACTAAAAGCATCGTTCATCCAAATAAACCTGGTTCAGGACGGTTCAATGAGTATAATAATATGCCACTAGATGGCGCTGTAAGTCCAGCAACAACAGTCTCTGGAACTGTACTCCAGATGGAGAATGTCAAGTGTGTGTGTCCTTGCAGACAATGCTGCACAAAAAGTCTTGTGAGTGATCCCTAGTGGCCACGCGGAGGGTTGAACGATGAGTGAGTACGGTAGTGACCCCGGGTTACACTGGCCAGGGCACTGCGGTGGCTCGGAGTCCTGTCTAGGTTAAAACCCCTCTGTATCCACAGGTAATTCTGTCTGCAATTTGGGGCTCCCCCTTGGCTGGATAACACTGGTTGTTGTGAACTGCGGGGTGATCAAGTATAACTTCTGACCCAATCCCCCTCCTCACTGCGGGCTGGGTATATACTCTCTAAAGGGCCGATGACCTCTTTGTACCAGGGTAATGCAAGGCAGGGGTGCCGGTATTTCTGGGTGTAAGGAAGTAACTTTAACTTCATGTGTCAGTCTGAGTAGTGAGTGGGCATCTGGCCCATAACCCCTGTCTCCCTCTTACCGGGTGTGCTTCGTCTTCCCCAGCGGCTCCTCAGTCTCGGCAGCGGTGACGTTCGGGTCCCGGTGTTTGGGCGGTCACGCACAGCTCCCCTGAGAGTCCTCTCCTGGTGGCTCTGCAACCCGCGCTGCCTCTCCTCTACGGCAGCGTCCCTCACAGCGGCGGTTGGCGGCTCTTCCGCGCTGACAGACGAGGCTCCCCGAAGCGCGTCCCGTCCTCTCTCTCCCTGCGCTGCACGTCCCGGCGGCTCTGGCGGCAACGTCCGCGCTCCTCCTCGCTTCCTGCCCGCGGCTGCTTTTCTCCTTCTTTCCCGCTCAGCCACCTGATAGGCGCCAATCCCCGCCATCCTTTTTCCCGCTCTCCCGGCAGCCAATCCTCGCATTTCTTTTAGACTAGAGGCACTGGGTCCTAGTGCCCTCCAGCTAGCCCTCCGGCCAGACACATTAACCCCTGCAGTCCCTGGTGGGCAAAAGGGGTCCAGCAGTGGCTGTGACAGCTACTGGGCATCAGACATACATCAGTGCCTATGTCAGGCACAGCCATTCCTGACACTGATAAGTTTTCTACTTTCATTGCTAAGTGTAAAGGAGACAGTCTCTTATCAACAGAAATACTTTCTGATTCCTTTCCAAGGGTTAATGTGCAGCCCTTCTGCATTGCCCTCTGCTGGGTACCTATAGCTAGGCCACACATCACATCAGACACATCTTTATACAGTGTGCCCACATCATTCCCAGGTGTCTGTAACTCGGTGGGTCTAGTGGTGCCACAATGGGGAGAAATTTCCTCATTAACACATACTGGGGAAAATACACCTAGACATTTCTCCCAAACAATTTCTTCCTGCCCTCGTGCTGTATTGGAACTGGCTCTCTGTTCAGCCTGGAGAGATAAGTTTTCCACTGAAGCCTTAGTGTATGGAAATCCCTGCTGGGTGTCTGCATGCAAGAGCAGGGCAGGAAGGGGGGGTCTGAGGGGGAGGGACAACAATGCGTGTTTCTCCCTTCTCAGCTGTTGACACAGCCCCCTTCCCTGACACAACCCTGGTACCTAACATGCTGGCAGCACCCCCGACAGACACATTATTTCCTACATTGATACATGCATCATCAGAAGTACTGGTAACACGGATACAAGACAATACATCATCCTCATTGACTCCCTTCCCTAGGCCAGTATCTGAGCTTGCAACTTTCATAAGGAGGGAGGGGGACGGAGGGGGATCTCTGGCTTTTGAGCCACCCTTCCCACTTGCAGGGGTTAAATCACATATTTTCTATGCTACTGCACTGTGTGTCATTACTGCTACCCCAGGCGTGGTATTACATAAAGTATTCAACACAGTATTATCATCAATACAATGAATCATTGCCCCTCCTTTATACATAGACATTTGCCTGTTTTTGGGGCCCCTCAGTACCTGCAAATCAATTTAAACATTTTCAACAATACAGGGAGTAATTTCTTTGTCCTTACACATAGACATTGGCATGTTATTTTCTAGTTCACACTGATTGGTAACATTCTCAGCATCACATACATTGGCAATAATGTTGTGTGGATCAGCGGGGGTCCCCTGAGGAAAAGAAGGGTTATTTCCTGCAGCAATACAGTTCATTTCACTGGTATTATCACAAGTCTCTGTCACAGTAGGAAATGCAACATGTTCATGGGGCACAATATGTTTTTACCCAGAGTCACTCCTGTGCAAGATCCAGCAGTATCACATAGCATTACAGGTACTGCAAGGTTTAGCATCATCACATACTACCTGAGATGATTCACATATTTCAACAGATTTAGAAATGTCAGGCACAGCTATCAGTTGTCCAAACTCAGTTCCCACGAACACATACTTGGGAATAATATCTGACACTCCCACCTCTTTTGTCGACATAATCTCCTCCACAATCAGGTTCTCCTGAAAATCAGCTTCTTCCAGCTGCAAATTCTGCGCAGACGGTGGTAATATGCTGTTCGCACCAACATCTCCTCCCAGTAGGGTACACTGCACTTTTGGAAGCGAGAACTCCGTAACATAGTCCACACCGACTGTAGATGATGGGGGTACTATTGCTAGGAGGAGGTCGGAGCACTCTACTAGTTCCAGTGATGATAGTGCCTTGGACCAATATTTGCAAACTGCCCTCAAATATAGGAGGGATACGGATGATGTGACATCCCACTGCTGCCACCACTTTGTGACGACGCTGCCGGCCAATTCCACAAATACACCAATTTGAGAATTGCCGCATGCGCCGTACGGGGGTCACTTTTGACACACAGGATTATTTAAATACTTTCAGCTGCCACCAGCAAAGACTTTTCAACGTATTACGGACGTTACAGGGTCTTTAGCTTTACCTGTCACACACACACTGCAATACTTAGAAAAATAGATAGGCGTGAGCCACACAGGCGTTGGAGTTCATAAGAACAACAGAATCAGAACTAAAATTAGGATTTTAATTTCAAGAATACTTCAGAGCTTTGGTTACAAAAAGGTTACAGAGATTATTAAGAATATTTTGAAAACACACACAGAATACAGCAATCTCAATAAATGAAAAGGAAATAAAACTTACAGAAACCCTATACACTTACGCAAACAAGTTTTAAGTATTTCTGTTATGGGGGCTTCATAGAATAACTCAGGTCACCATCTTCCTCCAACACCGGAAATTGATCATGCCGGGGCTTTTTCCTACCCGGGTCACCAACAGCACTCTGGCCTCTGAGCCTCGCCAGCTCCAGCTGGTACTCACGTTCGGCCTGACGCTCTGCAGCCTCTCGTTCGGCTTTACGCTCTGCAGCCTCAGCCTCTTGATACTGCTGTATCAGCTGTAGAGGTGTCACATCATCCGTATCCCTCCTATCTTTGAGGGCAGTTTGCAAATATTGGTCCAAGGCACTATCATCACTGGAACTAGTAGAGTGCTCCGACCTCCTCCTAGCAATAGTACCAGTACCTGTTGTAGTATCTAGGGACAGAGAATTTACCCCAACAGCATTTTCCTCAGTCTGATCCCTTTCCGCATCCTGCCCCTCTGGTTGGCTTCTTAGAGTGCTTGGATCAGCTGATCCTTTGTCCTGTTGGTGCTGGCGATTCCTCTGTCCTCGCACAGCTGCACAAGGTCATCCTTCCTCTTTTGCTTATACTCAGACATCTTGGACCTCAGCTTTTGCCAAATAAACAGATAGAAAAGAAAAACAAGAGATGGGGAGGGGAACAGAGATTGCCACTCACTATGTGTTATGATCTCCTGCTCTGTGCTGCCACGTAGCCATGGCAACCGGGAGGCAAGTGTTAGCGAAGTAACCTGAGCGCAGCTGATACTCCGGTCCGGGTTTTTACTGTGCAGTGGTTACAGGCTCTGTGCACGGCAGGGAATCCGGCGCTGGTTTTGAGCTCACAGTCTGTGAGGTCTGAGTGGGGCGTGGACAGCACCTGCTATATAAACCATCCTCTCAGGCTAGGCAAATGCTGCTGAATCTTTGTTTGTTAGTCAGTTCCAGAGAGTTAGCTAGTACTGTGTGACTTTGTATTTACTTGTTGCTTACTGCAATTAGGCCTTGGGATTCAGTACTTCATTCTGCCAATCCGGACCTAGCAGTGAGACTGGAGTCAGTGGTTTAACCTGCTGGGGTTCTTTTGCTATTCTGTGAACCCAGCAGGTTTGCGGCTGTACTCTCAGACCTGCTTGCTTAATCCTCCCTCACTGTGCAGGGCGTCCAGGTGTCAGTTTAGTGGCAGTAAGCTGAACCTGTGCCCTGCAAGTGGGGGTTAGGATTGTGGATACTCTCCTTGTGTCTATATTTCTATCTCTGACCAAGGAGTTTATTCCCACACCCGTTGGTAACCCTTTGGGGTTTTTTCTGTTGCTCTTAGCAACATCATTTCGGGTGCTCCACATGTTAAATCACTACATCTCGCTTCATTGTCCGCTCTATTCCATCTGAGCATTCCTGACACTAGGGAGACACCCAGTTCCTGAGCCTTTGGGCTTCTCCGTTCACTTTGTGTTTATTAGTTATTCCATCACCTCCTGTGTATGTTATGTCATACTGTCTGTGAGTTTGTTTGCTTCGCATCCCTCTCTGTTCATACACCGGTATACTCCTGTTAGCACTGGTGTGCGTAACATATTCAGCAGCCTTACTCCTGTTGAAATTTTATGGGAATATGGAGCATACCCCTCAAAATACTTTGCAACAGGTGGTCGATCAGGTGCAGGTCCTGACTCGACAATTTAATGAAATGTCCATTAAAATGAACACCCCGCAGGCCGCTAGCGGAGCTCCCGCAGCAGCAGCGGCAAGTTCAGGGGTTAAGGAGCCGAAAGTAAATCTCCCGGATCGTTTTTCTGGAGATCGCTCGCAGTTCTTTTGTTTCAAGGAGAGCTGTAAGCTATATTTCAGGCTTAGGCCCCAGTCTTCTGGGTCGGAGATTCAGCGGGTGGGCATGGTGATTTCCTTGCTACAAGGAGACCCACAGGTCTGGGCATATGGGTTGCAGCCTGACTGTCCGTCGCTTAAAAGTGTTGATGCTTTTTTTACGGCACTGGGCATTTTGTATGATGACCCTGACAAGATGGCTTCAGCCAAGGCTCAGATTACGGTCCTTAAGCAAGGGCGACGGCCAGCTGAGGTTTATAGTATGGAGTTTCGGAGGTTGACTCATGATACCCAGTGGAATGACCCAGCCCTGAGAAACCAGTACCGAAGGGGCCTTTCTGACCAGATAAAGGACCAACTGGTACAATATCCTTCGCCTGATAGCTTAGATCAACTCATGCAGTTATCCATCCGGGTGGATAGAAGGCTGAGAGAGCGTAGGCTTGAAAGGGAGACCGCAGTTTCCTTTTTTCCCAAGGGAACCTCAGACTCTGAGGAATATTCCGAGGAGCGTATGCAGATTGGGGCTACCCGCCTCTCCTCGCGTGAGAAGACGCGGAGGAGACAGCAGGGTTTGTGTTTGTACTGTGGGAATAAAGGTCATGTTGTAGTATCATGCCCAGAAAAGCCGGAAAACTTCAGGGCCTGAGGGTGATGGGAAATATCCTGTCAGGCCTGAAGTCAGAATTTCCCAAAAAGACTTTTCTCATTCCGGTGACTTTGGAGATCCTTGGCAAAACTGTCAAGACTGAGGCCTTTGTTGACAGTGGGGCCAATGGGGTTTTCATGGACCGTCAATTCGCCCTGGAACACTCTGTTCCCTCAGTACCTTTGGCATCAGAGATTGAGATCTGTGGGTTAAACGGGGAACCATTGCCCGAGGGTAAAATTACCTCCTGCACCAGCCAAATTCCTTTGTTTATTGGAGCCATACACTCTGAAAAATTGTCTTTCTATGTGACTGTCTGTTCGTTTGCCCCATTGGTTTTGGGGTTACCCTGGTTAAGGGCCCATAACCCTCAATTTGACTGGGTCTCTGGGGAGATTCTTAGTTGGGGTAGTGATTGTTTCAGGAGTTGCTTGAGCCTTCCAGTCAGGCTCTCGCAGCTAAATTTGCCAGGAATGCCAGGATGTTATGCAGATTTTGCGGATGTGTTCTCCAAAAAAGTTGCGGAGGTACTACCTCCCCATCGCCCCTATGACTGTGCCATTGATTTGTTGCCGGATGCTAAGCTTCCCAAGAGCAGGTTGTACTCCTTGTCTCGTCCTGAGACTCAGGCTATGGCAGAGTACATTCAGGAGAACTTGGCTAAGGGATTTATCAGACCCTCACAGTCCCCAGTTGGGTCGGGGTTCTTCTTCGTGGGTAAAAAGGACGGTTCGTTGCGACCCTGCATCGACTTCAGGGAATTGAACCGTATCACGATTAAAAACTTGTACCCACTGCCTCTCATTTCGGTTTTGTTTGACCAGCTTCATACTGCCACCATTTTTTCTAAGATTGACCTACGCGGTGCTTACAATCTAATCCGAATAAGAGAGGGGGATGAATGGAAGACTGCCTTTAATACCCACTCAGGGCATTATGAATATTTGGTGATGCCTTTTGGGCTCTCTAATGCCCCGGCAGTCTTCCAGGAATTCATGAACGATGTGCTCAGGGAATATTTGGATAGATTCTTAGTTGTTTATCTAGATGACATCCTAATCTTCTCCCATTCCCTGGAGGAACATCGGAAGCATGTACGCTTAGTCCTCCAGAAACTCAGAGACCTCCAGCTTGGGGCGAAGCTGGAGAAGTGCGAATTTGAAGTCCAGCAAATCGCATTTCTAGGGTATATTATCTCCTCAGAAGGTTTCCAAATGGAGGGTTCTAAGGTACAGGCAGTCCTGGATTGGGTGCAGCCCACTAGTTTGAAGGTGCTTCAGCGTTTTCTGGGTTTTGCGAATTTTTATAGACGATTTATCGCTGGATTTTCGTCTATAGTGGCCCCCTTGGTGGCACTCACTAAGAAAGGGGCGGATGTTGCTCACTGGTCTTGTGAGGCCAAAGCGGCCTTTGCCCGTCTCAAAAGGGCATTTGTCTCGGCCAAGGTGCTGCGACACCCAGATCCAGAGCGTCCTTTTGTGGTAGAAGTGGATGCCTCTGAGATAGGTATTGGGGCAGTGCTCTCTCAGATGGGGGTGTCTGATAATCGCCTTCATCCCTGTGCTTATTTTTCCCGTAAATTTTCGTCTGCCGAGATGAATTATGATGTGGGTAACCGGGAATTGTTGGCTATAAAGGATGCACTCTGGGAGTGGAGACACTGGCTTGAGGGGGCTAAGTTTGTGGTCTCAATTCTCACCGACCATAAGAATCTGGCATATTTAGAGTCAGCGAAGCGGCTCAATGCCAGGCAGGCACGATGGGCTTTGTTTTTTGCTCGCTTTAATTTTTTGATAACATATCGCCCTGGGTCAAAAAACATCAAGGCTGATGCGCTCTCGCAGAGTTTTGCTCCAGTCCAAGAGACCACCGAGGAGCCATTGCCCATTGTGTCCCCATCATGTATTAAAGTGGGCATTACCCAGGACCTCTTATCATTAGTCCTTAGAGCACAGGAGCAGGCTCCTCCAGACCTTCCGGTAGGTCTCTTGTTTGTGCCTCCTAGGTTAAGACAGCGAGTGTTCCTGGAATTCCATGCCAAGAGGTCGGCAGGGCATCCGGGTATTGCCAGAACTCGGGAGTTGCTGTCTAGGGCGGTGTGGTGGCCCTCGGTGGCTAGGGATGTGGATCAGTGGGTTCGGGCATGTGACGTTTGTGCCCGAAATAAAACTCCTAGAGGGGTTCCTGTCGGCCCATTACATCCACTCTCTATTCCATCTAAGCCATGGACCCACATTTCCATGGATTTTGTGGTGGACTTGCCCAAATCCTCGGGGATGACAGCCATTTGGGTTGTCGTTGACAGGTTTTCGAAGATGGCGCATTTCGTTCCACTGGTTGGGTTGCCATCGGCCAGATGCCTGTCTGATTTATTTATGCAGCATGTTGTGCGCCTTTACGGGTTGCCACTTGATGTGGTCTCTGACCGTGGATCCCAGTTTGTGGCCAAATTCTGGAGGGCATTTTGTTCTGATCTCCAGATTTCTTTGAGCTTGTCGTCAGGCTACCATCCACAGTCTAATGGGCAGACTGAGAGGGTGAACCAGTCCTTGGAGCAGTTCCTCAGGTGTTATGTCTCCAAGTGTCATACTGACTGGGTTGCTCATCTGTCCATGGCGGAGTTTGCCTATAACAACGCGGCTCACTCTGCTACAGGGATCTCTCCCTTCCTTTGTGTGTATGGGCATCATCCTAAGGCCAATTCTTTTGACCCCCTGGATTCCACGCCTGGTGGTTCCTCTGTGGTTTCGGCCCTTAGGGGTATTTGGAGGAAAGTGAAGAAAGCCCTTGTGTCTGTGTCATTAGTGACCAAAAGGTTTTTTGATAAGCGGAGAAGACCCTGCAGCTTCAAATTAGGAGACTTCGTCTGGTTGTCCACCAAGAATTTGAAGTTGAGACAGCCATCTCATAAGTTAGGCCCCTGTTTCATCGGCCCTTATAAGATCACCAGGGTTATCAATCCGGTGGCATTTCAGTTAGATCTGCCCCGTTCATTGGGTATCAATAAAACATTTAATTGTTCCCTTTTAAAACTGGCGGTTGGTAATCCTTCAGCCAGTGGAAGACCTTCTCCTCTTCTGATACGGGGTCAGAGGGAGTTTGTGGTTGAAAGGGTTCTTGACTCCAAGATGCTTCGGGGTCGGCTGTCATTTTTGGTGCACTGGAAGGGGTATGGCCCGGAGGAGCGGTCGTGGGTGCGCAGTTGTGATCTTCATGCCCCCAGACTGATACGCTCTTTCTTCTCGCAGTTCCCCGATAAACCTGGTGGTAGGGGTTCTTTGACCCCCTCGTCAGAGGGGGAGTACTGTTAGGATCTCCTGCTCTGTGCTGCCACGTCGCCATGGCAACCGGGAGGCAAGTGTTAGCGAAGTAACCTGAGCGCAGCTGATACTCCGGTCCGGGTTTTTACTGTGCAGTGGTTACAGGCTCTGTGCACGGCAGGGAATCCGGCGCTGGTTTTGTGCTCACAGTCTGTGAGGTCTGAGTGGGGCGTGGACAGCACCTGCTATATAAACCATCCTCTCAGGCTAGGCAAATGCTGCTGAATCTTTGTTTGTTAGTCAGTTCCAGAGAGTTAGCTAGTACTGTGTGACTTTGTATTTACTTGTTGCTTACTGCGAATAGGCCTTGGGATTCGGTACTTCATTCTGCCAATCCGGACCTAGCAGTGAGACTGGAGTCAGTGGTTTAACCTGCTGGGGTTCTTTTGCTATTCTGTGAACCCAGCAGGTTTGCGGCTGTACTCTCAGACCTGCTTGCTTAATCCTCCCTCACTGTGCAGGGCGTCCAGGTGTCAGTTTAGTGGCAGTAAGCTGAACCTGTGCCCTGCAAGTGGGGGTTAGGATTGTGGATACTCTCCTTGTGTCTATATTTCTATCTTTGACCAAGGAGTTTATTCCCACAACCGTTGGTAACCCTTTGGGTTTTTTTCTGTTGCTCTTAGCAACATCATTTCGGGTGCTCCACATGTTAAATCACTACATCTCGCTTCATTGTCTGCTCTATTCCATCTGAGCATTCCTGACACTAGGGAGACACCCAGTTCCTGAGCCTTTGGGCTTCTCCGTTCACTTTGTGTTTATTAGTTATTCCGTCACCTCCTGTGTATGTTATGTCATACTGTCTGTGAATTCGTTTGCTTTGCATCCCTCTCTGTTCATACACCGGTATACTCCTGTTAGCACTGGTGTGCGTAACACTATGTGGATTTTAAAATTATAATAAAGCTCTGAGTTCTGATTCTGGTGAAGTGGATATTCCGCTCATGGAATTATTACCACCTTCACTTCAGTTCTTAGATAAAAACATACAATTATCATCCCACCGCTGCCACCACTTCGTGACGACGCTGCCGGCCAATTCCACAAATACACCAATTTGAGAATTGCCGCATGCGCCGTACGGGGGTCACTTTTGACACACGGGATTATTTAAATACTTTCAGCTGCCACCAGCAAAGACTTTTCAACGTATTACGGACGTTACGGGGTCTTTAGCTTTACCTGTCACACACACACTGCAATATTTAGAAAAATAGATAGGTGTGAGCCACACAGGCGTTGGAGTTCATAAGAACAACAGAATCAGAACTAAAATTAGGATTTTAAATTCAAGAATACTTCAGAGCTTTGGTTACAAAAAGGTTACAGAGATTATTAAGAATATTTTAAAAACACACACAGAATACAGCAATCTCAATAAATGAAAAGGAAATAAAACTTACAGAAACCCTATACACTTACGCAAACAAGTTTTAAGTATTTCTGTTGTGGGAGCTTCACAGAATAACTCAGGTCACCATCTTCCTCCAACACCGGAAAATGATCATGCCGGGGCTTTTTCCTACCCGGGTCACCAACAGCACTCTGGCCTCTGAGCCTCGCCAGCTCCAGCTGGTACTCACGTTCGGCCTGACGCTCTGCAGCCTCTCGTTCGGCTTTACGCTCTGCAGCCTCAGCCTCTTGATACTGCTGTATCAGCTGTAGAGGTGTCACATCATCTGTTTCCCTCCTATCTTTGAGGGCAGTTTGCAAATATTGGTCCAAGGCACTATCATCACTGGAACTAGTAGAGTGCTCCGACCTCCTCCTAGCAATAGTACCAGTACCTGTTGTAGTATCTAGGGACAGAGAATTTCCCCCAACAGCATTTTCCTCAGTCTGATCCCTTTCCGCATCCTGCCTCTGGTTGGCTTCTTAGAGTGCTTGGATCAGCTGATCCTTTGTCCTGTTGGTGCTGGCGATTCCTCTGTCCTCGCACAGCTGCACAAGGTCATCCTTCCTCATTTGCTTATACTCAGACATCTTGGACCTCAGCTTTTGCCAAATAAACAGATAGAAAAGAAAAACAAGAGATGGGGAGGGGAACAGAGATTGCCACTCACTATGTGTATATTAAAATTATAATAAAGCTCTGAGTTCTGATTCTGGTGAAGTGGATGTTCCGCTCATGGAATTATTACCACCTTCACTTAAGTTCTTAGATAAAAACAAACAATTATCATCCCACCTCTGCCACCACTTTGTGACGACGCTGACGGCCAATTCCACAAATACACCAATTTGAGAATTGCCGCATGCGCCGTACGGGGGTCACTTTTGACACACGGGATTATTTAAATACTTTCAGCTGCCACCAGCAAAGACTTTTCAACGTATTACGGACGTTACAGGGTCTTTAGCTTTACCTGTCACACACACACACTGCAATACTTAGAAAAATAGATAGGCGTGAGCCACAAAGGCGTTGGAGTTCATAAGAACAACAGAATCAGAACTAAAATTAGGATTTTAATTTCAAGAATACTTCAGAGCTTTGGTTACAAAAAGGTTACAGAGATGTTGTGGGGGCTTCACAAAATAACTCAGGTCACCTCCAGCATACTAGCTGTCCCCAAGAGATCACAACTCCTATTTTCATGAGTGGGACAGATATAGTCTCCAGCTTCATCAGGACCCCTCCCTTGGGATTTTGAACCACTTTCCTGCTGAACAAAACACTTACACCAGGTTTTACATACTTGGTGCTTTGGGGGGAGGTAATGGGTGTACTGTAGGAATCTCTTTCAAAGAAAGCAAGGTTTATGACATTAGCCAGGAAACAGGATTCCTGGTCTGTTCACAGCCCCTCTGTTGACACAACAACAAATGGCCTTATCAGCCCTCAATGTCCAGAGCTTCCAAATGTCTGCTTTTGATGTAGAAATGTCATCTCAAACTTTATGGTCTGCAGATCTCTCTTGGCCTGGACCTATGGGGGTCAAATGCAGGACATTGCATGTCAGCCATGTTGTCACATCTCGGTTGAAAAGAATACAAAAATATATATATACAGTCACTTGAAAACATTATTGGTGATTATTTCTGCAGGTAATCACCACACCTTGGATCACATTTAATTTGTGATCCTTCTTTCTCTATTCAAACGTGACAGTGGCCGTTATAGCTTGGGCCAAATCAGAGTGTGTAATGGGAGAGTCAGGGTGTCTCTGTGTAGCAGACTTATCTGGTTCAGATGCGGCTTTCTTGTGTGCCGGAGACGCTGGCAGCGAGTCTGTGTCCGGCGCCATCTTTGTTTCTGCTCGGCGCTTCTCCTGCCTAAACAGCTGCGTGCGGGCGGAGGTGGACGGAGCGAGAAACTTCTCCATACACTGGGGGAGAAGGGGGAGTTCGTCCCTAGTCGGTGGAGGCTCCGGGGAGCCGTTAAAAGCTGCTTGAAGTGGGTGAGTCCCGGGAGCTGCACTGACATGCTGCTTACAGCATGAACCCGGAACCAGAAGTCAATTAGCAGACAATATTAATAAGAAATCATTTTTTATTATTGATTTCCTGTTTAGTAAAGAAAAAACACTTTGACATCAATGACTGTCGTTTTCTCTGGAAAATAATTATGTCAGCAGTGGGATTTGAACCCAAGCCTCCAAAGTGACTGGAGCCAGAATCCAGCACATTAGACCACTCAGCCATGCTACCACATGTCTGTCTTGACTCCATAGCTTATAGTTTATACATATAGTTTATACTATAGTTTATACATAGTATTTTTTAAGTTTGAGAGACTCTTGAAATTATGATAAACTGTTTTAAAATCTAGGGCAGATGATGAACTTTTCAACCTACCAATATTTTATTTTAGCAGCTTAGTGGCCTTAGTCCGCTCGGCCATGGTACCACATGGACACTCTTAGCTCACAGATCTGGGTCATAACGCTCAGATTACAGTAAAAACATTTTTTTTAAATCAATACTTAAAAAGAAGTGTCATACCAAAAGTGTTTAAATTATGTACAAAACATTTTGGAAGGTTAAAAAAGTACATAAATTGACAAAATATTAATGAGAAAAGATTTTGTTAATATTGATTTGCTGTTTAGTAGAGAAAAACACATTGACATCAATGACTTATTTTTTCTTAGGAAAATAATTATGGCGGCAGTAGGTTTTGAACAAATGCCTCCAAAGAAACTGGAACTTTAATCCAGCACCTTAGACACTGCTGAATTGTAGCTCATGCATCTGAGTCATATCGACCAGATATTGAGGAGAAAGGACTTTATTATTCTTGATTTTCTTATTAGTGGAGAAAATCACTTTGCCATCTCTGACTGATGTTTTATTAGTAAAATCATTATTGCAGCAGTGGGATTCAAACCCATGCCTCAGGAGAGACTGGAGCCTAAGTCCAGCACCTTACAATGCTTAGCCATGCTACCACGTGGACACTTCTGACTCAAAGCTCACAGTTCTGGAGATAAGAAGATAACACCAAGATGGCTGCCTCACCTTTTGCATGCTCCTGATCATCTTTATAAAACAGCTGAAATTCACCACAACTGACCTACAAATCATCATAAATATCCAAGGACTTACCTTTAACTTGTACTACTCTACGCGGACATCTCATCAAAACTATCGGATTGTATTCCTGCGCTGAGATACACACTAGATTGAAACCTCTGCAACTCTCCACTGAGAAATCCTTCAGTTTGGAATCTACTGTGCTCTGCATTGGACATCCCAGACAAGGTACTGTGGCCTACAACCTATATTTGGCTCCATCCAGCCCCTCACTTAGACATCATTCACCTCTGTTCTCTGAGCAAAAAATAACTGACTACTTGCATTAATCTACTAATATACAGCATATTCAGGCTCTGAATCACTGAAGGGTCACTGCTCACTTCAATTTGCAAGAGCCATTCCACAGGACACATGTTAGCACTACCCCCACAAGAAATCTACTTCAAAGGCCTCTCACACTGAAATCTTTCACACCTACACAACAGGAATTGGATTCTAACACCTCTCCACAAGCCTGCTTTTGACTAAATCAGCAACAGAAAAAGCAAAGTTATTTTATTTACAGTATCACTTGTTTCAAATATACCCTTTGTATTAAGGAGCAGCAATAGGTTACAGCAACAACGATTATAGAGCTTACAATCTAAGATGGCTGCCCCAGAGCTACGCAGCTCAGCCAAAATACCTGTTTCCCCCTGTTTTCCCCTGCTATTGTCTACCCCACCGGTGACCAAATACAGCAGGGAAGCCCTCCTAAGTTGGAGTGTTCCTGAGGTTCTTACGACACATTCGGGCCCGTCTGTGGGCGGATCAGCGGCCCTTGCAGCCCTCGCTGCCCTGTGTGGCAAGGATGCAGACATCGTGGACACCGAAGTGGATGACTGAGCGGCAGCACCCCCCTGCAGCCCTGGTGGCGACTGGCGGGTGGATCGCCGGCCCCCGGAAAGAGAATGACGGAGGACCTCATGTCGGCCCTAGTAGAAGGACCTGGGCTCAGAGGAGAGGCTGTCGTGCAGGCACCCTAGTGAGGTGGCAGCGGCGAGGGCACCGGTCTGCACTTCCCGCGATCCTGCTTTCGAATGTGCGCTCACTGGCAAACAAGTTAAACGAATTGTCCCTCCTTCTGGGCAGCGCAGGGTAAGGCATTACAGGGTCATCTGCCTTCTGCTTTATGGAGATGTGGCTGGACGACCATATTGCGGATAACCTGATGTCTCTGCCGGGCTTCAGTCTCTTCAGGGCCGATCGCTCCAAGGTTCTCTCAGGAAAAACTAAGGGTGGTGGCGTCTGCTTCTACATCAACAACGGATGGAGATGCTGAGTATCAACTGCAACCCCTTTTATTCCCCCCGGGAATTTGCCTCAATTGTCCTTTTGGGAGTGTACATCCCCCCTTGCCTGCGCGAACGAAGCCCTGCACCATCTGGCCATATGCATATCCAACATAGAACAAAAACACCCAGACTCTCTGCTTATAGTACTGGGCGACTTCAACAGAACTAACCTGAGCAAGGAGCTACCTAAGTACAAACAACAAGTCACGTGTCCCACTAGAGAAGGGCGCACCCTTGATCACTGCTACACTACCCTCAAGTCTGCCTTTTGGTCTATCCCGCGTGCTGCACTCGGCCTATCTGACCACTGCCTCATCCACCTACTCCCTACCTATACACAGAAGCTGAGAGCGGTTAAGCCTGTTGTCAAGACTGTTAATAAATGGACCAATGAGGCCAAGATGAAGCTCCAGGCCTGCGTTGACTGCACAGAATGGGGGGTCTTCGAAGCCTCGGAAACCGACCTGAATGACCTGACAGACACTGTCACATCCTACATCAGCTACTCTGAGGACATGTGTGTACCTACCAAGACTTACCGCATTTACAACAACAACAAGCCCTGGTTCAATGCCCTGCTCAGGCAACTTCGTCAAGAGGAGGCCTATAGCAGGAGTGACAGCGCACTATACAACCATACTAGGAACTCTCTGACTAAAGGAATCAGGCTAGCAAAAAAGCGGTTCTCGGACAAACTGACACACGATCTCTCCACCAATGACCCCGTATCTGTATGGAAAGGAAAGAAATCCATAACCAACTATAGGAAAACATTGAAGTCCACCACCATGCACCAAGACCTAGCAGACGAACTGAACCACTTTTATTGCAGGTTCGCAAAAGAAGCACCCTGCAACCCAAACAATCACCTCTACGATGCCCCGAACACCGACGGCCAACCCCAGGCACTGCAAGTCACTCAAGAAGAGGAGTAGGCATTGTTCAAAAGGGCCAAACCCAGGAAAGCTCCGGGTCCTGATGGAGTATCACCATCTGCCCTAAGAGCATGTGTGGGTCAGCTCGCCCCCATATTCACCAAGATCTTCTACAAATTGCTGGAGCTACAGAAAGTACCTTCCTGCCTCAAAAGGTCTACTATCGTCCCGGTTCCCAAGAAACCCTCTATCACGAACCTGAATGACTACAAGCCGATAGCACTGACGTCTGTGGTCATGAAAACGTTCGAGCGTGTGGTCTTGAATCACCTGAAAACTGTGACTGTCCCCCAACTGGACCCCCTGATAGTTCGCCTATCGATCGAATCGGTGTGTTGAGGATGCAGTCAACCTGGGCCTGCACTACATTCTACAGCACCTAGACATTCCCGGTACCTACGCGAGGGTCCTGTTTGTTTATTTCAGCTTGGCCTTCAATACAATTGTCCCCAGCATCCTCCACCCCAAATTAATTCGCCTAGGGGTCTGTCACACGCCATATGCAGCATTCACCGCGCTTAAACCTGCGTGCCTGCTGGTCTGTGTTGCGGCCTTCGGTGGTCCACAGGCTCCGGCGTCTGGCTGGCGCAGTTCCCGGCGATTCACCGGGGCAAGGGCGCCGCCATGACACCCGGCATCACGTAGGCGGGGAGCAGGTGACGTCATCAGACCGTTCCGCCAATCCAGCGGAGGCGGGAGATTCAAAGTCAGACGCCGGGCAGAGCCTCGGCGCCTGAGTATCGTCTTTTCCCCTGAAGTGGATGCCAGTGCTCTTGTTCCCTTCGAATCAGCTTATCCAGCGGCTGGTGTGTTCCTCTGCAATCCAGTTACCAGTGCTTCTTGGAGTCAGCGTGGGCTGCGGGCTAAACACCGCTCTCAAGTTCTACAAGTCATCAGTGTCTTTAAACACCACTCCCAAGTGTTGCAAGTTACCAGTGTCTTTAACCATCGCTCTCAAGTTCTACAAATCGTCAGTGTCTTTAACCACCGCTCTCAAGTTCTACAAATCATCAGTGTCTTTAATCACCGCTCTCAAGTCATACAAATCATCAGTGTCTTTAACCACCGCTCTCAAGTTCCGCAAATCATCAGTGTTCTTAATCACCATTCTCAAGTCATACAAATCATTAGTGTCTTTAACCACCGCTCTCAAGTTCTATAAATCATCAGTGTCTTTAATCACCGCTCTCAAGTCATACAAATCCTCAATGTCTTTAACCACCACTCACAAGTGTTTCAAATCATCAGAGTCTTTAACCACCGTTCACAAGTTCTTCAAATCATCAGTATCTTTAAAAACATCACTTACAAGTTCTTCAGTCACTATTATCTAGTACCAACACTCACAAGTACTTCTTTCTCATGAATCTTTAACATTGCTTACAAGCTCTCCTATAAGCCTGGACATTTCCCCCATACGTTCCTTCTCTGCTATGTGACATTGTGTTGGTCCCTTCCTGCAATAAAGTTCTTTAATATTTTCACCAAGCTTTACTGTCAGAGTCCTGTATGAGGAAGACCTATATCAGGCCATCCCTGTTCCGACCCAACTGTGGTTGCTCTCCCCTACCATCGGGAGAACCCCCGAGTTCACAACACCCCCAACCTAGGTCACTGACAGTATACTCAGGCCTCATGGACTCAGGGGATCGGAGCCCAGAGGCAAGTACAATCCAGGACTTGATTTCTCGAGTACAAAGTCAGGAAGCAGCTCAGGGCTAGGTGATGCATTATCTCCAGGAATTATCTGGCCGGCTGGATCAAATTCAGACTTCTCTGGCTTCAGTAGTACTGGCCCCAGCTCCAGTACCTGCTCCAGTGGTTGTCTCTAGTAATGTTCCATCCTCCTCTGGAACCAGGTCACGCCTTCAGCTCCCTACTCCTTCTCGCTATAATGGGAATCCAAAGACTTGCCGTTGCTTTCTCAATCAGTGCGAGGTACATTTTGAACTTCTTTAACATAACTTCCCTACTGATCGGTCCAAGGTGGCATACATTATTTCTTTGCTCGAGGGTTCAGCATTGGATTGGGTGTCTCCATTATGGGAGCGATCTGATCCATTGGTTTCTAGTTACACCAATTTCATGACGTCATTCCGGAGGATCTTTGATGAGCCCGGCAGGACGACCGCTGCCTCTGCAGACTTGCTTCGTGTCCGACAAGGCTCTCGTTCAGTGGGACAGTATGTGATTAATTTTCAGACCATAGCCTCAGAACTGCGCTGGAATAATGATGCCCTTCGGGCTGCCTTTTGGAACAGGCTCTCCGATCGTCTAAAGGATGAGTTGGTCACTAGAGATTTGCCGGATTCTTTAGAACAGTTGATCTCGCTCTGTGTAAAGGTGGATCTTCGCATGCAGGAACGAGGTGGCGAACATAGTCGGTCAGATCGATCAAGGGTCCGATCTCTTCCGTCTAAGCAAACGGTTATTCCAAGTCCTGATGAACCCATGCGGATTAATCGATCCTGGCGGTCCCCAGAAGAATGTCAGCGTCGTCGTGAGGGTAGACTCTGCCTCTACTGTGGAGCCGCGGATCATTTTCTCAAGTTTTGCAAGTCTCGCCCGGGAAACGGGCAGTCCTAGCTTGATCCGGAGGAGTCGAGCTAGGGGATTCTTCTAAACCTTCTCCGACAGTGGACTGTTTACTCTACGTGTCTCTGTTCTCTGAGTCAATAGCCAAACCCGTTAAGGCTCTGCTGGACTCAGGGGCTGCAGGGAATTTTATTTCCTTTTCCTGTGCCCAGAATCTGGGTTTTCCGTTACGGTTGGTCGAACGACCTTTTACGTTGACTGCTATCAATGGTACCCAAATTTCTAAAGGTCTGATTTCAAGTTGTACAGTACCAATCAAACTGCAAGTGGGAGCTCTGCATCAAGAACACCTGGAGTTCCTAGTGATTCGGGAGATGCCCCACGATCTGGTTCTTGGCCTTCCTTGGCTTAAACTTCACAACCCTCACGTCTACTGGAGTTCGACACAAATAACATCTTGGAGTCCTTTTTGTCATTCAATTTGTCTCACTCCTGTCTATCTGCTCCGTGTATCTTCCAAGTCAGATGAAGGGCTCATTCCGGAGGCCTATCGGGAGTTTTCTGATGTTCTCGGAGCAAGCGGCCGATCAGCTACCACCGCATAGACCCTGGGACTGCCCCATTGAGCTCATTCCGGGGAAAATGCCACCTCAGGGTCGCACTTATCCCTTATCATTACCCGAGACCCAAGCTATGTCAGACTATATCAAGTCTAATCTGCATAAAGGATTCATCCACCCCTCTACCTCCCCGGCGGGGACGGGTTTCTTTTTTGTGAAGAAGAAGGACGGAGGGCTGAGACCATGTATTGACTATCGTGGTCTAAATTATGTCACCATTAAGAATAAGTATCCTTTGCCGCTCATTATGGAGCTTTTTTTATAGAGTTCGCAAAGCCTGAGTTTTCACCAAGCTTGATTTAAGGGGAGCTTATAATTTGATACGTATCCGACAGGGGGACGAATGGAAGACGGCCTTCAATACCAGGGACGGGCATTACGAGTATCTGGTAATGCCATTTGGCCTCAGCAACGCCCCTGCCGTCTTCCAGGGATTCATTAATGAAGTCTTTCGGGATATGCTATACCTAAGTGTAGTGGTATACTTGGATGACATTCTGATATTTTCTAAGAATCTCACAGAGCACAGACTACAGGTCAAAGAGGTACTTCTTCGATTGCGAGAGAATCATCTTTATGGCAATATTTCCAAATGAACCTCTGAGGTTCCTTTTATGTCATTTCTTGGTTACATTATTTCGGGCACGGAGCTTCGTATGGATCCAGAGAAACTCACTGCCATCCGGGACTGGACTCAGCCTCTTTCCTTGAAAGCGGTACAACGATTTCTGGGTTTTGCAAATTACTACCGGAAGTTCATAAAGGGATTCTCTACCATCGTGGCACCTATTACTACCCTAACCAAGCAGGGTTCTGACCCAAGTCATTGGTCTTCCAAAGCTGTAGCAGCGTTCGCTCAGTTAAAGGCAGCCTTTATGTCGCTCCAGTACTTCAACAACCACATTTTTCAAATCCATTCTTTTTTGAGGTTGATGCTTCCATGGTAGGCATAGGTGCCTTGCTTTCGCAGTACGCTCCAGATGGGAAGTTACATCCATGTGGTTTCCATTCTTGCAAATTCTCTCCTGCGGAACAGAATTACACCATTGGAGACAAAGAGCTTTTGGCAATAAAATCTGCCTTGGTGTTAGGCGCCGCGGTCTGTGGCGCTGCTCGGTCCATTTCCGAGCGGCAGCCGCTGCACCTTCCTCCTTGCCCGCCTGGCGCCTAGCAACTAGGGACGCCATACGCGCTGAGCCGCCGGGTCCCTAGCAATGCTAGGACGAAGTGCGCGCCGAACCGCCGGGTCCATAGCAACGGGGACGCCACAGACGGACCGCGTTCCCCGTTGCAGTTATTGATTAATTAAGTGTTCATGTTAGGTTCCTGGTGCTCAGAACAAGGGAGATGTTATGAAGTGAGTCCAGAGCACCAGGACGTAACGCTGGGAAAGTGGAATGGAAAGGGAATAGCCCCTGGCGCCCTATCTCCGTTGTCTCGCCCGTGCTGTCAGTACACTCTTGCGAGACTATGGTTGCTTGAGCCCATGGCAGCCGCGTTTGAAGGGCGGATTACGTCTGCCCAACTTCGATGCCCCCTCAGGTCTTAATGAGAGACAAAGAGTGTACCGAGACAGGGTGATAACAAGGGGCCCTCTAACTGAAACAACCAAAGCTACTAACTAGCCTAAAACTAAATGTATGTGCGGCTTGCCGCCAAAGGAAAAGAACAACAAAGGAAATGCTGACCACACGCCGACACAATACTTTTGTGTACCGGCGGTGACAGCATAAGCAGAACCCTCTGCAAAACACCAGTGACAGAAATAATAATGGAATACAGCGGCCTGGGCCAAAGGACGCGGCAGAGCCGCTACTCACGGAACCGGTACGAATACTGGCAAACGGACAGGAACTCCCAATGCTGCTGACACAGACTCTCAGAACTGGAGGACAGGCAGAATCCCAAATGACAGACCGGTGGACACCAAGAAGCCAGAAATTAGACCAGGCACAGGCAAAGCCACTGGACATCAGGACAGGAACGCCTCACGGCAGGACACGGGATCAGACACAGGAATCGACACAGGGACTGACACAGGAATCGACACAGGAAGCAGCTCGACTGACACTGCTACACAGGAGCTCAGGAACTAGCAGGCACAAGCTCAGAACTCTAGCAGACTGGAAACCTAGAAATATCACCAGCATCTGTGAATAGCACTGAGCCAGCATATAACAGAGAGGCCTAATTAATAATGTCATGCAGCTGCCCTGTTGCATGACTCCAGACTGACAAGATGCAATTAGCAGCCAGGTGAGGCTGAACACATGGGAACAAGCTGCAATTACACAGACTCACCAGCGGCAGCAACCAAGAGTATTCTTAAACAGAGCAACGGGAAATCCTGGCCTGCAAAACAACTTATAAACATAAAATAGGAATGAACCACTACCTGTGGTTCATAACAGTTCACATATGTTTCTCTGGTCGTGCAGCAAGGCAGCTGCACGACATTTTGTGTAATTGGGCTCTGTGCTCTTATTGGAGGGTTCCCTGTTATATGCCTCCTCAGTGCCTCACACAGACGCCGGTGATAGCTTTCTGCATGCTGCTCATGTTTGGTGAACGTCTGTTCCTGGTCTGCTGTGCCCGGTCCCTCCAGTTCTGAGTCCCTGAATCTTGGAGTTCGTCACCCGGTCCCAAGGAGTTCTTCTGGTCCTCATTTACCTGTGGCAGTCGATTGAGGTTCTCACTTGGTTTCGTGAGTGGCGGCCCTGCCGCGTGTTGCGGCCTAGGCCGCTTTAGTATTGTTTTCTTGTACTGGAGCATTTGCGGAGGTTTCCGCTTCCATAGTCCTCTCCGGAACTCGGCGGTGCCGTGTAGGAGAGTGGACAAGTGGAATATTTTGGTTGTTCTTTTCCCTGGCGGTAAGCCACGCATACTTTTAGTTTCAGGTTAGCCAGTAGCACCTGGTCTTGTTGTTTTAGTTAGAGGGCCCTGTTACACACACCAGTGCTAACAGGAGTATACCGGTGTATGAACAGAGAGGGATGCGAAGCAAACAAACTCACAGACAGTATAATATAACATACACAGGAGGTGATGGAATAACTAATAAACACAAACTGAACGGAGAAGCCCAAAGGCTCAGGAACTGGGTGTCTCCCTAGTGTCAGGAATGCTCAGATGGAATAGAGCGGACAATGAAGCGAGATGTAGTGATTTAATATGTGGAGCACCCGAAATGATGATGCTAAGAGCAACAGAAAAAACCCCAAAGGGTTACCAACGGGTGTGGGAATAAACTCCTTGGTCAGACATGGAAATATAGACACAAGGAGAGTATCCACAATCCTAACCCCCACTTGCAGGGCACAGGTTCAGCTTACTGCCACTAAACTGACACCTGGACGCCCTGCACAGTGAGGGAGGATAAAGCAAGCAGGTCTGAGAGTACAGCCGCAAACCTGCTGGGTTCACAGAATAGCAAAAGAACCCCAGCAGGTTAAACAACTGACTCCAGTCTTACTGCTAGATCTGGATTGGCAGAATGAAGTACCGAATCCCAAGGCCTATTCGCAGTAAGCAACAAGTAAATACAAAGTCACACAGTACTAGCTAACTCTCTGGAACTGACTAACAAACAAAGATTCAGCAGCATTTGCCTAGCCTGAGAGGATGGTTTATATATCAGGTGCTGTCCACGCCCCACTCAGACCTCACAGACTGTGAGCACAAAACCAGCGCCGGATTCCCTGCCGTGCACAGAGCCTGTAATCACTACACAGTAAAAACCCGAACCGGAGTATCAGCTGCGCTCAGGTTACTTCGCTAACACTTGCCTCCCGGTTGCCATGGCGACATGGCAGCACAGAGCAGGAGATCCTAACAGTACCCCCCCTCTGACGAGGGGTCAAAGAACCCCTACCACCGGGTTTATCGGGGAACTGCGAGAAGAAAGAGCATATCAGTCTGGGGGCATGAAGATCACAACTGCGCACCCACGACCGCTCCTCCGGGCCATACCCCTTCCAGTGCACCAAAAATGACAGCCGGCCCCGAACCATCTTGGAGTCAAGAACCCTTTCAACCACAAACTCCCTCTGACCCCATATCAGAAGAGGAGAAGGTCTTCCACTGGAAGAAGGATTACTAACCGCCAGTTTTAAAAGGGAACAATGAAATGTTTTATTGATACCCAATGAACGGGGCAGATCTAACTGAAATGCCACCGGATTGATAACCCTGGTGATCTTATAAGGGCCGATGAACCGGGGGCCTAACTTATGAGATGGCTGTCTCAACTTCAAATTCTTGGTGGACAACCAGACGAAGTCTCCTAATTTGAAGCTGCAGGGTCTTCTCCGCTTATCAAAAACCCTTTTGGTCACTAATGACACAGACACAAGGGCTTTCTTCACTTTCCTCCAAATACCCCTAAGGGCCGAAACCACAGAGGAACCACCAGGCGTGGAATCCAGGGGGTCAAAAGAATTGGCCTTAGGATGATGCCCATACACACAAAGGAAGGGAGAGATCCCTGTAGCAGAGTGAGCCGCGTTGTTATAGGCAAACTCCGCCATGGACAGATGAGCAACCCAGTCAGTATGACACTTGGAGACATAACACCTGAGGAACTGCTCCAAGGACTGGTTCACCCTCTCAGTCTGCCCATTAGACTGTGGATGGTAGCCTGACGACAAGCTCACAGAAATCTGGAGATCAGAACAAAATGCCCTCCAGAATTTGGCCACAAACTGGGATCCACGGTCAGAGACCACATCAAGTGGCAACCCGTGGAGGCGCACAACATGCTGCATAAATAACTCAGACAAAATCCATGGAAATGTGGCAAATCCTCCACAAAATCCATGGAAATGTGGGTCCATGGCTTAGATGGAATAGAGAGTGGATGTAATGGGCCGACAGGAACCCCTCTAGGAGTTTTATTTCGGGCACAAACGTCACATGCCCGAACCCACTGATCCACATCCCTAGCCACCGAGGGCCACCACACCGCCCTAGACAGCAACTCCCGAGTTCTGGCAATACCCGGATGCCCTGCCGATCTCTTGGCATGGAATTCCAGGAACACTCGCTGTCTTAACCTAGGAGGCACAAACAAGAGACCTACCGGAAGGTCTGGAGGAGCCTGCTCCTGTGCTCTAAGGACTAATGACAAGAGGTCCTGGATAATGCCCACTTTAATACATGATGGGGACACAATGGGCAATGGCTCCTCAGTGGTCTCTTGGACTGGAGCAAAACTCAGCGAGAGCGCATCAGCCTTGATGTTTTTTGACCCAGGGCGATATGTTATCAAAAAATTAAAGCGAGCAAAAAACAAAGCCCATCGTGCCTGCCTGGCATTGAGCCGCTTCACTGACTCTAAATATGCCAGATTCTTATGGTCGGTGAGAATTGAGACCACAAACTTAGCCCCCTCAAGCCAGTGTCTCCACTCCCCGAGTGCATCCTTTATAGCCAACAATTCCCGGTTACCCACATCATAATTCATCTCGGCAGACGAAAATTTACGGGAAAAGTAAGCACAGGTATGAAGGTGATTATCAGACACCCCCATCTGAGAGAGCACTGCCCCAATACCTATCTCAGAGGCATCCACTTCTACCACAAAAGGACGCTCTGGATCTGGGTGTCGCAGCACCTTGGCCGAGACAAATGCCCTTTTGAGACGGGCAAAGGATGCTTTGGCCTCACAAGACCAGTGAGCAACATCCGCCCCTTTCTTAGTGAGTGCCACCAAGGGGGCCACTATAGACGAAAATCCAGCGATAAACCGTCTATAAAAATTCGCAAAGCCCAGAAAACGCTGAAGCGCCTTCAAACTAGTGGGCTGTACCCAATCCAGGACTGCCTGTACCTTAGCACCCTCCATTTGGAAACCTTCTGCGGAGATAATATACCCTAGAAATGCGATTTGCTGGACTTCAAATTCGCACTTCTTCAGCTTCACCCCAAGCTGGTGGTCTCTGAGTTTCTGGAGGACTAAGCGTACATGCTTCCGATGTTCCTCCAGGGAATGGGAGAAGATTAGGATGTCATCTAGATAAACAACTAAGAATCTATCCAAATATTCCCTGAGCACATCGTTCATGAATTCCTGGAAGACTGCCGGGGCATTAGAGAGCCCAAAAGGCATCACCAAATATTCATAATGCCCTGAGTGGGTATTAAAGGCAGTCTTCCATTTATCCCCCTTTCTTATTCGGATTAGATTGTAAGCACCACGTAGGTCAATCTTTTAAAAAATGGTGGCAGTACGAAGCTGGTCAAACAAAACCGAAATGAGAGGCAGTTGGTACGAGTTTTTAATCATGATACGGTTCAATTCCCTGAAGTCGATGCAGGGTCGCAACGAACCGTCCTTTTTACCCACGAAGAAGAACCCCGACCCAACTGGGGACTGTGAGGGTCTGATAAATCCCTTAGCCAAGTTCTCCTGAATGTACTCTGCCATAGCCTGAGTCTCAGGACGTGACA
The DNA here is from genome assembly GCF_028390025.1 of Pseudophryne corroboree. NCBI lineage: Eukaryota > Metazoa > Chordata > Amphibia > Anura > Myobatrachidae > Pseudophryne > Pseudophryne corroboree. The sequence goes on along the minus strand of NC_086446.1, from coordinate 146,154,344 downwards.
GGGAGTACAACCTGCTCTTGGGAAGCTTAGCATCCGGCAACAAATCAATGGCACAGTCATAGGGGCGATGGGGAGGTAGTACCTCCGCAACTTTTTTGGAGAACACATCCGCAAAATCTGCATAACATCCTGGCAATCCTGGCAAACTTAGCTGCGAGAGCCTGACTTGAAGGCTCAAGCAACTCCTGAAACAATCACTACCCCAACTAAGAATCTCCCCAGAGACCCAGTCAAATTGAGGGTTATGGGCCCTTAACCAGGGTAACCCCAAAACCAATGGGGCAAAAGAACAGACAGTCACATAGAAAGACAATTTTTCAGAGTGTGTGGCTCCAATAAACAAAGGAATTTGGCTGGTGCAGGAGGTAATTTTACCCTGGGACAATGGTTCCCCGTTTAACCCACAGATCTCAATCTCTGATGCCAAAGGTACTGAGGGAACAGAGTGTTCCAGGACGAATTGACGGTCCTTGAAAACCCCATCAGCCCCGCTGTCAACAAAGGCCTCAATCTTGACAGTTTGACCGAGGATCTCCAAAGTCACCGGAATGAGAAAAGTCTTTTTGGGAAATTCTGACTTCTGGCCTGACAGGATATTTCCCATCACCCTCAGGCCCTGAAGTTTTCCGGCTTTTCTGGGCATGATACTACAACATGACCTTTATTCCCACAGTACAAACACAAACCCTGCTGTCTCCTCCGCGTCTTCTCACGCGAGGAGAGGCGGGTAGCCCCAATCTGCATAGGCTCATCGGAATATTCCTCAGAGTCTGAGGTTCCCTTGGGAAAAAAGGAAACTGCGGTCTCCCTTTCAAGCCTACGCTCTTTCATCCGTCTATCCACCCGGATGGATAACTGCATGAGCTGATCTAAGCTATCAGGCGAGGGATATTGTACCAGTTGGTCCTTTATCTGGTCAGAAAGGCCCCTTCGGTACTGGTTTCTCAGGGCTGGGTCATTCCACTGGGTATCATGAGCCAACCTCCGAAACTCCGTAATATAAACCTCAGCTGGCCGTCGCCCTTGCTTAAGGACCGTAATCTGAGCCTCGGCTGAAGCCATCTTGTCAGGGTCATCATACAAAATGCCCAGTGCCGTAAAAAAAGCATCAACATTTTTAAGCGACGGACAGTCAGGCTGCAACCCATAAGCCCAGACCTGTGGGTCTACTTGTAGCAAGGAAATCACCATGCCCACCCGCTGAATCTCCGACCCAGAAGACTGGGGCCTAAGCCTGAAATATAGCTTACAGCTCTCCTTGAAACAAAAGAACTGCGAGCGATCTCCAGAAAAACGATCCCGGAGATTTACTTTCGGCTCCTTAACCCCTGAACTTGCCGCTGCTGCTGCGGGAGCTCCGCTAGCGGCCTGCGGGGTGTTCATTTTAATGGACATCTCATTAAATTGTCGAGTCAGGACCTGCACCTGATCGACCACCTGTTGCAAAGTATTTTGAGGGGTATGCTCCATATTCCCACAAAATTTCAACAGGAGTACGGCTGCTGAATATGTTACGCACACCAGTGCTAACAGTAGTATACCGGTGTATGAACAGAGAGGGATGCAAAGCAAACGAATTCACAGACAGTATGACATAACATACACAGGAGGTGACGGAATAACTAATAAACACAAAGTGAACGGAGAAGCCCAAAGGCTCAGGAACTGGGTGTCTCCCTAGTGTCAGGAATGCTCAGATGGAATAGAGCGGACAATGAAGCGAGATGTAGTGATTTAACATGTGGAGCACCCGAAATGATGTTGCTAAGAGCAACAGAAAAAACCCCAAAGGGTTACCAACGGGTGTGGGAATAAACTCCTTGGTCAGAGATAGAAATATAGACACAAGGAGAGTATCCACAATCCTAACCCCCACTTGCAGGGCACAGGTTCAGCTTACTGCCACTAAACTGACACCTGGACGCCCTGCACAGTGAGGGAGGATAAAGCAAGCAGGTCTGAGAGTACAGCCGCAAACCTGCTGGGTTCACAGAATAGCAAAAGAACCCCAGCAGGTTAAACAACTGACTCCAGTCTTACTGCTAGATCTGGATTGGCAAAATGAAGTACCGAATCCCAAGGCCTATTCGCAGTAAGCAACAAGTAAATACAAAGTCACACAGTACTAGCTAACTCTCTGGAACTGACTAACAAACAAAGATTCAGCAGCATTTGCCTAGCCTGAGAGGATGGTTTAAATAGCAGGTGCTGTCCACACCCCACTCAGACCTCACAGACTGTGAGCACAAAACCAGCGCCGGATTCCCTGCCGTGCACAGAGCCTGTAATCACTACACAGTAAAAACCCGGACCGGAGTATCAGCTGCGCTCAGGTTACTTCGCTAACACTTGCCTCCCGGTTGCCATGGCGACGTGGCAGCACAGAGCAGGAGATCCTAACAGGCCCCTTGTTATTACTAGTGATGAGCGGATTCGGTTTTACTCGGTTTTACTCGGTTCTCAAAACCGAATCTTATTGGCTATCCAAAACACGTGACATCAGTGAGTCAATAAGATTCGGTTTTGAGAACCGAGTAAAACCGAGTAAAACCGAATCCGCACATCACTAGTTATTACCCTGTCTCAGTTCACTCTTTGTCTCTCATTAAGACCTGAGGGGGCATCGGAGTTGGGCAGACGTAATCCGCACTTCAAACGCGGCTGCCATGGGCCCAAGAAACCATAGTCTCGCAAGAGTGAACTGACAGCACGGGTAAGACAACGGAGATAGGGTGCCAGGGGCTATTCCCATCCATTTCCCTTTTCCAGCATTACGTCCTGGTACTCAGGTCTCACCGTATAAGACCTCCCCTGACCTGAGTATCAGGATCATAACACTTGGAGGAATGGAGATATCTTTTGGAAGGTTCTAAACACCTAATTACAATTTTCACTGATCATAAGAATTTGCTGTACCTCAATACGGCCCAGTGCTTGAATCCCCGTCAAGCTAGATGGGCGCTCTTCTTTACTCGGTTTTCGTTTGTTATTAAGTATCGGGCTGGGACTTTTAACACCAAGGCTGATGCTTTATCCCGTTCCTTAACAGCTTCGGATGAGGAGAATTCCGTTGAGAAGGCTTTGATTCTCAGTCCAGTTTCTATGTCAGCGGCTCCCACCGTTCTGGGTCCTCCTCCTGGGAGAATGTCTGTGCCAGCTAAATTTTGACCAAGGTTGTTGCAGTGGGCTGATATTTCCAAGTTTTCCGGTCTTCCTGGAGTTCAAAAGATGTGGGAGTTTCAACGAAGGTCTTACTGGTGTGACACTATGAAGAAGGATATTCAAGATTATGTCAACTCATGTCCTCAGTGTGCTCAGCACAAAATTCTTTGTTTGCCTCCTGCGGGGTTGTTGCATCCACTGTCCATTCCTCAGAGGCCTTGGACCCATATCTCTATGGACTTTGTCACCGAATTGCCACTCTCCAAGGATCACAATACTGTCTGGGTAATTATTGACGTTTCTCTAAGATGGCACATTTTGTACCTTTGACCGGGTTACCATCAGCTCCCAAGTTGGCTTTGTTATTTATCCGAGAACATTTCCGCCTGCACGGCTTACCTCAGGAAATCATCTCTGATTGGGGGGTACAATTCACTGCAAGATTCTGGAGAGCTCTCTGTACGGCCTTACAAATAAAACTCAAGTTTTCATCCGCTTACCATCCACAAACCAATGGACAAACTGAACGCATTAATCAAGATTTAGAGACTTTTCTCCGTGTTTATCTCTCTCCCTCGCAAGATGATTGGGTAGAACTGGCGCCATGGGCCGAGTTTGTCCATAATCATCTGTACCACTCTTCGACTAGAGAGTCCCCATTTTTCATTAATTATGGGTTCCATCCTCAAGTTCCTGAATTACCCATTTGTCCCCCGGAGGATTTTCCTGCTGCAGCCTCTACTCTCCGGCACTTCAGTGTTAGGCGCCGCGGTCCGGGGCTTCCTCCTTGCCCGGCGCCTAGCAACTAGGGACGCCGTGCGCGCTGAGCCACCAGGTCCCTAGCAATGCTAGGACGCCGTGCGCGCTGAGCCGCCGGGTCCCTAGCAACGCTAGGACGCCGGGCAAGCCGAGCCGCCGGGACCTTAGTAACGGGGACGCCACAGGACTGACCGCGTTCCCTGTTGCAGGGTTGATTAATTAAAGTACTTACACATGTTTCTCTGGTCGTGCAGCAAGGCAGCTGCACGACATTGATTGTAATTAGGCTCTGTACTCTGATTGGAGGGTTCCCTGTTAAATGCCTCCTCAGTGCCTCACACAGACGCCGGTGATAGCTTCCTGCATGCTGCTCATGTTTGGTAAACGTCTGTTCCTGGTTAGCTGTGTCCGGTCCCTCCAGTTCTCTGAGTTCCTGAATCCTGGAGTTAGTCACCTGGTCCCAAGGAGTTCCTCTGGTCCTAAGTTACCTGTGGCAGTCGATTGAGGTTCTCTCTTGGTTTCGTGAGTTGCGGCCCTGCCGCATGTTGTGGCCTAGGCAACTTTAGTATTGTTTCATTTACCGGTGCATTTGCGGAGGTTTCCGCTTCCATAGTCCTCTCCGGTACTCGGCGGTGCCGTGTAGGAGAGTGGACAAGTGGAATTTTGGTTGTTCTTTTCCCTGGCGGTAATCCGCGCATACTTTTAGTTTCAGGTTTGCCAGTAGCCACTGGCCTTGTTGTTTTAGTTAGAGGGCCCCTTGTTATCACCCTGTCTCCGTTCACTCTTTGTCTCTCATTAAGACCTGAGGGGGCATCGGAGTTGGGCAGACGTAATCCGCCCTTCAAACGCGGCTGCCATGGGCCCAAGAAACCATAGTCTCACAAGAGTGTACTGACAGCACGGGTGAGACAACGGAGATAGGGTGCCCGGGGCTATTCCATTTCCCTTTCCCAGCATTACGTCCTGGTACTCAGGTCCCACCATATAAGATCTCCCCTGACCTGAGTATCAGGATCATAACATTATCACCGGCCCAAAACATTAAAAAAAAGGGGTTTAATTTTTTCCATTCTTCGTTTTGGTTAGTTTAAAAAATTCGCCTTCATGAATCCAGCAGTTTTAGGGCCGAATCCCGGTCAGCTTTTGGTCAACCAAATTCAAGAACTAACTCAGATGGTTCAGGACCTTACTCTTCGGGTGAAATCGCAGGAAGATCTTTTGCGAGCCTCCCCGAGTGTGGTCCCAGAACCAAAAATGCATTTACCTGACCGTTTTTTGGGTAACCGAAAAGATTTCTTTAATTTTTAGGAAGCTTGTAAGCTTTATTTTAGTTTAAGGCCTCATTCCTCTGGTACTGAGTCTCAGCGGGTTGGGATAGTAATGTCATTGCTCCAGGGTGATCCTCAGACCTGGGCATTTGGGTTAACAACAGATGATCCTGCCTTGTTGTCAGTAGACGCCTTTTTCAAATCTTTAGGCCTGTTATATGATGACCCAGATAGAGAGGCTTCAGCTGAGAGTCACCTACGTGCCCTTAAACAAGGCAAAAATCCAGCAGAGGTGTATTGTACCGAATTTCGCCGTTGGTCTAACGACTGTGGCTGGAATGACCCTGCCCTGCGCAGTCAGTTTCGCCTCGGTTTGTCTGAACTTATTAAAGACAGTCTCCTTCAGTACCCCGCTCCTGAGACTCTCGACAAACTCAGATTAAAATAGATTGTCGTCTCCGAGAGCGGAGGGCTGAAAGAGGAACAACTTTTAGACCTAATCCTTGTGTTTATACCTTTCCTGAGGACGTCGAGGAGCCCATGCAGATGGGTCTCTCCCGGCTGTCCCCAGAGGAAAGAACCAGAAGATTAACATCTGGTCTTTGTTTGTATTGTGGTGGTAAAGGACATATTGCTCGTAATTGCCCGAATAAGTCAGGAAACGCTCTGACCAAGTGAATTGTGAGGGGGTTCAGTTGGGTCTGCAGCTTATCTCCTCAAATGATTCTCTTTTAGTTCCTGTTAAGATTTCCTTTGGCAGCCTCAGTTCATTGGTGTCGGCCTTCGTCGACAGTGGAGCTGCAGGAAATTTTATGGACTTAGCTTGGGCTAAGGCTTTAGGCATTCCACAGATACCATTGGAAAAACGTATTACCATGCACGGCTTGGATGTTGGTCCGCTTTCCAATGGGATAATTACTCACCGCACACCTCCAGTATTATTGACAGTGGGGGCCTTACATTCAGAAGACATAGAATTTTACCTTACACATTGTCCGCCAGTTCCTGTAGTTTTGGGTCACCCTTGGCTTGCCTTTCATAATCCCACCATTGATTGGCGGTCTGGGTAGATTTCCCAATAGGGTCCTTTTTGTGTTAAGGAATGTATTTCCCATCCAGTCCGGGTTGCGGCAGTCGTCCCAGAACTTATTCCTGTGGAATATCAGGATTTTGCCGATGTGTTCTCAAAAGGCAATGCGGACATTCTGCCTCCCCATCGGTCCTATGTGCGATAGAGTTAATACCAGGTGCCGCTTTGCCCAAGGGGAGGTTATATGCCCTGTCCGGGCCAGAAACCACGGCCATGAATAATTACAATCAGGAAAGCCTGAAAAAAGGCTTTATTAGGCCTTCGAAATCTCCATTGAGTGCAGGTTTTTTCTTTGTTGAGAAAAAAGATGGGTCACTCAGACCATGTATTGATTTTCGGGCTCTGAATAACATTTCTGTTAAGAATACCTATCCTTTACCATTGATTTCTGTGCTTTTTGATCAATTACGCTCCGCCGTGATCTTTTAAAAAATAGATCTTAGGGGAGCTTACAACCTCATCCGAATAAGATCTGGGGATGAGTGGAAGACGGCTTTCAGCACTCAGTCGGGTCACTATGAATACCTGGTGATGCCGTTTGGCCTGTCAAATGCTCCTGCGGTATTCCAAGACCTCATCAACGATGTTCTCCGTTACTTCCTTGGGAAGTTCGTGGTCGTTTATTTAGACGACATTTTGATATACTCTGAGTCTATGGAACAACATGTTGCTTAAAAACTTACGAGAGAATCATTTATACGCTAAGTTCGAGAAGTGTGATTTTCACATCACAGAAGTGTCCTTCTTGGGGTATATTATTTTTCCCCAGGGATTTTTTATGGAACCGAAAAAACTTCAGGCCATCCTTAATTGGGCACAACCCACTAATTTAAAAGCAATTCAGCGCTTTTTAGGGTTTGCAAATTATTATAGGCGGTTCATTCATACTTTTTCTGACCTGGTCGCTCCTATATTAGTATAAATAAAAAACTTAATTGTGCTAGAATGGGAATATAAAAGCAGCTCTATTAAAATTATATACTGTAAAAATAGAAATAAGGAGCACTTGTTATAAATATGTGTGTGCGCAAAACCTGTGGAATTTTTTTTTTATTATTAGTATAATGTTTACAGCCCTTTTAGGACTTTGTAAGGACCAGTTTCAAAACAGAAGCAGAAAAGAATACTTTGATTCCTATCTAACCCTATCTAAATACCTGTCAAGCCGTAAGGATATGTGGAGAGCTTCCACGTCCGTGTAAAATGGGATCCCTCCGTGGTGTCCGCTCTCCACTATTTTGTTGTGTTAACGGCTGCTGGCTGAGATTAGGATCCTAGATGAAGGGCTTATGCCTGAAACACGTTGGATTCAATTTTCTAAAGGACCAAATGCTGTGTATACAGATGGGGGAACCAGCCGGCTGTTAACTGCTAATTATAGCCACCAGCCGTCAATCACAGTGACCAGTGATCAACGATCAGCCGTCAGCCAAGAACTGCTGCTTTAACAGTGGAACGGGCACCGCACCTCCAAACAAAGTGTGAGTGCAGAGAATAACGCGACGGAGATGGGGAATAAGCCGTCCGTCAGCTGCTAATTATAGCCGCCAGCCGCTAATCTCAGCCAGCAGCCGTTAACACAACCAAATAGTGGAGAGCGGACACCATGGAGGGATCCCATTTTACACGGACGTGGAAGCTCTCCACATATCCTTACGGCTTGACAGGTATTTAGATAGGGTTAGATAGGAATCAAAGTATTATTTTCTGCTTGTGTTTTGAACCCGGTCCTTGCAAAGTCCTAAAAGGGCTGTAAACATTATACTAATAATAAAAAAAAAAATTTCCACAGGTTTTGCGCACACACATATTTATAACAAGCGCTCTTTATTTCTATTTTTACGCTCCTATAGTAGCTTTGACTAAAAAAGGAGCAGATCCTTCCAATTGGTCGCCTAAAGCTGAGTCTGCCTTTCGGGCCTTGAAGCAGGCCTTTGTCTCGGCTCCTGTCCTCAGACACCCTAATCCGCAGCTCCCCTTTATTGTTGAGGTTGATGCCTCAGAGGTTGGAGTGGGTGCTATCCTTTCTCAGGAAGATCCGGAGTCTCAGAAGTTACATCCTTGTGCCTTCATGTCCAGGAAATTCTCCTCCGCAGAATCCAACTATGACGTTGGTAATCGAGAATTACTGGCAGTAAAATGGGCTTTCGAGGAGTGGAGGCATTGGCTGGAGGAAGCTAGGCATACTATTACAGTATTTACTGACCATAAAAATCTGCAATATATTGAGTCAGTTAAACGGCTTAATGCTCGGCAGGCACGTTGGGCATTGTTTTTTACTCGTTTCAGGTTTATTATCACCTTCAGGCCTGGTTCCAAGAATACGAAAGCTGATGCCCTGTCACGTTGCTTTCTTCCGGTTCACAATAGCAATTCTGTTACTACCCCCATAGTTCCATCTTCAGTCATCCAGGCAGGCCTCACACAGGATTTATTTACTCAGTTAAACCAGCTTCAACACCAGGCTCCTAGACTTACTCCTGCTGGTCGTCTTTTTGTCCCTGAATATTTGAGAGGCACTGTTTTAGCTGAGTTTCATGACAACAAGGTCTCTGGTCATCCAGGTATCACTAAGACCTTGGAGCTGGTCTCTCGCTCGGTATGGTGGCCTAGTCTTTCTAAAGACGTAAAAGAATTTGTCCACTCCTGTCAGGTTTGTGCACAGCATAAGGTCCCTCGTTCGTTGCCGATCAGGCAACTCATACCTTTAGCCGTTCCTCTAAGGCCATGGTCTCATATATACATGGATTTCATGGTGGACCTTCCCCTTTCAGCCTGATGTCGAGTCATTTGGGTGGTAGTGGACCGTTTTAGTAAAATGGCTCATTTCATTGCTCTTCCCCGATTACCCTCTTCTCAAGGGTTGGCAGTTTTGTTCCTCCGCCATGTGTTCAGGCTCCATGGTTTGCCTACTGATGTTGTCTCTGATCGGTGTCCGCAATTTATCGCATGATTCTGGAAACATTTTTGTGCCTCACTGAATATGAAACTGTCTTTAACATCTGGTTACCATCCACAGTCTAACGGGCAAACCGAACGAGTCAACCAGTCATTAAAACAATATTTACGCTTGTATTCGGCCAAACTCCAGAATAATTGGTCTGAATTTCTTCCTTTGGCCGAATTTGCTTATAATAACTCCTGTCATTCCTCCACCAAGGAGTCCCCATTCTTTTCAGTCTTTGGTTTTCATCCTAGAGCCAACTCTTTTTTCCATCATTCTCCAGTCTCCTCCTTGACCTTAACCTCCCATCTCAGAACTATTTGGAGAAGAGTGCACCTTGCCCTGAAAAAAGCTGCCTTCCGAGAAAAGACATTTTCTGATAAGCTCCGACGTCCTTGCACTTTTAAGGTGGGAGATAAGGTGTGGTTGTCAACTCGCAACATCAAGCTCCGACAACCCTCGGCTAGATTGGGACCCAAATTTATTGGACCATTCCTTATCATTAAGAAGGTCAATCCAGTTGCTTTTCGGCTACGCTTGCCAAGATCTCTCAGAATTGGAAATACTTTTCACTGTTCCCTTTTGAAACAGTATTTTTCTTCCAGGAGATTTCCTAGGAGGTCTCCCCAGGGTAGGTCTCCGGTGGATGTGCAGGGACAACAGGAGTTCTTGGTAGAGAAGGTTTTAGATTCAAATGTTTCCCGGGGCCGGCTTTATTTTTTGGTTCACTGGAAAGGCTATGGTCCGGAGGAAAGGTCTTGGGTCCTGGATAAGGATCTACATGCCCCTAAACTCAAGAGATTATTCTTTCAGGAATTTCCTCAGAAACCTGGCTTTAGGGGTTTGTTGACACCTCCTCAAGGGGGGGGGGTACTGTTAGGCGCCGTGGTCCGGGGCTTCCTCCTTGCCCGGCGCCTAGCAACTAGGGACGCCGTGCGCGCTGAGCCAAGCCGCCGGGACCTTAGTAATGGGGACGCCACAGACGGACCACGTTCCCCGTTGCAGGGTTGATTAATTAAAGTACTTACACATGTTTCTCTGGTCGTGCAGCAAGGCAGCTGCACGACATTGATTGTAATTAGGATTTGTACTCTGATTGGAGGGTTCCCTGTTAAATGCCTCCTCAGTGCCTCACACAGACACCGGTGATAGCTTCCTGCATGCTGCTCATGTTTGGTGAACGTCTGTTCCTGGTTAGCTGTGTCCGGTCCCTCCAGTTCTCTGAGTTCCTGAATCCTGGAGTTAGTCACCTGGTCCCAAGGAGTTCCTCTGGTCCTAAGTTACCTGTGGCAGTCGATTGAGGTTCTCTCTTGGTTTCGTGAGTTGCGGCCCTGCCGCATGTTGTGGCCTAGGCCACTTTAGTATTGTTTCATTTACCGGTTCATTTGCGGAGGTTTCCGCTTCCATAGTCCTCTCCGGTACTCGGCGGTGCCATGTAGGAGAGTGGACAAGTTGAATTTTGGTTATTCTTTTCCCTGGCGGTAATCCGCGCATACTTTTAGTTTCAGGTTTGCCAGTAGCCCCTGGCTTGTTGTTTAGTTAGAGGGCCCCTTGTTATCACCCTGTCTCCGTTCACGCTTTGTCTCTCATTAAGACCTGAGGGGGCATCGGAGTTGGGCAGACGTAATCCGCCCTTCAAACGCGGCTGCCATGGGCCCAAGAACCCATAGTCTCGCAAGAGTGTACTGACAGCATGGGTGAGACAACGGAGATAGGGTGCCAGGTCTATTCCCATTCCATTTCCCTTTCCCAGCATTACGTCCTGGTACTCAGGTCCTACCATATAAGATTTCCCCTGACCTGAGTATCAGGATCATAACATTCAGTCAAATTTGGAGTCGAGTTCATGCTAACCTCAAGAGAGTCTCCGGCCGCTATAAGTTCTTTGCGGATAGGAAGCAACGAGCAGCTCCCCAATACAAGGTTGGTGACAGGGTATGGCTCTCCACCCGCAACCTCCGGTTAAGGGTGCCCACTATGAAGTTCGCCACAAAGTTTATTGGTCCTTACCCTGTGGTACAAGTCCTGAATCCGGTTGTCTGCAAATTGGTATTGCCTTCCCACCTCCGTATACCAATCTCCTTTCAAGTCTCTCTCCTTCGCCCCCTTATTTTAAACCAGTTCCATTTAAAGTCCCCGAGGCCAACCTCTGCAGAGACTGAAGCTGTAACGGACTTTGAAATCAAAGCTATCCTTGACTCTCGTTATCTTCACAAGAATCTACAGTATTTGGTGGAGTGGAAAGGTTTTGGCCCCGAGGAGAGGAGCTGGGTCAAGGCTACTGAAGTTATGGCTCCCAGACTGATGCAGATTTTCCATTCCAGACATCCAACAAAACCTGGAAAGTGTCCGGTGGCCACTCCTGGAGGAGGGGGTACTGTCACACGCCATAGGCGGCATTCACCGCGCTTACTCCTGCGTGCCTGCTGGTCTGTGTTGCGGCCTCCACCTTCGGTGGTACACGGGCTCCGGCGTCTGGCTGGCGCGGCTCCAGGCATCACGTGGGCGGGGAGCATGTGATATCATCAGACTGTTCTGTCAATCCAGCGGAGGTGGGAGATTCAAAGTCAGACGCCGGGCAGAGCCTCGGCGCCTGAGTATCGTCTTTTCCCCTGAAGTGGATGCCAGTTCTCTTGTTCCCTGCGAATCTCTCTGCAGTCGTACCCCAGTGTCTCCGGAACTTTCAGGTGTCAGTTGCTGCACAGTTCCAGCATATCCAGCGGCTGGTGTGTTCCTCTGCAATCCAGTCACCAGTGCTTCTTGGAGTCAGCGTGGGCTGCGGGCTAAACGCCACTCTCAAGTTCTACAAGTCATCAGTGTCTTTAAACGCCGCTCTCAAGTTCTATAAGTCATCAGTGTCTTTAAACACCGCTCCCAAGTTTTGCAAGTTACCATTGTCTTTAACCATCGCTCTCAAGTTCTACAAATCATCAGTGTCTTTAACCACCGCTCTCAAGTTCTACAAATCATCAGTGTCTTTAATCACCGCTCTCAAGTCATACAAATCATCAGTGTTTTTAACCACCGCTCTCAAGTTCTACAAATCATCAGTGTCTTTAATCACCGCTCTCAAGTCATACAAATCCTCAGTGTCTTTAGCTATTGCTCACAAGTGTTTCAAATCATCAGAGTCTTTAACCACCGTTCACAAGTTCTTCAAATCATCAGTATCTTTAAAAACATCACTTACAAGTTCTTCAGTCACTATTATCTAGTACCAACACTCACAAGTACTTCTTTCTCATGAATCTTTAACATTGCTTACAAGCTCTCCTATAAGCCTGGACATTCCCCCCATACGTTCCTTCTCTGCTATGTGACATTGTGTCGGTCCCTTCCTGCAATAAAGTTCTTTAATATTTTCACCAAGCTTTACTGTCAGAGTCCTGTATGAGGACGACCTATATCAGGCCATCCCTGTTCCGACCCAACTGTGGTTCTTCTCCCCTACCATCGGGAGAACCTCCGAGTTCACAACACCCCCAACCTAGGTCAGTGACAGGGTCCAAGAAGCTACCTGTTTCTGGATAGTAGACTTCCTGACAGATAGGACACAGGTGGTGAAAGCGGGGGAATTCACCTCTCAAGCGTAGTCCATTAGTATAGGGGCCCCTCAGGGCTGTGTCCTCTCACCCCTGCTCTTCTCCCTGTACACAAATGACTGTACCTCAGAGGCACAATCAGTAAAGATAATCAAATTTGCCGATGACACCGTCATCGGCCTAATCAAGGACAGGGATGAATCGGTCCATAGACAGGATGTAGACAAGTTGGCCCAGTGGTGCATCCACAACAACCTTGAGCTCAACATCCTCAAAACTGTCGAGATGATAGTGGACTTCAGGAAGAAGTTATCTATTGCACCTCCGCTAACGATTGCTGACAGTGTGGTATCGCTAGTGGACTCCTTCAAATTTCTAGGGACCACAATCTCCCGGGACCTTAAATGGGGGTCCAACGCTGACGCCACTGTTGGGAAAGCGCAGCAGAGGTTGTTCTTCCCCAGTCAACTAAGGAAGTTCAACATCCCACAGAAGCTTCTGCTCCTCTTCTACTCCGCGATTGTGGAGTCAGTACTGTGCTCCTCGATACTCATATGGTACAGCTCCACCAGTGTGAGGGACAATTGCAGGCTCCAAAAGGTGGTCAGAATCGCAGAGAAGATCATCAGGGCCTACCTTCCCTCAGTGCAGGACCTGTACCTGTCCAGAGCTAAAAAGCGGGCAATGAAGATAGTAAAAGACCAGCTACACCCCGGCCACAGCATGTTTAACTTACTTCCTTCAGGCAGGCATTACAGATCCACCAGAAGCCTGAAAAGTTTCTTTCCCCAAGTGGTCCGCCTGAACATTGACTGACTAGATGTACATGTAACTAACTTGTGTCCCTACGGTATAAATATCTGTGTGACTTTACTTGCCACCTCACCCCTCACCTGCTTATCTGTTACCTACTTGGCTGTTGTATAGCAAACCGAAGAAAAATTCCTAGTATACGCAAGTATACCTGACCAATAAAGCTGATTATGACTCTGATTCTGATATAGTTGAGATTACAGGAAAAAAAATTGTTGTTTTAAATCAATACTTGAAAAGAAGTGTCATGTTAAAAGTGTTTAAATACAAAAAGTTAATGAAGTATGAAAAGATACAAAATTAGCAGACAAAATTAATAAGAAATAATTTTTTATTATTGATTTGCTGTTTAGTGGAGAAAAACGACTTTGATATCAATGACTGTCGTTTTCTCTTGAAAATAATTATGGCAGAGAACACACGCCTTCAAAGAGATTGGAGCTTTAATCCAGCGCATTAGACAGCTCAGCCATGCTACCACATGTCTAACTTGACTCCGTAGCTCATAGTTTATTATTAAACATATTATTTTTAAAGTTTGAGAAGACTGTTGAAATTATAAGAAACTGTTTTAAAATCTAGGGCAGATGATGAACTTTTCAACCTACCAATATTTTATTTTAGCATCTTAGTGGCCTTAGACCGCTCGGCCATGGTACGACATGGACACTCTTAGCTCACAGATCTGGGTCATATAGCTAAGATTACAGAATTTTTTTTTTTTCTAAATCAGTACTTAAAAAGAAGTGTCATACCAAAAGTGTTTAAATTATGTACAAAACGTTTTGGAAGATTAAAAAAGTACATAAATTTACATAAAATATTAATGAGAAAGGATTTTTTTATTATTGATTTGCTGTTTAGTAGAGAAAAACACATTGCCATCAATGACTTATTTTTTCTTAGGAAAAATAATTATGGCAGTAGTAGGTTTTGAACCAATGCCTCCAAAGAAACTGGAACTTTAAGCCAGCACTTTAGACACTGCTGAATTTTAGCTCATGCATCTGGATCATATCGACTAGATATTGAGGAGAAAGGACTTTATTATTATTGATTTTCTTATTAGTGGAGAAAATCACCTTGCCATCTCTGACTGATGTTTTATTAGTAAAAAAAAATATTGCAGCATTGGGATTTGAACCAATGCCTCAGGAGAGACTGGAATCTAAGTCCAGCACCTTAGAATGCTTGGCCATACCACCACATGGACACTTCTGATGCAAAGCTCACAGTTCTGGATCATATAGTTGAGATTACAGGAAAAAAAATTGTTGTTTTATATCAATACTTGAAAAAAAGTGTCATGTTAAAAGTGTTAAAAATACAAAAAGTTAAGGAAGTATAAAAAGTAACAAAATTAGCAGACAATATTAACAAGAATAACATTTTTATTATTGATTTGCTGTTTAGTGGAGAAAAACGACTTTGACATCAATGACTGTTGTTTTCTCTTGAAAATAATTACGGCAGCACTGGGAATCCAAGCCTCCGAAGAGACTGACACCTTAATCCAGCGCCTTAGACCGCTTAGCCATGCTACCACATATCTACTTTGACTCCGTAGCTTATAGTTTATTATTATACATATTATTTTTAAAGTTTGAGAAGACTCTTGAAATTATAATAAACTGTTTTAAAATCTAGGGCAGATAATTAACTTTTCAACCTACCAATATTTTATTTTAGCATCTTAGTGGCCTTAGACCGCTCGGCCATGGTACCACATGGACACTCTTAGCTCACAGATCTAAATCATATAGCTCAGATTACAGTAAAAACATTTTTTTTAAATCAATACTTAAAATGAAGTGTCATACCAAAAGTGTTTAAATTATGTACAAAACATTTTAGAAGGTTAATAAAGTACATACATTGACATAAAATATTAATGATAAAGGATTTTTTTATTATTGATTTGCTGTTTAGTAGAGAAAAACACTTTGACATTAATTACTTTTTTTTTCTTAGTAAAAATAATTATGGCAGCAGCAGATTTTGAACCAATGCCTCCAAAGTAACTGGAACCTTAATCCAGCACCTTAGACACTGCTGAATTTTAGCTCATGCATCTGGATCATATCGATCAGATATTGAGGAGAAAGGACTTTTATTATTATTGATTTTCTTATTAGTGGAGAAAATCACTTTGCCATCTCTGACTGATGTTTTATTAGTCAAATTATTAATGCAGCACTGGGAATCGAACCCATGCCTCCAAAAAGACTGGAGCTTAAGTGCAGCACCTTAGAATGCTTAGCCGTGCTACCACATGGACACTTCCAACAAAAAGCTCACAGTTCTGGATCATGTAGTTGAGATTACAGGAATAAAATTTGTTGTTTTAAATCAATACTTGAAAAAAAGTGTCATGTTCAAAGTGTTTAAAATACAAAAAGTTAAGGAAGTATAAAAAGGTACAAAATTAGTAGACAATATTAATAAGAAATAATTTTTTATTATTGATTTGCTGTTTAGTGGAGAAAAACGACTTTGACATCAATGACTGTCGTTTTCTCTTGAAAATAATTATGGCAGCAGTGGGATTTAAACTAGTGATGAGCGCGTTCGGTTCCTCGGGATCCGAACCCCCCAAAACTTCACCCATTTTACACGGTTCCGAGGCAGACTTGGATCTTCCCGCCTTGCTCGGTTAACCCGAGCACGCCCGAACGTCATCATCCCATTGTCGGATTCTCGCGAGATTCGTATTATATATAAGGAGCCACGTGTCGCCACCATTTTTACTCGTGTTTGGAGATGATAGCGAGAGGACGTGGCTGCGTTCTCTCAGTTTCTGTGTTCGGTGTGCTGCAAATATCTGTGCTCAGTGTGCTGCAAATATCTGTGCTCAGTGTGCTTGCAAATATCTGTGCTCAGTGTGCTGAAAATATCTACGTTCTTTGCCTGAAAAACGGTCCATATCTGTGCTGCATTGTAGTATATAGTAGGAGGACAGTGCAGAATTTTGCTGTGACGACCAGTATATATATAGCAGTACGGTACAGTAGTCCATTGCTCTACCTCTGTGTAGTCAAGTATACTATGCATCCCTACCTGTGCTGCATTTTAGTTGTGCGCAGTATATAGTAGGAGGACAGTGCAGAATTTTGCTGACCTCCAGTATATATATGGCAGTACGGTACAGTAGTCCACTGCTCTACCCCTGTGTCGTCAAGTATACTATCCATCCATACCTGTGCTGCATTTTAGTTGTGCGCAGTATATAGTAGGAGGACAGTGCAGAATTTTGCTGACCACCAGTATATATATAGCAGTACGGTACAGTAGTCTACTGCTCTACCTCTGTGTTATCAAGTATACTATCCATCCATACCTGTGCTGCATTTTAGTTGTGCGCAGTATATAGTAGGAGGACAGTGCAGAATTTTGCTGACCACCAGTATATATATAGCAGTACGGTATAGTAGTCCACTGCTCTACCCCTGTGTCGTCAAGTATACTATGCATCCATACCTGTGCTGCATTTTATTTGTGCGCAGTATATAGTAGGAGGACAGTGCAGAATTTTGCTGACCACCAGTATATATATAGCAGTACGGTACAGTAGTCCACTGCTCTACCTCTGTGTCGTCAAGTATAATATGCATCCATACCTGTGCTGCATTTTAGTTGTGCGCAATATATAGTAGGAGGACAGTGCAGAATTTTGCTGACCTCCAGTATATATATAGCAGTATGGTACAGCAGTCCACTGCTCTACCTCTGTGTCGTCAAGTATACTATGCATCCATACCTGTGCTGCATTTTAGTTGTGCGCAGTATATAGTAGGAGGACAGTGCATCATTTTGCTGACCACCAGTATATATATAGCAGTACGGTAGAGTAATCCACTGCTCTACCTCTGTGTCGTCAAGTATACTATGCATCCATAACTGTGCTGCATTTTAGTTGTGCGCAGTATATAGTAGGAAGACAGTGCAGAATTTTGCTGACCACCAGTATATATATAGCAGTATGGTACAGTAGTCCACTGCTCTACCTCTGTGTCGTCAAGTATACTACAAAAGTTCAGTAAAATGACCCAAAAATCTAAATTTAAAGCATCTGATGAGAAGCATAAACTTGCCAATATGCCATTTACGACACGGAGTGGCAAGGAACGGCTGAGGCACTGGCCTATGTTCATGGCTGGTGGTTAAGATTCACATGAGGATGGAAGCACTCATCCTCTCGCTAGAAAACTGCAGTGTCACTCCTAGATGGGCCAGGTGTTTGTGTCGGCCACTTTGGTCGCTTAGCTTAGTCACACAGCTACCTCATTGCACCTCTTTTTTCTTTGCATCATGTGCTGTTTGGGGACTATTTTTTAAATCTGCCATCCTGTCTGACACTGCAGTGCAACTCCTAGATGGGCCAGGTTTTTGTGTCGGCCACTTGGGTCGCTTAGCCATCCAGCGACCTTGGTGTACCTCTTTTTTTCTTTGCATCATGTGCGGTTTGGGGACTATTTTTTAAATCTGCCATCCTGTCTGACACTGCAGTGCCACTCCAAGATGGGCCAGGTGTTTGTGTCGGCCACTTGGGTCGCTTAGCTTAGTCACACAGCTACCTCATTGCACCTCTTTTTTCTTTGCATCATGTGCTGTTTGGGGACTATTTTTTAAATCTGCCATCCTGTCTGACACTGCAGTGCCACTCCTAGATGGGCCAGGTTTTTGTGTCGGCCACTTGGGTTGCTTAGCTTAGCCATCCGGCTACCTTGGTGCACCTCTTTTTTTCTTTGCATCTATGATGATCCTTGTATGGCCTGCACCAGGATCATCGGATAGTAGTCACCCCTAAGCCATGCAGCCCGTACCCCAGGACATGTGTATTCTTAAATGTAGCCCAGTGACTAAAGGACCTATGTGTACAGGAAGTACAGGGCTGGCACAACCCCCTCCCCCTCTAAACAACCCCACTTGCAGAAAAATATAATCAAGTGAAAAGGGTGTGACATCACAAATGACTCCAAGGGGTTAACAGTGACTCATTTCATGATCCTCTTATGATCCACCCCCTTATCAGTATAATTACCTGGCTTTGTTCTACCAGGGATTGTTTCCGGGCTCCCAGGCACCAGCCCAGCAGGGAGCCAAGCTGCTCAAGGGACGTTTTACATTTCTAGGATTCAAAAGCCAGCCAATCCCTGCACAGAATTCAGTGGACATGTACATTCTGGGATTCAAGGGCCAGCCAATCCCTGCACTGATCTGAGGGATAAAAGGAAGGGTAAGGCAGCAGCTCTGGGTTCTTCAGATTGGATTTGTTCATGGTCACTGTCCTTGCGAGGCAGGACCAGAGTGGAGGAGGCTGAGATCCCTCCAGTCCCAGCCACGCTTATTGACATCAGCCAGACCAACAGCATACCCTCCAGCAGAGCCAGCTCCCCAGCAGCAGAGACACAGACAGGGCTAGCCGCTCTCACAAGAACTGTCCTAGGTCATTGGGTCGAGTGGGCCGCCAAAAAGCTGGTGACTCCCCAGTGCCTCCTATTCTCAGGAATAGAGGACAAGCAGGCAAAGCGGCCGGGATTCATCACAACTAGGCCGAGTGGCCGGGATTCATCACAAGCAGGCCGAGCGGCCAGAACTCACAACCAGCTCACCAGTGGCCTTTTTGCAGACAGCAGGATCCTCCCAGCGTGCTGTGTCCCATCTCACATATTGCCTGAGGTGACTATTAACTGCTTAGGGGGAAGAGTTCCTTGTGTTGTTTTTCATAGTAGTTTAGTCTGTGTTTGTTATGTAGTGGTGCTACCCGTATAGTGTGTTCCAAAGGTGGTTATGGTTTTCATATGCAATGTTAAATATGAAATAAAGGTGCGTTTTGTACCTTGCTATTGTGGCCATACTGTGTGATTCCCAACCCATACCGGGCACTGGGGTAACCGCACAGAGTTGTAAAGGGCAGCCTTTCTGAAGGCTGCTCCCATAATAAGTGCACATAAACCCAGTGTCCTCACAGCATCATGTGCTGTTTGGGGACGATTTTTAAAATCTGCCATCCTGTCTGACACTGCAGTGCCACTCCTAGATGGGCCAGGTGTTTGTGTCGGCCACTTGGGTTGCTTAGCTTAGTCACACAGCTACCTCATTGCACCTCTTTTATCCTTTGCATCATGTGCTGTTTGGGGACTATTTTTGAAATCTGCCATCCTGTCTGACACTGCAGTGCCACTCCTAGATGGGCCAGATGTTTGTGTCGGCCACTTGGGTCGCTTAGCTTAGTCAAACAGCTACCTCATTGCACCTCTTTTTTTCTCTGCCTCATGTGCTGTTTGGGGACTATTTTTTAAATCTGCCATCCTGTCTGACACTGCAGTGCCACTCCTAGATGGGTTAGGTGTTTGTGTCGGCCACTTGAGTCACTTAGTTAGTCACACAGCTACCTCATTGCACCTCTTTTTTTCTTTGCATCATGTGCTGTTTGGGGACTATTTTTTAAATCTACCATCCTGTTTGACACTGCAGTGCCACTCCTAGATGGTCCAGGTGTTTGTGTCGGCCACTTTGGTCGCTTAGCTTAGCCATCCAGCGACCTTGGTGCACCTCTTTTTTTCTTTGCATCATGTGCTGTTTGGGGACTATTTTTTAAATCTGCCATCCTGTCTGACACTGCAGTGCCACTCCAAGATGGGCCAGGTGTTTGTGTCGGCCACTTGGGTCGCTTAGCTTAGTCACACAGCTACCACATTGCACCTCTTTTTTCTTTGCATCATGTGCTGTTTGGGGACTATTTTTTACATCTGCCATCCTGTCTGACACTGCAGTGCCACTCCTAGATGGGCCAGGTGTTTGTGTTGGCCACTTGGGTCGCTTAGCTTAGCCATCCAGCGACCTTGGTGCAAATTTTAGGACTAAAATTAATATTGTGAGGTGTGAGGTGTTCAGAATAGACTGGAAATGAGTGGAAATTATGGTTATTGAGGTTAATAATACTATGGGATCAAAATGACCCCCAAATTCTATGATTTAAGCTGTTTTTGAGTTTTTTTGTAAAAAAACACTCGAATCCAAAACACACCCGAATCCGACAAAAAATTTTCAGGGAGGTTTTGCCAAAACGTGTCTGAATCCAAAACACGGCCGCGGAACCGAATCCACAATCAAAACAAAAAACCTGAAAAATTTGCGGTGCACATCACAAATTTAAACCCACGCCTCCAAAGAAACTTAGACACTGCTATATTTTAGCTCATGCATCTGCATCATATCGACCAGATATTGAGGAGAAAGTACTTTATTATTATTGATTTTCTTATTAGTGGCGAAAAACACTTTGCCATCACTGACTGATGTTTTCATAGTAAAATCGTTACGGCACCAGTGGAATTCAAACCCATGCATCTAGAGAGAATGGAGCCTAAATCCAGCACCTTAGACTGCTCGGCCATGCTACCACATGGACACTTCTGTCTGAAAGCTCACAGTTTTGGATCATATAGTTGAGATTACAGGAAAAAAGTGTTGTTTTAAATCAATACTTGAAAAGAAGTGTCATGTTAAAAGTGTTTAAATTACAAAAAGTTAAGGTAGTATAAAAAAGGTACAAAATTAGCAGACAATATTTATAAAAAAAGACTTTTTATTATTGATTTACTGTTTAGTGGAGAAAAACACTTTGACATCAATGACTGTCGTTTTCTCTTGAAAATAAATATGGCAGCAGTGGGATTTAAACCCACGCCTCCGAAGAGACTGGACCCTTAATCCAGCTTCTTAGATCCCTTGGCCATGCTATCACATATTTATCTTGACTCCGTAGCTCATACTTTATTATTATACACATTATTTTTAAAGTTTGAGAAGACTCTTGAAATTATGATAATCTGTTTTAATATCTAGGGCAGATGATGACATTTTCAACCTACCAATATTTTTTTTTTTAGCAGCTTAGTGGCCTTAGACCGCTCGGCCATGGTACCACATGGACAATCTTAGCTCACAGATCTGGGTCATATAGCTCAGATTACAGTAAAAACATTTTTTTTGTTTTAAATCAATACTTAAAAAGAAGTGTCATACCAAAAGTATTTAAATTATGTACAAAACGTTTTGGAAGGTTAAAAAAGCACATAAATTGACATCAAATTTGAATGAGAAAGGATTTTTTTATTATTGATTTGCTGTTAAGTAGAGAAAAACACTTTGACATCAATGACTTATTTTTGCTTAGGAAAAATAATTATGGCAGCAGTAGGTTTTGAACCAATGCCTCTAAAGAAACTGGAACCTTAATACAGAACCTTAGACACTGCTGAATTTTAGCTCATGCGTCTTGATCATTTCAACCCGATATTGAGGAGAAAGGCCTTTATTAGTATTGGTTTTTTTTATTAGTGGAGAAAATCACTTTGCCATCTCTGACTGATGTTTTCATAGTAAAATCATTATTGCAGCAGTGGGAATCAAACCCATGCCTCCTGAAAGATTGGTACTTAAATCCAGCACCTTAGAATGCTTAGCCGTGCTATCACATGGACACTACTGACTGAAAGGTCACAGTTCTGGATCATATAGTTGAGATTACAGGATAAAAAATTGTTGTTTTAAATCAATACTTGAAAAAAAAAGTGTCATATTAAAAGTGTTTTAAATACAAAAAGTTAAGGAAGTATAAAAAGTTACAAAATTAGCAGACAATATAATAATAATTTTTTATTATTGATTAGCTGTTTAGTGGAGAAAAACTACTTTGACATCATTGACTGTTGTTTCTCTTGAAAATAATTATGGCAGCATTGGGATTTGAACCCATGCCTCTGAAGAGACTGGAGCTTTAATCAAGCACCTTAGACTGCTCAGCCATGCAACCACAAGTCTATCTCAATTCCATAGCTTATAGTTTATTATTATACATATTATTTTTGAAGTTTGAGAGACTCTTGAAATTATAATAAACTGTTTTAAAATCTAGGGCAGATGATGAACTTTTCAATTTACCAATATTTTATTTTAGCAGCTTAGTGGCCTTAGAACGCTCGGCCATGGTACCACATGGACACTCTTAGCTCACAGATCTTTGTCATAATGCTTAGATTATAGTAAAAAACATTTTTTTTAAATCAATACTTAAAAAGAAGTGTCATACCAAAAGTGTTTAAATTATGTACAAAATGTTTTGGAAGGTTAAAAGAGTACATAAATTGACATAAAATATTAATGAGAAAGGATTTTGTTATTATAGATTTGCTGTTTAGTAGAGAAAAACACATTGACATCAATTACATTTTTTTCTTAGGAAAAATAATTATGGCGGCAGTACGTTTTGAACCAATGCCTCCAAAGAAACTGGAACCTTCATCCAGCTTTTTAGGCACTGCTGAATTTTAGCTCATACATCTGCATCATATCGATCAGGTATTGAGGAGAAAGGACTTTATTATTATTAATTTTCTTATTAGTGGAGAAAAAAAACTTTGCCATCACTGACTGATGTTTTCATAGTAAAAACATTATGGCAGCAGTAGGATTCAAACTAACACCTCTAGAGAGACTGTAGCATAAATCCAGCGCCTTAGTCCGCTCAGCCATGGTACCACATGGACACTACTAACTGAAAGCTCACAGTTCTGGATCATATAGTTGAGATTACAGGAAAAAAGTGTTGTTTTAAATCAATACTTGAAAAGAAGTGTCATGTTAAAAGTGTTTAAAATACGAAAAGTTAAGGAAATATAAAAAAGGTACAAAATTAGCATACAATATTAATAAAAAATAATTTTTTATTATTGATTTGCTGTTTAGTGGAGAAAAAAATACTCTGACATCAATGACTGTCGTTTTCTTTTGAAAATAATTATGGCAGCAGTGGGATTTGAACCCACACCTCCGAAGATACTGGAGCCTTAATCAAGTGCCTTAAACTGCACGGCCATGCTACCACATGTCTATATTGACTCTGTAGCTAATAGTTTATTATTATACATATTATTTTTAAAGTTTGAGAAGACTCTTGAAATTATAGTAAACTGTTTTAAAATCTAGGGCAGATGATGAACTGTTCAACCCACCAATATTTTATTTTAGCAGCTTAGTGGCCTTAGACTGCTCGGCATTAGTATCACATGGACACTCTTAGCTCACAGATCTAAGTCATATAGCTCAGATTACAATTAAAAAATTTTTTTTAAATCAATACTTAAAAAATACTTACCAAAAGTGTTTAAATTATGTACAAAACATTTTGGAAGGTTAAAAAAGTATATAAATTGACAAAATATTAATGAGAAAGGATTTTTTTAATTATTGATTTGCTGTTTAGTAGAGAAAAACACTTTGACATCAATTACTTATATTTTCTTAGAAAAAATAATTATGGCAGAAGTAGGTTTTGAACCAATGCCTCCAAAGAAACTGGAACCTTAATCCAGCACCTTAGACACTGCTGAATTTTACCTCATGCATCTGGATCATATCGACCAGGGGTGTCGTACGGTATGCCGGCGGTCAGGCTCCTGGCGCCGGAAGCCCGACCGCCGGCATACCGAGCGCAAAGGAGCCCCTTGCGGACTCGCTGTGCTCGCCATGCTGCGGGCACGGTGGCGCACTACACATGCCACACTATTTTATTCTCCCTCCAGGGGGGTCGTGGACCCCCACGAGGGTGAATAGTTGTCGGTATGCCGGGTGTCGGGATTCCAGCGCCGGTATACTGTGCACCGGGATCCTGACATTTGGCATACAGAAGACCACCCATTGACCAGATATTGAGAAGAAAGGAGTATATGATTATTGATTTTCTTATTAGTGGAGAAAATCACTTTGCCATCTCTGACTAATGTTTTATTAGTAAGATCATGATTGTAGCAGTGGGATTTGAACCCATGCCTCCAGAGGGACTGGAGCTTAAATCCAGCACTTTAGAATGCTTGGCCATGCTACCACATGGACACTTCTGACTCAAAGCTCACAGTTTTGGATCATATAGTTGAGATTACAGGAAAAAAAATGTTGTTTTTAAATCAATACTTGAAAAAAAGTGTCATGTTAAAAGTGTTTAAAATACAAAAAGTTAAGGAAGTATAAAAAGATACAAAATTGGGGGCATGGCCTAGATGCAGGGCCGAGCGGATGTCTGGTGCTGGAGCTCCGGCACAGGGGGCACTAAAAACCGTTTCCCTGCAGCCACACTAGTGACCACCACAGCTGGGAAGCCTCCCTGCGGTGCAGAGCGGCTTGCGGGATGGACCTGCGGCTCCGGGTGGCCTCCTGCTGCCTCCGGCCGTGGCAGCCTGCTCTGTGATCTGAAGCCGGGGCCTCGAGTTTGGGGACGCCCCGGTCGTGAGCTCCAGGATCGGAGCGCGGCTGCGACGGGACCCCCGGTGCACTCCACGGACCCCAGCTTTCTGCACACCACTG
This sequence comes from Pseudophryne corroboree, assembly GCF_028390025.1. NCBI lineage: Eukaryota > Metazoa > Chordata > Amphibia > Anura > Myobatrachidae > Pseudophryne > Pseudophryne corroboree. The sequence continues at coordinate 146,129,399 of NC_086446.1, read as the reverse complement.
AATGGCCTTTAGCCCTAGGGGTGCTCTTGGATTACAGAGCCCCCCTCCACAGCTCCTAGAAGACCAGGTACCTCTTACTGTCCTTAGAAGGGCTCCCTGCCGGCGGCCATCTTCCCTCACCTGTGAGTGGGCTGCTTCTCCCCTCTCTACACCAGCGATTGCCCCCACACACTGGGCACACCAGTGGCTCTATAGCTCTTCCTGCATGAGCTCTCACTATTGTGGCCCCCAAGTTCGTAGTGCTGTGCCTTGCTGTATATTGCTGGGGCTCCCTGATATATTATTAAGACTCTGGGCCTCCTTACATTATAATCTACAACCCGGGTGCACCATCTCCTGGCTGACACATCCTACTACATCTGAATTATGCTTTAGCCTTCTGTGATACTACTACGTAGGGGAATGCTCTGCTAAATCATATTGGTTGCTGCCCTGGGGGCTTCATGTTTACTTTCATTGCACGTAATATAATGGAACATTAACTTTCTACGCTGTTGCTCAGTTTTGAATTTTGATCACTCTTCATTTCCGGGACTGTCATAAGCCATGCCTAGGTCCAAAAAATCTACAACGTCCGCGGATTTGACCTCCTTTATTTCTAAAATGAAGCCTAACTCATCTAAACTGCCATCCGCCCCACAACCTGCTCCTATTTCGGAGGAAGAATCACCTGTGCTAGACTCTTCCATGAAAGACTGCATTTCCTCTATCCTTAATGAGATGCAGTCATTGAAACACGCTTTTCACTCGGAGATCCACAAGGCCTTCTCTGGTTTCAAGGATGAGATCTTGGACCTCGGTGCTCGCACTAATGACGTCGAACAGAAAATTGATGAAGTTATCAATTTCCAGCAAGAGATGGAACACTCTGTTTTTTTTATGCAGGAAGACATTTACCTCCTTCAAGATCAAAAGATAATCGCGCGAGGCATAAACAATATATCCCGGAGTTGGTGGAACCTGCTCAACTGGAAGATTTCCTCATCCGCTTCTTTAAACATCTTCTGCTGGACACTCCGCCTGAGCTTTTCCTCCTAGATAGAGCTCATCGCTCCCTGCACCAAAAACCGTCATCATCGTCCCCTCCGAGAGATGTGGTCTTACGCTGTCATTATTTCAAAACTAAGGACAGAGTTCTAACTGCTGCTCGTAACAAAGACTTGTGTCTGTTTGAAACACATAAGCTGCTGGTGTTTCAGGACTTATCCCCTATTACCCTTAAGAGGCGCTTCGATCTGAAGGACTATACCCAGATCCTCAGGGAGAATCAAATCCGATACAGATGGGGTTACCCCTTTGCCTTGATAGTGCAGCTTGATGGGAAGAGGCTACTGGCACGATCCAAGGAGGATGCCCACCAGCTTCTTCTGAAACTTAACTTGTCCCCCCCCGGTGCCTGACAAGCCTTCTCTCTCCAGGTTGTACCAGGTCTTCAACGCTCCCCAAGCTCACCTCTCCCACAGCGTGCACCTCGACGTCTCTGATCGACAGTCCCGGCAAAACCTCTTCAAGACGTGACCCTCCATAAACTTTTCTCCACGAGCTGCCTTGATTGGTTACTGTAATTTTGCTATACACTATGGTGTTTTGTATTTTATAGGTTCTCTATTTTCCTTTTACTGAGCTTATCGGTTTAAGTCCATATTGTTATTGTTTATACGGTTCTGATGTGTTTATTGTTATCAAATGTTGCTCTGACCCCCCCAGGGTCGTCCTATTCGTTCTCTTTTTTTTTCTCTCCTGAAGGTTCATAGGTGTGTGACGCCACACCCTCCACTGTGCCATTATAGCCGGTTTTGAGCGTAAGGGAGTTACTTTCTCCTTTAATACCCCATACGGGAGCTCAAACGTGTGGACCTGTACGATGAGTTCAATGGGTCTTTGGCTCGGTTTATTGTTGTATTTTTCTCGTTTGTATTGTTCTCAACGTCTTTCTTCTCTTTTTCTCTTTTTCCTACCTTCTGCCTTTCCTCTTACCTTTGTTTCTTCAGGAGACCAACCATGTGTTTTTAGGGATGTTCTAGCTCTGCTCTTATATACACTGTTATGTCAGATAACGTAATAACTTACAATGTGAAGGGTCTCAATAGTCCCCAAAAGCGGACTAAATTATTTCTTTTTTTTTAAAACAGGTTGGGGGAGATCTGTCCTTCAGGAGATGCATTTTAGAGGTACTTCCCATCCCGAATTGAGCTCTAGACGTCACCCGGTAGATATTCATGCATGCGATCATACCCAGAAGAAACGGGGGGTCGCCATATTGATCCCTGCCCACCTACACTTAGAGTCAGAAAAAATTATTAGAGACAAAAGGGGTAGATTTCTCATCATTGTGGGCAAGCTTAATAGTGTGCCTATTACTCTGATTAACGTCTATGCCCCTAATCTTAATCAGGCCTCATTCTTTGCCTTTTAGATTCCAAGATTGCCCAATATAGAAAAGGTGATATTTTAATGGCAGGGGATTTCAATACCATACTTCACCATAACCTCGACCGCTCCCATCCCCTTCCCACTTCCCAGTCCCAAACAAGCAATCGTAATTCTAGAGCATTGTTGTCACTGCTTAAAAACCACCTACTCTTTGATTCTTGGAGAGTTCTTGACCCCTTAGTCAAAGACTATACTTTATTTTCACCTGTGCATAATCTTTATACGAGGATTGATATGATTATGATTGGGAGAGATTTAACCTCTTAGATCCAAAAATGTCTTATTCACCCAATTACATGGTCTGACCATGCCCCGGTATCCTTGATTCTCTCTGGTTTGTCCCAAACTCTTTCTCCTCCATCCTGGTCACTCAATGACACTATTCTCCAGCAGGCTGATGTTTTGCCACAAGTCACTCAGGTTATGACTGATTACTTTAGCTTGAATCAGACCCCTGGTATGTCCAATATGACCTTGTGGGAGGCTCACAAGGCAGTCCTTCGGGGCCACTTCATACAGATTGCAGCTAGGCTCACTAAACAGTGCTCCCAAAAGATTTTGGAGTTGACTGACCAACTCCATCCCTGTGCCCAGCTGACTTAGATTAGCTACTTAAAGTTAGGGGTGAACTCAATATGTTGTTATCTCATAAGACGGAACAGTGCCTTAGGCGCCTCAATCAGATTTATTATGAAAAGGGGGATAAGGCAGACAAACTTCTAGCCAGGAAGTTGAGAGCCCAAATTTCCTCCAAGAATATCTTGTCTATCCATACCAAACAAGGGGTACTGACACATGAACCTGACCACATTCTTAATGAATTTAAGGAATACTATAAATCGCTGTATAATGCGGATGCGGCTTCCTCACCTTCACCAAGATTCAGCAAGGGGATTGAGTCCCTTTTGGATGGGTGCAATTTACCGTCGTTGAGTGGTTCGGTGGTGTCTCAGTTGGGTTCAGAGATAACTATTGAAGAAATAGACAATGCCCTTAAGATTCAGAAGCCAGGCAAAGCCCCTGGGCCTGATGGCATGTCTATTATGTATTTCAAGAAATTCAAGGGGATTCTTCTGCCCCACCTTTGCAGGCTCTTTAATGGTTTCCTCAAGGGTGAACCTCTGTCCCCCCCGTACACTGGAGGCTCGGATCATATTGATTCATAAACCAGGGAAAGACCCCAACTTGTGTTCTAGTTATCGCCCTATCTCCCTGCTAAATAATGATATTAACATTTTTGCCAAAATCCTAGCTCTGAGGTTGAACTCAGTTCTCCCGCAATTGATACATGCTGACCAGGTGGGCTTCATCCCAGGCTGACTGTTAGGCGCCGCGGTCCATGGCGCAGCTCGGTCCGTTTCCGAGCGATGACCGCGGCCGCTGCACCTTCCTCCTTGCCCGCCTGGCGCCTAGCAACTAGGGACGCCGTACGCGCTGAGCCGCTGGGTCCCTAGCAACTAGGGACGCCATGCGCGTTGAGCCGCCGGGTCCCTAGCAACGCTAGGACGCCATGCGCACCGAGCCGCCGGGTCCATAGTAACGGGGACGCCACAGGCGGACCGCGTTCCCCGTTGCAGTTATTGATTAATTAAGTGTTCACACATGTTTCTCTGGTCGTGCAGCAAGGCAGCTGTCACGATCCCGGCATCTGGACGCCATTACTTGCCTTTCAGATGCCTCCTAAGGCTGGCTCAGCGCTCAAGGACCGGATCTCATCTGTGATACTGATGTCCGCATTCCTGCCTCCTCTCCTGTCACTCTGAGACGCTGTCACAGCGGCGCCATGTTTACCTCCTGAATGGCGTCTCCCGCGGCCTCTGCCGCCGTCCCTGAGTTTCTGCATACAGGATGTCAGAGTGGCGCTTACGTCAGCCGCGGCCTCCGCTGTTGCCCGCGTGGTTCTGGTGTGCACTCATCAGTCTGGCGTCTCCTGTTTGCTGTGGCCGGCGCCGCCATTGCTGCTAAGTTCCCACATGGATTACCAAACCAACCTTCCCTCCAAGTGTCTGCATGGGCGTAGCCATGTTGGATTCTGTCACCTGCTCAATTTCCACCAATCCGTTGTTTCCACTGTAATCTGCATAATTGCCTAGCCAATCCCTTCCTTGCTGCAGGTATAAGTATTCTGTGCCTGAGCAAGGAAGGCGTCAGTGCTTTGGTTGTCAAACCTAGTTCCATTTTGTCTCTCTCCTGTGGTTGTTTTTCAGGTTCCAGTTCCTATCTCCAAACTTCTACTAAAGAGACCCGCTCCAGTCTACCACCTGCGGTGCAGCCTGACTCTCCAGTCCTTTGGGACTCATTTGTTTCCAGCTACAGAATCACCTGCTTCCAGCATTTAGCTACCCGCAGAGATCAGCACTTCTTAAAGTGCCGGTACCTCTTCTGCAGATTTCCTTTTACCACCGGTACTAATATTTCACCGCTCTCAAGCTTCAATTACCATCCGTATTTCATCGCTCTCAAGCTTAATTTATCATTTAACTGTTTCCAGCCAGTATCCACTCCGTGCCTCCATCTGTCTGGTTCCAACCAGTACTCACAGCAGCCATTTTATCTACAGCAGCCCAGCTTTTCCTGGAACACCAGCTGGTACCACCCTGGGCTATCTCCATTACTACAGTCGGGCCTGGTAAGGACTTTCCAACTAGAAGATAATAAGAACTGTCTCATACTACCAGAGCCCTGTGGCCATTGCCATCCTGTAGTACCCAGGAACTGTGTTATGTTAATGCTGATTTTACGTTTCTCTTTCTTACTGCTGTGATGCATGGAGTTTGTCAAAATAAACATCATTGACTTTTACCTTGGTTGTCGTGGTCACGCCTTCGGGCATTCTCTCTACGTCTAACTTACATGTCCAGGGGTCTGATACAACCTCCCAGGTTCCACTACACCTCAGCCCCTACAACTGAGGCTGCCTCCCATCAGCTCAGGCCCTCAGTTGTGACAGTAAGCACTGACCAAATGAATCCAGCCGGAGACCAGGATCAAGCGGCTAGGCCGATGCAAGAACTGGCAGCCAGACTTGAACATCAGGAGGCTGCACAGGGCCACATCATCCGCTGTCTCCAGGATCTCTCTACTCGGCTGGATGGGATTCAGACAACCCTCCGTGGATCAGGCGCATCCGGTGCGTCACCCACAGTGACTCCAGCTGTAACCCCACCCACCTTACCCATTTCTGCTCCACGTCTTCATCTTCCAACGCCAGCAAAATTTGACGGATCTCCAAGATTCTGCAGGGGATTTCTCAACCAGTGTGAAATCCATTTTGAGCTACAACCTGGCAATTTCCCCAAGTGATCGTACTAAAATTGCCTACATTATTTCTCTTCTCAGTGGCTCAGCCCTTGACTGGGCATCACTGTTATGGGAGAAGTCTGATACCCTGCTGTCCTCCTATAGTGATTTTGTGTCAACATTCAGGCGTATCTTCGACGAGCCAGGCCAGGTAACTTCGGCTTCATCTGAGATTCTCTGTTTACGCTAGGGATCGCGTACTGTAGGACAGTATCTTATACAATTCAAGATCCTGGCATCCGAACTGGCATGGAATGACGAGGCCCTGTATGCTGCATTTTGGCATGGCTTATCAGAGCGCATTAAGGATGAGTTAGCTACCAGAGACTTGCCTTCTAAGTTAGATGAGCTAATCTCACTCTGCATGAACGTTGATCTACGTTTCAGAGAAAGAGCAACTGAGCGTGGAAGATCATCTGCTCCAAAATCTTCTGCTCCTCCTCCTCGCCAACTGTCACCATCCAAAGATGAGCCCATGCAAATTGGTCATTCCCGTCTTACTCCTTCTGAGCGCCGAAGACGTCTCTCTGAGTCTCTTTGTCTTTCCTGTGCAGCTCCGTCTCACATCATCAATGCCTGTCCCAAACATCCGGGAAACTCCAGATCCTAGCTCGCCAAGGAGAGGGCCGGCTAGGAGTAATGATCTCCTCTCCATCTCCTCATGATTGTAATCTCCCAGTCTAGCTCCAAATTGCTCAACGTTACAGCAAAGTCATAGCCCTCCTTGATTCCGGAGCAGCTGGGAATTTCATAACCGAAGCCTATGTTAAACGGTGGTCCCTACCCACCGAGAGACTTCCTTGGTCCATCTCCTTAACTGCCGTGGATGGCAGCAAGATTTTTGACGCAGTTATTTCTCTAAGGACTCTACCAGTTCGTCTGAGAGTGGGAGTTCTTCATTCAGAATTTATCTATTTTCTAGTGATTCCAAGAGCCACACATCCAGTGGTTCTGGGCCTTCCATGGCTCCGTCTCCACAATCCATCGGTTGACTTGACGACTACGCAAATTCTGGCATGGTGTCCCTCCTGTGCTGAGACATGTTTGTTTAAGGTACTGCCTGTTTGTTCTTCCTCCTCCAGGTCGTCTGATGTTCCACCTCCTCCATATCAAGATTTCACGGATGTGTTCAGTAAAGCTTCTGCTGATATCCTTCCTCCTCATAGAGAATGGGACTGCCCGATTGATCTCGTTCCAGGTAAGGTTCCACCTCGAGGCCGAACGTATCCGTTGTCTCTGCCTGAGATGCACTCCATGGAGGAATACATTAAAGAGAATCTAGCGAAGGGTTTCATCCGACCTTCCTCTTCTCCAGCCGGCGCAGGCTTCTTTTTTGTAAAGAAGAAAGATGGTGGTCTGCGGCCGTGCATCGACTACAGAGGTTTGAACGACATTACCATCAAGAACCATTATCCCTTATCCCTGATTACTGAGCTCTTTGATAGAGTTAGCGGAGCTACCATCTTTACGAAGTTGGATTTGAGAGGTGCATATAATCTCATCCGGATCCGCGAGGGTGACGAGTGGAAGACCGCCTTTAACACCCGTGATGTACATTATGAGTACCTCGTCATGCCCTTCGGATTGAGCAACGCTCCAGCTGTCTTCCAGCATTTCGTGAACGAGATCTTCAGAGACATCCTATACCGCCATGTCGTGGTCTATCTTGATGATATCCTCATCTTTGCCAATAATCTAGAGGAACATCGTTTCTGGGTAAAGGAGGTTCTGTCCCGTCTCCGTGTCAATCATCTCTATTGCAAATTAGAGAAATGTGTCTTTGAAGTCAAATCCATTCCGTTTCTAGGTTACATTGTGTCCGGTTCCGGACTAGAGATGGATCCTGAGAAACTACAAGCAATCCAGAATTGGCCGATACCCTTAACCCTCAAAGGGGTCCAGAGGTTCTTAGGGTTCGCCAATTACTACAGAAAGTTTATACGAGACTTTTCCACCATTGTGGCACCTATCACTGCGTTGACTAAGAAGGGTGCTAATCCGTCCAAGTGGGCTGAAGAAGCTACGCAAGCATTTCATCTATTAAAACAACGGTTCATCTCTGCACCAGTTCTGAAACAGCCCGACATCGACTCTCCTTTCATCTTAGAGGTGGATGCCTCCTCCGTTGGAGTAGGAGCGGTGTTATCCCAGAGGACTAAAGATGGCCATCTACATCCTTGCAGTTTCTTTTATTGGAAGTTCTCCCCAGCTGAGCGCAACTATGCCATTGGCGACCAGGAGTTGCTAGCCATCAAGCTCGCTCTAGAAGAGTGGAGATATCTGTTGGAGGGAGCTTCTCATTCAATCACTATACTTACCGACCACAAGAATCTTTTATATTTGAAAAGCGCACAATGTCTTAACCCTCGTCAGGCCAGATGGGCACTTTTCTTTTCCAGGTTCGACTCCAGTTCTGTCCTGGCTCTCAGAATCGCAAGGCCGATGCCCTTTACCGCTCATGGGAGCAAGAAAATGAGTCAGAGTCTTCGGACAAGCATCCTATTATTAATCCGTTGGCATTCTCCACGGTGGGGATGGACTCTATGCCCCCACCAGGGAAAAGTTTTGTGAAGCCGGTGTTAAGGAAGAAGCTCATGCATTGGGCCCATGCTTCCTGTTTTGCCGGACATACGGGCATTCAAAAAACCCTTGAGTTTATCTCTAGGTCCTATTGGTGGCCAACTCTGAAGAAGGACGTCATGGAGTTTATTGCATCTTGCCCAAAGTGTGCCCAACACAAAGTATCCCGCCAATCACCTGCGGGGCAACTGGTTCCATTATCCGTTCCCCGTCGACCATGGACCCATTTGTCGATGGACTTTGTTTCAGACCTACCTATGTGCAACAAGTTCAATACCATCTGGGTGGTAGTTGACCGGTTCACCAAGATGGCACATTTCATTCCTCTCACCGGTCTTCCGTCAGCTTCCAAGTTGGCTCAAGTGTTCATACAAGAGATCTTCCGACTCCACGGTCTTCCTGAAGAGATCATCTCAGATCGAGGAGTACAATTCGTAGCCAAATTTTGGCGTAGGTTTTGTCAAGTCCTCCAAGTCAAACTAAAGTTTTCCACAGCTTACCATCCTCAGACCGATGGTCAAACTGAGAGGGTGAATCAGGACTTGGAGGCCTTCCTCCGCATCTATGTGTCTTCCTCTCAAGATGACTGGGTTCAACTACTTCCCTGGGCCGAGTTCTGTCATAACAACCAATATCATTCCTCATCTTCTTCAACACCATTCTTCACTAACTATGGATTCCACTCTAAAGTTCCTGAATTCCAACCGCTTCCAGCAACTTCTGTTCCAGCAGTGGATATCACCTTGCGTCAGTTTGCAGAAAACTGGAAGAATGTACGAGCGGCTCTGCTCAAAGCATCATTCAGGTACAAAAAGTTTGCTGATAAAAAGCGTAGAGCTGTTCCTGCTCTCAAGGTGGGTGATCGTGTGCGGTTGTCTACAAAGAATTTGAGGTTAAGAGTTCCCAGCATGAAGTTTGCACCTCGTTACATCGGTCCTTTCAAAATTGAACAAGTCATCAATCCTGTTGCTTACAGACTCCAGTTACCTCCCTTCTTGAAAATACCCAGGACATTCCATGTTTCCCTGTTGAAACCACTGATCCTGAATCGGTTTCATTCTACAATTCCTCCAGCTCCGAAAGTCCAAACTCAACGAGGAGTTGAGTACGAAGTGGCTAAGATTCTGGATTCACGTCATCGTTACGGTCAATTACAGTATCTTATTGACTGGAAGGGTTACGGTCCTGAGGAACGCTCGTGGACCAATGCTTCTGATGTCCATGCTCCTGCCTTGGTCTGGAATTTCCACTCCAAGTTTCCTCAAAAGCCAAAGAAGTGTCCTGGGGCCACTCCTAAAGGGGGGGGGGGGTGCTGTCACGATCCGGGCATCTGGACGCCATTACTTGCATTTCAGATGCCTCCTAAGGCTGGCTCAGCGCTCAAGGACCGGATCTCATCTGTGATACTGATGTCCACATTCCTGCCTCATCTCCTGTCACTCTGAGACGCTGTCACAGCGGCGCCATGTTTACCTCCTGAATGGCGTCTCCCGCGGCCTCTGCCGCCGTCCCTGAGTTTCTGCATACAGGATGTCAGAGTGGCGCTTACGTCAGCTGCGGCCTCCGCTGTTGCCCGCGTGGTTCTGGTGTGCACTCATCAGTCTGGCGTCTCCTGTTTGCTGTGGCCGGCGCCGCCATTGCTGCTAAGTTCCCACATGGATTACCAAACCAACCTTCCCTCCAAGTGTCTGCATGGGCGTAGCCATGTTGGATTCTGTCACCTGCTCAATTTCCACCAATCCGTTGTTTCCACTGTAATCTGCATAATTGCCTAGCCAATCCCTTCCTTGCTGCAGGTATAAGTATTCTGTGCCTGAGCAAGGAAGACGTCAGTGCTTTGGTTGTCAAACCTAGTTCCAGTTTGTCTCTCTCCTGTGGTTGTTTTTCAGGTTCCAGTTCCTATCTCCAAACTTCCACTAAAGAGACCCGCTCCAGTCTACCACCTGCGGTGCAGCCTGACTCTCCAGTCCTTTGGGACTCATCTGTTTCCAGCTACAGAATCACCTGCTTCCAGCATTTAGCTACCCGCAGAGATCAGCACTTCTTAAAGTGCCGGTACCTCTTCTGCAGATTTCCTTTTACCACCGGTACTAATATTTCACCGCTCTCAAGCTTCAATTACCATCCGTATTTCATCGCTCTCAAGCTTCATTTATCATTTAACTGGTTCCAGCCAGTATCCACTCCGTGCCTCCATCTGTCTGGTTCCAACCAGTACTCACAGCAGCTATTTTATCTACAGCAGCCCAGCTTTTCCTGGAACACCAGCTGGTACCACCCTGGGCTATCTCCATTACTACAGTCGGGCCTGGTAAGGACTTTCCAACTAGAAGATAATAAAAACTGTCTCATACTACCAGAGCCCTGTGGCCATTGCCATCCTGTAGTACCCAGGAACTGTGTTATGTTAATGCTGATTTTACATTTCTCTTTCTTACTGCTGTGATGCATGGAGTTTGTCAAAATAAACATCATTGACTTTTACCTTGGTTGTCGTGGTCACGCCTTCGGGCATTCTCTCTACGTCTAACTTACATGTCCAGGGGTCTGATACAACCTCCCAGGTTCCACTACACCTCAGCCCCTACAACTGAGGCTGCCTCCCGTCAGCTCAGGCCCTCAGTTATGACAGCAGCTGCACGACATTTTGTGTAATTGGGCTCTGTGCTCTTATTGGAGGGTTCCCTGTTATATGCCTCCTCAGTGCCTCACACAGACGCCGGTGATAGCTACCTGCATGCTGCTCATGTTTGGTGAACGTCTTTTCCTGGTCTGCTGTGCCCGGTCCCTCCAGTTCTCTGAGTTCCTGAATCTTGGAGTTCGTCACCCGGTCCCAAGGAGTTCTTCTGGTCCTCATTTACCTGTGGCAGTCGATTGAGGTTCTCTCTTGGTTTCGTGAGTGGCGGCCCTGCCGCGTGTTGTGACCTAGGCCGCTTTAGTATTGTTTTCTTGTACTGGAGCATTTGCGGAGGTTTCCGCTTCCTTAGTCCTCTCCGGAACTCGGCGGTGCCGTGTAGGAGAGTGGAATATTTTGGTTGTTCTTTTCCCTGGCGGTAAGCCGCGTGTTATGCACACCAGTGCCTGCAGGAAAGTACTAGTGTCAGAACTGTTATGCACTCCAGTGTCTGCAGGAATGTACTGGTGTTTGAACTGTTATGCAAAACAAATGGACTCACAGACAAACTGGGGAATATGACATAACGTACACAGAAGGTGATAGGGTAACAAAATACACACACAGTGAACAGAGAAGCCCAGAGGCTAAGGAACTGGGTATCTCCCTTGTATTAGAACTGCTCAGATGTAAAAAGCAAGATGTTGTGTTTTAATACGTAGAGAACCCGAAATGCTGTTGCTAAGGGCAACAGCAAAACCCTAAAGGGTTACCAACGGGTGTGGCAGTAAACTCCTTGGTCAGAGATGGAATGATAGACACAAGGAGAGCCTCCACAATCCTGATTCTCACTTGCAGTGCACAGGTTTAAGCTTACTGCCACTAAACTGACCCCTGACACCTAGCACAGTGAGACAGGATTAGACAGGCAAGTGTTAGAATACAGCCGCAAACTTGCTAAGTTCACAGAGTAATAACAGAACCCCAGCAAGCTAAACGACTGACTCCAGTCTTACTGCTAGGTCTGGATTGGCAGAGTGTAATACCAAATCCCCAGGCCTATTTGCAGTAAGCAACAAACAAATACAAAGCTACACAGTACTGGCTAACTTTCATGAACTGACTAACCAACAGAGATTCAGCAGCATCTGCTTACCCTGAAAAGAGGCCTTATAAAGCAGGTGCTGTCCACGCCCCACTCAGACCTCACAGACTGTGAGCACAAAAACCAGCACCGGATCCCCTGCCGTGCACAGAGCCTATAACCACTGCACAGCAAAAGACCCGAACCGGAGTATCAGCTGCGCTCAGGTTACTCCACTAGCACTTGTCTCCCGGTTGCCATGACGACGTGGCAGCACAGGGCAGGAGACCCTAACAGTACCCCCCCTCTGACGAGGGGTCAAAGAACCCCTACCACCGGGTTTATCGGGGAACTGCGAGAAGAAAGAGCGTATCAGTCTGGGGGCATGAAGATCACAACTGCGCACCCACGACCGCTCCTCCGGGCCATACCCCTTCCAGTGCACCAAAAATGACAGCCGACCCCGAACCACCTTGGAGTCAAGAATCCTTTCAACAACAAACTCCCTCTGGCCACGTATCAGAAGAGGGGAAGGTCTTCCACTGGAAGAAGGATTACTAATCGCCCGTTTTAAAAGGGAACAATGAAATGTTTTATTGATACCCAAAGAACGGGGCAGATCTAACTGAAATGCCACCGGATTGATAACCCTGGTGATCTTATAAGGGCCGATGAACCGGGGCCCTAACTTATGAGATGGCTGTCTCAACTTCAAATTCTTGGTAGACAACCAGACGAAGTCTCCTAATTTGAAGCTGCAGGGTCTTTTCCGCTTATCAAAAACCCTTTTGGTCACTAATGACACAGACACAAGGGCTTTCTTCACTTTCCGCCAAATACCTCTAAGGACCGAAACCACAGAGGAACCACCAGGCGTGGAGTCCAGGGGGTCAAAAGAATTGGCCTTAGGATGATGCCCATACACACAAAGGAAGGGAGAGATCCCTGTAGCAGAGTGAGCCGCGTTATTATAGGCAAACTCCGCCATGGACAGATGAGCAACCCAGTCAGTCTGACACTTGGAGACATAACACCTGAGGAACTGCTCCAAGGACTGGTTCACCCTTTCAGTCTGCCCATTAGACTGCGGATGGTAGCCTGACGACAAGCTGACAGAAATCTGGAGATCGGAACAAAATGCCCTCCAGAATTTGGCCACAAACTGGGATCCGCGGTCAGAGACCACATCAAGTGGCAACCCGTGGAGACGCACAACATGCAGCATAAATAATTCAGACAGGCGTCTGGCTGATGGCAGCCCAACCAGTGGAACGAAGTGCGCCATCTTCGAAAACCTGTCAACGACAACCCAGATGGCTGTCATCCCCGAGGATTTGGGCAAGTCCACCACAAAATCCATTGAAATGTGGGTCCATGGCTTAGATGGGATAGAGAGTGGATGTAATGGGCCAATAGGAACCCCTCTAGGAGTCTTATTTCGGGCACAGATGTCACATGCCCGAACCCACTGATCCACATCCTTAGCCACCGAGGGCCACCACACCGCCCTAGATAGCAACTCCCGAGTTCTGGCAATACCCGGGTGACCTGCCGACTTCTTGGCATGGAATTCCAGGAACACTCGCTGTCTTAACCTAGGAGGCACAAACAAAAGACATACCGGAAGGTCTGGAGGAGCCTGCTCCTGTGCTCTAAGGACTAATGATAAGAGGTCCTGGGTAATGCCCACTTTAATACATGATGGGGAAACAATGGGCAACGGCTCCTCGGTGGTCTCCTGGATTGGAGCAAAACTCCGCGAGAGCGCATCAGCCTTGATGTTTTTTGACCCAGGGCGATATGTTATCAAAAAATTAAAGCGAGCAAAAAACAAAGCCCATCGTGCCTGCCTGGCATTGAGACGCTTCGCTGACTCTAAATATGCCAGATTCTTATGGTCAGTGAGAATTGAGACCACAAACTTAGCCCCCTCAAGCCAGTGTCTCCACTCCTCGAATGCATCCTTAATAGCCAACAATTCCCGGTTACCCACGTCATAATTCATCTCGGCAGGCGAAAATTTACGGGAAAAGTAAGCACAGGGATGAAGGCGATTATCAGACACTCCCATCTGAGAAAGCACTGCCCCAATACCCATCTCAGAGGCATCCACCTCCACCACAAAAGGACGCTCTGGATCTGGGTGTCGCAGCACCTTGGCCGAAACAAATGCCCTTTTGAGACGGGCAAAAGCCGCTTTAGCCTCACAAGACCAGTGAGCAACATCCGCCCCTTTCTTAGTGAGTGCCACCAAGGGCGCCACTATAGACGAAAATCCAGCGATAAATCGTCTATAAAAATTCGCAAAGCCCAGGAAACGCTGAAGCGCCTTCAAACTAGTGGGCTGCACCCAATCCAGGACTGCCTGTACCTTGGAACCCTCCATTTGGAAACCTTCTGGGGAGATAATATATCCTAGAAATGCGATTTGCTGAACTTCAAATTCGCACTTCTCCAGCTTCGCCCCAAGCCGGTGGTCTCTGAGTTTCTGGAGGACTAAGCGTACATGCTTCCGATGTTCCTCCAGGGAATGGGAGAAGATTAGGATGTCATCTAAGTATACAACTAAGAATCTATCCAAATATTCCCTGAGCACATCATTCATGAAATCCTGGAAGACTGCCGGGGCATTACAGAGCCCAAAAGGCATCACCAAATATTCATAATGCCCTGAGTGGGTATTAAAGGCAGTCTTCCATTCATCCCCCTCTCTTATTCGGATTAGATTGTACGCACCGCGTAGGTCAATCTTAGAAAAAATGGTGGCAGTACGAAGCTGGTCAAACAAGACCGAAATGAGAGGCAGTGGGTATGAGTTTTTAATCGTGATACGGTTCAATTCCCTGAAGTCGATGCAGGGTCGCAACGAACCGTCCTTTTTACCCACGAAGAAGAACCCCGACCCAACTGGAGACTGTGAAGGTCTGATAAATCCCTTAGCCAAGTTCTCCTGAATGTACTCTGCCATAGCCTGAGTCTCAGGACGTGACAGGGAGTACAACCTGCTCTTGGGAAGCTTAGCATTTGGCAACAAATCAATGGCACAGTCATAGGGGCGATGGGGAGGTAGTACCTCTGCAACTTTTTTGGAGAACACGTCCGCAAAATCTGCATAACACCCTGGCAATCCTGGCAAACTTAGCTGCGAGAGCCTGACTGGAAGGCTCAAGCAACTCCTGAAACAATCAGTACCCCAACTAAGAATCTCCCCAGAGACCCAGTCAAATTGAGGATTGTGGGCCCTTAACCAGGGTAACCCCAACACCAATGGGGCAAAAGTACAGACAGTCACATAAAAGGACAATTTTTCAGAGTGTGTGGCTCCAATAAACAAAGAAATCTGGCTAGTGCAAGAGGTAATTTTACCTTGGGATAATGGTTCCCCGTTTAACCCACAAATCTCAATTTCCGATGCCAAGGGTACTAAGGGAACAGAGTGTTTTAGGGCGAATTGGCGGTCCATAAAAACCCCGTCGGCCCCACTGTCCACAAAGGCCTCAGTCTTGACAGTTTGACCGAGGATCTTCAAGGTCACCGGAATGATAAAAGTCTTCTTGGGAAATTCTGACTTCTGGCCTGACAGGATATTTCCCATCACCCTCAGGCCCTGAAGTTTTCCGGCTTTTCTGGGCATGATACTACCACATGACCTTTATTCCCACAGTACAAACACAACCCCTGCTGTCTCCTCCGCGTCTTCTCACGCGAGGAGAGGCGGGTAGCCCCAATCTGCATAGGCTCCTCAGAAAATTCCTCAGAGTCTGAGGTTCCCTTGGGAAGGAAGGAAATCTCAGTCTCCCTTTCAAGCCTACGCTCTCTCAGCCGTCTATCCACCCGGATGGATAACTGCATGAGCTGATCCAAGCTATCAGGCAAGGGATATTGTACCAGTTGGTCCTTTATCTGGTTAGAAAGACCTCTTCGGTACTGGTGTCTCAGGGCTGGGTCATTCCACTGGGTATCATGGGCCAACCTCCGAAACTCCGTACAGTAAACCTCAACTGGCCTTCGCCCTTGCTTAAGGATCGAAATCTGAGCCTCGGCTGAGGCCGTCTTGTCAGGGTCATCATACAACATGCCCAGTGCCGTAAAAAAAGCATCAACACTTTTAAGCGACGGACAGTCAGGCTGCAACCCATATGCCCAGACCTGTGGGTCTCCTTGTAGCAAGGAAATCACTATGCCCACCCGCTGAATCTCCGACCCAGAAGACTGAGGCCTAAGCCGGAAGTATAGCTTGCAGCTCTCCTTGAAACAAAAGAACTGCGAGCGATCTCCAGAAAAACGATCCGGGAGATTTACTTTCGGCTCCTTAACCCCTGCAGGTGCTGCTGCTGCGGGAGCTCCGCCAGCAGCCTGGGAGGTGTGCATTTTAATGGACAAATCATTAAATTGTCGAGTCAGGACCTGCACCTGATCGACCACCTGTTGCAACGTATTTTGAGGGGTATGCTCCATATTCCCACAAAATTTCAACAGGAGTATTAGGCTGCTGAATATGTTATGCACACCAGTGCCTGCAGGAAAGTACTAGTGTCAGAACTGTTATGCACTCCAGTGTCTGCAGGAATGTACTGGTGTTTGAACTGTTATGGAAAACAAATGGACTCACAGACAAACTGGGGAATATGACATAACGTACACAGAAGGTGATAGGGTAATAAAATACACACACAGTGAACAGAGAAGCCCAGAGGCTAAGGAACTGGGTATCTCCCTTGTATTAGAACTGCTCAGATGTAAAAAGCAAGATGTTGTGTTTTAATACGTAGAGAACCCGAAATGCTGTTGCTAAGGGCAACAGCAAAACCCTAAAGGGTTACCAACGGGTGTGGCAGTAAACTCCTTGGTCAGAGATGGAATGATAGACACAAGGAGAGCCTCCACAATCCTGATTCTCACTTGCAGTGCACAGGTTTAAGCTTACTGCCACTAAACTGACCCCTGACACCTAGCACAGTGAGACAGGATTAGACAGGCAAGTGTTAGAATACAGCCGCAAACTTGCTAAGTTCACAGAGTAATAACAAAACCCCAGCAAGCTAAACGACTGACTCCAGTCTTACTGCTAGGTCTGGATTGGCAGAGTGTAATACCAAATCCCCAGGCCTATTTGCAGTAAGCAACAAACAAATACAAAGCTACACAGTACTGGCTAACTTTCATGAACTGACTAACCAACAGAGATTCAGCAGCATCTGCTTACCCTGAAAAGAGGCCTTATAAAGCAGGTGCTGTCCACGCCCCACTCAGACCTCACAGACTGTGAGCACAAAAACCAGCACCGGATCCCCTGCCGTGCACAGAGCCTATAACCACTGCACAGCAAAAGACCCGAACCGGAGTATCAGCTGCGCTCAGGTTACTCCACTAGCACTTGTCTCCCGGTTGCCATGACGACGTGGCAGCACAGGGCAGGAGACCCTAACACCGCGCATACTTTTAGTTTCAGGTTAGCCAGTAGCCCCTGGCCTTGTTGTTTCAGTTAGAGGGCCCCTTGTTATTATCCTGTCTCAGTTCACTCTTTGTCTCTCATTAAGACCTGAGGGGGCATCGGAGTTGGGCAGACGTAATCCGCCCTTCAAACGCGGCTGCCATGGGCCCAAGAAACCATAGTATCGCAAGAGTGAACTGACAGCATGGGTAAGACAACGGAGTTAGGGTGCCAGGGGCTATTCCCATTCCGTTTCCCTTTCCCAGCATTACGTCCTGGTACTCAGGTCTCACCGTATAAGACCTCCCCTGACCTGAGTATCAGGATCATAAAATTATCACCGGCCCAAAACATAAAAAAAGGGGTTTAATTATTTCCATTTTTGTTTTGGTGAGTCTAAAAATTCGACTTCATGAATCCGGCAGGTTTGGGGCCAAATCCCGGTCAGCTTTTGGTTAACCAAATTCAAGAACTAACTCAGATGGTTCAGGACCTTACTCTTTGGGTGAAATCACAGGAAGATCTTTTGCGAGCCTCCCCGAGTGTGGTCCCAGAACCAAAAATGCATTTACCTGACCGTTTTTTGGGTAACCGAAAAGATTTTTTTAATTTTAAGGAAGCTTGTAAGCTTTATTTTCATTTAAGGCCTCGTTCCTATGGTACTGAGTCTTAGCGGATTGGGATTGTTATGTCGTTGCTCCAGGGAGATCCACAGACCTGGGCGTTTGGGTTAAGAGCAGATGATCCGGCTTTGTTATCAGTAGACGCCTTTTTTAAATCTTTAGGCCTGTTATATGATGACCCAGATAGGGAGGCTTCAGCTGAGAGTCACCTGCGTGCCCTTAAACAAGGTAAAAATCCAGCAGAGGTGTATTGTACCGAATTTCGCCGTTGGTCGAACGACTGTGGCTGGAATGACCCGGCCCTGTGCAGTCAGTTTCGACTCAGTTTGTCTGAACTTATTAAAGACAGTCTCCTTCAGTACCCCACTCCTGAGACTCTCGACAAACTCATGGAGCTTGCTATTAAAATAGATCGTCGTCTCCGAGAGCGGAGGGCTGAAAGAGGAACAACTTTTAGGCCTAATCCTTGTGTTTATACCTTTCCTGAGGATGTCGAGGAGCCCATGCAGATGGGTCTCTCCCGGCTGTCCCCAGAGGAAAGAACCAGAAGATTAAGTTCTGGTCTTTGTTTGTATTGTGGTGGTAAGGGACATATTGCTCGCAACTGCTTGAACAAGTTGGGAAACGCTCTGACCAAGTGAATTGTGAGGGGGTTCACTTGGGTCTGCAGCTAATCTCCTCTAATGATTCTCTATTAGTTCCTGTTAAGATTTCCTTTGGTAGCCTCAGTTCATTGGTGTCGGCCTTTGTTGACAGTGGAGCTGCAGGAAATTTTATGGACTTAGCTTGGGCTAAGGCTTTAGGCATTCCACAGATACCATTAGATAAACGTATCACCATGCACGGCTTGGATGGGGGTCCGCTTTCCAATGGGATAATTACTCACCGCACACCTCCAGTATTGCTGACAGTGGGGGCCTTACATTCAGAAGACATAGAATTTTACCTTACACATTGTCCGGCAGTTCCTGTAGTTTTGGGTCACCCCTGGCTTGCCTTTCATAATCCCACAATTGATTGGCGGTCTGGGGAGATTTCCCAATGGGGTCCTTTTTGTGTTAAGGAATGTATTTCCCATCCAGTCTGGGTTGCGGCAGTCGTCCCAGAACTTATTCCTGTGGAATATCAGGATTTTGCCGATGTGTTCTCCAAAGGCAATGCGGACATTCTGCCTCCCCATCGGTCCTATGACTGTGCGATAGAGTTAGTTCCAGGTTCCACTTTACCTAAGGGGAGATTATATGCCCTGTCCGGGCCAGAAACCACGGCCATGGATAATTACATTCAGGAGAGCCTGAAAAAAGGCTTTATTAGGCCTTCAAAATCTCCATTGAGTGCAGGTTTTTTCTTTGTTGAGAAAAAAGATGGGTCGCTCAGACCATGTATTGATTTTTCGGGCTCTGAATAAAATTTCTGTTGAGAACACCTATCCTTTGCCATTGATTTCAGTGCTTTTTGATCAGTTACGCTCCGCCGTAATCTTCTCAAAAATCGATCTTAGGGGAGCTTACAACCTCATCCGAATAAGATCTGGGGATGAGTGGAAGACGGCTTTCAGCACTCAGTCGGGTCACTATGAATACCTGGTGATGACGTTTGGGCTGTCAAATGCTCCTGCGGTATTTCAAGACCTCATCAACGATGTTCTCCGTGACTTCCTTGGAAAGTTCGTAGTCGTTTATTTAGACAACATTTTGATATACTCTGAGTCTATGGAACAACATATTACCCAGGTGCGTCTGGTTCTTCAAAAACTACGGGGGAATCATTTATACGCTAAGCTTGAGAAATGTGATTTTCCCATCACAGAAGTGTCCTTCTTGGGGTACATTATTTCTCCCCAGGGATTTTTCATGGAACCGAAAAAACTCCAGGCCATCCTTAATTGGGCGCAACCCACTAATTTAAAAGCAATTCAGCGCTTTTTAGGGTTTGCAAATTATTATAGGCGATTCATTCATACCTTTTCTGATATGGTCGCTCCTATAGTAGCATTGACTAAAAAAGGAGCGGATCCTTCCCATTGGTCGCCTGAAGCTGAGTCTGCCTTTCGGGCCTTGAAGCAGGCCTTTGTCTCGGCTCCTGTCCTCAGACACCCTAATCCGGAGCTCCCCTTTATTGTTGAGGTTGATGCCTCAGAGGTTTGAGTGGGGGCTATCCTTTCTCAGGAAGATCCGGAGTCTCAGGAATTGCATCCTTGTGCCGTCATGTCTAGGAAATTCTCCTCCGCAGAATCCAACTATGACGTTGGTAATCGAGAATTACTGGCAGTAAAATGGGCTTTCGTGGAGTGGAGGCATTGGCTGGAGGGAGCTAGGCATACTATTACAGTATTTACTGACTATAAGAACCTGCAATATATTGAGTCAGCTAAATGGCTTAATGCTCGGCAGGCACAATGGGCATTGTTTTTTACTCGTTTCAGGTTTATTATCACCTTCAGGCCTGGTTCCAAGAATACGAAAGCTGATGCCCTGTCACGTTGCTTTCTTCCGGTTCACAATAGCAATTCTGTTACTACCCCCATAGTTCCATCTTCAGTCATCCGGGCAGGCCTCACACAGGATTTATTTACTCAGTTAAACCAGCTTCAAGAGCAGGCTCCTAGAATTACTCCTGCTGGTCGTCTTTTTGTCCCTGAATTTTTGAGAGGCACTGTTTTAGCTGAGTTTCATGACAACAAAGTCTCCGGTCATCCAGGTTTCACTAAGACCTTGGAGTTAGTCTCTCGCTTGGTGTGGTGGCCTAGTCTTTCTAAAGATGTAAGGGAATTTGTCCATTCCTGTCAGGTTTGTGCACAGCATAAGGTCCCTCGTTCGTTGCCGATTGGGCAACTCATACCTTTAGCCGTTCCTCTCAGGCCATGGTCTCATATATCCATGGATTTCGTGGTGGACCTTCCCCTTTCAGCCGGATTTCGAGTCATTTGGGTGGTAGTGGACCGTTTTAGTAAAATGGCTCATTTCATTGCTCTTCCCCGATTACCCTCTGCTCAAGGGTTGGCAGTTTTTTTCCTCCGCCATGTGTTCAGGCTCCATGGTTTGCCCACTGATATTGTCTCTGATCGGGGTCCGCAATTCATCGCACGATTCTGGAAACATTTTTGTGCCTCATTGAATATGAAACTGTCTTTAACATCTGGTTACCATCCACAGTCTAACGGGCAAACCGAACGAGTCAACCAGTCATTAAAACAATATTTACGCTTTTATTCAGCCAAACTCCAGAATGATTGGTCTGAATTTCTTCCTTTAGCCGAAGTTGCTTATAATAACTCTTGTCATTCTTCCACCAAGGAGTCCCCATTCTTTTCAGTCTTTGGTTTTCATCCTAGAGCCAACTCTTTTTCCATCATTCTCCAGTCTCCTCGTTGACCTTAACCTCCCATCTCAGAACAATTTGGAGAAAAGTGCACCTTGCCCTGAAAAAAGCTGCCTTCCGAGAAAAGAAATCTTCTGATAGGCTCCGACGTCCTTGCACTTTTAAGATGGGAGATAAGGTGTGGTTGTCAACTCACAACATCAAGCTCCGACAACCCTCGGCTAGATTGGGACCCAAATTTATTGGACCATTCCTTATCATTAAGAAGGTCAACCCAGTTGCTTTTCGGCTACGCTTGCCAAGATCTCTCAGAATTGGAAATACTTTTCACTGTTCCCTTTTGAAACAGTATTTTTCTTCCAGGAGATTTCCTCGGAGGACTTCCCAGGGTAGATCTCTGGTGGATGTTCAGGGGCAACAGGAGTTCTTGATAGAGAAGGTTTTAGATTCAAAAGTTTCCCAGGGCCGGCTTTATTTTTTGGTTCACTGGAAAGGCTATGGTCCAGGGGAAAGGTCTTGGCTCCTGGATAAGGATCTACATGCCCCTAAACTCAAGAGATTATTCTTTCAGGAATTTCCTCAGAAACCTTTCTTTAGGGGTTCTTTAACCCCTCCTCAAGGGGGGGTACTGTTTGGCGCCACGGTCCATGGCGCCGCTCGGTCCGTTTCCGAGCGACGACCGCGGCTGCTGCACCTTCCTCCTTGCCCGCCCGGCGCTTAGCAACTAGGGACGCCGTGCGCGCTGAGCCACCGGGTCCCCAGCAACTAGGGACGCCGTGCGCGCTGAGCCGCCGGGTCCCTAGCAACGCTAGGACGCCGTGCGCGCCGAGCCGCCGGGTCCATAGCAATGAGGACGCCACAGGCGGATCGCGTTCCCCATTGCAGTTATTGATTAATTCATTGTTCACACATGTTTCTCTGGTCGTGCAGCAAGGCAGCTGCACGATATTTTGTGTAATTGGGCTCTGTGCTCTTATTGGAGGGTTCCCTGTTATATGCCTCCTCAGTGCCTCACACAGACGCTGGTGATAGCTTCCTGCATGCTGCTCATGTTTGGTGAACGTCTGTTCCTGGTCTGCTGTGCCCGGTCCCTCCAATTCTCTGAGTTCCTGAATCTTGGAGTTCGTCACCCGGTCCCAAGGAGTCCTTCTGGTCCTCATTTACCTGTGGCAGTCGATTGAGGTTCTCTCTTACTGTCGTGAGTGGCTGCCCTGCCGCGTGTTGCGGCCTAGGCCGCTTTAGTATTGTTTTCTTGTACTGGAGCATTTGCGGAGGATTCCGCTTCCATAGTCCTCTCAGGAACTCGGCGGTGCCGTGTAGGAGAGTGGACAAGTGGAATATTTTGGTTTTATTTTCCCTGGCGGTAAGCCGCGCATACTTTTAGTTTCAGGTTAGCCAGTAGCCCCTGGCCTTGTTGTTTCAGTAAGAGGGCCCCTTGTTATTACCCTGTCTCAGTTCACTCTTTGTCTCTCATTAAGACCTGAGGGAGCATCGGAGTTGGGCAAACGTAATCCGCCCTTCAAACGCGGCTGCCATGGGCCCAAGAAACCATAGTCTCGCAAGAGTGAACTGACAGCACGGGTAAGACAATGGAGATAGGGTGCCAGGGGCTATTCCCATTCCGTTTCCCTTTCCCAGCATTATGTCCTGGTACTCAGTTCCCACCGTATAAGACCTCCCCTGACCTGAGTATCAGGATCATAACACTGACAAGCTAGAGACAATACCCGAAGAACTATTAATCTAGTTCATCTTATTCTATCCTTCTCTCGCTTGATGCAGAGAAGGCTTTTGATAAAATCTTGTGGCCCTTTATGTTTGCTAACTTGCGCAGGTTCGGCTTGGGAGGAAGCCTACTCCATTCAGGGACTCTACTCCAACCCTTCGGACAGAGTTCGGTAAATGGCAAGGACTCTTGTTTATTCCAAATTACCAACGGTACGCGCCAGGGGTGTCCCTTGTCACCATTCATTTTTGCCATGACTATCGAACCCCTGGCATGTATTGTTAGGGTGAACCCTGATATTAAAGGTATATTAGTTGAGGATGTGGAGTTTAAATTATCATTATTTGCGGATGATGTCCTGTTAACTCTGTCCTCTCCCCATACATCCATTCCTAAACTATTTAAAACTCTATCATCATATTCTCATTACTCAGGGTACCACATCAACTATTCCAAGTCGGAAGCCCTTCCCTTACATCTCAGTGAGGAAACCAGGTCTCTCCTTGCTGCTAACTTTAATTTCTCAAGGCGCTCCAAGAAAATTAAATATTTAGGGGTGTTTATCACGAGTTCCTATGGGTCTCTGTATTCCGAAAATTTCCCAACCCTTTTTAATTGTATTGAATCTGATCTACGAGCTTGGGACAAACAGATCATGTCCTGGTTTGGATGTATAGTCTCAGTGAAAATGAACATCTTACCCAGGCTTTTATATCTGATCCAAACAATCCCGGTACGCATCCCCGCAGAGGCTTTGTGTCGAATGCAGAAACTCTTCTTAAAATTCATATGGTCTAATAAACCCCCTAGAGTTAAGACCTCCACCCTGATAAGGGATCCGGTGGCTGGAGGCAGAGGTTTACCGGATATTCGCAAATACTATGATGCCACTCACCTGAGACAGGCACTTACCTGGTTCTTTCAAACACCCCACTTACCCTGGATACAAATTGAACTCTTGTCGGCCAAGGTTTCCCCTCTGGTTTCCTTACTTACACCTGTTAAGCCCAATCAGAAGATACAAGCGTGCGTTCCCACTACAAAACTCACTTGCTCCCTATGGTCTTTCTGCTTTCGGCATTATGGTCTCTCTACTTTCCCATCCCCCATCACTTCTATTTGGGATAACCAGGATTTCCCTCCTGGCTCCGTCCTATGTTCCCATTCGTGGTTCCACCTGAACCCACGTCCGGAACTGTTTTTTTATTTTATTAAGGGTACTTCCTGGTGCTCCTTAGACACTTTAAGTGACAAATATGGTATCACCCAACCTGTTCTATATGAATTTCTACAACTCCGCTCTTTCTTAAGTTCCCTTGCAAAGTCCAAGGTCATTTGCCAACTTACCCCTTTTGAACAACTCTGTGTTTACTCTCCTATGCGACAAGGTGTTATCTCTATATTGTATAATCTATTACGTTCACTGAACTCAGCAGACACATTGCCTCATGAAAGTAAATGGGAGCAGGATTTGAGCCCCCCACCTGGGGATGGAGGATTCCTGGGAGATCATTAGGCAAAATGTCGCCCATTCCTCAATTTCCTCTCTAGTAAAGGAAAACTCCTATAAAGTATATACCAGATGGTATCTGGTCCCAGCAACATTGCATAGGATTTTCCCTGGGTCCTCCCCATTGTGCTGGTGAGAGTGCGGTCAGATTGGAGACATCAAACACATTTAGTGGTCCTGCCCCAAAATTCACCCTTTTTGGGTCCAAGTGGAGACCCTTATTGGATCTGTTCTTGGCACCCAAGTTACATTGGGTCCTTGGAAGACTTTGCAGGGCCTTCCTTTGCCTAGTATTTGCAGCCATGCGGGTAGTCTTGTACTCCAAATTATTCATGCTGCCAGATGTGTGTTAGCTAAATGCTGGAAAAAGCCCAGTATCCCCCCCCCCATGAGCATGTTGCTGTCCAAAATATGGTATATCTCCACGATGGAGAAAATCACAGCTTCCTTGCGTGATAGGTTGGCCAAATATATGAGAACATGGGAACCCTGGTTCAATTATGCTAAAACCTCTATTTCCCGGGTGTGATATACTGTGTCAAAGCCTTATTGTTTAGGTGCCAAGTTCATCGAGCATTTGTTCACTATGTTTACATCTGATGGTAGTTATGGCCATCCCCTGTGTAGCAATTTAACCATGGATACCCCCTCAGTGGTCTCCCTTTCCTTCCCCACACACCCTCTTCTCCCTTTCTTTCTCTTTTCATCCCTGATCTTCTCTTTCCTTTTCTCTTCTCGACTATTGTTAAATTACAGAAAATTTGTTGTCGACACTTCTATTGTAATGCTGATGCACCCCTCATTTTTATGTTTCTACATATCCTGTGGGATATCATGTGTGCTCTTTTGAATTTATTTGGTGTCATCATCTCCAGTTTGATCTATATTGATTTAATCGACATCTCTTCAATAAAAATATTGCATTCAAAAAAAGGTACAAAATTAGCAGACAATATTAATAAGAAAGATTTTTTTATTATTGATTTGCTGTTTAGTGAAGAAAAACGACTTTGACATCAATGACTGTCATCTCTTGAAAATAATTATGGCAGCAGTGGGATTTGAACCCATGCCTCCGAAGAAACTGGAGCCTTAATCCAGCGGCAGATGATGAACTTTTCAACCTACCGATATTTTACTTAAAGCAGCTTAGTGGCCTCAGACTGCTCGGCCATGGTACCAGATGGACACTCTTAGCTCACAGATCTGGGTCATAATGCTCATATTACAGTAAAAACTTTTTTTTACATCAATACTTAAAAAGAAGAGTCATACCAAAAGTGTTTACATTCATCATATCAATCAGGTATTGAGGAGAAAGGACTTTATTATTATTATTTATTTTCTTATTAGTGGAGAAAAACACTTTGCCATCACTGACTGATGTTTTCATAGTAAAATC
This sequence comes from Pseudophryne corroboree, assembly GCF_028390025.1. Lineage (NCBI taxonomy): Eukaryota > Metazoa > Chordata > Amphibia > Anura > Myobatrachidae > Pseudophryne > Pseudophryne corroboree. The sequence continues at coordinate 146,103,372 of NC_086446.1, read as the reverse complement.
ATTATGGCAGCAGTGAGTTTTCAAACCCACGCCTCTAGAGAGACTGAAGCCTAAATCCAGCACCTTAGTCCGCTCGGTCATGCTACCACATGGACACCTCTAACTGAAAGCTCACAGTTCTGGATCATATAGTTGAGATTACAGGAAAAAAGTGTTTTAAATACAAAAAGTTAAGGAAGTATAAAAAAGTTACAAAATTAGCAGACAATATTAATAAGAAATAATTTTTTATTATTGATTTGCTGTTTAGTGGAGAAAAACAACTTTGAAATCAATGACTGTCGTTTTCTCTTGAAAATAATTATGGCAGCAGTGGGATATGAACCCACGCCTCCGAAGAAAATGAAGCCTTAACCCAGTGCCTTAGACTGTTCAGCCATGCTACCACATGCCTGACTGGACTCCGCAGCTCATAGTTTATTATCATACATATTATTTTTAAAGTTTTATAAGACGCTTGAAATTATAATAAACTGTTTTAAAATCTAGGGCAGATGATGAACTTTTCAACCTACCAATATTTTATATTAGCAGCTTAGTGGCCTTAGACCGCTCGGCCATGGTACCACATGGACACTCTTAGCTCACAGATCTGGGTCATATAGCTCAGATTACAGTAAAAACATTTTTTAAAATCAATACTTAAAAAGAAGTGTCATACCAAAAGTGTTTAAATTATGTACAAAACGTTTTGGAAGGTTAAAAAAGTACATAAATTGACATAAAATATTAATGAGAAAGGATTTTGTTATTATTGATTTGCTGTTTAGTAGAGAAAAACACCTTGACATCAATGACTTATGTTTTCTTAGGAAAAACAAGTGTCATGTTAAAAGTGTTTAAAATACAAAAAGTTAAGGAAGTATAAAAAAGGTACAAAATTAGCAGACAATATTAATAAGAAAGACTTTTTATTGTTGATTTGCTTTTTAGTTGGAGAAAAAACACTTTGACATCAATGACTGTCGTTTTCTCTTGAAAATACTTATGGCGGCAGTGGGATTTAAGCCCATGCCTACAAAGATACTAGAACCTTAATCCAGTGCCTTAGACCCCTCAGCCATGCTACCACATGTCTATATTAACTCTGTAGCTCACAGTTTATTATTATACATATTATTTTTAAAGTTTGAGAAGACTTGAAATTATGATAAACTGTTTTAAAATCTAGGGCAGATGATGAACTTTTCAACATACCAATATTTTAATTTAGCAGCTCAATGGCCTTAGACCACTAGGCCAGGGTACCACATGGACACTCTTAGCTCACAGATCTGGGTCATATAGCTCAGATTACAGTAAAAACATTTTTTTGTTTTAAATAAATACTTAAAAATAAGTGTCATACCAAAAGTATTTAAATTATGTACAAAATGTTTTGGAAGGTTAAAAAAGTACATAAATTGACATAAAATATTAAGGAGAAAGGATTTTGTTATTATTGATTTGCTGTTTAGTAGAGAAAACACATTGACATCAATGACTTATTTTTTCTTAGGAAAAATAATTATGGTGGCAGTAGGTTTTGAACCAATGCCTCCAAAGAAACTGGAACCTTCATCCAGCATCTTAGACACTGCTGAATTTTAGCTCATGCATGTGGATCATATCGACCAAATATTGAGGAGAAAGGACTTTATTATTATTACTGATTTTCTTATTAGTGGAGAAAATAACTTTCCCATCTTTGACTGATGTTTTATTAGTAAAATCATTATTGTAGCAGTGGTATTCAAACCCATGCCTCCAGAGGTACAGGAGCCTAAATCCAGTGCCTTAGAATGCTTGGCCATGCTACCACATGGACACTTCTGTCTCAAAGCTCACAGTTCTACATCATATAGTTGAGATTACAGGAAAAAAATGTGTTGTTTTAAATCAATACTTGAAAAAAGTGTCATGATAAAAGTGTTTAAAATACAAAAAGTTAAGGAAGTATAAAAAAGGTACAAAATTAGAAGACAATATTAATAAGAAATAATTTGTTATTATTGATTTGCTGCTTAGTGGAGAAAAATGACTTTGACATCAATGACTGTCATTTTCTCTTGAAAATAATTATGGCAGCCGTGGGATTTGAACCTATGCCACCAAAGAGACTAGAGCCTTAATCCAGCATTTTAGAAAATTCAGCCATGCTACCACATGTCTAACTTGCTTCCTTATCTCATAGTTTATTATAATACATATTATTTTTAAAGTTTGAGAAGACTTGAAATTATAATAAACTGTTTTAAAATCTAGGGCAGATGATGAACTTTTCAACCTAACAATATTTAATTTTAGTATCTTAGTGGCCTTAGACCGCTCGGACATGGTCCCACATGGACACTCTTTGCGCACAGATCTGGGTCACATAGCTCAGATTACAGTGAAATTGTTTTTTTAAATCAATACTTAAAAAGAAGTGTCATACCAAAAGTGTTTAAATTATGTACAAAACGTTTTGGAAGGTTAAAAAAGTACATAAATTGACATAAAAAATTAATGAGAAAGGATTTTTTTATGATTGATTTGCTGTTTAGTTGAGAAAACACTTTGACATCAATGACTTATTTTATCTTAGGAAAAATAATTATGTCGGCAATAGGTTTTGAACCAATGCTGCCAAAGAAACTGGAACCTTTATCCAGCACCTTAAACACTTTTGAATTTTAGCTTATGCTTCTGGATCATATCAACCAGATATTGAGGATAAAGGACTTTATTATTATTGATTCTCAAACTAGTGGAGAAAATCACATTACCATCTCTGACTGATGTTTTATTAGTAGAAACATTATGGCATCAGTGGGATTTGAACTAATGCCTCTCGAAAGACTGGAGCCTAAATCCAGTGCTTTAGACAGCTTGGCTATGCTGCCACATAGATGCTTCTGACCAAAAGCTCACAGTTCTGGAGTATATAGTTGAGATTACAGGAAAAAAAATAGTTTTTAATGAATACTTGAAAAAAATTGTCATGTTATGTGTTTAAAATACAAAAAGTTAAGGAAATATAAAAAGGTACAAAAATAGCAGACAATATCAATAAGAAAGAGTTTTTTTATATTTGATTTGCTGTTTAGTGGAGAAAAACGAATTTGACATTAACGACTGTTGTTTTCTCTTGAAAATAATCATGGCAGCAGTGGGATTTGAAGCAACGCCTCTGAAGAGACTGGAGTTTTAAACCGCTCGACCATGCTACCACATGCCTAACTTGGCTCCGTAGCTCATAGTTTATTATTATACATACTGTTTTTAAAGTTTGAGAAGACTCTTGAAATTATAATAAACTGTTTTAAAATCTAGGGCAGATGATGAACTTTTCAACCTACCAATATTTTATATTAGCAGCTTAGTGGCCTTAGACCGCTCGGCCATGGTACCACATGGACACTCGTAGCTTACAGATCTGGGTCATATAGCTCAGATTACAGTAAAAACATTTTTTTATAAACAATACTTAAAAAGAAGTGTCATACCAAAAGTGTTTAAATTATGTACAAAACGTTTTGGAAGGTTAAAAAAGTACATAACTTGACATTAAATATTAATGTATAAAGATTTTGTTATTATTGATTTGCTGTTTAGTAGAGAAAAACACATTGACATAAATGACTTATGTTTTTATTAGTAAAAAGAAGTGTCATGTTAAAAGTGCTTAAAATACAAAAAGTTAAGAAAGTATAAAAAAGGTACAAAATTAGCAGACAATATTAATAAGAAAGATTTTTTATTATTGATTTGCTGTATAGTGGAGAAAAAATACTTTGACATCAATGACTGTCGATTTCTCTTGAAAATAATGATGGCAGCAGTGGGATTTAAACCCGCACCTCCAAAGATACTAGAAATTTAATACAGCTCACAGTTTATTATTATACATATTATTTTTTAAATTTGAGAAGACTCTTGAAATTATGATTAACTGTTTTAAAATCTAGGGCAGATGATGAACTTTTCAACATACCAATATTTTATTTTAGCAGCTTAGTGGCCTTAGACCGCTCGGCCATGGTACCACATGGACACTCTTAGCTCACAGATCTGGGTCATATAGCTCAGTTCACAGTAAAAACATTTTTTTTGTTTTAAATAAATACTTAAAAAGAAGTGTCATACCAAACGTATTTAAATTATGTACAAAACGTTTTGAAAGGTTAAAAAAGCACATAAATTGACATAAAATATTAATGAGAAAGGATGTTTTTTATTATTGATTTGCTGTTTAGTAGAGAAATACACTGACATCAATGACATTTTTTCTTAGGAAAAATAATTATGGCGGCAGTAGGTTTTGAACCAATGCCTCCAAAGAAACTGGAACCCTAATACAGTACCTTAGACACTACAGAATTTTAGCTCATGCATCTGGATCATATCGACCAGATATTGAGGTGAAAGGACTTTATTATTATTGATTTTCTTATTAGTGGAGAAAATCACTTTGCCATCTCTGACTGATGTTTTATTAGCAAAATCATAATTGCAGCAGTGGGAATCGATCCCATGTCTCAAGGGAGACTGGAGCCTAAATCCAGCACCTTAGAATGCTTGGCCGTGCTACCACATGGACACTTCTAACTGAAAGTTCACAGTTCTGGATCATATAGTTGAGATTACAGGAAAAAAATTGTTGTTTTAAATCAATACTTGAAAAAAAGTGTCATGTTAAGTGTTTAAAATACAAAATGTTAAGGAAGTATAAAAAGGTACAAAATTAGCAGACAATATTAATAAGAAATAATTTTTTGTTATTGATTTGCTGTTTAGTGGAGAAAAGCAACTTTGACATCAATGACTGTTGTTTTCTCCTGAAAATAATTATTGTAGCAGTGGGATTTGAACCCACGCCTCCAAAGAGCCTGGAGTCTTGATTCAGCACCTTGGACTGCTTGTCCATGCTACCACATGTCTAACTTGACTCCAAAGCTCATAGTTTATTATTATACATATTATTTTTTAAAGTTTGAGAAGAATCTTGAAATTACAATAAACTGTTTTAAAATCTAGGGCAGATGATGAACTTTTCAACCTACCAATATTTTATTTTAGCAGCTTAGTGGCCTTAGACCACTCGGCCATGGTACCACATGGACACTCCTTGCGCACAGATCTGGGTCATATAGCTCAGATTACAGTAAAAACATTTTTTTAAATCAATACTTAAAAAGAAGTGTCATACCAAAAGTGTTTAAATTATGTACAAAACGTTTTGGAAGGTTAAAAAAGTACATAAATTGACATAAATTATTAATGAGAAAGGATATTTTTTATTATTGATTTGCTGTTTAGTAGAGAAAAACACTTTGACATCAATGACTTATTTTTTCTTAGGAAAAATAATTATGGCGGCAGTAGGTTTTGAACCAATGTCTCCAAAGAAACTGGAACCTTAATACAGCACCTTAGATACTGCTGAATTTTAGCTCATGCATCTGGACCATATTGACCAGATATTGAGGAAAAAGGACTTTATTATTATTGATTTTCTTATTGGTGGAGAAAATCACTTTGCCATCTCTGACTGATGTTTTATTAGCAAATTCATTATTGCAGCAGTGGGAATCGATCCCACGCTTCAGGAGAGACTGGAGCCTAAGTCCAGTACCTTAGAATGCTTGGCCATGCCACCACATGGACACGTCTGACTGAAATCTCACAGTTCTGGATTGCATAGTTGAGATTACAGGGAAAAAAATTGTTGTTTTAAATTAATACTTAAAAAAAGTGTCATGTTAAGTGTTTAAAATACAAAAAGTTAAGGAAGTATAAAAAGGTACAAAATTAGCAGACAATATTAATAAGAAATAATTTTGTAATATTGATTTACTGTTTAGTGGAGAAAAACGACTTTGACGTCAATGACTGTCGTTTTTTTTTTTAAATAATTATGGCAGCAGTGGGATTTAAACCCTCACCAAAAAAGAGACTGGAGCCTTAATCCAGCGAGTTAGCTCACTCAGCCATGCTACCACATGTCTAACTTGACTCCATAGCTCATAGTTTATTATTATACATATTATTTTTAAAGTTTTAGAAGACTCTTGAAATTATAATAAACTGTTTTAAAATCTAGGGCAGTTGATGAACTTTTCAACCTACCAATATTTTATTTTAGCAGCTTAGTGGCCTTAGACCGCTTGGCCATGGTACCACATGGACACTCTTTGCGCACAGATCTGGGTCATATAGCTCAGATTACAGTAAAAACATTTTTTTTAAATCAATACTTAAAAAGAAGTGTCATACCAGAAGTGTTTGAATTATGTACAAAACATTTTGGAAGGTTAAAAAAGTACATAAATTGACAGAAAATATTAATGAGAAAGGATATTTTTTATTATTTATTTGCTGTTTAGTAGAGAAAAACACTTTGACATCAATGACTTATTTTTTCTTATGAAAAATAATTATGGCGGCAGTAGGTTTTGAACCAATGTCTCCAAAGAAACTGGAACCTTAATACAGCACCTTAGATACTGCTGAATTTTAGCTCATGCATCTGGACCATATTGACCAGATAGTGAGGAGAAAGGACTTTATTATTATTGATTTTCTTATTGGTGGAGAAAATCACTTTGCCATCTATGACTGATGTTTTATTAGCAAAATCATTATTGCAGCAGTGGGAATCGATCCCATGCTTCAGGAGAGACTTGAGCCTAAGTCCAGTACCTTAGAATGCTTGGATATGCCACCACATGGACACGTCTGACTGCAATCTCACAGTTCTGGATTATATAGTTGAGATTACAGGGAAAAAAATTGTTGTTTTAAATCAATACTTGAAAAAAAGTGTCATGTTAAGTGTTTAAAATACAAAAAGTTAAGGAAGTATAAAAAGGTACAAAATTAGCAGACAATATTAATAAGAAATAATTTTGTATTATTGATTTACTGTTTAGTGGAGAAAAACGACTTTGACGTCAATGACTGTCGTTTTTTTTTTAAATAATTATGGCAGCAGTGGGATTTAAACCCTCACCACAAAAGAGACTGGAGCCTTAATCCAGCGAGTTAGCTCACTCAGCCATGCTACCACATGTCTAACTTGACTCCATAGCTCATAGTTTATTATTATACATATTATTTTTAAAGTTTTAGAAGTCTCTTGAAATTATAATAAACTGTTTTAAAATCTAGGGCAGTTGATGAACTTTTCAACCTACCAATATTTTATTTTAGCAGCTTAGTGGCCTTAGACCGCTTGGCCATGGTACCACATGGACACTCTTTGCGCACAGATCTGGGTCATATAGCTCAGATTACAGTAAAAACATTATTTTTAAATCAATACTTAAAAAGAAGTGTCATACCAAAAGTGTTTAAATTATGTACAAAACGTTTTGGAAGGTTAAAAAAGTACATAAATTGACATAAAATATTAATGAGAAAGGATATTTTTTATTATTGATTTGCTGTTTAGTAGAGAAATACACTGACATCAATGAAATTTTTTCTTAGGAAAAATAATTATGGCGGCAGTAGGTTTTGAACCAATACCTCCAAAGAAACTGGAACCCTAATCCAGCACCTTATACACTGCAGAATTTTATCTCATGCATCTGTATCATATCAACCAGATATTGAGGAGAAAGGACTTTATTATTTTTGATTTTCTTATTAGTGAAGAAAATAACTTTGCCATCTCTGACTGATGTTTTATTAGCAAAATCATAATTGCTGCAGTGGGAATCGATACCATGTCTCAAGAGAGACTGGAGACTAAATCCAGCATCTTAGAATGCTTGGCCGTGCCACCACATGGACACTTCTAACTGAAAGCTCACAGTTCTGGATCATATAGTTGAGATTACAGGAAAAAAATTGTTGTTTTAAATCAATACTTGAAAAAAAAGTGTCATGTTAAGTGTTTAAAATACAAAATGTTAAGGAAGTATAAAAAGGTACAAAATTAGCAGACAATATTAATAAGAAATCATTTTTTATTATTGATTTGCTGTTTAGTGGAGAAAAACGACTTTGACGTCAATGACTGTCGTTTTCTCTTCAAAATAATTATGGCAGCAGTGGCACTTGAACCCACACCTCTGAAGAGACTGGAGCTTTAATCCAGCACGTTAGCCCACTCGGTCATGCTACCATATGGCTAACCTGACTCAGCAGCTCATAGTTTATTATTATACTGTTAGATACCTGTTTCAGGGTTAATTAAATTAACCCTCATGTTGCTGTTTGAGTTGTTATGTAAAAGAATGAATTGAAAATAGATTTAGCAAAATCAATAATTATTTATTAAAAAGGCCACGCCTGTATACAGGCTGAGAGGGAACATCCTCTTAAGCCTGGGTCAAAATGCTTCAACAACAGATACACTTAAAAACAATGATTTTTATAACATACCAGTTATGCCCCATTCTTATAACCCTCCCATATGAGTTCATTCATCTGGAATACAGTGTTATGCAATATTAGAACAATTGGCAATGGCAACCAAGGGATATCTAGCCAATACATTCTTGTGATAGAATGACTCGTGCTGTCTCCTTATTAGGAATTTAAACTGGACTTCGGATGTGCGTATGTGGAATTAATACTTAGCCAACAAAGTTGTTATTGTACTTTGTATAGAGTTCAAATGAAATACAAATGAATCTGCTGTATCATCTAGCTATAAACAAAATGGATTCTCTTATGCTTTTATACTATACTAGTGAATGTAGATCACCTTTGATATTATGATTATTAGGTGTATGCATAATATACATACTATCCTGTAGTACATATATATATAACTGTTAGGCCTTCAGCAGGTTGTCTCTGTCACAGTATTCAACAGCTCCACCCTTTGATCAGGGACATTATCCATGTGCCCTGTCATCTCAGGAGAATTTTTGGGAACGTATAGTTCGCTAATAATAATTTCATGTAGTATTGCTATTCTGCGTCTGACAGTAGCCTGCTAAATACAACATAGGCCGCACTTGTAGGCAGTGAACATCAAACGAATGGCTATAATCACATCGGGGTCACCAAAGAATAAACTTCATCACAGAATACATCATCACATACAATCACATACAATATACTTAAAAAAACATTTTCCTAATCCTGAAAATTGAATACTAGGATTTAAACATTTATCTTTTCCAGTCCATATCATAATGCCTTGATTAAAGTTCTTCTTTTATATCATGGACCTCCTTTATATACTTGGCAATACACGTATCAGGATCTGTAATGTCTTTGGTCAAATAAGCACAGCAGTGAGCTCAAAGTGCTGTTTCCGGAAATCAACAATATCCTCCAATTTGTGGTATTAAAAAAAGTAGAACAATGTGGTATCGTAATAGTTCATGTCCAATGTCCTGGAATCATCATAAATGTCCACTGTCCAGGAATGTCCTATCATAAATTCAATCGTGTTATCAATAACTTAAATGAAATAAAAAATCAACTCCCAGTTGATTAATCACACGACTTCATTAGCCATAGGAGAACTTATTAGCCACCTTTACCAATTTGAGGTTTTATTGATGCTCTGGTGGCAGGAACATGTTTCCTGATTACTGAGTCAATTACTCTTTTTAGGAATAGTTCATCCTGCAAGAAAACTTTTCTCAAGTTATTATGTGTTTTGTATAAAATTGCTAAATTAATTTTTTTAAATAACAAACATCTTTAGAATTAATAGGTAACCAATTATATATCATATCCTAAGGACATAGTGACAACTAACATTCCCCGTTATGTATGATATCTTCTTTAGCTTTAGAATCTACTCCTGGTAAAATACATTTATTAAATCATAAACTTTAATGAACATCATATGTATCCATTACTATTTATATACCTAACTCATTATATCTAGCACATCTAGAAACATTAGGTTAGTATATTGTAACAATCCTTTCACATTCCCTTAAATCAACCTTTCCTATCTGCATAAGATAAAAAAAAAATATTATTTTTTTATTATTTACCTATTTTATTTCCACTACCTGAAATACACCTGATATGTGTAGCTTATATTATCACTAGTGGTTTTATCTTGAGATACTGTTGTATCTATACACATGTACCTGTTTCACTATTATCACAACTCTATAAAGTTTTGGTAATCACATCAAATGTAACTTACATAGAGAACTTTGGCCTGCTACTATACAATGCTAGTGTTTATGTATACATATCTAACAATTATAATAATAATAATTAGCAATAATATTTATTTAGCAGCAGTACCCAAAATCTTTCCAACAATTAATGGTATTGCTTGACTGGATACTCCACAGAATAATATCCTAAATTATTTAAATTATCCATACATTAATCTATACATCTCTCTTCAAGTGGAGTATAATACTTACAACCACGTTTTTCAAAGTGTGTTTGTTACACCGGTCATAAATCTCTCTGGATTTCCTGCTTAGAAAAGAAAAGAGGAAGGAAGGGTCTTATTGAAATAATTCCCATCCCCAATAATGGATGAGTACTCATACCTACACCACACGTTTGCTCGTTTTCTCTTCAAAGAAAAATAAATCAAGTCCTAATACTGTTATAAATAACGTCGCTCCTGTATACTTTCAGAAATGTTAAAAGTTCTGTTGGATATTAGCTTATAAGCACATAGTCTATTATCAATGATCATAATCATCTCCATCTCTATTGAAGGGTTCATTCAAATATAACTCTGTGGTAGTAACAGTAGTAACAGTTTCTGTATCTCCATACAATTGTTTTTTTTAGGTTCCTTTAAGCTCTGGTCTCTGACCTTTTTATTTCATTGCAAGCTCATGGATCTAGGTGTCCTTCTTCTGCAGCCTTTGCAACGGCTGTATCAGTAGTCAGCGGTACTTGCCCAGGACCATCCTATGCGATCTGTAATGGAACCGAAACATAAACAACTTCTCACCATAACACTGTCTTCACTCTCTCAGTGATTTGTCCTGTGCCGGACTGTGTGTTTTCGTGTTGGTTAAATATCTTTCCAAGGTTCTTGCAGCTTTTGATACTCTTGTAACTGTTTAAATAATTTGTGTGACACATTTGAACCGTCAAATCATTTTGTAGTTTTGAATCAGTCTCTGGATAATATATCCCTGCTCTAGATAATATATCTTTGCTCTAGATAATATATCTTTGCTCTGGATAATATATCTTTGCTGGATTCCAAAAAGAATAACAAAAAAAATTATATATAAGAGAGACTAAGCAGAGGCTTAGGTGTAATTCTACCACTATTGAACCAACGATTGGACCATGCCATGATTCAAATTCTGCCTTTCCTGTCTCTTTTGTAGATTAATAATGCTTAATTATTTAAACCTTCCCTGTCATATTATGACTTTTTATTCTCAACATTACACATATTAAACACAAAATATTTTCCAAACTCCTATAAACTCTTTCTATCAGTAAAGAAACTTTACTGTCTTTGAAACAATAGATCACACATCTGGCCTTATTATTCATTTCTCAAATAGCGCAGCAAACTCCATTTATTATTTTAACTTTACCCGTTAACACCTGTTACACATACTATAGTTCCTTTTTTTTAACATTAAACTATGTTGTATTAAAACAATGTTGTTTTTAATCAACCCAAACATCTGCAGTAAACATGCTATAGCTTTCTTTATCACCATCACCATCACTATCCCTCTCATTATCACATAATTTGTTTTTTTGGTCATATGCCAGAACACAATGTACACTTCTCCATTAAACTTCATACTACCATAGAAAGCTTGTGAATCTATTTCATGCTAGTTACCCTTAGATGTGCATAACTCATGACATTTCCCCTTAATAAAAGTTGGCAGCAACACTTTATTATTACTAATACTAATTCACTTTCCCATTATCCCCTATGGATGCCAGAGAAATTATTATCCTGTTACTGTCAGTTTTTTTTTTTAATGCAATGTAATTCTTTATAATTGTCTTACTCGTCCACATTATATTCCTTATACTCCCCACTTTTGGGGGTGAGGAAGACAAGTATGCAGCTGTATCAAAGTTGTATACTGTCATAAGTAAAATGTACACATCATACAAAATCTACTGCTTACCCACAGTCTTAAACATATTTTTTTTCTTTTGTTCTTGCTTATACATAAGTTGATGGTTTGGCTCTGACTGTGTATACATAATGTCTTATTCATGATAAAGTGTAATCTCATGATAAAGTGTAATCTTGTATTACCTTCTATAATTTCTTTGGTTATGAACTTGAATTCATGCACATAGCATTTACAAAAAAAATTACTGTTTCTAGAGATTTATTATCTGGTCATACATATATATCTATTAATAAATATATACCAAGGCTCCATCCTCTGAGGGTTTTAACTGTCTTTGGCCTAGTGCCAAATAATGACCTAGGTAGTTAACTATGTCAGCACACCGTTGACTTTTGTCTTGCGACACCTTGTGTCCTGTTCTGCAAGAAAACACAACTGTTTAGTATCTGACACCAATACTTCAAATAATTTATAGCACAAAGGTATATCATCCACATACTGGTTACACCATCTGTAGGTAAAAAGAATGTAGGTTATTTTTGCAAGTACAAAGAAAGATTGTCTATAAATCTTTAGCATAATCTAGTCCAATACAATGTAATTTATTCCATCAACATTAAATTTTTCATTGGGTAGTCTGTATTCTACCATTACATACACACAAGCTACACCAACATACTATACATTTCTTTTCTTATCTTAAAATATCTTTCAGACTGGCCAGTCCACTCAATCCACTTTTCACAAGATCTACTTCTCTTATCCACACTCCTTACTTGCTTTCAAGCACAACTACAAACTTTCCTTAGACTGCATCCATTCTAGGGAATGCCTTGCCACATACACGGATTCCCTGTAAACTCACAAACTTATCAACTTACAAACTTAACACCACCGCTCACATTATCTGTATAACTTTTTTTATACAATCATATCTCCACACTTTCTGGCTACGGAACCTGGATCATCACTGCATATCGTGCAGTCCACCAAGAACTACTGCAACCTATATCTATATTATCAATGCCTATACTTTGTTATGGATTTTAGCAAGCATATCCTTTACCTCCATTCATAGAGGTAAAGGATATGAGACCCTTGAACAATTGTGCAAGGCGGCTAGGTGGTCCTCAGTGAACATGTTCATAAGGTTTTATGCCCTATTTTACACTGTAACTTACAAATTAGGTTTCTTCCAAATAAATTTGAAGAATTGCCTAAATGTATGTTAATACTGGACGCGTAGTGATTAATTGCTAGTAGCAATCTGTGATTTACAGCATATACTTTACAGACTGATATCTTTATCTTTCCCTATGATTCTAGCTGCAGCAGCTTTGAAAAACTCTCCCCCCGTACAGCCCACATCTAAGAGGGAGAAATCTGTATTGTTTGCAGCAATAGGGCGTTGTCTTCTTGACTGTCTGTTAGATGCAGATCTTTTAGCTTTGATGCTGTTAGCGCTGACATCCCTAGCCTGTATATGTTGCTGGGATTTTTCCTGATTACAGTTATGCTACCGTAACTACACTTTTTTTTATTATTATTGGCAGCTTTCTCTACAGACTATCTGTTTAAGATATTAGTTCTTATATTAAAACTAGAGTAAATCGTTTGTATAACAAACATTTAAAATGTGCTACAAATGCTGTTGGAACAAAATATATTTAGAGTGCTGCTTATTATGATCCATCTTATTAGATGAAAAAAAGTCAAAACTTACTGAACACTTTTTTCTCTTTACTACGTCATGATGGATGCTGCAGGAAGGGGGGCATGATTCTGGGCTATCGCAGCTCCATAGCTCTCTGTGCTACACAGCGTTGGAGACTGAAGGCTTTTTACTTATTTTACAGAGAAGAAAAAAACTTTTTTTTTCTTTATATCACAATACAACACACGGCATCCAGCCATTAATTTGCTGGCAGACCTTCTCACAATATATTGCATTAAAGAATATTTACGTATTAAACCCATATGGGAAACTTTGCTTCATAGTTAAATACTAACATCAGATAAACATTAGATAAACACATATTTTTAACTACAGATCTGCCAAAAGCCATTTGAACACAGACATTAACTCTTTTGTTTCCTCAGTTCACCACATATATATAAACCTTATTTCAAAACTTGTATCCATGCCAAACAGTCACAGACAGAAGGTTTCTATTAGACACAGATCTGAGAATATACTTAACGGAACAAACACTGAACTTTTATGTCCCACACACAAGACACCATAAACACAAAACATACAGATTCGCCAGCACAAGGGCATGTTCCTTTTGGTACCATAGTTTTTTATAGTCTTTTATCGTTTCATAAGTTGGACGCCCATAACTTAAATAATAAATCAGTTTGCAAATTTTAACCTTTTGCAGACTTTAATATCTTGCAGATTTCAACAGTTTTGACGATTTCAAAATACGCTTAGTATTGGTTGATCAGGCCAATATTATATAGCATAATTGAAATGCACAACATTAATCACAGTACTGTACAAACTCTATGCATATATGGAATATTTCTTCCATAACATGATATGCACACTTAGGGGTAATCCTCCCTGCCCTTCCCATACGCTAAAAAATTTGCAATCCCTGCAATCTTTCACACACGCGACACGTCAGTCAACTGGGAAACTGCAGTAGTCCCTCTTATCATAAACTACAATCACAAAGCAACATGCCAATTTAATGCCAAGCAATACAATGTTAGCAAACAGACTTAGGTTATGGTTAACACAACACCTGAGTTGCTCAGTTCTTTTGTGCACAGTAAACAATGTTAATAAACAGACTCAGAATATACTTGGGACTTTAGTCCGTAGATTCCGTTATTTACCAGAATCCATATATGATTAAAACAATCAGCAGCTGCACAGTATTACAGTATAAACTTTTAATCAAATTACTTATAATCAACTATAACCTCGGGTAATCACCTTATTTATTTCATTTACCCTTCTTGCACACGTGTAGCTGACTAAAAGGGGAAGGTGGTCTATGTACTTTTACTTAATTTGGCCCCTATCTTATCTGTCACTCGCAGCGTTAACTGTGAGCTCAGATTGGAACTCATTCAAACCCCATTAAAAAAATCCAAGCATTCACTCACAGAATTACTCATAGGGTGATTACTTTACCATATTTACACAACAACAAACAGATCCCTGGGTTATTTTCCTAGCTTAGTCAATCTCTCCACTCCTAATTCTCAGATTCTACATATAAAATCACACAGACAGCTGGCAGGTATAGAAACAGCATGTACTGGAATATAGCACATACCATGATATTCTATACTTACCAGTGCTGTAATGATTCTGGGATATTCCTTCCATCCTCAGCTGCTGGCTGGCTGGCTGGCACACCCCTTTGAGAATTTGATGAAGAGATTGAGATACATAGGTCCAAACTCCGAGCCCCCACCTGTTGGATACCTGTTTCAGGGTTAATTAAATTAACCCTCATGTTGCTGTTTGAGTTGTTATGTAAAAGAATGAATTGAAAATAGATTTAGCAAAATCAATAATTATTTATTAAAAAGGCCATGCCCGTATACATGCTGAGAGGGAACATCCTCTCAAGCCTGGGTCAAAATGCTTCAACAACAGATACACATAAAAGCAATGATTTTTATAACATACCAGTTACGCCCCATTCTTATAACCCTCCCATATGAGTTCATTCATCTGGAATACAGTGTTAGGAAAAATAATTATGGCGGCAGTAGGTTTTGAACCAATGCCTCCAAAGTAACTGGAACCCTAATCCAGCACCTTAAACACTGCAGAATTTTAGCTCATGCATCTGGATCATATTGACCATATATTGAGGTGAAAGGACTTTATTATTATTGATTTTCTTATTAGTGGAGAAAATAACTTTGCCATCTCTGACTAATGTTTTATTAGCAAAATCATAATTGCAGCAGTGGGAATCAATCCCATGTCTCAAGAAAGACTGGAGCCTAAGTCCAGCACCTTAGAATGCTTGGCTGTGCAACCACATGGACACTTCTAACTGAAAGCTCACAGTTCTGGATCATATAGTTGAGATTACAGGAAAAAAAATTGTTGTTTTAAATTAATACTTGAAAAAAGTGTCATGTTAAGTGTTTAAAATACAAAATGTTAAGGAAGTATAAAAAAATACAAAATTAGCAGACAATATTTATAAAAAAATAATTTTTTATTATTGATTAGCTGTTTAGTGGAGAAAAACGACTTTGATGGCAATAACTGTAGTTTTCTCTTGAAAATGATTATGGCAGCAGTGGGACTTGAACCCACACCTCCAAAGACACTGGAGCCTTAATCCAGCACGTTAGCCCACTCGGCCATGCCACCACATGGCAAACAAACTCAGTAGCTCATAGTTTATTATTATACATATTATTTTTAAAGATTTAGAAGACTCTTGAAATTATAATAAACTGTTTTAAAATCTAGTGCAGATTATGAACTTTTCAACCTACCAATATTTTATTTTAGCAGCTTAGTGGCCTTAGATCGCTCGGCCATGGTACCACATGGACACTCTTTGCGCACAGATCTGGGTCATATAGCTCAGATTACAGTAAAAAAAAAATTTTTTAATCAATACTTAAAAAGAAGTGTCATACCAAAAGTGTTTAAATTATGTACAAAACGTTTTGGAAGTTTAAAAAAGTACATAAATTGACGTAAAATGTTAATGAGAAAGGATTTTTTTATTATTGATTTGCTGTTTAGTAGAGAAATACACTGACATCAATGACATTTTTTCTTAGGAAAAATAATTACGGCGGCAGAAGGTTTTGAACCAATGCCTCCAAAGAAATTGGAACCCTAATCCAGCACCTTAGACACTGCAGAATTTTATCTCATGCATCTGGATCATATCAACCAGATATTGAGGAGAAAGGACTTTATTATTTTTGATTTTCTTATTAGTGGAGAAAATAACTTTGCCATCTCTGACTGATGTTTTATTAGCAAAATCATAACTGCTGCAGTGGGAATCGATACCATGTCTCAAGAGAGACTGGAGACTAAGTCCAGCATCTTAGAATGCTTGGCCGTGCCACCACATGGACACTTCTAACTTAAAGCTCACTGTTCTGGATCATATAGTTGAGATTACAGGAAAAAAATTGTTGTTTTAAATCAATACTTGAAAAAAAGTGTCATGTTAAGTGTTTAAAATACAAAATGTTAAGGAAGTATAAAAAGGTACAAAATTATCAGACAATATTAATAAGAAATCATTTTTTATTATTGATTTGCTGTTTAGTTGAGAAAAACGACTTTGACGTCAATGACTGTCGTTTTCTCTTGAAAATAAATATGGCAGCAGTGGCACTCAAACCCACACCTCCGAAGAGACTGGAGCCTTAATCCAGCACGTTAGCCCACTCGGTCATGCTACCACATGGTTAACCTGACTCAGTAGCTCCTAGTTTATTATTATACATATTATTTTTAAAGATTTAGAAGACTTTAAATTATAATAAACTGTTTTAAAACCTAGTGCAGATGATGAACTTTTCAACCTACCAAAATTTTATTTTAGCAGCTTAGTGGCCTTAGACCGCTTGGCTATGGTACCACATGGACACTCTTAGCTCACAGATCTGGGTCATATAGCTCAGATTATAGTAAAAACATTTTTTTAAGTCAATACTTAAAAAGAAGTGTCATACCAAAAGTGTTTAAATTATGTACAAAACGTTTTGGAAGGTTAAAAAAGTACATAAATTGACAAAATATTAATGAGAAAGGATTTTTATTATTATTGATTTGCTGTTTAGTAGAGAAAAACACTTTGACATCAATGACTTATTTTTTCTTAGGAAAAATAATTATGGCGGCAGTAGGTTTTGAACCAATGACTCCAAAGAAACTGGAACCTTAATACAGCACCTTAGACACTGCTGAATTTTAGTTCATGCATCTGGATCATATCGACCAGATATTGAGGAGAAAGGACTTTATTATTATTGATATTCTTATTAGTGGAGAAAATCACTTTGCCATCTCTGACTGATGTTTTATTAGCAAAATCATAATTGCAGCAGTGGGAATGGATCCCATGCCTCAGCAGAGACTGGAGCCTAAGTCCAGCACCTTAGAATGCCTGGCCATGCCACCTGATGCACACTTCTGACTGAAATCTCATAGTTCTGGATCATATAGTTGAGATTATAGGAAAAAATGTTGTTTTAAATCAATACTTGAAAAAAAGTGTCATGTTAAGTGTTTAAAATACAAAAAGTTAAGGAAGTATAAAAAGGTACAAAATTAGCAGACAATATTAATAAGAAATAATTTTTTATATTTGATTTGCTGTTTAGTGGAGAAAAACGAATATGACATCAATGACTATTGTTTTCTCTTGAAACAAATTATGGTAGCAGTGGGATTTGAACCCAGGCCTCCGAACAAACTGGAGCCTTAATCCAGTGCTTTAGACCGCTCTGCCATGCTACCACATGTCTAACCTTTTTCCGTAGATCATAGTTTATTATTATACATATTATTTTTAAAGTTTGAGAAGACTCTTGATATTATAATAAACTGTTTTAAAATCTAGGGCAGATGATGAACTTTTCAATTTACCAATATTTTATTTTAGCAGCTTAGTGGCCTTAGAACGCTCGGCCATGGTACCACATGGACACTCTTAGCTCACAGATCTGGGTCATATAGCTCAGATTACAGTAAAAACATTTTTTTTAAATCAATACTTAAAAAGAAGTGTCATACCAAAAGTGTTTAAATTATGTACAAAACGTTTTGGAAGGTTAAAGAAAGTACATAAATTGACATAAAATATTAATGAGAAAGGATTTTTTAAATTATTGATTTGCTGTTTAGCAGAGAAAAACACTTTGACATCAATGACTTATTTTTTCTTAGGAAAAATAATTATGGCGGCAGTAGGTTTTGAACCAATGCCTCCAAAGAAACTGGAACCTTAATCCAGCACTTTAGACAGTGCTGAATTTTAGTTCATGCATCTGGAACATATCGACCAGATATTGAGGAGAAAGGACTTTATTATTATTGATTTTCTTATTAGTGGAGAAAATCACTTTGCCATCTCTGACTGATGTTTTATTAGCAAAATCATAATTGCAACAGTGGGAATTGATCCCATGCCTCAGCAAAGATGGGAGCCTAAGTCCAGCACCTTAGAATGCCTGGCCATGCCACCACATGGACACTTCGACTGAAAGCTCACTGTTCTGGATCATATAGTTGAGATTATAGGAAAAAAAATGTTGTTTTAAATCAATACTTGAAAAAAAGTGTCATGTTAAGTGTTTAAAATACAAAAAGTTAAGGAAGTATAAAAAGGTACAAAATTAGCAGACAATATTAATAAGAAAGAGTTTTTTATATTTGATTTGCTGTTTAGTGGAGAAAAACGAATTTGACATCAATGACTGTCGTTTTCTCTTTAAAAGAATTATGACAGCAGTGGGATTTGAACCCACGCCCCCAAAGAGACTGTGGCTTTAATCCAGTGCCTTAGACCGCTCAGCCATGCTACAACATGCCTAACTTGACTCCATAGATCATAGTTTATTATTATACATATCATTTTTAAAGTTTGAGAAGACTCTTGAAATTATAAGAAACTGTTTTAAAATCTAGGGCAGATGATGAACTGTTCAATTTACCAATATTTTATTTTAGCAGCTTAGTGGCCTTAGACCGCTTGGCCATGGTACCACATGGACACTATTAGCTCACGGATCTGGGTCATATAACTCAGATTACAGTAAAAACATTTTTTTAAATCAATACTTAAAAAGAAGTGTCATACCAAAAGTGTTTAAATTATGTACAAAAGGTTTTGGAAGGTTAAAAAAAAGTACATAAATTGACATAAATTATTAATGAGAAAGGATTTTTTTAATTATTGATTTGCTGTTTAGTAGAGAAAAAAACTTTGACATCAATGACTTGTTTTTTCTTAGGAAAAATAATTATGGCGGCAGTAGGTTTTGAACCAATGCCTCCAAAGAAACTGGAACTTTAATCCAGCACCTTAGACACTGCTGAATTTTATCTCATGCATCTGGATCATATCAACCAGATATTGAGGAGAAAGGACTTTATTATTATTGATTTTCTTATTAGTGGAGAAAATCACTTTGCCATCTCTGACTGATTTATTAGCAAACTTATACTTGCAGTAGTGGGAATTGATCCCATGCCTCAGCAGAGACTGGAGCCTAAGTCCAGCACCTTAGAATGCTTGGCCATGCCACCTCATGCACACTTCTGACTGAAAGCTCACAGTTCTGGATCATATAGTTGAGATTATAGGGGGAAAAAATGTTGTTTTAAATCAATACTTGAAAAAAAGTGTCATGTTAAGTGTTTAAAATACAAAAAGTTAAGGAAGTATAAAAAGGTACAAAATTAGTAGACAATATTAATAAGAAATAATTTTTTATATTTGATTTGCTGTTTAGTGGAGAAAAACGAATTTGACATCAATGACTATTGTTTTCTCTTGAAACAAATTATGGTAGCAGTGGGATTTGAACCCAGGCCTCCGAACAAACTGGAGCCTTAATCCAGTGCTTTAGACCGCTCTGCCATGCTACCACATGTCTAACCTTTTTCCGTAGATCATAGTTTATTATTATACATATTATTTTTAAAGTTTGAGAAGACTCTTGATATTATAATAAACTGTTTTAAAATCTAGGGCAGATGATGAACTTTTCAATTTACCAATATTTTATTTTAGCAGCTTAGTGGCCTTAGAACGCTCGGCCATGGTACCACATGGACACTCTTAGCTCACAGATCTGGGTCATATAGCTCAGATTACAGTAAAAACATTTTTTTAAATCAATACTTAAAAAGAAGTGTCATACCAAAAGTGTTTAAATTATGTACAAAACGTTTTGGAAGGTTAAAAAAAGTACATAAATTGACATAAAATATTAATGAGAAAGGATTTTTTAAATTATTGATTTGCTGTTTAGCAGAGAAAAACACTTTGACATCAATGACTTATTTTTTCTTAGGAAAAATAATTATGGCGGCAGTAGGTTTTGAACCAATGCCTCCAAAGAAACTGGAACCTTAATCCAGCACCTTAGACACTGCTGAATTTTATCTCATGCATCTGGATCATATCAACCAAATATTGAGGAGAAATGACTTTATTATTATTGATTTTCTTATTAGTGGAGAAAATCACTTTGCCATCTCTGACTGATGTTTTATTAGCAAAATCATAATTGCAGTAGTGGGAATTGATCCCATGCCTCAGCAGAGACTGGAACCTAAGTCCAGCACCTTAGAATGCTTGGCCATGCCACCTCATGCACACTTCTGCCTGAAAGCTCACAGTTCTGGATCATATAGTTGAGATTATAGGGGAAAAAAATGTTGTTTTAAATCAATACTTGAAAAAAAGTGTCATGTTAAGTGTTTAAAATACAAAAAGTTAAGGAAGTATAAAAAGGTACAAAATTAGCAGACAATATTAATAAGAAAGAATTTTTTATATTTGATTTGCTGTTTAGTGGAGAAAAAGCGAATTTGACATCAATGACTGTCGTTTTCTCTTGAAAAGAATTATGGCAGCAGTGGGATTTGAACCCACGCCTCCAAAGAGACTGGAGTCTTAATCCAGTGCCTTAGACCACTCAGCCAAGATACCACATGTCTAACTTAGTTGCGTAGATCATAGTTTATTATTGTACATATTATTTTTAAAGTTTGAGAAGACTCTTGATATTATAATAAACTGTTTTAAAATCTAGGGCAGATGATGAACTTTTCAATTTACCAATATTTATTTTAGCAGCTTAGTGGCCTTAGAACGCTCGGCCATGGTACCACATGGACACTCTTAGCTCACAGATCTGGGTCATATAGCTCAGATTACAGTTAAAACATTTTTTTTAAATCAATACTTAAAAAGAAGTGTCATACCAAAAGTGTTTAAATTATGTACAAAACGTTTTGGAAGGTTAAAAAAAGTACATAAATTGACATAAAATATTAATGAGAAAGGATTTTTTTAATTATTGATTTGCTGTTTAGCAGAGAAAAACACTTTGACATCAATGACTTATTTTTTCTTAGGAAAAATAATTATGGCGGCAGTAGGTTTTGAACCAATGCCTCCAAAGAAACTGGAACCTTAATCCAGCACCTTAGACAGTGCTGAATTTTAGTTCATGCATCAGGATCATATCGACCAGATATTGAGGAGAAAGGACTTTATTATTATTGATTTTCTTATTAGTGGAGAAAATCACTTTGCCATCTCTGACTGATGTTTTATTAGCAAAATCATAATTGCAGCAGTGGGAATTGATCCCATGCCTCAGCAGAGACTGGAGCCTAAGTCCAGCACCTTAGAATGCTTGGCCATGCCACCTCATGCACACTTCTGCCTGAAAGCTCACAGTTCTGGATCATATAGTTGAGATTATAGGGAAAAAAATAGTTGTTTTAAATCAGTACTTGAAAGAAAGTGTCATGTTAAGTGTTTAAAATACAAAAAGTTAAGGAAGTATAAAAAGGTACAAAATTAGCAGACAATATTAATAAGAAAGAATTTTTTATATTTGATTTGCTGTTTAGTGGAGAAAAACGAATTTGACATCAAAGACTGTCGTTTTCTCTTGAAAAGAATTATGACAGCAGTGGTATTTGAACCCACACCTCCAAAGAGACTGAAGCTTTTTACCAGTGCCTTAGACTGCTCAGCCATGCTTCCACATGCCTAACTTCTCTCCATAGATCATAGTTTATTATTATACATATAATTTTTAAAGTTTGAGAAGACTCTTGAAATTATAAGAAACTGTTTTAAAATCTAGGGCAGATGATGAACTGTTCAAGTTACCAATATTTTATTTTAGCATCTTAGTTGCCTTAGACCGCTCGGCCATGGTACCACATGGACACTCTTAGCTCACAGATCTGGGTCATATAGCTCAGATTACAGTAAAAACATTTTTTTAAATCAATACTTAAAAAGAAGTGTCATACCAAAAGTGTTTAAATTATGTACAAAACGTTTTGGAAGGTTAAAAAAAGTACATAAATTGACATAAAATATTAATGAGAAAGGATTTTTTAAATTATTGATTTGCTGTTTAGCAGAGAAAAACACTTTGACATCAATGACTTATTTTTTCTTAGGAAAAATAATTATGGCGGCAGTAGGTTTTGAACCAATGCCTCCAAAGAAACTGGAACCTTAATCCAGCACCTTAGACACTGCTGAATTTTATCTCATGCATCTGGATCATATCAACCAAATATTGAGGAGAAATGACTTTATTATTATTGATTTTCTTATTAGTGGAGAAAATCACTTTGCCATCTCTGACTGATGTTTTATTAGCAAAATCATAATTGCAGTAGTGGGAATTGATCCCATGCCTCAGCAGAGACTGGAACCTAAGTCCAGCACCTTAGAATGCTTGGCCATGCCACCTCATGCACACTTCTGACTGAAAGCTCACAGTTCTGGATCATATAGTTGAGATTATAGGGAAAAAAAAATGTTGTTTTAAATCAATACTTGAAAAAAAGTGTCATGTTAAGTGTTTAAAATACAAAAAGTTAAGGAAGTATAAAAAGGTACAAAATTAGCAGACAATATTAATAAGAAAGAATTTTTTATATTTGATTTGCTGTTTAGTGGAGAAAAAGCGAATTTGACATCAATGACTGTCGTTTTCTCTTGAAAAGAATTATGGCAGCAGTGGGATTTGAACCCACGCCTCCAAAGAGACTGGAGTCTTAATCCAGTGCCTTAGACCACTCAGCCAAGATACCACATGTCTAACTTAGTTGCGTAGATCATAGTTTATTATTGTACATATTATTTTTAAAGTTTGAGAAGACTCTTGATATTATAATAAACTGTTTTAAAATCTAGGGCAGATGATGAACTTTTCAATTTACCAATATTTATTTTAGCAGCTTAGTGGCCTTAGAACGCTCGGCCATGGTACCACATGGACACTCTTAGCTCACAGATCTGGGTCATATAGCTCAGATTACAGTTAAAACATTTTTTTTAAATCAATACTTAAAAAGAAGTGTCATACCAAAAGTGTTTAAATTATGTACAAAACGTTTTGGAAGGTTAAAAAAAGTACATAAATTGACATAAAATATTAATGAGAAAGGATTTTTTTAATTATTGATTTGCTGTTTAGCAGAGAAAAACTCTTTGACATCAATGACTTATTTTTTCTTAGGAAAAATAATTATGGCGGCAGTAGGTTTTGAACCAATGCCTCCAAAGAAACTGGAACCTTAATCCAGCACCTTAGACAGTGCTGAATTTTAGTTCATGCATCAGGATCATATCGACCAGATATTGAGGAGAAAGGACTTTATTATTATTGATTTTCTTATTAGTGGAGAAAATCACTTTGCCATCTCTGACTGATGTTTTATTAGCAAAATCATAATTGCAGCAGTTGGAATTGATCCCATGCCTCAGCAGAGACTGGAGCCTAAGTCCAGCACCTTAGAATGCTTGGCCATGCCACCTCATGCACACTTCTGCCTGAAAGCTCACAGTTCTGGATCATATAGTTGAGATTATAGGGAAAAAAATAGTTGTTTTAAATCAGTACTTGAAAGAAAGTGTCATGTTAAGTGTTTAAAATACAAAAAGTTAAGGAAGTATAAAAAGGTACAAAATTAGCAGACAATATTAATAAGAAAGAATTTTTTATATTTGATTTGCTGTTTAGTGGAGAAAAACGAATTTGACATCAAAGACTGTCGTTTTCTCTTGAAAAGAATTATGACAGCAGTGGTATTTGAACCCACACCTCCAAAGAGACTGAAGCTTTTTACCAGTGCCTTAGACTGCTCAGCCATGCTTCCACATGCCTAACTTCTCTCCATAGATCATAGTTTATTATTATACATATAATTTTTAAAGTTTGAGAAGACTCTTGAAATTATAAGAAACTGTTTTAAAATCTAGGGCAGATGATGAACTGTTCAAGTTACCAATATTTTATTTTAGCATCTTAGTTGCCTTAGACCGCTCGGCCATGGTACCACATGGACACTCTTAGCTCACAGATCTGGGTCATATAGCTCAGATTACAGTAAAAACATTTTTTTAAATCAATACTTAAAAAGAAGTGTCATACCAAAAGTGTTTAAATTATGTACAAAACGTTTTGGAAGGTTAAAAAAAGTACATAAATTGACATAAAATATTAATGAGAAAGGATTTTTTAAATTATTGATTTGCTGTTTAGCAGAGAAAAACACTTTGATATCAATGACTTATTTTTTCTTAGGAAAAATAATTATGGTGGCAGTAGGTTTTGAACCAATGCCTCCAAAGAAACTGGAACCTTAATCCAGCACCTTAGACAGTGCTGAATTTTATCTCATGCATCTGGATCATATCAACCAGATATTGAGGAGAAAGGACTTTATTATTATTGATTTTCTTATTAGTGGAGAAAATCACTTTGCCATCTCTGACTGATGTTTTATTAGCAAAATCATAATTGCAACAGTGGGAATTGATCCCATGCCTCAGCAAAGATGGGAGCCTAAGTCCAGCACCTTAGAATGCCTGGCCATGCCACCACATGGACACTTCGACTGAAAGCTCACTGTTCTGGATCATATAGTTGAGATTATAGGAAAAAAAATGTTGTTTTAAATCAATACTTGAAAAAAAGTGTCATGTTAAGTGTTTAAAATACAAAAAGTTAAGGAAGTATAAAAAGGTACAAAATTAGCAGACAATATTAATAAGAAAGAGTTTTTTATATTTGATTTGCTGTTTAGTGGAGAAAAACGAATTTGACATCAATGACTGTCGTTTTCTCTTTAAAAGAATTATGACAGCAGTGGGATTTGAACCCACGCCCCCAAAGAGACTGTGGCTTTAATCCAGTGCCTTAGACCGCTCAGCCATGCTACCACATGCCTAACTTGACTCCATAGATCATAGTTTATTATTATACATATCATTTTTAAAGTTTGAGAAGACTCTTGAAATTATAAGAAACTGTTTTAAAATCTAGGGCAGATGATGAACTGTTCAATTTACCAATATTTTATTTTAGCAGCTTAGTGGCCTTAGACCGCTTGGCCATGGTACCACATGGACACTATTAGCTCACGGATCTGGGTCATATAACTCAGATTACAGTAAAAACATTTTTTTAAATCAATACTTAAAAAGAAGTGTCATACCAAAAGTGTTTAAATTATGTACAAAAGGTTTTGGAAGGTTAAAAAAAAGTACATAAATTGACATAAATTATTAATGAGAAAGGATTTTTTTAATTATTGATTTGCTGTTTAGTAGAGAAAAAAACTTTGACATCAATGACTTGTTTTTTCTTAGGAAAAATAATTATGGCGGCAGTAGGTTTTGAACCAATGCCTCCAAAGAAACTGGAACTTTAATCCAGCACCTTAGACACTGCTGAATTTTATCTTATGCATCTGGATCATATCAACCAGATATTGAGGAGAAAGGACTTTATTATTATTGATTTTCTTATTAGTGGAGAAAATCACTTTGCCATCTCTGACTGATTTATTAGCAAACTTATACTTGCAGTAGTGGGAATTGATCCCATGCCTCAGCAGAGACTGGAGCCTAAGTCCAGCACCTTAGAATGCTTGGCCATGCCACCTCATGCACACTTCTGACTGAAAGCTCACAGTTCTGGATCATATAGTTGAGATTATAGGGGGAAAAAATGTTGTTTTAAATCAATACTTGAAAAAAAGTGTCATGTTAAGTGTTTAAAATACAAAAAGTTAAGGAAGTATAAAAAGGTACAAAATTAGTAGACAATATTAATAAGAAATAATTTTTTATATTTGATTTGCTGTTTAGTGGAGAAAAACGAATTTGACATCAATGACTATTGTTTTCTCTTGAAACAAATTATGGTAGCAGTGGGATTTGAACCCAGGCCTCCGAACAAACTGGAGCCTTAATCCAGTGCTTTAGACCGCTCTGCCATGCTACCACATGTCTAACCTTTTTCCGTAGATCATAGTTTATTATTATACATATTATTTTTAAAGTTTGAGAAGACTCTTGATATTATAATAAACTGTTTTAAAATCTAGGGCAGATGATGAACTTTTCAATTTACCAATATTTTATTTTAGCAGCTTAGTGGCCTTAGAACGCTCGGCCATGGTACCACATGGACACTCTTAGCTCACAGATCTGGGTCATATAGCTCAGATTACAGTAAAAACATTTTTTTAAATCAATACTTAAAAAGAAGTGTCATACCAAAAGTGTTTAAATTATGTACAAAACGTTTTGGAAGGTTAAAAAAAGTACATAAATTGACATAAAATATTAATGAGAAAGGATTTTTTAAATTATTGATTTGCTGTTTAGCAGAGAAAAACACTTTGACATCAATGACTTATTTTTTCTTAGGAAAAATAATTATGGCGGCAGTAGGTTTTGAACCAATGCCTCCAAAGAAACTGGAACCTTAATCCAGCACCTTAGACACTGCTGAATTTTATCTCATGCATCTGGATCATATCAACCAAATATTGAGGAGAAATGACTTTATTATTATTGATTTTCTTATTAGTGGAGAAAATCACTTTGCCATCTCTGACTGATGTTTTATTAGCAAAATCATAATTGCAGTAGTGGGAATTGATCCCATGCCTCAGCAGAGACTGGAACCTAAGTCCAGCACCTTAGAATGCTTGGCCATGCCACCTCATGCACACTTCTGACTGAAAGCTCACAGTTCTGGATCATATAGTTGAGATTATAGGGGAAAAAAATGTTGTTTTAAATCAATACTTGAAAAAAAGTGTCATGTTAAGTGTTTAAAATACAAAAAGTTAAGGAAGTATAAAAAGGTACAAAATTAGCAGACAATATTAATAAGAAAGAATTTTTTATATTTGATTTGCTGTTTAGTGGAGAAAAAGCGAATTTGACATCAATGACTGTCGTTTTCTCTTGAAAAGAATTATGGCAGCAGTGGGATTTGAACCCACGCCTCCAAAGAGACTGGAGTCTTAATCCAGTGCCTTAGACCACTCAGCCAAGATACCACATGTCTAACTTAGTTGCGTAGATCATAGTTTATTATTGTACATATTATTTTTAAAGTTTGAGAAGACTCTTGATATTATAATAAACTGTTTTAAAATCTAGGGCAGATGATGAACTTTTCAATTTACCAATATTTATTTTAGCAGCTTAGTGGCCTTAGAACGCTCGGCCATGGTACCACATGGACACTCTTAGCTCACAGATCTGGGTCATATAGCTCAGATTACAGTTAAAACATTTTTTTTAAATCAATACTTAAAAAGAAGTGTCATACCAAAAGTGTTTAAATTATGTACAAAACGTTTTGGAAGGTTAAAAAAAGTACATAAATTGACATAAAATATTAATGAGAAAGGATTTTTTTAATTATTGATTTGCTGTTTAGCAGAGAAAAACACTTTGACATCAATGACTTATTTTTTCTTAGGAAAAATAATTATGGCGGCAGTAGGTTTTGAACCAATGCCTCCAAAGAAACTGGAACCTTAATCCAGCACCTTAGACAGTGCTGAATTTTAGTTCATGCATCAGGATCATATCGACCAGATATTGAGGAGAAAGGACTTTATTATTATTGATTTTCTTATTAGTGGAGAAAATCACTTTGCCATCTCTGACTGATGTTTTATTAGCAAAATTATAATTGCAGCAGTGGGAATTGATCCCATGCCTCAGCAGAGACTGGAGCCTAAGTCCAGCACCTTAGAATGCTTGGCCATGCCACCTCATGCACACTTCTGCCTGAAAGCTCACAGTTCTGGATCATATAGTTGAGATTATAGGGAAAAAAATAGTTGTTTTAAATCAGTACTTGAAAGAAAGTGTCATGTTAAGTGTTTAAAATACAAAAAGTTAAGGAAGTATAAAAAGGTACAAAATTAGCAGACAATATTAATAAGAAAGAATTTTTTATATTTGATTTGCTGTTTAGTGGAGAAAAACGAATTTGACATCAAAGACTGTCGTTTTCTCTTGAAAAGAATTATGACAGCAGTGGTATTTGAACCCACACCTCCAAAGAGACTGAAGCTTTTTACCAGTGCCTTAGACTGCTCAGCCATGCTTCCACATGCCTAACTTCTCTCCATAGATCATAGTTTATTATTATACATATAATTTTTAAAGTTTGAGAAGACTCTTGAAATTATAAGAAACTGTTTTAAAATCTAGGGCAGATGATGAACTGTTCAAGTTACCAATATTTTATTTTAGCATCTTAGTTGCCTTAGACCGCTCGGCCATGGTACCACATGGACACTCTTAGCTCACAGATCTGGGTCATATAGCTCAGATTACAGTAAAAACATTTTTTTAAATCAATACTTAAAAAGAAGTGTCATACCAAAAGTGTTTAAATTATGTACAAAACGTTTTGGAAGGTTAAAAAAAGTACATAAATTGACATAAAATATTAATGAGAAAGGATTTTTTAAATTATTGATTTGCTGTTTAGCAGAGAAAAACACTTTGACATCAATGACTTATTTTTTCTTAGGAAAAATAATTATGGCGGCAGTAGGTTTTGAACCAATGCCTCCAAAGAAACTGGAACCTTAATCCAGCACCTTAGACACTGCTGAATTTTATCTCATGCATCTGGATCATATCAACCAAATATTGAGGAGAAATGACTTTATTATTATTGATTTTCTTATTAGTGGAGAAAATCACTTTGCCATCTCTGACTGATGTTTTATTAGCAAAATCATAATTGCAGTAGTGGGAATTGATCCCATGCCTCAGCAGAGACTGGAACCTAAGTCCAGCACCTTAGAATGCTTGGCCATGCCACCTCATGCACACTTCTGACTGAAAGCTCACAGTTCTGGATCATATAGTTGAGATTATAGGGAAAAAAAAATGTTGTTTTAAATCAATACTTGAAAAAAAGTGTCATGTTAAGTGTTTAAAATACAAAAAGTTAAGGAAGTATAAAAAGGTACAAAATTAGCAGACAATATTAATAAGAAAGAATTTTTTATATTTGATTTGCTGTTTAGTGGAGAAAAAGCGAATTTGACATCAATGACTGTCGTTTTCTCTTGAAAAGAATTATGGCAGCAGTGGGATTTGAACCCACGCCTCCAAAGAGACTGGAGTCTTAATCCAGTGCCTTAGACCACTCAGCCAAGATACCACATGTCTAACTTAGTTGCGTAGATCATAGTTTATTATTGTACATATTATTTTTAAAGTTTGAGAAGACTCTTGATATTATAATAAACTGTTTTAAAATCTAGGGCAGATGATGAACTTTTCAATTTACCAATATTTATTTTAGCAGCTTAGTGGCCTTAGAACGCTCGGCCATGGTACCACATGGACACTCTTAGCTCACAGATCTGGGTCATATAGCTCAGATTACAGTTAAAACATTTTTTTTAAATCAATACTTAAAAAGAAGTGTCATACCAAAAGTGTTTAAATTATGTACAAAACGTTTTGGAAGGTTAAAAAAAGTACATAAATTGACATAAAATATTAATGAGAAAGGATTTTTTTAATTATTGATTTGCTGTTTAGCAGAGAAAAACTCTTTGACATCAATGACTTATTTTTTCTTAGGAAAAATAATTATGGCGGCAGTAGGTTTTGAACCAATGCCTCCAAAGAAACTGGAACCTTAATCCAGCACCTTAGACAGTGCTGAATTTTAGTTCATGCATCAGGATCATATCGACCAGATATTGAGGAGAAAGGACTTTATTATTATTGATTTTCTTATTAGTGGAGAAAATCACTTTGCCATCTCTGACTGATGTTTTATTAGCAAAATCATAATTGCAGCAGTTGGAATTGATCCCATGCCTCAGCAGAGACTGGAGCCTAAGTCCAGCACCTTAGAATGCTTGGCCATGCCACCTCATGCACACTTCTGCCTGAAAGCTCACAGTTCTGGATCATATAGTTGAGATTATAGGGAAAAAAATAGTTGTTTTAAATCAGTACTTGAAAGAAAGTGTCATGTTAAGTGTTTAAAATACAAAAAGTTAAGGAAGTATAAAAAGGTACAAAATTAGCAGACAATATTAATAAGAAAGAATTTTTTATATTTGATTTGCTGTTTAGTGGAGAAAAACGAATTTGACATCAAAGACTGTCGTTTTCTCTTGAAAAGAATTATGACAGCAGTGGTATTTGAACCCACACCTCCAAAGAGACTGAAGCTTTTTACCAGTGCCTTAGACTGCTCAGCCATGCTTCCACATGCCTAACTTCTCTCCATAGATCATAGTTTATTATTATACATATAATTTTTAAAGTTTGAGAAGACTCTTGAAATTATAAGAAACTGTTTTAAAATCTAGGGCAGATGATGAACTGTTCAAGTTACCAATATTTTATTTTAGCATCTTAGTTGCCTTAGACCGCTCGGCCATGGTACCACATGGACACTCTTAGCTCACAGATCTGGGTCATATAGCTCAGATTACAGTAAAAACATTTTTTTAAATCAATACTTAAAAAGAAGTGTCATACCAAAAGTGTTTAAATTATGTACAAAACGTTTTGGAAGGTTAAAAAAAGTACATAAATTGACATAAAATATTAATGAGAAAGGATTTTTTAAATTATTGATTTGCTGTTTAGCAGAGAAAAACACTTTGATATCAATGACTTATTTTTTCTTAGGAAAAATAATTATGGTGGCAGTAGGTTTTGAACCAATGCCTCCAAAGAAACTGGAACCTTAATCCAGCACCTTAGACAGTGCTGAATTTTATCTCATGCATCTGGATCATATCAACCAGATATTGAGGAGAAAGGACTTTATTATTATTGATTTTCTTATTAGTGGAGAAAATCACTTTGCCATCTCTGACTGATGTTTTATTAGCAAAATCATAATTGCAACAGTGGGAATTGATCCCATGCCTCAGCAAAGATGGGAGCCTAAGTCCAGCACCTTAGAATGCCTGGCCATGCCACCACATGGACACTTCGACTGAAAGCTCACTGTTCTGGATCATATAGTTGAGATTATAGGAAAAAAAATGTTGTTTTAAATCAATACTTGAAAAAAAGTGTCATGTTAAGTGTTTAAAATACAAAAAGTTAAGGAAGTATAAAAAGGTACAAAATTAGCAGACAATATTAATAAGAAAGAGTTTTTTATATTTGATTTGCTGTTTAGTGGAGAAAAACGAATTTGACATCAATGACTGTCGTTTTCTCTTTAAAAGAATTATGACAGCAGTGGGATTTGAACCCACGCCCCCAAAGAGACTGTGGCTTTAATCCAGTGCCTTAGACCGCTCAGCCATGCTACCACATGCCTAACTTGACTCCATAGATCATAGTTTATTATTATACATATCATTTTTAAAGTTTGAGAAGACTCTTGAAATTATAAGAAACTGTTTTAAAATCTAGGGCAGATGATGAACTGTTCAATTTACCAATATTTTATTTTAGCAGCTTAGTGGCCTTAGACCGCTTGGCCATGGTACCACATGGACACTATTAGCTCACGGATCTGGGTCATATAACTCAGATTACAGTAAAAACATTTTTTTAAATCAATACTTAAAAAGAAGTGTCATACCAAAAGTGTTTAAATTATGTACAAAAGGTTTTGGAAGGTTAAAAAAAAGTACATAAATTGACATAAATTATTAATGAGAAAGGATTTTTTTAATTATTGATTTGCTGTTTAGTAGAGAAAAAAACTTTGACATCAATGACTTGTTTTTTCTTAGGAAAAATAATTATGGCGGCAGTAGGTTTTGAACCAATGCCTCCAAAGAAACTGGAACTTTAATCCAGCACCTTAGACACTGCTGAATTTTATCTTATGCATCTGGATCATATCAACCAGATATTGAGGAGAAAGGACTTTATTATTATTGATTTTCTTATTAGTGGAGAAAATCACTTTGCCATCTCTGACTGATTTATTAGCAAACTTATACTTGCAGTAGTGGGAATTGATCCCATGCCTCAGCAGAGACTGGAGCCTAAGTCCAGCACCTTAGAATGCTTGGCCATGCCACCTCATGCACACTTCTGACTGAAAGCTCACAGTTCTGGATCATATAGTTGAGATTATAGGGGGAAAAAATGTTGTTTTAAATCAATACTTGAAAAAAAGTGTCATGTTAAGTGTTTAAAATACAAAAAGTTAAGGAAGTATAAAAAGGTACAAAATTAGTAGACAATATTAATAAGAAATATTTTTTTATATTTGATTTGCTGTTTAGTGGAGAAAAACGAATTTGACATCAATGACTATTGTTTTCTCTTGAAACAAATTATGGTAGCAGTGGGATTTGAACCCAGGCCTCCGAACAAACTGGAGCCTTAATCCAGTGCTTTAGACCGCTCTGCCATGCTACCACATGTCTAACCTTTTTCCGTAGATCATAGTTTATTATTATACATATTATTTTTAAAGTTTGAGAAGACTCTTGATATTATAATAAACTGTTTTAAAATCTAGGGCAGATGATGAACTTTTCAATTTACCAATATTTTATTTTAGCAGCTTAGTGGCCTTAGAACGCTCGGCCATGGTACCACATGGACACTCTTAGCTCACAGATCTGGGTCATATAGCTCAGATTACAGTAAAAACATTTTTTTAAATCAATACTTAAAAAGAAGTGTCATACCAAAAGTGTTTAAATTATGTACAAAACGTTTTGGAAGGTTAAAAAAAGTACATAAATTGACATAAAATATTAATGAGAAAGGATTTTTTAAATTATTGATTTGCTGTTTAGCAGAGAAAAACACTTTGACATCAATGACTTATTTTTTC
The DNA here is from genome assembly GCF_028390025.1 of Pseudophryne corroboree. NCBI lineage: Eukaryota > Metazoa > Chordata > Amphibia > Anura > Myobatrachidae > Pseudophryne > Pseudophryne corroboree. Next base: position 146,069,548 of record NC_086446.1, on the reverse strand, counting down.
TTAGGAAAAATAATTATGGCGGCAGTAGGTTTTGAACCAATGCCTCCAAAGAAACTGGAACCTTAATCCAGCACCTTAGACACTGCTGAATTTTATCTCATGCATCTGGATCATATCAACCAAATATTGAGGAGAAATGACTTTATTATTATTGATTTTCTTATTAGTGGAGAAAATCACTTTGCCATCTCTGACTGATGTTTTATTAGCAAAATCATAATTGCAGTAGTGGGAATTGATCCCATGCCTCAGCAGAGACTGGAACCTAAGTCCAGCACCTTAGAATGCTTGGCCATGCCACCTCATGCACACTTCTGACTGAAAGCTCACAGTTCTGGATCATATAGTTGAGATTATAGGGGAAAAAAATGTTGTTTTAAATCAATACTTGAAAAAAAGTGTCATGTTAAGTGTTTAAAATACAAAAAGTTAAGGAAGTATAAAAAGGTACAAAATTAGCAGACAATATTAATAAGAAAGAATTTTTTATATTTGATTTGCTGTTTAGTGGAGAAAAAGCGAATTTGACATCAATGACTGTCGTTTTCTCTTGAAAAGAATTATGGCAGCAGTGGGATTTGAACCCACGCCTCCAAAGAGACTGGAGTCTTAATCCAGTGCCTTAGACCACTCAGCCAAGATACCACATGTCTAACTTAGTTGCGTAGATCATAGTTTATTATTGTACATATTATTTTTAAAGTTTGAGAAGACTCTTGATATTATAATAAACTGTTTTAAAATCTAGGGCAGATGATGAACTTTTCAATTTACCAATATTTATTTTAGCAGCTTAGTGGCCTTAGAACGCTCGGCCATGGTACCACATGGACACTCTTAGCTCACAGATCTGGGTCATATAGCTCAGATTACAGTTAAAACATTTTTTTTAAATCAATACTTAAAAAGAAGTGTCATACCAAAAGTGTTTAAATTATGTACAAAACGTTTTGGAAGGTTAAAAAAAGTACATAAATTGACATAAAATATTAATGAGAAAGGATTTTTTTAATTATTGATTTGCTGTTTAGCAGAGAAAAACACTTTGACATCAATGACTTATTTTTTCTTAGGAAAAATAATTATGGCGGCAGTAGGTTTTGAACCAATGCCTCCAAAGAAACTGGAACCTTAATCCAGCACCTTAGACAGTGCTGAATTTTAGTTCATGCATCAGGATCATATCGACCAGATATTGAGGAGAAAGGACTTTATTATTATTGATTTTCTTATTAGTGGAGAAAATCACTTTGCCATCTCTGACTGATGTTTTATTAGCAAAATTATAATTGCAGCAGTGGGAATTGATCCCATGCCTCAGCAGAGACTGGAGCCTAAGTCCAGCACCTTAGAATGCTTGGCCATGCCACCTCATGCACACTTCTGCCTGAAAGCTCACAGTTCTGGATCATATAGTTGAGATTATAGGGAAAAAAATAGTTGTTTTAAATCAGTACTTGAAAGAAAGTGTCATGTTAAGTGTTTAAAATACAAAAAGTTAAGGAAGTATAAAAAGGTACAAAATTAGCAGACAATATTAATAAGAAAGAATTTTTTATATTTGATTTGCTGTTTAGTGGAGAAAAACGAATTTGACATCAAAGACTGTCGTTTTCTCTTGAAAAGAATTATGACAGCAGTGGTATTTGAACCCACACCTCCAAAGAGACTGAAGCTTTTTACCAGTGCCTTAGACTGCTCAGCCATGCTTCCACATGCCTAACTTCTCTCCATAGATCATAGTTTATTATTATACATATAATTTTTAAAGTTTGAGAAGACTCTTGAAATTATAAGAAACTGTTTTAAAATCTAGGGCAGATGATGAACTGTTCAAGTTACCAATATTTTATTTTAGCATCTTAGTTGCCTTAGACCGCTCGGCCATGGTACCACATGGACACTCTTAGCTCACAGATCTGGGTCATATAGCTCAGATTACAGTAAAAACATTTTTTTAAATCAATACTTAAAAAGAAGTGTCATACCAAAAGTGTTTAAATTATGTACAAAACGTTTTGGAAGGTTAAAAAAAGTACATAAATTGACATAAAATATTAATGAGAAAGGATTTTTTAAATTATTGATTTGCTGTTTAGCAGAGAAAAACACTTTGACATCAATGACTTATTTTTTCTTAGGAAAAATAATTATGGCGGCAGTAGGTTTTGAACCAATGCCTCCAAAGAAACTGGAACCTTAATCCAGCACCTTAGACACTGCTGAATTTTATCTCATGCATCTGGATCATATCAACCAAATATTGAGGAGAAATGACTTTATTATTATTGATTTTCTTATTAGTGGAGAAAATCACTTTGCCATCTCTGACTGATGTTTTATTAGCAAAATCATAATTGCAGTAGTGGGAATTGATCCCATGCCTCAGCAGAGACTGGAACCTAAGTCCAGCACCTTAGAATGCTTGGCCATGCCACCTCATGCACACTTCTGACTGAAAGCTCACAGTTCTGGATCATATAGTTGAGATTATAGGGAAAAAAAAATGTTGTTTTAAATCAATACTTGAAAAAAAGTGTCATGTTAAGTGTTTAAAATACAAAAAGTTAAGGAAGTATAAAAAGGTACAAAATTAGCAGACAATATTAATAAGAAAGAATTTTTTATATTTGATTTGCTGTTTAGTGGAGAAAAAGCGAATTTGACATCAATGACTGTCGTTTTCTCTTGAAAAGAATTATGGCAGCAGTGGGATTTGAACCCACGCCTCCAAAGAGACTGGAGTCTTAATCCAGTGCCTTAGACCACTCAGCCAAGATACCACATGTCTAACTTAGTTGCGTAGATCATAGTTTATTATTGTACATATTATTTTTAAAGTTTGAGAAGACTCTTGATATTATAATAAACTGTTTTAAAATCTAGGGCAGATGATGAACTTTTCAATTTACCAATATTTATTTTAGCAGCTTAGTGGCCTTAGAACGCTCGGCCATGGTACCACATGGACACTCTTAGCTCACAGATCTGGGTCATATAGCTCAGATTACAGTTAAAACATTTTTTTTAAATCAATACTTAAAAAGAAGTGTCATACCAAAAGTGTTTAAATTATGTACAAAACGTTTTGGAAGGTTAAAAAAAGTACATAAATTGACATAAAATATTAATGAGAAAGGATTTTTTTAATTATTGATTTGCTGTTTAGCAGAGAAAAACACTTTGACATCAATGACTTATTTTTTCTTAGGAAAAATAATTATGGCGGCAGTAGGTTTTGAACCAATGCCTCCAAAGAAACTGGAACCTTAATCCAGCACCTTAGACAGTGCTGAATTTTAGTTCATGCATCAGGATCATATCGACCAGATATTGAGGAGAAAGGACTTTATTATTATTGATTTTCTTATTAGTGGAGAAAATCACTTTGCCATCTCTGACTGATGTTTTATTAGCAAAATCATAATTGCAGCAGTTGGAATTGATCCCATGCCTCAGCAGAGACTGGAGCCTAAGTCCAGCACCTTAGAATGCTTGGCCATGCCACCTCATGCACACTTCTGCCTGAAAGCTCACAGTTCTGGATCATATAGTTGAGATTATAGGGAAAAAAATAGTTGTTTTAAATCAGTACTTGAAAGAAAGTGTCATGTTAAGTGTTTAAAATACAAAAAGTTAAGGAAGTATAAAAAGGTACAAAATTAGCAGACAATATTAATAAGAAATAATTTTTTATATTTGATTTGCTGTTTAATGGAGAAAAACGAATTTGACATCAAAGACTGTCGTTTTCTCTTGAAAAGAATTATGACAGCAGTGGTATTTGAACCCACACCTCCAAAGAGACTGAAGCTTTTTACCAGTGCCTTAGACTGCTCAGCCATGCTTCCACATGCCTAACTTCTCTCCATAGATCATAGTTTATTATTATACATATAATTTTTAAAGTTTGAGAAGACTCTTGAAATTATAAGAAACTGTTTTAAAATCTAGGGCAGATGATGAACTGTTCAAGTTACCAATATTTTATTTTAGCATCTTAGTTGCCTTAGACCGCTCGGCCATGGTACCACATGGACACTCTTAGCTCACAGATCTGGGTCATATAGCTCAGATTACAGTAAAAACATTTTTTTAAATCAATACTTAAAAAGAAGTGTCATACCAAAAGTGTTTAAATTATGTACAAAACGTTTTGGAAGGTTAAAAAAAGTACATAAATTGACATAAAATATTAATGAGAAAGGATTTTTTAAATTATTGATTTGCTGTTTAGCAGAGAAAAACACTTTGATATCAATGACTTATTTTTTCTTAGGAAAAATAATTATGGTGGCAGTAGGTTTTGAACCAATGCCTCCAAAGAAACTGGAACCTTAATCCAGCACCTTAGACAGTGCTGAATTTTATCTCATGCATCTGGATCATATCAACCAGATATTGAGGAGAAAGGACTTTATTATTATTGATTTTCTTATTAGTGGAGAAAATCACTTTGCCATCTCTGACTGATGTTTAATTAGCAAAATCATAATTGCAGCAGTGGGAATTGATCCCATGCCTCAGCAGTGATGAGAGCCTAAGTCCATCACCTTAGAATGCCAGGCCATGCCACCACATGGACACTTCTGACTGAAGGCTCACTGTTCTGGATCATATAGTTGAGATTATAGGAAAAAAAATGTTGTTTAAATCAATACTTGAAAAAAAGTGTCATGTTAAGTGTTTAAAATACAAAAAGTTAAGGAAGTATAAAAAGGTACAAAATTAGCAGACAATATTAATAAGAAATAATTTTTTATATTTGATTTGCTGTTTAGTGGAGAAAAACGAATTTGACATCAATGACTGTCGTTTTCTCTTGAAAAGAATTATGGCAGCAGTGGGATTTGAACCCAGACCTCCGAACAAACTGGAGCCTTAATATAGCGCTTTAGACCGCTCAGCCATGCTACCACATGTCTAACCTCTCTCCGTAGATCATAGTTTATTATTATACATATTATTTTTAAAGTTTGAGAAGACTCTTGAAATTGTAATAAACTGATTTAAAATCTAGGGCAGATGATGAACTTTTCAATTTACCAATATTTTATTTTAGCAGCTTAGTGGCCTTATAACGCTCGACCATGGTACCACATGGACACTCTTAGCTCACAGATCTGGGTCATATAGCTCAGATTACAGTAAAAACATTTTTTTTAATCAATACTTAAAAAGAAGTGTCATACCAAAAGTGTTTAAATTATGTACAAAACGTTTTGGAAGGTTAAAAAAAGTACATAAATTGACATAAAATATTAATGAGAAAGGATTTTTTTAATTATTGATTTGCTGTTTAGCAGAGAAAAACACTTTGACATCAATGACTTATTTTTTCTTAGAAAAAATATTTATGGCGGCAGTAGGTTTTGAACCAATGCCTCCAAAGAAACTGGAACCTTAATCCAGCACCTTAGACAGTGCTGAATTTTAGTTCATGCATCTGGATCATATCGACCAGATATTGAGGAGAAAGGACTTTATTATTATTGATTTTTTTAATAGTGGAGAAAATCACTTTGCCATCTCTGACTGATGTTTTATTAGCAAAATCATAACTGCAGCAGTGGGAATTGATCCCATGCCTCAGCAGAGACTGGAGCCTAAGTCCAGCACCTTAGAATGCTTGGCCATGCCACCTCATGCACACTTCTGCCTGAAAGCTCACAGTTCTGGATCATATAGTTGAGATTTTAGGGAAAAAAATAGTTGTTTTAAATCAGTACTTGAAAGAAAGTGTCATGTTAAGTGTTTAAAATACAAAAAGTTAAGGAAGTATAAAAAGGTACAAAATTAGCAGACAATATTAATAAGAAAGAATTTTTTATATTTGATTTGCTGTTTAGTGGAGAAAAACGAATTTGACATCAAAGACTGTCGTTTTCTCTTGAAAAGAATTATGACAGCAGTGGTATTTGAACCCACACCTCCAAAGAGACTGGAGCTTTTTACCAGTGCCTTAGACTGCTCAGCCATGCTTCCACATGCCTAACTTGTCTCCATAGATCATAGTTTATTATTATACATATCATTTTTAAAGTTTGAGAAGACTCTTGAAATTATAAGAAACTGTTTTAAAATCTAGGGCAGATGATGAACTGTTCAAGTTACCAATATTTTATTTTAGCATCTTAGTGGCCTTAGACCGCTCGGCCATGGTACCACATGGACAATCTTAGCTCACAGATCTGGGTCATATAGCTCAGATTACAGTAAAAACATTTTTTTAAATCAATACTTAAAAAGAAGTGTCATACCAAAAGTGTTTAAATTATGTACAAAACGTTTTGGAAGGTTAAAAAAAGTACATAAATTGACATAAAATATTAATGAGAAAGGATTTTTTAAATTATTGATTTGCTGTTTAGCAGAGAAAAACACTTTGACATCAATGACTTATTTTTTCTTAGGAAAAATAATTATGGCGGCAGTAGGTTTTGAACCAATGCCTCCAAAGAAACTGGAAACTTAATCCAGCACCTTAGACAGTGCTGAATTTTATCTCATGCATCTGGATCATATCAACCAGATATTGAGGAGAAAGGACTTTATTATTATTGATTTTCTTATTAGTGGAGAAAATCACTTTGCCATCTCTGACTGGGCAAGGAAAAGCTGTCTTGTACCTTAGCATTTTTATCCCAAACGAAGGACACTAGAATGAAAATTTTAAAGCCTCCTGTTAGTGCTTCATCTACACGGTATAGCCCTGAATTTTCCAATGCGTAGCTCTTTGCAAAAGAGAGATATTGGCAAGGAAAAGCTGTCTTGTACCTTTGCATTTTTCTCCCAAACGAAGGACACTAGAAAGAAAATTTTAAAGCCTCCTGTTAGGCCATCATCTATACGGCATAGCCCTGAATTTTCCAATGCGCAGCTCTTTGCAAAAGAGAGATATTGGCAAGGAAAAGCTGTCTTGTACCATTGGATTTTTCTACCAAACGAAGGACACTAGACTGAAAATGTTAAAGCCTCCTGTTAGTGCTTCATCTACACGGTATAGCCCTGAATTTTACAATGCGTAGCTCTTTGCAAAAGAGAGATATTGGCAAGGAAAAGCTGTCTTGTACCTTTGCATTTTTCTCCCAAACGAAGGACACTAGAATGAAAATTTTAAAGCCTCCTGTTAGTGCTTCATCTACACGGTATAGCCCTGAATTTTCCAATGCGCAGCTCTTTGCAAAAGAGAGATATTGGCAAGGAAAAGCTGTCTTGTACCTTTGCATTTTTCTCCCAAACGAAGGACACTAGAAAGAAAATTTTAAAGCCTCCTGTTAGGCCATCATCTACACGGCATAGCCCTGAATTTTCCAATGCGCAGCTCTTTGCAAAAGAGAGATATTGGCAAGGAAAAGCTGTCTTGTACCTTAGCATTTTTCTCCCAAACGAAGGACACTAGAATGAAAATTTTAAAGCCTCCTGTTAGTGCTTCATCTACATGGTATAGCCCTGGATTTTCCAATGCGTAGCTCTTTGCAAAAGAGAGATATTGGCAAGGAAAAGCTGTCTTGTACCTTTGCATTTTTCTCCCAAACGAAGGACACTAGAAAGAAAATTTTAAAGCCTCCTGTTAGGCCATCATCTACACGGCATAGCCCTGAATTTTCCAATGCGCAGCTCTTTGCAAAAGAGAGATATTGGCAAGGAAAAGCTGTCTTGTACCTTTGCATTTTTCTCCCAAACGAAGGACACTAGAAAGAAAATTTTAAAGCCTCCTGTTAGGCCATCATCTACACGGCATAGCCCTGAATTTTCCAATGCGCAGCTCTTTGCAAAAGAGAGATATTGGCAAGGAAAAGCTGTCTTGTACCTTTGCATTTTTCTCCCAAACGAAGGACACTAGAAAGAAAATTTTAAAGCCTCCTGTTAGGCCATCATCTACACGGCATAGCCCTGAATTTTCCAATGCGCAGCTCTTTGCAAAAGAGAGATATTGGCAAGGAAAAGCTGTCTTGTACCTTTGCATTTTTCTCCCAAACGAAGGACACTAGAAAGAAAATTTTAAAGCCTCCTGTTAGGCCATCATCTACACGGCATAGCCCTGAATTTTCCAATGCGCAGCTCTTTGCAAAAGAGAGATATTGGCAAGGAAAAGCTGTCTTGTACCATTGGATTTTTCTACCAAACGAAGGACACTAGACTGAAAATTTTAAAGCCTCCTGTTAGTGCTTCATCTACACGGTATAGCCCTGAATTTTACAATGCGTAGCTCTTTGCAAAAGAGAGATATTGGCAAGGAAAAGCTGTCTTGTACCTTTGCATTTTTCTCCCAAACGAAGGACACTAGAATGAAAATTTTAAAGCCTCCTGTTAGTTCTTCATCTACACGGTATAGCCCTGAATTTTCCAATGCGTAGCTCTTTGCAAAAGAGAGATATTGGCAAGGAAAAGCTGTCTTGTACCTTTGCATTTTTCTCCCAAACGAAGGACACTAGAAAGAAAATTTTAAAGCCTCCTGTTAGGCCATCATCTACACGGCATAGCCCTGAATTTTCCAATGCGCAGCTCTTTGCAAAAGAGAGATATTGGCAAGGAAAAGCTGTCTTGTACCATTGGATTTTTCTCCCAAACGAAGGACACTAGAATGAAAATTTTAAAGCCTCCTGTTAGTGCTATATCTACACGGTATAGCCCTGAATTTTCCAATGCGTAGCTCTTTGCAAAAGAGAGATATTGGCAAGGAAAAGCTGTCTTGTACCTTTGCATTTTTCTCGCAAACGAAGGACACTAGAAAGAAAATTTTAAAGCCTCCTGTTAGGCCATCATCTACACGGCATAGCCCTGAATTTTCCAATGCGCAGCTCTTTGCAAAAGAGAGATATTGGCAAGGAAAAGCTGTCTTGTACCTTTGCATTTTTCTCCCAAACGAAGGACACTAGAAAGAAAATTTTAAAGCCTCCTGTTAGGCCATCATCTACACGGCATAGCCCTGAATTTTCCAATGCGCAGCTCTTTGCAAAAGAGAGATATTGGCAAGGAAAAGCTGTCTTGTACCTTTGCATTTTTCTCCCAAACGAAGGACACTAGAAAGAAAATTTTAAAGCATCCTGTTAGGCCATCATCTACACGGCATAGCCCTGAATTTTCCAATGCGCAGCTCTTTGCAAAAGAGAGATATTGGCAAGGAAAAGCTGTCTTGTACCTTTGCATTTTTCTCCCAAACGAAGGACACTAGAAAGAAAATTTTAAAGCCTCCTGTTAGGCCATCATCTACATGGCATAGCCCTGAATTTTCCAATGCGCAGCTCTTTGCAAAAGAGAGATATTGGCAAGGAAAAGCTGTCTTGTACCTTTGCATTTTTCTCCCAAACGAAGGACACTAGAAAGAAAATTTTAAAGCCTCCTGTTAGGCCATCATCTACACGGCATAGCCCTGAATTTTCCAATGCGCAGCTCTTTGCAAAAGAGAGATATTGGCAAGGAAAAGCTGTCTTGTACCATTGGATTTTTCTACCAAACGAAGGACACTAGACTGAAAATTTTAAAGCCTCCTGTTAGTGCTTCATCTACACGGTATAGCCCTGAATTTTACAATGCGTAGCTCTTTGCAAAAGAGAGATATTGGCAAGGAAAAGCTGTCTTGTACCTTTGCATTTTTCTCCCAAACGAAGGACACTAGAATGAAAATTTTAAAGCCTCCTGTTAGTGCTTCATCTACACGGTATAGCCCTGAATTTTCCAATGCGTAGCTCTTTGCAAAAGAGAGATATTGGCAAGGAAAAGCTGTCTTGTACCTTTGCATTTTTCTCCCAAACGAAGGACACTAGAAAGAAAATTTTAAAGGCTCCTGTTAGGCCATCATCTACACGGCATAGCCCTGAATTTTCCAATGCGCAGCTCTTTGCAAAAGAGAGATATTGGCAAGGAAAAGCTGTCTTGTACCATTGGATTTTTCTACCAAACGAAGGACACTAGAATGAAAATTTTAAAGCCTCCTGTTAGTGCTTCATCTACACGGTATAGCCCTGAATTTTCCAATGCGTAGCTCTTTGCAAAAGAGAGATATTGGCAAGGAAAAGCTGTCTTGTACCTTTGCATTTTTCTCCCAAACGAAGGACACTAGAAAGAAAATTTTAAAGCCTCCTGTTAGGCCATCATCTACACGGCATAGCCCTGAATTTTCCAATGCGCAGCTCTTTGCAAAAGAGAGATATTGGCAAGGAAAAGCTGTCTTGTACCATTGGATTTTTCTCCCAAACGAAGGATACTAGAATGAAAATTTTAAAGCCTCCTGTTAGTGCTATATCTACACGGTATAGCCCTGAATTTTCCAATGCGTAGCTCTTTGCAAAAGAGAGATATTGGCAAGGAAAAGCTGTCTTGTACCTTTGCATTTTTCTCGCAAACGAAGGACACTAGAAAGAAAATTTTAAATCCTCCTGTTAGGCCATCATCTACACGGCATAGCCCTGAATTTTCCAATGCGCAGCTCTTTGCAAAAGAGAGATATTGGCAAGGAAAAGCTGTCTTGTACCTTTGCATTTTTCTCGCAAACGAAGGACACTAGAAAGAAAATTTTAAAGCCTCCTGTTAGGCCATCATCTACACGGCATAGCCCTGAATTTTCCAATGCGCAGCTCTTTGCAAAAGAGAGATATTGGCAAGGAAAAGCTGTCTTGTACCTTTGCATTTTTCTCCCAAACGAAGGACACTAGAAAGAAAATTTTAAAGCCTCCTGTTAGGCCATCATCTACACGGCATAGCCCTGAATTTTCCAATGCGCAGCTCTTTGCAAAAGAGAGATATTGGCAAGGAAAAGCTGTCTTGTACCTTTGCATTTTTCTCCCAAACGAAGGACACTAGAAAGAAAATTTTAAAGCCTCCTGTTAGGCCATCATCTACACGGCATAGCCCTGAATTTTCAATGCGCAGCTCTTTGCAAAAGAGAGATATTGGCAAGGAAAAGCTGTCTTGTACCTTTGCATTTTTCTCCCAAACGAAGGACACTAGAAAGAAAATTTTAAAGCCTCCTGTTAGGCCATCATCTACACGGCATAGCCCTGAATTTTCCAATGCGCAGCTCTTTGCAAAAGAGAGATATTGGCAAGGAAAAGCTGTCTTGTACCTTTGCATTTTTCTCCCAAACGAAGGACACTAGAAAGAAAATTTTAAAGCCTCCTGTTAGGCCATCATCTACACGGCATAGCCCTGAATTTTCCAATGCGCAGCTCTTTGCAAAAGAGAGATATTGGCAAGGAAAAGCTGTCTTGTACCATTGGATTTTTCTACCAAACGAAGGACACTAGACTGAAAATTTTAAAGCCTCCTGTTAGTGCTTCATCTACACGGTATAGCCCTGAATTTTACAATGCGTAGCTCTTTGCAAAAGAGAGATATTGGCAAGGAAAAGCTGTCTTGTACCTTTGCATTTTTCTCCCAAACGAAGGACACTAGAAAGAAAATTTTAAAGCCTCCTGTTAGGCCATCATCTACACGGCATAGCCCTGAATTTTCCAATGCGCAGCTCTTTGCAAAAGAGAGATATTGGCAAGGAAAAGCTGTCTTGTACCATTGGATTTTTCTCCCAAACGAAGGACACTAGAATGAAAATTTTAAAGCCTCCTGTTAGTGCTATATCTACACGGTATAGCCCTGAATTTTCCAATGCGTAGCTCTTTGCAAAAGAGAGATTTTGGCAAGGAAAAGCTGTCTTGTACCTTTGCATTTTTCTCGCAAACGAAGGACACTAGAAAGAAAATTTTAAAGCCTCCTGTTAGGCCATCATCTACACGGCATAGCCCTGAATTTTCCAATGCGCAGCTCTTTGCAAAAGAGAGATATTGGCAAGGAAAAGCTGTCTTGTACCTTTGCATTTTTCTCCCAAACGAAGGACACTAGAAAGAAAATTTTAAAGCCTCCTGTTAGGCCATCATCTACACGGCATAGCCCTGAATTTTCCAATGCGCAGCTCTTTGCAAAAGAGAGATATTGGCAAGGAAAAGCTGTCTTGTACCTTTGCATTTTTCTCCCAAACGAAGGACACTAGAAAGAAAATTTTAAAGCATCCTGTTAGGCCATCATCTACACGGAATAGCCCTGAATTTTCCAATGCGCAGCTCTTTGCAAAAGAGAGATATTGGCAAGGAAAAGCTGTCTTGTACCTTTGCATTTTTCTCCCAAACGAAGGACACTAGAAAGAAAATTTTAAAGCCTCCTGTTAGGCCATCATCTACATGGCATAGCCCTGAATTTTCCAATGCGCAGCTTTTTGCAAAAGAGAGATATTGGCAAGGAAAAGTTGTCTTGTACCTTTGCATTTTTCTCCCAAACGAAGGACACTAGAAAGAAAATTTTAAAGCCTCCTGTTAGGCCATCATCTACACGGCATAGCCCTGAATTTTCCAATGCGCAGCTCTTTGCAAAAGAGAGATATTGGCAAGGAAAAGCTGTCTTGTACCATTGGATTTTTCTACCAAACGAAGGACACTAGACTGAAAATTTTAAAGCCTCCTGTTAGTGCTTCATCTACACGGTATAGCCCTGAATTTTACAATGCGTAGCTCTTTGCAAAAGAGAGATATTGGCAAGGAAAAGCTGTCTTGTACCTTTGCATTTTTCTCCCAAACGAAGGACACTAGAATGAAAAATTTAAAGCCTCCTGTTAGTGCTTCATCTACACGGTATAGCCCTGAATTTTCCAATGCGTAGCTCTTTGCAAAAGAGAGATATTGGCAAGGAAAAGCTGTCTTGTACCTTTGCATTTTTCTCCCAAATGAAGGACACTAGAAAGAAAATTTTAAAGGCTCCTGTTAGGCCATCATCTACACGGCATAGCCCTGAATTTTCCAATGCGCAGCTCTTTGCAAAAGAGAGATATTGGCAAGGAAAAGCTGTCTTGTACCATTGGATTTTTCTCCCAAACGAAGGACACTAGAATGAAAATTTTAAAGCCTCCTGTTAGTGCTATATCTACACGGTATAGCCCTGAATTTTCCAATGCGTAGCTCTTTGCAAAAGAGAGATATTGGCAAGGAAAAGCTGTCTTGTACCTTTGCATTTTTCTCGCAAACGAAGGACACTAGAAAGAAAATTTTAAATCCTCCTGTTAGGCCATCATCTACACGGCATAGCCCTGAATTTTCCAATGCGCAGCTCTTTGCAAAAGAGAGATATTGGCAAGGAAAAGCTGTCTTGTACCTTTGCATTTTTCTCCCAAACGAAGGACACTAGAAAGAAAATTTTAAAGCCTCCTGTTAGGCCATCATCTACACGGCATAGCCCTGAATTTTCCAATGCGCAGCTCTTTGCAAAAGAGAGATATTGGCAAGGAAAAGCTGTCTTGTACCTTTGCATTTTTCTCCCAAACGAAGGACACTAGAAAGAAAATTTTAAAGCCTCCTGTTAGGCCATCATCTACACGGCATAGCCCTGAATTTTCCAATGCGCAGCTCTTTGCAAAAGAGAGATATTGGCAAGGAAAAGCTGTCTTGTACCTTTGCATTTTTCTCCCAAACGAAGGACACTAGAAAGAAAATTTTAAAGCCTCCTGTTAGGCCATCATCTACACGGCATAGCCCTGAATTTTCCAATGCGCAGCTCTTTGCAAAAGAGAGATATTGGCAAGGAAAAGCTGTCTTGTACCATTGGATTTTTCTACCAAACGAAGGACACTAGACTGAAAATTTTAAAGCCTTCTGTTAGTGCTTCATCTACACGGTATAGCCCTGAATTTTCCAATGCGTAGCTCTTTGCAAAAGAGAGATATTGGCAAGGAAAAGCTGTCTTGTACCTTTGCATTTTTCTCCCAAACGAAGGACACTAGAAAGAAAATTTTAAAGCCTCCTGTTAGGCCATCATCTACACGGCATAGCCCTGAATTTTCCAATGCGCAGCTCTTTGCAAAAGAGAGATATTGGCAAGGAAAAGCTGTCTTGTACCATTGGATTTTTCTCCCAAACGAAGGACACTAGAATGAAAATTTTAAAGCCTCCTGTTAGTGCTATATCTACACGGTATAGCCCTGAATTTTCCAATGCGTAGCTCTTTGCAAAAGAGAGATATTGGCAAGGAAAAGCTGTCTTGTACCTTTGCATTTTTCTCCCAAACGAAGGACACTAGAAAGAAAATTTTAAAGCCTCCTGTTAGGCCATCATCTACACGGCATAGCCCTGAATTTTCCAATGCGCAGCTCTTTGCAAAAGAGAGATATTGGCAAGGAAAAGCTGTCTTGTACCTTTGCATTTTTCTCCCAAACGAAGGACACTAGAAAGAAAATTTTATAGCCTCCTGTTAGGCCATCATCTACACGGCATAGCCCTGAATTTTCCAATGCGCAGCTCTTTGCAAAAGAGAGATATTGGCAAGGAAAAGCTGTCTTGTACCTTTGCATTTTTCTCCCAAACGAAGGACACTAGAAAGAAAATTTTAAAGCCTCCAGTTAGGCCATCATCTACACGGCATAGCCCTGAATTTTCCAATGCGATGCTCTTTGCAAAAGAGAGATATTGGCAAGGAAAAGCTGTCTTGTACCTTTGCATTTTTCTCCCAAACGAAGGACACTAGAAAGAAAATTTTAAAGCCTCCTGGTAGGCCATCATCTACACGGCATAGCCCTGAATTTTCCAATGCGCAGCTCTTTGCAAAAGAGAGATATTGGCAAGGAAAAGCTGTCTTGTACCATTGGATTTTTCTACCAAACGAAGGACACTAGACTGAAAATTTTAAAGCCTCCTGTTAGTGCTTCATCTACACGGTATAGCCCTGAATTTTACAATGCGTAGCTCTTTGCAAAAGAGAGATATTGGCAAGGAAAAGCTGTCTTGTACCTTTGCATTTTTCTCCCAAACGAAGGACACTAGAATGAAAAATTTAAAGCCTCCTGTTAGTGCTTCATCTACACGGTATAGCCCTGAATTTTCCAATGCGTAGCTCTTTGCAAAAGAGAGATATTGGCAAGGAAAAGCTGTCTTGTACCTTTGCATTTTTCTCCCAAACGAAGGACACTAGAAAGAAAATTTTAAAGGCTCCTGTTAGGCCATCATCTACACGGCATAGCCCTGAATTTTCCAATGCGCAGCTCTTTGCAAAAGAGAGATATTGGCAAGGAAAAGCTGTCTTGTACCATTGGATTTTTCTCCAAAACGAAGGACACTAGAATGAAAATTTTAAAGCCTCCTGTTAGTGCTATATCTACACGGTATAGCCCTGAATTTTCCAATGCGTAGCTCTTTGCAAAAGAGAGATATTGGCAAGGAAAAGCTGTCTTGTACCTTTGCATTTTTCTCGCAAACGAAGGACACTAGAAAGAAAATTTTAAATCCTCCTGTTAGGCCATCATCTACACGGCATAGCCCTGAATTTTCCAATGCGCAGCTCTTTGCAAAAGAGAGATATTGGCAAGGAAAAGCTGTCTTGTACCTTTGCATTTTTCTCCCAAACGAAGGACACTAGAAAGAAAATTTTAAAGCCTCCTGTTAGGCCATCATCTACACGGCATAGCCCTGAATTTTCCAATGCGCAGCTCTTTGCAAAAGAGAGATATTGGCAAGGAAAAGCTGTCTTGTACCTTTGCATTTTTCTCCCAAACGAAGGACACTAGAAAGAAAATTTTAAAGCCTCCTGTTAGGCCATCATCTACACGGCATAGCCCTGAATTTTCCAATGCGCAGCTCTTTGCAAAAGAGAGATATTGGCAAGGAAAAGCTGTCTTGTACCTTTGCATTTTTCTCCCAAACGAAGGACACTAGAAAGAAAATTTTAAAGCCTCCTGTTAGGCCATCATCTACACGGCATAGCCCTGAATTTTCCAATGCGCAGCTCTTTGCAAAAGAGAGATATTGGCAAGGAAAAGCTGTCTTGTACCATTGGATTTTTCTACCAAACGAAGGACACTAGACTGAAAATTTTAAAGCCTTCTGTTAGTGCTTCATCTACACGGTATAGCCCTGAATTTTCCAATGCGTAGCTCTTTGCAAAAGAGAGATATTGGCAAGGAAAAGCTGTCTTGTACCTTTGCATTTTTCTCCCAAACGAAGGACACTAGAAAGAAAATTTTAAAGCCTCCTGTTAGGCCATCATCTACACGGCATAGCCCTGAATTTTCCAATGCGCAGCTCTTTGCAAAAGAGAGATATTGGCAAGGAAAAGCTGTCTTGTACCATTGGATTTTTCTCCCAAACGAAGGACACTAGAATGAAAATTTTAAAGCCTCCTGTTAGTGCTATATCTACACGGTATAGCCCTGAATTTTCCAATGCGTAGCTCTTTGCAAAAGAGAGATATTGGCAAGGAAAAGCTGTCTTGTACCTTTGCATTTTTCTCCCAAACGAAGGACACTAGAAAGAAAATTTTAAAGCCTCCTGTTAGGCCATCATCTACACGGCATAGCCCTGAATTTTCCAATGCGCAGCTCTTTGCAAAAGAGAGATATTGGCAAGGAAAAGCTGTCTTGTACCTTTGCATTTTTCTCCCAAACGAAGGACACTAGAAAGAAAATTTTATAGCCTCCTGTTAGGCCATCATCTACACGGCATAGCCCTGAATTTTCCAATGCGCAGCTCTTTGCAAAAGAGAGATATTGGCAAGGAAAAGCTGTCTTGTACCTTTGCATTTTTCTCCCAAACGAAGGACACTAGAAAGAAAATTTTAAAGCCTCCAGTTAGGCCATCATCTACACGGCATAGCCCTGAATTTTCCAATGCGATGCTCTTTGCAAAAGAGAGATATTGGCAAGGAAAAGCTGTCTTGTACCTTTGCATTTTTCTCCCAAACGAAGGACACTAGAAAGAAAATTTTAAAGCCTCCTGGTAGGCCATCATCTACACGGCATAGCCCTGAATTTTCCAATGCGCAGCTCTTTGCAAAAGAGAGATATTGGCAAGGAAAAGCTGTCTTGTACCATTGGATTTTTCTACCAAACGAAGGACACTAGACTGAAAATTTTAAAGCCTCCTGTTAGTGCTTCATCTACACGGTATAGCCCTGAATTTTCCAATGCGTAGCTCTTTGCAAAAGAGAGATATTGGCAAGGAAAAGCTGTCTTGTACCTTTGCATTTTTCTCCCAAACGAAGGACACTAGAATGAAAATTTTAAAGCCTCCTGTTAGTGCTTCATCTACACGGTATAACCCTGAATTTTCCAATGCGTAGCTCTTTGCAAAAGAGAGATATTGGCAAGGAAAAGCTGTCTTGTACCTTTGGATTTTTCTACCAAACGAAGGACACTAGACTGAAAATTTTAAAGCCTCCTGTTAGTGCTTCATCTACACGGTATAGCCCTGAATTTTACAATGCGTAGCTCTTTGCAAAAGAGAGATATTGGCAAGGAAAAGCTGTCTTGTACCTTTGCATTTTTCTCCCAAACGAAGGACACTAGAATGAAAAATTTAAAGCCTCCTGTTAGTGCTTCATCTACACGGTATAGCCCTGAATTTTCCAATGCGTAGCTCTTTGCAAAAGAGAGATATTGGCAAGGAAAAGCTGTCTTGTACCTTTGCATTTTTCTCCCAAACGAAGGACACTAGAAAGAAAATTTTAAAGGCTCCTGTTAGGCCATCATCTACACGGCATAGCCCTGAATTTTCCAATGCGCAGCTCTTTGCAAAAGAGAGATATTGGCAAGGAAAAGCTGTCTTGTACCATTGGATTTTTCTCCCAAACGAAGGACACTAGAATGAAAATTTTAAAGCCTCCTGTTAGTGCTATATCTACACGGTATAGCCCTGAATTTTCCAATGCGTAGCTCTTTGCAAAAGAGAGATATTGGCAAGGAAAAGCTGTCTTGTACCTTTGCATTTTTCTCGCAAACGAAGGACACTAGAAAGAAAATTTTAAATCCTCCTGTTAGGCCATCATCTACACGGCATAGCCCTGAATTTTCCAATGCGCAGCTCTTTGCAAAAGAGAGATATTGGCAAGGAAAAGCTGTCTTGTACCTTTGCATTTTTCTCCCAAACGAAGGACACTAGAAAGAAAATTTTAAAGCCTCCTGTTAGGCCATCATCTACACGGCATAGCCCTGAATTTTCCAATGCGCAGCTCTTTGCAAAAGAGAGATATTGGCAAGGAAAAGCTGTCTTGTACCTTTGCATTTTTCTCCCAAACGAAGGACACTAGAAAGAAAATTTTAAAGCCTCCTGTTAGGCCATCATCTACACGGCATAGCCCTGAATTTTCCAATGCGCAGCTCTTTGCAAAAGAGAGATATTGGCAAGGAAAAGCTGTCTTGTACCATTGGATTTTTCTACCAAACGAAGGACACTAGACTGAAAATTTTAAAGCCTTCTGTTAGTGCTTCATCTACACGGTATAGCCCTGAATTTTCCAATGCGTAGCTCTTTGCAAAAGAGAGATATTGGCAAGGAAAAGCTGTCTTGTACCTTTGCATTTTTCTCCCAAACGAAGGACACTAGAAAGAAAATTTTAAAGCCTCCTGTTAGGCCATCATCTACACGGCATAGCCCTGAATTTTCCAATGCGCAGCTCTTTGCAAAAGAGAGATATTGGCAAGGAAAAGCTGTCTTGTACCATTGGATTTTTCTCCCAAACGAAGGACACTAGAATGAAAATTTTAAAGCCTCCTGTTAGTGCTATATCTACACGGTATAGCCCTGAATTTTCCAATGCGTAGCTCTTTGCAAAAGAGAGATATTGGCAAGGAAAAGCTGTCTTGTACCTTTGCATTTTTCTCCCAAACGAAGGACACTAGAAAGAAAATTTTAAAGCCTCCTGTTAGGCCATCATCTACACGGCATAGCCCTGAATTTTCCAATGCGCAGCTCTTTGCAAAAGAGAGATATTGGCAAGGAAAAGCTGTCTTGTACCTTTGCATTTTTCTCCCAAACGAAGGACACTAGAAAGAAAATTTTATAGCCTCCTGTTAGGCCATCATCTACACGGCATAGCCCTGAATTTTCCAATGCGCAGCTCTTTGCAAAAGAGAGATATTGGCAAGGAAAAGCTGTCTTGTACCTTTGCATTTTTCTCCCAAACGAAGGACACTAGAAAGAAAATTTTAAAGCCTCCAGTTAGGCCATCATCTACACGGCATAGCCCTGAATTTTCCAATGCGATGCTCTTTGCAAAAGAGAGATATTGGCAAGGAAAAGCTGTCTTGTACCTTTGCATTTTTCTCCCAAACGAAGGACACTAGAAAGAAAATTTTAAAGCCTCCTGGTAGGCCATCATCTACACGGCATAGCCCTGAATTTTCCAATGCGCAGCTCTTTGCAAAAGAGAGATATTGGCAAGGAAAAGCTGTCTTGTACCATTGGATTTTTCTACCAAACGAAGGACACTAGACTGAAAATTTTAAAGCCTCCTGTTAGTGCTTCATCTACACGGTATAGCCCTGAATTTTCCAATGCGTAGCTCTTTGCAAAAGAGAGATATTGGCAAGGAAAAGCTGTCTTGTACCTTTGCATTTTTCTCCCAAACGAAGGACACTAGAATGAAAATTTTAAAGCCTCCTGTTAGTGCTTCATCTACACGGTATAGCCCTGAATTTTCCAATGCGTAGCTCTTTGCAAAAGAGAGATATTGGCAAGGAAAAGCTGTCTTGTACCTTTGCATTTTTCTCCCAAACGAAGGACACTAGAAAGAAAATTTTAAAGCCTCCTGTTAGGCCATCATCTACACGGCATAGCCCTGAATTTTCCAATGCGCAGCTCTTTGCAAAAGAGAGATATTGGCAAGGAAAAGCTGTCTTGTACCTTTGCATTTTTCTCCCAAACGAAGGACACTAGAATGAAAATTTTAAAGCCTCCTGTTAGTGCTTCATCTACACGGTATAGCCCTGAATTTTCCAATGCGTAGCTCTTTGCAAAAGAGAGATATTGGCAAGGAAAAGCTGTCTTGTACCTTTGCATTTTTCTCCCAAACGAAGGACACTAGAAAGAAAATTTTAAAGCCTCCTGTTAGGCCATCATCTACACGGCATAGCCCTGAATTTTCCAATGCGCAGCTCTTTGCAAAAGAGAGATATTGGCAAGGAAAAGCTGTCTTGTACCTTAGCATTTTTCTCCCAAACGAAGGACACTAGAATGAAAATTTTAAAGCCTCCTGTTAGTGCTTCATCTACACGGTATAGCCCTGGATTTTCCAATGCGTAGCTCTTTGCAAAAGAGAGATATTGGCAAGGAAAAGCTGTCTTGTACCTTTGCATTTTTCTTCCAAACGAAGGACACTAGAAAGAAAATTTTAAAGCCTCCTGTTAGGCCATCATCTACACGGCATAGCCCTGAATTTTCCAATGCGCAGCTCTTTGCAAAAGAGAGATATTGGCAAGGAAAAGCTGTCTTGTACCTTTGCATTTTTCTCCCAAACGAAGGACACTAGAAAGAAAATTTTAAAGCCTCCTGTTAGGCCATCATCTACACGGCATAGCCCTGAATTTTCCAATGCGCAGCTCTTTGCAAAAGAGAGATATTGGCAAGGAAAAGCTGTCTTGTACCTTTGGATTTTTCTCCCAAACGAAGGACACTAAAATGAAAATTTTAAAGCCTCCTGTTAGTGCTATATCTACACGGTATAGCCCTGAATTTTCCAATGCGTAGCTCTTTGCAAAATAGAGATATTGGCAAGGAAAAGCTGTCTTGTACCTTTGCATTTTTCTCACAAACGAAGGACACTAGAAAGAAAATTTTAAAGCCTCCTGTTAGGCCATCATCTACACGGCATAGCCCTGAATTTTCCAATGCGCAGCTCTTTGCAAAAGAGAGATATTGGCAAGGAAAAGCTGTCTTGTACCTTTGCATTTTTCTCCCAAACGAAGGACACTAGAAAGAAAATTTTAAAGCCTCCTGTTAGGCCATCATCTACACGGCATAGCCCTGAATTTTCCAATGCGCAGCTCTTTGCAAAAGAGAGATATTGGCAAGGAAAAGCTGTCTTGTACCTTTGCATTTTTCTCCCAAACGAAGGACACTAGAAAGAAAATTTTAAAGCCTCCTGTTAGGCCATCATCTACACGGCATAGCCCTGAATTTTCCAATGCGCAGCTCTTTGCAAACGAGAGATATTGGCAAGGAAAAGCTGTCTTGTACCATTGGATTTTTCTCCCAAACGAAGGACACTAGAATGAAAATTGTAAAGCCTCCTGTTAGTGCTATATCTACACGGTATAGCCCTGAATTTTCCAATGCGTAGCTCTTTGCAAAAGAGAGATATTGGCAAGGAAAAGCTGTCTTGTACCTTTGCATTTTTCTCCCAAACGAAGGACACTAGAAAGAAAATTTTAAAGCCTCCTGTTAGGCCATCATCTACACGGCATAGCCCTGAATTTTCCAATGCGCAGCTCTTTGCAAAAGAGAGATATTGGCAAGGAAAAGCTGTCTTGTACCATTGGATTTTTCTACCAAACGAAGGACACTAGAATGAAAATTTTAAAGCCTCCTGTTAGTGCTTCATCTACACGGTATAGCCCTGAATTTTCCAATGCGTAGCTCTTTGCAAAAGAGAGATATTGGCAAGGAAAAGCTGTCTTGTACCTTTGCATTTTTCTCCCAAACGAAGGACACTAGAAAGAAAATTTTAAAGCCTCCTGGTAGGCCATCATCTACACGGCATAGCCCTGAATTTTCCAATGCGCAGCTCTTTGCAAAAGAGAGATATTGGCAAGGAAAAGCTGTCTTGTACCATTGGATTTTTCTACCAAACGAAGGACACTAGACTGAAAATTTTAAAGCCTCCTGTTAGTGCTTCATCTACACGGTATAGCCCTGAATTTTCCAATGCGTAGCTCTTTGCAAAAGAGAGATATTGGCAAGGAAAAGCTGTCTTGTACCTTTGCATTTTTCTCCCAAACGAAGGACACTAGAATGAAAATTTTAAAGCCTCCTGTTAGTGCTTCATCTACACGGTATAGCCCTGAATTTTCCAATGCGTAGCTCTTTGCAAAAGAGAGATATTGGCAAGGAAAAGCTGTCTTGTACCTTTGCATTTTTCTCCCAAACGAAGGACACTAGAAAGAAAATTTTAAAGCCTCCTGTTAGGCCATCATCTACACGGCATAGCCCTGAATTTTCCAATGCGCAGCTCTTTGCAAAAGAGAGATATTGGCAAGGAAAAGCTGTCTTGTACCTTTGCATTTTTCTCCCAAACGAAGGACACTAGAATGAAAATTTTAAAGCCTCCTGTTAGTGCTTCATCTACACGGTATAGCCCTGAATTTTCCAATGCGTAGCTCTTTGCAAAAGAGAGATATTGGCAAGGAAAAGCTGTCTTGTACCTTTGCATTTTTCTCCCAAACGAAGGACACTAGAAAGAAAATTTTAAAGCCTCCTGTTAGGCCATCATCTACACGGCATAGCCCTGAATTTTCCAATGCGCAGCTCTTTGCAAAAGAGAGATATTGGCAAGGAAAAGCTGTCTTGTACCTTAGCATTTTTTCTCCCAAACGAAGGACACTAGAATGAAAATTTTAAAGCCTCCTGTTAGTGCTTCATCTACACGGTATAGCCCTGGATTTTCCAATGCGTAGCTCTTTGCAAAAGAGAGATATTGGCAAGGAAAAGCTGTCTTGTACCTTTGCATTTTTCTTCCAAACGAAGGACACTAGAAAGAAAATTTTAAAGCCTCCTGTTAGGCCATCATCTACACGGCATAGCCCTGAATTTTCCAATGCGCAGCTCTTTGCAAAAGAGAGATATTGGCAAGGAAAAGCTGTCTTGTACCTTTGCATTTTTCTCCCAAACGAAGGACACTAGAAAGAAAATTTTAAAGCCTCCTGTTAGGCCATCATCTACACGGCATAGCCCTGAATTTTCCAATGCGCAGCTCTTTGCAAAAGAGAGATATTGGCAAGGAAAAGCTGTCTTGTACCTTTGGATTTTTCTCCCAAACGAAGGACACTAAAATGAAAATTTTAAAGCCTCCTGTTAGTGCTATATCTACACGGTATAGCCCTGAATTTTCCAATGCGTAGCTCTTTGCAAAATAGAGATATTGGCAAGGAAAAGCTGTCTTGTACCTTTGCATTTTTCTCACAAACGAAGGACACTAGAAAGAAAATTTTAAAGCCTCCTGTTAGGCCATCATCTACACGGCATAGCCCTGAATTTTCCAATGCGCAGCTCTTTGCAAAAGAGAGATATTGGCAAGGAAAAGCTGTCTTGTACCTTTGCATTTTTCTCCCAAACGAAGGACACTAGAAAGAAAATTTTAAAGCCTCCTGTTAGGCCATCATCTACACGGCATAGCCCTGAATTTTCCAATGCGCAGCTCTTTGCAAAAGAGAGATATTGGCAAGGAAAAGCTGTCTTGTACCTTTGCATTTTTCTCCCAAACGAAGGACACTAGAAAGAAAATTTTAAAGCCTCCTGTTAGGCCATCATCTACACGGCATAGCCCTGAATTTTCCAATGCGCAGCTCTTTGCAAAAGAGAGATATTGGCAAGGAAAAGCTGTCTTGTACCTTTGCATTTTTCTCCCAAACGAAGGACACTAGAAAGAAAATTTTAAAGCCTCCTGTTAGGCCATCATCTACACGGAATAGCCCTGAATTTTCCAATGCGCAGCTCTTTGCAAAAGAGAGATATTGGCAAGGAAAAGCTGTCTTGTACCTTTGCATTTTTCTCCCAAACGTAGGACACTAGAAAGAAAATTTTAAAGCCTCCTGTTAGGCCATCATCTACACGGCATAGCCCTGAATTTTCCAATGCGCAGCTCTTTGCAAAAGAGAGATATTGGCAAGGAAAAGCTGTCTTGTACCATTGGATTTTTCTACCAAACGAAGGACACTAGACTGAAAATTTTAAAGCCTCCTGTTAGTGCTTCATCTACACGGTATAGCCCTGAATTTTACAATGCGTAGCTCTTTGCAAAAGAGAGATATTGGCAAGGAAAAGCTGTCTTGTACCTTTGCATTTTTCTCCCAAACGAAGGACACTAGAATGAAAATTTTAAAGCCTCCTGTTAGTGCTTCATCTACACGGTATAGCCCTGAATTTTCCAATGCGTAGCTCTTTGCAAAAGAGAGATATTGGCAAGGAAAAGCTGTCTTGTACCTTTGCATTTTTCTCCCAAACGAAGGACACTAGAAAGAAAATTTTAAAGCCTCCTGTTAGGCCATCATCTACACGGCATAGCCCTGAATTTTCCAATGCGCAGCTCTTTGCAAAAGAGAGATATTGGCAAGGAAAAGCTGTCTTGTACCATTGGATTTTTCTCCCAAACGAAGGACACTAGAATGAAAATTTTAAAGCCTCCTGTTAGTGCTATATCTACACGGTATAGCCCTGAATTTTCCAATGCGTAGCTCTTTGCAAAAGAGAGATATTGGCAAGGAAAAGCTGTCTTGTACCTTTGCATTTTTCTCGCAAACGAAGGACACTAGAAAGAAAATTTTAAAGCCTCCTGTAAGGCCATCATCTACACGGCATAGCCCTGAATTTTCCAATGCGCAGCTCTTTGCAAAAGAGAGATATTGGCAAGGAAAAGCTGTCTTGTACCTTTGCATTTTTCTCCCAAACGAAGGACACTAGAAAGAAAATTTTAAAGCCTCCTGTTAGGCCATCATCTACACGGCATAGCCCTGAATTTTCCAATGCGCAGCTCTTTGCAAAAGAGAGATATTGGCAAGGAAAAGCTGTCTTGTACCTTTGCATTTTTCTCCCAAACGAAGGACACTAGAAAGGAAATTTTAAAGCATCCTGTTAGGCCATCATCTACACGGCATAGCCCTGAATTTTCCAATGCGCAGCTCTTTGCAAAAGAGAGATATTGGCAAGGAAAAGCTGTCTTGTACCTTTGCATTTTTCTCCCAAACGAAGGACACTAGAAAGAAAATTTTAAAGCCTCCTGTTAGGCCATCATCTACATGGCATAGCCCTGAATTTTCCAATGCGCAGCTCTTTGCAAAAGAGAGATATTGGCAAGGAAAAGCTGTCTTGTACCTTTGCATTTTTCTCCCAAACGAAGGACACTAGAAAGAAAATTTTAAAGCCTCCTGTTAGGCCATCATCTACACGGCATAGCCCTGAATTTTCCAATGCGCAGCTCGTTGCAAAAGAGAGATATTGGCAAGGAAAAGCTGTCTTGTACCATTGGATTTTTCTACCAAACGAAGGACACTAGACTGAAAATTTTAAAGCCTCCTGTTAGTGCTTCATCTACACGGTATAGCCCTGAATTTTACAATGCGTAGCTCTTTGCAAAAGAGAGATATTGGCAAGGAAAAGCTGTCTTGTACCTTTGCATTTTTCTCGCAAACGAAGGACACTAGAAAGAAAATTTTAAATCCTCCTGTTAGGCCATCATCTACACGGCATAGCCCTGAATTTTCCAATGCGCAGCTCTTTGCAAAAGAGAGATATTGGCAAGGAAAAGCTGTCTTGTACCTTTGCATTTTTCTCGCAAACGAAGGACACTAGAAAGAAAATTTTAAAGCCTCCTGTTAGGCCATCATCTACACGGCATAGCCCTGAATTTTCCAATGCGCAGCTCTTTGCAAAAGAGAGATATTGGCAAGGAAAAGCTGTCTTGTACCTTTGCATTTTTCTCCCAAACGAAGGACACTAGAAAGAAAATTTTAAAGCCTCCTGTTAGGCCATCATCTACACGGCATAGCCCTGAATTTTCCAATGCGCAGCTCTTTGCAAAAGAGAGATATTGGCAAGGAAAAGCTGTCTTGTACCTTTGCATTTTTCTCCCAAACGAAGGACACTAGAATGAAAATTTTAAAGCCTCCTGTTAGTGCTTCACCTACACGGTATAGCCCTGAATTTTCCAATGCGTAGCTCTTTGCAAAAGAGAGATATTGGCAAGGAAAAGCTGTCTTGTACCTTTGCATTTTTCTCCCAAACGAAGGACACTAGAAAGAAAATTTTAAAGCCTCCTGTTAGGCCATCATCTACACGGCATAGCCCTGAATTTTCCAATGCGCAGCTCTTTGCAAAAGAGAGATATTGGCAAGGAAAAGCTGTCTTGTACCTTTGCATTTTTCTCCCAAACGAAGGACACTAGAATGAAAATTTTAAAGCCTCCTGTTAGTGCTTCATCTACACGGTATAGCCCTGAATTTTCCAATGCGTAGCTCTTTGCAAAAGAGAGATATTGGCAAGGAAAAGCTGTCTTGTACCTTTGCATTTTTCTCCCAAACGAAGGACACTAGAAAGAAAATTTTAAAGCCTCCTGTTAGGCCATCATCTACACGGCATAGCCCTGAATTTTCCAATGCGCAGCTCTTTGCAAAAGAGAGATATTGGCAAGGAAAAGCTGTCTTGTACCTTAGCATTTTTCTCCCAAACGAAGGACACTAGAATGAAAATTTTAAAGCCTCCTGTTAGTGCTTCATCTACACGGTATAGCCCTGGATTTTCCAATGCGTAGCTCTTTGCAAAAGAGAGATATTGGCAAGGAAAAGCTGTCTTGTACCTTTGCATTTTTCTTCCAAACGAAGGACACTAGAAAGAAAATTTTAAAGCCTCCTGTTAGGCCATCATCTACACGGCATAGCCCTGAATTTTCCAATGCGCAGCTCTTTGCAAAAGAGAGATATTGGCAAGGAAAAGCTGTCTTGTACCTTTGCATTTTTCTCCCAAACGAAGGACACTAGAAAGAAAATTTTAAAGCCTCCTGTTAGGCCATCATCTACACGGCATAGCCCTGAATTTTCCAATGCGCAGCTCTTTGCAAAAGAGAGATATTGGCAAGGAAAAGCTGTCTTGTACCTTTGGATTTTTCTCCCAAACGAAGGACACTAAAATGAAAATTTTAAAGCCTCCTGTTAGTGCTATATCTACACGGTATAGCCCTGAATTTTCCAATGCGTAGCTCTTTGCAAAATAGAGATATTGGCAAGGAAAAGCTGTCTTGTACCTTTGCATTTTTCTCACAAACGAAGGACACTAGAAAGAAAATTTTAAAGCCTCCTGTTAGGCCATCATCTACACGGCATAGCCCTGAATTTTCCAATGCGCAGCTCTTTGCAAAAGAGAGATATTGGCAAGGAAAAGCTGTCTTGTACCTTTGCATTTTTCTCCCAAACGAAGGACACTAGAAAGAAAATTTTAAAGCCTCCTGTTAGGCCATCATCTACACAGCATAGCCCTGAATTTTCCAATGCGCAGCTCTTTGCAAAAGAGAGATATTGGCAAGGAAAAGCTGTCTTGTACCTTTGCATTTTTCTCCCAAACGAAGGACACTAGAAAGAAAATTTTAAAGCCTCCTGTTAGGCCATCATCTACACGGCATAGCCCTGAATTTTCCAATGCGCAGCTCTTTGCAAAAGAGAGATATTGGCAAGGAAAAGCTGTCTTGTACCTTTGCATTTTTCTCCCAAACGAAGGACACTAGAAAGAAAAATTTAAAGCCTCCTGTTAGGCCAGCATCTACACGGAATAGCCCTGAATTTTCCAATGCGCAGCTCTTTGCAAAAGAGAGATATTGGCAAGGAAAAGCTGTCTTGTACCTTTGCATTTTTCTCCCAAACGAAGGACACTAGAAAGAAAATTTTAAAGCCTCCTGTTAGGCCATCATCTACACGGCATAGCCCTGAATTTTCCAATGCGCAGCTCTTTGCAAAAGAGAGATATTGGCAAGGAAAAGCTGTCTTGTACCATTGGATTTTTCTACCAAACGAAGGACACTAGACTGAAAATTTTAAAGCCTCCTGTTAGAGCTTCATCTACACGGTATAGCCCTGAATTTTACAATGCGTAGCTCTTTGCAAAAGAGAGATATTGGCAAGGAAAAGCTGTCTTGTACCTTTGCATTTTTCTCCCAAACGAAGGACACTAGAATGAAAATTTTAAAGCCTCCTGTTAGTGCTTCATCTACACGGTATAGCCCTGAATTTTCCAATGCGTAGCTCTTTGCAAAAGAGAGATATTGGCAAGGAAAAGCTGTCTTGTACCTTTGCATTTTTCTCCCAAACGAAGGACACTAGAAAGAAAATTTTAAAGCCTCCTGTTAGGCCATCATCTACACGGCATAGCCCTGAATTTTCCAATGCGCAGCTCTTTGCAAAAGAGAGATATTGGCAAGGAAAAGCTGTCTTGTACCATTGGATTTTTCTCCCAAACGAAGGACACTAGAATGAAAATTTTAAAGCCTCCTGTTAGTGCTATATCTACACGGTATAGCCCTGAATTTTCCAATGCGTAGCTCTTTGCAAAAGAGAGATATTGGCAAGGAAAAGCTGTCTTGTACCTTTGCATTTTTCTCGCAAACGAAGGACACTAGAAAGAAAATTTTAAAGCCTCCTGTAAGGCCATCATCTACACGGCATAGCCCTGAATTTTCCAATGCGCAGCTCTTTGCAAAAGAGAGATATTGGCAAGGAAAAGCTGTCTTGTACCTTTGCATTTTTCTCCCAAACGAAGGACACTAGAAATAAAATTTTAAAGCCTCCTGTTAGGCCATCATCTACACGGCATAGCCCTGAATTTTCCAATGCGCAGCTCTTTCCAAAAGAGAGATATTGGCAAGGAAAAGCTGTCTTGTACCTTTGCATTTTTCTCCCAAACGAAGGACACTAGAAAGGAAATTTTAAAGCATCCTGTTAGGCCATCATCTACACGGCATAGCCCTGAATTTTCCAATGCGCAGCTCTTTGCAAAAGAGAGATATTGGCAAGGAAAAGCTGTCTTGTACCTTTGCATTTTTCTCCCAAACGAAGGACACTAGAAAGAAAATTTTAAAGCCTCCTGTTAGGCCATCATCTACATGGCATAGCCCTGAATTTTCCAATGCGCAGCTCTTTGCAAAAGAGAGATATTGGCAAGGAAAAGCTGTCTTGTACCTTTGCATTTTTCTCCCAAACGAAGGACACTAGAAAGAAAATTTTAAAGCCTCCTGTTAGGCCATCATCTACACGGCATAGCCCTGAATTTTCCAATGCGCAGCTCTTTGCAAAAGAGAGATATTGGCAAGGAAAAGCTGTCTTGTACCATTGGATTTTTCTACCAAACGAAGGACACTAGACTGAAAATTTTAAAGCCTCCTGTTAGTGCTTCATCTACACGGTATAGCCCTGAATTTTACAATGCGTAGCTCTTTGCAAAAGAGAGATATTGGCAAGGAAAAGCTGTCTTGTACCTTTGCATTTTTCTCCCAAACGAAGGACACTAGAATGAAAATTTTAAAGCCTCCTGTTAGTGCTTCATCTACACGGTATAGCCCTGAATTTTCCAATGCGTAGCTCTTTGCAAAAGAGAGATATTGGCAAGGAAAAGCTGTCTTGTACCTTTGCATTTTTCTCCCAAACGAAGGACACTAGAAAGAAAATTTTAAAGGCTCCTGTTAGGCCATCATCTACACGGCATAGCCCTGAATTTTCCAATGCGCAGCTCTTTGCAAAAGAGATATATTGGCAAGGAAAAGCTGTCTTGTACCTTAGCATTTTTCTCCCAAACGAAGGACACTAGAATGAAAATTTTAAAGCCTCCTGTTAGTGCTTTATCTACACGGTATAGCCCTGAATTTTCCAATGCGTAGCTCTTTGCAAAAGAGAGATATTGGCAAGGAAAAGCTGTCTTGTACCTTTGCATTTTTCTCCCAAACGAAGGACACTAGAAAGAAAATTTTAAAGCCTCCTGTTAGGCCATCATCTACACGGCATAGCCCTGAATTTTCCAATGCGCAGCTCTTTGCAAAAGAGAGATATTGGCAAGGAAAAGCTGTCTTGTACCTTTGGATTTTTCTCCCAAACGAAGGACACTAGAATGAAAATTTTAAAGCCTCCTGTTAGTGCTATATCTACACGGTATAGCCCTGAATTTTCCAATGCGTAGCTCTTTGCAAAAGAGAGATATTGGCAAGGAAAAGCTGTCTTGTACCTTTGCATTTTTCTCGCAAACGAAGGACACTAGAAAGAAAATTTTAAATCCTCCTGTTAGGCCATCATCTACACGGCATAGCCCTGAATTTTCCAATGCGCAGCTCTTTGCAAAAGAGAGATATTGGCAAGGAAAAGCTGTCTTGTACCTTTGCATTTTTCTCGCAAACGAAGGACACTAGAAAGAAAATTTTAAAGCCTCCTGTTAGGCCATCATCTACACGGCATAGCCCTGAATTTTCCAATGCGCAGCTCTTTGCAAAAGAGAGATATTGGCAAGGAAAAGCTGTCTTGTACCTTTGCATTTTTCTCCCAAACGAAGGACACTAGAAAGAAAATTTTAAAGCCTCCTGTTAGGCCATCATCTACACGGCATAGCCCTGAATTTTCCAATGCGCAGCTCTTTGCAAAAGAGAGATATTGGCAAGGAAAAGCTGTCTTGTACCTTTGCATTTTTCTCCCAAACGAAGGACACTAGAAAGAAAATTTTAAAGCCTCCTGTTAGGCCATCATCTACACGGCATAGCCCTGAATTTTCCAATGCGCAGCTCTATGCAAAAGAGAGATATTGGCAAGGAAAAGCTGTCTTGTACCTTTGCATTTTTCTCCCAAACGAAGGACACTAGAAAGAAAATTTTAAAGCCTCCTGTTAGGCCATCATCTACACGGCATAGCCCTGAATTTTCCAATGCGCAGCTCTTTGCAAAAGAGAGATATTGGCAAGGAAAAGCTGTCTTGTACCATTGGATTTTTCTACCAAACGAAGGACACTAGACTGAAAATTTTAAAGCCTCCTGTTAGTGCTTCATCTACACGGTATAGCCCTGAATTTTACAATGCGTAGCTCTTTGCAAAAGAGAGATATTGGCAAGGAAAAGCTGTCTTGTACCTTTGCATTTTTCTCCCAAACGAAGGACACTAGAATGAAAATTTTAAAGCCTCCTGTTAGTGCTTCATCTACACGGTATAGCCCTGAATTTTCCAATGCGTAGCTCTTTGCAAAAGAGAGATATTGGCAAGGAAAAGCTGTCTTGTACCTTTGCATTTTTCTCCCAAACGAAGGACACTAGAAAGAAAATTTTAAAGCCTCCTGTTAGGCCATCATCTACACGGCATAGCCCTGAATTTTCCAATGCGCAGCTCTTTGCAAAAGAGAGATATTGGCAAGGAAAAGCTGTCTTGTACCATTGGATTTTTCTCCCAAACGAAGGACACTAGAATGAAAATTTTAAAGCCTCCTGTTAGTGCTATATCTACACGGTATAGCCCTGAATTTTCCAATGCGTAGCTCTTTGCAAAAGAGAGATATTGGCAAGGAAAAGCTGTCTTGTACCTTTGCATTTTTCTCGCAAACGAAGGACACTAGAAAGAAAATTTTAAAGCCTCCTGTAAGGCCATCATCTACACGGCATAGCCCTGAATTTTCCAATGCGCAGCTCTTTGCAAAAGAGAGATATTGGCAAGGAAAAGCTGTCTTGTACCTTTGCATTTTTCTCCCAAACGAAGGACACTAGAAAGAAAATTTTAAAGCCTCCTGTTAGGCCATCATCTACACGGCATAGCCCTGAATTTTCCAATGCGCAGCTCTTTCCAAAAGAGAGATATTGGCAAGGAAAAGCTGTCTTGTACCTTTGCATTTTTCTCCCAAACGAAGGACACTAGAAAGGAAATTTTAAAGCATCCTGTTAGGCCATCATCTACACGGCATAGCCCTGAATTTTCCAATGCGCAGCTCTTTGCAAAAGAGAGATATTGGCAAGGAAAAGCTGTCTTGTACCTTTGCATTTTTCTCCCAAACGAAGGACACTAGAAAGAAAATTTTAAAGCCTCCTGTTAGGCCATCATCTACATGGCATAGCCCTGAATTTTCCAATGCGCAGCTCTTTGCAAAAGAGAGATATTGGCAAGGAAAAGCTGTCTTGTACCTTTGCATTTTTCTCCCAAACGAAGGACACTAGAAAGAAAATTTTAAAGCCTCCTGTTAGGCCATCATCTACACGGCATAGCCCTGAATTTTCCAATGCGCAGCTCTTTGCAAAAGAGAGATATTGGCAAGGAAAAGCTGTCTTGTACCATTGGATTTTTCTACCAAACGAAGGACACTAGACTGAAAATTTTAAAGCCTCCTGTTAGTGCTTCATCTACACGGTATAGCCCTGAATTTTCCAATGCGTAGCTCTTTGCAAAAGAGAGATATTGGCAAGGAAAAGCTGTCTTGTACCTTTGCATTTTTCTCCCAAACGAAGGACACTAGAATGAAAATTTTAAAGCCTCCTGTTAGTGCTTCATCTACACGGTATAGCCCTGAATTTTCCAATGCGTAGCTCTTTGCAAAAGAGAGATATTGGCAAGGAAAAGCTGTCTTGTACCTTTGCATTTTTCTCCCAAACGAAGGACACTAGAAAGAAAATTTTAAAGGCTCCTGTTAGGCCATCATCTACACGGTATAGCCCTGAATTTTCCAATGCGCAGCTCTTTGCAAAAGAGATATATTGGCAAGGAAAAGCTGTCTTGTACCTTAGCATTTTTCTCCCAAACGAAGGACACTAGAATGAAAATTTTAAAGCCTCCTGTTAGTGCTTTATCTACACGGTATAGCCCTGAATTTTCCAATGCGTAGCTCTTTGCAAAAGAGAGATATTGGCAAGGAAAAGCTGTCTTGTACCTTTGCATTTTTCTCCCAAACGAAGGACACTAGAAAGAAAATTTTAAAGCCTCCTGTTAGGCCATCATCTACACGGCATAGCCCTGAATTTTCCAATGCGCAGCTCTTTGCAAAAGAGAGATATTGGCAAGGAAAAGCTGTCTTGTACCTTTGGATTTTTCTCCCAAACGAAGGACACTAGAATGAAAATTTTAAAGCCTCCTGTTAGTGCTATATCTACACGGTATAGCCCTGAATTTTCCAATGCGTAGCTCTTTGCAAAAGAGAGATATTGGCAAGGAAAAGCTGTCTTGTACCTTTGCATTTTTCTCGCAAACGAAGGACACTAGAAAGAAAATTTTAAATCCTCCTGTTAGGCCATCATCTACACGGCATAGCCCTGAATTTTCCAATGCGCAGCTCTTTGCAAAAGAGAGATATTGGCAAGGAAAAGCTGTCTTGTACCTTTGCATTTTTCTCGCAAACGAAGGACACTAGAAAGAAAATTTTAAAGCCTCCTGTTAGGCCATCATCTACACGGCATAGCCCTGAATTTTCCAATGCGCAGCTCTTTGCAAAAGAGAGATATTGGCAAGGAAAAGCTGTCTTGTACCTTTGCATTTTTCTCCCAAACGAAGGACACTAGAAAGAAAAAATTAAAGCCTCCTGTTAGGCCATCATCTACACGGCATAGCCCTGAATTTTCCAATGCGCAGCTCTTTGCAAAAGAGAGATATTGGCAAGGAAAAGCTGTCTTGTACCTTTGCATTTTTCTCCCAAACGAAGGACACTAGAAAGAAAATTTTAAAGCCTCCTGTTAGGCCATCATCTACACGGCATAGCCCTGAATTTTCCAATGCGCAGCTCTATGCAAAAGAGAGATATTGGCAAGGAAAAGCTGTCTTGTACCTTTGCATTTTTCTCCCAAACGAAGGACACTAGAAAGAAAATTTTAAAGCCTCCTGTTAGGCCATCATCTACACGGCATAGCCCTGAATTTTCCAATGCGCAGCTCTTTGCAAAAGAGAGATATTGGCAAGGAAAAGCTGTCTTGTACCATTGGATTTTTCTACCAAACGAAGGACACTAGACTGAAAATTTTAAAGCCTTCTGTTAGTGCTTCATCTACACGGTATAGCCCTGAATTTTCCAATGCGTAGCTCTT